>NC_067409.1:89711592-91034092 GCF_009764475.1 Pristis pectinata
AACCTGCTCTCATAGCTATAGTATAATAGCTGGTACATTGTGTTTCTGGTGGCCTCAGAATGTTGATGCCATTGAATATCAAAGGTAGGTGTTTAGCCTCTTATTGGGGATGTTCATTATTTGGCACATGCCTAACACAAATGTTATTTTCCACATATTCAGTAATACCTGACCTCTTGCTTCATGCTGGCATGGGCTTCTTCATTTCTTTGAGGAATTGCAAATGAATTTGTGCACCAGCGAACATCCCCACTTCTGATCTCATGATGAAACAACTGAAGACGTTGAAGGTGGGTCACCAATCAGTTGATGCTACACATACATTTAGAGTAATATTTGCACAGATGTATAATTTAACAATGTCGATAGGTTTCCTGAGCTATATGGAACAAGGTGAAAACACAATAACAAACAAGGGATTCAGTCCAACTCATGAAATATGGCAAGAGAGGCTTTTTCAGTTGTTGGTAGAAAAGGGTAATTGTAGAATTTTTACTGTAAATCTATTCTCAACATTCTGGAAGTTTTTTCTCTCTCTCAGGATTAGCACTGGTTTGATTCCCTTAGATTGGAACTCAGATAAAGAACATTATGATCAGTTCCTCCTGCTAAGAGGGTTGGATCTGCACAACAGAGAGTGGAGCTGTCAAGAGAGAGAAGCAGCTTGCAGCTGACATTCCCAGTAAAATTGGAGCAACAAGCAACTGGAAGTTTTCATGATACATCTGAACAAAAGTCTCTCATGTCAGATGGTGGATACCTACAAATTCCTACAAGCTTAAGACACCATGGAATCCTGGGCTTCCTTATTGTTGCCTGATGTGCCCATGTCAGAAGCACACCCCACAACCATTTTTCCTACCCTCTCCCAGCTACTTCTCCAAAAGCAACTGACACACTAATCACCTTTTATTCGTGAAGACTTAAAAATCAGTCATATCAAGACTCAAGGTCATTCTTGCCTTTGTTATACTGTGCGGGAGAGGTGGAAGGGAGTGGAAAGTCGTGGACATAAAATAAAATAGTCTCCTCAAGATTGTCTCGGATTCATGCACCATTAAATAGAAAATATTTCTCAAACTAAAAGTGATCTCCTTTCATTGCTGTGCCTTAATGCCAAGCAATCCAATTCCCTTGTCTCAAGATTGATGATTAACTCGGAATATACTTGTTGGAAGGTGTCAGTATGTGATCATCAGTCACATCATCCCACTTCTGGGCAATAAGTGGCCAGAAATTACATGCTGTGGCCAGCTCTGTTTTCATTCATTATTTGGGAATCAGTATCAATCACACTTTCAGAATCTGAAGTACAGCAATCTAGGTGGCACTGCATTCATGCACTTTCTGTATTTTTACTCATCCATCAACCAATAGTCTGAACTGTAGTTCAAGACAAAAAAAATAGATTAGTCAATTACCAGCTTAATATATTTCCTTCATGTTACTTTAATCATTTGTAATGTCCCAGTTGCATTTTGTGAATTATTTATAACTTAGTGCCTTTGTTGCACCCACACATCCAGCACACACAACCCAACAACATTTTTTCTTTATTTCCAATTGCATTGTTATTTTTAATTGCATTGATTTGTCGAACCTGAATACTTGCTAGTTGAAATAAGAACAGAAAATGCTGGAAACACTGGGCAGTTCAGCTGGTATCTTTGGAGAGAGAAACAAAGTTAACATTTTGTATTGGAGATCATTTGCTAAGGCTTATTACTTGGTGGTAATGCACCTGCTGTTTCTTAAAACAAAATAATCCTGTTTATTCTACTCTCCATCCTTGTATGATTTTGCAGCTTCCTTGATGACAATTAAAATGTAGAGATAGCATTTTCCTGATCCATTGAGGCTATCAGACATAAGGAGTGTATACATGAGAGATGGCGGAACTGCTGCTGAAAGAATTCATTGACATTTTAATTACTGTCAAATGAAGACAAAGAACTTGTTTCAACAAACTCTATCCACATAAATAAACTATAGGACATTTTCAAGAGGACCAACTTGTTCAAAGATAAAATTCTTGAACCCCACCAACATCCACAGTATTAAGAACGATATGAAGACCAGGAGGAATAACTACACTAGCCCACAGTTCTTAATTTCACCTAAAATACACCCTTTCCACAACTGCTTGTAACATGGTGGATATAACAGGAGAAAAACTTGGCAAAATGCCCAGAAAATGTGTGTTTGTGTGGAGCAGATATATTTTTATTTATAGCACTGCACTTCAGCTTCTAATTGTGGCAAACCCTTTCATCTACAGGCAAAGCAACCTGATGTTAAAAATCAGGAAAGCAATTGCATAATTCAAACATTTGCTGGTCAGCACATGCCTATAATGTCTACTGTATATGAAAATGTGCCTAATATGTCAGCAGAGAATGACTTACACCTACAAGCATAAATGAGTTTTCAATTTAAATAAAAGAGTAATTAAAAAGTATAGCTTCATTGATTAGACTGACTGATTTCTTCTCAAATTCTGCTTAAGAAATGTTGTGGAGTCCACTAGTAAACAGGTAGGGATTAAGGTAGAAAGTTTACATAACACAGGAAGTGGTGTTTTCTCCACAGCTACTGTTCAAGTTTAGCTTATTTTTTAAGCATTAATATCGTGAAACATGAAACAGAACCTTATAAAGATTTTACCTTTGGCATGCAGCCAGTTTGCGTGCAGCAGATGGAAAGCCCAACAGCTTTTTGGGAATGAGGGATGTTCTTATGTTCCTGCACCTGCCAAAGATGCATGGGTCTGTGCAGCTTCCCATTACACAAGGGGATGAAGTGACTGAAGAGTGATCTCTGTCCCTAATATTCAGATATTCTATGAATTATTATTTCCTTTATTCTTAGACATGGCCTTTGTCACTACTAAGCCAAGATTTATTGCTCTGTCCTACCTTCCCTTGAGAAAACAGTGATAGAAAAATCTTGAACCATTGTAACCTCGTTGGTGAAGGTGGTCCCACAGTTCTATTACATAGTGAGATATTGCATGCTGACTTAATGATGACATAAAAAATAAGCTTGATATTTAAAATCTATAACATTAGAACATAAAAAGAACCTAAAAAACAGGAGCAGAAGTTGCTCATCTGGTACCTCATTGCTGCTCCACACTGTCTGATATCTGAGATCACCACCATTTTCCTGCTCTGTCCCTTTAACCTTTGATTCCTTTAATATCTAGAAATCTATCAATCTCTGTTTTGAATGATTGAGGGTCTACAGCCCTCAGGGACAAAGAATACAAAAAAAACCTCACTATTGCTGAGTGAAGAAATCTCTCCTCATTTCAGTCCTAAACATCTTACCCTATATCCTGAGACTGCGACTCCTGGTTGTAGTTAACCCGGCTGGGGAAACTTCCTCACTTCACCCTCAGTGTCAAATCTCGAAGACTTTTTTTTTAAAGTTTCCATGAGATCATCTCAAATTCTTCTAAGCTCTAGAGAACAGAAGCCTAGCCTTGAAGAGTTTTTTTATATTTACTTTTAGAGATAGAAGTGGGAAGTGTGGGGTTGGGGCACTATCAGGTTGGAGGCTATGAATGGGAGATCTCCTGATGTGATGAGATCTGTGATGGTACAGGTGGCTTCTCTCTTCATGTTAACTGACCTGCTATCCCAGCAGCTAGTCATGTGAATTTTGTCTGTGTTCCCCCTGTAACTAATGTATTCTTCCTAGGAAGAAGATCAAATTGGTACATATGACATCCACACTCATACTCAAATCCTCTTTCAAGAAAAGCCAACATGTCATTAATTTCTTGATTTCCTGCAGCACTTGAACATTAGCTTTCAGTGATTATTATACAAGAACATCCAGATTCTTTATCAACATTTCTCAATCCCTCACTATTTAAAAAATATTCAACTGAAGTTGATAGTCTCATGTTTTTCCACATTGTAATCCATCTGCCATATTGTTGCCACTCATGTCAATGTCCTCTTGAAGCCTCTTGTTTTGAGTTATCTGCAGACTTTCAAATGTTACTTTCGATCTCTTCAGCCAAATCATTTATATAAATCGTGAATAGCTGGGACCCAAGCACACAGCCTTTATAATAGATTCCAGTTTTTTCCCCAACTACTGATGTCGGTTAACGATAATCTCTTTTCTCTCTTCCTGCTTTCTAAACAAGCAAGGTCATATTTCTTCCCTTCCACTCTTGAGGGACCATTTCAGGATCTCTAGAATATTGGCAGACCATCCAATTTCTCCAAAAATACTTCTTTCTAAAGTTGGCTGATCATATTTTTTTGGTATGCATTGTTTGGTACACCATGCATTTGGGGAATTTTACCTCATCAATACCTTAGATGCAGTTGTGTGGAGGAAAAGAGATAAAAGATGCAGTACATGTCTTGCCTAAGCCATTGATCTTCTCTTTCCTAAGCAACATGTTCAAAATGACTCCCTTTAAGCAGGAGACAGAGGAAATTGGAGTGGTGATTGTATTCAGCAGCATTTACCAGTGCTGAAGCCATCAGTACGTTCCAGAGAGAATGCTGAATTGCTGAAGGCATGGAAGGGATTCATTCCCAGTCTGCCAAAAAGCCATCACAATTCCCCCATTGTGCTGGTCAAGATCTTTCTATTGACTATTTTCACTAAAACTAATTATCTGCTCTCCCCTTTCAGTCCAGTGTGTGGTACCTTCTTGTGCAAATGTTGTCTATAGGGGCAGATTAGTAGAGGATCTTTGTTTAGCAAGAGGGTAACATATGTCCCATTCTCTTGCATGCTTCAGTGAATGAGATGATGATGACTAGAAACTAGGTCTCCAAACATACACACAAGTAAACACTGTGACCTAGTACTTGATGGAGTGACACTGAAAGTGATAAAAGTTGAACAGCTTCCCATTTATCCTGTAGCTTCTCTCTGTTGGGAAGCTTGTTGCAGGCAAGGTGTACCATTACAGCAAGACAGACAAAGAAATGTTTTGGAGTTATGACATGGTCATGTGTGGCCCATTGGCTTATTTCATGTTTTGCATACTATCATGTATCAGGTACAGAATGTGCAAGAATTTCTGAGGCAAGCAAAATTTGAGAAAGATTCTACAAAGTCCCTCTCAGTTGACAGTATCAAAGGGTTTTGAAAGGTGTAAAAGGGCCATGTTCTACAGTTAAGGCTGCTCCCTGGATCTTCCTTGGAGCTGATGCACAGAGAAGACCATGTCCATTTTTCACTTGATTGATAAAATCCACACTATGATTCAGGGAGTAGCTCCTTGGTCACTCGGACAGCTGAGGAGGAACCTGGATATGATCTTCCTTGTGACAGACAGCAGGGAGACCCTTCTGTAGATACTGCAATCAAACTTGCGTTCTTTCTTGAAGATGATCAAACTTATGGCATCTCTGAGGTCCTATGGCATGTTCTCCCCTTCCCAGATAGAGTGATAGCTAAGTTCTTCTAGCATTTCTGTTTTCATTTGAGATGAGAAATGTCTTCACACAAAGGGTAGAATTCTATCCTATGAGGGCTGTGGAGGCTCATTTGCTAAATATATTCAAGACAGAAATTGATAGATCTATGGCTATGATGGAAGTCAACAAATTTGGGAAAGGTACAGGAAAATGGCATAGAGGTAAAAGATCAACCATGATATTGAAGATCAAAACTGGAACAAGGAACTATTCCTGTTTCTATTTTTTGTGTTCCCTTCTGTCTTCCAAACACTACCGTCCTCCAATCCCCACTCCACCACTAACTAACCTCAGTACAGACCCCTCTTAACACTGCTGATTTTTCCTTAAGGGCCCACACCCAACTGTGCATGTTCAGAATTCTGGTTTGGATTCTGAGCATGCTCCAAAGCAAGGACACTTTACCAAAATTGAAAAAAAAAACTGGAATTTGAACTCTACAATTTCCAGCCCATTTGAAGGGCCTCGACCTGAAACATTGACTGCCCATTTCCTTCTACAAATGCTGCCTGAGCCATTGAGGTCCTCCAGCAATTTTTTCATTCCAGTTTCCATCATCTGAAGTCTCTTGTGTCCACACAATATCTTCATCAGCTTCAGAATGAAAAGCCACCACCTAGCTGCACAATTCATGATCTGCTTTCTCAAGTCTCTGTGTGATGCTCATTCCACCAAACCTGCTTCAAATTGCTTCCTCCTTCACTATAAAAATCTACACATTTACCCCCCTGCACTGAGTGTCATGAGCTGAGACCCTCTTGATTGCTTTGGCATGGCTTAAAGTCTGACATTTAATGAATGAGACCCACTTCCTGCAATTTGAAATACCAAGTTGCCACTTTAAAAAATCTAAACTCAAATTGATCTCAGTTTCATACAGCCAGTGAAGTTCATATGGATGCAGCTTTCTGAACCACTTTGATTCCTATCCTAACTGATACCAAAAGGAAATAAACTTCCATTGCAACTTTTTGGTTAAAATAAACTGTTTTAAGCATCCCTGCATATAAGACCTGAAGGAGAATTCTATAAATACTGGAACTATAATGATACCTAAGCAATATTAACTTACAAGTGGAGAAAAAGAAACAGTAGCAATCATTATTTGTCAGATAGAGGAAGCAGGTAAACAAGGAGAAATGTTAGTTGGCCAGAGGTACAGCAGGCCAGTAGTGTCTTGAGATAAGACCCCTGCTTAAACACACAAAAGTCACAAGTGTTGTGAGGTAACTTCACAAAATCTTGAGTTACACAAGAATTACTGTTGCTATAGGAATACCTAAGGAAACTAAAAACTGAATGTGTGGAAAAATAAAGGAAATGTAAACAAAGATGAATATAAAATTAATCAATAACTAATCTTTTCCAAGAAGTTGTTGAAGATGGATGGGCCCTAATCTAATGGAAAAAAAATCAGTCTAATTATTCAAACTTCAGTGATAGTTGGTTTGCCAGCTGGAAACTTAAAAACTGCAGGAAAAGTCTCATTGTATTTCTTCATTAATACATGTATTAATACTTAATTCAGGATTATCCCTGTGAGAGACCTTGCAATAGAAGTAGTTCCTTGGTGGCAAGCTCTAAGCCTTTGAAGTAACAATGCACATTTTTTGAATTTTCCCTTGTGAAATATGGTTCTATTCAAAGGAATTAGTTTATGTTTGTTGCACAATTAGTGCAAACTTCT
Source organism: Pristis pectinata (assembly GCF_009764475.1). Classification (NCBI taxonomy): domain Eukaryota; kingdom Metazoa; phylum Chordata; class Chondrichthyes; order Rhinopristiformes; family Pristidae; genus Pristis; species Pristis pectinata. The sequence goes on from NC_067409.1 coordinate 89,718,733, forward strand.
ACTGAGCTAATGAGGGCAAACTTCAATGACAATTGTGTTTCCATCAAAGTGAATTCAGAGCCCCAAAAATTCTTCTCCATATCTAATGTGGGAGGAATGAAAGCCAGAGTTATTTCTTATATTATGTAGTGTGCACTCACTGTTTTGAGGTAGAAGGGCAAATTGTAACTCACTGTGAAATGTTAAGTTTTTTTCAAACAAGACTACATTAACATTATAATAATTCTGTAGAACTTGTCATGTCTGCGTGATGGACAGGCATTCTCATAAATGGTCTGATTCTTCAAGGTCAGTGAATGCTTTCAAAGTAGCTTCCATTTATAGATTCTGCTCTTGCCATTCTGCAGGGGCTTTATTTCCAGTCACAGTGAAAAGAAAAGATCTTGTCAAAAAACTTTACAATAAACTTATTCACCGAAACCAAACAAGCCCAACAATTTTTCTGTCAGTTCAATGTAAATCTTGACCCATTCTCATTGCACTTACTCCACGTGGAATTGGAAATGAGGCTGAGAGCATTCTGACATGCATTGTATGGAACAGTGGGAAAGGTATTTCAACCATTACAGAAGCAATAAAATGAAATGTCTCTCAAAGTTCTTTGTTGGCACATTTTCATTATCTTTCTCACTTCCACAATTACATTTTTATATTCCCTAAGTGTCTTTCATGCTCTCTGCTCATTAGAAGATTTTGCACCACTTGTGCCTATTTAATGTAGCTCTTGGATTTTGTGGTCAATACAGAAAGCACAGTTTGCAGTACATAATGATGACTAGCACAAAAGATTTATCTCCAACTCTTTGAGCAAAATGTGGCTGCCATCATGCACCTAGTCCAATTCTACAGGGGACTAATAATGGGTCTGAGCAAGTAGAGTGAGAAGGTAGCTCTTCAACCAATCGGAACAAAGAATATTCACTGAGCCATACATTTTAAAACCAACATTATTAGATTAGGTCATTTACAGAAAACAAAAGATAAAGGGAGGGAAGGAAGGGTGGGATCAAGATACAGTAAAATTATTGGATCTCATCATGCCACATCTTTTGATTTTAATTGAGATCTCAATAAAGAATGAAAGGTAAAAAATATGATGATGCTGGAGTAACTCAGCAGGCCTGGCAGCATCTGTGGAGAAAAGCAGGCGATCAACATTTTGGGTCAGAACCCTTCTTCAGGACTGAAGATAGGAAAAGGGGAAGCCCAATATATAGGAAGGAAAAACAGAGCAGTGATAGGTGGACAAAAGAGGGGAGGCGGGGTTAGCACAAGGTGGTGATAGGCAGATGTAGGTAAGAAATAGTGATAGGCAGGTGCGGGAGAGGAGGGGAGAGCAGATCCACTGGGGGTGGGTCAAAGATAAGGAGATAAAGTGAAAAAAAGGTAGAAAAAAGAGAAATAGGCTAGGAAAGGGAAGAAGAGAAGAAGCATGGTGGGGGGCGAATGTGGGAAAGGGGGGAATATGGGGAAGAGGGGCGGGGATTACTTAAAGTGGGAGAAATTAATGTTCATGTCATTAGACTGCAAGGTTCCAAGATGGAAAATGAGGTGTTGTTCCTCCAGTTTGCGCTTTGAGTTCTCCTGGTAGTGGAGGAGGCTGAGGACTGACATATCAATGATAGTGTGGTAGGGGGAGCTGAAGTGACTGGCAATGGGGAGAGGCAGATTACGGTTACAGACAGAGTGCAGGTGTTCTCCGAAATGGTCACCTAGTCTGCGTTTGGTCTCACCAATGTAGAGGAGGTCACACTTGGAGCACTGAATGCAGTCGATGATATTAATCCTCCAATATCATAGTGTTATTGAACTAGATTCCAGCATCTGCAGTCCTTTGTTTCTCAAGCATGAAAGGGAATTGGGGACCATTTGAGTTGGACAAAGTCTACAGTTTTCAATCTCATCCTCTCTGCTCTTGATGCTTTAATGGAAGAAGGACTCCTGACATGCATGTTTTCAATGCATACCTGGACATCACTTCCATAATTTTCAACCACACCTCCTTGGTCCACACTGCCACGCCTATCAACCTTATCCCTGATTACCAAGCCTACCAGATGGACCACCCTCAACCCCAGACTGATTCCTGGCGGTTGACCCTGGTCCCTATCTTTCTACTCTGCAATTAGTCCCAATCCACTCACAATCTCTGATCCAGCTTCCTGCCTCCTGTCCGGTTTCTTTGTCTTGAATGTACAGGGCATTAGAGTTCATGTGCTGCCGAATTTCTTAGGTGCAGGCCAGGAAGGAGAAACCCCATTGGCCCAGCATGATGCATCTGATGAACATTTCTTCAGAGCTACCAATCAATACTTCTTTTAATTTCTCCAATACTGGTTGAATTCTGAAGAAACTTGTAAAAATAAATTTTCAGCACCAGTGACATTGGTAGTGAATATTCGATAAAACTGTTAAAAACTCACTTGCATCTGAATGCACCTTCTCTATTTTTTTGATGCGTTAGTGAGTAACTAAAGTATATGTAAGGCAACTTTGTGACTTTCTCAAGCTTTAAAATGAGTGAGTTCCAAAAGAAACTTGACCAATACATTTCCCTCCTCTAACAGCACTAGAAACTGATTTAACACTGGAATCAGATCACCAAAAAGACAGATTTTAGAAAAATACTTCTCTGCATCTGGAGCCAGGAGGAGCAAGAACATTCCTTCTTGGAGAACAGCAGCATTCAAGGCCATCGCTCAAAATCCCTGCTGTCCCCCTTCTAATTACTTCCTCTCCTGAGACCTACCTGAGAGTCTACTGGTGAAACAATAGCACAAATTGAAATCTACTTGGTGTGTGAGGACTTAGATTCCAATATTGGCTGTATTCTGATCTTATCCCTTCCTACACAGGGATTGATAGGCCAGACCATGCCACATTTTCACTCTGGATGCCCAGATAGTTTAAATCTGCATTCTTGATTAACTCAAGTTCTTTGTTGTACCTGAGACAATATCCTGATTTTCCCATGAAAAGGCCATGTTGTCTTTGACAAAGGATTCAGTTTACTGTCATCTGATCACATTCTTCATTTTTTTCCAGATTGAGCATAGACCCACTTCCCACTGTCCCACTTCTGTCCTCCACTGAACAGTAATCAGTCATCCACCTTCCCAACACTTCTCAATTCAGTGACTTTGCTTTGTTCAAATGATCAAGCATCATTTTGACCTTTTTCGAATCTCAGCCTTCTTTCAGAAGACATCAAAGTTAAGAAAATATTTTGAAATTCAGAATGGCAGATTGTTAAACTGATGCAAGTAACCTGTGTCCTTTTCTAAAGCAAAAGTGAAACAAATGAAATCTAGATTACTCAAATCTGTATAAAATAGAACACAATTTGGTGTTCAAATTTTATTCTTATTTAAGCAAGTTTGCTAAAACTATTATATTCTGTATTGCAGTGGCAACATTGCAGTTTCTGACACTGAAAGGCATTGACTTCAATTGGAATAATATCCACATAACTAAACTTGTCACAGTTCAAAGTGAGATAGTGTGGTTTGGATTTAAGGAGATTTTCATGAAGACTTTGCTTCAGGAGCTTAGACACGTTCCAGACTGTGGTACAGAGGGAATTCTGCCATCTTTGAAATAGGATGTTTGAGTTTCAGTCTGCACTCTTAAGTGTGATAGATCCCAAAGCACTTAGTTGAAGAAGAGCAGAGGTATACTCCTGTTCACCTGGTACCAAAAGCAGATGATCTGGGGACTTTACTCAATGTTGCATGTGAGATTTTGCAGTGCAAAAATGAACTGTCACTTTCTTACATCAGAACAATGAGTACACATTAGAAAAGCACCTTTCACAACTTTAAAGGTCCCAAAGTGCTTCACACTGATTCACTTGCTGTAAAATCCTTTGGCAAGGATCTGACATTGTGAAAGATATCTCTTTATTCCTTTTCTACTTTCTTTTATTTCATTCTATTTGTTTGGCCCATCATTCATTATTTCCTTTTGTCCTTTTCTCTAGTTTCCTCTTTTTTGCCTTGCCTTTCATGTGGGAATCAGACTGTAAGCTGCACCTAGGACTTGAACACAGATTAATCAAAGTCTGATTCAGGCATTCATTGAGCCTCAGCAATATGGTCCATTCTTATCTATCCAGTTGTGCTCAGAAGAGCATATCTTAAACCTTCCCTTCCCACTCTCACATTGGAACCTCTAGTTGTTACTCGTGTAGTTACCATTGGTCCCTTATTTTCCATCGCCATGCTGCCCCTGGGTGATATCATCTAAAAATGTAGCATCAGTTTCAATGCCTTATCGATGCTAGTGTTGGGTCCCATTACCTCACTACCTCATTCTCTGTTAACATAAAGCTGGTATAAGGATCTTCACTCCTTCCTGTTTCTGACTCACAGTAATTATTGTTCTCTCAGTGCCTTTATGCACACAGGCCTACACTGGCTCCTTTCCACCAGCTATCGAATGTGAAGTCCTCATTCTAGTTCTTAAATCACCAGGCCTTGCCCCTCCATATCTCTGCAAATTATTCTAGCTCAGCAACCCTCCAGTCCTCTTTCTCTGGCCTCTTCTGCATTCCCAATTTCTTTTGCACGATTGGATGTCTTCTCTCTGAACCTTAAACATTTGGATTGCCTCACTCATGTCTCCTCCCTGCCCCACTCTTTTTCTTTAGTCTCACTTTAAAACTGAGCTTTTTGACCAGACCTTTTGGGCACCTTTCTTAATACATTGGGTAATACTGAAGCTCTTGTGAAATGCTCTGAGAGGTGTTAATATGTTGTATGTATTAGATTCATACAGCATGGAAACAGGGTGCTTGGCGCAATGAGTCTGCACTGACTATCAAGTTCCCATTTACACTAGTTCTAAACCAATCCCATTTTATTCTCCCTACATTCCATCTGGAGCATTCTACAGTGGACATTTAACCCACAAAGTGGCATGTCTTTGGAAAGCACGCAGTCAAAGAGAAAATGCGATATTCCACAGACAGCACCAGAGGTCAGGATTGAACCTGGGTCGCTTCAGCTGTGAAAGAGCAGGTCTGCTAGTTGTGCCACAGTACCAGCTGTATTTCTGTTGAAGGCCACTGTGGCCACTAAGTATGGAGATTGGGAGCCCAAGTCCTGATCGAGAGACTAGAGCATAAAAATTTAACTAGAGGTTTCAGTGAAGCACTAAGAGAGTGCAGTCTTTCACATTAGATATTAGACTAAGATACTGTCTCCTGACCAAGGTAGATACCAATAATCCAGTGCATTATTTAGATGAAAATCAGGAGTGTAATCCTTGATGTCTACTGCTCATTCAATGTCTAAGAAAAGATCCCAGGGCCCACACATTGCTGTTCAGAAAGAACTTGCCATCTCTAAATTAGTTGCTGCATGTCCTATTTTATTTCAGTTCCAGCACTAACATTTTTTCATAGGTTGTAAGTGGTTTGGGATGAACTGGGGCCATGAAAGATGCCATATAAATCCTGATTTGATGCTCAGATCTTAATTTCAAGAAACCTTCCTCGGTTTTTAAATTTTTTTAAAAAAATTTATTTACAGCGTGGTAACAGGCCCTTCCGGCCCAATGAGTCGGCGCCGCCCATTTTAAACCCAAATTAACCTACCCATATGTCTTTGAAATGTGGGAATTTTCTTGAAATTCTGTTGATTCACCAAATTAAACAGTGAACCATTTCCAAACAAACTGCTTATGTATGTCATTAAACCTCCAGCTATATGTCAATGATATTAGCTCAACATCCATTCCATTTGTCTCTTTTGAATAAACATAAGTGTGTAGATAAATAAGATCCACATTTGAAGTTTCAATTACCATGTTGTAGATTTTGAGTATTCTTGGGCTTATTGTTTGGATGAGTGATCTGTTCACGAATGATTACACTATAAGCTAGATGTTTGTAATAAACAGAAGTTAAAAATAAATTTCACGCTATTTGTGTATTTGAAAATTGTTAAATTTGCAGAATTTTACCTAACGAACAAGAAGTTGATAAACTGCAAAACAGTTCATAATTGTTCTGGCAAAAGTCTTGTGGGTGATTGTGAGTGACATTTGGGGATTTCCTGCTACTTAAATCTTGTTAAAAGTCATCCTTCACAATGTTGTTTTTCTGTGAAGCTGTGATAGAAATTTAAAAGTCACAGTTCATCCAAGTAATGAGTTAAAGGACAGATGTTTGATAGATGGCCACTGAGAATACAGAAACAGGTTCCAAACATTGTTAATAGGAATTCAAGAAAGGTTTGTATTCAGTTCATTATAGTTTTTTGAATCACTGTGAATGTTAAAGACACACAAAGATTAATGCAGAGATCGATGCATGTTACAAGACAGCAAACATCATAGAGCTAGGAAAACATTGGAAGCTCAGGAAAAGGGAAACAGATGGTTGAGTATTTGTATTGCTGGATGTTCAATCAAATAAGAGGTATGGAAGAGCCCAGTTTGGTTGGCAAATGAGCATGTACTCACATTGCCCTGTGGACTCACTGAGAATGACCACCTGAAATAGGCTTTAGTCCTTTGTCAATGTATTTGGGACCATAATGCCACTTTACAATTTGAATTGTAATTGACTGCATCATGTGACATGTATGCCAGGGATTGTAATGCAGGAGGAAAGCCTTTGGAGCTTTCAAAGTGAGGCTGAGGTCCATGTTAACTTGGGACATCATTTAAATCTTCCAATTTTCTCCCCAGCACAAAACTACTGAAAGGGTCATTGTGGTTGGTGAATGTTAGAGATGGCCAGATGTTTTGATGGCAGATGGTGATGTTAAGAGACAGAAAGATGGCTGGGGCTGAGTTGGCCAAATGCTGGTTTGTAGGGGACCTGAACAAGGTGGAGAAAACACTCCCACTGCACAGAAATGTGAAACTAGGATCTTGATGACCATTAGGTCAATAGAGATAAGGTGAACACTTTTAGTTTAAAAATAAGCACGTGAACCATAATGCTGTTTTAAGTCTATAAATTGACAACATTTTGTAGAAGGGATGAGACTCCTTGTAAATTGTGAATTATCACAAGTTCCTGTTCAATTTGCACCACTCGCTTTTAATTTTGAGAATATATCACCTCACTATTACCCACCTTAATTTTCATGCATTTGCTAAATGTATGCATTACAATCACAACATACAATTAATTCAACCAAATAACTGCAGAATTTGCCTTTTATTGATAACTGAATGCCAATCCATCACACTGTATCACAATCCATCACAATTAAAAGCACAGTTTCATTCCTTCATGTTATGAAATTAAAAAAATAAAGGTTTATAAATGTACATTTACATTTTTATATAAAGTATATAAATATAAGAAATTATATATAAATACATATTTTTCATTATTTTCTTTTCCTTTCTGTATCATCATTCCTCACTCCAATCCCTCTTTCCCTCTCTGTAACAGAACTGAATTCTGGATTAGGAGTTGGGACATGATGTTGCAGTTGTATAAGTCACTGGTGAGGCTGCACTTGGAGCACTGTGTACAATTTTGGTCACCCTGTTATAGGAAAGACATGGTTAAACTGGAAAGAGTGCAGAGAAGATTTATGAGGATGTTGCCAGGACTAGAGGGCCTGAGTTATAGGAAAAGGTTGGCCAGACTAGATCTTTATTCCTTGGAGTGTAGGAGAATGAGGGGTGATCTTATAGAGGTTTACAAAATCATGAGGGTCATAGATAAGGTGGATGGTAGCAGTCTTTTCCCCAGGGTAGGGGAGTCCAAAACTAGGGCACATAGATTTCGGGTGAGAGGGGAAAGATTCAAAAGGGATTCGAGGGACAACTTTTTCATGTAGAGGGTGGTGAGTATGTGGAATGAGCTGCCAGAGGAAGTGGCTGAGGCAGGTACAGTAGTGTCATTTAAGAAGCACTTGGATAGGTACATGGAGGGGTGGGCCTTAGAGGGATATGGGCAAAATGCAGGAAATTGGGACTAGATGGGTGGGCACCATGATCAGCATGATCTTGTTGGGCTGAGGGGCCTGTATCCATGCTGTACTGCTCTATGACTCTGTGAATTAGTCTAATTCAATTTGCATCTTAATCCTTTCTCTGGTCAGCGGTTCAAGGAGTACAGCAGTATTCCTCAAGATCTTAGATGCACTCACTACACCTTGACTATGAGGCTCTGACAATGTTAAACACTTTACATGTCTCATTCCTATTGGCTGGAGTTGGGGGAAATTGAGGGAAGTTAAAATTGACTCCACTGGTTATATTTGGTGGCCAGGAATTCTGATCTTTCTTTTTCGTTCTTATTTAGCTCTAATGCATTTTTGGCAAACCTAAAGCACAGCTGTGAACTATAGAAATGCTGACTCAAGGTTCTAAACCCTATTACTACTGCTAACTGTACTGCTCGCATGATTCACATTCAAGAAGGTAAGGTCAGAGCAACATGATAGATGAATAGTGGATGTAAATCTGCAAAAAGATTTTAAAACATTTGAAAAGAAATACTTCAATTGTTTAATAATTAATGAATATGAAAAATGGGCCTTTGCTATTTCATTAACAAGTAAACTCTGAGACCTCTGCAGAAATTTCAGTCACAAATCAAAATCCAATTGCCAGAAAACAATGAAATAAGTTTAAAGACAGATTCCTGGACAATTTTGTGCTGATGAGCCCAGCACACAGGCAGCTGAATGAAGTAATTTTTGTATTCAATCTTTATATTCAGCAATCTGGATTGATTTAGCTATGAACCCAGATTTAATATGAGACCACATTCCTTAACTCAGAATTCAAAATTTTATTCATGAAGAATGTGGAAATGGAAAAGCAAAAATACCCTTGTTTAGTTGATTTAACTGGATCTGTTACCATTGTTATGAAATGTATTTGTTTGATCTCTAATCTAAAGAAGAAAAGGAAAAACATAATTTGCATTAGTACACCCATTGCAGCTCTTTTAAAATGTCTCAAAGCACTTTGCAGCCAGTGAAGTACTTCAGCTATCAACAGAATATCCTCTTCATCATCTGCTTCCATTTTCACTATGTCATTCATTTCCATTTCAGTCTCTGCTTATCAGTTGCTGAAATTGTCAGTCACGCCTTGACTAATACCAGATTCAACTATTCCAGTTCACTTTTGTCTAGCTTCTGCTTCAAACCTTCCTTAAACCTGAATGATCCAAAGCTCTGTTGACCCAATGCTAACTCACACCAAAGCCTGTTCGCTTCTGTGCTCACTGGCCTTAATCAATAACAAGTGCATCAAAGCCCAGTTTTATAATTTTCATTCTGGTTTTCAAATCCTTCCCTATCTCTAACCCCTTAGTCTAAAGTCTCCAAGATCTCTGACCTCTGTGTACTCCAAATTTTCACAGCTTTCCACAACACTTTACATTTCCTGCACACTCTGGAATTCTCTTGCTGCAATGTTTGATCTCTAACTCCTTCCTCTCCTTAGACTTCAGACAGGTTATTCAAGGAAATACACAGGGATGGGCAATAAAAGCCAACCATTCTAGCAACACCACCTGTTGAGAATGATCAATTGCATCAAGCAATGGCATCAAGATTTGGTTTTGAATGAAGCATGAGCAGAAGTGAGAGAGACAAAAATAAAGAGGCTTCCACACCTAACCTGTAAGCTAGTAAGTGAGGATCTCAAGCAGCAGCACAACTCAACTAAAATGTTTGACTAAAATGTCTGAGATTAGAAGACTGTTGGGGAAAGGAGGAATTTTCCTGATAGGCAAAAAAAATAATTAGTCAAAGAAACTTCAGGGAAATGTGTGATTGGGATTCTGTCTATTAAAAGTGGGGGAGGGGTGTGGCTGGAAGAGGAAATTCCTGGTGAGATGTGTCATTATACTACTGGCCTGACTCCTTCTTTGCACATTGCATGGAATGAAACTGTCAAAGTTTGGAACTGATTAATCCAAATTACCACATTGCTCTACAAGGAATAATTAACAAATGGCAAATTGTCCCTGATTTCTCTGTCACAATTGTCCAAGTTTTAATTTTTAGCTTCATGGATCTCCAGAGACATGGCAGCTTTTAGTTTACTCTACTACTTATAACCTTTGCACTTTGATCATTCTGGATACACTTCCTAAGAAAGTGAACATTTGGACAAGATGCCGGCCTTGTCATTGGACAACTCAATTACAGTAAACGGACAATTGCATGTATTGGAGAGTGGATGTTGGGCTGGTTGCTCTTGGTGCTCAGGCAGACACAAGTGTAATCAGGTTGTTCTGTTACCCACAGTTTCTAGATCCAGTGCAGGACAATCTATTACTAACATTCAATCACTGTTGGTCCTTGTGTTCACAGAAACATGCAGCTTTACTAAATGTTGTTTTTGCAACTTTCGGTAGTGATTAGCCCCGTTCAAAAAAATTGTGAATGTGTCACCTTTTGCTTTGTATGTGTCCCATGCTTTGTTCTTTTTAATAGGATGTTCTCTGTTGTCTTGAGTGCAGGGGACCTCAAGAGCCCCAAAGCATTTTAAAGACAATAAAATACTTATGAAATGTAACCATAACTAAAATGTGGGAAACATTATAGCCTATTTCCTCACAAGTAAATTAAGCAGCTATTTATGGGCATATTGTGTGCTTGAACCACCACTGTGTGATGATTTTCTGGCTGAGAGATAAATGTTGACCAAATTATTCAAGACAACTTAAAAAGCAATTTTAAGTTTAGGGTTTGCGTTATTTTTAAGTCTTCGAGAAAAGACAGAACCTCTAATTGCACAGTACTATTTTGTTGGAATCTGAGCCTGAACTATATTCTCCAGCCTCTGGGGTGCGACTTCAATCAACAGCTCTCCGACTCAGACACACTGAGACACAGTTGACACTGTTGAGTCCCCAGCGTCAATGACCAATCAGAATGCTGATTTTTTTTTAGATGCCATGAATGCTTAAGCAGTGATAAATAAATTCCTTATGAAACTGAGGTCAGATAAGTCAATTGACCTTTAATGTTGTTATCGACTGTAACATACGTAATGCATTTTAAAGCCATCCTGATTCCATATCTTATTTCTTCTCCTCCACCATTTTCTTGCAGAACTGGATATTTGCAGAGTCAGCCTTAGGGAGCACAGTCTGTACTGTGTCACAGTCACAATGGGTAAGATAGGTTCACATGATGCTAACTGTAAATATCATAAAACAAATTACTTTCCACATTATTCCATATTCTGCTGCCTGTCTCAATCGGAGACCTAATTTGCTGAACAATTTACAGAGTCTGTAATTCACTAGGGCCAGTTCTGTGTGTTCAAAATTGTGATAGAAAGGTGACTGGAAAAGCCAAGAACATAATGATTTTCTTGGTCATTCCCAGTGGCTTAGGTATTTTATATTTCATTCATTTTTCAGGATGTGGGCTTCACTAGCAAAGTCCAGCAGTTATTGCTCATTCCTAAATGTCCTAGAGAAGGTGGTGGTGTACCACCACCTTGAACCATTGCAGTCTTTCTGGTGAAGGTAGTCTACAATGCTGTTGGGTAGGGAGTTCCAGGATTTAGAGCCAGTGATGATAGAGCACTGGTGATATCGTTCCAAGTCAAGATGGTATGCATCTGGAAGAGGAAGTAGCAAGTGGTGGTGTTCCCATGCATCTGCTGCCCTTGGCTTCCAAGTGGGAGAGGCTGTAGATTTGGTAACAGCTGTTGGAATAGCCTAGGCAAGTAACTGCAGTGCATTTTATAGGTGGTACACACTGCAACCATGATTTCTTGGTGGTGGAGGAAGTGAATCTTTAGGGTGTTGTATGGGGTGCTTTGTCCTATCTAGTGCCAAGCTTCTTGAGTGCTGAATCCACACTCATCCTAGCAAGTGGAGAATATTCCATTGTGCTCCTAGTATGTGCTTTGTAGACATGAGTAGGTTCTGGGATGTTAGGAGGGTAGTCATTTAACATACTATATCCTCTGAACTATCCTTGGTGCTATAGTATCTACACTGCTGTTCTAATTGCATTTCTAGTGACCAGTTGCATCAAACTGTACTCTCTATACAAGAGAATAACTGCTGCATTTAATGTGAAGAGCTGAAAAAAGCCCTTTAGTTCTGTTTCCATTGCAGAACCTTGACCAGTGTTACTCGAATTAAGGACTGGGATACAGAGAACAGCAGATCTGATTCACAGTGACACTGGTTCTCCCAATTGCTTTGTGTTACAAAAAGGGAACGGTGAATCAGCTACAAAAAGCTCAATGATCAATTTTCTGGGTTTTTTTTTGCTTACAATAAGTAGAATTTGCAGTTTCAGAGCTGTAACCTGAGTAATGATTTTAAGCAAATCTTAAAGAGCTCTTGGCCATTCCTTCTACAGACAAAATTTCTGGCAATAAATTCAGATACATCAGATGATTCATTAGCAACATTTTGTAAAATATACGGCTTATTGATTTGTTCCTTCCCATGAAATTATAGTCAATGTCATGCTCCATATTTATTCAGTGAAAGATAATCATAGCTTCATAGAAACGTACAGCACCGAAATGGATCCTTTTGGGCCACCTCATCCATGCCGACCATGATGCCTATCGATGCTAATCCAGTTTCCCCATCATCCAATATCCCGTTAGGGCTATCCTATCTGAGTACTTGTTGAAATTCCTTTTAAGTGTTGTCATTATATCTGCCTCCACTGCCTCCTCAGGCAGCTCATTCCAGATACTCACCACTCTGTATGAAAAACTTACCCCTCAGATCTGGTAATACAGAGGTGTTTTTGTTTACACATTAGCATCTGTCAATTTGTTGGGACTGAGCATAAGGAATTCAGGATGTGGGGGAGTTTGCATTCTTGGGAATACGCTGCCATTACTGCAGGTTAAACTGAGCAGAGTGTACATAATATTTTGAAATTTCCTTTTTACTGTCTTCCAAGTGCTTCTCTATTTCTGTCAACAGATAAAACATCTGGTAATTTGTTTGATACAAAATATACCTGGGTATCCTTCCTGTAATTGCTTTAGAATAACTAATCTTCTTTGTGGCAAAACAACTCTGGATCCCCAAAGAACCATATCTTTTTGAATGCTTAATTGGACACTTCCCTATAATATGGTAATAATGCATCACATACGTATTCTCCATCCCATTTTATATAGGCTTGTATATTCACGAAAAGGTGGGTTCATGTCTCATCACGTGACAAACCAATAGGCTGTGACTGGACTTCTATGAACATATTCCAGTAATGACATAATTTCATTTGATATTGGTGTCTCAAATGGTGACTAATTTCTGCACACCTTAATTCTAATTGTACTGACCAAATAGAATGCACTTGACTCCATTCTCACAATCCAGAATGGAGTCAAGTTCAGACAATGTTAATGCTCAGCTCTGCACTCTGGCTGATGTATCACCAATTGTGGTGCGTAAAATGTTTTAAAAATTAGCCATACATTTGCTTGTGAAACCTTGTCTCTCAGTAGATGAAATTCAATTCCTCTTTGGCTGGTTGCGAGTATTGTTTCTCTGTTTTGGAAAGGAAACTTGATGTAAATCCAGTCACTTATCTCCATTCTCCATATGGTGTGACTAACCTACACCAACGCTGTCAGGAGATGCATCACAGGACAATAGCAACATTTTCACTGGCTCATAATGAATAACAACTGGCAAATTCACCAGCCATTGCACCATCTCTCAGAACACAATTTCTTGTTTCTTTGTCCATTTTCATCTTGTCTTGTGATACAGGACTTGTGTAGAGGTTGTAACCCAATCCTTGATTAAGGATGACAGGAAATGTCCATAATAGTTGAGAAGACCTATGCCTTAAGCTCTGTCAACTTGGTAGAGTCCTTCAGCAGTTATTTGATAATTAAGGTGGACTACTTCTGAGGCAGCAAACGGACACTTTTTCCCTCAACAGTACTCCTGTTTCTCAGATTCATTGAAGTACACCTTCGAGATACTCCTTGTGTTCCTGCTCTGTTTTTCCATGTATCAGGCTATCATCTGGGTGAGCTATGGCACTTGGTAGGCTTTGGATCAAACTATCCACTGTTGTCCAACAAATTCCCAGAGCTGAAGCTATCCCAAATGGAATTCTGTTGTCATGGAATTATCCAAGTTAATACTCCTTTGAACCTTTGCCTAACTCAATCTACTGAGAAATGCAGTGCAAAAATTTGTTGTACTCTCAGTTGAGCAAATGAATCAACAATGAGTATCAGTCTACTTTTACTTCTCTGTTGACTGTTTGTTATTATTCTTTAATATCCACTGATGCTGATGGTACATACACTGATCCTTCACCATAGGAACAAATGGGCAGCCCAATCAAAGAGCTTCACCAGTTCAATGATACCCATTTCCAGATGTCTTTTCAGCTCTTCTCCAACCTTTATCTTTAGGAGTAGGTCCTGTGACATTCTCTTCCAAATGAATCTTTGCTGTCATAGAGTCATAGAGTTATACAGCACGGAAACAGGCCCTTCGACCAAATCATCCATGCCAACCAAGACGTCTATCTGAGCTACTCCCATTTGGCTGTGTTTTGCCCATATCTCTCCAAATCTTTTCTATCCTTTCCTGTATAAATATCTTTAAAACATGGCAATTGTACCTGTCTCTATCACTTTCTCTGGCAGCTTGTTCCATATACCCATCACCCTGTGTGTGAAAAAGTTGCCGCTCAGGTCTCTTTTAAATCTTTCCCCTCTCACCTTACATCTGTGTCCTCTAATTTCATGCCTTGCTTATTTCCTAGTTCACAGCAAAACACCTCAGAGTAGAATAATATAGCTCATGCACTTGGTTACCTCTCACTTTTGATTGTTTCCCCAATCTAGCTATATCTGTCCTGCCAAATCGAATCTTTGTCCTGGGATAATCAGAAGAGGAAGTTTTGCCTCACTTTCACTACTTCTAGTTCTAACATCACATATCCATACATAGAATAATGGACGATGACATTTTGTGTTTCACTATACCACATGGCCAATGTGGCATAAATTCCTACTGACTCATCATCACTACTTCAGCATCTGTGTGAGTTCCAACTGACTTCTCTTATCTTCAACGTATACTAACTTATGGAAATGTTCAGTAGAATTCTAAATAGGTATGAATCTTCTCTATGATCCCTCTAGGTCACTACTTTCTTCACCACATTCAAGTGTACAATGCTTTTTACTGTTCTTCAATACGCTTGATTGTTTAAGTTCTAAGTGATCCAGCTTTGCTTTCAACCAAACTGTTTGACAATGTTCCTTGACACCATAATGAGGGAGAAGTTTTATGTATGTAATCATTATGATTTTGTGTGCTGCCACAAGGACAATGTTTCCCCTTCAGATAGTTCTTCCTTTTTCTTGAAGATACATTAGGGCTAGGCCCTGAAATTATTAACACTCTGAACCTTCTCAAGATGAGTTATGTTGCAAAATCATGCTTGGTTGACTACTGTGTCCATTGCCTGTACAATATCAAATGCCTGCCAGAAATTCAGTTTCTCCTCACTGAACAGCCTCCTTTAAATATGCATATCTAGGAATCCACAAACACTGCGGTCCCACACCTTCTCCAAACTTGCACCATGCTACCTGTGTTAAGCAATCTGCCTCATGTCTGCATGTTGATTCTGACTGGCAAACTCAGCTGGTGCACTTTTAGATGGGTGGTGGGTTTATCAACCTATATATCTTGGCACCTACAGTTGAGAGAAAATGGATTACTTCTTTTCTTTCTGCAATGTTAAGTCCATCCCTTTCACAGATTCAATCTTTGATCCAAGTGAACCATTGAAAGATTCTAAAAATCTAATTTTGTCACCTTGACTCATACAACACAACTGGTGCAATATAACATCTAAATCAGTGAAATCCAGCTCAATAAACCATGCTGCTCTGCAGCTCCAGAGGCAAACCCCAAAATCTCAGAAAAGGCAAGCAACACTTAATCTTAATTCCATCCTTATTTATCATCTTTCATTCTTTGTTGCCAGTTATGACAGCAGCACAAATCTGTCTATTAAAACACCGAGTGAGAAGAATTGCGTTACAATGGATTTAACATGTGCTTCTCCGGTACAAAGCTTTTTTAATATCATGTCGCAGTAGAGGTAGTTGAACAATAGAATCACAACAACCTTTAAAGTCCCTTAAAGTCACTCTTTGGATACTCTTGTGGTGCACGAAAAACAGAATTGGCCACCACGTTCACTGGCAAGGGGATGGAACTAAACCCAATGCTACTGTAGTTGCAAATACAAGTTACAAATTTCCATGCAGCATCTGCCCCTTGGTTGAATGAGACCTTAAGATAATTTATCTCATCCTTGTTAAATGGAAAGAAAGAACATGCTTCTCATGACTCAAAATGGTTGCAAGGCTCTATAGAACCATAACTGTACTGTAGCCGCTTTTCTACACAGCAAATTCCTGCAAATATTAATGTGTTTTAACAAGGAAATTGCTGTTATGTTATTAGTTACGGAATAATTGGTACCAGACTATGATGGCTATATCTTGCTTTCCTGAAATGGTCAATGGTCTCTTAGCAGGTACCGAAAATAGGATATGCTGGTTGTTGATTGTCCTGGCAAATCATGACAACATCACATTTCAGACGATTTATAATCACCAGTCAAGACTGGAATTTGTCAGGGCAAAAGGACAATGACAATGTAAACAATTTAACAACCGAAAGTAGTGAAACTAATACAAATGCTTTTGAAATATTCACTATCTTACACATCCTTCCTTTCTTTCTCTCTTCTTTGTTTCTCTCTTTCATCTTTCTTTTGTTCTCTTTTTTTGCTCTTTCTTTATCGCTTTTTGTTTGTGATTCTTTTGCTTATCCTTTTGCTTTCTTTCTCTCTTCCTTCTTTCTCTATGTTCTTGTTTATTTTCTTTATTATTTTCTTTCTCATTCTTTACTCTCTCTTTATCACTCTTCTTGCTATCCTTCTTTCATGCACTCTCTTTCTCTATTCCTGTTTCTTTCCCTCTTTCCTACTTTTCCCCACTCTTTCTTTCTCCTTTTATTTTGTCTTTCACTTTTTCTTTTTTTGTTGTCTCCATGCAGCCTTATACTTTATTCCCTCAGAGCAGACAGGCCAAATTTCCACACTACCATTACTTTATCATCCATTAATAGATAAAGAGAAAATGCTCCAGGGCAACTGACCCGTTGTTCTACCCTTTCTTAAAAGGCGGAGAGACGCAGTTGCTACCTCCCTTCCTATGTTTGTAGCTGAAACCTGTCATGTAGGTGATTGAAGCTGGGAAGCAGATCCCTGATGCAGACAGAGCTCTAACATTCTGCATTTTCACATGACCAGCTGCAGTTCACCTTTTGAAAACTTTGAAAGTGCCCTCATTTATCTGCAGAGTTGAGAAGGTTATTGTTTTGGAATGGGGCAGGAATTCCTGACGGCATCGAGGAATGAAATCCTTTAGTCAGAGGGTGGCAATTGCTTTCAGCTGGAGTATCTTCAACTTAACGATTCCACTCCTTGAGGCAGAAGTGCCTGAATTTTTCGAAAACTTTGTAGGTAAATGACGATTCCCTAAATAAACTCATTATAAGGAATCTCATTTTGTTCCAGTTTTGAACACTATATAAATTATGTATTATATCAATGTGATTGACATCACAGTTGCAACAAGCTTGCACAAAGCTGGCCATTAGAGCTGATTAGCATCCACTAAAGGCTACAACATTCCTTTGGTGGTTATAGTCCAAGGAGGAGGAATAATTAACTTAATGTGAACAGGATTCTCTTCCTTAAACAACCATCCAATTTTGAGTTAATAGTGGACATTATGGTGGTAACTGTGAACATTTAGATTTCTCAGATATTGCGGGAAATCATTTAGTCCAGTCTATGGTGACTTTATTAAGTAGTGCACAGATTAATACATTCCTAGTGTCACATAATTCTCTGACAGATTGCAGATGGACACTTATGCTCCTTCACTATTCTCTCATGCTGTCAGTTAGTTGTGCAAGCTTGCTAAACAATGCTCGAGCATTTTCAGATACTAATGTACCAGTTTTCCCATGTATACACCTCTATATTTCCCCTCAAATAGGTCCTCTGGGATAGAACAGAGGTGCAAGCTCTCCCTCTGGAGAACTGCCACATTGACTTCCCTTTTCCTCTGGTCCAACTGCATTCCACTGATATCAAATATCTCTTCACGTGAAGCATATGGCTCTGATGGTACCAGTTTAACCCTTACAGTGCCAGTATCTGAGCTGATACTTTGTGGTGTCTGGTGCTATGAAGCAGTGAGTTTCTCCTTCACTTTCTCTGTGTAGTGGGGAGGAATGAGGGATGAGTAGGTGAAGGGGTGCAGGGGGTTGGGGGGAAAAGCTGTGTGCATAACTCTGCAGTGATAAAAAAAATGAATATGATGATGGTGAGAGCATGTATGAAGGAGTGCCCAGTGGATGTAAAGATGTACATAAGCAGAGCAGCCATTTGTTGCTCAAGGGGAAGGAAGGAACTTAAAGGTTATGCAGATCCTTGCCTTCCTGCTACCTTCTATTCCTGCAATATCTTCAGTTCCAGAAAGGGTGACCTCTGCTCCCCACCACCACGTTACCACAGTGCCCCCTGGTTTGCTTCTGTCAGTTATTGTTATCTTTATCCTGCAAAGCAAAGGGGAAAGTTAATCTTGAAATGCAATGGAAGGATTGTCATGAACTGTGTCCACCATCAGATTTCCGAACAGTCCATAAACCCAAGAACACTGCCTCGTTATTTCTTTTCCCTGCACTGATTTATTTATTTTTTTTTATTTATTTTTATTTTTATAATTTATGGTAATTTTATATCTTTGCACTGTATACGGCTGCCACAAAACAACAAATTTCACAACATATATGTCAGTGTTAATAAATCTGATTCTGAAAGACTGGTTATATGAAGTTGTTGAATTCTTTCTGGAGCCCTGAGGGCTGTAAGATGCCTTGTTGGAAGATGAGATGTTGTTCCTCAGATTTACATTGGGCTTTGTTGGAACAGCGTATGCAATCAAAGACAAGGAGATTAGAGTGACAGTGGAATGGAGAATTAAAGTGACAAGGAACTGAAAGCTCACGGTTATCCTTGTGGACCAAATGAAAGTATGCCGCAAAATCTCAGCAGATTTGCATTGCTCCAAAGCGTGAACACCATGTGCAATACACCAGACTGGAAGAAGTACAATTGATTTGCTACCTCACCTGAGGGTAGCATTCGGATATCTGAATGGTGGGAGGCAAGAGGTAAAAAGACACGTGGGTGTCTCGTAATTGCAAGAGAAAGTCCTATGAGAAGGTAGACATTGGTGGTGTTGGAGAAAGAACTATAGATGGAATGGTCCCTTTGAAATGCCGAAAGGGAAGGAAAGGGAAAGATGTGCAAGGCATCTCATTGAAGGTGATGGAACCTATCGAGGAAGATCCATTGAATGTAGAGGCTGGTGGGTGGAAAGGTATGGACAAGAGGAACTCTATCCTTGCTCTGGGCAGGGAGTGAGGGGGTGAGAGCAGAAATGCAGAAAATGGAACAGATATAATTGAAAACAGGAAGCAGCACATACAATCATCGATGTAATCGAGGAAGAAGTCCTGAGAATCATTAAACCAAGGACTTTCACATATTATCCTATATATCTCACAAAGGGACAAGCATGGTTTGTCACTATTTGGATTCCCAAGGTTTTGCCTTGGATTTGGAGGAAACAAGTGGAGGTCAAAGGTGTAGTTGTTCAATGTGAGTTGTTCAGTGCATCCTTCTTTTTATCACTGCTCTTGGGGCACTCCTGGCCACCCTGTCTGGCTCAACGTCTACCTATTTTCAATCTAGAATTTACAAAAGATCTGAATATAATCTATCGTATGAAGCAAAATACATCACATTTCTTTCATTAGCTGGTACACTCATAAAACTGGAGTTGGTATTGCTGATAAGGCCCAACTACTATTTGCTGATCCAAATCAATTCTACAGTTTATATGCCTAAGAATTCTACCACCTCCTAATAGGAATGCTAATTATGTGGCACGCAGTTAACTTCTGCCTTTGCAAACTCATGTAGGATGTGCAATTTTGATCATAATCAGTCAAAAACTATGTGCACTTATACTTGTGATCAATTCTGCCTTTATCTTGTAAATGTATAGTTCATATAAGGTTACTGGCTGAATATTGCATACCTGTCAACGTATTCATGTAGTAATTGACAACAGCTCTCCTTGAAGGGCATATCTTCATTAAACATGACACTGTTAGAAGTGTATGTATTACCATTCTTTGTGACATGGCTGCAAAGGAACCTCTCAGGGGAGAGAGAGTACCTGTTCCCTTCCAACCCCCTATCTACTCAGACCTTCACATCCATGTGGATGAGACTTAGATGAAGTGGCTGGTCCTTGGCATCACCTGTTCTGATGAAGGAACATTGACTTGAAATGTTGATTCCATTTCTCTCTCCACAGTTGCTGCCTGATCTGCTGAGTATCAGCAGTATTTTCTACTTTTATTTCAGATTTCCAGCACCTGCAATTTAGTGAAATAGTTGGACATTTACACACATCCAACAAACTAAATAAGTTTTTCACCGAAAATGCTGTAGGGAAACAGATGTTAAGACTACAAGCAAAGATGGAACCCGAAAGGTTGAGCGTGGTGGGACTAATGTTCTGAGATGCATCTGTTTCAATGCAAAGAGTATTGTAGGTAAGGCAGATGAACTTAGATTGTGCATCCGTACGTGGAATTGTGATGGTGTAGCCATTAGTGAGACTTGGTTGCAGGAGGGGCAGGACTGGAAGCTCAATGTTCCAGGGTTCCATTGCTTTAGACATGATAGAGGGGGAGGTATTAAAGGGGGAGGGTTGTGTCACGAACCAGCAACAAAAGAAACACACTGAGCATGATTTAGTGTTAAAAACTATTTTATTAATCACTACTTATGATAATACGTAAAATAAAAGTAAAAATGTTAGTATGTTAGAATTCAAAAATGTTAAACCTGGAACGTTAACCCCAAAACTAAACTCTTCGTGTGTGTGTGTGACAAAGTCCAAACCTCCCAGTTCCTGAATGGTTCTTAAAGTTCAGTTCCGCAAGCCATAAGGTGAAACATGAGCAAGGGCTTCTTCAACAACCACCGTTGTCTGAAGATAAGATGTAGATGTAGAAAAACATAGAGAGAGTACATACGAAATCCAAATGTTCCACGATGGAACCCAAACGACACTTCAGTGTTTACTCGGTAGTGACTTCCTCACCCCGAAAAGCATCCGAACCGTGGTCGTCCACACACAAATACCTGTTTCCTTCTACAGGTCAGCAACAAAGTGAACTCCACCGGATTAATTCCAACTTCCATACATGGATTTCAGTGGCAAACACAGTTATTGTTTCTCATCCATCGATAGAGAAAACAAGCAGGCTGGTGTCTCTCTCCCTTCTCTCTCTCTCCTTCTTCTTCTACTTACTTCTTCAACAACGTCATTATGTCCTTTATCTTCCAGTGACGTAAGCACGCCCCACACACACATACACACACACTCTCTATCTTAAAGGGACTTTCACTGAGTCCATAACAGTTGGCATTAGTCATTAGGGAAAATGTTACAGCAGTGTTCAGAGAAGACATATGGAGGGTTCGACTACCGAGGCAATTTGGGCAGAACTGAGGAATAAAAAAAGGATGACCACGTTAATGGGACTATGTTATAGACCTCCTAATAGTCAATGGGATTTAGAGGACAAAATTTGTAGACAGATAGCAGCTGTAGGAAATATAAAGTTGTGACAGTGGGTGATTTTAACTTTCCACATATTGACTGGGACTCTTGTACCGTAAAAGGACTGGATGGGATAGAGTTTGTCAAATGTGTTCAGGAAAGTTTCCTTAATCAATATGTAGAGGTCCCAACTACAGTGTTCATGATATTGGATCTCTTCTTAGGGAATGAGACAGGGTGACAGAAGTGAGGGTAGGGGAACATTTTGGATCTAGTGATCATTATTCCATTAGTTTCAGGTAATTATGGAGAAGGATAGGACTGGTTACAGGGTTAAGATTCTAAATTGAAGGAAGGCCAATTTTGATGGCATCAGAAGGGATCTGGCAGGAGTGTGTTGGGATAGACTGTTTTCTGGCAAAGAGATGCTTGGTAAGTGGGAGGCCTTCAAAAGTGAAATATTGACAGTACAGAATCTGTATGTTCCTGTTAGAATGAAAGGCAAGACTAACAGGTTTAGGGAACCTTGGTTATCAAGGGATATTGAGGCCCTGGTAAAGAAAAAGGAGGCGCATATCAGGTACGGGCAGTTGGGTTCAAATGAGGCGTTTGAGGTGTATAAGAAATGCAAGAGAACACTTCGGAGAGAAACCAGGAGGGCTAAAAGAGGACATGAATTTACTATGGCAGACAAGGTGAAAGAGAATCCCAAGGGTTTCTATAGCTATATTAAGAGTTAAAGGACAGCAAAGGACATAATTGATTCTCTTGAAGGTCAGTATAGATACCTATGTGTTGAGCCGAAAGAGATGGGGGAGATCTTAAATGAATTTTTTACATCTGTACATACTCGAGAGACAGAGACAGAGTCTATAGCACTGAGGAAAAAGAGTAGTAAGGTCATGGACCGTATTTCTATTACGGAAGAGGAGGTGCTTACTGTCATGAGGTGAATTAAAGTAGATAAATCCACAGGGCCTGACAAGGTGTCCCCTCGGACCTTGTGGGAGGCTAGTGCAGAAATTTCAGGGGCCCTGGCAGAGATATTTAGAATGTCCTTAGCCATGGGTGAGGTGCTGGAGGACTGGAGGATAGCTAATGTTGTTCCATTATTTAAGAAAGGCTCTAAGAATAAGCCAGGAAATTACAGGCCAGTGAGCCTGATGTCAGTCGTGGGTAAATTATTGGAAGGTATTCTGAGGGACAGGATAGATAAGTATTTGGATGGACAGGGCCTGATTAAGGATAGTCAGCATGGTTTTGTACATGGCAGGTCATGTCTGACCAATCTTATAGAGCTTTTTGAGGAGTTACCAGGAAGCTTGATGAAGGGAAGGTGGTGGACGTTGTCTACATGGACTTTAGCAAGGCCTTTGACAAAGTCCCACATTGGAGGCTGGTCCAGATGGTCAAATCGCTTGGCATTCAGGATGATGTAGCCAATTGGATTCAACATTGGCTTAGCAGGAGAAGCCAGAGAGTGGTAGTAGATAGCTCTCTCTGACTGGAGGCCTGTGACTAGTGGTGTGCAGCAGGGATCGGTGTTGGGTCAGTTGTTGTTTATCATCTATATCAATGATTTAGATGATAATGTGGTAAACTGGATCAGCAAATTTGCAGATGACACCAAGATTGGGGGCAAAGTGGACAGCGAGGAAGGCTATCAAAGCTTGCAGTGTGATCTGGAGCAGCTGGGAAAATGGGCTGAAAATGGCAGATGGAATTTAATGCAGACAAGTGTGAGGTAATGCACTTTGGGAGGACAAGCCAGGGTAAGACTTACACGGTGAATGGTAGGTCACTGAGGTGTGTGGTAAAACAAAGGGACCTCGGAATACAAATCCATAATTTCCTGAAAGTGGCATCACAGATAGATAGGGTCGTAAAGAGAGCTTTTGGCACATTGGCCTTCATAAATCAGAGCATTGAGTACAGGAGTTGGGATGTTATGTTGAAGTTGTATAAGATGTTGGTGAGGCCAAACTTAGAGTATTGTGTGCAGTCCTGGTCACCTACCTGCAGGAAAAATATCAAGCTTGAAAGAGTGCAGAGAAAATTTACAAGGATGTTGCCGAGACCTGAGGACCTGAGTTACAGGGAAAAGTTGAATAGGTTAGGACTTTATTCCCTGGAGCGCAGGATAATGAGGGCAGATCTTCTAGAGGTATACAAAATTATGAGGGGTATAGATAGGATGAATGCGTGCAGGCTTTCTCTCGTCAGGTTGGGTGAGACTAGAACTAGAAGTCATAGCTTTAGAGTGAAAGGTGAAATATTTAAGGGAACCTGAAGGGGAACTACTTCACTCAGATGGTGGTGCAAGTGTAGAATGAGCTGTCAGCAGAAGTGGTGGATATGGGTTCAGTTGTAATTTTTAAGAGAAGTTTGGATAGGTGCGTGGATGAGAAAGGTATGGAGGGCTACGGTCCAGGTGCAGGTAGGTGGGACTAGGCAGAAAACCAGGCTGCCATAGACTAGATGGGCTGCAGGACCTGTTTTTGTACTGCAGTGCTCTATGACTCTATAGAGAGTGGGGTGAGTCAATTGTTGCTTTGTCCAACAATAACCTGTTCTGTGAGGTAATTCAATTGTCCTGTGGGTTTAGAATTAACTCTGAAAAACTGTTGCGGTAAAGAATTATTTAATAGCTGATATCGTTAGTTCCACCCTTTCTCTTCCCAGGTCCTTGCCTCCCTACTCATCTGTAATACATTGTTCATCTGCACCTGAAACGTCAACTATCCATTTCCCTCCAAAGATGCTGCCTGACCTGTTGACTTCCTCCAGCATCCTGTATGTTGCCCTAGATTCCTGCATCTGAAGTCTATTGTGTCTCCATTGCACTACATTGTTCTCTTCCAGGCCTGGAAGCAACAGTTTTTTTTTCCTTTTTAGGGCAACTTTTGAGATCAGGGGACAAACTTGATATAAGCTCACCCAAGTAACCCCAGTTACACTTATAGGGAATTCTATCAACTCAGGTTAATTGAAGTGTTAATATTACTGAAGTGCTTCAAATAATGATTGAAATGGTCAGACAAACAAATTTTATCCACCAAATGGACGGTCCAACAGCTGTGAAATAAAACATACCAACCCTGGTCTCCTCATTGAGCTGACAAGTTTGTTCTGTACTTATAAAAATGAGTTACAAGTAGCAGAAAGCTCTTTGAAGTCAAACCCTCCACTTCCTCCCCCATAAATAAATTTTTGTCCTGACTTTGAGTTTCTCACAGAGGATGTGTGAAAATATTAATTATACAGAATAGCAAAAAAACACTTGAAATGCTATGTGATGTTTTCATTTCTCAGTTCACTGCTGACTCGGATTCCCACGTATTGCTGGATACAATTGTGCAAAAGGTAAGAGCAATTCAGAAGGAGTACTACTAAAATAATTGGAGTCAGAAACAGGTGTACACTGACTTAAATGTTGGACATGTCCTACCGAGATTCAAGAATGTTGGAGTAGTGATTGAAAGTTTTTAACCATCCTGTGTTACTATTTTTTTCTGTGATCAGAATTGTAACTGTGCCTGCTCTCAATGCTGATAGACCTAAATGGCATGTGGTGGGACTTTTGAGATAAGAGACAACACTAGCATTCACTTCCGACACCCAAACAGCTGAGGTACTATGGGGAAGAAAAGTGGAGTTTGCTTCAGAAACACAAATGATATTCACTCCATTCTTGATTTCAAATCCTCCACTACAGTTTCATGAGAAAGTATGCCTCACTCCATTCCTCCAAGCTTGCTCTGTTGATATGACAATACATAGCATGAATGCATTTATGGAATCATATCAGTGTCACTAGACACTTCTGTAAATCCTCTCACCAGAGGTTCAAAGCTGAGAAATTTTTGAGTGCACTAGAGTGCAAAAGCCTTGTAATGAATAGTAATGATTCTTAGGCATATCCCTATAACCACTGGAGAATGACCCTATGAACTGCTGCATTTTGGATGAGGCAAACAGCACCATATTCCTTTGATTGCCACCGGCTTTGTTACCCTCCCTTATCCGATAGCCTAAAGGTTGAGGGTGTGGGGATTGTTAGAAGTGATATTTTCTATAGCGTTTTACTCTACATTAAAAGGCAAATGGGATACATTGCAGCTGAAATTAGACATCAAATTTCAACTTATTGTATTGATTTTTGTGAAAATTTATACACTATTCATCAAGTTTTTTTTCCACTTTTCTCTGTCAAGTCTTCTTGTAGCACCAGAGACATTACTTTTACTTCTCTTGAGACTGTCACTTTGACCCTTTGACCTGACTGCTCAATAAAACTGTCACTATAAATACCACAAATTCTGATGGTAAAATGTGACGAAATACAATAAATTAGAGTGAACCATGAAATCATGACATTTGTGACAAACATTCACTTTCACATAAATCAACCCGAGGACAGTAACCGTCAATTCCTTTATAAATATAATTGGAGGCCAACTCTATACATGACAGATTCCCATTTACACTTTCAAGTGGTTTGCTCAAACATTTATTTAATTTGCAATTTTTATCTAAGAAGTGTCATTGTCATGATAAAATGTATTGCATCACACAATAAAATATCAGCACATGTTAAAGACTATTTTTAGACTGGTAAATAAGCAAAACTGGATGTCAAAAGTTCTTCTTGGGAAAAGAGTTTTCCTATAATTATCTTGTTTTCTGAAGTCAGTAGAAAAACACTTTAATTAATACTTGGAAAATAATTATTTGTGCTTCAACATTACTTCTGTCATATTGTGGTTTTAGAAAAAGTCACAGGCTGGTTGCATATTTCAGAACAAAGTGGAATTGGTGGGTCTCGAGGGTGACTTTGATGTTGACCAATCTTAATTCTTAGTATCTGTCAACAAAATTAAGACTGACCTCTTCAATATAGAATGGAGTAATACATCAGGTACATGGTTGAAAACATGAGTTTATTGAGGCACCAGACCTAGGAATTTCTGCATCTGTCTGCATCCAAAGCACATTTAACCCATTACAATTTGTGGGGTACAGTCATTATAACAACTGAGATGAGAGCATCAGACCTACACAATCTCTCCAGTGGCATCAGTCCTGAAATTCCAGCTGGAATGTTAGAGTTGGTTCATGTGTTTCAATGCTGCAGAGGATCCCTCCAGGCTTCTCCTGGTGGAAATCCTTAACTTCACAATTTCAGTTTCTGTCTGCATCACTGAAGTTTATCAACATATCTGCCACCTCCTCAACCTTGCATCATCACTGTTCAGCTTCGAGAGCTCGGTTTGTTATTTCTTTTGCACTAGATCACTGTCCTCTCACTCCCTCAGCCAGCAACATCCTTAACTTGATGCTAGTGTAGTCATCCAGTTTCTTTAGTGTTGCTCTTGCAAAGTCAAATTGTAGAGGTAGAATTACCAATGAATCAATATTGATTGAAGACAGTCAACTAGTGACTAACAGTGGTGTCCAGTTGATGAGATGAGAGAGATGAGATGAGATATCTTTGTTAGTCACATGTACATCAAAACAACAGTGAAATGCATCTTATGCGTAGAGTGTTCTGGGGGCAGCCCACAAGTGTCGCCATGCTTCCAGTGCCAACATGGCATGCCCAAAACTTCCTAACCCATACACCTTTTGAATGTGGGAGGAAACCGGAGCACCCAGAGGAAACCCATGCAGACATGGGGAGAACATACAAACTCCTTACAGACAGTGGCTGGAATTGAACCCAGGCCACTGGCGCTGTAAAGCGTTATGCTAACCACTACACTACCGTGCCTGCCCAGTAGTGTAGTTCAACAATATGTCATAATTATACCTTCAGTTCTTAAAGGTACACTCACACCTGTGTGTACTACACAAAGATTCAGTCACGTTTGTTTAGATTGTGTCTATTGTGCAAACAAATGACCAAAATGATGCCAGAGCATTTGGATGTAGTGAAGATGTGTCTGTGCCTTTGAGAGGACACAAATAGTGGTATATTCAGCAAGTATGCATTCGCTTAATCATTCTTCCATTTAGTGGAGTTAATATGACATAAATTATCTATTGACTTCAGGAACAACTATTTAGAATCTCAATGAATGGTAGAACATGTAGAGCATTTTCGAAATGATCTGAAAATATCTAAAATATGTAAAAGGTGATTCTGTAGAAATGAAAGGTTTTACCTGAGAAGTACCAAAAACACAGGAGTACAGCAAAGGTGCAATGATGTTAGACTACTAAAATAGCAAGGTGAAGCAAATAGTCCTCATTTTGTGATGTATGATTTCCAGGAATGTGACAGTTTAATCTCACTAGCCTCATTTTCCCCGAACTCCTCACAGACCAGACATAGAGTTGGCCTACGTTTCAAAAAAAAGGGTATTTGTGCTTTCTTCAATTCCTTTCTATAATATTATTCCTTCAGTTTTCAAGACTTTTCACTGAACCAATATGTTACAAAGACATGGTAGTTTCTTCACGTCTCAGAGTCTTCTCAAGTAGAACAAATGCCTCTGTGACATTACTAATGAGTACAACTCAAATGTCTTGTACTCATGCTGTCATAAATCTTTCAACTTTATCATACTTCAAAACAATAAAATGCTCATAAAAAACCCAAAACTTATCTTTTTAAGTCCCTTAAATCCAAACACTGCTGTTGAGAACAGTTTCAGATCATTTTCTCGAAGGGAGAAATTCCCTTAACTGTCAAGTAAAAGTGTCCTGTATAATCACAATGACAACTGCAAACCAAGATCTGACAGGGAGGCTAAATCCATGCAATACCTGTCATTCTAGATAGTTTCTACATTTTATTATCAAGCTGACATCCCAGCTGACATTAAGTTCATGTAAAACAATATTTGCCAGTCACTGCTTGAGTCAGAACAGATCTTGCAATGGCACTAAGAGCAAACAGTTCATATCCTTTAACAGCCCCAACTCTTTGCAGTTTAGGCATCTCTCAGAAAACTATTCTGCCAGATGGAAATGCATTCCTCTTTGACTGTATGCATGACCTTACCTTTGTATGGTAAGTACTGAGATTTTCATTCCAACTTGCAGATTTAGTGTTAGACTTGCAATGAATGTAATTCAGATACCCATGGGAATCGTACAAGAAGTAAGCATTAGATATGTTTAATTTATCACTGGAATAGGAAGTTGGAAGGCAAGGACTCCGTTTAGTTCAAAAATGCTATCATTGTACTTCAGCTGAACATGGGCTGAATTAATGACACAGACACCAGGACCACACTGGATCACATTTCTTGCTACTTTTTCCATTTATTTTGATCTGTATTCTATTCAGTTGCTGTTACCTGTGTTGATGCGGGGTCTCAATTCAAAATGTTGACTCTCTCTTTGCTTTCATAGATGCTGTTTGATCCGTTGAATTCCTCCAGCAGTTTTTTTTGCTACAGAATAGAACAAGT
This sequence comes from Pristis pectinata, assembly GCF_009764475.1. Lineage (NCBI taxonomy): Eukaryota > Metazoa > Chordata > Chondrichthyes > Rhinopristiformes > Pristidae > Pristis > Pristis pectinata. Next base: position 89,747,844 of record NC_067409.1, read on the forward strand.
TTTAGAAACCATTCTTCCAGATGTAGACATATATTCAACAGTGGTCTATGATTATAGCTTCTATCATTTTGCAGGCTTCCCAGTGCAACTCTCCACACAATCTGTGACCTTACTTCTTGACTGGGATTAGTACTTGTGTGTTGACCATTCCATTCTCTGGCCATTTTATCTGTTACTAAAGGGGAAAGAGATTTAGAGGTAGATCTCATTCTAATTTTCATTCCCCAAGGGGAGGATGTAAAACAATGGAAATTAGGAAGTGGAACTTGTGTTTAGTTCCAACACTCATAAAAAGGCTGTGGTCTGGTGAATGCCACAAACATTTTAGTAGGTGGCTGTTGGGCCAAAGCAGGAACATTTATGTTCAAACCCTTGATCAGAAGTGTGGCACCAAAAAAGTAACGTGTTACTCTTTGGCAATTTACACCACTCAAAAAACTGAGTGTTCAGCAGTGACCATCACTAGTATGCATTTCTACTTTTACAAAGTTATAATTCATGGAAATTTGTATCAACCAAATTATAATTATTTCCAGATCTATCAGCAGTTAACAAGTTCCATTATGAAGAAATATCTTGGTGTTTGATCTTTTTTCCTAAAATATTTTGACAGTGCATGATTTTGATATATTTGAATGTACAACATGTGCTGGTAAACCAATAAACAGATGTGGAGACAGGAATTTCAGAAGTGCCCATCACAGGATAGTTGAACTAATGTGTTCTCCTAAGATCATTCTGCCAATTTCTTTCATTTTCTAAGCTACACTTCAGCTACAGAACCAATATGACGTGCAGGATGGGGGTTACTGGCAAGTTACAATAATAGATTAATAATTAATAAATTAGTAACACAATTAAAGTTGCTGTGGAATTGAGGGGAAACTTGAAGATTAGTAAATATTATCATGTGACTGTAATGTGTTAGGAGTTGCAGTATGTTGCCATTGTCAACTGATTTTTTAAAATATACACATAACTACATACGCCATATCTTAGTGTAACTGTCCTCTCAGGGAACAAGTTTCATAATTTTTGAGGTTAACCTTATCACACACACTGTGGTATATTACTAAACTCCAAGTCCAGACCTGGCCTAGGATCTGAGTTCCCCTTAATTTGTATTATTTTATTTAAATTAGCTTGTTTCTGTGTATTACTTCCAATTCTTTGTGTTTTAGTTATTTTTAAGTTTTTATTTGTAAAGAATAAGAAATAATTTTAAAATAGTTTACTTAAAATTTAATAATGTTTAACTGGGGTGTGGGATCTCTGCACACACTGCTAGAGTTGAGTTGTTTGATAGGCTCAGGTAAATGCAAAAATGGGTGGACACCAAGTGAAAGTTCCAAAAGATGCCCTAGTCCAGCCAACCCAGCTCAATGGTAAACACAAAAAGGTACATGAAAGTGGCAAAGGAGAATGAGGCCTTCAGTTCCGCAGCATAGTAGAGCAATCTATAGAGCACTTTATAAACACTTGTGTTAGCTTCCTAATATTGAAGATGTTAGAAGCTGAAAGTTATAATTATTTTATGACAAGTTTACATAAACACTTTCCATTATAAATGTTGGTACAATAATTCATAATGGACAAAGTTGACAGGAAATACATTCAAACATAAGATTTATAATGAACTGCAAAGAGAGCTGTGCTCTGCCATGGAAGTACAGACGTTAGCTGGATGATGCTTCTTCTAGTCTCTTTACTGAGCACTTTTAATTCTTTTCCCTATTGTGAAAGTCTCTGAATTGGTATCCAAAAATCACGTTGTTTACACTGGCATTTATATTTTTTAATGTTTAGATTACACACCACATCATTAATCTGTCAAGCTGATTATACTAGTGAAATCCTCTGTGATATTATATATAGATGTGTTCCAATTTAACAAGAGTTAGACAGTATAGAAGCTCAAATGCAGCACTCATATGGTTATCTCTTGGAGACCTCTAAAAAATATTGATGTGCTTTAAAATGTGTTCAGTTGGCTTGTGGGACAGATTACATGCTCTGAAAGACCTTATCCTTTGGCAACACAGTAAGGCATTAACTGCTGAATCTGTTCTTCATAGAATCAACTGAATCAGATGGTCTGTCACATGATTTAAGGCCAAAGATAGCTCACAGGATCTCACTGGTTAATGATTATGTGCTTATTTCTCTACATTTAAGCCCTGGTGATGTGTAATTGGAACTGCTGTCTACACACTGGCACAAGTGATTACAGGTGCCGAATGAAAATGACAAGCCAAATATGCGAGAACCTCCATTGACAATAGGCCTTGAAATTAGGCCATGGGATGCTAGCAGATGAGTGCTTAACAGGCTTGTCTGAAATATTTCATCAGTGACATTAACCCTTTCATGTTTAATGGGCTAACATCTCAGCTAAAATAGTGGAATAGAATTTCAGCCAAATGCATAAAGTGTTTGTGGACTAATTTTGTACAATGTTATTTCAAAGCTCTGTCAATTCATGTTGTTCAGACGATTGCATTAATTTTGATTCATTTTTGAAGTGCAATTTCCATTTTAATGTTTGAAAAATAAAGAGCAAATAGGGTAGGAAGTTCTTGTGAACAAATGAATTAAATTCACTGCGGAGAACTATGAAGAGATGCACATTAAAAGGAAAATAGCAGGAGACAATATAAATTAAATAATCAACATTTTAAGTGGGTGAACGAGCAAGGAGGCTTGGGATTTCACAGACAAATTCCTTGCAGTACTATTGATAGACATGTAATAGTATATAGAATTATTGGCATTGATTTTCAGAGAAAACAAAATCAGGAAACTTATGGTAAACTGTATAAATCAATGATTAGATCTCAGGGAGAGCATTGTGTTTAACTCTGGGCATCGACATCCTTTCTGGAATGCATAAGGTCTTACAGAGGGAGCAGGGGAGATTTATCAGAATGGCAGCTAAACTGGGACTGTTCTCCTTTAGAACAATGAAGATTCAGGGGAAATTTAACTTGGCTAACCTAACAAATCATGAGAGATTTTGATAAGAGCAGAAAGAACCTCTTCCCCAATCCAGTCTGACCTGTTTCAACAAGGACCAACACAAGCTTGAGGAACATCACCTCAAGTTCTGTCTGGGCAGTCTTCTGGCCTCAATATTGAATTCCACAACTTTGAGGCCACACTTCTCCAAGTTGCTCCAAGTGTGGCCTCCTCTACACTGGTGAGACCAAACACAGACTAACTGACCATTTCGCAGAACACGTTCGCTCTGTCCATAACCGTGATCTGCATCTCCCCGTTGCCAGTCACTCCAACTCCCCCTCCCATACTATCACTGATATGTCAGTCCTCAGCCTCCCCCACTGCCAGGAGAATTCCAAGCACAAACTGGAGGAACAGCACCTCATTTTCCATTCTGGAACCTTGCAGCACAATGGCATGAACATTGAATTCTCCCACTTTAAGTAATCCCCCCCACCTCCCCACAACACAACCCACCATGCTTCTTCTCTTCTTTCCTTTCCAAGACACTCTCTTTTTTCTACCCCCTTTTGTTTTCCTTTCTCTCCTTACCTTTGACCGATCCCCTGGTGGATCTGCTCGCCCCTCCTCCCCCGCACCTGCCTATCACTATCTCTTACCTGCATCTATTTATCACCACCCTGTGCCCACCCCGCCTCCCCTCTTTTGTCCACCTATCACCGCTCTGCTTTTCCCTTGGGCTTCTCCTTTTCTTATCTTCAGTCCTGAAGAAGGGTCCTGACCTGAAATGTTGACCGCCTGCTTTTCTTCATGGATGCTGCCTGGCCTACCGAGTTCCTCCAGCATCATAGTGTTTTTGAACTAAAACTAACTGTATCTGTTAATGAAAATCAGAAGATTGCAGATGCTGGAAATCTGAAATAAAAACAAAGAATATTGGAAACATTCAGCAGGACAGGCGGCATTGTGGTAAGGTCTTTGATCTAAAATATCAATTTTGTTTCTCTTTCTACAGATGCTGCCTGACCTGCTGAGTGTTTCCAATTTCTGCTTTACCTTATGATCTGTTGTTTTGCTGAGTGATAGCTCCATAAGTTTATCATCATAAGAGCTGAGGTTGACTACCCCGGCTGCTTACTGAGAGGTCAAGCCTCGAGTGAATTACTTTTACTGTGTACATGATTGCACCTCTCAACTTAGCTGCATAAATTTGCATTGTAGAATGATCGAGGGTAAAATAATCAATAGATTCCTGTCAAACTATACCTTGGTACTATTTTTTCTTCATTTACTATGAGGAAATCACAAATACATTTCCAGTCAGATTATCAGACAGACAGAACTGATCAATTGAAAGATGGGTAGACAAGTGAACACAAAGACAGGCTGATGTTGCCAGAAAGACAGAAAATGAATCGGTAGAAAGAAGGGAGACTGCGGACAAAAGTAGTAGATTGCTGGGCAGAAAGACAGGCAAACTAATTGATTGGATGGTGGATTTGTGGACAGAAAGACAAGTAGACTGGTGGACTGAAAGACAGGCAAATTGCCCTTCACCAAGGCAAGTAGACTATTGGCAGACGTGGACAGTAAGTTAAGTCACTGGTGAGCAGTTGGTAGGCGAGAAGAACAGCTCGCAAAAAGCTGTTTCATCAGATTTATTATGAACAAGGTGGATGAGCAGATTAACCTTTTCATTTCAGCCCTTTTCTGTACCAAGCAGCTGTCCCAAGGATCCTGGTGAAAAGAAACGTCCAGCTCAGTTTATTGCCAAATCAACTTAGAGTCTCAGAAAAGCAAAGATAGTTGCTGCAGTGATGTTCCATGTTGAATGCAGATTTACTATCTGAGTGAATAAAACAGCATGGCAGCAAAGTTAACTGAACTTGTCCCATTTGTCTGATAGCCTGCAGAATTTTCCAAGCTTTTGTTTTAAAGAAGCAGGAATATCAATGGTCAACCTAAATTGTTTAAGCTTCATCTATAACTGATCAATGCTACCCACAAGTAAAGGGGGATATTTCTTCAATTCAGCTGAGATTTGTCATTTGGGGATGTGGTTATGCTTGTTACCTTCATTTAACTCCGATTAATCTGCAGCTCTTTCCTAGTTCATTCTTTCTACCATCGCAATAGAGATTACTGAAGAAACTTCAGAGAAACAGAAAAATGAATCAAAAATGCCGGGCACTATCTCAAATTTCAAACCTTCACCAACGTTGTGTGGTTTGCAATGCTTATAGTTCTTTGCATTCATTGTAAAGTGACAGTCAATTGTGCTCATTTCTCATCATTTGTTGTCAATGAATCAGTAATGCAGCCCTCCAAATAATTTAATGAGGTAATTACACTCAGATAAATTGTCATTTTTTTTGATGTACAAGAGCTTTGCAGAAGTCCATCATTCTGAGCTACAGCTAGCAGTAGCACAGTTTTCAGAACAGTGAGGTGCAGACTGAGCCACAGCTAGCCAGAAGGCAGTGATTCTTGGTTCCCAGTGCAACCTGCAATAGGATTTGCCATGTTGCGCCCATTGACCTCCTTCCATTTGCTTGGTTGTCAATCTCCCCCCCCCCCCCCCATGACTCAAAGTTGTGGTCTGAATTCCCCACTCTTAACCCTTGAATACAAATATCAGGACTGACATTCCCCAGTGTGGAACTGAGGGAGTGCTGCATGGTCTTGGGTGCAATCTTCTGCATGAGGTTAAACCAAGGCCCCAGCTGCCATCTCTAGTTACATGTTAATACAAATAACCATAAGAGGTAGTTTTTAAGCTGCTTTTTAAAAGGTGGAGCCAGTAGTACTGAGACAGAGACATTGAGGGTTTTTTTGTGAGGGTGAAGTTCAGAGCTCAGGGCTCAAGTGGCCAAATGCACAGCCATCGATAGTGCAGTGACTAAAATTGGCCTCATGCAAAATGCCAAGATTAGATGACAGATCTCAGATAGCTGCACATGAGCAATATATTACATGGATCCCTCCAGGTAAGACAATGGATGGATTTGTTTAAAAAAAATGGAGAATTTTTGACAGCTTTCAACTCCGAGCCCTAGAGGTGTTATAACTGTAATGTCTTATCCCATTTATTAGTAAGGGAGCCATTTCCACCACTGAGTATTGATCTTTATTATTACTGCTGGGCTTTCCTGCAACATGTATAATTTCTCTCCGAGAATAATGTTGAAATTGACAATGCAAATCCACCTATGGGGACCAATATCCCTGGCCCATCTTCCTCTGTCCCAACACAGGGCAGGGACAAGTGCATCTGTTGTGTCCAATGTGCCTACTTTTGGAGAATAATGGTTGTTAAAGATGCATTTTGGGAACAACAGCTAAACGAATGAACAAAAGGTAAAGAGGGGGCTCTTCTTTAGTTCACTGGAGCTAGACTTGTACCAGCAGTAACGTAAAGGGTAATAATGAGATGTCACTATTTCCTCACTTTTACATGCAAGCAATGGGCATTCCTTTGAAGTAAAAAAGAATCAGTACAATTAACTTCATTGTAATCTATAGGAAGCGAGCAACTAAATTACTATTTTAACACTTTTCTTCCTCATCATGCCCACGTGAAGTGTTTGTTGGTAGCCATCTAATTCCCCTTTGCATTTTGAGATGTTGGATATGCATGGCTGTAGAATTGGATTCTTGCCTCGGGAACAGTGGTACGAGAACAATTACTGATTCTGAAAACAGAACTGTTATTTTCAAGAGATGACTTTGCTGCTCATGATCCAAAACCCCCAAAATCAGGAGCTCATTGCTGAATAACATTTGCATTTGTCATTCTCAGGATTTCTACATTGGTATTAGTTTATTATTGTCACTTGTACCAAGCTACAGTGGAAAATTTGTCTCGTATACTGATTGTATAGGTCAATTCATTACATAGTGCAGTTACATTGATTTAGTACAGAGCACATTGATGTAGTACAGGTAAAAACAATAACAGTCCAGAGTAAAGTGTCACAGCTACAGAGAAAGTGCAGTGCAATAAGGTGCAAGGTCACAAGATAGATCATGAAGTCAGAGTCCATTTCATCATAGAAGGGAACCATCCAATAGTTTGGTGATGAGTTCTACATTGTGGCCTGTAACACTTTTGCCTACAAGTTGAATTTCACCCCCTTCTGGCATGCCAATCATGTGTAAGCTGCTCTATTGCCAAGCAGATCCCCTCCAAAAAGGCATGAAATTGTCCAGAAATGTGTTCAAAACAGTGCTATCTCATGTGATAAAATGGGACCTGTGTAGGTCCCACTGAGAACCGATTGAAAAGCTCAGTTGCCAATGTTGATCATTGGGTGGAGAACCAGATTTTAAAAGTACTTTCTCTATGGCAGCAATAAGATGTGTGGGAGAATGGAGACCCATGTCAGGGCACACCACATGCAATGGTGTGGCTTGAGCAGTTCCTGTGCTACCTGTGGCCCCACACAAGGTTCAAGATGAGCAAAGATGCTGACAACAGCATGTAGCTGTCTTGTGAATTCTACAAAACATTGCATATCAGTGAAAGAACAATTGGTGATAAGACTTCCATTATCCTCAGCACTGAAAACAGGTTGATGGATTCTGTGTTTAAGACCTCATTCTCAAGTTGTAGATCCTTAAACTAATGTCTCATTATTGATCTTAGTAAGATGAGCATCTTGTATTTTGTGATTATTCAATGAAGGTCAAGCATTTCTACTAAAAGAAACAATTTTTACCAGCAAGGGAGGAAACATGTGCTGTACAACTTGTAACACTCAGGTATGCAACTGATAGGAAGTGTCAGCCAAACTAAGGAGAATTGTGAACAGAAATTTGGGCCAATTTCCTAATGGATTTAATTCTACCTGGAAATGAGCACTATTGCTATTTAGTGCAAGTAACTTCTATGCATGACTTACACAAAAACAGCAGATGCTGATAGAAAGAATACTCTAGAAAATGCATCTATCTCCACTATGAAAACCTACATGCAGATTTAAAAAAAATATTTCTCAAACATTAGGAGCCAACCCAAGTCCCTTGAATTTGCAGTCAGTGTTTATGCTGGTGGAAATCATGACAAAGAGGCAGGAGCAGAGAGGGACCAGAAACATTCTGTTTCTCTTATCATAACTACTGAGGTTGCAAGAGGCTCAGATTTTGCATAAAACCAACTACACAACTGGAAGATTTTTTGTAGGATCTTTGGATGTCCTCTTATATTGAAATACCATTTCCAGTGACTGTCAGTCTGATAAAGATGCTCAATTGTTCAGTCAAGACTATTCCATGGTACCCCTCAGATGTTTTGAGGACATTATTCAAAAGGATCTTTGAAACTTCTGCAACAAATCTGAGAAAGGGAATCACATTAACAGTCTTCTGCACAATTGTAAGTCTTTGTTATTAAAGAACTGGCACATGTGCTCATTAACCCTGGTACTACTTGCTTCCCTATAATCTTTTACATTGCCCTCATTGTAGGTGGTTATCTCCATTTCCTTTGGCCCTGTGACCTCATTCTGAATGGAGATTTCAGCAGGTAGTTCAACCTGAAGGTTGGCAAAGACAATAGAATAAAAGGGTGAGGAAACCCACTATGAACCAGCAGTAGTATGATAGTAAATGCAGGTGCCCACTGATCAATCTCAAAATATTCAAACGAGTGTCACATCTACACTTTCTGCAAAAATCATCTGTGGGCCAATACCCTAGAACTCCTCATCCAATTGCAAAGTGGGATTACTTTCATTGTAAAGACAACAATGAAGGTAGTAGTTTAAGGCAATTAGAGAAAGGCACCAAGTACAGGCCTCAAAAATGACATCTATATCCCAAGTAAAATAGCAATTGCCCAGAATGTTGATGGAACAATAACAAGTAATTATTACTCATTAAGGTGCAACAGTCACAGCAATTTTACAAGGTAGAAATGCCATTAATTTTAATATCCAAAAGTAGCTGCTTAAGACATGCAGGTCCATCAAACTTTGCAGGAACCAAATCTCAATGTCTCCCTTATGATTCAAATTTTTCTAGAAGGGTGAAGTTTCTATTCTTGGACAATGTAAAGGGAGAACAGAAAATTAGGCCTCACCCATTTCAATCTAAGTACCCTTAAATGTTGTGATAATTACAACCAATCTCACAGGCATTTGTGGATTCTTATTCAATCAGGTCTTACTTGTTATTGGCAGTTTGAAGCAAAATATTAAAACCAAAATATTGTTCTTTTACCTTCTATCTTTTACTCTCTCAATTCAGTTTTTCCTCCTTCTTTAGTTATCCATTTGTGTCCAATAGAACTTTAAATTCACCCACTCCTTATTCAAATCTTGTGCTATTTATTTCACAGTTCAGTCAATTAAGGTACAGGCCTCAGGTGTAGGATAGTGACAAGCATCCATTACAAACCCATGGACCCCTATAACTATCCTACTAAAACTCCATCCCACCCTTCCATCTTCCTAGTTCCTCCATCTCCATTGTATCCACTCCAGTGACAAGACTTTCTATAAGGGATACATTAACATATCTTCCTTCATTCTTCACCCTTAACTATGGTTTTCATTCTACCAATTTTGACAGAGCCCTTGACCACATTTCATCTGTTTTTTTTTTACTCCTACATCCTCACCCCTATTTATCCTGAACAGGGGAAGGATAGAGTTTCCTAGGCCCTCACTTTCCATTCCCCAGGCTTCTACATTCAACAAATCTTCCTCAATTTCTGCAACCATCAGACATTCCTTCCTTTTTCCTCCCCTTTCAGTCTAAAGGCACCATTTGCTTAGCAATTTTCTTGTCTGCTCATGCTTCCCAACTCACCCCACATCCTTTTTCACACTTGCCTATGCAACTGCAGAAGTTATCATACTCACATTTTTATCTAATTCCTTCCCAACATACAAGGACTACATACAGTCCTTTCAAGTGAAGCAGCAATTCACTAGCATTTCTTCCAATCTACACACTACATTCAATGCTTATAATGTGTTCTCCTCTTCACTGGAGATACCAAATGCAGATTGGGTGCCTCCTTTACAAAGCACCTGTATTCAATCAAAGCATCATTTCACCTATCATTGTAATTTTCCATTCTATTCTATCTGCAGCTTATTGCACTGTTCTAATGAGGCACAATATAACATTGAGGAATAGTACATCACCTTTTATCTGAATACATTGCAGACTTCCAGAATCACTGTCTGCCAGTTCAGCTATGGGTTATCTGTCATATCAACTAAGTTTTTCTCTCACCACAGACACCATCCAATGTGTTAGACATTCCCTACCACTCTAACTCACAGCTATTACACGCCCCTTTATTTCCTTTCTCTCTAACTGCCTTGTTGACCAATTAACAAGAAGGATTCATCAACAGATTATCACCATGGCAATTTGGCTTCACCTTATTGGAGATATTCCCTTTATTTTATCCTTCCCTCCTTCATCCTCTTTGCTGCTTAAACCAGAATTTTTTCTTTCTTTCCCATTTCTATTTCTGTTTCTGCTAATGCTGATTGATCTGTTGAGTGTTTCAGTTATAATCTGTTTTTATTTCAGATTTCCAGCATCTGCAGTATTTTTCATGTGCAGGTTGCTTCTTGTATTCCCTCAGATCTCAAAAGGCCTGTCAAGAGCGCTGTGCCATTTTCATCTCATTCTTCCATCAATTTTCAAGGAAAAATGTAAATCGACAATAAATTGATGAAGGGAAGTTTAAAGGTACCATTTGTCAGCCTCACAAATACAGTCTTTAGAACCATAGAAAACTACAGCACAGAAAACAGTCCATTCGGCCCTTCTAGTCTGTGCTGAAACATTATTCTGCTAGTCCCATTTACCTGCCCCCAGCCCATACCCCTCCAGACCTCTCTCATCCATGTATCTATCCAATTTACTCTTAAAAGTTAAGAGCGAGCCCGCATTTACCACATCAGATGGCAGCCCATTCCACACTCCCACCACTCTTTGAGTGGAGAAGTTCCCTCTAATGTTCCCCCTAAACCTTTCCCCTTTCACCCTAAAGCCATGTCCTCTCGTACTTAAGCCAATATTGTTCTGGAATGATGAGATCAAATGGTCTGAAGAAACTTTTCCAATAGAACTAATGTTAAGAAAGGATAACTGAGATATGTTTGTAGTGAAAACCGATTTTATTTTCTGCCCAAATAGGATTCTGCCTTTTCTTGCCAGCTTGGCACCCTCTTCAGCTTTAATACTAATATCCTGTCAATGGTTGGATATTTCACCATTGTAACTGCATTGTTACTGTCAGGAAGTGGAGACAAACTATGTGATTTATTGATAATTATTCACCACAAGTATTTTTTTTCTTATAAAGACAGCTCTTTTGATTTGAAAGAATGCATTCAAATCATAATTTTCTCAAATCTGAAATCCTTTTTTTATTCTTTCTAATTCATTTTAAGGTGCTACTTCAGAATTTTGGAAGCAATAGGTTAAAATTTTCAAGGCTACTGGAATTTTTGAGAACATTATAATATTAGTGGACATGATTTACTTGGATTTTTAAAAGGCTTTATTGAAATTCTGAAGTTCAAGGTTCTGATGAAGATTTAATGTCACTAATTGACAAGATTGAATGCTGGCTTAACTTTAGAAATAATAAATGGACAAAACCTCCCACAGAGTAATGCAATTTTCATCTCATTATAATGTTAATTTTAGGGTTAGAAGTGATGACGTCCTAGAAAATATGTCTCGTATCTTGGCAGCATCCTACTTCTGGCACTGATGTATTGATGGTTTAATCTGTTCACACTGGAGAGCTGCAGATCACAGCTGAGAAGGTTGGGAGGTTCAGGTGATGAGCTCCACTGCCCTGGTTTTAGTCTGTTTTCTCTTCCCAGCAGGAACTACTGCTTCTTCCTTCATCCCCAGCTGCTACCTGGGTTGGGAGGTTGAGGACTAGAAGTCAGTAAGGGGTTATCGGCTTTTTGTCCACCCTTCTTAGCACTCCTTTCTGGTGGATTTGTGCAGAAAGTGGCACTACATCCCAGAAGTGGTAATGATCTCCTTGTGTTCACCTAACAGAAGATTGCCTGAAACTCCCTCCATTCAGTCCCTACATCTTAGTCAAGCTCTGCAATGGGACCTTGCAATCCAGTCCTCGGAATATTTCTTCCCCTTAAAAGTTCCTTTCCATCTTTTTATGTCCTTGATCAACATCCCTGTTGCTTTGGTGTTTCATCACTCGGAGAGTCCATGAATGAAATGAATCCTGACTCAAACTCATTCGCTGATGAGAAAAAAATTCCCTCCGACAATTTGCAATAACCTATGATCAACACAGCAGTGCCTCTCCTCACCTACATTCTTCTCCTTTTAGAACACCTTGATAAATGAGCATTATTTCCTATATTTCACAAGTAATGCTTTATTGGCAAAAAGACTGAATAATGACCAGTGTATTGTCCTTTTCTAAAACAGTACACGTAGTTAGAGTGAATACTCCAGTTAATGGAACAGTGATAACTCAACAGCTTTGGAAGTAATACTGCTTTTGAGTGTTTTAACCCTGTCATAATTCAGTTATAAATGGGGACTCATTCAGCCTAGCAAAAACATTCTCAGTATAGGACAGGACTTATATTATCTTGTGTGTACATTTGTGCATGAATGAGAGAACTTAAATAGAACTGGTGCTTCTTTATTGGATTGGTTGAGAAGATCCTTATTTCTACACAACAGTGATCTGTCCAGTTGTTATGTTTGCAATCAACTTCATGCCTTGCACCTTGCACCTTGCACACATGCTTTTGGTTGGATCCGAGATTTTGAAGCAGCAGGTTCTCTTAGCTAGTTTTGTTACTTTTGATGGAGTAATTAAGTTATCAATTATCCCAGCATAACTTCAGTGGACAGTGAACTGCACAGCTTGAATATTTATGGTGGGTCAGAGTGAGAGACAAAAGCAAGTCATGCTAAAATCTATAAGCAATCGATCCAAGTATTATGTGCAGCAGTTTCTGCTGTGCACAGTATCTCATAGCACATGCTCCTCATAGTTTTATTGTCAGGCATCCAGTTTCAATCCCACCAGAGCATTTTTATTACCTCAGGTTCTACAGCGAATTAATTAACAGGTAGAAAACAGGCAGTCCATAGATCATGGATTGTGGATTGTGAAGAGTTATGATCAGATGGGCTGCAGGGAGGCACAGTGACCAGGATGCAATCAGGTAAGGTCCAGTGTGTCCCAAAGGATGTGCACCATGATGAGGTAGAATGGGAGATCAAATGAAAGAGTATGTTCTTACTTCCTGTCGGAGGATTCCATTGTCACAGGTCAGGCTCTTTCCCTTTGAATCGCACAAAAGCAGACGTCACCTGCTTTGTGAAGGCCTGCTTCCGTATGAATGTTCCAGGCTGCCAACAAATCATACATGTGCAAATAAATTTTGCAAGCCAAACATTATTGTACATACAGTACTATTTGAAGTCAATGTGCGTGCTTGGACATCTCTACATGCCATGACTGCCATATTCAAGGAGGATTTGGAATAAGCTTTGAATCCAAAATGTTTGACAATCATACTTTTTGATGGAATTTCTATACATGAAGTACAGAACTACCATCAAATGAGAGAACATCCAAATATTCCTGTTCACATAAAGGTTGGGAGGTATGGGGAATGCCAACATTTCAGGATAGGCCTTCAGACTTTTAGAATTGAACAATAATCTTCAGAACACAGCTGCAAGTAACCCTGGAGAAAAAAAAGATTTTTTTTAAATGATAAAATATTCCCTTTAAAGACTTTTGTTTACCAGCCATATACAATATCAAATACAAAGTGGGAAGCAATTCAGTTGACCTCTTCAAGATTCAGTTCATTAGCAACAAAAACAGAGGTTATGTGATGTATCCTCTGTAATATGGACAAACTAAGCTGGTGTGCAGCTTAGTTTATGTTTTGGTGTGTAGCAATGAAGTTAGTGATGGAATGTGGCCTGGTGGGTTGGGATTTCTAACATGATTGGCTTAAATTTCCAATGGTCCCAGATTTCTTTATGTGCATGCGCGTGTGTGTATGTGTGTATGCATCTGTGTGTGTGTGTGTGTGTGCGTGTGTGCACACGTGTGTGTGTAGTATATCCTTTAACAGGTGGTGGGACAAATGCATGCAGTATGAGATAATTGGAGCTCATCAAAGCTAATAGCATCAGGAGCAACTTTGTTTGTCTGATATACAATTAGATTTCAATTAAAAACAGAGAATACTGGAAGAACCCAGCAGGTCAATCAGAACCTGTGGTGAATAATAAAAGCAATGAGGTTTCAAGTGGACCCTTTTGAAACTGAAACAACATTTAACATAAGCACGAAAAAGAACAAGATATAAATGGTGCTGTGAGCAACAAAGGGAAGAAATTGGGTTTTAAGTTTAAAAGTGAGGCAGGAGCTGGTTTAGATGAGGGGAAGGAATAAAGCATTATGGAGACTAAAAATAATTTTTAAAAATTAGGTAGATTACTCTCTTACATTTTGTAAATGATGAAGGAACCTTGGTGCCAGGCCATCCTCCTGCTCCCGAATGGATGAGTCATCTCTCAGATCAAACCCATGTGGATTTTGGCGGTAAGACCTTACAATTTCTCCAAGCAAGCAAATATGGAGGGGTAGGCAGGGGGATGAGGGTAGAAAATTGCTTGTGGCGTAACAAGGTTGTTCACACAGGTTGAATGTCATATGTGTACTCCTATGTCTACTCTGCCCAATCAACATACAGGGTGACGTTTTACATTGATAAATTGTTTTGTGGCAATACCTGAAGAATATTAAGTGTAGAACTGTTTGCTTCTTATTCAGAAGATGTGCAGAAATCCTTCGATACAAACACCATTTTTCATTAAAAGGAGCAGAAATATATTGAATGATCTGTGTCCCTTCACTTGTGGTTTTATAAATAAAACAAGCCTTGGGCCAAGAATAACTGAAATCAGCAGTTAAACTCAAGGAATTGAAATTCAAATCAGCCCAGCAGCATTTAATGGAAGTGACAACCTTTTCTGTCAGGTCTCCATGGGCTGACTTTCCTCTGATGCTGTCAATAATGCTGATGTCCAGTATTGTTAAGACTGTGTGAAGATGTATAAAAATCAGGAGCCTTCTTCTCCAGTACACTTGATCAAAAAGCATTCATCAGATTGCGCTAGTAACATAGAAGATTTAAAATAAAGAAACAAAAGATAAATACGCTTTTTATTCCAGTGCCATCTAACCTTATTACACTGTGACTGAAAGATTCATTCCATCCCAGCCACTCAGCTGAGCATGTATAACTTAGTCAGGTGGGCATCTGTTCCACTAAGGATTGCTGGAATTTCCTGCAGAAAGTGATGGGTGATGTATTGCTATTGGATGGAGCAGACACATATGCAATTTAATGGTTTGCTTACTGTTTGTGTCTGAGCAGTGCTGGGAGCAAGTAACGTCAGTGCATTTCTGGTGTCTAGGGTCATTACAAACAGAAATGTTGGCGTGAGGGAGGGGGCAGTGAGGGAGGGCGCGAGTGTTTAAACATTGCAAGGCACCTTGCCCAATTCAATAATCATGCTTAAAAAGGCAAGAGATTTCAAAATAAACAAATGAAAATTTCAATTACTTTTGTTGCTGTTGGGAATACAATATCACTGAGAGAGGTGGTACATTGCAATGCTAAAAAATTCATCTAATGTTATTTAATTTACTAGAGGCTCTGAATTAACTGGGGTCAGAGGGAAAATTTATTGGTGTCAGGGGAAAGCATACATCAGGAAGTGTTGCACAGAGTGGAGAAATTGACTGGGATGACATTTGGCGGTAGGGTTGTTGCAATGATGGCTTGAGGCTTCCTGGAGTAAGAGGAGGCTGAGTTGGAAGAGGGGGAGATGAATGTAGTCAAAGGGTCAAGCATGACGTGGGAAATGTTACCTGGGATGGGGCAAATAACATAGGATTGGGGTGAAATTGGGAGTGATTGGGGAAGAAAACACGGGACATTGAATTGACTGGCTCAGGAAGGTTGGCAGGCTTCGGAAGAGTAAACAGCAGTTGAATGTTTGTCCTAACCTTCCATGGATTCTGAAGACCAGAACCAGTGAAACCTGGCGCTACTGTCCTCATGGTGATTCAGTGTTTCCTTTCTGTTCTCTATTTATATACAAAAAGTGCAACGCTATGTAATCATAGACTTCCCACTTGTCTCATGATGTTCTCTCACTCATACTTTAGAATTTTTTGATTCAATTCTGTCAACTACTGTCTGAAGGTCTCGAGGTACCTTGGGAAGATTTTATGGCTTGGTGAGTATTATGGGTTTTTATACAGTTCTCTTCTATTAATGCTTTCAATTACTGCTCATGCAAAAATGTGGAATTTCTCAATAAACATCAGCATTACATAGTAAATGAACACATTCGAGCAGCAATTCGGCACCTGAAAATTAACCACCAGGGAAGCAAAGCTCTTTCAGTCATCCACTGTACCTTTGCAGTGAGCTGTTGATCCACAGGAATGTGCTAGGATTCGCTCTCAATCTGTGCCAAGTTGGATCATATCAACTGCGGCATAATGGTGCAGCAGTTCATTTTACAGCTATAGAATCCTAGAGACACAAGGGACTGCAGATGCTTGAATCCAGAGCAAGACACAAACTGCTGGAGGAACTCAGCGGGTCAGGCAGCATCAGGAGAGGGAAGCAGACAGTCGATGTTTCAAGTCAAGACCCTTCATCTGGATTGGAAACAGCCTTTGTGTTCCTACTTATCATCATCCCAGCTGTCTCCACTTTCACTCTGCACTCCCCCCCCCCCCCCACCACTAGCTCCATCTACCTTTTATTTTGCCTGCCTCTATCTATCATCCACCTCCCGACCCCAGCCCTCCTTCCTCCCCTACCTGGAGCCATTTGCCCATCATCCTTCACCCATCCTCTGTCCACCAATCACCTCTGGTCCCTGTCTCACCATTCCCCATTTCCTCTTTATACTGACTGTCATCCATCTCCAATTAGTCCTGATGTAGGATTTCGACCCAAAATGTCAAGAGTTCTTTTTACCCCACAGATGCTGCTCACTCACTGAGTTCCTCCAGCAGATTGTTTGTTGCTCCAGATTCCAGCATCTGTACTCTCTTGTGTCTCCTTCATTCCATGAGTGCTTTCTCTGGTTGCCTCCAACATCCCAAAGAGGTTCTGGTTGGTTAATTGGATAATCTAAATTACCACTTAGTGTAGGTTGGTGGCAGGAGAGTTGGGGGTAGTTAATATGCATATCAGAGAAAATAGGTTACAGGAAACTAAGTGGAGGAATGGGACTGATCTGCTGGGAGCGGGCAGGCCCGACGGGGTAAATGGTCTCCTTATGTGTCATGGTAAGTAAATGAATGGGCATTTGGGTGTCAGTTGGCATTTAAATTGGCCTTTGTAGCCCAAAGATTGTGAAAGGGAAAAGTTGTCCTGCATTCCAGCTTTGTTCATCATCCTGCTACAAACACATGTGTGGAAGCTGAATGGAGATGTTATGATTAGATATGGGTGTTGTTACTCTGCACTTGAGTAGCCTCTGGCATTCACTGCTAAGGCATTTCCTTGTATAAAGTCTACTTGGTCTATGTACTGGAAGGGATGTGGTGGTCACTAGACTGTAACCAGGGGAGAATTCATTGATAGGGATAGTAATAGCTGGGAAGGGTCTTGATGTAGGGTTTTCACCCGAAACTTCCTTTCCTCCCACAGATGCTGCTCAACCCACTGAGTTCCTCTAGTGGATTGTTACTATGAAGAGTAAGATTAACTGTAGATAGTTTGATAAATGATAAAAGAGCAGAAGTTTAAACTGGTGCCATAAAATCTTTTCTTGCACTTTGCAGCTATCATATGTTTCACAATGCAGCTAATGATCAGTGTGCATCATCCCTTAATACCATAAAGAATGAAATTGGACACCTTGTGGCTATAGTAGTTTTATTTATAGATTTCACTGGAATTTGTGCTACTGAATGAAATGGAATAACTAATAAAATAGCATAACAATATGGCACTATACCTTGAAATAAAATAAGTAAAGATAAATGATTTCCAAAATCAATAATGAGAAAGCAGACATTTAAGCTGAAGGGCAAAAGAACCAAAGGTGATATGTGGACAACTTTCATAATGTGAATGATTTTGATCCAAATCCCCTGCCTCTTGCATGCCAGAAGCAATATTTAGGCATGGGCTAATAAGCAGCGAGTAACATTCACAACACAGAAGTGGTGGCAATAAACATGTAAAACCAAAGAGAGTCTAACCATTCTAACCACCTATCCACTGGAGTTAATGGCATTACCACTGTAAAATCCCCATAACATCAAGATCCTGGGGAATCACCACTGACTAAAACTTAACTGGAACCAATCACAGAAATACTGCGGCTACAAGTGCTGGTTAGAAACTGGATATCCTAAAGCAAGTGACTCACCTTCTGGCACCCAAAGCACCTTCTACCAACTACAAGGCATGAATCAGATGTGTAATTGAATACTCACCACCTGAATGGATGAGTTCAACTTCAAAAACCCTCAGGAAGTTTGACACCATCCAGGGTAAAGAATGCTCTTGATTCCCTCCCTTCAACCAACCTAAACATTCATTCCCTCCACCATAAGAGCACAGTTGCTGCAGTGTGTACCATCTACAATGTACATTGGAGTTACTCATCCAAGCTTCTCTGACAGCACCTCCAAAACCTGCTACCTATTCCACCATAAAGGACAAGGGCAGCAGACATGTGAGAAGACCACCACCTGCAAGTTCCCATCAATGTCTCACTCCATCCTGATCTGAAAAGATATCAATGTTTCTTTGGCATCACTGGGTTAAATCCTGGACTCCCTACCTGACCACATTGTGAGATTAGCTTAACCAGAAGGAATATAATGGTTCAAGATGGCAGCTAACCCCACCCAACACCCCCCCCCCTTTCACAATGGCAATCAAGAAATAAATACTAGCCTTGCAGATCATGAAAAATTAATAAATTAGAATAAAAGATGATTGTATCACTATTTTTAAAGAGGTCTGGGTAAAAACTAAAAAGGAGAAAAATATAGGGCTATTGGGGAAAAAAAAGCAAGGAAGTGGAATTAATTGGATGGATCTACAGGTATGCAGAATGGGCTAAATGACCACATTTCGTGCTGTAAAATTCTATTCTATAACTGGCCATGATGCCCCCTCTCTTTTCTTGTTGGCACGCATGTAACATTGGCTGAATATAAATTCTACTGCAGATGTGATTCTGGTGTACCTGCTGGTAGTGAGATAATGTAGACAGGTTGGGCCATTCTCCTCTAAAATAACTAAAGTGCTTCTACTTGACTGCTTAAAGAACCAGCAATTAATATTATTCCTTCTGATAACATCCAACTTATGTTTCATTAATGACAGATCACCCATAACAATTCTAAGGCTTGAAGAGTTAAGTTATAAATAGGTTACATTAATTTAATGCATTCGCAGACACAGGAGAGCATGAGCACTTCTTTGCCTCGTATATAAGAATGGACCTGCCTGTTTCTGAGTCCTATCTGTCTTTTAAACACAGAACATTTGGGTTGACATCAGGGTCGGAATCTGTCAAGTATGAAATGTGGAACTGAAACATTCACATTATCCAACCGAAACTTCATTTCCCTCCTCTATAATGCATCCCTGTTAATATCCCAGCCTCTGTTTCCAAGAATGATTAGTGACAAAGGAAAATTTTGCTTTTGTTCTTTTGCTCGTCTCTAATCCACTCTTGCACTCATCCTGGAGCTGACACATGTCACTGAGTAAAAATCTAACCATCACCTAAACTTGCAGTGTTTATGTGAAGGCCACCTAAGGCTCTAAATCAATAGAAAATCATCGAAACTAATCTTCTTCATTTGTTATATGTTCTATAAAACCAAGACCAATGCTCTATATTCCACTGAAGAGGAAAATACAGCCATGTGCTAGTTACTCCTGAGATGTAAAGCATATGCTGTGTTATTCCAAACAGATCCACCTTTGGAGCAGATGATATGAATGTGATTTCCTGATAGACTTTGATCTCCTTAGGTACAGAACACATAATCAAAATATGCGTTCTTCTAACAATCCTCTTCAGTATGACAGAGCGCCCGTCTCTCCAAAATAGTAGGTAAAATCTTCCCTCAAGATCCACAATAGACTTTCCAGCTGACAAACCCACAGCCAGGCAATTCCCATCGCAGAGAAAACACAGCAGAACACCATCTGCAAGACTTCTGCCCTGCTCCATTGGAGCCTTTATGTAGTCCAATGAAACAGTGTGAACTTCCCCAGATGACCCAGCTCTCAAGATTACCCAAATCCATCCACTCAATCGGTGCCAGGTTAGCCTAGTTTAAGTATAGCAAGTCCATTGAAATCAGTGAGAGACATTGGCTGCCAGGAGAAAGGGAGGTGAAGACTTTCATTTGATTTAATTAAATTAAATGTTTTCGCTGTTCTAAATGTGTGTATATTCTTTTTACTCCAACTCATTATTCTTTTAAATAATTCTATTCTTCCAAATTATTTCTTCTTAGGTGATGATTGATTTGTTTCTGTTTTTCTTTGTTTTCTTTTTGCTCTAATTGTGTTCTTTCTTGGAAAAATTGTGTAAAATTTATGTTTAATTTATGCTTTTCTTGTGAATGCTGCTTATATGATGCTATGTGCCTGTGATGCTGCTGCAAGTAAGTTTTTCATTGCACCTGTGCATACATGTACTTGTGCATATGACAATAAACGCGACTTTGACTTTTGAGTCTGAGTTAAAGATTCAGAAACATTCAATTTCCATGGCAGATACGACAGCTGATGAGTTGGGAATTGTGTGGGAGAATTAAGGGTGCCAGGCCACAGCTGCATCACTGCCATTCTTGTCATTGTGGCCAGCCACTTGCATCAAGAGAGGCCCTGCTCTGCTTTGCTGTGGAGCTTGATAATAAGCTGGGAGTTGGGCTCCCAGTGAAAGATTACATCCAGGAACATACGACAAGAAAGAGTATGGTCCAGAGAACAGTTAACCATCAAGTTCTGTGTAGAGGGCAACCTGCTCCAAGATCTTGGTTCAGTGGGAACCAGTGACTAGTATGATCTTTTCACAGGAGAAACAAAGGACTGCAAATACTGGAATCTTGATGAAAAACACAATGCTGCTGGAGGAACTCAGCAGGCTAGGCAGCATACATGGAGAAAAGCAGGCGGCCAATATTTCAGGTCAGGGCCCTTCTTCAAGATCTTGAGTCCTGAAGAAGGGTCCAGACCCAAAACAGTGACCGCCTGCCTTTCTCCACAGATGCTTCCTGGCCTGCTGAGTTCCTCCAGCATCATCGTAATCTTTTCACAGCCTTTAAATCTAGAGTCGTGTGTTATTAATCAATAGACATTTCCTTCTGATTGCAGTATAATACAGAAAATATACAAATATATTCCAGAAGGCTCATTTCAATCCTAAATAAAGATCTTCTTTTCTAAGGATGTATTAAATATGCCATACCTGAACTTTGTTCACCACAAATTTACAGCATTTTATGGTTTTCCTGTTTACATGTGGTATTGAAGATTAATTTCCTTAGGATAGTTAGACCTAATTGAGAGCTTTAAACTACTGATGAAGATCGATTGGATTGTTCTTGAAATGCATGTAGATTACAGATTAGAACAAGTAACACAGTACATAGATCAAATATAATAATGGGAAATGTCAGCCACTCACACTTTACCAGTCTGAATCAACTCAAGTGAACCCTGCTGTATATTGCGTCCAGTACATGGAATAGCTTTGCTGCCTCTGTAAGAAAACAGAGTGAGTGAGGCAGGGTACAAATCTAATGTCGGGCAAAGAAGTGAAAGGAAAGTAGAGACCTGGGAGAGTGGAACTAAGAGAGAGAGAGAGTTAGGAGAGAGAGGAGGAGGCAGTGTGCAGGTCCTATGTAAAGCAGTCTGCAAACTCTCAATGACTTATTTGTTCTTTCATATTGTACCTGATTATATGATATGCACTTCAATTTCTAAAAAACTTTTGTAACCTGACAGTGATGTGGAAAAACTAATCCTGAACAACTCCACTTCCCCAATTCCCACACGAAGTAATGTTAGATGTGAAGTAGTATTCTGGGAATGTGTAAACATGGGTGAACAGATCCATGGTAGGAGACAGGGGTGGTAGGGTTGGATATGAATGGGATTAGCACAGATGGGTAAATGATAGTTAGCATGTACATGGTAGGCTGAAGGGCATACTTCTATGATGATTAACTCCATGGCTCTATAGCTCTATGACTCTCTGAAAGAGTGACTGGACTAACACAATTTAAGTAATAGTTTTGAAAGTTCAGATGTCAGTCTACTTTTCCAATTGACTATTCAATATAACTAAAGACTAAAATTTATAAAGTATAAATGTGGTCAAAAAGATTGTTCAAGGGCAGACTGCCCCTGCAAACATACAAATAGTTTTGCATCTTGAATAATGGAATATCCTTTGGTATTGGTCATCCTTACGTGATGGCACGGTGGTGCAACTGACAGATCTACCATTCACGGCTCCAAAAACCCAGGTTAAACCTCTGGTGCTGTCTGTGTGGAGTTTGAAGGTTTTTCTACGACTATGTGGGGTTCCTCCAGCTTCCTCCCACATTCCAAAGACAGACAGGCTGGCAGGTTAATTGACAACTGCATATTGAGCCTGGTGAATAGGTGAGTGGTAGAACCTGGGGGGAATAGAGGGGATTACAGAGAGAAAAAAATATGAAGAGTGTATCCGGATGTTTGATGGTCAGATTGGACTCAATCTTATGAAGACCTGTTTCCATGCTCTTTGCCTACATGACTCATATTTTATCAGCTGACACAATGAAATATGTTCACTGATTGTTTAATTTACAAAGCATGGGTGAGGGGAAGTCTTGGATTGACTGTTTTGTGCTGTCATCAGCTTTTTCCCTTTATCTAACTTGCTGCATGTAAATAATACATCATGTTCTGGGAAGCCTGTAGCAGTTGCCAGTGTTTTACTACACAGAGCAGTACATGGGTAAATGGAAGTTTGGAATTAGTGGTATGTTCAAGATTAAATGAACACTTTACACTCTTCAGTGTGAAGCTTTTGATAGAATAAATAGTCTCTGAAATGAAGGGGAAGAAATTAGATAGTGCTGAAAATCATGTACTGAAATACAATGCACAATTCACCACTGCTTGGTTGACCGTAATGCAGATCACTCATAGGATTCATGCTCTCACATCATTATCATGATTTTAGCCTCCAGGCAGCACTAACTGTGCTGCTTGTTGCATTGGTGCATACCTACACTGGTGCGATTGAATGAGAGACTAACAATGAATTGACCTGTACGATCGGTATGCAAGACAAGTTTTTCACTATACCTTGGTACAAATGACAATAATAAACCAATACCAATACCACAGAGTAAAGCCCATACCTACATCCCTTGAAGGGAAAGTGCTCATTTCTTCCAGATACTGTAGCAAAAAATTCTACAAGTTTGAAGAGCTTCAGGAAGCCTTGGGAGAACAGAATAGAAAGAGGGCACCCCAATCTCCCTGATGCAATTCTGGATGCCTTGGTGGGCAAAATGGGAGGAAGAATTAAGTCCTCCATGCACTGTGGCTAAGGAAACCAGGTCAATCATGGAGCAGTAGTGGGAGAAGATCAGCCAGATGCATTAAAACACACTCACTAATGCACAATCTTCTCACTTACAGGGGAGTCAGCAGAAACTTACTCCCAGCAGCAGCAAACTGGCATAAGTTAATCCTTCACCCTTGGGCCCAGCAGCATAGCGAGCGGGTGCTTATGATTATTGGAATGGCCGGCTCACATTCCATGGTCATCAGCAGCACAGAGCTTATTAAAGATGACAGCATGTTCATATATCTAATCCGGCATCTAATATACCCCTCAACCCACGATATCTCTGATTTATGAGATGCAGATGGTGTTTTGGTTCTCCCCTTCCCTCGCCTTCATTCAGAACTCCCTCCCAGGAATACCACAGTTATGTATTGTGGAGGTGGGATCTGCATATGTTGAATGTAAGTAACTTGCAACAAGTCAGGGGCAAAGAATAGCTCAGATGAAGCTCCCTGTAGGATGAGGCTGTATGTGAGTTCTGCTCCAGAGGATTCATATGATACTTTGCTGGAGCTGCCTTCAGATGGAGGATAATGAGTTTTCAGATATTTGCGGAATTGGCAATTTGAAAGCTTATATGATATGTCAAGGAGTGGAAATCAGTTATAACCAGTTATGCTGTTACCAACAGTATAACTGAGGAGACAAATGGTATCTTTAACTCACAGTCACTTCATGATTAAGTCAGGAGGTGTCTTACAGTATGTCATAAAACAGATACCGAGCCAAATAGCACAGAAACAGGCCCTTCAGCCCACAAAGTCTGTGCTGACCATCACTGATGTCTAAGTTGGCTAAAAGGTGGATAAGATATAAGAAGGGGTCTACATATTCCATGACCTTGTGTGATTGCCAGAGGTTGGTATTGTATAGTAGAAGCAGGTTGATGGGAAACTTCATCTTGCTGATGTTGAGCATAAGGCTCACCTTCTCATATGCTTCGGTGAATGAGCCAATAATCACCTGAAGCTCAGGCTCTGAGCATTCACAAGTTCAATCACTGTCTACACACTGCTGTTGAACTACTGAGGTTTGGTAACTCTTGGTTCCAGGCTGTAGATCCAATATGTAGAATGATTTCCCGTTAGCTCCAGAGATTAACTCTATCCCATAGGAAATTTATTGGAGGTGAGATGCAACACTGGGGCAAGAAAGATTAAAAGAATTGCTGAGGCAAAGATACAGCCTTCCAGCCTTGTCTGACACTGAAATTGGTCAGTTAGGAAAGTCCCATCATGAAGCAGACATAAAATGGACACGAGTTTGTGTGGACAGCCAGATTTAAGGAGAGTTCTCCGTAGACCTTCCCAATTGATATAGTGAAAGGTTTTAGTAAGGTAGAAAAAGGCCAAGTAGTAGAGTCATGGAGTCTTACAGCATGGAAACAGGCCCTTTGGCCCAACTCATCTGCGCCGACTGGGTTGCCAAGCAAGCTAGTCCATTCTGCCCACATTTGGCCCACAGCACTCTAAACCATTCCTCTCCATCTACTTATCCAGATGACTTTTAACTGTTGCCTACCTTTTTCTTTCTCGAAGCACCCTTTGCATGAAGAAGCTGTCCTAGATGTCCCTTTTAAACCTCTTGCCTCTAATCTTAAACCTATGCCCTCTTGTTTTTAGCACCCACTCCCTGGGAAAAAGACCATGAGTTTTCACCCTTTCTATGCCCCTCATGATTTTATATACCTCTATCAATTTACCCCTCAATCTCCTACGTTCCACGGAATAAAGTCCTAGTCTACACAATCTCTCCTTGTAACTCAGGCTCCCAAGTCCAGGCAACATCCCAGTAAATCTTTTCTGCACTCTTTCCAGTTTAATAACATTATTCCTATAACAGGGTGACCAAAACTGTACACAATACTCCAAGTGAGGTTTCACTAACATTTTATATAATTGCAACATAACTTCCCACCAACTTCTATACTCATTGCCCTGACCAATGAAGGCCAATGTGCCAAATGCCTTCTTCACCACCCTATCTACCTGTGATGTTGCTTTCAGTGAACTTTGCACTTGTATTCCTCGGTCCTTCTGCTTAACCGTCCCCAGTGCCCTACCATTCACTGTATAAGTCCTACACTGGTTTGATCTCCCAAAATACAATACCTCACATTTATCTGGATTGAAAGTCAATTGCCAATCCTCAGCCCACATACCTAGCTGATCAAGATCCCCCTGTATTTTTTCATACCCTTCTAAACTGCCCACAACACCAGCTATTTTAGTATCATCTGCAAACTTGCCAACCATGCCTTTATATCCAAATTGTTCATATAAATTACAAACAACAAAGGTCCCAGAACCGATCCCTGTGGCACATCACTAGACACAGGTCTCCAGTTTGAGAAACACCCTCGACCTTCACCCTCTGCTTCCTAGCACTGAGCCAATTATGAATCCAATCAGCTATCTCCCCCTGGATCCCATGCGATCTAACCTTCCAGACTAGCCTGCCATGAGAAATCTTGTCAAAGGCCTAGTTTAAGTTCATATAGACAACATCCACTGCCCTACCCTTATCTACATTTTTGGTTACCTCCTCGAAGGACTCCAAGAGATTTGTCAGACACAACTTCCCACACACAAAGCCGGGCTGACTGTCCTGAATCAGATCCTGTCTCTCCAAATGTTGGTGGATCCTGTCTCTCAGAATCCTCTCCAGCAATTTACCCACCACCAATGTCAGACTCACCAGCCTGTAGTTTCCTGGCTTGGTTCGTACTACTCTTTTTAAACAATGGTATCACATTAGCCACTCTCCAGTTCTCCAGAACTTAACCTGTGAATCAGAATCAGAATCAGCATTATTATCACTGACATACTGTATGTCATGAAATTTGTTGTTTTTCAGCAGCTGCACAGTGCAAGACATAAACATTACTATAAGTTACAAAAACAAATAAATAGTGCAAAAGAGGAAGAACGAGGTATTCATGGACTGTTCAGAAATCTGATGGCAGAGGGGAAGAAGCTGTTCCTGAGACATTGAGTGTGGGGCTTCGGGCTCCTGTACCTCCTCCCTGATCCTAGTAATGTAAAGAGGGTGTGTCCTCAATGATGAAGGTCCTAAATGACGATGAAGCAAAAATTTTTACAAGGGCTTCTGCAATTTCTTCTCTAGCTTCTCACAAGGTCCGAGGCCAGGCCCTGCGGATTTATCCATCTTAATGCACTTTAAGGTCTCCAGTATTTCCTCCTTGCTAATTCGTATGTAGTCCAAGACATCACCACTCATTTCCCTCATTTCCGTAGGCTCCACATTCTTCTCCACAGTAAAAGCTGAAGAGAAATATTCATGAAAAATCTTTCTCATTGGTTCCACACACAGACATCCATGCTGATTTTTAAGGGGACCTATTCTCTCCCTAGCCACCCTTTTGCTCTTAATATACCTGGAAAATCTCTTGGGATTTTGCTTCACCTTGCCTGCCAGATCCTTCTCATATCCTCTTTTTGCCCTCCTAACTTTTCTTTTTAGTGCCCTCCTACACCATGTAGCCATCGAGAGATCCACTAGTTCTCAATTGCTTATGTGCCACATATGCCTCCCTCGTTTTCTTAACCAGAGCCTCAATACCTCTCATCAACCAGGCCCCAAACCTACCAGCCTTGCTCTTCACCCTGACAGGAACATGTAGGCCTTGAAGTCTTGACATCACACTTTTAAATGTCTCCCACTTGGCAGATGCTCCTTTCCCTGTTAACAATCTCACTTAATCAACTTCTACAAGATCCCAGCTAATGGCTTCAAAATTTGCTCTGCCCCAGTTCAGGACCCTAACCTGTTAACTGGTCGTATCCTTCTCCATAGCTATTTTAAACCTAGTAGAATTATGGTCACCGGACCCAAAGTGCTTGCCGGCAGACACTTCTGCCACTTGACCTCCCTCATTCCCCAGGAGGAGGTCTAGTCTTGCACCGTCTCTAGTAGGTCCCTCTATATGTTGATAAAGCAAGCTTTCTTGGACATATTTCACAAATTCCACTCCATCCAAGCCTTTTACACTATGGTTGACCCAGTCTATATTAGGGAATTTTAAATCTCCCACTAATACCAGCCTATTATGTTTACAACTAGCTGCAGTCTCTCTACATATCTGCTCCTCCAATTCCCGCTGACTACTGGGGGGGCCTATAATACAATCCCATCAGTGACTATCCCCTTCTTGTTTCTAAGTTCTACCCATACGGCTTCAGTGGATGATCCCTCAAGATGATCCTCTCTAAAGACCATTGTTATGTCCTCTTTCACCAAGAAGGCGACTCCCTCTCCTCTCTTATCTGCACCTCTGTCACACCTGTAGCATCTGTATCCTGAAACATTGAGCTGCCAGACCTGCCCTTCCTTCAGCCATGTTTCTGTTATGGCGATGATATCTCAGTCCCCAGAGCCAATCCATGCCCTGAGTTCATCCACCTTAAGGTTGGCACAACATTGTGGGCTGAAGGGCCTGTATTGTGCTGTACTGTTCTATGTTCTATGTTCTTACCTGTTAAGCCTCTGGCATTGAAATAAATGCAGTTTAAACCAATTGTCTTTCCTCTCCCTTTACTGTGCTCCTGTCTATCCTGATGACAAAACTTGCTCTCATTGGCTACCGTCTTATCCCCTGATTTCTCATCAAACACTCTATTGCTCAGGGTCCCACTATGCTGAGTAGCACTGGTAAATCTCCCAGCCAGGATTCTGGTCCTCCTCCAGTTCAAGTGCAATTTGTCTCTCTTGTACATGTTACCCCTATCCCAGAAGAGATCTCAATGATCCAAGAACTTGAGTCCCTGCCCCCTGCACCAGCTCCTCAGCCAAGCAATCATCTGAGTTATCTTTCTATTTCTACCCTCACTAGCACATGGCACTGGGAGTAATCCAGAGATTACTACCCTTGAGGTCCTGCTTTTTATGTTCTCTTCTAACTCCCTATATTCACTGCACAGGACTTCATTCCTCTTTCTACCTCTGTCATTGGTACCAACATGCACCGCGGCCACTGGCTGCTTACCCTCCCCCTTGAGAATGTTCTGCAGCCACTCCGAGATGTCCTTGACCCTGGCACCTGGGAGACAACACACCATCCTGGCGTCTCTTTTGCAGCCACAGAATCTGCTGTCTGTACCCCTAACTGTCGAGCCTCCTACCACTACCACCCTGCCTGACTTCTCCCATCACAATGCCACCAACCTGGTGACTGTTGCTGTTCCCAGAAAGTTCATCCCTCCCCCCCTCAGCAGTATCCAAAGGGGTATATTTGTTGCTGAGGAGAATGGCTACAGGGGGACCCTGCACTGTCTGTCTATTTTCCTTACCTCTCCTGGTGGTCACCCAAATATCTACAGCCTGCACCTTAGGTGTGACCACCTCATGAAAGCTCTTGTGTCTATGATGCTCTCAGCATCCCGGACAATCCTAAGTACATCCAACTCCGACTCCAGTTCTTAATGCGGTCAGTCAGGAGCTGTACTTGGGCGCACTTCCCACAGGTGTGGTCCTCAGGGACACTGGCATGCTCCCTGATCTTCCATATCCTGCAGGAGGACCATGCCACTGTCCTAACTGACATCCCAACTACACTCACTCTAAATAGTAAAATTAAAAAAGGACCTACCAGTCCTTACCTGTTCCCTGCCTTTGCCTAGCCTCCTCTCGCCAAAGCCTTAATTTTACAATAATTTTACAATTTCTTGTTTCATTTCACTATCATCTTACAATTTCCTGTTACTATAATTGGCTATGAGCACAGGCTCAAATTGCCATTTTAATAAGGACAATGAGAGAGGCCAGATTTAATCCAAAATGGTTGTTTGTCAATTAGATTTACATTTGGGTTAGGATAATACTGTACAACATATCAGAAAAAAAGCTATTAACTCCTATATTTAGATAGAATGAAAAGAAACTTTTTACATGCACTTTCTTTGCTATTAATATTTCATTGTCATTTCAGTCCAAGTGCATACTGTCTTCTAGAATTATGTTCCAATCGTCATGTGAAAGAGCTGCACAAAGAAAATACACAAAATTCTTGTGTGTTGCACAAAGCAAACTATAAATAAGTGCCATGTAATAGCAAGGTCTTACGAGTGAGGTCCCTTGAGATCTGTTCTCAAGTTGTGTGAAAGGCCACGTTCTCCTGGTGTAAATGAATTGGACATGAAATCTAATTTGTGAAAAGTTTGCTTTCAATGTGCTAAGTAGCTGCATAGAAGGATCACTGGGGCAAAGTGAAAAACATTTAGATGATGAATTGAACATTTACAGATACACAGCCATGTTGTAAATGATCTGTCTGGATCCCTTGGATGCATCTAAGTGCTTTCCTTGTGAAATTATGGATGATCTGACAGGACATGTGAGAT
Source organism: Pristis pectinata (assembly GCF_009764475.1). NCBI lineage: Eukaryota > Metazoa > Chordata > Chondrichthyes > Rhinopristiformes > Pristidae > Pristis > Pristis pectinata. The sequence continues at coordinate 89,777,849 of NC_067409.1, forward strand.
CGAGCAAGACTTTTTAATCCACCACATTACAAATCAGAGGAGCCGGAATTGTTTTGTTAGAAACTTGGACAAAATAAATTGTACCATATTGGTAGAATAACTTTTTGACTTTAACAAATATTTGTAAGTTCTTGTACTTCAAGTTTTAAAAAGAATCCTTGGATCACTTCCCAATATTGAGTTAAGTGAATGTTTCTGTGATACACAAGGCAGATTATCAGACACACAACTGGACCAGTGGTGTGCTGGTAACACTCTACTTCTCATATTGGCTGGAAAGTTACTTGTTCAAAGTCCACAATGCTTTTAGGCTTTTATTTTTGTTTGTTCTGGGCTTGCAGCCAGTTGACTTAAGAAAGTGATTGTACAAATAAATTGTCAACAACAATAATCATATCAGTTATCAGACTTGATACTCTTTAAACTCTTAAATCCCAGTAAAAAAAAATCTAAGTTCTTTTGTCTTTCTTCACAGTTACAAATTGATGTAAATCTGGGGTCTCTTCGCCATTCCCCTTCTGTGCGTTCCTCTCATGGACTTATTGATCATTCAATCTATTTAGATCTGATTATTTTCTTTTGCACTTCAGGTAATGGTCCACCTTTCTCCCTTACTTTTATTCTCTTAGTAATATGTGATACTTATCTCAGGATGTATCATGCAAATGATCTCAATGTTTACTTACACTTGGAGAAATACTGTTTAATTTTTAAATCTATGATTATTTCAGGAACAAAAATGGTGAAGTTTAAAGATTAAAAGTGAAGTTTCCTCTTTGCTTTTAGATTTACCATTTTCTCCAGAAAAGCTGTAAGTTTAATTTTAGGTGAAAACTCATATTTATTCTGTCCTGTCAACTTAGCTTTGTCTGAATGCTGAAAACAGAGCCTTTTTATTCAGTCATAATATGAAGATATCTACTAGATTTTCTAAATTAAAACTGATCATGCATGTTTTCCTCAAGTTTCCTGCTTACTTAAATTGCTTAAGAAATTGAAGGTGCTTTGTTTTTTTTCTTTTTTCAATACACCTTGTTTCAACTGGAAAAGAAAGGTACTGTGGAGAGAAGACTACTATAGTTCTGATGATAATGCTGCTGTGGTTCTGCCTGTATCATCACTTTGGTTGTACTGAATGGTTAGTGGTAACTAATTGTCCACCAGATACGGTTGACTGCATCATAACCTATTCCATAGACGTAGACATGGTCACATAATGCAGAAACAGTCCCTTCAGCCCACTGAATCATGTTGACCATCAAGCACCCAACTACATTAATCCTATTTTGTTTTCCTCACATTCCCATCCACTCCCTCCATTCACCACTAAGGGGCAATCTACAGTGCCCAATTAACCCACCCAATCTACAGTGCCCAATTAATGTTTTTGTATGTGGGGAAAATCCAGAGCACCTAGGGAAACCCAGCACAAGCTCTGGAGGTCAGGATTCCACCTGGGTCCTAGGCATAGCACTGTGCCATCCATCTTGTGGCCTTGGATCCAAGTAGCTAAATTTCATAATGATAAACCTCAATGGGAATCATTAACACTTTATTACCTTGACTACTTTATTACCTTGAGTATGTCACCACCATCACAGACTTTATCAGCAAGTGTGTTGAGGACTGTGTACCAAAGGGAACAATACGGGTGTTCCCAAACTGGAAACCATGGATGAACCGGGAGATCCACTCCTTACTGAAGTCGAGGACTGCTGCATTCCAATCAGGTGACCCTGACCTATACAAGAAATCAAGATACCACCTTCCGTAAAGCTATCAGGAGTGCCAAGAGGCAATACCGGTTCAAAATAGAGTCCCACACCGGCCGTCAGTTGTGGCAGGGCTCATATGCTATAACAGACTACAAAACGAAGTCGGGCTGCATCGCCAACAACAGCGCACCCTTTCCTGATGAGCTTAACGCATTCTATGCACGTTTTGAACAGAAGGGGAGTGGTTTGTCACCACCCACCCTGACAGTAACAGAACCCATGGTCACCATCGAGGACGTAAGATCAGTCTTCCAGAGAGTGAATCCGAGGAAAGCACCTGGCCCGGATGGTCTCAGATATTGTGCTGATCAGCTGGCGGGGGTACTTGCATACATATTTAACCCCTCCCTGCTTCAACCTGAGGTTCCCACCTGTTTTAAGAAGACAACAATCATCCCGGTACCAAAGTAAAACAAGGTAACATGCCTTAATGACTACCGCCCAGTGACTCTGATATCCACCATCATGAAGTGCTTTGAGAGGCTGGTCATGGCACACATCAACTACAACCTCCCGGAAAACCTTGACCCACTGCAATTCACCAACCATGGAAACAGGTCTACTGTGGGTGCCATCTCCCTGGACCTACACTCATCTCTGGAGCATCTGAACAGTAAAGACACCTGCATTAGACTATTGTTTATTGACTACAGCTCCGCCTTCAATTCTACAGTTCCAAGCAAACTCATCACCAAACTCTGAGACTTGGGACTCAACACCTCCCTCTGTAACTGGATCCTTTACTTTCTGACCAACAGACCGCAATCAGAGAGGATAGGCAGCAACACCTCCAGCACGATTATTCTCAACACTGGTGCCCCACAAGGCTGCATCCTCAGCCCTCTACTCTACTCCTTATATACTCATGACTGTGTGGCCAGATTCTGCACTAACTCCATCTACAAGTTTGCAGGTGATACCACTGTAGTAGGCTGTATCTCAAATAATGATGAGTCAGAGTACAGGAAGGAGATAGAGAGCTTAGTGACATGATGTCATGACAACAACCTTTCCCTCAATGTCAGCAAAACAAAAGATCTGGTCATTGACTTCAGGAAAGAGGGCAGTGTACGTGCACCTGTCTACATCAATGGTGCTGAGGTTGAGAAGGTTGAGAGCTTCAAGTTCCTTGGAGTGAACATCACAATAGCCTGTCCTGGTCCAACCACATAGACACCACGGCCAAGAAAGATCTCTAGCACCTCCACTTCCTTAGGAGGCTAAAGAAATTTGGCATGTCCCCTTTGACACTCACCAACTTTTATTGATGCACCATAGAAAGCATCCTATCTGGATTCATCACGGCTTGGTATGACAACTGCTCTTCCGGGGACCGCAAGAAACTGCAGAGACTTGTGGACACAGTCCAGCACATCATGGAAACCAGCGTCCCCTTCATGGACTCTGTCTAAACCTCTCATTGCTTTGGTAAAGCAGCCAGCATAATCAAAGACCCCACCCACCCGTTTCTTTCTCTCTTCTGCCCTCGCCCATCAGGCAAAAGATACAGGAGCCTGAGGGCACGTACCACCAGGCTCAAGGACATCTTCTGTCTCACTGTTATAAGACTATTGAATGGTTCCCTTATATGATGAGATGGATTCTTGACCTCACAATCTACCTTGTTTTGACTTTGCACCTTATTGTCTACCTGCAGTGCACTTCCTTATAGCTGTGACATTTTACTCTGTACTGTTATTACTTTTACCCTGTACTACCTCAATGCACTGTGTAATGAATTGATCTGTATGAATGGTATGCAAGACAAGTTTTTCACTGTACCTCGGTACAATAATAGTACCAATACTAATACCAATACTTGATTCTAATAAATCAGAATTAAAATAGTTGATCAAAATGAATAATAATTGAATTTCAAATATGTTCCAACCCAACAATGTTTGAGAATCATGTTGATTATTTTTTCACTCAGAGGAGATTGCCAATGCAACTGGTGAAGTGGACTGGAGGGACACTGCATCCAAGTGGAGAGGATTTTCTACAGTTTTCCCATGACACTGTTTGCAAACATTGGCAGGTTTAAGTGAGAGTTGAGCTGCATGTTTTCAGTTCTAGCCTTGTGATTATTGCTTGACAGCAGAATCTTAGATTATGCCAGGAGAAGGCAAATGTAATTTTACCTTTCATCTTGTTACATTCCTAGCACACACAAAGAAACATTCAAAAACCACCAAACTGTGGAAAAGGTTCCAATGTCCTATTTTCTGGTGGAACACTTTGATAAGATTACCCACACAGTGAGGAAAATGAAATGGAAGATCTGGAAAAGTCCAGGAAAAATTTAATGTTGCCATGCATAGAAAAAGGAAATTCAACCATTTATTTTGGTTGGCTCAGATGTGTCAGAGGAAGAAATGAATAAAGCATATATGCCAATCATTAGTGTACATTTAATGTCCCTGGCAAAGGATGATGAGTAGATGTTCGATTTTGGGTGAAATTAGTTTCTGTGATTTGATATTTCATACCCAGACACAAGAGATTCTTCAGATGCTGGAAATCTGGAGCAACACATAGAAAATGCTGGAGGAACTCAGCAGGTCAGGCAGCATGTATGGAGGGAAATGAACAGTCAACATTTTGGGCCAAGACCCTTCATCAGGACTGGAAAGGAAGAGGGCAGAAGCCAGAATAAAAAGGTAGGGCAACTTCACTCCATCCACCACACTGCCAGGATCTCTTAGTGGCCAGCCATTTTAATTCCACTTCTCATTCCCACACTGACATGTCTGTCCACAGCCTCCTCTACTGCCACGTTGAGGCCAGATGCAGGTTGGAGGAGAAACACCTTATATTGTCTTGGGTGTCTCCAATCTGATGGCATCAACATCGATTTCTTTAACTTCGGGTAGCAACTCTCCTTTGTTATCCTTCTACCCTCTCCTTTGTTTTCCCTCATTCCTGTGACCTCTTCTCTTTCCCCTTCCCCATCCTCACAACCTGCCCACCTCCTTCCCTTTATTCCATGGCCTACTGTCCTCTCCTATCAGATTCCTTCTTCTTCCCTTTGCCTCCTCCACCTATCACCTCCCAGCTTCTTACATCATTCCTTTTCAACCCCCTCCCCCACCCACCTACCTTCCCCCTCTCACCTGGGCTCACCTATCACCTGCCAGCTCGTGCTCCTCCCCCTTCCCCTACCCCAACCCCTTTATTCTGGCTTCTGCCCTCTTCCTTTCCTGATGAAGTGTCTCAACCCAAAACATCAACTGTTCATTTCTCTCCATAGATGCTGCCTGACCTTCTGAGTTCCTCCAGCATTTTGTTTGTGTTGCTCTTTCATACCCAGCCATTTTCCTTTTGCTTGCAATATGTATTTGGCCTCTTTCTATAAATGTTTTTGTTTTATTTTATTTATTTACCTGTCTTAGGTGCCACTGATAAGGCAAGCAATTATTTTCTACTCATAATTTCCTTAAGAACATGGTCCAGTCTTCTTGGATCAAGACTTGTAAGAGTTAGATACAATGATGGGTTTGGGAGGTGCTGTCAGAGTGGTCTATGTTAGTAAATGCAGTGTCATCTGTAGATGGTCCACACTGCAGTTTGGTGGTGGCAAACATTTAGGATGGTGAATGAGGTAGAAACAAATAACTTCCCCTTTCCTGGATTCTGTCTAGCTTCTTAAGCGTTGTTGGAACTGCAGTCATTCAGAGCAGTGGAGATTATTCCTACTTATTATTTCCATACTCCTACTTATATCTAGTAAATGATGGAAAGGCAATGAGGAGTCAAAAGATGAATTACTTTCACAGGATACCCAGCCTCTGACCTTCTTTTGTAGCTACAGTTCTGAATACAAAGAAATGGTTAAACTCTGCGTATTTGAAGATAGCCATTGCCTGGCACTTGTGTTTTGTGAATGTTAGGTCACTATCCAGCCAATGCCTGAATGTTGTCTATATCTTGCTGCTTCATTTTCTGAGAGTTATAAGTGGAATTGTACAATCTTCAGCAGACTTCCCCACTTCTGCCCTTCTGGTGAAAGGAAGGTCTTTGAAGGAGCAGCTGCAGATGGCTGGGTCAAGCACATTCCACTGTGGCTGAAATAATTGACCTCTGTCAGCCTCATCCATCTTCCATCCATCCATCTTGAGATACCACTCCAGCCACTGGAAAGTATTTTCCTTGATTCCAATTGACTAGTTTTACTGGGGTCCTTGATGCCACTCTATGTCAAATGAGGTCTTGAGATACTCCAGCCCAAGAACAGGGACTCTATCTTACTGAGCTGATTATATCCCATAATCTACCCATTTAGCACAATTTCTATGCTATACATCACAATGGAGGCAATCTCTGTGTGAACATTTTCACATCACAGACTATGCTGTTGGCACTCCCACCAGGTTTGTCATGTACAACAGGTATACTGGTGAGAATGAAATCAAGTATGCTTATCCCTCACTTAAAGCTTGTTGCAGACCCAGGCTGGTACTTACATTCTCAGGACTTGGGCAGCTTGGTCATTGGTGGTACTGTTGATGATGGACATTGAAGTTCTCCAGCCAGGGTATAATCTGTATTCTTTCAACTCTCAGTGCCTTTTTCAAGTTTTGTTCAACATGGGTGAGCCCTGATTCATTAGCTGAGGGAGAGGGTCGATCAGGAGGTAAATTAGTTTGTTATTGTTACATGTAACAAGGTACAGTGAAAAACTTTGTTTTGTTTTGCAGCTGACCCCTTGTTCATGTTTAACCTGATCCACAAACTTCTGTGGGCTTAGAGTCAATGTTGAGGGGTTTTTTTTCTGTCCTGCATAGCAATGTATTAACACCCCTTGGGATCAGTCTTCCTGATGGGTCAGGAGAAAACATAAGATTGAGAATCTGAGACATTGGCTGAATATTATTATCACCTTTTCTGTTAACTTTGCTTTATACTTCTCATTGATTTGTTTCTAATTGCTGTTAAGTTTTCTGTTTTTTATTCCCTTTACAGTAATCTTGATCCAAAGGCTATGTCATCTCTTCTTATGACTTTAACTCACCATATATTCTGTTACTTGTCTTGAAAGACAATTCCTGCTTTCAATCATGTTCAGCTCAGTGTCTTTAGAGTTCTGAAGATATGGTGAACGAAAAGCCTGGTTATTGGTTCGAGAAAGAACATGAAAAGAAACAAGTGGGACAAAGAAGAAATGACTACTGATAGCAACACCATGTAATGAATGAAGGGTTTGATTATCAACTAGATGAATGAGACAGAAATAATGACATGAGAACTAAATAAGCATAGAATACGAACTATGCATGAGTAAGAAAGGTAGCCAAGTAAAGCTGACTCTGGATGAGCAAATCCATCAATGAATATTTAAATCAAGCCATATTCCTTTTGGACAGTTTTTGTGGGGTGCAGTGAGCAGCATGTCAAGACAGTCTAGTGCATATGAGAGAGACAGAAAGATAGGCAGAGAGAGAATTACCCAATGTGTGTACTAGTTTTGAAACAGACCTGATTTATTAACTTCAGAAAATGTGATTCACAATCCAGTGTTCTCTTCACATGAAAAAGACATAACACATAAGTAGATGGATATTTTAGATATACTAAACCAAATACACACTTTACTCTGTACTCTGTTATTGTTTTTACCTGTACTACCTCAATGCACTCTGCACTAACTCAATGTATCTGCACTGTGTAATGAATTGATCTGTATGAATGGTATGCAAGACAAGGTCTTCACTGTATCTCGGTACAAGTGACAATAATAAACCAATATGAATACCAGTACATCAAATTCACTTTCATATGGAGGAGGGTGCAGCGAAATGGGAACATACACTAAAATGGACCTTGTACTAAAACGGACTTTGTTTTTTTTGTTCTAATTGGGTTCTTTCTTGTAAAAATTATGTTGAATTTATGTTTAATTTATGTTTTTCTTGTGAGTGCTGCTTATATGATGCTTGGTGCCTGTGTTGCTGTTGCAATAAGTTTTTCATTGCACCTGTGCATACCTGTACTTGTACATATGACAATAAACTCAACATTGACTTTGGCATGCAATGGGGTGATCCTCACAATAATCATACAAAAATGTACTGTATGAGGTTAATGGCTCACAAACCAGACACGCACCACCCCCATTTACAATTTATCACTGCCCACCACCCTCAACTGCCTATAACATTAGTAACACATGCACATTTTCCTCTAAAAGTGGTCAAATTTAAATCCCTTTGCATTGTCAATACCTACCACAAAGGATGGATTTTTTTTAAGACTGTTTCATGCATGGGCTGCTGGTGGGAAATCTCAGTAACTTAGAAAACCACAGCAGAAAATTTGACCATACAAGTATTTCTATTTGGGGTCTATACTTCTATTACTCTCCTGGAGAAAGCAACAGCATTCTGTGAACCAGGGCAACAATGATGGCCTGTCACTGTTAATCTAACTATAATTCATCTCTGTTCAAAAGTAATAAAAGCATGTTGTTGATTGTACTCCTTTCAGTTGAATGCACCTTCCCTCTTCCTGTTGAGAACCTTGGCTAGTGTGAAAAAGATTTGATGTAAAACGGGGAAAAGGCTCCAACACAAATAGTAAAAAAAATGTTTGGTTTATTTGCTTACTTGTGAAAACAGCACTTCAAAACCCTCATAAGATAATATCCGATGAAAGTTCTTGAGTCTCAGATGTCAACTATGTTCAATTTCCACACATGCTGGCTCACCTGCTGGGTGTTTACAGCATTTCCTGTTTTTATTGTATAGTATATAAGATATATTTGTTAACAGAATGCAGAATTCAATACAATGTAGATGGCTCAAAACACAGAAGGATTGAAAAGTTGTTCCCAAAAGCATATACATTTGTAGAAGTTCTGTTCTGGGTCAACAAGTATTTTTTTTGTTGCATCATTTTTGTTCCAGCTGGGCAGAAAACATCAGTTAGTGGACTTCAAAGCAAAGGCTCCCAACATAAATAAGGTTCAATTTAACCATAGCTCAGGAAAACACTGAGAGCAAGGTCATTTGACTGTATGAGAGCCAGGGCACCAATCATTCAAAGATAAAAAGCAGGTTTGCCCAGATTAGATGGAATTCAAAATTGACCAAGGACCACCACAGGTTGGAAATGGGAAATAATAAAAAAAAGAAAATGAAATGGTACAAATCAGCACTTTCCAGAAAGAAATGCAAAAGTCTACCAAGACTGGGTTCCCATGAATTAAATGGAGAAATAAGACTGCATCTTAAACTAAAACTGAAAAAATACCTTATTGTAGCAAAATGCAAAATGCTGATAAATGGAGATTAGAAAGAAATTAGCAGAAAAAATAACAGCTTTAGATAGGAATATTAGTTGTAAGATAAGTAAGGCTGTAAAGAGCTGAAGGAGGAAAGCTAAATCACATGGATAATCACACAGATAATGAGGTGGTCAGAGAATATGAAACAAAACACAGTGAATAAGTGATCATATAATTGATCTCATTTTAGGATTTAAATTTCACAACCAGTCTAAAAACATCAATTTGAAGAGTATGACAAATAGTGATGAAGATGTAGGTGTAAAACTGGAAGCCGGATATAATGTAGGAAAATGTGAGATATATTCAAGAAATTAGCATAGAGCAAGGAAATACAATTTAAATCATTAAGATTTAAAATGTCACAGTCAAGTAGGGAGAACTGGGATGTATAGATGTATACATTATTAAAGGTGGCAAGACAAGTATGTAAAGTTATTCAAATAAAGCAAATGTATCTCAAGGCATAGAATAAAGAAGACTGAAGAATGCACTGAACTTAAGCAGTTAAGCCAGAATTGGAAAATTGCATAATTCTGGACATCCCACCATAATTTGAAACCAATAGGAAATGTGCAGTATAAATTCAATTACATGATGGGAAGAGGGGATATTAATGACACACTTGATAAATAAGGGCAGTTGTCAAAGAGGAGAAGATTGAAAATTAACCATACGGAGAGCTTCAGGATTATAACATCTAAGAGGCATGCTGGGAATATTGCAATATTCGGGCACAAATTTAGGAATGACAGAAGGAAACATTTGCACAGAAGAGGATAGACTTTGATAATTGATAATTTTATACTTTCAGGGCCATAGATAATAGCCAATTCACAGCCCATTTTAAATCCCTATTTGTTGAAGTTAATAATAAAAATCTCAGTGAGATTTAAAACAGGCTGCCCATTCACTATCACCCACAGTTCTGGGAGGTTAATTTAAGCGATAATTATCACAAAACCTTGTTGAACTTGCTTCAAATAGAAATTCAATACCTGTTTGAGAAACTTGTTAAAAAATTAAAAGTGACAGACACTTTGAGGTCTGACAAAGAGCTAGTACAAAGAAGAATGATGGGCTGAATTGCCTGATTGTCTGCTGTGACTATATTGTAAATACTGAAATCCATTGTCTTAACATGCAGAAGTTACAATGTCTGAGTACTTTTGCTTGTTAGATTCCTCTCATCCTATGGTGGAGTCCAAAACAATAATATTTAAATTTGCTTCTCACCCATTGTTTATGACAGGGATAGAAATTAAAACATATAATGTGAAGTCAGTAGAAAAGCTCCAAAAATGAGTCAAAATTCCAAACTGTATCTGCTATATGATGTCATCTGAAACCAACACAATGTTAACAATATGGATAACGATGTAAATCAGTCACACCTTCTTCAAGTACTTACTTATCAAATACACCCATCAATCCCTTGCCATATTTTATACTAAATTAGATTGATGTCTTGGCCATCAGCTAATTACAAGAGCTTTATTGATTATTTAAAACTATCAAGAGGGATTTTTCATAAAATTTGCAACCATCTTCCAAAACTGCATTTATTCCCTCAGATATTTACTGCAAATGCAAATTATTGAAAGAAATGACTTGATGATCCATTCCATTCTGTTGCTCCATCTTCATTAAACTAGAAATGAAGAGCCTTTATTTGACTGCTCAACAGGAACAATGTACTTACATGGATATAATGCACTGTCATAGATATATTTTATATTGGGATGTATTAGGAGGTTTAATGCTAGAAATCTGTCCCCTGTACATATTGTTAAAATACATATTAGAGTCGCATTGCATATTGCATTCTGGCATTTCAGCTTCATTAAAGGCTATGGAAAAGAATTTTAGAAATGGAGTGCAACACATAACTGCTACTCTATTGTTCTTTTAGCACAAGAAACCAAAGATTAATTTTTGCTCCCAAATCTTTAAAGTGAAAAAATGAGGAAGTAAAGGATAAGAATAAAACCATAAATAGATACATGGATGGGAGAGGTCTGGACGGTTATGGACTGGGTGCAGGTCAATGGGACTAGAGGAATAAAGTTTCAGCACTGACTGGAAGGGCCGAATGGCCAGTTTTCTGTGCTGTAGTGTTCTATGGTTCTATGGTTCCAGAATCAGTCAGAGCATTACTTAAAATTATTTAAGATTTTAATTACTGCATCACTGATGATTGTACTTCCAGCTGCCTTGACCTTAAGCTGGAATTTCTGTCTTAAACCTTATTCCTTTTTAAATGATCCTGCAAAATGTATCCCTTTCACCAAACTTTGTTCTTATCTCGTCTGTAGCTAAATCTGGAGATGTTGATAGGGCTCTTGCTAATGAACTTGGGACACCTTTGCTTCCTTAAAAACAATATAAATGCATTTAATTATCTGCATGTTTTCATTGGAGGCTGAAAGTTTTAAATTAACATCTATCAGTTTCAGTTTTTTTTTTCCTATTGCAGCATCATTATTTGAGTTAAAAGTCTGCCAGAAAATTAAATCTAGAAATCTCCAGAGCTCCCTAAGGTCTAAGAACAAATGTGAGGTTTTGAATTCTTGACTGGATGTGAAATAATAAGTATTTCTGTTCACAATGCTGGCCAATTTTTCATCCTCTTTTCCAACTGCCCAGCCACCTCATCTTCTGTAGATATTGTCGTATCACAACCATGTCCATGCCAGGGATAATGGTTTTTTTTTCCCCCTTTGCCTTATCAACCTTTTAATTTAAAATTGTATTAAAACATTTATTAAAATAGCATGACTGCATTATATTGTTACACAGACTGGCTCTGGCCTACATCATGCTGAATTGTTCTATTCCTTTGTAGGTCAACTTTTTACCCCATTTTTTCTTTAAACTATTCTTTGTATAGTTTCACGACATCCTTCCCTGGACGAAGTGGGGAGAAGATAAGAAATAGGAGCAGTCCCATCAGCTCCTCAGGATGGTTATCTGCCTGCATGATGCCTGTTGGGCAAAACAAGATGGATTCTGGTCAACTAATATATTCGTTTGGCTGGTGTAGCCCATGACTTAGCAGCTTGTGAATATTTGCACTCACATATTAACAATGGGAACTTGAAGCATTCATGATCTCCATAATTAATTGATATTCTCAGGGAAGGTCCAAAGAGCATCACAACTATGTGATTGTCCAGCCATTTATTTTCCATGTCAAATTTTTTATCTCGGATAAAGCAGTTAAGAGTAAAAAGAAATTTCACATAATTTTGAATTGATATTTCAAATAATACTTTATATCTTTTTAATTCCTTCATTAAAGCTTTCATCGGTGATCCTCAGCTTTTCCTAAAGCTTGCTTTTGTCATTCTTGCATCCATTTACTCAGAGAAACTCAGTACTTTCCTTCCAGCTGTATTGTTGGTGTATTTCTCATTAGTTTCCAACAACTTCTGGTTGGTACTTATTGCAAGTAAAACTAATAAAAAACTAAAAACTTTATTACTGTAAAGTTAGTTTTAATGGGAACAACTGGAATGCTGTACAATGAGCTAGCACAGACCCAGGACCCTGAATGGCCTCCTTTCCTGTAACAATTCTAGGATTCTTTGATTCTATGATTCTATAACAGAAAGAAAGGGAGAGATGGAATGATACACAAGACAAAACTAAAAAATATCAAATTCTATTTTTTCAGACTACCTAGAAAGGTACTGCCATTTACTGCTGACAGAGCAAGAATTAATCAATGAGTCAACTATCAAATTGCACTCCTTCTTCTGTATCTATTGTCAAATTAAAAGAGAACTCCCACTCTCCCCTCCAACTCACCTAAGTTTTCTGTATATCATTGGCTTTAAAATTGCAAGGATTGAAAATTAACTAAGTTAATTAACTTTAGTTTGAAGAAATATGCAATAATCTTTTATCTATGCTATTATGTATGAATTGAGAACCGGGCTAGGCCATTCCGCCCCTCGACCCTGCTCTGTAATTTAATAAGATCATGGCTAATTGTAACCACAACTCTGCATTCCATCTCCCCATGGTCATCTTTCACCCATCTGCTTATCAACCCATCTACTTCTGGCTGAAAAACATTCAAAGACTCTGCTTCTACTGCTCTTTAAGAAAGAGAGTGCCAAATGACCCCTTGAATGAGAAAAAAAATCAACTTGTCTCTGTCTTGTATGAACAACACCTTATTTTTAATGAGTGACGTCCAGTTCTAGACTTTTGCACAAGAAGAAGCATCCTTTCCACAATTGCACTGTCAAAACTCCTCAGGATCTTATATGTTTCAATCAAGTCATTCCTCTCTCTTCTAAACTCCAATGCATAAAAGCCAGGTCTGCTCGGCTTTTCCTGGTAAGACAATCTTTGCATTCCAGGTATCAGTCTAGTCAACCTTCTCTGAGTAGTTTCTGGTGCATTTACATCCTTCCTTAAATAAGGAGACAGTGCTGACTTCAGTACTAAGTGGGATTCTTTCAAGATCTGCAAAAGACAAGGTCTTGATCCACGTGTCATCCAAAAGCCACTGCACCATCTGCTTTCTGGCTTAACAGAAAATCTAGATGACACAAATGTCTTGATGATAATAAGGTCTGAACCTACCTTTCTCATTGTATTGATCTGTTCTGTTGGTTTGTGATTGCAGTATTTATCTTGTTAAAATCAGCATTTTGTCACTGTTTTTAACATTCAACAGAATGACATTAATTTCATGAGGGAGCACCAGTTATAGATAACATAACGGTGGAGAAAACAAGTGCTTGAATGCATGGAGAGGCAGAAGCATTGCCTGTCATCAGAAGTTGTAGAGACTATATAATATCATTTATTTTTGCGACCAGCTACTTGGATTACCAGCAAAAATAACTAATTGTCAGTTACTCCTCTGTGTAATGTTAAATGCAGAAAAGCAGGTAGTTTGATGGAAGAAGCTTTAAATGCAACAGACATAACTTTCTGCATACAATAAGATTATTTGGATTTTTTGAATCATACCTGTGATCAAAAGACACAAGCAGAAGACTTGTAAATGTTGTAAGAATCATATAATTACCTTCAGATTTAATTGGTTCTTAAATTCAAATTATTTTGAATACATTTTATTCACTGAAAAAGAGGTTCTGCAAAGCATGAATTTGTTGCAAAGCATAGCACACAAGAAATGTTTAGTCCTAGCTGATGGGTTTACATGAAACAAAGTGAGTAGAGATTCATTTGATTCATTTATATTGACAGGGCTGTTGGATTAAAGGGCCTGTTTTGGGGCTGTAATTTGCTTGTGTGTGTATAGCTGTAGGCATTGCTGGACACATGGACAACTGTTCACCCAAATTATATACCTTGTGAAGACAAATAAATTGCAGAACACTAGGCTATTCTTCGTGGACTGATTAATACAAAGTCAACACACCTCAGTGAGGATTAAGCAACCCAGAAGTTAATAACTAAAATTAAGAAAAATATGCAAATTTAAAACTCATACCAAGCCACAAGAAGCACTGAATGTCTCAATGTAATCAATGTAATATATGAATAGATGATTTTTCTACAAAAGAGCCAATGGATTATGTCCTGAGTCAAACTAGTAAGCCAACATTGCTGCAGTAACATGAGGTACTGTGTAGAGATTTTCTAACCTTGATCTTCCAAAAACGGCAAATCTATCATGATGTTGCATATGAGCAAAGTATGCAACATACTCACTAGTAACCGTGTCCTGGATTTACTTCTGTTTCATAACTGTTTATTTGTCAGTAACCAAGATCTGTCTTTACTAATTTATGTAATACCGATGTAACATTAATTTCTTCTGTATCTATTTGCTTTGAATCTGTTTCTTCAGTTTTGCTTTCCTTTCATCCATTCTTGGATCTTTTATTCCTGACTCTTATCCTTCCTGGTACTTAGTCATGAATCCTTTGTCTCATCCAGTCCCTAACCCATAGAAAAACATCTTTGCCTCTCCATTCTTCTGCATTATGTTATCTTGTTGAATCGATTTGGGATAAATCAATAGTAAGGAAGTACAGGAATTCCTTGGTCAACAAGATTAAGACCTGCTTCATCTGCTTCTGCTTGTCTAGAAGCCAAACTATTTCTGAGGTTCTGCCTTAACATGGCTCTTAGCCTCCTATTTTTTTACCTCCCATCTCCTCTTTGGCCCAATTGAAAATTATCTTGTCCCAGATCCACCTCATCAATATCTAACTTACAACATCCGGTATGCATTCCGATTCCATTTATCGATGTATTCTCATTAGATAAATCTCAGCCAAGATATGAACAAGCTATTTATAACTAAGTTGGAAGGTGTATGATTGAAATAATGCACTTTTAGGGCTTTGTCTAACCCAAATGAGCCACTCAAAAAATTACAGATGCTGGAAATCTGAAAAAAAACTAGAAAATGCTGGAAACACTTAGCCAGTCAGGCAGCATCTGAGAAAAAGGGAAATTCACCCAAGAGAACTAATAGTTTGTGAAATAGGCTAAAGTTTTCATTGATATGCTATCTCTTTTTCTCTTCATATTACACACTTTTGCCTTTGAATTAAGTGCATTTGGATATGACATGTTACTGGCACTGCATTGGGCTGAGGCCCTTTCTGGAATTGAGTTTCACAAGCCAAAGTACTAGACTGGATTCTCCAATTTTAAGCTTAATGGACCAAATAGATATATTCTTCTTTGCTTTGTATCTCTCATTGTACAGTTCTGAGGACCTGCATTATGCAATATCCAAGTGAATTGTTTACTTGCCCTAGGGAAAATGAAGTTTGGAGGGATTGGGAAGTGTCTGACAGACTATGAAAAGCAAAACCAGTATCCATATTTGGTGATGTGTGCCTTGATTTACTACCAGCTGTATTCAAAAGCAGGATATCCAAATTCCTTCAAAACAATGGGAGGAAGAAACTTGTTGCTCCCAAGAAGGCATAGCTACTATCAGTGATTGAAGAGCTGACTCTCAAGAATATTGTTTCATGTTTTGATTCCAGTGCAATAAGCAGTTTAATTGCCTAATCAGATCAAGAAAACACTATAGTTTGTTCATCTAAATCCTGTGGGGTGGAATTCATCATCCCATCATCCTGTATGGCCTTGTATTCTTTTCACATCCACTTAACTTTCTCTGGTGAACACATTCAATACCTCATGAAGTATTCATCCACAATGTTAGTCTCTCTCTCTCTTACTCTCTTTCTCCCCCTCCCTTTCCCTCTTCCTCTCTCTATCTCACACACACACAACATAACTGGACAATGTGAAGGCTAAGCAATATGAGGATGAAAACTGTTACTTTGCCATGCTCAGTTTGAATCCTTTTCTTTTGAGTTGTGCCATTTCTTTGGTTCATGAGTTAATGACAGAAGTGCTCCCTATACTCTCTACAACAGAGAAAAGAATTGAGGGGACCAACAGCCATGATTGATCCTGACAATAATGCAAGAATATGAGAGATAGTAAAATTGTACATCTCCACATAGCTCCAGGCATAGCTTGTAAATGAGTCCATGTAGTTCTGACCATGGCCATATAGGAGGTTTGTTACCCAAAGCAAGATAAATATGTACCTAAGGCTTTTTATGTATCCTGTCACTGTTCTCCAGCCATATGGTCCAGTAGTGAAATAATAGTAAAACAAGACACTAAAGTGGGAAGTCCACTGGAAGTGTTGCCACTGAAAACGTTCCTACTTCTCAATAATGCTGGAAATACTCAGCAGGTCAGGCAGCATCAAGAACAAAAAACAGTACAGTACAGCACAGAAACAGGCCCTTCAATATTGTGCCAAATTAAACTAGCAATGAAATGCATAACTAAACTGGTCTCTTCTGCCTACACAAGTCCATATCCTTCCATTCTCTGCATATTCATGTGTCTAAGATCCTCTATCATATTTGCCTCGACTACCAAACCTGGCAGCGCATTTGAGGTACCCACGACTCTTTGTGTAAAAAAAACTTGTCCCACACATCTCCTTTGAACTTACCCGCTCTTATCTTAAATGCAACCCTGTGAAAAAGATAGCAGCTGTCTACTCCAACTATGTTTCTCATAATGCTATAAACTTCTATCAGGTCTCCCCTCAGCCTCCACTGCTCCACAGACAATAACTCAAGTTTGTCCAACCTCTTCTCATAGCACATGCCTTCTAATCCAGGCAGCATCCTGGTAAACCTCTTTTGCACCCTCTCCAACGCCTCTGCATCCATCCTATAATGAGGTGATCAGGATTGAATGCAATACTCCAGATGCAAGCTAACCAGAGTTTTATAAAACTGCAACATAACTTCCTGACTCCTGAACTCAATTCCTCGACTAATAAAGGCAAGCATGCCATATGCCTTCTTTACCACCCAATCAACCTGTGCAGCCACTTTCAGGGAGAGCATCTGTGGAAAGAGAAAGATGAATTAATGTTACAATTTGAAGACACCTTGTCTGAACTAGGAAAGAGAGAAAACAGGTTGGTTTTAAGTTGCAGAGCGGGTGGAGGAATGAATAGGACAAAGGGAATATCACCCAGGAGTGTTGAGCTGCCAGTCCTGTCCCTCACGAAACCAGGTCTCTGTAATGGCAACATTATAATTCCATGTGATGATCCAGGCTCGAAGTTCATCTTCCTTATCCATAATACTCCTAGCGTTTAAATAAACACATTTCAGCCCATCAGTCCCACTACATTTATTAGCCTGCCCCTTCCTGTCCTTCCTTTCAGTCGTACTTGTCATACCATCTTTCTTACCCTCAACCCTACCACCTGTTGTCCTGCTGCTGTGGTTCCCACCCCCCTGCCACTCTAGTTTAAACCCTCCTAAGTGGCACTAGCAAACCTCTCAGCGAGGATATTGGTTCCCTTTCAGTCCACCTGCCCTTGAAGAGAGCCCAATGATCCTTAAATCTGAAGCCCTCCTTCCTTCACCAGCTTCTTAGCCATGTATTGAACTGTACTATGTATCTATTCCTCACCTCACTAGCACGTGAAACAGGTAGTAATCCTGAGATTACAACCCTGGAAGGCCTGCTTTTTAACTTTCTACTTAGCTCCCTAAAATCAGTTTGCAGGATCTCATCCCTGCTCCTGCCTATGTCATTGCTACCTATGTGGACCACGACCTCTGACTGCTCACTCTCCCCCCTCAGAATGTCCTATACCCATTGCGAGACATCCTTGACCCTGGCACCAGGGAGGCAACACACCATCTTGGAGTCTTGATTGCGGCCACAGAAACGCATATCTGCGCCCCTTACTATCGAGTCCCCTGTCACTATCACTCTGCTTGACTTCACCCTTCCCTTCTTTGTCTCAGAGCCAGACCTGGTGCCACTGACCCAGCCACTACTGCTGGCCTCTGCAAGGTCAACCACCCAACAGTATCCAAAGGGGTATACATGTTAGTGAAGGGAATGATCACAGGGGAATCCTGCACTATCTGCTTACTCCCCTTCCTTCTCCTGGTGGTCACTCCCATCTGTAGCCTGCACCTGAGGTGTGACCACCTCACTAAACTGGAGAGAGGAAAACTGAGCCAATATCACAGATGGACTGCCCAGATCTAACACAGACAGAGCAAATCAGCCCGTAGCAGAAATGCTCCTGGTTCCTCAATGGTAGTTGTTGCTTCTGCGCAGATACAAGTGGAACAGTAACTGAAAATCAATAAAACTGGAGTTGCTCGTGAATCGCTGCTTCACCCATATGGGCTGTTTGGGCCTTCAATAGTGGGAAGTGAAGAGATGAAAACACAGGTGCTGCCGCTCCTATGGTCCCATGGGAAAGTGCCTGAAGAATAAGAGTGATTGGTGGAAGAAGGGACCAGGGAGACACAATGGGAATGGTCGCTTCAGAATGCTGAAAGGGGAGGGGAAGATGCTTGTAGCATTTCCTTCAGCTTGCATTTCACAACATTTCTGTTTCTTTATAAGTGATCTCTCTCTACAACTGTCTTCTTTCCATTACTTGTATGTTTTTCTATTCATGTTCTCTCCTCTAACTTTCCTCAGTAATTTATGAACTGCATGATTTCATCAACAGCTTATCCCCACAGCAACCCTGGTTTCACCTTATCAGAGATATCTCTTTGTTCTAGCCACCTTTACATCTGCTGATGCCATACAGGTTAGACCCCATAGAAACTCCAGGGAATGCAAGTTAGAGCAATTATGTGTTGCCAAATGTATGCACATGCTCTTAAGTCTTGAAGGAGCTGAAGATATCTATCACTATCTGCACTGACGATCTGACAAGATAAGATATCTTTAGTAGTCACATGTACATCGAAACACACAGTGAAGTGCATCTTTTGCAAAGAGTGTGCTGGGGGCAGCCCCCAAGTGTCACCATGCTTCCAGTGGCAACATAACGTGCCCACAACTTCCTAACCTGTACGTCTTAAGAATATGGGAGGAAACCAGAGCACCCAGAGGAAACCCACACAGACAGGGGGATAACGTTCGATTCCCATCGATGTCTGTAAGGAGCTTGTATGTTCTCCCTGTGTCTGCGTGGGTTTCCTCCAGGTGCTCCAGTTTCTTCCCACATTGCAAAGACGTACAGGTAGGTTAATTTGAGTTTAAAATGGGTGGCATGGACTCATTGGGCTGGAAGGGCCTGTTACCACACTGTAAATAAAATTTAAATAAAATTTAAAAAAATTAATTTAAAAACGTACAAACTCCTTAAAAACAGCTGCCAGAATCGAACCCGGGTCACTGGTGCTGTAATAGCATTACGCTAACCACTGCACTATCGTACAATCTGTTAGAAGATTACTACAGCTTAGGAAAATATAACAAACTAGCAGATCAACTGAAAATAATGATACTGGTACAACAAATTATAAAGGTTTGCTAAAGATACCTCTCCCTTGTGCTATGGACTGCAATTGGTAATTGGCAATTAGTTTATTATTGTCACATGTACTGAGATACAGTGAAAAGCTTTTGTTTGCACGCCATCCAGGCAGATCATCCCATACATAAGTACGTCAAGGTAGTACAAAAGGAAAACAAGACAGAACGCAAAACATAGCGTTACACTAACAGAGCAAGAGCGTGCAGGCAGACAAATAAAGTGTAAGGGCCATGACGAGGTAGACTGAGAGATCAAGACTTCATCTTTATTGTGGAAGACATTCTTTCAAGTGTTTTATAATAGTGGAATAGAAGCTGTCCTTGGGGCTGGTGTTTTCAAACTTTTGTATCTTCTGCCCAATGGAAGGGTGGAGAAGAGAGAATGACAAGGGTGGGAGGGGTTGTTGATTCTGTTGGCTGCTTTCCTGATGCAGTGGGAAGTGTAGACAGAGTCAATGGAGGGGAGGCTGGTTTTCGTGAGAGATATGTATGTTAGATAAAATCTTATAACCACAAAATTAAGACAACTGGAAGGAATATTGGGAAAAAGGGGTAAGCAAAGAGGTCACATTTAAAATGCAGTGTTGATAACTTATTTTAATATGATGGATTGTTAATTTTTCATGCATGGGTAAATAAGATTAACCATTTCTTAGCAATATTGGAATCAGGTTGAAACAATAACCCCCATAAAAGATCAAATTTTACCTGCAAAAGTACTGCTCTGCAGAAAACTGAAGGAAGCTGACCTTATCTGTCCATCAATGTGTCTTAGAGTGGCTATTCTTATAGACCCAGATTTTGCTAGAAATGCCAGAAGGTACAGACTCCTACACATGTACAATCTGTATACATGCAACAGTCTGTACTTTGGATGGGATTTTTTTTCATTCAGCATCATGGTCAGCACAGGCACCTTGGGCCAAAGGGCCTGTTACTGTGCTGTACTGTTCTATATTCTATGTTCTATGTTCACAGTTAAATGCCAAAGTCCCAAACTTACTTGGTACCAATGGCTGCCATATCTGTCCAGAGTCTATCCAGGTGGACTCCCCCTGATGTCCAGTGACTTTATAAGTTTTCTGTCATTTTTGGCACCAGGGCTACTACAATGTGCCAGTGAAGGTACTATTGCAACTCAGGTCACACAGATAGAGTCCAGTAAGTTAGTCCTCTGCATGAGGTGGAGGTAAGTTTGGGCACTGGGTGACTGTGGACTGGGATTGAGATGGTAGCCCTATACCAGCAAGAGCTGGCCCAAGGTTCTTCTACAGAGCACTTGAGACATCTGTGTCATTGCAGATATTTGCAATTCTGAAGGAAGACTTGAGAGCAACGTATAACAAGCAGAACATTTCCAAACAACTACTTAATTTTTTTAAAAATCTAAAGTTACCTTTTAAGTGGAAAGCCACTTTTACAGTGTTGGACTTCTAGCTAATTGGTGGACTCTTGATCATAATCCCCTTGCTCCACAGAAATTGCTGGGACTCTGTTCTTTCCCTCCACATTTCTGCATCAAAGCTGAGTCGTTCTGTCTTTGATAATGTTGTAACTTGAAGCAGATGGTGCTTATTCTTAACGCTTAACTTAAAGGGATCAAAATGCAGTGAAGCACAGATGAAAATGTTTTCATCCCTTCAGATGGTTGCAGGAAAGAGATAGCAAGTGGGTGTAGATTTATTTACAACTGTAATAAAATGTCAGCAAATTTAAAATTTTGTTTTCTGATTTAAGCAACTCTATAGGTCTATTGGAAGCTATTTATCTGCTGTAGAGGATGTAAAAGCATGTTCGTGTAGGCACAAATCAGAGATCACAATACATCTTTTGAATAAAACTAAAGTAAATAAAGCAGATACTCCCTATAATGCTAACTTCAATAAGGAGTCAAGATACCCATTGCAAGAATGGTTGATTTGTTGAGTGTGGTGTCATGTCATTTGTGAATTAGCAAGGGAGCTGTAAGTACTGTATTTCTTATCAAAGGCTTTGATGTGTGATAAAAGTATGGTGTGCCCTTCACAGAGTACAATTTCATGAAGCTTGTTCCTGCAATGGTTTTTAAGTGTTCATTGGAAACTGACAAATGTACTTTCTCTTCCCCACTTCTAAGATTAAGGAGTAGGGTAGCATTTATCATTTACATAAAAAGGGAATGTTGTCCCATAAGAAGCTCTAATAATTTGGTCCATGAAGAAACAAGCAACTTTGGCTAATTTAATGAACGAACATGCATTAGCCACACTAAAGTAGCTCAAGCCTGGCTGTAAGGCCAGCTTCCAGTGTTTACAAATACTGGTGGATTGTTATCTTGAACAAGAATTTGTTGGATTTTCTGTCCTATTATTTCTTCCTATATACTGGACCCTGTAAAGTATGAAGCTCATTTCCAACATGTGACTCCACAGCCACCTTCAAGAAAGCTTTGGAGGCCAAATGACTTTTATTGACTAAAAGAATATATGAAGATATATTACCATGAATTGCCAACTTCATGAAAGGAAGTGAAAGGTAGAATGCTGTACAGTAGATAATCTCTTATATAACCAATTCATTTTAAAGCAGCAGTTTGTTACCTTAAGGAAAATACTTTTTCTTTGCTACGTTCAAACAATTTCTTATTTTCTATTCATTGATTCTGTTGATGGTACGTGGCTCTTCAACTTAAATGCTACACATTGTAAAAGCAGTGAAAAGTAATTTCAATTTATTATTGTCAAAGTCAAAGTCGAGTTTATTGTCATATACACAAGTACCTGTATGCACAGGTGCAATGAAAAGCTTACTTGCAGCAGCATCACAAGCACATAGCATTATATAAGTAGCATTCACAAGAAAAACATAAATTAAACATAAATTATACACAATTTTTACAAGAAAAATCACAAGTAGAACAAAAAATACAAAGTCCATTTTAGTGCAAAGTAATCAGAGTGGTCATAGTGTTGCTGAACTGTAGTGGTGATTAGGGTTTTGCCAGTCAGTTCAAGAACCAGATGGTTGAAGGGAAGTAGCTGTTCTTGAATCTGGTGATGTGGGACTTCAGGTTTCTGTACCTCCTGTCCCATGGTAGCTGCAAAAAGATGGCATGGGCCTCATGGAGGAGATCTTTGATGATAGATGTTGCCTTCTTGAGGCAGTGCCTCCTGTGGATACTACCGATGGTGGGGAGGGATATGCCTGTGATGTATTGGGCAGACTCCACTACTCTCTGCAACTTCTTACAGTCCTACACATTCAAATTGCTGTACCAGACCATGATGTAACAAGTCAGGAGACTTTCAACAGTACATCTGTAGAAGTTTGTTAGAATGTTTGGTGACAAGCCGAACCTACTTTACCTCTTAAGAAAGTATCACTATTTCAGAATTTGTCAATAACTTCCAGTTAAGGGGTTGAGCATGTCTTTGAGGAGGAGATTTGAAGATTGTTTTGCAAGGGAGCAGAAATACTCACTTGGATCAGGGAAGGTCAAATATTTATTGAGTTTGGTGGAAGAGGGGCATGTGGATCAGATGAGCTTGTGGCTCAGAGCTAGGCTGCAGTGATCTGGGAGGTGGGGAAGGAGGGAAGGCCCCTGGAGCTCCATTTCAGCGTGAAATAGACTGTGTGTGCTTGTTGTCAGAGGTGAGGTTGCAGGGGCATGAGAAGAGGGATTTGGGGAAATGTTTGGTAGTGAATAAAAGAAGCCCACCTCTGCCCTCCATCTATCATTATTCCTTTGCTTTGAAACTTCATGGAATTTCACCTTAAAATTAAGGGATTTGATCTCTCCTACAATTTCAGCAGTTCATCATTCATATTTCTCATATTTCCTGATGATAGAAAAGGAGGCCATTCAGTTATCATCCATCTTAGCTCTCAGAGCAATCCTTTCAAGGATGCCCTCAATGTTCCCCTGAAGAAAGGAAAATCCTCACCGACTCATGGGAATACCTGGTCCAAGACTGTTCAAACAGGTGGGAAAACATACCAGAAGGCACTGAGCATTTTGAGTCTCTCTGAAGGAAGAACATAGAGGCCAAGTACAAGCAGCAGAAGGAGCATGTAACAATGCAAATAGCCCTGACACAAGATCTATCTGACCTTATGTAACAGTTTGTGGAATCAAAGTCAAAGTCAAAGTCAAATTTATTGTCATATGCACAAGTACATGTATGCACAGGTGCAATGAAACACTTACCTGCAGTATCACAGGCACATATATCACTTGCACAACATTCACAAAAGAAACATAAATTAAACATTAATTATGCACAATTTTTACAAGAAAGAACACAATTAGAACAAAAAATGGTCCATTGTAGTACAAAGTGATCAAAGTGGTCATAGTGTTGCTATACTGAGGCAGTGACTAGGGTTGTGCCGGATGGTTCAAGAACCCATTGGTTGAAGGGAAGTAGCTATTCTTGAACCTGATGGTGTGGGACTTCAGGCTTTTGTACCTCCTCCCTGATGGTAGCAGCAAGAAGATGGTATTGCCTGAATGATGGGGATCTTTGATGATAGATGTTGCATTCTTGAGGCAGCGTCTCATATAGATACTACCGATACTGGAGAGGGATGTGCCAGTGATGTATCGGGCTGAGTTCACTATTCTCTGCAGCTTCTTATATTCCTGCACATTCAAATTGCCCTACCATATCATGATGCAACTAGCAGCACTGGACTCATGAGTCAGCTCAGAATTCACAGAACTGGAGTAGAAGCAGGTGAATGCATATAGATAGGACGAATGCACACATCTTTTTTCCCAGGGAATGGGAATCAAAAAACGAGAGGGCATAGGTTTAAGGTGAGGTTGGAAATATTTAAAAGGGACCTGAGGTGCAACTCCTTCATACAGAGGGTAGTGCGTATATGGAACAACCTGCCAGAGGAAGTGGTTGAGGCAGGAAAATTAACAACATTTGAAAGACACTTGAACAGATACATGGATTGGAAAAGTTTAGAGGGATATGGGCCAAGTGTGGGCAAATGGGATTAGTTTAGATGGGCATGGACGAATTGGGCTGAATGGCCTGTTTCACTTGTTTCCATGACGTATTACTCCATAACATTAGTTATCCTCAACCCTGACGGACTACCTCAGAAGCAGAACAAGTGGTCTGCAATTGTGCAACATGCAGGATGTAACAGATTTGACATCTGTTTCAATATAATCATTAACACATATAGCTCTGCCCATACGTTTTATTTGCAAGACTTGTCCTCATACTGAGCTTCATCTGTCCTGCTATTGCTGCTTACAAAAAGTCCAATTTAGACCTTAATAATATCTAAGTTTCATCTGGGGTTGCTCACATACTAGTAAATCTATCTTATTGCTGAACCTTGAGCACCACCCCTTGGGAATCTGATTCAATCAAACACCTCCATGGACACAAAATACTGAAACAATTAATTCATTCTGTTTTGGTCCCATTCATCAGAAAGTAGAACGATTCCTTGTAAGCTTTAGAACATAATCACTACAAATCTTATGTTGCTTACCGGACATTTTTGATGGGGTGAACTAAACATTTCAAAATTGTTGCATTAAATCTTTTCAAGTTTAAGTTAATGGGCAGCATGTCAGGTTATAAATAACCCACTACTAATTAGTTAGATTTTACTGGCAGTATAAAATGCATTTCTCATTTTGGTCCTTAAGGTATTTTAAGTTTCTTTACCGTCTTATTCAATTCAGAATATGCAGCATTAAATATTTTTCAATTTAATTAGAAATATGAAAACAAATTAGTATGAATCTGGATTGTTTAACCATCATCCTTTGCCAGGTGAAACAACTCATAGTAAAACATGTTTTGGAATTTCTCCCTGGCTTTCAAATCTCTCCATGATCTTGTCTCTTTTTCACTCTTGCTGACAGCCCTCTTAAAATAAGACTGTACTCCTCCAATTTTGGTTTCTTCACCAGTACTGAATTGCTGAATTTAAGTGGTCCAGCACTGGTGATCATGCCTTCAGTTGTGAACACAGTAAGAACACAAGAACAGGAGAAAATACGTGCAGGAATAGGCCAACTAACTCTTCAAGCCTGATCTGCCATTCAATATGATCATGGCTGATCTACACTAGCCTCAGATTTGGCCCAATATTAACTGTTCACAATTAGTTTGCTTAATTACTGTTCAGAGTAATTTAAAAAAAAACATATTCTGGATCAGACCAATTGCAGAAAGTTTGTGAGAAAACATCAGGAGATAATTGAAATTGGGTGTCTTCACTGTGGGTAACCATACTTTCTATCTTCTAGAAACTGGGATGATGAGCAGGAACAATGCCATCTGAAATTAAGACTTATTTAGTAGCCTCTTGGTGAAAAGTGTTTTGAGGAATAACAAGTAAAAAGTACAAAAAATATTCACTGAAGTTGACGCTGAACTTAAATTCATAAAATGATCCTGAATCTCATGGAGACTTGCATTTAAGAGAATTGTAAGGAGCACTTATATCCAATTATAATCCTTGTAACATAATAAAATGTTCCAAAGTACTTCATACGTGTATAATCAGACAAAAATCTGGTACTAAGCATAATTGCATGTTCAAAACATCTTGAACGAGGAGAAATAGAGAAGTGGAGAGTGTTAGGAAGGAGTTCCAGCATTCAGGGCCTAGGCAGCTAAAGGCATAACTATCAAAGATAGACAATGAAAATGTAACAATTATCATCACTATATATGTCCTCAAGAACTTGTGCTCTGTTTTAAAGATAGGGATCCAAATGTTTGACATAGTTTCCCACGTTATGCTTCATCAATGTACTCCACTGTCCACATCGATGGGGCTGCACTCAGCTGATTCCATTCTTATTATAAAGTATTTGCACTCAGTGACTGAAGAACCTGCTTCTGTGCTGTATGACAGCAAAATGAGTACTGCATGATTATTTCCTTATATAGCATACATGTATCAAAAGGTATTTTGAAAGATAATCTTCCAAGAATTAACATTCAACCCTAAATCCTTGCATTATGCCATATGGATTATTTTTCTTGGCTCTGAACTGTAACCCTTCCTTATTTGGCACAAAAGACTACATCAATGATTGACTTGGCTGAGTCAATAATGACATCATGCCTACTTTTACACTTGTAACATTCATAGGGACAGGGGCAAACATTTTGGTTCTATCAGGCCATACCACTAACAGGTTGAAATCAGTTTTTAGGCAAAAGAAACTTAACCGGTTGAAATATAAGTCAAAATTTGAATCAAGCAGAGGCAGTAATATTCCGAGAGGCTCAGTATTGTGGCACAATCTGCCATTGATGCTCGAATTCACAAATTAAAGAATTTGGTGGCAAAGATTCCATTGAGTCTTATTCCATCTATATGGAGGTCTTTCTTTTCCAGGGAGGCCTTGGATTTGTCCTTTCTCCCTCTGTGGAATATATTCATGTTAAGTAGATTATCTTCTTTTATTGTAGATATCTGAATGTGCTCAGGCTAGTTTTAGAAAATTGCATAAATTGCATAAATAATAGGGACAATGTTAACAGAGTGTGCGGTCTAGAATTAGGACAGCCCTATCTGCAAGAATTGGGAAGTACTGAGTGAATCTACCTTTACACTTTCATTGTCAAACCAGTTCAGACTATACCTTGTTGTGAAAGTGTAATAATCTAATCTGGAGAAAGACCAACTGTCAGAAAGCCAAATTGAGTTTGTAATGAGATTTCAGATAACTTCATTCCAAACTGGATGGGTCTTTGCAAGCTGTAACAAATAAATTGTAAGAGGAAATGGGAATAAATTTCACTGAAACAACCAATGAAACAAAGAAAGTCTAGCAATCAAAAAGTGTTGGCGGGTGATTAGAGAGCTTATTTCAAAGGTCCTGATAGATTGGGTGCTATTTGCCATTTTTCAATCAGTCTCCAAGTCCCAATCCTTTGTATCTCTAGCTGCTGTGGTAGGCACTTGATTGGCTATCTTACCAAATCAGTTATGTATAATGGCAAGGTGCCTTTCCAGTTTGGACATGGATCACAGATGGTATTCAATCAATATTGGGAGAGTTATCACAGTCCTTACCGTTTCAATCTGGGAATTTTCAAGGATATTTTTTGCAATTTTCTTCCAATGTATTTTTGGCACAAAACGGGGAATAGAAAATTGTTGAGGGAAAACTCCTTTGTTAGTGATGCTGTCTTTTGGGATGGGATGTTAATCTGAGCACTTGTTTGTTTAAACATATAAGCATGTAAATGAGGAACAGGAGTAGGCCACTCTGACCATTGAGCCTGTTCACCATTCAATAAAATCATGGCTGACCTGATTGTAAACTCAACACATCCTAGCCTACCTCTAGTAACCTTTTACCTCCTTCCACTGCTCTGCCCTGGACCGCAAGAGACTGCAGAGAGTTGTGGACACAGCCTAGCACATCACGGAAACCAGCCTCCTCTCCATGGACTCTGTCTCTACCTCTCGCTGCCTTGGTGTAGCAGCCAGCATAATCAAAGACCCCACCCACCCGGGTCATTCTCTCTTCTCTTCTCTCCCATCGGGCAGAAAATACAGGAGCCTGAGGGTACATACCACTAGGGTCAAGGACAGCTTCTATCCCACTATGATAAGACTATTGGACGGTTCCCTGAGATGATGAGATGGACTCTTGACCTCACAACCTACCTTGTTATGACCTTGCGCCTTATTGTCTACCTGCAATGCACTTCCCTGTAGCTGTGACACTTTACTCTGTACTCTGTTATTGTCTTTACCTGTACTACAACAATGCACTCTGTACTAACTCAATGTATCTGCACTGTGTAATGAATTGATCTGTATGAACAGTATGCAAGCCAGGACAACCAATACACCAATACCAATATCTTTGCCTCAAAAATGTTCAAAACCTTTGCTTGTTCAATTGAGGAATACCACAAGGTATAATTAAGAAGACAAAGATATTCTCGTACATCTAAGTCAATATACAGGTATATGCTTCAGTTAATAAAAGATATATTATTCAATCAGTTATCTGTTTTGTGAAACCTTGTCACTCCCACTTTTCATAACAACTACATTCCAAAATTGCCAACCTATTGGTTAGATAGGTAGCTAACATGCGGAGGACATGGAGCCATACAGTAGTGTTCTCAATGGACATATGAACTTCCTGTAGTCTGGCAATCATCAATACATGAAAGAAAAAAATATTGCAGGCACTAAATATCTGAAATAAAAACAGAAATGCTGAAAATACTAAACAGGTCAGGCAGGATCTGGGGAAAGAGGAAAAACAAAGCTAATGTACTAGGTCTTGGCTTTCATCAAGGCTTGGAAAAGTTAGAAAAAAAAAGTAAATTTAAAGTTGTAGAGAAAGGGAGAAGTGGTAGAAAGCACAAAAGGAAAGGATTTTGATCGGGTGGAATCCAGGAGGGATTGGGTAACACAAATGGTAGAATGTGATGGTGGAGCAGGCTGAATGAGGGCAAAGTTATGTCCAGGGAAGCTGTAAGTTGGAGGAGAATGAATGAAATCTGAAATCATCAAAGGGGGGAAACAGACCTTTCCTGTTGCCCTCTTCAACACTCCCCCTTTTTCACTGCAACTATAAATTTGTTTCATTTCTAATTCTTTTCCTTTCTGATAAAGGTTCATGGCCCTGAAACATTTAGTTCTATTTCTTTCTTCACAGATGCTGCCTGACCTGCTGAGTATTTCCAGTATTTTCTATGACACAGTTTGTACTTTGGCATGGCTACATTCAGGGTCATCACAAAAACCTCATTTGTGGAGGGTGGCTGCCCACAGACTTTGCCTTATTTGGAAGCCATGACGAGGAGCTTGTTTGATGTTGATGACAAACCCATTCTTCCACCAGAAGACGTGATGCAGTGATAGTTTGAATCATAGTGAGTGCCATAATGACAGATGAGCAGCTGACAGTTGGAAGATATCATTGTTCAGCAGCAGGCTTGGATTGCATGGAGCTATTCCAATAGCTTATTAGCTGAAATTTATCATCATACATCAGGGGGAGCAACATGGCACAAGTCAGAGGAGTTGGGTAGAGGGTTCCTAAAAAGCTGTGCATGATTGAATGTAACAGCACATCAAAAATTTGGTCCAAGGAGACTGATTCCAAGCCTTTGCACAATAATTTGTTGTAAAGCATGAGAAAGAAGAAGATGAGATTCTAATGGATGAGATTCTTGAGCCCTAAGATTACTCAACCAGAGTTGTAATCTTAACTGTGAAATGCTTTGAGATCTCCTGAGAATGGAAGCAGAGTTCCATTGTACAGAACTGCACAAGGTTACAACATGGAAACAGATGCCACAATTCTATCAGTCCATATGGGTGTTTAGCATCCACAGGGTCAGAAGATCTGACTCCAGCTGCCCACTCTAATATTGTAACCCAATAGTCTTCTGTGCATTACCTTATCAAAGGAATTCTTTAAGTTTAAAAAGAATGCATCCATTACATTTCCCTCATCCAGCATATTCATTTTTCTTCAAGCATGGCCTTCATTCTTTATTTGATGCAACTGATGTCTTTATATGTATGGACAGACTCTGCCCTATGTGCACAAGAACAGATTGCTTTTTTGTGCAATATAATACATCATAATCCTTAGGAAAGTGAGAACAATCCTCCCAGTAATGACCCCAGAAAAAAATAATGGTACCTGTGAACCCATATTGTAAATCCCTCTAATTTCCCTATAGTTCTTCAGGTAAAAAAAGGCAGAGAGAAAATATTCACAGTAGATAAATAGTCATCTGCTCTGACTGAATGTTAATTCAGGAGAATCAGTTTTTCAATTGCAAGGTCAACTTCCAAGGGACTAGAATTCTGGCTGAGTTCTGGAGGGAATGTCTTCGTACAGTAGATTACATTAGTTCAGGAGAGGGAACAACTGCCTATTGAATTTCTCAGCTCACCCTAACAATCTTAAAAATCCCAGTGCATCAGGAGATATGATACTGACTGCACTGGAGATTAATTCTGTGCTGATGATACAAAAGTCAAGTCTTCACATCCCTTACTGCATGTGAGGTCCATACATATTATATTAGTTTTTCTTAATGATGATCAGTTAATGATCCACGTATGTACTTAAGTTAGACAACTGGTATCCAAATATGGGCATTCTATTTTCTTACCAATGCCGTATGGAGGTATCCTTGATCAGCAAGACAGCTGATTACTGATTAATCTGCAAATGAAAGGCACTGCTCAGTAGTACTATGAATGTAACTGTTAGAATGAAATAACAGTTACATTCATAATGATGAATGAATTTGATAATGTATATTGGAGTAAAAACTTGACCTGAGTTGCATTGACTAAATGTGCATTATAATGCGTTTGCATGCTGTACTCTGCTTCCAGTGTATATCCTCTACATTACTTGCCTAGCATCTATAGCAAAGGATGATTTTCTATCCCTTTCATTTTTTTCAAAAAAAAGCTGTTTTACCCATTGATTTATTCAAAGTTTGACTTATAAAATGAACTAAAAAGAAACAATTTGCATCCATCACTCTTACCAAAAAAAACATTTTTTGATAACTGAATTTCTAACAATAATTTAATAGCAATGGATTTTTTCATTTTCCACCCCCATTATATGCATATTTCCCCCCTGCTGTGCTCTGATAAGTTAATAAAACTCAAATACTGCTTGAAAATGTCACATAACAAATGTTCGCTAAGTGGACACACAATGACAAGACATTGAGTACAAACTGAAAGATGGAGACATGATTATAGACAATGCCAGTCAACCTGTGAAGCTGCAGGGTAAAGGTTGGAATCAAATGCAATAGAAGCATGAAATGGAGAGAGGCATATCAGCAAATTGTAATATACCTGCTTGACCTGCCTTTCCAATGACCTTGATGAACTGCTGCTGCCATTAAGAAATTATCAACCAGTGAAACAAAGGAAAAATTATTACAGAATTTAAAAAATATAAAAATCACTTAAAATATTTGAAAATATGCAAATATCCTCAAACAATTAAAAATATTTGTGTCTTAGTCTCTCAATGTCTTTCTGCTTGACAGATATCAGTGGAGGAGAACTCCCTGTATCATGTCTAATCTGGCATAGGTTGTTTAAGGGGACTCCACACTGCATGTGCCAATGAATTGTTGTAGCTTTGCATTCTGCCACGAGACTCAATGAAGAATCTAATGTCAGATGTCAGTCAGAAAATTTGTGGAATTTTCCTGCAAAATCCAGGCCAACGTTAGAATATTTGATGAAAATCAAAAAAACTGCAGATACTGCAAATGAATGCAGTACATTAGTGTGGAAGAAGTGCAAGTGAATCACTGCCTTTCCTTGAAAGACTGTTTGGGTTCCTAGATCGAGGGAAGGGGAGAGGTGAAAGTGCAGTTATTGCATCTCTTGAGATTGCATTGGAAAGTGGCATATAATAGGGAGTAGCAGGTGGAGATATAAGAATGCACCAGAGAATCATGAAGGGAGCAATTTCTTTGAGGTGCTGAAAGGAGAGTGGGTGGGGTGGGGGGGGGGGTGGGAAATAAATGCCTAGTAGTGGAATCTTGCTGGAGTTGGCAGAAATTGCAATTTGCCTTGTATGATGGTGCCAACAATAATCATCCACATATGTAAAATAGCTTTATCAATTAACTATTATTTAGTTATAAAATTATGTAAAAATTCAGATTTAACTGAACACAAATATACTCATGCATTATAACCATAAATTCAAAGCTGCACACTAAATATCTCTACAGTAGCTACTCTCAATGGTTCACTTTTTCAACAGGTTTCAATTGCATATTTTTAACTACACTTTGGTTCTTTGACTATACATGATCATCATATACTGTGTTGCATACATTTTCTAAATATCATTTGTAATTCTCATCTTAACAGACCAATATATCCAATGGCTAATAATAATATTGTTCTTCTTCTCCTTCTGTTGTCCCTTAGATTCAACAATAACTTGTTTCCACTTCCCTGAGTTCTGAAGTAGCCAAGATAAGGCCTGCATACTCTGCCATGGCTGATGCAGAAGATGCTTCACAAGGGAGGTTGTGTATTCCATTTTCCATTCATACTGGGCTATTATGTGCTCCAGATGAATGTGTTCAGATCTCAGTGTTGAGCAGTAAAGGGCCAGGAATTCCCAGATATCAGTGGGATTTTACTATTTTATGGAAGTTTTGAGTACCTGGTAAACTCGAGGCGCCATTGGCCACTACCATAATTGTGATTGTACAATTGAAATATATTCAAGGTTCCCTGATTCTAATGGCCGACTGCATCATGCACATTGAATAACCTCACATTCCAAGTATTCTGTTGGAAATACCTACAGCCCTATAATCCTTTTTGGTACTTAACCTCTCTTCTGATAATTAATTTAATACATAGCTGTATTCACTGCTCAAGAAGATACTTTGTGTATTCCAAAGAATTAAAATAATCCTAGATGAATGTTCAATCTCTTTTGTTCAGCAGTGTTTTGAAGTATCCCAGTGTTTTGGCAAATCAAACTACTATAACATTGTCTTTCTGTTTCAACCCCTGCTAAATTTTAGCTTATTTGCTCATTTAGCTTGTGGTCAATTTGTAATCAATGACACTATAATCACACCATCCTTTCAGGCTGCAGTGATTAAACTGAGCTTCTTTCATCAGCTTCATGTCCTAAGAGAGCAGAGATTTTCATAACTCACAATTGCTGGGTTTGCATCCAGGAATTCTCCATACAATTTTCCCTTAAGCAGATCACCTGGTGCACATGTTTGTTTGGTAAGTTGTTTTACTTTTATGAACCCTCCAGGGTAAAAATAGATGTTCTTTGGATTAAATGAAACTCAAGCAAATCCAAGCACTGGGATAATAAAACAGATGTTCTTGTATGTGACTGTCTGGTGAAGCTTCATGCATTGTTCCCCTTAATTGCTCTTAAGGATGGTGGGCCTTTCCCTTGAAGCTTTGCAGTCATCACAAAACAGTGTTTCCACTGTGCTACTAGGGAGTGAATTCAAGATGACAATGCATGAACTATTTGTCATAGAGTACCCAGCCACTGGACAATGGAGGTATTATGTGGATATGACCAGTCTAGTTTATCTTCTCATCTTCTGGCCAGTGATAGTTGTACCCCATATCCTTTCTTTTCCCACATAAAGCAATAATAGTTGATAACTTAATAATAATGATGGTTACGAAAGGTAGTTGAACTATTTCTTGATGGAGATAGTGATCATCTATTTCTTATGTATCACATGTTACCTGCTTCTTATCAGTCCAATGTAGATGTTTTCCTGGACCTGCTACAAACTATATGGTGCTCCACCTTCGAGGGAGTTGTGGACACTGAGGAATTATTAGCAAATTGTTCCTTTCCTGACTTTAAAATAGAGACAAAGGTTATAGGAAAACATCTGAAGATAGTTGGGCTGTGGGTTCTTCTCTGAGGAGTTCCTGCACAAATGCCCTATGGCTATGATGAATGGTAACTGACAAGCACACTGGCTCAAGTCTCAAGAAGAATTCAACTTTAATCCCCATTCCCAGTGTCTGCTCACAGTTCTGCCTCCAGCTTGGAATAGATGGTGCGTAGAAGCTAAGGAGTGAGATTACAGAGCCATTTTCCTATTCCTCCGATGATTATTTTATATTTAGAAAGAGCAGTCAATATAAACCATATGTTATGGATGTGAAGTGGATCAGAGGATTATTTTACTGAAGAACTAAAAATGTCAATTCCTAGTGTTTGAAAGAGTAGTCTTTGGGAAAATGAAAATGGTCAAGGCTAGATCTGTGTGTATTATTTTCATTGTTGGTGTGTTAACATAAATTGTAAAACGTATTTTCAATTTCTATCTGTCCTGCTTTTCAACTCATTCAGCACTTTAACCTGCAGTTCAGTGAAGAAAAGCAATGTTCTGAGACTGAGATGAGCCATGTTTATAAAACAGGACCATCAGAGGATTCATTCCATTATTAAGCTTAACGAATATAACAGAGATGCAAGACTACTTATACCCTAGTGGGGGAGTGCCTGAACCTGAGCTGTGTACTAATGCAAATGAGTGTCCTAATCTCAAGCTTCACTTCCTTCCATCACCTTAATGATCACAGACATTCACTCTGAAATCAAAAGCCACTTGTGCTCAGGATAGACAATGGAATTACTTTGTACTAACAAAATATTTTGACAAATGTTTGAATAAATTATCTAACTCAATTGGATAAAGATGAACCTTTTTAAGTTGGTTTGCATCATTGCAGAGGGAAATTGTATCACCGTGTTCTAATTCAGGCCAATCATTGTTCAGTCACAAGAGAACCAACTTTTCATAGTGCTGCTTTCTGTAAAACGCTGTGATTCAAAGGACCACTCACACAGTTTACACAATTTTATGCAGTCTGCTGGAGAATACTCAGCAGGCTAACTGCTAATTCTTAACTCTATTCCAGTGACCTTGGGCAAGGTGCCCTTCAATTTCCACATGTAATATCTCCTTACCACAGAAGCTTCCTCAGGGATCCCACTATGTGTGCCATGTGAGCTGAAGCAGCAGATTAGGCCTCAGAGACAAGGCAGACAACTACAGAGTGTCCAAGAGAAGAGGTCCAGAAGGGCTCACCTATTCTTCTCCATCCCCCCTCCTTCCAAAGTATACAAACAATCATTTTCCAGTCTCTACCTCTCCAATGATTAATGTCTCTCCATACTAAGGCTTTAAAAGTCAGCAGTTGTGGAGATTTATGATCTTTTGTGGGCAGACCTACAACCCTGCATCCATGCCTCGAATGGTCTGCTCCTGTAGGTCAAGTTGCAGTCACCCTAAACTTCCCAGTTTCTGAATTGCTTCAGGTGACAATGGCTTATCTCAGCCAAACTTCAGGTTGCTGCTGCCTGCTATATCAGAGAGGTCACTCATGCTCTCTACTCTTGGAAAAGGGTCTCTGCACTTTTCCTTCAGTATCAGGTTACGTGAGAACTAGGAACTGTGGGAACTGCAGACTTCCTGAGATTTCAAGTACTGCCATTTTACATTCACATAGCATCTTAGGCTCTTCTTCATAATCTGAAGATCTTGAATTGTCAGGGTGAGTATTGTATCCAGCAACCACACAGAGTTCTTTTATTCAAGTATGATCTGCATTGCCTCCCTTATTTCAGGTTCAGTGCTGCTGCAGAGGGCTGAAACTTGGGAGATTCTATCCTTCCTTGGCTTGTGACTCCTGCCTGGGCTCCAGCTGAGCACCACTACAACCAAAATCACAGGACCATCACTTCATCATTGTCTGTTGCTTCTTGCACCATGTAACTGACAGGAGAGCTCAACCTTCATTTAAAGGAAGGAGAAGGAGGAGGACAAGCAGTTGGGGTCAGAGGAGCATGATCATATGCAACCATAGGCAAATGATAATGATACGAGACATTGAAGGATTAAGCTCTCTGGGCCAATCTAGTTTCCTTCAGATTCTCCAGAAGATGCTGCCCCATGGCTTCCGCACCCAGACACAGAAGCATTCTTAAAGGTAGGAGACAGCACAATATCAATCATTCCTATTCACCTGCTGAAGAGGGAAGGCTCATTCTTCCATTCAACTCACAGCATCATTCACTTGAATGGAGTCTCTAACCCTGTGTGCAGAAGTAAATGAAGTCAGTGTTCCAATTATTTTGGTTTGATTTACTAATGTCTTTAAATATCATTAGTGCTTTACTTTTTGCATATTATTGGAATCTATTTTTAAATGCCTCTTGCTTTTAAAACCAGTTGAAAAGCCTTTGATAGCTGGTGAGCTGTCAAAGGCAGAGTACATTGGGAGCAGGACCTTAAAGAATGCTGCCTGAGGCATATCGGAGCCCACTCTGTTGTATACAGAGGGTCAATTTTTCTGGCTGTCCACTTCAGAAAGAAGAAAGTATGGGTAAATGGGGATTGTGGGCAGTAAATCAGTGAGATGAGGTGGCAGAGGCAAAAGCTCACAACATTTAAGATGTGTCTCGATGAGCACTTGTATTATCAAAGCAGACAAGGCATAGGCCAAGTCCTGGAAAAATAGGATTAGCACAAATGAACATACTGATTTGAAGGGCCTGTTTCAGTGTGCCATGACTCCAGGTTAGGTCCAGAATAATCTGGCTGAACAAGTCACACTGTTGCTCTCACAGAAATGTTGCAAGCAAATTTCACATTGGGAAGAAGGCCTCCGGCCTCTTAGATTAGGCAGCAGCTCAAACCTGAGTTTACATAAGTGATCATATAAACCACCATTTCATCACAATTTTGTGTTTCCTATAGATGTTTCCAATGATCAGTTATAAATGTAACAATTTTGAAAAGAGGAACAATTATTTTATGAAACTAAACCTCATGCTTCGAAATTCATCTCTGCTGAGTAGCACTAGATGTGTTATGTGGGCAACACTGTGGTACAGCAGTTAGTCCTGCTGCCTTACAGCTTCAGTGACCTGGGTTCAATCCTGAATACGAGTGCTGTCTATATGTCGTTTATATGTTCTTCTATGTGAGTTACCCTTGAGTGCTTCTATTTTCTGCCACATCCTAAAGATGCTCTGGTTGGCAGGTTAATTGGCTGCAGTAGTTTGCCATTAGACAGTAGGAGAATCTGAGGGAGCAATGGGAGTGAAAGAGAATGGGCTACATGGAAATAAATGGGGTCAGGGGATTGATGGATTTGCTTTGAGAGGCAGCATGGACTCAGTGGACCAAATAGCCTCCTTCTATGCCATAGAAAATATGAGATACAGTCATATTGGTGATTACAATGGAATTAATTTTGGAGAGATTGCAGCCTTATCCAGCAGGGATAAAGTTCTAGGCAGCATCTATTGCTTCTCTGCATCATTTATCTTCTCTATGAAATGTTCTCCTTAAAGATAAAAAAAAAACACATTTATGTGTCTTTCAGGATATCCCTCAGCACTTTACTGCCAATAGAGTATTTTTAAATGAACACCATCTTACATTTTTAAATGTAAGCTGGGAACCACAGCATATGGTTTTTCAGCACTAATTATAATTAATTATGGCCAACAATCTCTTGTGGTTCAAGTTGCTTTGTTTTTCAAAAAGCATGAGCTCAAGTTTCAGTCCCTGGACTTAGTTAAGGGTAAATTATCATATAGTTTGCGCAAGCCCCTAGTTATCAATTTCCATCATTGTATAGCTCTCATTTTATGGACTTTGACAGCTCACATGGATGGCATTGAAAGGATTGGCTGAATGAATGGTTTGGAACAGTGCCTGGTGTAAATGAGAGGTGACACATTGATTCAATCTGCCAACTTGCTCTCTGAGACTGCTCTGCAGCCTGTATGGAATACACTGTCGATCAAGGAACGAAGAGAAGTTACAGCATTCTGAACAAGTCTGAAGCAGAATAAAACATTTTAATTCAAAGCCAGAAGTCAGAACTTCTCTTACTTAGAATGGCTTATCACTTTTCAGACCCTCAGAATCAGAATAGGAGGTTTTGTCCAACATTCCATGGGCAAAGAGAGCGATTTCAGAATTTAACCCCAAATTAATGGAGGTCTAGACTGAACTAAATTAAATCAGTAGAGGCTGAATAGATCACTACACAAGATCCATCTCTGTGTGGATTTATCTTCTTTTCTTATTTCTTTCCGTATTAGACTGTTGCTCTCATTTCCATCAGAATTGTATGCTATTGATCAAGCCATCTTTTTCATTAATCAGTGATGAGACTATAGCATAATCCTGAAGTTTACATGGGCAGTTCATGTCTTGCTAGAGCTACAGTTTGTAAGATCTTGCTGCAGGATTCTGAATGTGGTCCTTCTCCATTGCAGTCCAGTACAAATATCTCAGCCACAATTTTTTGTTTTCTGTGATATCACTGGCAAGGAAATCAAAATAGATTGCAACAGATAACTAGTAACAACAATAGCTACAAGCTTTTTGAAGGCATTCGACGCTCCTGTGAGTGACTTTCTGAAAATGCCTCTCGAGTCATTTCGTGCTTTGCATGTATGAAGAAACATTGTTCAACAAGACAATGCAAAACAAACTATTCATAACCTTCTTGCATTGCATGCCTTATATCAGTGATATGGAGAGTCATCTATTGTCTGACATGAAAAGCTACACACTTGGATATCCATTCTGTCAATCCACTCTATGGCCTGCCACAACGGCAATAGATGAATCATGGAGAGATAGACCACAGAAGCAGGCCCTTCAGCCTACAGAGTCTCTGCCAACCATCAAGCACCCATGTTCATCATTTTGTTCTCCCCACCTTCTCATCAACTCTTTCCTGATTCTATCACTCACCTAATTACTAGAGGCAATTTACAGTGGTTAATTAGCCTATCAACCTCCATGCCTTTGGGATGTGGAAGGAAACCAGAATACCAGGAGGAAACCAACATAGTTACAAGAACATGCAAACTCTGCACAGATAGCACCCTAGGTCAGGATTGAAACTGGGTCTCTGGAACTTTGAGGTAACTACGCTACTAGCTGTGCCATTCCCTGTATTTTAAGTCATCTAGCATTTTCAATTTATGGAGCAAGTGGCCACATTGTCCATGGCCTATGCAAATTCTATTGAGGCTGCACAATGTGTTCAGGGAAGGTCAAAGCTAAGGAGCTCTCAGTATGGCCAGTAATGAGGTACTTGATCCCAGCAATAAATGTTTCCCACAATTCCTGCCATCTTAATTTACAATAAATATTGCCTATGGTTTCCCAGAATCGCCAGTGTGACTTTAAATGCTTTTGTTGTGACCGGGTAGGATGATCAAAAATGATGTTGGATAACCGTGATAGGGCAGTGTAATTAGCCAATCATTTAGAGTGGATTTAAGGATCGCTGCCACTATCTGCATTGTGGCATTTAGCTGCATATCCATGACAGCTGCAGGACTAGGAGACAGAGCAATATTCTGCAGCAGAGTGTACAAAGGTCACTGATGTAGTGCCAACAATTCAAGGCGTGCACCACATGGCCTAGATTTATCTGTGGAATCAGAAACACCTATTGTTATGCACCTTTGATGATATTAATTTAACAATTTTGAACCAGTTTCCATCCATTCCTGTAACTTACAAACATTTCAGAAAGATGCAAACAAGTTTTAAATCACTGTCCGTGTCCACCACTGTAGGTAAACACAAGGGTTGCAAATGGCATCAGACAAAGAAGCATTCTGCCCAAAAAAACTGAACTCTAAACCTTTCCCCATTCCAATCCTGAAGACTTGAAATGTGGCAGGCTGTCCTTAACAAGGGAAACTTTCATTTTTGCTGTTTTTATTTGCTTGTAAGTTGTTTAGAATGTTTTCATTTCTCCTCATCCCTGTCTGACTGTGCCTTCAGTACAGTGCCCCACTCCACATATTCAAGATGGATTATTTGGTTGCAGTCAAGGAAGAATAATCACAATCCCCTCTTACAGAGGCCAAACTCGTTCTCCACCAATGGGCAAGAATGTTCTTTCCATCTTCTGTAAAAAGTTCCATCAATAAGAATGGAATCCTCCCAATCAAAGTTGCAGTCTCCTCCTAATCCAATCCTTCTACTCTAACATCTGCTGCATTTTCCCTCTCCATGTTTACTAATAAAAGTGCATCAGGGGATCAGTGTTCAAGGTCCAGGTGATTTACAACACAGTATCTGGCGTTCCCAAAGTGACTTTGCTTAATACACATTCTACATTAATGTTTATTGTGCATTGTTATCTATCCATCAAAGTTAATGGAAAAATAATCAAGGAATATGTAAAATAGGGCGCTGACTTGTAACCAGCCAAACATTAATACATCACTTGGCAAGACTCAGAAAATAGAAATCCCGCCCTTATGATATTAGTGCTGTTTTACATGTGTCTACACAACCATCACCCACAGTGATCTGATCTCAATTCCTCTAATGGTGAAGAACACCTCCAATGTTTCAGACCATCAATTCAGTGCAAATGAACCAGGTCAAGAATGCATGGGAATGGGTTCAAGCAGGAGTGAGTGGGAAGTTCCAGAGGGTCTTGTGGTTAAACAGGATCCAAGGATCTAGAGGTGCACTGCTGCACTAAATGTATGGCAAGACTAAAACTTACCTTTCGATATCTCTGTGACTTCCCCAACAAAGTCCACCCAGAATAGGGGTGAGGATTGACCTCTCAGTCAAGTATTCAAATCATATTGGTATATTACCAGATTAAATGAAGGGCCCATATATTCCTGGATGAAATTATGGGCCCTTATGTTTCACTACCATTTAACCTTGGTCCCCAACCCACTCTGCCCATGATGGCCACATATGTAAGGCAGAAACAAACAATGATGTACATCTTGGTCCCACTTCTGCTTGGTGCAATGTATACAACCTGCAAGCCTGTATTAATGAATTGGCCTCTGTTTCTTTCTTCATATTGAACATGCTCGTTTTATAGCAGCGTAGATCTGCCGCTTCCAGTCTGTCAGACACCAGTTTCAGAGGCATAACTAACGCTAAAAAATGAATAAATGGAAGGCTTTTACATTCTGGAGGGATTTGGAAGGACTGGATTAAGAGGAGTCTGCAATGTAGATGGACGGTGACTGTTGAGGAGTGGCAATTCGAAGCAAACAAATTAAATACAAAATTATATGGAAGTTATTTGGGGGAATGGGGAACATAGTTTGGATAAATCCTTAACTCCAGAGTTTTATAAAAATGTCTTCATTCAAAATTCCATGCTGATTTTGTCATGATGTGTTGTAAAGTGTATGTGGATTTGACATTAATAAAACAAGAGATTGAGTCATTATCCTTAAGACTTTAATAATATGTTGAAGGAGTACAAGCCAGCAAAGGTCTCATGAGAAAGAAGGAAATTATGCAAAGAATCATACAATATTATACCACAGAGGCCATTCAGCCCATTGTACTCTTGATGGTCTTTGCTGGAGGCTCTCGATTCTGTTCCACCTCCCAAATTTTTTCGCTTTACTCTATAAATTCAGCTGCATGTCCATTGCCTTTTGAAACTTTCTGTGGAATCTACTTCCATCAGGCTTTCATGTTGTGCTTTGTGTCAACAATCCACTGGCTGAAAAATCTTTTCTCATTTTGCATCCAGTTTTTCTGACAATTACTTTACATCTGTCACCTTTGTTTACTGATACACTTGTGGGAGGACATGATTTCACACTTTTTCTATTTATTTAAACTAATCATCAATTTGAATAGCTTGGATAGGTGTCCCCTCAATCTAATCTGCTCTCATGAAAATAACTCTAGCTCCTCCAGACTCCACATAACTCTCATTTTTGGTATCAAATAAATTTCCTCTGCATCCTCAATATTGCTAAATATGGATGTGGAATTAGGAAGCCCTTTGAACTCAACAGTGTATACTTGATCCCAGTGATGTCAATGGAAATGAATGCACTGATCCAGCAGGCAATAGCTACATAATGCTAGTGCAAGTGACTAAAGACCCCACCTTTGGGCTCTGTTATCCCAACTACCAACAACCACCAATGCCCTCAACACTCATGGATCGCATGCCATGATAAATCTTTCCTCACTTTTAGGGGCTCTAATACTCTCCCCTGACTTCTAGAGTGATGGTCTCTGGTTTACGCACCTGGCATTAGTCAGTTGCCAACTTGATCCCTTCTGAGCAGGAAATGGAAGAAGCTATTGTTGATATCAGCAAGACTCGTGCATCCCCTGGCATTCCAAAGTTTATAATTTCTCATATACGATCACCTCCTCAGCCACATATTTCCCTACACCATCCCCAATACTGAAATCAATTTGTCATATAATTTATCAGGGTACCTCTAGAAATAATGGGTGCATTTTAGTGGGTGCATTGAGTCAAAAAAAGGTTAAATCCTAAAACATAAAAAAAATTGACACCATTGCATTTCATTGACATCCAGTCTACTTGGATACTCAAATGTCCATTGCAATGGATACCTTTGGTGACAAAATACTGCCGTTTAAAATTTGCACAACATTGTGCAAAAGTTGCTTTCAATATTAGAATCAAACAGACTGGCTCAGTGAGTAGCCTTTACACCAGGAGTTGCATAAGGGCTTATTAGTTGGATATTCAAAATTCACAATGCCATTTACTTCTGTGTGTTTTTCATAAATTATCCAACTATAATTTGACCATAATCTGTCATTTAAAATGTTATGGTGTTCCACATAGTAAATCCTTTTATGGGGAACAATGAACTGGATCATGCTGATTTTTGCCAGCAGTTCCCTTCAGAGTTACCAGCACTCAGTTGTTGAAATGGAAATAAGTCCTGGACTTTCATGCCCACATAGTCAGGTTTTACTGACCGATACAGAGGGCCCAAATCCAGCAGAGGGTCCAGTCCTGCTAAAATTACCCTTCATTACAGGCGCAGACTAGTTGCAGGATCTGGAAGCCCACTGCTTTCAACAGGGACAATAGGGCAAAGATTTAGCAAGAAGAGAGGAGAATAAGTTACTTCTAAAAATATTCTAATTATTTATAATAATGTTTTAGTTAAAATTAATAATTTTAATTATTTCCTTCAACCATAATGTTTTAAAATATCTCTGCATGTTAATGACATTTGAAAACACTTAAAATAAATGACAAATTTGACAACTCACAAGATTCCAGATGGAGCTTGGTTGCCTGTTAAAGACTGTCAGAGGTGGGCCCTTGCACCAATGCCAAGGCCTGGCTGCCCACTAGACCATGCTACTGCCATGTAGAGGACCAACAACACTGACCCTCACATCCAGCTCAGGCAAGTGATGCAGGACAGAGAGACCAGTCACACAAATTTTCTTTTCATGTGTCCAAATACCATGGTATTGTTTTGGCAAAGTATGCTGATTGAGTGAATGAAAGTCATAGTTGATATGCAACCACTGGAGAACCAAAGCAATTTCAAAGGTACCTCTTTTTTTTCTGAGAGTTTCAACCTGGACACTAGAGTTAGGCTCTTGAGTAAACTGCAATAGATTCATCTCTATTGCTTTGCACTATCCATCAATCCAAAGGCTGACATTCTTGATGTGCTTTGGTCGTAATCTACATCAGTAAATAGCACTTCTTTCCAAAGACAGCCACCAGTCAATCAGCTATGGATTTCTCACTGCCTATGCTGAATGTCAACTGAATGTTAAAGTGAGAGACCCCATAATTGCCTCCTTCTAATGGCATAGCATTAATCTAATCCATATCATGAATTTTACATTTTAAACCATTACAAAAAATGAATTTTGCACTCAAAGTCCTGCAATATAATAGAGATGAGAGTTAAATTTTACATCAAAGCCGTTAGAATGATGTTTTTTTTTGCTTCCACTTCCTCAGTATTCACTTCCTTTTAATTTTAGTGATCATTAAAGTCAGGATTAACAACCC
Source organism: Pristis pectinata (assembly GCF_009764475.1). NCBI lineage: Eukaryota > Metazoa > Chordata > Chondrichthyes > Rhinopristiformes > Pristidae > Pristis > Pristis pectinata. The sequence continues at coordinate 89,822,129 of NC_067409.1, forward strand.
AGATCTCTCTCTTTCTCTCTGTAGTTGATGTACTGGTGTCCTGCCAGATCACCTGTGGCAGCAACACACAATAATTTGAGACAATGGCATATAATGGCATCAATAAATTCCTCTCAGAAGAGCTCTCAATTTTGCCAGCACACTTAGCTCGTCTTGCAAAGACTACAGAATTATTTCATCCTCTATGGCCACAAGTAATTCTTTTTCTATTCATGATCATTGTGACAGTAACCACTGAGGTAAAGAGAAAACCACCACTAATCAAGCCTGGAATCTGCTCACTGCTGACATCAGTAATACCCAATCTTTACTTAGATCAGGATTGAAACCAAATGATCACAGAATCTCAGAATCCTTCAGGGTAGGAGGAGGACATTTGGCCTAAAATGCCTTTATTGGGTTTTAGCAGGAAAAAAATAACTCTCCATTTCATGCATCTCTCATTCTATTCCTTCATAACCCTTCAATTATTGCCTTTTCAGGGATTTATCCATTTGCCTTTTGAAAGGTACTGTTTGAGCTGGCTTCAGCACACTTTCAAAGCAGTGCATTCCAGATTAAAACACTCAACAAATTTATCCATTTCTCACCCCATCCCAACATAGATCCTTTGTCAAATATCTTAAATCAGAATTCCTTGGTTGCTCATCCTCCTGTTGGTAATTTTCACCTTATTTATTTTTACCAGTACCCTAGATGCTTTTGAACACCTCTGTTAAATCTCCACCTGACCTTCCCTTTGATCAAAATGGTGATGATCAGATTTACCACTAAGGCTGCAGTTGTTGTCACAAAAATCCAATAGAGTCACTGAAGTCTTGAAGGGAAAGGAGCTGTATTCTCTATTTGTTTCTAGGTCCCACACTATGTAGCAGATTCTTCATAGGTTTAAAACAAATGACTGTTGATAAATATTACCTGCACCCTTGAGTCAATTAAACAAATACTAGTGAATCTAGGATTGTACTATGATTAAATAAACTGCCATGTAAATAACCCACTAATGCTCACTATCTAGGGAGTCACTTCAGGGTGTAACTTACTCAGCCACCTGGAAGAATTGTGTTGGGAAGGCTAACAGCATTTCATATAACAAAGAATAGTACAGGGAACAGCTAAGGGAAAGTCGGGAGAACACACATCAGTCTTCATTGAGGGTTCACTGGTAGAAAGGGTGAGCAGCTTCAAGTTCCTGGGCGTCAACATCTCAAACGATCTATCTTGGGCCCAACACATTGATGCAAACACAAAGAAGGCATGCCAGCAGCTCTACTGCATTAAGAGTTTGAGGAGATTTGGTATGTTACCAAGGACTCTTGCAAATTTCTACAGATGTAGTGCAAACACGGTAGTGTAGCGGTTAGCATAACACTATGACAGCGCCAGCAACTCAGGTTCAATTCCGGCCACTGTCTGCAAGAAGTTTGTACGTTCTCCCCATGTCTGGGCGGGTTTCCTACAGATGCTCTGGTTTCCTCCCACATTCCAAAAAGATGTGCGGGTTAGGAAGTTGTGGTCATGCTACGTTGGCGCCGGAAGCATGGCGACACTTGCGGACTGCCCCAGAAGACCCTATGCAAAAGATGCATTTTACTGTGTGTTTTGATGTACATGTGACTAATAAAGATATCTTATGTACGGTGGCGGGAATTCTGACTGGTTGCATCACCGCCTGCTATGGAGGTTTCAATGCGCAGGATCGAAAGAGGCTGCAGAGGGTTGTAGACTCAGCCAGCTCCATCATGGACACAACCCTCTGAAGGTGGCATCCATCATTAAGGACCCTCACCACTACCATTGGGGAGGAGATACAGAACCTACGCTCAGCATTTCAGGCATCAGATTTCTGAACAGTCCATGAACCCATGAAAACTACGTCATTGTTCCTCTTTTGCACTATTTATTTATTTTTGTAATTTATAGTAATTTTTGTCTTTACATCTTGCACTGTACCACTGCCACAGAACAACAAATTTCATAACATATGTCAGTGATAATAAACCTGATACTGATTCTAATTCTGATCCTGACAACACAGGAACAGACCCTTCATCTGACAATGTCATGCCGAACTAATTAAACTAGTAATTAAACGCCTAACTGAACTAGTCCCTTCTGCCTACATAAGTCCATATCCCTCCATTCTCTGCACATTCATTCGCCTATCTAACAGCCTCTTAAATACTTCTATTGTACTTGCTTCCACTACCACTCCTGGCAGCACATTCCAGGCACCCATCACTCTATGTGTAAAAACTTGCCCCACACATCTCCTTTGAACTTTCCCCCTCTCACCTTAAAGGCATGCTAGTTTCGACATTTCGACCCTGGGGATAAAGATACCGGCTGCCTACTCTATCTCTGCCCCTCATGATCTTATAAACTTCTTATCAGGTCTCTCCTCAGCCTCTGCCGCTCCAGAGAGAACAACCCAAGTTTGTCCAACCTGTCCTCATAGCACATGTCCTCTAATCCAGGCAGAGTTCTGGTAAACCTCCTCTGCATCCTCTCCAAAGCCTCCACATCTTCTTATAAATGAGGCAACCAGAATTGAATGTAATACTCCAGATGTGGCCTAACCAAAGTTTTATAAAGCTGCTACATAACTTCCTGACTTTTGAACTCAATGCCTTGATTAATAAAGGCAGGCACGCCATACGCCTTCTTTACTACCCTATCAATTTGTGCAGCCACTATAGTCTCACGGTAGTTTCATTGTAGTCACATGCAGAATTTGCCAGGATGCCTTCAGGGAAGCAATAGGAAACAATGGAATGAAATTGTGTACTCATTTTAGTACTGTCCTCTAAACCACAGAGAAAGATTCATGTTGGTGGTAAACAAACTGCCACACATTTGCCATCCAGATGATGACCTATGAGGCAGTACCCTTCTCTGGGATGTTCAGAGCTTTCCTGTGAACCTCTCCACAGTGTGTGAGGATTCTTAGCATTTATACTGCACCATAATTACTGGCACATTACATTGCCCTCTGTGATCTTAATCTACTGATTTAATGTCAAAATAACTAATCATCAACTGACACAATTATTGAGGGATGGATGTGGCTAACATAAGTGTTCTAATGATTTTTCTGGAAGCTATGTGCATTACAGACACATTTCAAATAGGTCTGCACACCTCCCACTCTACAAGAAATGAGCCTCTGTGTTTTCTCATAAATGCAATGATCATGATTCATATGCCCATTATGAGTTATTAATATTGACTAGAATGTAATCTGTCAGTTTTTAGGAGTATTTAATCTTTGATCAGTTTAAGTTAATTGCTTTCATATTCTACCTTAGAAGGGCAGTTACAAATATAAGCAAATGAAAATAAAATTCTAAAGACTTGATTCAATAGTTTCATTGGAATGAGACAAGCACAACTGAATAAATATATATTATAAATATATTATAAAAATATTATAAAATAAGTATATATAGTAACATCAATGGGCTACCAGGTAAATATGCAGTTAATGTACAGGACCCATGGAAATAAATTTTAACTTGGGCCTCTTATCGAGATGTTTGCAGGCCAATGAAGATAACCCTTGAGCATGTCAATGTCTAAGGCATGAATATAATAATTAAAGTCAGGGCGCCAGCTCACTATTAACTATCCCCAATTAAGTCCTGGTTTATTGGCACAAAAGGAAGGATACCACAGCTTTATTTCATCACTATTACATTGATTGCTAGACATGTCCCTTCACGTTGTACGTGTTAGGAAAGGTCTGAGATTTATACCTTCCTGGTACACTATATACAGAACTTTTTCATGTTGTGATAAATCATCAAATAAATCAAAATATTCCCTCAATTTACTTGAATCTGTACTTGCTTGTACCATAAAAACCAGCAAATTTTAAGCATGGATTGGCACCTGCTTCAGGGACAAAAGAAAAACGAGACAGGTTTATCTAGTCACCTTCCAACATCCATGTCACATGATTATGTTTTTCATCTTGACTTTGTGAGCACCACCGAGAAGGGAAGCATTTATTGCGCATTCACAGTTATCCTTGATGAGGAATTTGCAAACATTCTTAAATTGTCTCATTCAGTGCAGTGAAGATAAAATGCTAAAGGTTGGAACAAATGCAAAGTTGTTGAGTATTATTTTGTTAATCCAATCTGAGTGAAGCAATAATGATGCTGTCCATCATCTCCCTATGTTTCTATTTAGCAGTGACATCCGATGCAGCTGTCACCATACAGAAAGAGAAAGACAGTGAGCAGACAATGATGTACAGATGGTATCCCCTGGGGAAAGTAAAAAGTAATGGCAGAGACAAAGGGAATCTAAGAAACCACATCTGTCTGATAGGCTTTCTGCTAAGTCAGTGGACAGTGATGGATAGGCAAGAGAAGGTAATCATGAAGGGCCAGTGGTGTACAGCAACAGGTCATTGCTCAAAGGGAACAGAGAACAGCAAAGATTAAATGGAGTGAGATAGAGTCATCAGTAGTCCTGAATGGATGTGATACTGTCTTGGAGATTAAGGCCTCACTGAGTGGAGCTCAGATAAGGTTCTATGAAGGGGAGGAGAGAAAGCAGAGGTCATTGTTCAAGGAAAATCAATAATGTTGGAGCATGTTGGATGAAGGTCCCATGAAGGAAAGAAAAGATCTCGAGCATGGTAATATAAGAATTAATTGATTTTTTAGACTGAATCAGAATGGACAGGGCAATACATGGTATAGCATAGTTATGAGAGCTCATATTCCTTGGCCTCTGGGACTGCATCTGGAATGTGCTTCATATAAACAAAAGGAGTGCATTTCTTTTGCTCTCACCAGTAAGGAACAATTTCAATTAGAAACAAAAAGAGGCAATAACAGTCCACTTATCAGAAAGCAGCTGTGTAAATACAGCAGGGAGCAAAGGAATATTAATAGCTATTTACATAGATGGAATAGGCATAAGTAATAAAATTAATGAGTTAGAAGTGATGACAAGATGTTATTAGATATAGAAACTTGGCTGCAGGAAGGAGTGGGAGTAATCTACAGGACCATGTTGTTTTGGAAGGAATAGAATGGGAGGATGGGACTCTTCTTATTAAGGAAGGGTTTCTACCTTGATGAAAGAAGGGACTGGGAACTTCAAGCAACAATGAGAATTATTCCTGTTTAGTTACAGTTCACTCAAACCATACCAAGGCAAGAAAATTCTTTTTGACACAACTCGAATTAACTTTCTATTATGCTGAAGTAAAACTTCTGTGCTGGTCTCACTGGGTCTTATAATGCAGCTCTTCTCACTGTCTGTCATGCATTACTAGGTTTTGTTAAATCTTGCAATTAATTTATGATTGTTCAGCAGCATGAACTTGACATTGCAAGTTTTTATTCTGGTACATTGGATTCTTTCAAATAAAACAGTTACTAATGCAAACCTTAAGTTATGACTAGTCAAAAAACAGAAATGAGTCTGAAAAATGTTCCTAACGGTTGTTATATCTTCAGTTACGTTCATGAGTTCATGTATGACCAAGTGTCTGATTGACCACCCCTGGAAAAGGAAGCCACTTTAAAAAAGCACGTTCAAGAACCTTCAGCCCTAATTTTCTATTTATTACTTTAAGCGGTCTGATGATGAGGCATCACGGGTCCAAGATCCAACTCCCTGCTCCCTCACGACCTATGAAAGAATCAAGCTACCATTGTATAGCCCAGCTCTCTATTAATCTACATAATTTCTACATGTATGAATGTAGAAATCAATGAAGCTATACCATTTCTCTTCAATTCATTCAACTATCTGACTGGAAATCTTATCTTTCAATTACAGAACATGAATCCTGCTGCTGTGCTCAAAGTATCAATATACTCAGTCAGTCAGAAACATGCAGCTTGATAAAAAGACATAGGAAAGATGTGTGCAGCACTGACTGAGTGATTATGATCCCAAGTAGTACAGGGTTTTCTCAAGACCTTTTATTTGTAAGGCAAAAAATGTGTATCTTATACGTTCAGAGAAGCAAATATTGCCTGGAGAAACATTTATGAAATAATACTTAAATTCTCCCTCCTGAAATCTTGATGCAGCTATCAAAGGAAAATTTAAACTGATTTGCAGTAAGCTAACAGAAAGGTATAATGATCAACCTAGAAACTGAACTACAGAGCTCACTATTTGATTGTAGCCTTGCATTTCAATTTGGAGAGAATTTTAATTATGAATTGTGAACACGATCTCCCAGCAGTTCATACCACTTAAATTGAATAGCGATCCCCCTTGCATAATGCTTACACATGGCAGAAGTATGAAGAGCAAGCAGTTGGGCATGAGAATCCTTGTGTAATGCTACAATTAAACTGAAAATGCTGGAAATACCCTTCAGGTCAGTCAGCATCTGTGGAATGAGAGACAGAGTTAATGCTTCAGCCTGAAGATCCTTCATCAAAACTGAGCAAGAGAGAAAACAAATTAGACTTAAGTTGCATTAAGTATAGGGGTGGTAAGTAAAGTGATTACCTCTGATAGGGTGGGGCCTGGAATACCATGGTGATAAAATGATGAAACCATCTGGCTAATAGGTTAATGAGGACACTTAAAGAGAGTAAAACAGAGGGACATTTTACTGATCAGAACTGTTTCAGTGGAGACAGAAAAACTATTGATATCCAAACTGGTTGATTCTGATATAAACAGTGAAAGCAAGTTCCCTGAAATTGTTGAATTTGATATTGAGTCCCGAAGGCTGCAAAAAGCCCATTTGAAAGAGAAGATGCTGTACTGCATCTCAATAGTGCAGGAAGCCACAGACAAAAAGGTCACGGAGAGAATGGGATGGAGAATTAAAGTGACAGGTCGCAGGAAACTCAGGGCAAGAAGTAAGAGGTTTAAGAGGGGATGTGAGGAGAAATTGTTTCACACAGAAGATGGTTGGGGTTTGGAATGCACTTCCTGAAGAGGTGGTGGAGACAGATAATCTCACAACATTTAAGAAGGATCTAGACAAGAATCACCAAGGCATGCAAGGCTATGAACCTAATGTGAATAAAAGGGATTAGTGTAGATAAGTCCAAAAGGTGGCATGGACATGATGGGCCATAGGCTTGTTTCTGTATGGCAGGTCTCTAAGACTCTATGACTGAATGGAGATGCTCTTGCAAAGCAGACACCGATCAGTGTTTGCACTCTCCAATGAAGTGGAAACCACATCTTGAGCACTGAATGCAATGCACTAGATTGGAAGAAGTGCAACTTAATTGCTGCTTCACTGTAAAGGACTGTTTAGGTCCACCTTCTTCAGAAATGTGCCATCTGCTTCCTGGCCAACAGAACACTTCAGGAAAATAGGATGGACATCTGCCACCTGCTGTAATCAGTGGCTCACTGCTGCATTTGTGATTTTAAGTAGGTTCTGTCTCATATTCTAACAAGATCCGACATCCTTCTCTTTAGTTCACTGTGAATCACATGAAATATACAGCAAAGAAACAGGTCAATCAATCGAACTTGTGCATGCTGACATTCATGCTCCAGTCAAATCTTTTCTCGATTTTCTTTATCGAACAACATTGGCAAAACACCTTTCTCCTTCACTCTAACATGCCCATCAAGTCTCACCTTAAGTGAATCTGTTCAATTCACCTTAACCACTCTCTGTGAAGTCCACCTTCTCAACATTCTTTGGTGAACAAAGTTCCTTCTGTATTTCCTTTTTGTTTTTTCTGTGACCATTTTGTATTTATCAGCTTTAAAAATGCCTTTTCCCACAAGTTTAAAGATACTATGTCTTTCTGACCTATCAGAATCTTCCATAATTTTAAAGCCATCTATTATATTACCTATCAACCTGACTTCCTGACAGACATAATCTTAGATTTATAGTACCACCCACGCAAATTATTTTTACATAAAATCCAGAGCCTGTTGGTAGCTAGAATAGTCTAAATATTGTTTGGTACACCAAATATGACTTTTCTACTATTCAATTTTATCCCTCTCAAAATCAACATGTGCTTCACTTTCTATTTTTATGGCTTTGTTATGCTGAATCACAACTTTTAGGAATATGTATATTTAAACTCTACATCCCTTTGTTCCTCTATTTTAATTATACTCTAATTTTCCACTTTATTGACTGTTGATGTCTTCTCGGTGTTGCTATATTTCATTGACAGATTAGAGAGGGATACATGCTGGCTGAAGCATAATCTCTTGCCTTTTAACCTCTTGTGCAAGAAGTGGATGGTGGTCGGGGTTTACCTTACATAAAAATTCTTATAAGTATAAAGTTGTTATTTTTCTTAGCAAAATTCTCACACTACTGCATTCCGATTCATTGATCAATTACGTGCCCATTCTGTAAGTTGTTTCCTCAGTAAAGACTATCACTCCCACCCAAACAAATTTGATGCTAATCACAAATTTAGAAAATGTGCTTTTGATTCCAAAGTCTAATTTGTCAACTTAAATTGTGAGCAATAGAAGCCCCAGTAATAATATTTTATCTCACTTTCTACATTATGTCATTCTGAATATCTACACCATTCTCAGATAATTGTTTTGAATCCAGATGGCTATCCATTCTGTAAAGTTCCTCTCTGATTCCTTTCATTCTGATATTCATTACTGGCATCTGACTGAAGGCCTTTAGGAATTCTGCATGAATTACATTTGCCTCTTTGAATTAATCTGAATAACTATCCTCACAGACTATTAAAAGGTTCTCTTATCTGGAATGAAATATGAACAGGTATGATCTGTTCAAAGAGGATGGGTTGCACTTGAATCCCAGGCGGGGAGGTTTGCTAAGGCTACTGGGGAGAGTTTAAACTAGAATTGTTGGGGGGTGGGATCCGTACTGGAGAGACTGGGGAAGAAGTGTTTGGCTTTCAAATAGAGGAGATTAGGAGTAAGTACCATAGGCAGGTGATAGAGAAGGGACGTGTTCAGGCAGGCTTGAGGTGTGTCTATTTTAACGCAAGGAGTGTTGTGAACAAGACGGATGAGCTTAGAGCTTGGATCGATACTTGGAGCTATGATGTGGTGGCCATTACGGAGACTTGGATGGCTCCGGGGCTGGAATGGTTGATTCAAGTGCCGGGTTTTAGGTGTTTCAGGAAGGACAGGGAGGGAGGCAAGAGAGGTGGGGGAGTGGCACTGTTGATCAGAGATAGTGTCATGGCTGCGGAAAAGGTGGACGTTGTGGAGGGATTGTCTACGGGGTCCCTGTGGGTGGAGGTTAGGAACAGGAAGGGGTCAATAACTGTGCTGGGTGTTTTTTACAGGCCGCCCAAAAGTGACAGGGTTATTGAGGAGCATACAGGGAAGCAGATCCTAGAAAGGTGTGAGAATAACAGAGTTGTTGTGATGGGGGATTTTAATTTCCCAAACATCGATTGGCATCTCCAGACAGTGAGGGGTTTAGATGGGGTGGAGTTTGTTAGGTGTGTTCAGGTAGGGTTCTTGACACAGTATGTAGATAGACCTACAAGAGGAGAGGCTGTGCTTGATTTGATATTGGGAAATGAACCTGGTCAGGTGTCAGATCTCTCAGTGGGTGAACATTTTGGTGATAGTGATCATAATTCTATCTCCTTTACCTTAGCACTGGAGAGAGATAGGAACAGACAGGCTAGAAAGGTTTTTACTTGGAGTAAAGGGAATTATGAGGCTCTCAGGCAGGAAATTGGAAGATTAAATTGGGAACAGATGTTCTCTGGGAAAAGTACGGAAGATATGTGGCAAATATTCAGGGGGTATTTGTGTGGAGCTCTGCACAGACATGTTCCGATGAGACAGGGGAGTCATGATAGGATACAGGAACCGTGGTGTATGAAGGCAATAATAAATCTAGTCAAAAGGAAAAGAAAAGCATACAAAAGGTACAAAGAGCTAAGTAATGTTGGAGATCTGGAGGAGTACAAGGCTAAAAGGAAGGAACTTAAGAAAGAAATTAGGAGAGCCAGAAGGGGACATGAGAAGGCCTTGGCAGGCAGGATTAAGGAAAACCCCAAGACGTTCTACAAGTATGTGAAGAGTAAGAGGATGAGACGTGAAAGGATAGGGCCTATCAAGTGCAGCAGTGGGAAAGTGTGTATGGATCCGGAAGAAATAGCGGAGGTACTTAATGAATACTTTACGTCAGTATTCACCACGGAAAAACATCTGGGGGATTGTAGTGGGGACTTGCAGCGGCCTGAAAAGCTTGAGCATGTAGATATTAGAAAAGAGGTGGTGCTGAAACTTTTGGAAAGCATCAAGTTAGATAAGTCGCTAGGACCAGATGAGATGTACCCCAGGTTGCTGTGGGAGGCAAAGGAGGAGATCGCGGAGACTCTGATGATGATCTTTGCATCATTGATGGAGACGGGAGAGGTTCTGGAAGATTGGAGGGTTGCGGATGTTGTTCCCTTATTCAAGAAGGGGAGTAGGGATAGCCCAGGGAATTATAGACCAATGAGTCTTACCTCAGTGGTTGGTAAACTGATGGAGAAGATCCTGAGAGGCAGGATTTATGAACGTTTAATGTTCTTCAGCATTAAACGTCATTTAACGTCAGCATGGCTTTGTCAAGGGCAGGTCCTGTATTACGACCCTGATTGAATTTTCTGAGGATGTGACTAAGCACATCAATGAAGGGAGAGCAGTAGATGTAGCGTATATGGATTTCAGCAAGACGTTTGATAAGGTTCCCCATGCGAGGCTTATGGAGAAGGTGAGGAGACATGGGATCCAAGGGGACATTGCAGTGTGGATCCAGAACTGGCTGGCCCACAGAAGGCAAAGAGTGGTTGTTGAAGGGTCATATTCTGAGTGGAGGTCGGTGACCAGTGGTGTACCTCAGGGATCTGTACTGGGACCCTTACTATTTGTGATTTTTATAAATGACCTGGATGAGGAAGTGGAGGGGTGAGTTAGTAAGTTTGCGGATGACACAAAGGTTGGGGGTGTTGTGGATAATTTGGAGGGCTGTCAGAGGTTACAGAGGGATATAGATAGGATGCAGAGTTGGGCTGAGAAGTGGCAGATGCAGTTCAACCCAGATAAATGTGAAGTGGTTCATTTTGGGAGGTCAAATATGTTGGCGGAATATAGTATTAATGGTTGGACTCTTGGCAGTGTGGAAGATCAGAGGGATCTTGGGGTCTGAGTCCATAGGACGCTCAAAGCGGCTGCGCAGATTGACTCTGTGGTTAAGAAGGCATATGGTGTATTGTCCTTCATTAATCGGGGAATTGAACTTAGGAGCCATGAGGTATTGTTGCAGCTATATAGGTCCCTGGTCAGACCCCACTTGGAGTATTGTGCTCAGTTCTGGTCGCCTCACTACAGGAAAGATGTGGAAGCCATAGAGAGGGTGCAGAGAAAATTTACAAGGTTGCTTCCTGGAATGCGGAGCATACCTTATGAAAGCAGGTTGAGGGAACTCAGCCTTTTCTCCTTGGAGAGACGGAGGATGAGGGGGGACCTGATAGCGGTGTATAAGATGATGAGAGGTATTGATAGGGTAGATAGTCAGAGGCTTTTCCCCAGGGCTGAATTGGTGGCAACAAGAGGACATAGGTTTAAGGTGCTGGGGAGTAGATATAGAAGAGATGTCAGGGGTAAGTTTTTTACTCAGAGAGTGGTGAGTGCGTGGAATGGGCTGCCAGAAACGGTGGTGGAGGCAGATACGATAGGGTCTTTCAAGAGACTGTTAGATAGGTACATGGAGCTGAGTGAAATAGAGGGCTATGGGTAAGCCTAGTAATTTCTAGGGTAGGGACATGTTCGGCACAGCTTTGTGGGCTGAAGGGCCTGAATTGTGCTGTAGTTTTTCTATGTTCTATGTTCTATGGCAAAGCAACCACATTTACTGTTGTTGAACTATTCCACTGAACTTAACTTATTGCTTCCTGCAAACGCCTCAACCTGGCAGACTAAAACAGATTGCTGTTCACATTCTGTAATCACATTCAGACTGGGCTTGATGCATCCCAAAACAGTTCACTGATTGTGTTTCACTCAAGTTGACCTCTGTGTTTTTGATTGCACCAACTCAATGAGAAATCACTGTTGGTGTCAAGCGCGTAGTGTAGAGACCTTACTGATTGGTAATGCAAAAAGTGCTGTTAGCACTAACTTACCATCCATTATGAAAAAGTAAAATAACTCTTGCAGGCTTTAAGTTACTTTGATGAACTATAGCACTGAATATGTGAATTAGTCTAAATTATCCTTTTTTTGCTGCTGTATCCTCAACTAATCCTTTAGAGCTGTGATGCTTTGTTAACCCCCATTTGAACTGGTGTTGTATATGCTGTTTACTTTCTGGACAGTTTGAGGAAAAGAAACATTGCCCAAAATTTCTACAGAAACTGTTAATGATGATACCACTTATGCAACAATCAGCAGGGCAAGACCAATAAGAGCATTAAGTGAATGCAGTTGAAGAGATCTGCTTGGGAGGTGTGTCTATCTGATCAAGATGGATGAAATGAAATGCTAAGTTCCTTTCTACCATTGTTCTTTAACTTAAGCTCATGCAATACTCTGTATGAGAATCTTAGGTCAGCAAGTCCTGCTCACCCTGACCTGTAACAGCTTCTGAGTGAACAAAGCCTCAGTTTTAAAATTCTCATCCCTAGCTCATAGAATCGTAGCTATACAGCACAGAAACAGACCCTTTGGCCCAATTCATTCATGCAGACCAAGATCCTAACTGAGCTAGTCCTATTTGCCCGAATTTGGCCCATATCCCTCTAAACCTTTCCTATCCATGTAACTGTCCAAATGCCTTTTAAACATTGTAATCATACCCACCTCTACCACTTCCTCTGGAATCTCCTTCTATATACTGACCAGCCTCTGTGTGAAAGAGTTTCCCCTCTGGTCCCTTTTAAGCCTTTGCTCTCACTTTAAACCTATGCCCTCTAGTTTTGGATGCAGCTACCCTGGGCAAAAAACTTTAGCCATTCACCTTATCTATGTCCCTCATGATTTTATAAACTGCTATAAAGTTACCCCTCAGCCTCCTACGTTCCAGGGAAAAAAGTCCAGCATCTCTTTATAACCCAAGCCCTCTTGTCCCAGTAACATCCTCACCAATCTTTTTTGCACCCTCTCCAGTTTACTGACATCCTTCCTATAGCAGAACAACTAGAACTGCACACAGAACTTCAAATGTGACCTTACCAACGTCTTGTACAGGTGTAACATGATGTCTTGACTCCAGGACTCAATATACTGGCCAATGAAGGCAAGTGTGCCAAATATCTTCTTCACCAATCCGTCTATCTCTGTCGCTCTGTCAAGGAACCATTGTTCTTAAACTTAAGCTCATGCAATACTCTGTATGAGAATCTTAGGTCAGCAAGTCCTGCTCACCCTGACCTGTAACAGCTTCTGAGTGAACAAAGCATCAGTTACTGTGCAAGTCCTGCCCTGGTTTGCCTTACCAAAATGCAACACCTTGCATTTATCTGAATTAAACTCCATCTGCCATTCCTTGGCCCACTGTTCTAGTTAATCAAAATCCCATTGGAATCTTAGATAACCTTCTTCACTGTCCACTATACTACCAATTTTAATGTCCACAAACTTACTAACCATGCCACTTACATTCTCACCCAAATCATTAATATAAATAAAGAACAACAGTGTTGCAGTGCACCACTGGTCACAACAACAATCCTCTACCACAACCCTCTGTCTCCCACCGTCAAGCCAATTTTGTATCCAATTGGCTAGGTTGCCCTGGATCCTATGTGATCTAACTTTCCAAAAAGGCCTCCCATGTGGTACTTTGTCAAAGGCCTTGCTAAAGTCCATTCCAGTAGCTTCCACTACAAATGTGGTCCTCCATTTCTGAATTCTTGAACAAATCCCATCTTAACCATTGATGATAGTACCTTAAGCCCACTGTTCCTCTGTCCCTCTCTCTTTCCTGTTTTAAAACTCATCTTAAAATCTAAATCCTCAACCAATCTCTCCTACTTCCTCCTCAGTGATAAACATTGCTTGATGATGCCCATGTGCCCTGCTTTGAGATATTTCCCTTGATAATGATGCTATAGAACATGGATTGCTGTTATTGAAGGGTACTGAGCCTTAGCCTTTCCAACGCTTTCACGAAGATCCAACTTGCACATTATACATTCCATCAATGTGTTTGAATCAAGATCCTTTCAAAACAGTGATAAGGCATGGTTCCAGGTAGTTTGTTGCTCTTAATTGCAAAAGCAAGTCACAGATGATCTACTCAGCAAAGCTGCCAAGCTGTCTAACCACCAGCAGCAAAGTAAGAGGCAGGACCCTTGTAAAGAATGATTGACATTCCCAGAATCCAATGAGCATCAGCTGAGCTGTGTCCTGATGCAGAGTTTCAACCTGAAATGTCAACAATTCCTTTCCTCCCACAGATGCCGCTCAACCTGCTGAGTTCTTCCAGCAGATTGTTTGTTGGGCCCTTTTGTACGTTGCCAGGTTTCATAGTGTATGAACCACATAAGTTTTGATACCCCCAATACCCAGTACGGAATCAAGCAGGATAACAGCAGCTTCCTGGAGATGGTTCATATTTTTTATTTTGAGATCATTATTTCAGTCACCTTCATTTGAAGAGGAAGGTAAAGTGGAAAGCTGAATTCTGAGTAGCCTGTGCCCTCTGGCACTGGGTAATGACACATTTGGTGAGGCTAAAGAGCATCAGAAGATTAGTAGCAGGCGCACTCCTGTCAATGAGCTCTGGAGGTGGGAAGAACCAGTGGGAGGGGAATGGAAAGAGAAAGGGAAAGACTGTTATCCCAATGGAGGCAGAGGGGAAAGGGTAAGTGTAAGGATAATATAAATCAGGGAACAAGGGGAAAGGGTGAGAGAAAGCTTGATATATTAATGTGTCTTGAGAGGAAAGGCTGCATGAAAAAGCAATAAACCAATGGTTCAGAGAGGAATGGGGAAGTGAAAGGCTAATCTATTATAGAATCCAGAAGATAATGGAATTTAATTCACCTGCAGAACAGAAGTGATTCAAAAGTGAAATATACAGTGTAGACAAGCATTCAAAACCAATGTTGCTAAACGGCAATGTGTTTTTTTTTCTTTTTTTTTGTTGATAGGTCTTATGTGCCATATTAATAGGCTGAGAATCCTTCCTGCATGTTCTCATCCTATTGGTATGACCCAGACGTCCTATCAACAACAAGAAAAAGAAGCAGATCGCTGAAGGAAAACAACTATTAAAGTATGGTTGTTGACATCAGCTATTACACTATCTCCTAGAATGAGAAGGTGCTTATTTATCCTGGTTGTCCATACTTAATGCACAGGATACATCAAGAGTCAGGTTTCAAATCATTGGAAATCTCAATCTGCTTACTGAAACTTTCTTTGATCTAGAGCCCATACTCCCTGAAGGATGAATGTAAAACCATATTGGTCCCACCTGTGGGTTACTTGCCTGATATCTCCTTGCCTATATTAGCCACTGAGGTTGAGGTAATTTAAAATGTTCATTAAACAAGATACTTCAAGGTACTTAGTAGTTCTTCTCTTCTGGTCTTATCTTCCTTTTACTTTCCTCTTCTACAACATTTTTAGCAAGAGATGAGGTACCAGTGGAGTGATGCAAGTGCCTCAAAGGTTTGTATTTAATTGGTCCTTAACAAGTCAAAATATTATTACACCTGAAATCTGTCCATTCTTGTCCCCTATTTTGGTTGAGTCTCAAAAGATATAACAGCAGCCAGGGCTGAAAATGCACTAACACTCCATTAATGCTCATGTGTTAAATTAGTACATGGTAAAAAAAAGTACGTAATTTTCCTGCTTGCAGAACAATTATGGTTCTACTAGAAACACCAAGAAAATTAAGGCCACCTCTGTCTGCTGTGGCTGCATACTCATCTCCAAGTCAGGAAATAATGGTTTCAAATCCACTCCAGGGACTTGAGCTTAAATTCCAGCCTGATACTCCAGTGTAGTGGTGCATTGTCTGAGGTGCTGAGTTTCAGATGAGATATTAAATCCAGGCTCCATCTGGTACTTCAGCCAGACATAATAAATCCCATGGCAGAAATAGCAAACAGGAACACGAGAGCTATTCACAGTGGCCTCCCCAATATATATCCCTCCACAGATGTTTAAAAGCATCTTATTTAGTTAGCAAAGCGCATAATATGTGCCAATCAGCACCAACATTTCCCACCATTACTCTAGCAACTATACTTTAAAAACATTTTATTAGTTTCTACATAAAAATATATTGAGAAATAATCTATAGTTAATTTTAATTTGTTCATTTACAAACCTGGGCATCATCAGCAAAGCCAATGTTTAGTGTCGAAACACAAGGGACTGCAGATGCTGGAGCCTAGAGCAACAAACAACCTGCTGGAGGAACTCAATGGGTTGAGCAGTATCTGTGGGGGTAAAGGAATTGTCAACATTTTGGGTCTAAACCCTGCATCAAGATTTCGACCCTGATGCAGGGTTTCGACCTGAAACATCGATAATTCCTTTCTCTCCCACAGACATTTATTTTCCACTCCCTATTGTCTTTGAGAAGTTTGTAGTCAACTGGTCTCTGGAATTACTGCAGTCTTTCTGGTGAAGATAATAAAAGGAGAAAATACTGGAAACACTCAGAAGATCAAGTAGGTTGAGAGGAAAGGGAAACAGAGTTATTGGTTCAGGTCCAAAACTTTTTGTCAGATGCTGCCTGACCTAGCATGTAACCTAGCAGGTCAGACCACATTTGGAGTATTGTGAGCAGTTCTGGGCCCCATATCACAAGATCACAAGACAAAGGAGCAGAAGCAGGCCATTCGGGAAGGATGTGCTGGCATTGGAGAGGGTCCAAATGATGTTTACGAAAATGATCCCGGGGATGAAAAGGTTAATGTGTGAGGAGGGTTTGATGGTCCTGGGCCTGTACTTGCTGGAGTTTAGAAGGATGAGGGGGAATCTCATTGAAACCATCCATATATTGAAAGGCCTGGATAGAGTGGACGTGGAGAGAATGTTTCCAGTGGTGGGCGAGTCGAGGACCAGAGGGCACAGCCTCAGGAAAAAAGGATGTCCCTTTAGAACGGAAATGAGGAGAAAGGGTGGTGAATCTGTGGAACTCATTGCCATAGACAGCTGTGGAGGCTAAGTTACTTGACATTTTTAAAGCAGAGGTCGATAGGAAGGGCGTCAAAGTTTATGCGGAGAAGGCAGAAGAATGGGGTTGAGAGAGAAAAATAAATCAGCCTTGATCAAATGGCAGAGCAATTGGGCCAAATGGCTTAATTCTGCTCCTATGTCTTATGGTCTAGCATTTTTTGTTTTTTAGTTGAGATTCCCAGCATCTTCAGTTTTTGGATTTTCATCTTCTAGTACTCCAATGCTGTTGTTGAGTCATGCATTCCAGAAAATAATATGTTGCTGCTTTGACAATTATATATTGCCACAATAGCAATGTTATCACTGGGATATATCTGCAAAAGTGTTGTTAAACAGATGTTCATATCCCTTTAAAAGTGTCACCGAGATCTGAAAGATAAATATCAACTAATTGATGATCCACTTAGGACCAGCGGAAGGCCAATCGATCAATTATTTAAACCATGATCCAATTAAATTCAATTGAATAATTGAAACTGCAATTAACCACACATCAACAGGGAGCTTTCTGACAGCTGCCTGTCTTTTCATTTTGACTTGACCATTTTCTGTGAGGTCAGCAGGAATGATCAATGTTAAAGGATAACTTGGAGTGAAAGTAAGTGTGAAATGGCATGGTTGGTACACATCCTTTAAGAGTATGTTCATTACATACTGATATAAAAATATAAAGGGGTTTACTGGGACACTCCATACAGGAAACAACAGAATGGAACAATGCTTATTCATTACCAAAACATCATTTTAGCTTCATGATGACTGGGACCGAAGAGACTTTAGTAATTTAGTTGCTCTGAAAGGTAAACACCCAAGGCTGTTGACTCCCAATAATCTGTCCATTTGAGTGACCCTGCAAATGTGGCAGACATATCATCACCATCATCACCCTTTTTCACATTTTTTTCTTTTTATTTCTGCTGTTTTCCTCGTGAAATAATCTGCAGATTTGGAATGATCCACCATTCCCCTCAGCTTTCGCCAGGAAATCATTGAAATCTGTCAGGAAGTGACTCAGACTGGCATTGGTGGTGCAGTGGTGATATCACCAGCATAAAAATCTGGAGACTTGAGTTCAAATCCAACCCAGGCACTCAAGATTAATCTAGAATTTGCAAAGGTTAGTTATTAGTAATGATGACCACCAAACCCCATCTGGTTAACTGTGTCCTTGAGATGAGATTTAGATATTTATTTATTTATTCATCACATGTGCATTGAAACACACAGTGAAATGCATCTTTTTGTGTTACTGTGAATGTGCTGGAGGCAGCCCGCAAGTGTCGCCATTCTTCCGGCATCAACATCACATGCCCACAGCTCCTAGCCCGTACGTCGTTTGGAATGTGGGAGGAAACCGGAGCACCCGGTGGAAACACACATAGTCATGGGGACAACGTACAAACTCCTTACAGACAGCGGCAGAATTGAACCCACGTCGCTGGCGCCATAATAGCATTAGACTAACCACTAAACTACCATGCCGAAAATCTGCTGTTCTTACCCAATTTGGTCTACAAGTGAATCCAGAACTGGCTGACTCTGAAATGGTCTGGCATGCAACAGAATTCAGGGTCAGTTAGGGATGGACAACAAGTGCTGGACAAGTGATGTTCAGGTCCAAAAAAAGGTGTGTTTTAGGATATGGCTGTGTGGGCAGCAGTTAGTGGTGCTGATCCAGGATGCTGCCTGTGTGTAGTTTGCATGTTCTCCCCATGACTGTGTGGGGTTTCCCCTTGGTGCTCCATTTTCCTCCGATAACCAGAAGGCTTGTTGCTTGATAGGTTAAACGGATGCTGCAAAATGTAGGAAAGTGGCAGATGAATCAGAAGGAGTTGAATGGTATGTGAGAGAGAACAGGTTACAGGGAAATAAGTGCAAAAATGGGACAGATGGGAAGGTGGGCATAGACTTAATAGGTTAAATGGCCTCATTTTTTGTAAGGAAATAGGAGAAACCATATCCATACAGAAGTCATCAAAATATTCTATGTGATTTATTTACTTACTCCCCTTGACCCAGCAGAGGACTTCAATACATCTGTCAATGCAAATGTTTATCTTTTATTAACGTTACTTATTTCTAAGTATTTGATCATTACATTTTCTTGACATCATTACATGTCAAAAGAATTTTGACTTAGATATTGTCCTGGGCAATCTTTATCCCCTAATCGTCATCACTAAATGCTAAATTGGTCCTTTTCGGTCGTTATTTGTGGGAACTTGCTGTGCACAATATGGCTGCATGACAGCAGTAGCTACACTTCAGTAATAGGTAATTGGTTCCACAGTGCTTTGGAACATCCAGAGCTTGCTAAAGGTGCAAAGAAATGCCAAAGGTTTCTTTTGCACAATATATGTGATTATTGGTTTTCTGCCTCATCCTCTTGTATATACATTTAAGGTCTTACTTTTTGGCTATATGTGGCTGTTCATGCTGAGAAATCAAGTTATTGCTCAAAGTGTTGCTCATGCAGAAAATCCTAAAAGTTGTGTTGAGATGATAAATTAAATCCATTCCAAATATGGATGCAAGAGACTACAAAGTATCCCAATTAATGGAGTTTATCTAACCAATATACGTTATCCTTCTGTTAAAAATACCTTAAATCTATGACTCCTGGTCGGAGACTTTGCTACCAAAGAAAATCAGTCCTTCCTTTTAACCCAATTTCCATTATACAATTTTTTTTCAAAACAATCAATTCTTCCATGAGTTTCCTCTGTCCCCCCCAAAAGGAACAATCAACATGCAATCAATTTTGCTTCATCCCTAAACTTTTCCAACCCTGATAAAATACTTCTAAATTCCCTCTGGAGAATCTCTGGTGCTATCACATTTTTCCTGTAAAGTGATGACAAGAATTGTGCACACTGTTTAGTTTCACTGGGGATGTTTTTCTGTTCTGAAATCTGCAAATCCTGAGCAGTCAACTGAAGATTGGTGGTGTTATTTTGCTTCTTCTCTGCTTTGATAAAGGCATGAATAAAAGGCAAAATTTCCATCGTCCATCCCTGCCCAGAGTATGATTCCTCCAGGGACAAATTTAACAGTAGTATTTCAACAGTGCTTTCAGAGGAAATCAATTGCCCAGCTTTCTCTTAATAACTAGGATTTCAGCAGGGAGCCATATTAAGTTACTGAACCATTGCTCAACAACCAAAGACATTTCTAGCCAATCCTGTGTTGTTATCAAAACTTAATTAATTTTCACAATTTGCATCTTGTTAAAAAGGGGCCAAAGATGCCAGTGAAAAAGACATGGGACAAAAAATGAGCAAGACAACTTGGGGCCACACAATAGGACAACACATCCTCCATTGTTACTTGAAGGTACTCTATCTCCCAGTTTTCTCTGTTCCTCTTTTAAAGCTGGAAGTCATGTAGAATGAGAACTGACAATCCTTATGTATCTTTCTTAATTGACTCCTCTTCATTTTTGAGCCTGGACAATGGTTTAGCATGGAAGACAACCCAAAATAGTCCAAATATGGTTGACTTTCTGGAATTGTCCTTGGCAGAGAAGTCAATAGTTGCTTTCAGGTCAGATATTCCAGAGTTTTATCTGGGCAATACATCACACCATAGATCACAGTGTATAACACAGGATTACCAGATAATCTATCATATCATTTTCATATCCATTTGATGCTGCACATAACAACAAATATCAGATCTTACATTCTCTATCTCACTATTTATCATGTTATGTATCACAGCATATGTAACACAATTAGTCACCTCTGTTACTGATGATTCCAATTGTCATTCTTTAAATAATGAAACTTAGATAACAAAAGTATTCAAATTCAATTACTTGATACAGGAATCGGTCAGTACTAACTATTGACTGTAATAATAGTTTGACAAAATTTGATCCACACATTCAATGTCTTATCATTTGTAATGTACTCAGTCCCAAGGCTTTGATATGAGCATGTAGCAAGACCCAGGAAACATAAGAGGTAACTACTATTTAGGTAACACAAATGCCAGGCAATGACCATCCCTAACAATCCCTACCCCCACCACATTCCATGGTATCCATGGATCAGCACAAATTTGCCACAGCTAAAAGAACAGGATTGATACACTGCAATAACTGACTACCATCCTGACTTCCAAAACCCATTCATCATTCAACAAATTAAAGTCATATGCAATTAAATACTATCACTTGAATGGATACAACTCCAATAGTATTCAACAAACCCAACATTACCATGGAAAAAAACAATCCCTTTGATGGGCACTCCAACCGGAAACCAAAGCAACTTGCTTCTTTGACCACTGGAGCACCATGTCTCCTCTTCCCAGCATCTACATGGTGGATATTCACTATCCAGGGTCAGGATGCTTTTTGCTAAACTCAGCTGTTGAGCACAGCAGAAGAAACTGTTTAAAGTTCAAGATGTTTATTATTAATCTTCAACGAGTACTCTTTACCCATCTTCTTGAGGAACAACACTGTCCTGGCTCAGGAAGCCTATTGTTGACTTAACTGAGACTGCTACCTGCTCAGAAGAAACAATATTGTCTATGTTAACCTAAGACTCCAGCCATCTGACCTGATCAACACTTGTGAAAACGTCACATGCAGATGAGGTCATCACTAGATGACTGGCAAAAAATGATATAAATATTAGAAAGTAGTAAGGGTGGGGAGGAGTTACAGAGATGATGACTTAGAGTCCACTCCTCAGCCTCAACCCAAGAAGGATCTCTTCCCAGAGCCTTCTTTTTGTGATGGACAACACATTCATCTGTAACTCATTGGTATGTTTTTCTAGTTTATCAGAATTATAATTGTGTTTGGAAATCCTTTGTAGAATTATAATCTTTGTTAGAATGTACTCTTTGAATAAATATGCCCCATTTAAAATAAAATAACTGTGTTTAATCTATTTCATTAGCTGGAAGCATCTCCTCCTTGGTTGGGAGGGGGGGACCCACTGCTCAAAATAGTGAATATTGACAGCTAAACCACTTCAGAAAAGAAACTAAAGCAGTTAAGTAAATTAGTCTTTGCATTATAGATTGGTATAGTATAATCTCCCTAAGTGAGGGTACTGATAAATACTTGTAACTATAAGACTTAAGGTTTTGATTTAAGTTTAGGACTCTAGAACTGGTATACTCAATATCATCACAATTGCAGAAATTTGTCAAACCTTCTTCAAAAGCATCACTTACCAAACTACAACTTTCAATATCAAGAAGATGCAGGATGCAGCACCGAGTAGGGAAACTACCATCTATCTCCATGTTCCCCTCCAACCCATGCACCAGCCTGAACATTCATCACCATTCCTTCATCATCACTAGGCCAGAAGTTGCCTACGGAACAATTTTCTGGGGACAACTTCAGCAGCCAGACCAATGTTTCAAGATGGACTTCTGTGAACATCTTCATGCGGGCAACTAAGGAAAAGCAAAGATTGCTGCTTTTGTCAGCAATATCCTTATTTTGAAAATGAATTTAAAATTAGCATATTTCAAGTGGAACAAAAATTCAAGCAGTTTCTGTAATGATGACTTTGCAAGTTGACTGTCCATTCAGTTAAAATGAAAATACAATGAGATGGACTCTGACCTCATGATCTACCTTGTTGTGACCTTGCACCTTATTGCTGTGACACTTTACTCTGTACTGTTATTGTTTTTACCTGTACTACCTCAATGCACTCGGTACTAACTCAATGTAACTGTACTGTGTAATGAATTGACCTGTACGATCAGTATGCAAGACAAGTTTTTCACTGTACTTTGGTACAAGTGACAATAATAAACCAATACCAATACCCAAATCTATCCTTTACCTGTTAACAAAATAATATTTCCACATCTTTTCATTTTGTCAGTTGTGGTTGGGCCTTCTCTGCCATCTGCACCTTGACAGTGCTTATGGGATAGTGAAGCTGTGCATCAGAGAAGCATTTGACAATCTTGGAGATTAGTCTAGGAATGCGTTACTAAATTATACTTCAATGTTCTGCATCTGACAAAGCACCAAAACCTTTGCTTTGACGTAAGTATCTCAGGTTTAAACACATTCTTCTCTTACATTTTTTTAAATTTCTTATCCCCTCCTTCCTGAACCAGATGCATGCCCATGGGCAGAATTGTCAGCCTACTGCAGTAAATAACTCCAAGTAAACACACACACACACATGGCAGATGGAGACCTGATGGCAAATGGACAGTATCAATGAAATGGGATTAAAAAATAACACTGCTGGAGTTGTTGGCAAAAGCTCAACAACAAAAGAAGTGCCAATAGACAACAGAAAAACTATTATTTTTTTTCTTTTTAAGACATGGAAGATAACTTGTGCAGAAAAATGTCCCAGAACAGCAAACGATGAAGGTTAGTTTATTTTGGTACTGTCTGTAATACAATAACAAATTAGCAAGCTGGTTCTGAGAGCATGTAAACTAATAGGGATCATTAAGGACACTCAGCCCTAGAGTAAAATGAGATACTTTCTCTTCTTTTCTGGTGACCTTAAAATGCAAGACAGCAAGACTCCCTGTCTGCACCCTTCTGTCTACAACGAAATAAGCAAATCAAGTTCAGCTGCATCTCTGAACAACCTTTCAGACTTAGCTGTATAGCCACTCGCTGTTAGGTTTGTTTTACTGAAAATATAAAAGCATATTTATCTTTCCGTATTAGAGCAGTTTTTGTTTACCTGCTGGTGTTGCAAAGATCACCCTCGGGACCAACATTAGATCTTTCTGAGTGTCTAATCTAATGATGATAATTAACTCCAAGGTGTGCATTTATTTTGTCTTCTGCTCATTTATCACAGCTTCAGTTCATGCCAAAACAAACACTGTCATTCTAAAATGGCCACTTTTTTTATAATTTACTGCTGCCTCAATATGTTTGCTAATTAAGACATCAGCCTGCTCAGTTCTGTGCTGCAGTGGGTCCCTGCTGCTATCACTTCTTGCCTGGCAGTCTGAAAACAAGGTGTCAAGAACAGAAAAATTTGCCTTTCATTTCAATCTGGTGAAGCTGCAATACGGGACTACAGACTACAAAACAATGGAAACTATATGCTTTAGGTGGTAGATATGCTTTGAGATATCAAGTTGAATGATGATTACTAAAATGCAAAAGAGTTTTCCTACTAATTACTCTTCTGCCTTCCCAATTTTGTTTCTGAAAACAAAGTCCAAAATTGTCCCATCTTCCTGGATTGGCAATATTCCAGCTAAATGCTTCATTACTTTAAGAATTATGTGCATTCTGTCTCACTTACCCTAATTCTATTGTGTATGCATATGACATGAACACCATACAAGGTGTGTGTGTGTGTGTGTGTGTGTGTGTGTGTGTGTGTGTGTGTGTGTGTGTGTGTGTGTGTGTGTGTGTGTTGGGGGGGGAGCATGTGGAAGGGGCTTAGTTGTAACTCCCAGTTTTACAGCACTATTATTTGCCGCACCTCTGGGATTTGCCTCCATATTTGATCTCATCTCTCCCTCTGACTGTTTTGGAGTCCACAGTACGATCATGGTCTCTCAGTTGTTCAATTATCCTTTTTTGTTTTTCATTTCATTTTCTAGCACATCATCCCTCTTCACAGCTATAATTGTCTCTTCATCGATATTGGCGTGTGACAGTCCTTTTCCTTAACCTTTTTCTATCCTATTTATAAAGTAGTATCTTTCTTTAAGCCACATTACATTATTAGATGTATCATTCTTTTTCCATGTCCATCTGTGTCCATGGCACAGAATGAATGGACGGGGGACGTTTACATTCAGATTCCATACTACCACCGGGAACCCATTTTAAAAATCACTCTTCAGCAAAGATTTTCCAAGGCTGGAAATACATGGTGGTGAAAATAAATGGGAAGCAGGAGCCATTGGCTCCACAAGGCAAGTGCCATTCTCAGCAGTCCTGCTCGCCAGAGAGCTCAGTATTCTCCCTCTACCCAAGGTCCTTCAAGGTGAGGAAGGAAAGGGTTAAGAAATTGTGACTGTACATATAACTAATGAAAAAATACCACACAAGCAAACCCCTGACTCAAGACCAGGTGGTTGTCCTAAACAATGAGTGTGAAGTTTGTCTTAAAACAATGAGTGTGATGGTTGTCTTTGCATCTTAGGGTCCCCAATTGAAATTGGTGTAGCCGCATTGTTTAAGTGTGTGACAAGGACTGTATAAATTAATGTCTGCCCCTCTGTATGGTGGAGACCTCTGATAAAGACTCTACATGAGAGTTTGAGGAGAATTCTCCCGCAGTATACTGCTAATAAACGCGTTTTTACAGAATTAATCGGTGGCACCGTGTGATTTTGCAGCAGGCAGGAGTGGGAACTTAAAATTGGGATAACAAAGGAAACCTACATTCTTCCCTCACCAAACACTCTCCCCCTTTCGACTTGCCACTCTTATTCCACCAGCCACCCCAAAGTCCTCTCTTTGGTTCCTCGCCACCTTCCCTGCTGTATTTAATGACTTTGTACATGTGGAACTCGCTGTTTTGTCTGTACCCACGTGCATTCCTGGATTGTAATTCTATTGAACATCAGAGTCCTGTGGTATGCCTGCTTCTCTAAACAATGGATGGAAATGTAGAGCACACTGGAGGACAGATCACTGAATCCAATGGTGGTCCATAATAATATGCATTGATAGGCCAGACACACAGTGTGCCTGGCCACTCAGCCTTATGTCAGCCATAGCTGGTATATATAGTGAGACCCCATTTGTGGGGTTGCAGCCCTTCACAAAGAGGGTAAGTGAAAGTAACTGGTCTGGTTTTAATATTTTATCATTGTAATGTTATAAATAATTTTATCAGTTATTTTACTTCAGTTAAATGTGATTACAAATGAATTTATTAGCTTTTATCATTTTAATAAATTTATTAACTTTTAACTTTTGTCTTCATGATTTTTAAATGTTATGAACTGTTTACATTTTCCAACTGTTTCTGCATGCCTCTGAGCATCAGAGATATTTAGAGACAGCGCAAAAGGCTTCCTAACAGCATAGCAGCCGGCAGGTCAAGGGAGTCTGAGTTGCTGCCATCTATGCGCAAGTCCTTAACCGCAGCCCACTCTACCTCATAGGACACCTGCCACCTCATAGGACACCCACCACATCAGGCACAGCAAAACACTGGAACTTAAGGTAAATGTAACTGTTAAGCTAGCATGGGAGGGAAGGACTGAATGCACTGTGCAGACTGATCCACAGTCATTCAGTCCAATCTGCTTGCATCAAGACATTTAAGCTTCAACAGAAAATAATGAGCTTGATATCCTACAAATAAATACATGCTCTGTCTCAATTCATTCCACAGCTATAACAGTGACACTCAAGCTATCCCCTTTCCAGTTCCAGTTTCATTATCAAAGGGACCTAAGCTGCAGCCACCTGCTGCTGTTTTTTTTTGCCTTACTGCTGAATCAAAGAGTAATAACATGGTCCCTGCCATTAAGCTTTTTTTTAATGACCTACCTAGTTATTCACCTATACCTTCCCTTCCATCTTCTTGTAAGTATTAGCACCATTCTGTCCAGACACTGGCAAAGAAAACTCCCGCCACATTTGACCTACCTTCCTTCATTTTTTGCCATATATACAGAGGGTCGTATGCACAGATGTTGATATTTAATAGTCCAGCCAGGTCTTTCCTGGCCAGGAGTTTAGAGATTCTGCTTTGAAGGAATAAGTGTTCTTCCCCTCAACCTTAACAATAATAACCTCTTGCCCTTGACTCCAGCCCTTCTCTGAGCACCTGCTTCATAAGATAGCTATATTGTAGTCTTCAGGTTCCCTGTGACCTGAGGTTTTCTTCAAACTGAACTATTTATTTACATTAATGTTCTTAAAGTTACACGTTACCCTAGAAACTATGCATTCTCACTGATAACGAATGCAAAAGGCATAAAAATGCTTTTTAGCAAAACTAATAAGAAAATACTGCGGTTGAGAATATATGTGATGCCTTTCCTCAGTAGTCAATGTCTTATACTGAAATACTCCATTTATTCTGTCTCCTTCCTTTTCACCTCCCTCACCACATACTCCCTGTGTATGTAACTCAAGATAAACTGCTTTTATTGATTGGAGAAATTAAAAGCAAGACTTGCAGTGTTTGCCACAGGTATGCAGTTAGTAAAATTCAATCAAGACAGTTCAACGGCATGAACTCATTCAACTCAATCCCAGTGTGCAGGCAGTAAAAGACAAGACCTAGCTCACTACAATGTACACAGCTCATGCTATACATATCTTGTGAACTTTGCTGAACTTCCCCATTCTCCTGACAAAGCCTGAATCCAAATCATATGAACAGATCATCAGGAGAAAATCATACTCGGCAATTTGATCAGTCATCACCATCAAATGCCTGCTGACAGCTCAATCTTGATGCAGGAATAACTTATTTTTAATTAAGCAGGGTCATCGTTAAGTGTATTAGAAATATCTGTCACTCAACCTATGAACCAGGCTTTCATTCTCCACTATTTCTGCTGTGTTAGTTAATACATATATTATTAATATTTTCTTTTGAAACCTATACCAATGAAGTTAAAGCAAAGATAAAGAAACATATTAACTGTGTTTGTTTCTGATGACTCCTGGCAGGCTTAATATAAGAAGTATTTAATTTCATGCAGAATGTTGCTGACATTATTACAAATACCACATCCTATGTTCTCAAGATGACACGATAGATTTGGATGAAGAAAGCCCTCAGGCCTTTGCAGAATACCAAGCACATGTCCTGGAAGTAGGATTGACAGTACCAGATTTTCCAGACCCTCATCTCCCACATGACATCTGGTTGTTTGTTGAATGATTTCAGCATTTGGCTTCAAGCAGCAATTTCTAGCTGCCTATTACACAAGTGAAAAGATCCTGATGGCTGACCTAAATTTATCCTTATAACTCAAAACATGCACTCACTCCTTCCATTGCCCTAATATTGCTTAGTTTGTCTTACTGTGCTATTAGATATCTTGTCATAACATTTCTTACATTTGTTCTCAAATCCTAGGCAATGCTCTCATGGTTCCATTCTCTGCATGTCGGCGGTTGTCCAGATAGCATTAAGAATCAACCATGTTATGTTGTACAGGATATGGCCGTCACAGGTGAGATCAGCATTTAGTATGCATCCCTGAATTTGTTGAAGCAGGTGATGTGGAGCTGCACTCTTAAACTGTTGCAGTCCCTGTGCTGAAGCTTTTCCCACAGGACAGATGAGTAGGGAGTTCCAGGATTTTGCCCCAACTGATGAGTTATGTATGTTTTTGCAATAATCCTGGATCTTCAAGTTTTCTTTTACCTGATGCCATCCCACAAATTGCCCAACCTCACTATATTTGGTTTGTTCCTTCTCACTTGCTGGAGTGCCATCCAGAATAACCTACTCAAACCCTTTCAATAACTGGGCATAAAAGGGGAATGAAGTGAAAACCATCCTGGCAGATTGAAACGAAAAAAAGTAATAACATGAATGAGGACTCATATTCAAACAGCATGGAGAAATTAATATTGTCAAAGTAGCATAACCATACTGGGAATGAGGAACTCTGCAGGATCTAATTAGTTTGCACAAAAATCTAGACTGACACTCATGCATCACCGAGGGAATGCTACACTATTGAAGGGGGTATCTTTTACATGAGGCATTAAACCAAGGCCTCATCTGCTCTTTTAAGTGAACATGAAAGGTGCCATAACACCATTTTGAGGAAGAGCAAAGGAAATGTTCTCTGTATCCTGGGTAACATTTATCCTTCAATCAACAACACTAAAACAGATAACTAATATGTTGCTGTTTGTGAGGGCTTGCTGTGCACAAACTAATTACTATGTTTTCAATGGCGACTACACTTCAAAACATGCTTGATTGGCTGTAACATGCATTGGGAGTGGGTCGCTGGACGGCATTACCTGAATGTATTGGCATTGGTTTATTATTGTCACTTGTACTGAGGTACAGTGAAAAACTTGTCTTGCATACCGATCGTACAGGTCAATTCATTACACAGTACAGTTACATTGAGTGTTACATTGAATTACATTTAGTACAGAGTGCATTGAGGTAGTACAGGTAAAACAATGACAGTACAGAGTAAAGTGTCACAGCTACAGAGGAAGTACAGTGCATGTAGACAATAAGGTGCAAGGTAGATTTTGAGGTCGAAGTCCATCTCATCGTATAAGGGAACTGTTCAATAGTCTTATCACAGTGGGATAGAAGCTGTCCTTGAGCCTGGTGGTATGTGCCCTCAGGCTCCTGTATCTTCTGCCTGATGGGAGAGGAGAGAAGAGAGCTTCTCCAGTCACAACAGAAGTTCTCAGTTTTCAATTGGATTTTAGTTTTCATTGAGATTGCCAGAATCTCGAGATCACAAAGTGCAGAAATATGTTGCTATGTTATCTAGATTCTGGGAAAAGGAATCTTTATTCTCTATTCAAAATTCCCATTGCCTGATTGAACTGAAAACTTACTACTGCTCTTTTTCCTTTGTCAGTATGACATTTCTTCTTTTCCAGATTACAGTGATTTCTAACTGAATGAAGTCAACTTTCTGAAGAGAAATATGATAGAATAAGCACCAGATAAATGGAAGTCCAGTCACACACTATGGAGAATGAGAATAATGAAAGAATGTACAGGGTCGAAATCCAGTCCCAAACCGCTTTAGACGTTCATTAAAAACTGCTCACAATCTGATACTAATTGGGAATAATTAGACAAGTTAATGTTGTGGGTTATACTAACTACCCTCTGAGACTGGTGTAAATAAACGTCACTGGGATGATTTAGAGGCAGTACTTCCTTGAGTATGCCACTGAATTGCAAGCAGTTTTCCATTCTCAACTCTTTATTCTTCACTCTTGAGAAACCAGCCAGATTGAATGTTGTAACCATAGAATCTATTGAGTTTCATCAGCATAGTTGTGCATTGGCATCAATGTAATGCGTATTCAGGTCCTCATTGTGTAAATGCAATATCAAGTCAGGGCGTTAATTCATAAAAGATCACCAAGGATGATACCTGAACTGCAACCGGAGAGTACTCTTTACTCCATTAGAACAGAAAGTATTAAAGTTTTAAAATTTGATTGATAATGAAAGGCTTTGACAGGGTAGCCATAGAGAACATGGAAGGAGACCAAAACCGAAAATAATACAGTTATTAATGAATGAAATGGTGAAGTCAGCAGAAATTTCTTTACCCAGAACGTGGCTGGAATGTGAAAATTATCACCATATGGGCTAGTTGTGGCAAATAGTGCAGAAGAATTTATGGAGAATCTAAACAAGTGTGAGGGAGAGACAGGACCAGAGGCTAAGGTCAGAGGAAAGGGAAGGGGATGAGGTTCACATGGAACATAAACCCTGACAAAGACCAACTTGACCGAGTGGCTATATCAATGCCACACTATCAATCTCAGTTCTGTGATTGTAGGTTATGGCAATCAAGCACCATCCTATATGTGATCTGATCAAAGCAGAGTATATTTAATTGTGATTAATAATTTGCAGACAAGGTAATGAGAAACATGATTTATAAACAAGGAATTCCTGAAAACAGAAAATGCTAAAGATACTCAGCAAGTCAGGCAGCATCTATGGAGAGAGAAATATAGTCAAAGTTTCAAATCAATCATCCCTCATTAAACCAGAAATTTCAGATTTCCATTCCTTACACATTTTTTTCTTTTGAATTCCAAAGAGTATGGACTCACTAATGTAAATGAGAAACAGCCATAATTATGTGTCTTATGCAATAAAATGCTTTAATTCTCCTCAAGAAGGTCTTAATCCATTTAACCAACTATCCCAAAACACAATAATCCAGACTGTTAGCAATATCATTTTGCAGTAGGAGAACCTGAAACTGGAAAAAGACAAATTTCTTGTGACTGGCACTATAAATTCAGTAATGAGGATTCTTAGGAGATGTAGTTCCCAGAAATTCAGCACCAGAAGTAGTCCCTGCACATGAATGGGTTGGGCTGAAGCTTAAATAAAAACAAAAAATGCTGGAAGTATTCAGCAGGTCAGGCTGCATCTGTGGAAAGAGAAATAGAATTAACGTTTCGGGTCGAAGACCCTTTATCAGAATTTCGGCAGTTTCTTTAGCTTTGTTTCTCTTCCCACAGATGCAGACTCACCTACTGATTATTTCCAGCATTTTCTTTTTTAATTTTGGATTTCCAACATCTGCAATGTTATTTTGATTTTTACTTGGGCTGAAGCTTACCTGATATTGGCCCTCACTGATAGGAGTAGGCCAAAGGCAGGAGTGGAAGACGGCATGGATTGGCGGGGAGATGACACGATTAGGTGTGGGAGCAAACTGCAAGAAGGTGTCAACAGTACAACCAAGACATGGGTTCACTTGGGATGTCAGGAGGTAGGGAGAAGTTAATTGGGAGATGGAGTGAGTATTTGTGGGTAGTGTCCTGCAATTTTAAGGTGTCACTAGGAAGTGCATTCTCGATCATCCCAAATCCACATTCAAGATATAATTTTTGCAAATTTTGAGGTTCTGCAGTTAGGCCAGATGTTGATGTTGATTTCCTTATAGTCAGTCCTAGCATCAGCTGTGTTGAGTGTAATCTACCCGTCTGCAAAATCTTGCTTTTGAAGACAAACTAATATTGCATTTTAAACAGTAAAAAAATATTAGTTACCTCCTTAGACACAAATGTCTTGTGTCAGGTTCAGGCTATGGAGGGCTTCCTTTTCCTGACACTTTGCTGGTGGCTGACAATGAGCACATAGTTTCTTTCCAATGCACCAGAACTGGACAGTCTATTTAAAACCTGAAACACAATCTCTTTTACCAGTGGCTTTCTAAGGCAATTTTTGCTCGAATGGCGTTTCTAATTTTGCAAAGACTGTAATGGGGTCAATAAGCATGTCACCAGGTAAAAGGAGGTCAATGCATTATTTTTTTTCAGTTCTGAGCTGCACTTGGCATTGCTTCATCCCATGTCTAGAGCACCAATGACTTAATATCAGTACCAACCCAGGGCTTGGGGATAATGTTGCATACTGTGCATCAATAAGCTTGCAAGTATGAGACAGGAAGGAGAGATGGGAAGGAGAGATATTGGGTATGGGTTGGATAACAAGGGAGGGCAAGTTTGTCGTCGTAGGCATACATACACAGGGTATAAATGCCATGAAAATTAGCTTTTTGCAGAAGCAGCACAGGGTATTACAAGATGAGGACAGACATAAATTAATATAAACTTAAATTAACATAAATTATACATAATTTACATGTGTGCAAAACAAACAACAAAATAAACATAACAACACTAATGCAAGATTGTAGATGGACTTGAGGACTGAGTAAGAATGGAATCATTAAGGTCCAAGCAACTGCAGCAGGAGTTGATTTTTTCTGTCTTTAACACTGTGGTGCGAAGTGTGGCTTAATCCTTGGCAGTAAAATGTATTCTGGAGCCTCTGGAGGAGAGAAAACTGCAAAATAGCTTAAAGAAGCCGAGCAAATGTCAGAAACGTGCACAACCACTTTCCTTAGCCTGGAATTTCTATTGAATGTTCAGAGGAGCTTTAAGCGTATGTTGCTCTTCAGGGGATACAGGCTGTTTAGTAAAGCACTTTCCACAGCCGCACATGATGACTACAAGCTGAGGTTGACCCATTTAAAGAAAGTGGCCCAGATAGTTTCTTTACAATAATGGTTCTACAAGAGAGGATTCCCTTCTTTGACAAGTGTTATTAACACTCTGAGCAGCAGAAACAGGAATAAAGCACATTTTCAGTCTAAGTGCTGAGTGAAAGTACTTCTTAACATGAGCAAAAAAGCTTTAATGGATGAGGACAATTGTTCAGCTAATCTCCTTGGTGCCTCTGTTCACTGTTACAACTGGCCATTATAGATCTATACCTCCTTACATTATCAAGCTAGCTAAAATGGACAATATAAATCCCAAAAGCTTCCAATCACATCCAACATCAACAGTTCTCCATTGTTCAGCTTCCAAGAGTTATTGAAGTGATTGTGAAATACTTTTTAACCTGATTGAAAAATAGCTTACTTTATTTTCATATTGGCATCATAATTCATTAAACTGTGCATATCTAGTTGCCTGGAAATGTCATCCCTGATCAGTTGCACTGAACATATTATGTAGCTGCATCACTACATCGTGCTCTGCCTCCGACATTCACTCCTGAGGTCAAGTTTGATTGTATTGCATGTTAAGCATGATCGACCGGACATGACTTTCTAAGTATTCAACTGATAGGGGAAACTTCTTTATTCAGAGAATAGTTAAAATGTATGTTGTGATCCACAAGGACATGTTAAGGTGAACAACATTGACAGTTTTAAAGGGAGATTAGATAGCCAGACAGAAATGCAGGAAATGAGGAAAAGATTGGAAGGTGACAAGATAGGGTCAGCTGAAGTTAGATGGAAGGAGGCTCACGAGAAGCATTAACATCACCATTGACGCGATGAAACAAAAGGGATGCTTCTGTATTTGTACTCATTGTAACTCAACTCAAATGCAGATTGAGATGCCTCGTAGATACATAGGTAGGTTGTACAACATTGTTCATTGATCTCAAGTTTTTGGTTAAAATCCTAACTGCTCTGATGGAAGAAATTTCAATAAATATTAATATTCAACATTAATCTCCCAAAAACCGTCAACTGCCTCTTATATCAGAAATGCTTAAGAACAATGAACTTAATTTTAATGGTCTTAAAGGTAAAAAAAACAAATAGATAATTAAACCCATTATATAAACCACAAATAATTTAGAACAGAGAAACCTGCCATCTCCTTACCGTTCTTACAGTCCAACGATCCCCATTGAAATAACGGGGCTTTCAATCTTATCCCAGGTCTAACCTGGAGCATGATCCAAGAGCCAATTCCCCAATATATATACTGGGGAATCTCAGCAAGATCCAATTCCATGGGTATGCTTCATGGGAAGTACAGTGACAATGCATATTGAATGATACAATACTGAAAGTAGATGTCACGAGTTGGATTTTTCCTGATAAGATCCCGATAAGATCAACTTTGTCTATGTTGCATCTACATTTATATTTAGAGACATACAATAATTTCCCTTTATGAAGGCAAAATTTATTTTATATTATTTCTAAATAGATTGTAAGAAACTGTTGGTCAACTTTAATTCTGCCTGATTATTTTTTTGAGTAACTGCCACTAAATGTAGTCATAGAGCAATACAGCAGGAATGCAGGCCCTTCAGCCCAACGAGTCCATGTCAACCATGGTGCCCACCCAGCTAGTTTCAATTTCCTGTATTCAACCTATATCACTCTAAACCCTGCCCCTCCATGTACCTATCAAGTGCTTCTGCCTCAACCACTTCCTCTGGCAACTCATTCCATAAACTCACCACCCTCTGCATGCAAAAGTTGCCCCTCAGGTCCATTTTAAACTTTTACTCTCTCACCCTAGTTATAGACTCCCCTACCCTGGGGAAAAGACTGTTACCATCCACTTTATCGTCCTCATTCTCCTACGTTCCAAGGAAGAAAGACCTGGCCTGGCCAACCTCTCCCTGTAGCTCAGGCCCTCCAGTCCTGGCAACATCCTCATAAATCTCTTCTGCATTCTTTCCAGTTTAACCAAATCTTTCATATAAAAGGGTGAACAAAACTGTCCACAATACTCCAAGTGCGACCTCAACAACAACTTATACAACTGCAACATAATGTCCCAACTCTTATACTCAGTGCCCTGACTGATGAAGGCCAGTGTGTTAAATGCCTTTTCTCACCACCCTGTCTAAATTTCAATGAATTATGCACTTGTACTCCTAGGTCTCTCTGTTCCATTGCCCTCCCTAGTGCCCTACCATTCATAGTACAAGTCCTACGCTGGTTTGACTTTCCAAAATGCATCACCCTGCACTTATCTGTATTGAAATCTATTTGCCACTCTTCAGCCCACTTCCCTAACTGATCAAGATCCCCCTGTCATCTCCAATAATCTTCTTCACGAACAACGCCACCTCTTAATTTTGTGTCATCCACAAACTTACTGATCAAGCCTTGTGCGTCTGCATCCAAATCACTTATATAAATAATGAAGAACAAGCATCCCAGCACCAACCCCTGTGACACACCACTGGTCATCGGCCTCCATTCCAAGAAACAACCTTCAACCACCACCCTCTGCTTCCTACCTCTGAGCGAATTTTGAGTCCACCTAACTAGCTCTTCCTGGATTTCCATGGGATTGAACCTTCCAGACCAGCCTGCCATGCAGGATCTTGTTGAAGGCCTTGCTCAAGTCCAAATAGACAACATCCACTACCCTACTCTCATCTACCTTTTTGGTTACCTCTTCAAAAAACTGTAAATGGTTCAACAAGCACGACTTTCCACACACAATGCCATGCTGACTCCTTCTAATCAGACTCTCTATCCAAATGCTGGTAGATCCTGTCCCTCAGAATTTCCTCCAGTAACTTCCCCACTACTGATGTCAGGCTGACAGGCCTATAGTTCCCTGGCTTTCCTTGCTACCCTTCTTAAACAACGGAACAATATTAACCACCTTCCAGTCTTCGGGAACTTCACCAGTGGCTAACGATGAATCAAGTCTCTCAGCAAGGGCTGCTGCAATTTCTTCTCTAGCTTCCTACAAGGTCTGAGGATGCACTCGGTCAGACCCTGGGGATTTATCCACCTTAATGCGCTGTAAAGCTGCAAATACCTCCTCCCTGGTAACATGAATTTCCTCCAAAACATCTCCACTAGTCTCCCTTATCTCTTGAGCAACCGTGACTTTCTTCTCAGTAAACATTGAGGAGAAATATTTGTTCAAAATCCCACCCATCTCCTGTGGCTCGAGACATAGGCGGCCCTGCTGATCTCTAAGGGGACCTTCTCTCTCCCCAGCCATCCTTTTTCTCTTAATATAGCTATAGAACCTCTTGAGATTTTCCTTAACCTTACCTGCCAGATCCCCCTCATACCCTCTCTTTTCCCTGCTGATCCTCCTCTTAAAAGTATTCTTAATCTTTTTATAGTCATCCAGAGATTCACTCATCCCTGACCTCCTAAACACAATATATGCTTCCTTCTTTTTCTTGACCAGAGCCTCAATATCCCTCATCAGCCAAGGTTCCCTAAACTTGCTGGGTTTATCCTTCACGCTAACTGGAACATGCTGCTCCTGGACTCTTGATATCAAACTCTTAAACGTCTCTCACTTGCCATTCATTCTTTTCCTTTCATACAGGCTCACCCAATCGACCTCTGCTAGATCCTGCCTAATTCCCCCAAAATTATCCCTGCTCCAGTTTAGGACCCGAACCTGTGGGCATTTCCCATCCTTTTCATCACTATTTTGAAACTAATAAAATTATATTCACCAGTGCTCCCTGACTGCCACTTCAGTTACTTGCCCTGCCTCGTTCCCTAAGAGGAGGCCCAGAATTGCACCCTCCCAAGTTGGGCCCTATATATATTGACTCAGGAAACTTTCCTGGACACAGTTCCCAAATTCCACCCTATCCTGGCCCTTAACATTCTGGGTGGCCCAGTCAATACTGGGGAAATTAAAGTCTCCCACTAATACAACCCTATTATTCTTCCAACTATGAGCAATTTCTCTACACACCTGCTCCTCAAGTTCCCGCTGACTATTGGGGGGGGGGGGGGTGGAGTCTATTATATAACCCCACTAGAGTGACCCTCCCCTTCTTGTTTCTAAGTTCTACCCATATGGCCTCACTGGATGATCCCCCAAGAATGTTGTCTCTAAGTACTATTGTTACATCCTCCCTTATCAAAAAGGCAACACCCCCTCCTTGCTTACCTGTACCTCTGTCATGCCTGTAGCATCTGTATCCTGGAACATTGAGCTGCCAACCTTGCTCTTCTCTCAGCCATGTTTTTGTTATGTCTATAACATCCCAGCCTTCAGAACCAATCCACGCTCGTTCGTCTGCCTTACCTGTTAAACATCATTCATTGAAATGAATGCAGTTTAACTGGGTATTCCTTTCCCTGCCTCTACTGTGCGACCTGGCTATCCTGATTACTAAACTTGCTCTCGCTGGCTACTGCTTTATCCCATGACTTGCTCCTGCTCAGAGTCCCATTCCCCTGCCAATCTAGTTTAAAACCTCCCATTTAGCATTAGCAAATTTCTCTGCAAGGATGTTGGTCCCTCTCTGGTAAAAGTGCAACCTGTTCTTCTTGTACAGGTCGCCTCTACCCCAGAGGAGATCCCAATGGTCCAAGAACCTGAACCCCTGCCCCCTGCACCAGCTCCTCAGCCATGAATTCATCTGGCCTATACTGCTATTTCTGACCTTGCTAGAATGTGGCAACAGGAGTAATCTGGAGATCACTACCCTCAAGGTTCTACTTCTTAACTTCTTACCTAACTCCCTTTACTCATTCTATAGGACTTCATCCCTTGTTCTACCTATGTCGTTTATACCAACATGTACAATGTTCTGCAGCCACTCAGAGACATCCTTGACTCTTGCACCGGAGAGGTAACATACCATCCTGGCGTCTCCTCTGCCACCACAGAATCTCTTGTGTGTTCCCCTCATTATTGGGTCACCTATCACTATTGCTCTATCTGACTGTGTCCTTTCCCTTTGAGCCTGAGAGCCAGTCGCAGTGCCAGAAACCTGGCTACTGCTGCTAGCCCCTGAAAGAACATCCCCCTCAACAGTATCCAAAGAGGTATACCTGTTAGTGAGGGTAATGGCCACAGGAGAACCCTGTACTGACTACCTACTGCCCTTACTTTTCCTGGTGGCCACCCATCTATCTGAAGCCTGTACCTTGGATGTGATCACCTCAGTAAAAGCTTCATCTATGATGCTCTCAGCATCCCAGATAATCCTGAGTACATCCAAATCCAGCTCCAGTTCCAGGTAAATGCCAGGTTCACACCAATACAATGGACTATACAATGTCCAATCTGCCTGTATGAAGGAATAAAACTTCCCTCTCAATTTATTCAGTACATCAGCAGTCAATTTTAAAATGTTTTGGACCTTGGAAAGGATATGCAAATATTTTTATTTATAAATGAATAACATATTCTTTGTGTTCACATTAATTGCCTGTCTACACTATCTAACTATGGTTATCAACCCTTTTGAGTGAATAAAGAAACAAAACCAGCTTTACTTGAAAGCAGTCTAGAACCCCTCAAGTTGTTCCTAACATTCCCAAGTAATATCAATTCGATAAAACAGACTGCTGCTTCCCAAAAGCAAGGGAATGTAAAAGTTCAACAAGTTTCTTGAATTGTAATGATAGAAGGGAAATGATTACTGAGGCATTGTATTGCATTGCGTGATCTTGGGATGTTTGGTGCCAGCTAGGCACAAAGTAAAATACATATTACATTCCCCTTCACAGTAACGTTTAACATTATACGTCCTTTTCCACCCCTGGAGTTTAAAAAAACATTGGTTTAATCTTTAATAGGTTACCAGAATTGATCTACTTTGTAGTTTACATTTCATACATCAACTGATCCTAGTTGCTTTACAGAGATGTGATATGAGGGTAGAGTGAGCAGATCTAAAATGACAACCTCTGTATTATATACTATTCAGTCTGATTGAATTCAAGCTGAATCAGTGCACAGCCAGAGACATTGAAAAGCAGTGCTGTGAGAAGAAAAATATTCTGTCTTGAAACAGACACTGGAAAATAACATAGTTTAGCATGTGGTGGGAGAGTTCAATTTTCTGATTCATTCCTGCACAGCAATAGAAATGAGATTGAGCAAGACTCCTTGCTGATTCTAGTCTTGCGTTTACCTTCCTGCTCTGTACAGTAATAAAGTGTCAAGGTAGAAATCATTTTGCAAGGCTGCAACTTTAAAGACATTTCAATAAAGTATAATCATTGGAGTTCATCCTCATTTCAGCCTGTACATCAGTAGCATTCTTGAGGCCACACTTTGGTGGTGGAAGTTGCTTTAAGTAGCAATGCTTATCAACTGGACATTGTTTAATCTATGTCAAGCACTGGGTTGTAAACCTTACCATTGTCAGTGATCAATTTCAGAGCACTTCAGAGCAAGTTTGACCTGAGGGATATCTGTTCTATTAGCTTATTTTGTCTCCCAACATGACAGTTAAAACATACATGCTCATTCCACACTGGAAGCATGCCATCACTCATATTGGTGATATATATGTCATATATTGGTGATATATTGGTCATATATATGGCTTGATAGACTGCAATTGTTATTAAACCTATTGCAAGTGTTTGTAAATAGATGATAGATCTACCGTTTCAAAGATACCATCTATATATTTTCCCTGATTCTTGAGTGAATGACATGTATAGGCACTCTGCACATTGCGGCAATTCTGAATTAACTCAGGTAAATCCAATAGTTACAGTCTATATAAAATCATACCTTGACCCCCAGTGACTGAAAGCTAAGGAAAAATAGACCTTGTGTAAAAACTAATCGTTCCAGCCATGAAGAAGAAAGAAAAGTTGGGTGACTCGTAACACTGGAAGTTATCAGTTCCAAATACTTGGGCTTCTGCTAAAGAAGAATAGGAGGTTTTTGACTAACAAAAAGGTGCACATTTACTTTAGTGACTCCATTGCTTTGCTTAGTAGTGTTTGGGTCTGATGTAAAGCGATTGTGATCCATGGTTTCATCCTAAAGTCACAATATTCCAGAGACTGCAGTCTAGTCAGGTATACCAGATTCACAAAACTGATTAGAAATTAAGTCACATCCTTACCCCAAAATATCTGCCATGAGCTAACTGAA
Organism: Pristis pectinata; assembly: GCF_009764475.1. Lineage (NCBI taxonomy): Eukaryota > Metazoa > Chordata > Chondrichthyes > Rhinopristiformes > Pristidae > Pristis > Pristis pectinata. The sequence continues at coordinate 89,862,042 of NC_067409.1, forward strand.
AATTGAAGGAGAGACAATCCATTTTGTTAAATTGATATCAGAGTCTGTATTTGGATATTGCTATAATTGGTAGCTTTCTGAGATGGGTTATAAAATGTTATTGTGTAGCCAACTGATTAATCTGACTGATGCATGTGGATCATTGCTGAACAATGAGAAGCTTCAGTTCATTCTTTGATGCAAGCCAATAATTCCCTTTCATTTTTAAAACTTAGTCTAACCAATGACAATGGATTAAAAATTGGACAGGCTTCAAAATGGTCTGCTGATCCAGATTACCAACACAAAATATATCCAGTTATTTGTGTGGTAATAAAATGGGCCAGGTCATCCATAACCAGCGAACCACCTATCTTTGGCAGTCACCAGCTCTTGGATCATTTTGCATCCAGCATGGTCTCAAGATCAATCTTCTGATGGGAGGCTGGATCCCAGATAATCAGTGAAACTTGATTTGAATTGCTGTTGCAAAGAACTGATGTGCTAACTAGTCACTTTCTTTGCAGTGAATTTCTCCAGGTCAATGATGGTGATATGTTAAACATGAAGAGTGGCAAATTAAACATAATTACAGTCATTGAGATTCTTTTTGTATCTCTCAAATACATCAAAGCATTTCCTTTGCAATAAACTACTTTGTAGTGCTCTGGCTGTTTCTAGACAAATGTGGCAATGACCTTATTCTTAGCAAGATTTAAAATAAAAAATGAACAGCTAAGATTCTTATTCAGGAATGTTAATCTAAGGCAGAAATCTTGACTTGTATATCATATGAAATTCCTATTGTTCAAAATGGTGTAGTTAAATGTAACATATTGACCTGAATCAGGTGGATGGGTCCAGTGTAGCATCACATCTGAAGACTGCTGCTGTATTACTCTACTGTATTACCCTGAATATGGCTTAAACTTGAAACTGAATGGGCTTGAAAATGGGTGAGGCTTCACTCCAGGCCTGTAGCAAGACAAAATGCTGCAAAAATTCTGATACTTTTTAATGTCAAATACATTAATTTGAGGCAATGCTAGAATTGGGCTGGGTGCATGCAAAACTGATGCATCACTCAAATTCCACTTTTCACCTTTTGTGGAAATGAAATGACTGGAGTCATGATGGAAAACCACTGTTAATTCTTCAATTAAATTGAAGAGGATGGGAGGAAGTGGCTGGGGCAAATGCCACAGTTCAGATGCCACCTTTTTGCCCACATCATGCATTCAGAAGGAGCAACAGATATTTATATTCTAGGAATTCAGTTCATAAATGGAGGTGATTCAGAGCACTTTAGTGATTGAGCAGAATTTGAGTCTGTGTGGGAGGCAGAAAGTACAATCAAAGGAGATTTTTGATAGTAGTTTGGAAGATGGCAGAATAGAAACAAGAGCGAGTTCCAACAAGAAGCAATATGACGGAAAGGACAGCAGCCAGTGGTGGAGCAGGAGGAATAAGAACAAGGAATAGACCCACGTCAGAGAACCAGTGGTTGCTTACAGGTATGAAGGTGGGATGAAGTCACATGCCAGATTCCATTCTCATCTGTGCTTCATGCTTCAACATTTTACCCAAGACTGCCTCGCTCAGCACTTGCTCATTCTCACCACCTGCTTTCTGGAACACTGCCTAGTGTGTTTGTTCACTGAAACCTGGGAAATAAAGGTGGAGTTATTTGAACATTGCTACTGTTTTTCATCATAGGGGAACTTCATTCAAACTTTGATTACGGGAAAGGAAACACCTAAGATAGTCATGCTTTTAGATAATGGCTTCAAAATTCAATTTCACAGTGCAGGCTTTTTATATGCTATGGGATTAAATGGAGATGAAATAATCAATCACAATTGGTATATTACAGCAACATTGGACTGCAGCCAGGAGCAGGAACATAGCTCTAATAGAAAGAGCCAAGCCCACCCATGCATTCCTTAATGGGCACTTTCCCTGCATCTTGCTTGCTGAGTCCATGACAGATCCAATAGTGTATCTGATCATCATGCAAATGAGGCCTTTCACATTTTTGGAGTGGGGGGCCACAGCTATTCTGATCTGGTTTCCATGTAACCCTTTCCAATCACAATCCCTAACACAACAGAGAAATGGAAGGGGGAGTGGGCAAGGGTGCACTCCCTTATGTCTCCACGTGCTTTGTACCAGTTCTCCCTAAGCTGTCTTGCTCTATCTATCTGCTGCTTCAGTTTTAGGCTCTGACCACGAATGGACACGCCACATATTAGTTCACTATTCATGCACAGATACTGAAATTATTTGCAGTGACTATGTGCAACAATTCAAACGATTCAAATCATGTGCACAGAAATTATTCCCCAAGGTGCTGGACTGAAATGAATTACCAGCATAGCTCTATTCTAGCACGTGTTTCTAAGCAAACCTGAACTACTTCTAATGATTCAGTAGCACAATAATTGTACGGCAGATTAAATAGTTTCAATTCTGATTGGTCTAGCACTGACTGTGTAAATTGAAGTAATCCAGTTGAGAGGCTTCCTCCGGCAAGAAAATGCAGCATAGCTGGCAGTCTGCCATTGTTCCAATTGGAGAGTCTTCTACTTCACTGTGGGAATGCATAAGTGTTTCACTTTATTTCTCTTCAGCACTGTCATTCCTTATCTCAATCAGCACATGGAGTTAAAATAGTGATACATCTCTCCAAGATTCCTACAACTTAAAAGGGAAGAATTAACTGATATATATGACTGTGTTCCACAGGTTTCACACTTAATATGTTGGCCATTTATCTAGTGGAAATTCCAGGGATGAACCAGGGTTTGGACTTTCTCTCTGGGCATTACTAGAGCCATTTGGGAACAGATATGACATTTGATAAATGCATGCATATGTCTGCTACAAATCATGCTGGGCAGTACATTGGCAAAAGTGCGCCTGCAGCTAAAATCCGCTGGAAGTATAGAAAACAGAGAGACTGTGATCTTGATTAGTTTACAATTATGGTTTGATGCCAACACTGCCATTTTGGAACTCAACACTCCAAGTGACATTGTCTCTTAAGCTGTCACTGCTGAACACATGTTAAACATCAGAAATGACACTCACCAATTCTAATTATCTTCCCGTCCAGGCATGTTTTAATTTTTTAGCATCTGAAAGCAGCAATCACACAGATAAGACTGTGATTAAAAAAGGGGAAGGAAGAGTAACAGATTAATGTTTGTACCACCTGCAGATTGTAAATCAAAGGAGAAAGAAGGATGAAAGTGAAGTGAGATGGGAGAAGGAATATGAATGTAAGATACTGGCCATGAAATATCCTTGACAGGTAAATTATAGGACATTCTATATTTGGAGCAAGTGGGAAGCCAGGGAAAGAGTGGGTCCCTTTAAGGACCAAAGGAGTAATCTATGTGTGGAGACAGGGGATGCTGGTGAGGTCCTAAATGAATATTTCTCATTTGTATTCTCTAAGGAAAGGACATGGAAGATAGTGAGTTGAGAGAGGGGTATGCTGATAGTCTGGAGGACGTCAGTATTAAGAAGAGGGAGGTGGTGGATGTCATAAAATGCTTAAGGGTTGATAAATCCCCAGGGACAGATGAGATCTCCCTCAGGATGCTGTGAGAATCTACAGGCCAGTGAGCCTTATGTCAGTGGTAGGGAAATTATTGCAGAAAATTCTAAGGGAAGGATTTATGTTCATTTGGAAAGGCAGGGGCTGATCAGGGACAGTTAATATGGCTTTGTGTGGGGGAAATCCAGTGTCAATAATTTGAATGAGTTTCTTGAGGAAGTAATTAAGAAGATTGATAAGGCATGGTGGTAGTTGTTGTCCATATGGACTTTGGGAAGGCATTTGACAATTAGGTGTAGTGACAAACTAATTAAACTAATGATGACTAATTAAACCAATCCCTTCTGCCTGCACATGGTCCATATCCCTCCATTCTCTGTATATTCATTGGCCTCTCCGATAGCCTCTTAAACGCCTCTATTGTATCTGCCTCCGTCACCACCCCTGGCAGCACATTCAAGGCATCCACCACTTTCTGTATAAAAAAAACTTGCCCTGCCCATCTCCTTTGAATTTACCCCCTCTCACCTTAAATGCATGCCCTTGAGTATTAGACATTTCAACGCTGGGAAAAAGATATGTGCTGTCTACTCCATTTATGCCTCTCGTAATTTTATAAACTTCTACCAGGTCTCCCCTCAGCCTTCAGTGCTCCAGAGTAAACCACCCAAGTTTGTCCAACCTCTCCTTGTAACACATGCCCTCTAATCCAGGCAGCATCCTAGTAAGCCTCTTCTGTACACTCTCAAAAACCTCCATATCTATCCTATAATGGGGCGACCAGAATTGAATGCAATACTCCAGATGGGGCCTAACCAGAGTTTTATAAAGCTGCAACATAACTTCCTGACTCTTGAACTCAATGCCTCGACCAATAAAGGCAAGCATGCCATATGCCTTCTTTACCACTCTATCAACTTGTGCGGCCACTTCCAGGGAGCTATAGACTTGGCCCCCAAGATTCCTTTGAACACCACACTGCTAAGGGTCCTGCCAGTAAATGATGATCACTTTACATTTGATCTCCCAATGTGCAACTCCTCACACACACCCTGATTAAACTCCATCTGCCATTTCTCTGCCCATATCTGCAACTGATCTATATCTCACTGTATCCTTTGGCAATCTTCTACAATATCCACAACGCCACCAATCTTTGTGTCATCTGCATTCCTGTGTATCCTATTAATTTCTTGTGGTACTAAAGTTAGCTCTTAGTGACTTGTCTCCCTTCAGTGACCTCCATCAGTTGCTGCTCCCATTGCCTTTTGATTGTGTGCCTGGAGAGTCATTTGGCATTCAGCAGATACAGGTCTCTTTTGTCCCACACAGTCTCTAAAATTCTTGGAGAATACACTATCGCATTTAGTATTAGTTTTCACTGTTCTGTGGTCAAATTCACTTCATACACAACTTCCACACTGAGCTCCAGCCATCCAGCATCCCTCACTTAAGAGATGCAATTTAAATTTAAGAAGTGTTAGGAACTCAGAATTTTTGACCCCAGCTAATGTATAGCAGTACTATCACTGGCTGCATTCAGCAATCATTCTATTGGCAGGCAGCAAGATGTTGTTGTGAACTTCTGTCAACGGATGTGACTTAATCATGCATCACAATTTCTGTGTCTTTTCATGGACTATCGAGTTTAGACCCCATTGACATTAATGCACTGGAATTCTAATAACTACATGGTAATCATATCGAGTAGTAATTTCATGTACATTTGTGTGTCAGAGCAGTTTCAAGTTTCCAATAAATCACCTATTGGAGCTGACTTTAATTTTTTTCCTCTGTATTGAACATCTCATGTACCTAAGTGTTGTTGCTAATGGAATGTGAGGAGCTTACCATACCACATCACCATTTGAAAGAGCATTTCAGGATACATTCTATTGAACATTTTATTTAACAATTTTGTTTCTGAATTGTCTGCAAATTAAGTTCAAGCATGTGAATTCAATTTATTCATTCCTGTTAGCATCCAGTGTTAATAGTTTGCACTCTCCATGGAAACCGCTCTAAATCTCCAAGAGATGTGCCTCACCATCGGTCGTAGAAGAGGGACTGTTACAGATTGACAAAATATTCATCATCATGCATTTTGCCTGCTTTACAACAACTACCAAAGAATTATTGACTCTACAGTTGGGAGCTGAAATAAAATTAACCATCTCCTTGAAAGAACCCTTAAAGACAAAGATCTTGGGATTAAAGGTTTCCTATGCCAACTCTGGCAGTACCATAAAGCAAGACTCCCAGCTGCCAACTCTTCATAACACTGGCCCCATTCCTGTGTTGACTGAATATCATTCACCCTTGGCCGAATCTTTTTTAAAACCTTGGGAAAAATCAGATAACCATTCCCCTCTGCTACCTTTCCTCACTTAGAGGCTTTAGGTCTTGTTAAAGATGTATTCAATTCTCAGCAGAGTTGGTTTCCTAGATGTGCTGACAAAGATTGTCTAGGAACATGGAGGGCAGAGGAAAAAAAATATGTAATTTACATCCTGTGTTAAATTTAGGCTGGCACATTCCTGGGACAGAGTTCTGGAGAAGTCAAATTCACTCTCCTTTTTGGGATGATTTTCAATTTCTATCTTGGCCAAATAATTTCAGATATATAGCACTCACCATAAATAAATCACACATTTTTTTCTTGAATTTCATCTCTAAAACATCTAGTCTTCTTTCTTCCCAATTGATTTCAGATACCAGAACAGAACGATCACTTATTGCTTCAGAACTGCTCTATAGAGGTCTATTCCTAACCTTTAAGGGGACAAGTTGCAGGCATCTTCTCCCAGCTCAGATGCAATCACAAAAAATTGAACATGCTATAAGTTATATGAAATTCTTAGTTCATCTGTGAGTACCATTTAAACTGATCTCAAGAACAAATCAATGATGCAGCAAATAAAGGAAACAATGTCAGAGAACAGTAACTGATCTGCAGAAAAGATTTCCCACAGAGCAAGTGAAGGATTTCTGTCATACTCTGGGAAGGAACAAACCGTTTATGGCAATAGTTCACCCGACTGGTACACCTGCCTTTAAAATACCCTTCCTGCTGCATTAACTGAAATCAGTAATTCATCACATGCTGCCCATCAAGTGAAGATGTTCTGTTTCAGTCAATGAATAGTCAAGCCGAACCTTCATAACCTCTTAACAAAGTAAAGACATTAGTTCGCCTTCCTTGTAATTGCATCAATGTGCATACAGGAGTGAGATCGGACACCTGGTTGAGTGGTGCTGCAACAACAATCTTTCGCTTAACGTCAAATTGCTGAGCTGATTGTTGACTTCAGGAAGGGGAAGGAGGGCAAACATGTGCCAGTCTACATCGGGAGATCTGCGGTGGAGAGTGTCAGCAGCTTTAAATTCCTGGGTGTTAAAATATCAGATGACTTGTCCTAGGCCCAGCACATAGATGCAATCATAAGAAAGGCATGCCAGCATCTTTACTTTCTTAGGAGGTTAAGGAGGTTTAGCTTGTCACTGAACACTCTAACAAACTTCTACAGATGTACTGTTGAAAGTATCCTGACTGGTTGCATCATGGTCTGGTACAGCAATTTGAATGCACAGGAAGATAAGAAGCTGCAGAGAGTAGTGGACTCAGCCCAATACATCATGGACATATCCCTCTGCACCATCAGTAGAATCTACAGGAGGCGCTGCCTCAAGAAGGCAACATCCATCAAAGATCCCCACCATCTGGGCCATGCCATATTTTTGCTTCTACCATCGGGCAGGAGGTACAGAAGACTGAAGTCCCACACCACCAGGTTCAAGAACAGCTAGTTCCCTTCAACCATTCGGTTCTTGAACCAACCAGCACAAAGCTAATCACTACAGTTTAGCAACTCTATGACCATTTACTTTACACTGAAATGGACTTTGTTTTGTTCTAATTGTGTTCATTCTAGTAAAAATTGTGGATAATTTATGTTTAATTTATGTTTTTTTGTGAATGCTGCTTATATGATACTATGTGCCTGTGATGCTGCTGCAAGTAAGTTTTTCATTGCACCTGTGCATACATGTACTTGTGCATGTGACAATAAACTCGACCTTTGATTTTGATGACAAATGAACCTCTAGACACAAGAGACTGCAGATGCTGGAATCTGGAGCAACACACAAAGTACTGGAGGAATTTGGTGGGTCAGGCAGTATCTCTGGAGGGAAATGAACAGTCAATATTTCAGGTCAAGACCCTAACCTCAGCTGGTCAAATTTGGAGGCTCAGGTGTAAAAGAGGGCATTGATTTTAATTACTTATAAATATCCCTGACCATAATAACTCCTAAAATTGAAGTAAATAATTTTAAAATATTAAAAATATAATCATTAATTAAATCAAACTAAAAAGGTTCAGGGCTGAGTCAAAGAGTCATACAGCTCTAAAACAGGCACTCAGCTCATGGTCCATGCTGAGGATCAGGCATGCAGTTTACACTAATCCCACACTAATCCCATTTAATTCTCCCTACATTCCCATCAACATCTCCAGAGTTTAGAACTGGCCGAAACACAATTTACATTGGCCAATTAACCTAACAACCCTCATGTCTTTGGGATGTGGGAGGAAAGCGGAGCACCCAGAGTAAACGTACGAGGTCACTGGGAGAACTTGCAAATGCCACACAAACAGCACTGTTGTCAGAATTGAACCCAGGTCATCAAAACTGTGAGGAAACAGCTCTGTTAACTGTGCCACTATGTTGAATTAGAACTAAGTGTTGACTAATCCTGGCAAGATCAGGCTCTACTGATGGATTCAGAAGCACTTTAGTCAAACAATCAGATGACAACCCTGCCATAGAGAAACTGATGTCCACTCAATTTTAGTGTTAAACCTTTCCTGATTAGATTAGAGCATTAAATCCATAGCCAAATGATATGTGTGAAACTGTTTTTAAAATCCTGGGTGATCTGTGAGACTTCTAAAAGCTTTCACACTGCCTGTGTTATATCATCTCACAAATGTAATTAACAACATCAGAAAAAAGGCTCAATTCAAAGTCATTACTTTCACAGGACTCTGAATGTTTGATAGTAAGAGTCTTGGTTCAGTCGATTTTAAAAATTCCTTGCCAGATCGTGACCAGCTATGAAATAGTGTTAGGAATTATTTAAAAAATTGAAAAGTCTGATTCTTCTCCCCTAATCCAAGCGTGCCTCTGGATGTGTGTTGTTAAATGTGCTTGGCTCCAATAGATTTCTTATATCCAGGTCATATACAAAGCAGAGCCCATGATCTGGTACATGATCCTACCAACACAAGGAACAAATTTTGTTTGGCATCAGATGAGGTTTCTGGCAATCACAAATCATTCTGCATGAGTTACATATCACTAGGGAATGAATATTTCTCCAAGTTGACCACGTTTCCTCAGATAATAGTCCAAAGAACATGACCAGGCATTGGAATCAATATTATATTGCTGTCCAAAGAACATATCCCTCCTTCCTCCACCCCAGCCCAGATCTATGACGACTTTAGTGACCTCACCAAGTCACCAGGAACAGTATCACTCCATCCACCTTTCCATCACCACTCACTTATTTCACACAACACAAGTTCATCCTTCTTTAGAACATAGAACAGTACAGCACAATACAGGACCTTCAGCCCACAATGTTGTGCCGACCTTTAAACCTCGCCTAAGACTATCTAACCCCTTCCCCCCACATATCCCTCGATTTTAAATTCCTCCATATGCTTATCTAGTAATCTCTTGAATTTGACCAATGTACCCCACCGCCCCAGGCAGCGCATTCTATGCCCGAACCACTTTCTGGGTAAAAAACCTCCCTCTGATATCTCCCTTGAACTTCCCACCCATTACTTTAAAGCCATGCCCTCTTGTATCTGTGCATTGGTGCCCTGGGAAAGAGGCGCTGGCTGTCCACTCTATCTATTCCTCTTAATATTTTGTACACCTCTATCATATCTCCTCTCATCATCCTTCTCTCCAAAGAGTAAAGCCCTAGCTCCCTTAGTCTCTCCTCATAATGCATAGTCTCCAAACCAGGAAGCATCCTGGTAAATCTCCTCTTCACCATTTCCAACGCTTCCACATCCTTCCTATAATGAGGCAACCAGAACTGGACACAGTTCTCTAAAGTGTGGTCTAACCAGAGTTTTATAGAACTGCATCATTACCTCGTGGCTCTTAAAATCAATCCCTCGACTTATGAAAGCTAACATCCCATAGGCTTTCTTAACTACCCTATCCACCTGTGAGGCAACTTTCAGGGATCTGTGGATATGGACCCCCAGATCCCTCATCTCCTCTACACTCTACCAAGAATCCTGCCGTTAACTTTGTACTCTGCCTTGGAATTTGTCCTTCCAAATTATACCACCTCACACTTCTCTGGACTGAACTCTATTTGCCACTGCTCAGCCCAGCTCTGCATCCTATCAATGTCCCTCTGCAATCTTCGACAATCCTCTACACTATCTACAACACCACTAACCTTTGTGTCATCTGCAAACTTGCCAACCCACCCTTCTATCCCCTCATCCAAGTCATTAATAGAAATCACGAAAAGCAGAGGTCCTAGAACCAATCCTTGTGGGACACCGCTAGTCACAGCGCTCCAATCTGAATGCACTCCCTCCACTACAACCCACTGCTTTCTACAGGCAAGCCAATTCTGAATCCACATGGCCAAGCTTCCCTGGATCCCATGCCCTTTGACCTTCTGAAGAAGCCTACCATGTGGAACCTTGTCAAATGCCTTACTAAAATCCACGTAGACCACATCTACTGTGCTACCCTCATCAATCTGTCTGGTCACCTCCTCAAAGAACACTATCAGGCTTGTAAGATATGATCTTTCCATATGTCTCTTCACTTTATCTGTCCTGCATTCACAATGCCATCCACAACCCAACTCCCAACAATCATACAACATCCACCATCCACCCCATGCTCTGTAGAAGCCAATAATTGCACATTGGACCTAACAATCCCATTGCTCTTCAGTTTATATTATGTACCATATCCTATTGTCAACACTTTTCACTACCAGCCTTGAATGCTACATATTACTGTCTGCACAGCACCAGTGGACATTAGATTCAGAGATTCTACCCATCAATGTGACATAATCAATACATGCTTCTGCAGATAACAGCAGATCCTGACAGGAGTTAAAGGCTTTGCAAATGGAGGGAGTGTGGTTATGCAGCATCATCTATTTTACCTGAAGACACAAAGGAAATGACTTGGCAGAAGGAACAGGAGTTTGAAAAGGAGCAGATTTATCCCCAGCTCAGGGTTTGTAAAACAGCTAATTTTCTTTCTACATTCCGCTGAATTCAATCAAATAACAAACGAAGCATAAGTTTTGCTTAGATGAGCTGTTTGGTCAAGGTTGCTTATCAACCTTTTATTATAAGGACACACTCTGAAGCCATATCTCTTTTCTGTTTCTCAGGCCCTCGCACCTGAACTTTTTCAGGACCCAGCTAATATCATACCTCTCTGAATGGCTGTAACATCAAAACTGTGCAATGCAGGGCTTTAGTTTGGTGGTAGCTGGCACACTGAGTGATGCATAGGGCCAAAATGGGTAGAAACAAAGGTAATGGACCAAGAGAAACCTCGATTCACTGCTTGAGAAGATTATTTGCCCTGTTTCTTTTGTATTACACCTTGAAAAACAACATTAAAGCTTATGGCCTACATTGGTCACCCACACAGGGGCCAAAAGCACGAGAGAGTGAATAAAAGTTATTCCATCAAGGAGTCATTTCAATGATTAAAAGTTTGCAAAATTGTTCGGACCCTTCCACAGCTATTTTTCACTTTCCACTGTGAGGCAGGTAATTGCCATGTACTGTGAAAAGTTCTGATGCAATTCTTTCATCACCTGAGTGGAGCTTGTGAGGGCCTGGTTATATTTTCTGTGTGCTGATCTCGGAGGTTAAACAGCCCAGATGTTGACTCAGCCATGACTGCCTTTCCCCACCATCCCCCCCACCCCACCTGCAAGTTCGAACCATGGCCTTATTATAGTGAAGGGAACACACAGCATACAACTGTCAGTTCAATACATCAGAAAATATTCATCAAAAGGACAGAAAATGAAGGCCACATACATCTGGCCAGGTAAAAGCAATGGCCAACCATAAAACAGGAAAAGATAGCCTGGCTCTTTTGCGACAAAGAAGTATGGGAACAAAGTAAATGATTAACAATGAATGCAATCACACTGATACTACCCAGTGAATACAGATTCTTTTCAATGCTGCACCCACCTGAACACAAAAACAAATCACATCTGTTGCCAATTTCTACTCTTCATCACCAACTCTCCCCTTCCCTAGCTCTCCATCTGCATTTCAGTGTAGGCTAATGAATGGTAGACATAATGAGCCCCTGGAGTTCCACAGCTGTCTTGACTAATTAATCTCCCCCCTACCCTTTTGTTGACTCTATTCCATTCTCTGCCTCTGCCACACCTATTCTGACAGTGTCACTGTGCTTTTCAGTCACTCTTCCTTTATCATAGCTGTAGATTCACCACTAGTTGACAGGGCTCTAGATCTTTTCATTCATTTCCCACACCTCTACTCTTACCACCCCACCAATTCCCCACTCCCGCAACCAGGATAAATTTACCCTCGTCCTCACCTCCCACCCCACTGGTTCCACATTCAATGGATCATCCTCCACAGTTTATGAATCTCCAAAGTGATGGCACTACCAGAATCATCTTCCCCTCTCTTCCTCCTTTAGCATTCCCCTCATGTTCACATCTACACTACCATTTAATAGGATTACAACTGAATTTTTACGTTTAATCAACCTTTCTGCTCTTTCTATATATTGTTTGGTTCCCTTAGTACCTAAAAAGCAATGATAATTTCAATGTCAGTCATTGCAAACATTCAGATATCAAGCAACATTCACTGAAGCTTATAAGAGAATGGGCTTAACTCTGCAAAACAAATATCTTTTACCAACAATGAAAGCCATGAACATCCGGCCAGCTGAAAGCAATGGGAAGCCATGAAGCAGGAAAAAACTGATTGGTGCTTTGTTAGAGAGAGTCTGGGAACAAATGTAGATGGCAACATCAGTCTCTGACAATAAATGCCTGCAACAAAACTCTGGAAACCCTGGACCAATTCCCAGATCTTGGAATGACCTCTAATTAAGGTAGATATTAATGATGAAATTCACCATTGCCTTTGGTGTGGCAGCCCAGTTTTCGGTTATCTGAGGAGAAGCATGTTGAAAGATCAAGTCCTCAGACAAGGCAGGAAGCTCAAGGTCAACTGGGCATCAGTGATTCTCCTCCTGAATGCTTCTGAGACATGGACTACCAACACCAGTTACTTCAGAGCACAGAAGATATACCACTCCCTCCCCAAAGTCCTTCAAAACTACCAGTAGGATAAACAAACCAATGTCAGTGACCTCCAGCAATCCATTCCAAACAATGATGCCCTAGTTACACTAAATTGGCTTTGATGGGCAGGCTCCATTGTTCAGATGCCCAAAACCAGATTCCAAAAACAGACACTTTGTTCCGAGCTGTTATGGCAATAAATTACTGGGCAAACAAGAGGAAAATATACAACAATGTTCTCAAGACCTTCTTAAAAATGTGTAACATCCCCATGAACTTGTAGGAATCCCTATCCTATGACGATTCAAAAAGATAAAGGAATATTCAGAATGACATTGAGAACCTTGGGTCGATGTAGACAGGAGGCCAGCATATCTGGCAGAAGGAGCTCACTACTTTACAAACTTTTCACCCATCTTCCCTGACAAACATCTCCTGCCCCACCTGTGACAGATCCTCAATCTCAAGAGGCTGCCTAAGAAGAGGAAGAGAACAAAGCAAAAGTATCTCATTTTAATTTGAACAAATGAGCAACCAGACCTCACTTTGGGGTGGGGAATTCGAATGATTCACAATCTTTCTTCACAGCATTTTCTTCTCTTCCCAAGAACCACCCTGGTGAACTAATGTTGCACTTCGTCCAGAGCAGGTATAAACATTGTTGTCTAAAAAGACCAAAACCAGAACAGGATACTTTACATGCAGTTTCATCAAAATTCAACATAGTTATAGCAATTCTTCTTTACTCTAGCTATCTTACAGTAAAATTACTTTTTACTGTAATTACTGTACTTAATACTGCATTTAATTCATATTTAATTTAATATTGTATTTATTTTACAATATTTAATATTTTATGTCATTATAAATATAAATTAACTATAAAATAAAATGATAAATAATATACATTTGTAATAATTAATGATAATAATATAAATAACATTTATTACATAAAATAAAAATTTAATAGTAATTAAAAACCCTTACAGTAAAAGCTATCCCATCACTCAATTTCTTAATTTTTTATTGTGTAAACATTTTAATTTTATGTAATATATTTGCCAGGATTCTGAATCCCTCTAAACACTGGCACATTTTAGTAACAAGTAGGGAGGTGAATGATTAAGTCTGATGTGGGGAAATGAGGACTTATCTGTTGTGGAGGAAGACTGGAAAAGCAGTATCATTTTTAGAAGTGAAAGACTCAATAAAAGCATTCACCGGTTTTTATATTTCTTGTTTGCAGGTATATTCCATTTTCTCCCTTTTTGTCAATTCCCTTGTTAATTTCAAAAGCCCTCAGAATGACTAGGCTTAGTTTATTTTAAACTAATTGAATATAGTTAAATGGAGGAATTCCTACATCCCACTGTGCCAAATGTTCATTGTCATCAAATTTTCATTGTTGCATTCTGTAATGTCAGACTCCATACCTCAGCAAGTAACTTTACTTTTATATGTCCACTGGGCCACACCCAAATTAAGACTGCTGTGTTGGATTCCAACACTAATAATTATTTTCTTTTCAGGCATAAATTACAGGTGAATGACTATTGGCCACATTGCTGCTTAACTATTCTTTTTAGACAGTTCTTCAGGATGAGGAAGACTTGCAAATCAGAATCAGAATCAGGTTTATTATCACTGACATATGTCATGAAATTTGTTGTTTTGCGGCAACAGTCCAGTGCAAGACATAAAGACATAAAAAAAATTACTATAAATTACCAAAATAAATCAATAGTGCAAAAGAGGAATAATGAGGTGCCGTTCATGGGTTCATGGACCGTTCAGAAATCTGATGGTGGAGGGGAAGAAGCTGTTCCTGGAATGTTGAGTATGGGTAGTCAGGCTCCTGTACCTCCTCCTCAATGATTGTAATGTGAAGGGGCCATGTCCCGGGTCGTGAGGGTCCTTAATGATGGATGCTACCTTCTTAAGGCACCGTCTCTTGAAGATGTCCCAATGGCGGGGGGGGGGGGTTTGTGCCCCTGATGGAGCTTGATGAGTCTACAACCCTCTGCAGCCTCTTTTGATCCTGCACATTGGAGCCTCCATGCCAGGTAGTAGTGCAACCAGTCAGAATGCTCTCCACCATACATCTGCAGAAATTTGCAAGAATCTTTGGTGACATACCAAATCTCCTCAAACTCCTAACAAAATAGAGCTGCTGACGTGCCTTCTTCATGATTGCATCAATGTGTTGGGCCCAAGAAAGATCCTGAGATTTTGAAACCCAGGAACTTGAAGCTGGTCACCCTTTCCACCGCTGACCCCTCAGTGAAGACTGGTGTGTGTTCTCCCGACTTCCCCTTCCTGAAGTCCACAATAAATTCCTTGGTCTTGCTAACGTTGAGTGCAAGGTTGTTGTTGTGACACCACTCAACCAACCAATCTCTCTCATTCCTGTACACCTCCTCATCGCCATCTGAGATTCTGCCAACAGTGGTGTCATCAGCGAATTTATAGATGGCATTTGAGCTGTGCCTTGCCACACAGTCATGAGAGTACAGCAGTGGGCTAAGCACACATCCTTGAGGTGCGCCTATGTTGATTGTCAGTGAGGAGGAGATGTGATTACCGATACGCACCGACTGTGGTCTCCCGATAAAGCAAGTCAAGGATCCAGTTGCAGAGGGAGGTACAGAGGCCCAGGATTTGAAGTTTGTTGATTATTTGCTTCCATTTTGCTTTTTATGGGATCCAAGGTAGCTCATGAGACCAATGTGGGAATCACAAATGCTTCTACCTATTTACTACTTAATTGCTAATGGCTTGCAGTTTTTTTAAGGTTCTCGGCGTTGCACTGATGACTAAAGGTATAAATGAGACATTGATGAGGATTGACATCCGAGACTTCACTTAGTGATTACATGACACATGGGTCTAGATTTGAACTGAATTAAGTGTTAAAAGCTTCATCTTCTATGTATGGTTTTGTAGCGGTTGCTACCGCGGAATAAAACAAGACTCACTCGGAGGATTGCCAAACAGAACTGATTTATTTTCCCGCCTTGCGCGGGCCCTTTAAGGGAGAAAACTCCCCCCCAAAAAACCGGCAATGACGTAAGTCCTACGTCATCAGGACTTTCCCGCGCGCGGGTTCTCCCCGTCGCTCGGAAAGACGAGGCCTGCCGCCATCTTGGGCCTCGTCGCTCCGACACCGCGCGACCCGACTGCCGAGCCGGTTCGCCCGACTAGACGGTGAGTCGCCACAGTTTGCTGTTAGGAAACATTTAACCATGTCAGGATAATGCACAACTTATTTTCAGTGTCTGTCTCTACCAAGCAGAAGACTTTTAACAAAAATACTTTGCTGTTAGTGCAGTTCCAAAACACACTTCCCTACTTTTAGCAAGGTCATGGGAGTTTGTTTACTAGGAGCTTGCCTATAGTTAATATTGGCCAACGTTTGACACAAATGCCAGTTATAAGCATGAATGAATTTCTAATATGTGGAAAAGGCCAGAAGAATACATGAAAATGACTTGCAAGTAATAACAATAGACCAAAGCTAAGAGAGATAAGGCAAATGGGATCCACGGAGACTTGGTAGATTGGATTCAAACTTGGCTTGGCCATAGAAGACAGAGGGTAGTGGTGGAGGGGTATTATTCTGACTGGAGGTCCATGACGAGTGGTGTTTCACAGGGATCAATGCTGGAACTTCTGTTGTGATATAGATATCATATATATATGATTTGAACAAAAATGTAGGTGGGCTGATTAGTGAGTTAGCAGACAACACAAAAATTGGGGGAGATGTGGACAGTGACAAAGGTTGTCAAAAGATTCAGCAGGATATAGACCCATGGGAAGAGAAATGGCAGATAGAGTTCAAACTGGACAAGTGTGAGGTGTTGCACTTTGAGAGGTCAAATTTAGGAGGAAAGTGTACTGTAAATGGCAGGTCCCCTAGGAGTATTGACAGACAGTGGGATCTTGGGGTGCAAGTCTATAGCTCCCTGAAACTGGCAACACAAACAGATTAGGTAGTAAAGAAGGCATACGGCATACTTGCCTTCATCAGCTGAGATGTCAAGTACAAAAGTCAGGAAGTCATGTTGCAGCTGTATAGCATTTTGGTGAGACCACATTTGGCATATTTTGTGTACTTCTGGTCGCCATACAGGAAGGATGTGAAGGCTTTGGAAAGGATGCAGAACAGGTTCACGAGGATGTTGCCTAGATTAAAGAGTATTAGCTATAAGGAGGGGTTAGACAAATTTGGATTGATTTCCCTGGAGTGACAGAGGCTGAAGGCAACCTGAGAAAAGTCTATAAACTTATGAGAGGCATAGATAGGGTAGACAGTCAGAGTCTTTTTCCCAGGATGGAAACGTCAAATACTAGAGGGCATAGGTTTTAAGGTGAGAGGGGGAAAGTTTAAAGGAGATTCATTCGGCAAGTTTTTATACAGAGAGTGGTATGTGCCTGGAACATGCTGCCAGGGGAAGTGCTAGGATCAGTTACAATAGAGATAAAAGAGACTGCAGATGCTGGTATCTAGAGCAACAAACAATCGGCTGGAGGAACTCAGTGGATCAAGCAGCATCTGTGGGAGGAAAGGAGTTGTTGTTGCTTCGGGTCTAAACCCCCTGATCAGGGCTGGTGTACTGTTCTATGATAAGAACATCAGAAATAGGAACAGAAGTAGTCCCCTTATGAATACAGCCCCTTAAGGTTTCACTGTCATTCCATAATATCATGACTGCCTGATCACTGGTGTCAACTTTATTTTTCTTTCTAATCTCCATCACATTTGATTCCCCACTGTCCAAAAGAAACTGTTTCAGCCTTGCATACACTTAAAAACTCAATATCCACAGTTCTCTGGGTGGAGAATTCCAAAATTCACAACACTTTACAAGAAAAAGTTCCTCCTTGTATGTCTGACATTTCCTAATTTTAGGTTCCACCATCATGGGAAACATCTCACAGCATCTTGCCTCCCACATACCTTGTCCAAAGGATTATGGTTGTGCCTGTTAGAGGTCAAATCATCCCAGCCCTAGGACATCACTCCCAGAGTTTCTCAGAGTAGTGACCGAGGTCCAAACAGAGACCTTCATCAGAGACTTTTCTTCCTTCATAAGGTCAGAAATGGAGATGTTTACTGATGATTGAACATTGTTCACTTCCATTCCCAGGTGTTCAGCAAATGAGACAACCTATGCTGTACGCAGCAAGATCTCAAAAAAATCCAGGTATGGGCTGATAAGTGGCATGCACCATTCATGCCCCAAAAGTGCCAGGCAATAAGTATCTTCAACAAGACATACTTACCATGACATTCATTGGCATTACCATCACTGGGTCCTCCAGCATCAACGTTCTGGAGGTCATCATTGATCAAACACTCAATTGGATCAGTAACATAAATACTGTGGCTATAAGAGCAGTCCAAAGGCTGGATATCCTGCAGAAGTGACTTGGGTCTGGTCTTCAGAGAGCAGTTCTGGCAACAATAAGGCACAAATAAACAATATTCTGGAATTCTCTCTAAATCCCTGGATAAGTCTGACCAAACTCAGGAAACTCAATACCATCATGAACAAAGCAGCCCTTTGGATTGGTACTCAACCTACCACTCTGAACATTCCTTCCCTCTGCTATCAGTACAGAGTGGCTGCAGTGTACAAGCATACTGGAGTATTCATCCAGGCTACTCCAATGCATCTCCCAAACCTGTAACCTCTACCACCGAGAGGGACAAGGCATGGGAACACCACTATCTGCATGTTCCTCTCATACATCAACCTGATTTGAAAATAGATCACCATTCTTTCATTATCACTGGGTCTAAATCCTGGAATTCTCTCCCCACCTGAGGGAGTGCTTTTGCCAGGAGTGTAGTAGTTCAAGAAGGTGGCTCGTCATCACCAAGGGCAATTAAAATAAAAGTCTTCTTTGATGGAAGCATAGCAAACTGATAAAAATGT
This sequence comes from Pristis pectinata, assembly GCF_009764475.1. Taxonomy (NCBI): domain Eukaryota; kingdom Metazoa; phylum Chordata; class Chondrichthyes; order Rhinopristiformes; family Pristidae; genus Pristis; species Pristis pectinata. The sequence continues at coordinate 89,880,903 of NC_067409.1, forward strand.
TTAATATTCCCAATAAACATCTAATTCCAATAGCTGACATTTCTCAGGATGGAGCACCTGTGGTGAATGGGTACTTGTAAAGGGTGTCAGTAGATGGACAAACTCAAGGACTTGATCTTCACTTAGATCAATGCTTTACAAGAATATGGGAGCAGAAGTAGCCTGTTTATCTCCTCATAATTGTTCTGACAATCAATGGTCAATCTTTGATCAACATACTCTAATCCACAAGTCACTTGAAACCTTTGTTTTTCAAAAATCCAAAAATGCACAAGATTTAAAAGTACAAATAGACCTTGCATCAATTAAATTCAGAATGTCTTCAATTCTCTTTCTGTGAAAGTGTTTCATAACTGAAATTCTGAAAGACCTGTTCCTGATTTGTACTCTATGGCCCAACAGAAAAGAATTATATTAAGATCGATGATGTTCTGTTCTGCCAACTGCACCAGTGTGCACATATTCACAGAAGCATTATTCTTCATGTACTCCTAATTCCTGACCACCCTGTGCAGATTTTCCAAAGGAGATTGTGCTGTGTCCTGTGGTTTGATGTGCTGGTATTCTCTACTGGATCAACACACAGCAATTTTTGCATCAATATATTTTGACGTCTGTTTGATTTGATACCCTAACATGCATTAAGCCTATTCAAAACAAAAACTTGGTTTCAAAGTGGCTCATAGTTGTTACTTTGTCTAACCTGTAGAGTGACAGAACACAGTGTGAATGATGTCAAAGTTGCTTTGTCAGCCTCCCAAAATTTAATTCATGTTTGTGCCTTAAAACGCTCATACTGTGGAGAGGCAGCTCCCCCAAGGATTTACTGATGGCATGTAATAGTTCTAGTAATTTGCCTCTTGTTTCCTTGTTTTAATGCTGAACAGAGCATGAATACTCCTTTCTTGGGAGTTACTGACTCTTCCTACGCTCAGCAGTGTTTAGCTGATGCACTGATGACTTTTCAAATCTGCTTCAGCCTCCCCAAGGGAATAACTTCAATGAATAATTTTCGTTGTGACTTGCCTCCCATTCTGTCCTCGGGCAGATTTAATGGACCAGCTGGCCTTTTCCTTCCTGTGGATTTCTTATGTGAAAGCTCTTGAGGATGACTTCAGGAAGGAAAGATGGTGAAATCCTCCCAGATCCAAAAGCAATAAAAGCAAAACAATTGAGAATATGGATGCTCCATTGTAACTGCAGAAAACGTTCCGAACTTCACAATGGGACTTGAGACACACCTCAGCAATGAATATTTGATATGCTATGAACCTGTACAACTATTGTGCTTTGCTTTAGCTGAATATCCACCTTGCTCTTTTTTTAAAAAAGAAATCATAACCAGTTTACAATTAGCCAGGTTCAGTTGGTGATTATTCCATATAATCTGTTGGTCTGTGCAAAATAATTTACTCTTAATATGTTAGTTTTTAAAAATGTTTGGCTCTTTGTCAAATCTTGCAAAGACACATTTGGCCAAATAGCCTGTGTGCATCTATATCCCTATCTTATTTTCTTGATGTCTCAGCCTATTGAAGCTCATGCCTCTTGTTATTTTGTTTTCAGTGAAGTGAATAATGAGAAATACCCAAGTGATGATGGCTAATCTAACTCTTCCTTCCTGAAGGAACATTCCTTCTCCAATCATTTCATCCAGCTGCTTTATAAATGGTTCCAGGGAATAGATTTTACTCCTGCTTGGCATTCTCAGCATTCTAAATAAATGGATATCCTGGATGCTACTGGGACACTGAGGAGCAGATAAGTAAGCAGATTTTGGAAAGGTGCAAAAATAACAGGGTTGTTGTCATGAGAACTTCCTTAATATTGATAGGCACCTCCTTAGTGCAGAAGGTTTAGTTGCGGCAGAATTGGTTAGGTATGTCCAGGAAGGATTCCTGATACAGTACGTGGACAGGCTGACTAGAGGAAAGGCCATACTGAGTAGGAAAGTTGAGGGGAGATGTCAGAGGTATGTTTTTATTTACACAGAGTGTGGTAGGATCTAGTACTAGACAATGAAACTGGTCAGGTGACAAACCTCTCAGTAGGAGAGCATTTCGGGTATAGTGACCACAGTTCCCTAACCTTTAGCATAGCCATGGACAAGGGTAGCATGGACAAGAATATGATATGGGAAAGTTTTTATTTGGGGGAGGGTTATGACAATGGTATCAGGCAGGAACTTGGGAGCGTAAATTGGGAACAGATGCTCTCAGGGAAATGCACAGCAGAAAAGTGGAAGCTGTTTACAGAACATTTGGATGGGGTCCTGGATAGGTTTGTCTCACTGAGACAGGGAAAGGATGGTAGGGTAAAGGGACCATGGTTGACAAGAGAGGTGGAAGGTTTAGTCAGGAGGAAGAAGGAAGTATGCTTAAGGTTTAGGAAGCAAGAGTCAGGCAGGGCTCTTGAGAATTGTAAGGTGGCCAAAAAGGAGATTAAGAAGGGACCTGGGAGAGCTAGAAGGGTACATGAGAAGTCCTTGGCGAGTGGGATTAAGGAAAATCCCAAGGCATTATGCACGTATGTGAAAAACAGGAGGATGACTTGAGGGAGGGTAAAACCGTTCAGGGATAAAGAGGGAAACATATGCCTGGAGGAGGAGGGGGTAAGAGAGGTCCTTAATTAATACTTTGCTTCAGTGTTCACAAGGGAGAGGGACTTTGATGAATGTGAGGTCAGTGCAGAGCAGGTTAATATGTTGGAGCATGTTGAGGTTAATAAAGAGGTAGTGTTGGAGCTTCTGAAAAACATTAGGATAGGTAAGTCCCCGGGGCTGGATGGGATATACCCCAGGTTACTATGAGAAGTGAGAGAAGAGATTTCTGGGGCATTGACAATGATCTTTGCATCCTCCCTGGCCACAGGAGTAGTACCAGAAGATCGGAGGTTGGCAAATGTTTTTCCCTTGTTCAAGAAAGGTAATAGGGATAATCCTGGGAATTATAGAACAATGAGTCTTACGTCAGTAGTGGGCAAACCATTGGAGACAATTCTTAGGGACAGGATTTATAAGCATTTAGAGAAGCATAGTCTTATTTGGGATAGTCAGAATGGCTTTGTGAAGGGTAGGTCATTCCTCATGAGCCTAATTGAGATTTTTGAGGAAGTAACAAAACAAATTGATGAAGGTAGAACAGTGGATATGGTGTATATGGACTTTAGTGAGGCATTTGACAAGGTTTCTCATGGTAGGCTCATCCAGAAAGTTATGAGGCATGGGATCCATGGATTCAGAGTTGGCTTGCCCACAGAATGCAGAGGGTGGTAGTAGATGGAGAGTACTCTGCCTGGAGGTCGGTGACTGGTGGTGTTCCATAGGGATCTGTTCTAGGATCCCTGCTCTTTGTGATTTTTAGAAATGACTTGGATGAGGAAGTGGAGGGATGGGTTATTAAGCATGTAGATGACATGAAGGTTGGAGTTGGTGTGGATAGTGTAGACAATTGTAGGTTACAGTGGGACAAAGACAGGATGCAAAGTTGGGAGACGTGGTAGATGGAATTCAATCTGGAAAAGTGTGAAGAGATACACTTTGGAAGAACAAACTTGAAGGCAGAGTTAATGGCAGGATCCTTAGCAGTGTGGAGGAACAGAGGGATCTTGGGGTCCAAGTCCATAGATCCCTCAAAGTTGCCAAGCAGCTTGATAGGGTGGTTAAGAAGGCATATGGTGTGCTGGCCTTCATTAGTCAGGAGATTAAGTTCAAGAGCAGCAAGGTAATGTTGCAGCTCTATAAAGCTTTGATTAGACCACACGTCTGGTCAGCTCATTACAGGAAGGATGTGGAAGCTTTAAAGAAGGTGCAGAGAAGATTTACCAGGATGCTGCCTGGATTAGAGAACGTGTCTTATGAGGAAAGGTTGAGCGAGTTAGGGCTTTTCTCTGTGGAGTGACACAGGATGAAGAGGTGACTTGACTGAGGTGCATAGATTATGAGGGACATAGACAGAGTGGACAGCCAGCATCTTATCCCCACAGCAGCAATGGCTAATACTAGAGGACCTCAGTTTAAGGTCAGAGGAAGAAAGTTTAGAGGAGATGTCACAGGTATTTTCTTTTTTACATAGAGAGTGGTGGATGCCCGGAATGCACTGCTGGGGGAGGTAATAAAGACTGATACAATAGGGACATTTAAAAAAAATCTTAGATGGGCACATGGATGAAAAAATGGAGGCTTATGGGCTGTGTTGGAGGGAAGGGTTAGACTGATCGTGGAGTAGGTTTACATAGGTCAGCACAACATAGATAGGGCCCGTACTGTGCTGTACTGTTCTATGTTCTATGGATGCTCTGCTGGGATTGCAAACTTTGAAATCACACTAACTGCCCTTCTCTCAACCTTGACCAAAGTGGCAGTATGAGGTTTCTATGTCATGTGACTAACAGTGGAGACGTGCATTGTTGCATCCTTGCTCACATTCTGAGATGGGAAAATGCACAAAAACCCTGTGACAGAGAATTATAACTCTGCATCATAAATGATTGAAGTTGAGAACTGATTCCAATGTTGGGTGTAAATTAAAATAGGCTTGGGTCTGTTTTATGGAGTCCCATCATTGCCTCCTACACGTACAAGTTACATTTGTTCAATTCTCTTTCATACAATAATCCTCTTCCAGCCCTAATTGTTAAATGTTTGTTTGCTTCTCTACTTAAGCAGAGGGGGGCCACTAGGTGAAATGAGCAAGGATATCAGTCACTTTGCTCTATGGATCCTACAATACTGGGAATATTGATTTGTCCACATGAACTGGACTCCACAGTAGGATACAAAGGTGGGATAATGGGACCAGGCAGTCAAACAGGAAGGGGCCTGCAATTCCAGTTTAATTGGAATGGAAGGAGTCACTGGAAATGACAATAGGCAACTCTTTAGAGCAGTAGGTAACAGGTTTAAAGAATACATTTGAAAGTTTTAAGGCTCAAAACTTATAAACCAAAGTTTTAACAATGAGCCTGATCTCACTTGAGCAGGACATCTAAGTTTCCAATATTCATCAGCATAAACTTGCCTTAAGCAATGCTGCTGCTGCTGTTGTGAGCACATAAGAGTCAAGTGATGGCAACAGGAAACTGGGACCTGACCTCAGCAGCAAATATACTTAACCATGGCCAATTCTTATTGAAATGGGACCTCTTACAGGATCCACTATTTGTTAGACTGTTACTAATATGTCCATAAACAAGATATGCTGATGTGAGATCCTGTCCGATTATTTTAATTGCGTTCTTTTGAAGAGGTAATTAAATATATTGAACAGGATAGTGCAGTTGACGTGGTTTACATGGACACCTGTAAGGCCTTTAGGCAAGATCCAACATGAAGGCTGGGTCCAAAAGGTCCAACATGAAGGCTGGGTCCAAAAGGTCCAACATGAAGGCTGGGTCCAAAAGGTCCAACATGAAGGCTGGGTCCAAAAGGTTAGGTAGAGCTCATGGGATCCAAGGCAAGTTGACAAATGGGGTCTAAAACAAGCTTGGTAATAGGAGGCAGAGGGTTACGATGGAGGGTTGCTTTTGTAATTGGACACCTATGACCAGCGATGTACCACAGGGATTGTTGCTGGAACCCTTACTGTTTGTTATGTACATTGATGACTTCAATGTACAACATACGACTAGTCAATATGAAAATGACACAAACATTGATGGTATTGTTGATTGTCAGGAGGGTGGTTACAGCTTATAACTTACCAGCTAATCAATATCATTCTGTAGCCTACATTCTATTAGGCTACAGAATGATATTGATTAGCTGGTAAGTTGGGCAGGGTAATGGTAGCTAGAATATACCCTTGATAAATGTAAGGTGATCCACTGAGGGTAGGACATACACCATGAATGATAGGGTGGGAAATCGCCACCAGAAGGTTCCCCTCCAAGTTGCACATCATCCTGACTTGAAAGTATATTGCTCTTCTTTCTTCATCACTGGGTCTGAACTCACTCCCCAACAGCAGTGTGGGAGCACCTTTACCAGTTGGATTGCAGCAGTTTAAGAAGATGGCTCACCACTATCTTCTCAAGGGTTACTCAAATTGGATAATAAATCCCACATCCTGAAAAATGAAAACAGAAAATTAAACAAAAATCATGGTATTATTTTTTTAATGAATTTTTGGGCCAATTTGCTAATATTTACGGGAGATCCAAGTGAGTACTATTGTTATACACCAGAAATGTTTAGCATACCAAAGGAGGATGAAATCCAATTTCTATGCACTGGACTGGAATGGTCAACACCCAAAATGTAATAGATTATTTTCTGCAAAGAAATTGATGCACAATGTTAATCTAAAACATCAGTAGACTTCATTAAAGAAAACACACACAAAGTGGATTGAATGAGTACATATCTTGACCAAGGAATTGATTGAATTATCAGTTTTTTTCTAATTTCACATGGAGCTTCTTACTGTGCAGTTTCCTTTTACCTAGTAAGATGGCATTGCCTTGTTGAGAGAACCCATGTTATAAACCTATCAGAACAGTGACAATCATGAATCTACAAATAGGCATGAAAATTTGTTGGATGCCCATCAGCAGAAGCATCCACTGAGAACACCTCTTCATCACCCTGAAGGCTCCATTATTCAACAATGAAACATCAGAACCAGTAGTCTAAACTCCTTTGCAGTAACAGATCATGACTAGAACATTCACATAAAAGAAAAAAATGTTGGCTTAGTTTTGGTCTGGCGGTAGATGAATGGGATAGAATAAAGATAAATGAGGAAGAATAGATTACATCTTAGGACTTTTAATGTAGAATTTGGCAAATTACATTCAAAGTTAAAAGTATTCCAGAGGAAGTGTTACAACTGAAATAAAAACAGAATAACAGCAGAAGCCCAAGTGGAAGGCTGTTGCACGTCTCCAAAGGAAAATGCTACTGTGGCAGCATTAGGTTCTCATTTTGTTTAATGCTGTATAAATAATTGAGCATAATAATCTTACATAAAGTTGAACAAATGTTCACTCAATGGAGGAGGAGTGCTTAGATCTAACCTGATTTAACATAACCTAATAACTGGCAAGAGTTATTAGGTTATATTAAAAGTGAGATAAAGGATTGTTTACTTTGAGATATTAAAGATGATTAAAGCAGTAGATAGAGTGAAATGTTTCCTTAGGTGGAGTGTCAGAGCTTGGTTGATCAGAGGTTATGTCGGGGAGGTAGGAAATTATAACAGTGGGCAGTGGAAATTCAGAACTTCCATTCCCTAAGAGTTCTTTTGAAGCTGAGTGTCAACTCAAAATTTCAAACCCGAGTTTGGTAGATTTTTTGTTAGGTTAATTCATAGATTCATAGAGCAATATAGCCAGATACAGGCCCTTCGGCCCAACCAGTCCATGCCAACCATGGTGCCCACCCAGTTAGTCCCAATTTCCTGCATTCAGCCCATATCCCTCTAAGCCCCACCCCTCCACGTACCTATCCAAGTGCTTCTTAAATGACACTATTGTAATTGTCTAAACCACTTCCTCTGGCAGCTCATTCCATATACTCACCACCTTCTGCATGAAAAAGTTGCCCCCCAAGTCCCTTTTAAGTCTTTCCCCCTCTCCCTAAACCTATGCCCCCTAGTTTTGGACTCCACTATCCTGGGGAAAAGACTGTTGTCATTTACCTTATCTATGCCTCTCATAATTTTAAACACTTCTATAAGGTCGCCCCTTATTCTCCTACATTCCAAGGAATGAAGACCTCGCCTAGCCAACCTATCCCTATAACTCAGGCCCTCTAGCCCTGGCAACATCCTCGTAAATCTTTCCTATAACAGGGTGACTGAAACTGTACACAGTACTCCAAGTGCTGCCTCACCAATGACTTATACAACTGCAATATAATGTCCCAACTCCTACACTCAGTGCCCTGACTGATGAAGGCCAGCATGCTAAACGCCTTTTTCACCACCCTGTCTACCTGTGACGCTGTGTTCATTGAACTATGCACATACTCCTAGGTCCCTCTGTCCCATGACATTCCCTAGTGCTCTACCATTCATAGTACAAGTCCTACGCTAGTTTGACTTTCCAAAATGCATCACCTCACACTTATGTGTATTGAAATCCATTTGCCACTCCTCAGCCCACTAAGTGCATTAAAGGCTATCGATGTGCCAGCTGTGGCTCACTTTAGGGAGTCAGAACTTGTGGATTTGAGCCCCAATCCAGAAACCTGAGTGCATACTGTATTTAACCTAAGGACACTGAGGTACTCCTGCGGTGTGAGACATGCTGTCTTTTGGATGATATATTAACTTGTGCAGGGGTTCCCAGGTTAAAGCTGACCCGACTTATGGAAATCAGATTTTATGCAAATTCTCCCATACATTTTTAAAAGCATTTTTAAAGATAATAATAATAATAATAACATATTTTGTGGTATTCATTAATGAATGGATACAGTATGTATTCCATTGGTTTATTTATGGGTAGTGTTAGGGTGAATATCAATAAAATGAAAGAATTATAGCAGGTGTATGTAAAGCGATATGGAGAAATCACCTTATGGACAGTTCTTAGGACTGGAACTCTCATGTAACCCAGGGACTGCCTGTATTCTAGGTGAAGCTTCCTTTCTCAATGGAATCAAGATGGATAAATCAGATGGCATGGTGACACAACAGATGGAATTGCAGCCTCACTGCTCCAGTGGCCCAAGTTTAATCCTGATCTCTGGTGCTATCTGTGTGGAGTTTGCACCTACTGCACCTACTCCTCGTGACCATGTATATTTCCCCCAAGTACCCTGGTTTCCTTCCATATCCTAAAGATATTCTGATTGGTATATTAGTTGTCAACTGTAAATTGCCCCTACTGTTTGTTGGTTTTTGGAGAACTTGCAGAAGTGGGGTGTGGGGAGGTGGTGATATTGATGGGTATCTGAGTGAGAACGGGTTACTGGTAAGATAAATGAAAACATAAATACTCAGCAGGTCAGGCTGCATCAGTAGGAAGAAAAAAAAAGAGAAAAAATGCATATGGTGGAAGTCTAAAACAAAAAACAGAAAATGCTGAAAGTACTCAGCAGATCAGGTGACATCTGTGGAAAGAAAAGCAGAGTCAACATTTCAGGTCAGAAACCCTTCATCAGAACTGAAAAGAAGACAAAAGAAGCTTGTAAAGCTTCAGGGATGGAGGGGATGGGGAATGCCTCTGATAGGGTGAAACCAGGGTGGCCATGGGGATAAGCTGTAAACTAGGTTCTCTGTCCAATGAGTTTGTAGGTTGTCTCTGACTCTGATATCATGGTGTACTTCAGATGACTGAAGGCCCAAAATCCCTCTGTTTTCTATGCTGTTAAGAATTTTAAAACACATAGGGAGTGAAATAGGTCTGGAGCTAGTGAGCAATGGTTGATTGCAAACTGGCAGACTATTTTACACCCTGTCCGAGTTTATTTTCTCTTCAAGTCAAGTGAAAAGAATTTGTGCAGGGAATAAACCAGCTGTTGCTCACTATTGCTTGCTTTGTAATAGTGTCAATGATTAATGACTTCCTTATTAATCCTTCAAGGTATTAATTCTAAGAAAGGGAAATTTGTCATATTTGAGAAGCATAATTTATTTTGAGCAACCCTTCATTCGTTCCAAGCTGTTCCAATGGATATTTGTGTTTTAAGACTCGAATACTGCATTAGGGAATAGATGGAAAGATTTTACGTGAATGGGGATACAGGAGCATGTGAAAGCTATGAAATGCAGAGCTGTAGGGAAGGCCTTGCAGGTCAGGCCATGTTAGTGGAGACAGAAAAGCTGAGTTGTTATTACAGATAGATAACCTAGAATAGAACTGGACAGTTCTGATACAAACAGTGAATGCAAGTTAACTGAAATTGGTGAATTCAGTATTGAGTCCAAAAGGCTGCAATATGAGTAGCAGAAGATGAAGTATTATTCCTCAGGCTTGCATTGGGCCTCATTATAAATGTGCAGGAGACCACAGGCAGGTAGGTTAGGGCAAGAGTGGGATGGAGAATTAAAGTGGCAGGTGACTGGGAGCTCAGGATCAGCCCTGTGGGCTGAATGCCAGTACTGCCCAAAATGATCACTCATCATTTGATTTCTCCCATGTAGAAGAGACCATGTTGTGAACACTGAAAGCAGTGGAATGGAGTAGGTCCCCTTTAAAAGGTTAAAAATGTATCTTTAAATGGTAAACACTACACAGGATGACTGGCGTGTTGATGTAGAAGCCATGCACATCATAAGGACCACTGGTTGCATTCTGTATTCATGTAAAGTATGAATTTAACAAGCTGCCTTCAAACCAATGAATAGGAGGGTTTTCAACAGTTTGTCAACTTAGCTCTCATAATGAGACGTTGGAATAAGTGTTAAGAAGTTAGTCAAAGAAATGACATTTGAAGAGTATCTTTCAGAAGGACAGGGAGACAGAAAGATTAAGGTGGAAATCCCACAGTATACTGTAGGTCCTAGACAGTTGAAAGGTACCAGTTGTGGAGTGAAGGGAATATAGATGCACAAGGGCCCTAAACTGAAGAAGTGTAGAGATCCTAGCTTGGGTGGGTGAATATGTGAGGAAAAGGAGAAGTTTGGGGTGATTTGAAAACACAGATGAAAATGTAAGATTCAAGATATCCATGGAGTGAACCAGGGTAGGTTATTGAGAATGATAGGTGTGCAGGACCGTGCAAAACTAAAAGGACGAGATGAACATATCCCTACATTAAATTTCCCACTCACAGACAGCATCAATGGATGATTCAAAGCCAGCAATTTTTTTTGCACATTATTAAATTTTAAAAATTAGTAATTTGATTGGTCTACCTTAACCATGTGGCACCGTGTCTGAACAGCTGGAGGAGGTTACAGGGTAGAAACCAACAGCTTCGGGGAGCTTTAACTAAACTTTAGACATTACTGCAGATTCATCGTGGTTCTTGCTGTGTTGCTATTGATGCAAAAGCAGAACAAACGCAAGTTAATGTTGATTAGTACTTTTGATTTAAGATGGGTACTAGTAATAAAATTCTCTCTTTGAAATGCTTACAACAACAGCTGAATCATTAGATGTAAATCTAACTGAAGTTGATCTTGGCTTAATAAAGAACCAGTCATGTCATAAATGAACTGCTTAATGGAAAACATTTCAAATCTCCAAAGGTCTTTCCTATGACAAGTGCAATGAAGAAATGGTTCTTTTGCTGACAGGAACCTATTAGCTTCACTTAATAGGAAACTTTTTTCTTTTTCCTTCACATCCCAGCACAAATGATTGACGGCATACTGACATAAAACAAGCTTCTTAAAACTATTAACTTTGTGTTTACTAAACAATATTTTCTTACTTCTGCTTTCTAATCAGTTACTCTTATCTATAAGATCTCAATTTTTAATCCTATACTTACTAATAGTTTAATAATAATAAACCATTGACTTAGACAATCTGAACATTAACACACTTAGGGAAGGAGAAGAGTTCATCGGACTATATTTATCCTAATCAATTTAAATCACACATTTTACCATTGGAATTCAAATAACTACAAAAAAAGTGTGCAGCATCTGAATTGGAGAAAGAAATTAGAACGCGTTAAATAATTTAAACCTCATTTCCACATGTGGTTAGGGGCTTCTAACAATGTCAATTTTTAGCATTTTAAAACATTTTTATTTAATTTCCTTTCTATTTCATTTATCCTCATTTAATTCAATTTTCCTTCCCATCCTTTTATTTCTCACAGTACACGATTTGATTCCAATTCACTCAGTCTAATTTATCATCCTTTCCTGCGGTCCTATTTCTTTCTCAAACCTCAAGTCCTATTGAGTGTTGGTTTCAGTGCTCAGAACTGTAGTCATAATATGGTTGAGTTCAATATTGCCTTCAACAGGGAGAAATGTGAAACATACATTAAAAATCTCATTTTGAATGAGACTGACTTCCAAGCAATGATGTGATGAGACTGCTCATAGTAAACTGGGTAAATAAATTCATATGTGAAATAACAGTGGATCAAAAAGAACCATCAAAAAAGAAATTGAAAGAGAGTTAATTTGCACCCCTAAGAGGTATAAAGCTCTTAGCAATATGTCCTTGTGAAAAAGATGAGGAAGACCAAAGAGGTAACAAGCAGCTTAAAGCAAAAAAGAGTCATAAAAGAGTGAAAATTTAACATAAATCCTATCCAAAATAAGGTGGCCAGGAATAATATGGGCCTTATAAAAATTGAAAATGGAGACATTGTAACTGAAAGTAAAGAAATAACAGATATGATGAATGATTACTCTGTGTCAGTATATCCAGTAGAGGAAGAAGATACCATATCAGACATCCCGAGAAAACACATATTGAAGCAGGCACAAGGACTAACCAAATCAAAATAACATTATGTTAATTAACAGTAAGTAAAATAATGAGCTAACAAATCCCTCGGATGGTTTCTATCCTAAGATTTTAAAGGACATAGTTGAGAACATTGTTGTTGCCTTGTTAATTTTCTCCTGATTTGAGAACCATTCCTTAAAGCTGGAAAATGCAACTCCTCTATTCAATGAAGGCATGAGAAGATAACTTCAGTCTAATGTCTGCTTTTTGGAAATACTAGTGTCAATAATTAAGGAGAGGTTGATTGAGCACTTTGAAACTTTTCAGTTAATCAGCTGAAGTCATTATGGAATTATAAAACAGTGATCATGTCAGATGAGTTCCTTTGAATTTTTTGAAGAGGTGACAAAAATTCTGGGCATGGAATGTTTATGGAAGTTATGTAAATACAGTTCCAAAAGACATTTGATAAAGTTACTCACAAGAGACAGGTAGCTGAAGTTGAAACTCCAGGAATTGAAATCAAGTTGACTCAAGTTAATGAACAGGCATGGAAATTGGTTGAGTAGCAAGTGACAAAGAGTGGGAAAATGAACAGAGGATTCAGCTGGTAGGATGTTGCTTATGGTGTTCCACAAGGAATTATTCAACCATGAATAAATAACTTAGATGATCTGATAGAAAGCCACATATCCATGTTTGCTGAAATCACAAACATGAGCCGCATTTTAAGTAGTATAGATAGAGATGTTAAATTATCAATAGTACTGTTAACTTAATTCAGAAAGACTGGTGAATGAATTTTAATATAGACAGGAGTGACAGCATTCACTTTGGATCTAAAAGCTACAGAAAAAGCTACTTTCTAAAAGGTGAAAAACTAGAAGGTCAAAATAGATGTGGGGGTTAGGTGTATGTAGAACATTAAAATATCCTGGACAAGTGCAGCAGGCATTCAAAAAGCAATGGAACACTGGCCTTTGCATTTGAGAACTGAAATACGAGACGATAGAGTCATACTGCAACTCTACAAAATCCTAGTGAGAGTACTCTTACAACTCTCCACTTGGAATGTGATGTGCACTTCTGGCCAAACCTCAGGAAGGATTTGTTGACCTTGGGGTGAAACTAGATTTATCAGAATGATATGTAGACTTCAAGAGTTAAACTAAAATGGAAAAATCATGAAGCAGGGTTACAGTCCCTGGAATTTGGAAGGTTAAAAGTGATTTGATTGTCAAGTCTAGGGCTATATATTTATTTATAGATAGAGATTAGAGCCAGGGTTTTTAATGAAGGAAGTTAGGAGCTATCTTGCAAACAAAGTGCAGTGCAGGTTTGAGCTCTTTCCTGTAAACAGCAATTCATGTGAAGTCAATTGCAAATTTTAAGTCTAAATGATTACTGTTAATCAAAGGTGTTAAGTGGTAAGAGGAAAAGGTAAGGAGTATACAAAGGTAGATCACAGTCGTAGGCTGAATAATGCATGGAAAAGAGTCAAGGACTAGGAGTCCTGTACCTTACCCCATATTCTTATGTTGTTATATTTCTACATCAGCTTGCACATTCAGGAAGTAATGGTGTAAAAGATTTTGAGGTAAATGATGCAGAAAAACATGACTAATCAGGTACGCCATAGGATCAGGCTCAGTCTTAGGAAGCACCCTTTCTGCTCCATCAGTTTCTCATTGTCACCTTGCAGTTTCTTTCAATGAACAACAAACCAGTGGTAAACTGTGAGTGGTTTACTAGTGTGGGCTCAAAACATGAATGCTTCCGAAGCTGGACAATGCAGGTTTGTTACCCCAAAATAAGGTATTAATAGGAGTCACAAAAAGATGGTGCAATTATGATTTGAAACTAAAGGAAAGTATTAAATATTACATGTTTGATCTTCCTTTTATTTATCAGCCCAAGTTATAATTTAATTAATTATCAGGTACAATACATCTTCAAACATCAACAAAGACAATTGACATTTTGTAGTCATTATCAAAGAACTATCTTTTTAAAGATGAATTTTGTTCTCAAGAATACAAGAAAGTAGAAGCAGGAGTAGGCTTCAAAGCCCCTTAAGCCTGCCCTCCATTCAATATTATCAGGTCTGATCTATGCTGGCCTCAACATATTTTTATAAATGACTTGGACGAGGACATGGAAGGGTGAGTGGGTAAGTTTGCAGATGACACGAAGGTAGGTCGTGTTGTCGTTAGTGTAGAAGGTTGCTGTAGATTACAACAGGACACTGATAGGATGCAGGGCTGGGTAGAGTAGTGGCAGATGGAGTTCAATCCAGAAAAGTGTGAAGTGATACACTTTGGAAGATCGAACTTGAAGGCAGAATACAAGGTTAATGGCAGGGTTCTTAGCAGTGTGAAGGAACAGAGGGATCTTGGGGTCTACATCCATAGATCCCTCAAGGTTGCCGCACAGGTTGATAGAGTTGTTAAGGTGTGTGGTGTGTTGGCCTTCGTTAGTCGGGGTATTGAGTTCAAGAGCTGCAAGGTAATGTTGCAGCTCTATAAAACTCTAGTCAGACCACACTTGGAGTATTATGTTCAGTTCTGGTCGCCTCACTATAGGAAGGATGTGGAAGCTTTAGAGAGGGTGCAGAGGAGATTTACCAGGATGTTGCCTGGATTAGAGAACATGTCTTATGAGGAGAGGTTAAGCAAGCTAGGGATTTTCTCTTTGGAGAGAAGGAGGATGAGAGGTGACTTGATAGAGGTGTACAAGATGATAAGAGGCGTAGATCGAGTGGACAGTCAGAGACTTTTTCCCAGGGTGACAATGGCTAACACGAGGGGTCATAATTTTAAGGTGATTGGAGGAAGATACAAGGGGGATGTCAGGGGTAAGTTTTTTTTTTACACAGAGAGTGGTGGGTGCATGGAACGCCCTGCCTGCAGAGGCTGTGGGGGCAGATACATAAGGGACATTTAATAGACTCTTAGATAGCCGCATGAATGATAGAAAAATGGAGGGGTATGTGGGAGGGAAGGGTTAGATAGGTTAAAGTGATTGCACAACATCATGGGCTGAAGGGCCTGTACTGAGCTGTCATGATCTAAGTTCTAACTCATCTTTTGTGCCAATCCCCATAAACCTCAATTGTCTGAAAGATCAAGGAATTGTCAACCTCCACCTTAAATATATCAATCGATCAGTCCTCCACCACTCTTGGGAGCAGAGAGTTCCAAAGATTTAGTACCCTGTTGATGCAAATCTTTCATCAATGAATCCTAACCTTTCACTGTTAAATGGTGTAAAAGATAACAGTTTAATATAATCTTTTACTGTGTTCTGAATTTTAGTTTTAATAATTGCCGATTAGAAGAGCAGCATAACACACCAGATTTACTGTAGCTTCTCTGAATGTAAACAGCATCTGGATCAAGTGATCCCAGTGTAAGAAAGATGATTATTTCTAATGCTGGCTGTGAAGAAAATGAATGTGCTGATGTTCAACTGGCAAACCAAATTATGCAGAGAAGCAGGGAGGAAATTTAATCTACTAATGCTTGAGCATTATTCACATTTTGGAAATGCAATTCAGTAACATACTTAAAATTAAATTCTCAATGTCAGAGAAAATGGAAAATTAATGGAAATATAGAAGCTATGGATTTTGATCAATAATGCTGGAAAGGTTTTCACCACTCAATTATTTTTCCAGTTACTTGAGGACAGCTCACGCTGAGGTTTGGTTCATCGACAAACAATACCTAGTCCCAGGATTTAGTCTGTCCGTCACCATTACCTGTGAGCGGTGTTTTGTTCCTCTCAAACCAACCCTTCAGACTAGAATTTGGTTCCTCAATTACCAACATCTCTTATTTGGCTAGCAATTGTTCCCATGTCTCTGCTTTTGCAAACAAAGTAATTGAAGATCGATTTAACCCACAGTAAATTGTGATTGTCACTATTTCTGGGAACAATCATACCAATAGAAATATATGATCAAGTACTTCCTGTTAAGAGTCACTTTTGCAACTCCTAATACAATTTATGGTAAGGACATAAATATCTGTCAAGAAAGAGCAAATGCTTTGAAATTAAGACATGAAATTCCATGCATTATATTTCAGAAAGCAAAAGAAGTGCAGATGCTGGAAATAAAAAAGTAAACACAGCAAATCTGGAAATTCTCAGAATGTCAGTTAAAACTGACGAAATTTAATGTTCACTTGTTTCTCTCGCCATAGATGTTGCTTGATCTGCTGAGTATTCCCTGCATTTTATCTTTTCATAACAATATTTCAAAAGTGGCTTCATTAATAATCCATGCACGGTTAGATAAGTTTGATTCAATGGGCATGTTATTGTAGAATTTGTTCACGCTGATGTGGAAGCATTATTTACAACTCAAAGCCTGGAAATGTACTTCACTCACAGAATAAGTCTGTCACAGTTCTGAGCTAAAAATACAAAAGTGCTCCATCATGCAAATAGCATTGCTTCCTCCCCCAATATCAAATGATGCAGTAATGTGGAGAAATTCATTAGTATTGATTCATGTTGGATCATGTTGCATCAGTAAGGCTGACATACTCACTTTAAATTGGAAATTCTGCCGTCTATGGAAAAACAACATTGAACATATTGCCAATGTAACGAATCTTCATCCAGTACTAAGCTATATCATTGATGTTACAAAACTTTTGATATGTTGGAAAAGGCAATTACTTAACTTGATTGGATGTAATAATTGATGAAGTTATTGCCCACTAGCAAAACATCCATACTGTTGTTGTGCCTCACTGTGCAAAATCATATTCATGCGCTGACAGCAGCCTCAGTTCCTGGAATACAACAGTTTTCTGTCAATGGCTGGGGAAGAAAAGAACAAATATTTTCAATATCTCACATTTAAATTCACAGTTTGGAATAACATTTACAACTATGGAAACACATTTACAGTTATAAAACATAAAGAAGTTTTGATAACAAGAGGAAAACATTAGACAAATGTTACTTAGAATTATTGGTTATTGGTATCATTCAACACAGTTTGTTCTCAAATTGAAGTGTATTTTTGTTTTAATTTTATTTACAGCGTGGTAACAGGCCCCTCCGGCCCAACAAGTCTGTGCTGCCCATTTTAAACCCATATTAACCTACCCATACGTCTTTGGAATATGGGAGGAAACCGGAGCACCCGAAGGAAACCCACGCAGACATGGGAGAATGTACAAACTCCTTACAGACAGCAACGGGAATCGAACCCCGATCGCTGGCGCTGTAATAGCGTCGCACTAACCACCACGCTACCGTGCCTCCCACTTTCAACTTTTCATCACAGTGACAGCTCTTTCCTCCTTGCAGAATGGTTAAATTAATATGCTTTTGCAATGCATCTTACCAGGAAATTACAAAAATAAATTACAAAGCTATTCCGAGCTCCCACATATATATTTGTCTCTTTATTTCTAATATTTTATGGCAAACTCTCTGGTTGAGCAAGTTTAAACAGATTAAATGCTTGTTTAAGTTCGTGATGCAACAAAGTATTAATCAAAGGACATAAACCAAGGTTCATTCATGAGCAAGTCTGGGAATCAGACCTAAAGCACTAAGCAATTTGTTTTCAGCTATCTTCACTTCATAGAATCATACAGCACAGAAGCTAAGATAAGATATCTTTATTAGTCACATGTACATCGAAACACAGTGAAATGCATCTTTTGCGTAATGTTCTGGGGGCAGTCCACAAGTGTCACCACACCTGCAGCGCCAACATAGCATGCCCACAACTTCCTAACCTGTACGTCTTTTGGAATGTGGAAGGAAACTGGAGCACCCGGAGGAAACCCACGCAGACATGGGGAGACAGGCCCTTTCAGTCCACCTCATCCATTCCTACAGTTATGCCTGTCGAGACGAATCCCATTTACCTCAATTAGGCCCATATCCTTTTATGCCTTTCCTCTGTAAGTACCTGTCCAAGTAACTTTTAAGCATTGTAATTGTATCTGCCTATACCACCTCCTCTGGCAGCTCATTCCATATAACTACCCCACAGTCTTTGTGAAAAACTTGCCCATCAGATCTCCTTTAAAATTCTCCCCTCTCACCTTAACTCTATGCTCTCTAGTTCTAGGCTCCCCAGTGCTGGGAAAAAGAGATTCTAACTATCTATACTTGCTATGCCCCTCATAATTTTGTAAACTCCTCCAAGGTCATCCCTCAAGCTTCCTATGTTCTACTGAGAATAAACTCAGTCTATCCAATCTCTCCTTATAACTACAGCCCTCCACTCTAGACAACATCCTGGTGAATCTCTTCTGCACTGTCTCATTTGTTACCACATCCTTTCTGCGATGAGGTGACCAGAACTGTACACAATACTCCAAGTCAGTCAAACCAATGTTTTGTACAGCTGCTACATGGTGTCCCAACTCTTATACTCAATGGCTCGGCCTTTGAAGGCAAGTATATCAAAAGCCTTCTTCACTACCCTATCCACCTCTGTCACCACATGCAGCGTGCTCTGGACTTGAACCCAAAGGTCCCTCTATATGTCAAAGCTCCCAAGGTCCCTGCCATTTATTCTATATCTCCTACCACAATTTGACTTGCTGGTCAAAATGTGAACCATTAATCTATATTACCTAATGAAAGTAAAATGAAGTGATTGAACCTGAAGTTTAAGTAGCTGAGAATACAACACAAGAAAAATGCAAGTAGAGGATTTTGTAAAACTTCTTGCATATCCTCATTTATACATCTCCAATACTATTGGCAGGTTGCTCAAATTGTCAACAATGCAGAGCCATCTTTTCTTTCAGATCCGAGCTTTATTATTTTTAGTTTGTGCAAGATTCCAGCAAGAATACTATCCAGTTCAGTCCTTTCCTTTTTTTCACCCAGATTGCTTTGTTCAACTATGAGGATTAATGATTAACATAAAATGTCACTGAATGACAGCACAGGTTATCACCAGGAGACTATGTTGTGAACAGATTTGGCATTTGTGGGTCAAAAGGTGAAGAAAAGGTATGGTTTGTCAGAATTGGTAAATTTCTCCTGTCAAGTGCACTAGGTAGGAGATGAGAAGTACAATGCAAAGGTCAAGTGCCTCCACACAGTAAATACCAGAAGATCTGGAACAAAATAACCTACAAGCTAACACAGGCTACTATACAGACTGAAAATGTTATGGTTTTGACAAGTGCATTTCAAACATGTGACTAAGTGTAGGAAATCAACCTGTCAAATCTGGCAATTGTAAATGTACATTAAATGGCTTGGTTGATTCTGATGAAGGTCAATGCTTTCCTTGGATAATTGGCATTCCAAAGTTCATTCATTTTGAAGCATGTTTGCAAATGTGAATATATCTCCAAACGTACCCAGAACAAGTGTTCTGTGGGCTAATTTGAAAGAAGTAATTTAGCCTCCAAGTGATGACCTGTGCTTCTATCATCCTCCCAACAGAACAAGGATAGGTTCTGCTTATTCTCAAATTCTACCCACCAGCCTTCACATTCAACAGATCACACACTTTAATTCCCCACACTTCCAATGCAAGGCCATCACAAGACGCTTCTTCCCTTTCGGCTGTTCTGAAGAGACTCCAGTTTACTGTTCAACCTCTGCCAATACCTATTACCCTCCTCAGGACCATCCTGTACAATCGAAAGAGAATCATTACCTGCCATTTCACCATCAGCTTCCTCACAATTCAGAGCTCAATGATGCAGTTACTTGCTTCCACTTCCATATTGCACAATGTGTTTTCCTCTATTATGGGGAAACCCAACGCACATTGGGTGATATTTTGCAGAACACCCTATTTAGTCCACAAAAAATATGCTGAGCTCCTATTTCCCTGTCACTTTAATTTCCCATCCCACCACCTCTCTGATCTATGTCCTTAGCTTCAGGCATCAATCCAAGCTTGAGGAATAGCCTTTCATATTCTAACTAGGCACATAACAGTGCTCAGTGAGTTCAACAATTTCAGATCAACAACCATTCCAGCCTTGTATCTTGCATCTCTAGTATTCAATTTCTTATCTCTCTCCTCTTGTGGAGACTTTTAGATTTCATTGATCTCCTATTTACACCTCCCAGTCATACTTTTACTTAGTGATTTTTGCCATACTCTCTCAGATTCTGATGAAGAATCCTGGACCTGAAACATTAGCTGTTTCTCCCTCCACATATACCAGCTGACTTGCTGCGTATTTTCAGTATTTACTGTTTTTATTTTTTGTTTCCAGCATCTCCAGATTTTTTTATTGATTTTCAGATGCAGTGGAGCTTTGCAAAAGGCAACCTAACAACACTATTCTGTGAACTTAACAAATTGAGTCCTAGCTCTTGATGTGACCTTCCAAAAAGGTATTACAGTGACACACAACACTCTTCTGACACCATTAAAACATAGTAATGTAACTTCTAGTCCCCTCACTCTGAAACGATAAGTTGCGCCCCATGAGGAAAATTATGAGGTTGTTGGTAAAACACCGAACACAAATCTTCAGCTTCAGTACATTTCTACTCATATTCTTTGGCAATATGTTGCCCACAGATACTTGAACTGATCTGGTGATGTAGGACTACAGGGTGCTGTTGTAATGTTAACGGACACTTACAGACTTATCCTTGTTGAAGTTTTAATCTCCCTAATGAAGAGTGAGTGATGAAGGTATCACCATAAGTTAAGGCTGGCACTGTGCTATTTTCTGGGTGGTTGGATAAAGCAGGTAGAGCAAGACCATGTCATGTGAATGTAACTACTTATCTCACCTGCCCAATAGTAGCGTACCACTAGGTCCAACAGGATTGTGACTTTTCATCTGCAGGTAGGGATCTTAAGTAGAAAAGCTGAACAAAACAAGGGCACTAAGAGAAACCAGCAACAAAGGCAGTAAGAGCACACAAAAAGTATAATCAAAGCAGCTAAGAAAACTGCAGCAATACAAAGCTCCCCAGTTAATAACATTCTCTTCTGCTTTAAGGGTACAGGCCATGAACTACCTATCATAAATGGGTGATCTAATTTCAATGCATTTAACAACAAGAGTAACAACAGACTATTTATGTACCTTTCCTGTTGAAGGTAAAAATTCCAAGGCACTTCAAGAAGCACTATAATAAAAAATTTGACACTGAACCACTGAAGGAGATTAGCTCAGATGATTGAAAACTTGGTCAAAGGGTCAAAATTTTAAGGGAAGAGAGCTGGAGTGACTTAGTGGACAACTCCAGAGCTAACAGCACTGACAGTGGTGTTGGACTGATTGCAATTGGGGATACTCAAGACACCAGATTTAGAGGAGCATCAGTACATGTGAATGGAGGAGATTACAGAGATGGGGGGTGGAAAACAATGAAGACAGTTGAACACAAGACTGAGAATTTTAAAACTCAGGTGTTGTTTAACTGTGTTCAAGAGCAGATTAGTGAACCAAGAGGTTGTGATACTGTGGCAAATGGGATTGGGTGCAAATTAAATATAAACAGAAGAGTTCTGGATGCCCTCCAGTTTATAGAGAATGTGAGGCAGGCCAGGAGTGTGTTGGAATAACCTAGTCGAGAGGTATCAAGGGCGAGGGTTTCAACAGCAGATGAGCAGAAATGGGCATGTGAAATATAGGCAGGAAATCAGTCACAGACTTTCAACCTCATATTGATGGTAATACATGGAAAAATAAAGTTTTCTTCAGTTTGAAATGTCCAGGTCAGCCGAATGTTTATCTGTCTATCCTGGGTGGTGGAAGGTTACCCAGGCAATCTAATAGTAACTCTATGTTGACATTCCTAAGATTTATACCATGAATCTGCCTGAACTTAGTCACAGAGAATCAGGAGCTGAGTGACCAGGCAAGATGGCAAAAACCCTTCCAATTATGTGGCCCTATTGGATGGTTATACATTCATGGTGACAGAACTACCGCATCACTTGAATTTAAGCACCTAGATACTTAGTTGATACACACTGGGGTTTCCAGGGAAGCTGGAATGGGTTGTTCACTGTCTTTCACATCCAATTGCCAGAAACAATCATTAAAACAATTAGAACACTGAAAGAAGCTGACACCAATAATTCTTTCTTTTTGTATCCAAAGCAAAGGGGAATAAATTGATTGCCATTACTTTTTATCTGCAATTTGATAGTGCATTTGTTATTGGATTTTCAGAAAAGGATGCATGTTTTCCCATTGTGAGAAACTGAAGGAACCGGGTAGGGATTAGCTCACCCCCTCACCAACTTTGATTTTTGTTTAGAATAGAGTGGAGAAGCTAATTGGCAGAACTTCAGTTCAACAGAGATTTGGCCCAATTGCTACTGCAAATAAGTACACTGAAGATATTAAATGGGCACAGGCCTTTCAGATTAGGCATTCTAAATCAGTGTTCTGCTCCATGGCCTGGTAATTAATTTACTGCCCTTTGATGATGTTAATTAGTGATGTGGGGCACTCTAATGCTGTTTTATATAAGAAGTCCCTAAAGAATCAAGATCTTCAGTTGGAAGGATGATACAACAGCATTGCTGGGATACCCTGTTCTATATACTATGCTGTATCTGTTTCAGCATGATGTAACAGATCAATGGAATACATGTTCTTGAGCTACAAGACTTTAGCCTTGCATATGTGATCTCTGCAATCAGCTTTTGAAGGGACTTAACAAAATACAATTAACACTCCTGCTGCTGCAGTGATGCAAAGGGTCCAGGAGAGTGCTCCCAGGGGTTAGAAAAACTTGGGCGGACTGACGAAGACCAACGTTTGCAGGAGGTGTGCTCTTTAACAGAGGCCCACTCCTGAGCTACAACCAAAGACTCCTGGTTGAAGCTTCCTGGAGAGATCTCTGTAGGAATAATATTACAAATGCAGTCTAGGACTGGGAGCTGAACTTGACTGCAGCCTTAAAGTCAAGGCACACAGCTGTGAATATATTGGAATCACAGTACACCACATATCTCAGCAAGGACAAAGAATGCAGTTTGATTGTTGGCTCTTTAAATAGCACAGTTTCAGGAGAAATGGAGATAGTAAACCTTGAAATGCTTGGATATTGGACCTATTTGCACTAACATTTGATGAATAGCATGCAAAATAAAATAATTATGTGCACATTTTAAACATTTTTCTGCCATTTCTGGTGGAGGTTCTGCCCATTATATTTATAGACTGGTATTTCTGGACACAATTCACCCTGCCATGTATGCCATTTTGCACATGCAATGATATCATAAACAGTTGATATTTATGGACAGTTTGTTCTGTGAAACTGTTGTTTTCAGACCAGGTGAAAAGGGTGAAAATCATGCTGGAGACATATTCTGGGAGTTGTAGCACTTTGGACAATTGTTTTAAATTTATTGATTCATTTTTCAGGATGTGCGCAATACTGGGAAGACCAGCATTTATCATGCATCCTTTATTCCGGGGCCACTATATATGTATATATATACTGTATTTACACACTATATATACATACATACACAAACATATATATATAGTGTGTGTGTGTGTGTGTGTGTGTGTGTGTGTGTGTGTGTGTGTGTGTGTGTGTGTGTGTGTGTGTGTGTAAAAAAGAGTGAACAACATTGCTATGGCTTAGGATAACATATAGGTCAGCTCAGATAAGTACATCAGATTTCCTCCTCTGAAGGACATTAGTAAACCTTTTGTTGCTTTTGTCAAATGTAACATTTTTGAAGTAGAGCTGACCTGCGGATAACACCACGGTTCATCAGAAAAAGGTGAAATCCTACTTCTAGACATATCCCCCTGCTTATTATATCAATCTTTACACCCACCACAGCCCTGCTATAATTTTAACCACCCCCATTAAAAATGTCTCCATAATCTCCTGTGTTGGAAAGAACGAAACCAGAATTTCTACACTTTCATTAAAACTGTGTCGCCATCCCTCATGAAATCAACACCTTCACTCCCTCACAATAATGAAATGTTGCTAAAGCAAAGCCATCCAAGACCCAGTGAACTAACAAATAAAGAGTAAATTAGCCAAACTGCATCAATACATTGATGAAGCATGAACTATCAATGAATTAATAAATAGCAATAAGCTTTAGCCAAAAGTAAAGTGAATGAATAAATTGAATGGTACAGTAGTCACACCATCAATGTCAACAAATTAATGAAGTACTTGGCACCAATGAATTAATAAATTAATTGTCTAGTGGGTGTACCAACAAGTCAATGAAGCAACAAATCAATACATTAATAAAATATCAGGCACCAGTGAATTAATAATCTCTTTGCACTGCTTGCACAGTCCTTAACTGACTTTTGCGGACTTCACTGCCATTTATTTTTTTTGTGTTGCAATACCAGCAGTAAGTTTCTTAACCATAGTAGCAAGCTGAAAAAAAAGCTAAAAGCTACTAATATTTCACAGAACAAATAGGTTTTTAATTTGCTGAGACATTTAAGCTGTTAATGCCATGCATTCGTGTAATGTAATGGGCTTATCTAGCACCATTTGAGATTTTCTAATAATCAGAGGTCATTTACTGAAGACAGCTTTGTGGGAGAGGTAAAAAAAAGGGAAAGTGGGTGATAGAATTTGATCAAATGTTGGGGTCAAAGGTCACAGTGTGTCACGGTGTCAAAATTCAAGTTGCTGCTTGTGGATCACTTGAGTAAGAGAGAGAAATGATTTATATTCACATAGAACCTTTCATTTCCTCAGCATGTTGCAAGCACTTTGCAACCAACAGTTTACCTTAGGACTGAAGCCACTGTTAAAATGTAAGAGAAGGAGCAGGTTCCCTGATAGAAGGGGAGGAATATATCTATATATATATATATAGATATATATAGATATATATAGATATGGCAGTCCAGAAAACAAAAGAGAAAGCATTTTAAGTACTCAACATAGAAAGGAGTACAGAAGGAAATTTAAATGAAAACTGGATGAAAGGCAAAGTGAATTTGTGAATGCTGCTTATGTGATGCACTCTGCTTGTGATGCTGCTGCAAGTAAGTTTTTCATTGTACCTGTATTTGTGCATATGTCAATACATTTGACTTTGACTTTGAAACTCATGACCTCACCCAATACAGCTCAAGTGACCACAGGATGGGAAAGCTCTGTTTCCCCTGAGATATGGGCATCACGAATATCACCTTAGAAACCAGGAATCACTTGCAGCCACGAACCAAGTGACCACTGAAAGGCTTTAAACACCCTGGAATTATGAGGAGGTCCTTGTCAGTCAACAGACCATGTACTCAGTGAATCATTGGGACAGATCTGCAGCTGATGGAGGATGCCTGCATCCACATAGAAAAGGCATCTTTCAGCAATCTGGCTCAAAGAATTAGTCTGTGTCAATTTTCCAATATTATAACTGTGTTTACAATTTCCCTAATACTGTTGAGTGTATTCTAAATATAAACATGAAATTCGTTAACAGAAGTTCCAAAGTAGCACTAGTGGCTCCCTCGTGTAATGCCTGTTTGATTTAAAAACAGTGGGTGTCAGAAGTTGAATTTCTCACATTTGTAGAATGTATCCTTTCAATTCTGACCAAAGGAAGTAGCCCTTGGAGTTTCATAATACAACCAGTGCTCCTCCAGCTATTGAGGAGTGTTGGCAGGAATATGTAGATGCTATGGTGATGATATGGGGTGTTCCTGGAGAAGGCAGAGGAACATTCATAGGCTTCTGAAGAGTGTGTGCAGGAGGCAGACAATTCTTGTAAAGGGCATTCATGGCAGGAAGATGCCAGGAGGGTGTTCCTAAGGGAATGAGTGACCTCTTTGAATATCTGCACTTTTGAGATTTCTGCAGTTCAACTGAATGCCACTTCCAAGTGTGAACACAAAAGATGCTTTCATCAGAAATCAGAAGATGCCTCACTTTGCCGGAGGAGCTCTTTGTGCAAAGCAGTGAGCAGTAAAGTGTCACATCTGGCATATCTCAGTAGACACAGCCTGCAAGGATCCCAGAGCAGGCTTTCTGAGAGTGAGGGCAACCCTGACTTTGAGAGCAGTGCAGACATTTGTGTGGTTTACAACTGGAGGTTTGTCTACTTTACCTTAGGATCTTCACTTCCAATGATTTATGCCACACAAGGCACTTTGCTTCTTACTCCTGCATTGCAGAAGTCAAGACTAATAAAGTCATTTTTAGTAGGAAGTCATTTTTTGGTGAATACTAGTTTTATATTCCCACCTAAAAGGGCCATTTCTTCGTAGAGTTTCAGAAGATGCAGGCATTCATAAAGATAGCTTTCAACCTCAAGTTCCCTTTACACGAGGAAGCTGCCTCCTGCGTAGATGGTTCTTTAGAATCCTGTACATACTCCTCTGCCCTTCCCGGAGGACTCTGCCACCCACTTCCCATCAGTATAGTTTGCACCCATTCCTGCTGACACCAGCTGGAAGAGTGGACTGGTGTAACCCATTAAAGACTACATCCTGAGGTTGGATCTGTGAGGAAAGATGGAGGAAGAGGCGTACGTTTTTTTACTTCAGAAGTCTTTCTCCTGATTTTTCATTCACATCTGATATGATGTACATAGAACCATATCACTTTCAGGATTTCTTGTAATGTTTCTGGCAATTTAAGTTTGGTTGTGAAATTGCTGAAACCATTGGAGACTGTGATTCCAGCTGAGTCAGTCCACCCCACATTCATTTTGCAGAGTTGTGCAACACTCTGCCCATGAAAGAAATGTTTATCCCCTTGAATAACAGAGAGCTTGGGCCTTCAGTGTTATTAAAAGCTGTTTTCTCTTGCCAAGAGAACAGCATCAGTTGCAATTCAGAACAGTAATGTTGAATATTTCACCAGAAATGAATTTCGGCCCTTACACAACTGTTAGCATGCTAGAAAAACTGTGCCTCAATATATGGCTTTCCCCATACCAAAAAGTCATTCCTATATTAACAACTGGCTCCCTCTGAAACAGAAAACTAGTTAACACTGATGGTAATGCAATTTTTCTCTGCTCAGCATCAGATTTTTGGACATCGCGTAAATAAATTTCTAGGCTATAATTATTCTGTGAACCCCTTCCTGCTGATGATTGACAGAACTGGTCACTTTGCACAAAATGGAGTGAGCAAAGATCTGTGACAATTCTATTGACAACACAGCAACATTATTAAGGATCAGTGCAGAGTTAGTACATGCTGCTCTATCGCTGAGAACAAGTTAAACTATGGATGGTGTTCAGCTGGAGGCAAATCTCTCCCTTCAGTTCAATTTTATCATTCCTGCCTTTGCCTGCCTTTGCTGCAGGGTTTGCAGGGATCACTTCCCTTAACACTGCCAGATATTTGGTAATTACTGGCAATGGCACCACAACCATAGCTCTTTGTGAAAACACTGAGTATGCAGTTATCTTTGCACTTTAGATATCTAACAATATCAGCAGGCTGAGATAGGGAAATGCATGTTGGATCAAATTTTCAAAGATGGCGGGAAAAAGAATAGGAACTCACCGCGCAAAGCAATTCTCCTTTTTATATTAACTTGTTGTTGCCTAGTTCACATTTTGATTCTTCTTGTTTAAAAAGGACATTTTTCTGTGTTTTGGGTTCTGTTTGCTGTAAGCATCAGAGATTTTACCTGAAGAACACCACAATAGATAGGAGGAGGTGACAGTTCAGAACATGCCCAGGTGTAGTGCACTTTGGGTATATTCTTCTTGCCAAGTGTTAGGTTGGTGGGGTTGGGTGGAAACTAGATTAGCCCCATATCACTCATCACCTGTATCTATCCATCTACCCCCAAAAAATCCTTGCAACTCCTTCATTGCTGCAGGATGCAGCCTTGCATTTTACAACTATTTAAGTGCTTTCAAAGTATAGGTATGATTGTAACATGGAAAATAGGATGATTGATGGATGTACAGCTAGAACCCATGAACTGAAATGAATAAGTGAGTGAGCCATGCCAAAAAAATCTCTGTACCATTATCTTTTAATGTTTTGAGACAAATGCAGATCATTCAAAGAAATCATTTTATAAGCACCAAAATTTGGATTACATAAGTATTTTTTTTCAGCAATGCTCCCTCAGAATGGCTTATTTCCAGAACAGATTGAAGTTCAGACGACCAGTTTCTGGCTAATTGTGAAACATTCTTCAAAGAGATGTCAGTCACTGTAACAGCACGATGACAGCATGCAACTTCTGACACTGATCCAGTCACATTACACCAATCAAAAGCTTCAGGTGATAGCATATGCCAACAGAACTGGTTGTAAATAGGCAACAGTGACAATAGATTCCTCATTTGTTTCTTTTTAATGAAAAGTGAACTGAATTTCAAAGTTCCAGTTTCTGCATAAGTATTGACAGCCACCAGAAATATTAAATTAAATTAAATGGAAAAGTTACCTATTGTAATGCATCCTTGAAAACAGTCAAGGTAAGGTGACAGTTTCCAACAACCATAGGACATGTTTCTTCTCTCCAATAGCTTTATTGTTAATTTCAGGTCAATTTCACAATCAACCATCCATAAACACCAAGGTATTATGGAGCCAATCCATCAAATAAAATTTTAGTTATCTTAAAGCAGATGTGACTTGACTAAATATCACAAGTCAAAACAATGCTATAAGGTCATCTCAAACTGGTTTGCAGAAGCAATACTGCAATGCTTAAAATCTGAAATTGCCACATCATTCCTGGGATGGTTCACCTATAAATAGTCAATGCTCAACTTATGTAAGTGTAGAGTTACTACTTCAGACGTAATCAGTGTTTTTACTTCTCACGTTTCCATTCAAGCTAATTGCATACACAAAATCTTCAATGATCCAGAGTAATCACTGTGTTTTAAAAGGTAATTTAAAGACATTTTGGTTTTACATTTAAGATGGTAACCTAGCCCAGACTGATGAAAACAGCCTAAAATAAATACATCACAAAAATAATCCACTGTTGTATAAGTAACCCAATTTAAATGAGTGAAACTGTTTAGAATGTCTTAATTACTCTGGTAAACAGCTGATTTTCTTTTTGTTATTTAAAATATAGATTCAATTTATTAAGTTCTATCAGTTACCTTGGCCTAATACCTCAAGAAACAGCAATGTTCAAAGCCTAAAACCAGCAGAATTAGGGAAATTCCCTAATTCTAGGTTTGTGGCTGAGGTCATCTTTTTGAAAAGAACTAGCAAAAAAAGTTGTTGAAGCCAAGTTGTACTAATTGCAATCTGCCACGAAAATTTCTGATCTTTTATGTTGCTGGTACTAATTTTGTCTATACTAAGCCAAACAAAGCAGCAAAATAGAACAGAGATTGTATGCTTGAATTTCCATATGCAATAGCCCTGTGTTTTAACTCATACTTGATGCAATCCAATAGTCCGACTCCAACACATAATCATCCATAGAACCATAGAACAATACAGCACAATGCAGGTCCTTTGGCCCACCATGTTGTGCCGCCCTTCAAACCACTCCTAAGACTATCTAACCCCTTCCTCCCATCTATCTTAAATTCCTCCATATGCTTATCTAACAATGTCTTGAACTTGACCAACCTTTCAGTCTCCACCACCACCCCAGTCAGCCAATTCCATGCACCAACCACTCTCTGGGTGAAAAACCTCCCTCTGACATCTCCCTTGAACTTCCCACCTATTACCTTAAAGCCGCGTCCTCTTGTTTGAGCATTGGTGCCCTGGGAAAGAGGTGCTGGCTGTCCACTCTATCTATTCCTCTTAATATCTTGTATACCTCTATCATGTCTCCCCTCATCATCCTTCTCTCCAATGAGTAAAGCCCCAGCTCCTTTAGTCTCTCTTTATAATCCATACTCTCTAATCCAGGCAGCATCCTGGTAAATCTCCTCTGCACCCTTTCCAACACCTCCACATCCTTCCTATAATGAGGCAACCAGAACTGGACACAGTACTCCAAGTGTGGCCTAACCAGAGTTTTGTAAAGCTGCATCATTACTTCGCGGCTCTTAAACTCAATCCCACAATTTATGAAAGCTAACATCCCATAAGCTTTCTTAACTACCCTATCTACCTGTGAGGAGACTTTCAGTAATCTGTGGATATGAACCCCCAGATCCCTCTGCTCCTCCACACTGCCCAGAATCCTGCCATTAACCTTGTACTCCACCTTGGAGTATGTCCTTCCAAAGTGTACTACCTCACACTTCTCTGGATTGAACTCCATCTGCCACTTGTCAGCCCAGCTCTGCATCCTATCAATATCACTCTGCAAGCTTCGACAGTCCTCCACACTATTCACAACACCATCGATCTTTGTGTCATCTGCAAACTTGCTAACCCACCATTCCACCCCCTCATCTAAGTCATTAATAAAAATCACAAAAAGTAGAGGTCCCAGAGCCAATCCCTGTGGGACACCGCTAGTCACAGCCCTCCAATCCGAATGCACTCCCTCCACCACAACCCTCTGCTTTCTACAGGAAAGCCAATTCTGAATCCACATTGCCAAGCATCCTTGGATCCCTTGGCCTCTGACCTTCTGAAGAAGCCTACCATGCAGAACCTTATCAAACACCTTACTAAAATCCATGTAGACCACATCCACTGCACTACCCTCATCAATCTTCCTGGTCACCTCCTCAAAGAACCCTATCAGGCTTGTGAGGCAAGATCCTCCCTTCACAAAGCCATGCTGGCTGTCCCTAATCAGTCCATGATTCTCTAAGTGCTCATAGATCCTATCTCTGAGAATCCTTTCCAACAGCTTGCTCACCACAGACATAAGGCTCACTGGTCTGTAATTCCCTGGACTATCCCTACTACCTTTTTTGTATAAGGGGACAACATTTGCCACCCTCCAATCCTCCGGTACCATCCCCGTGGCCAACAAGGACTCAAAGATCCGAACCAACGGTTCAGTAACCTCCTCCCTCGCCCCACGAAGCAGCCTGGGGAATATTCCGTCAGGCCCCGGAGACTTATCTGTCCTAATATTTTCTACAACTCCAACACATCCTCTCCCTTAATATCTACATACACTAGAACATTACCCTTACCAACACTGTCCTCAGCGTCACCAAGACCCCTCTCCTTGGTGAATACTGAAGTGAAGTATTCATTGAGAACCTCACCCACTTCCACAGCTTCCAGGCACATCCTCCCACCTTTGTCTTTAATCAGACCTACCTTTACTCTAGCCATCCTTCCACTCTTCATGTACAAGAAAAAAGCCTTGGGATTCTCTTTAACCCTACTCACTAAAGCCTTTTCATGTCCCCTTCTCGCTCTCCTCAGCCCTTGCCACTCTATATTCTTCATGAGTCCTATCTGATCCTTGCTGCTTACACCTTATGTATGCTGCCTTCTTCTTCTTCCTAACTAGTTGTTCCACCTCTCTCATCACTCACCCTGCCATTCCTTCTCTGCCTCACCAGGACAAATTTATGCTTAACGTCCTGCAAAACATCCCTGAAAATCGACTACATCTCCATAGTATATTTCCCTTCAAAAATGTCATCCCTATTTACACTCCCAAGTTCTCGCCTTATAGCCTCATAATTCGCCTTTCCCCAATTAAATATCTTCCCATCCTCTTTGCTCCTATCCCTGTCCATGACAATTCTAAAGGTTATGGAGCAATGGTCACTGTCCCCCAAATGCTCACCCACCGATAGATCTGTCACCTGTCCCGGTTCATTACCTAAAACTAGATCTAATATGGCATTCCCTCTAGTCGGCCTGTCAACATTATGTGTCAGGAATCTGTCCTGGACACATTTAACAAACTCCAACCCATCTAAACCTTTGGCACTAAGTAGGTGCCAATCAATATTTGGAAAGTTGAAGTCTCCCATTATAATAACCCTGTTATTTTTGCATCTTTTCAAAAACTGCCTCCCAATCTGCTCCTCAGTCTCCCTACTGCTACTCTATAGGAAACTCCCAGGAGGGTAACTGCTCCTTTCTTGTTCCTAACTTCCACCCATATTGACTCTAGAGAAGATCTACTCTTTCTGCAGCTGTAACAGTCTCCCTGACCAGTATTCCCACCCCTCCTCCTCTTCTTCTCCCCCCCTCCTTATCCCTTTTAAAACACTGAAAACCAGGAATATTCAATATCCATTCCTGCCCTGATGTCAGCCATGTCTCTGTAATAGCCACAATATCGTAGTCCCATGTACTTATCCAAGCTCTCAGTTCATCTCCCTTTTTCCTGATGCTTCTAGCATTTAAGTAAATGCACTTTAGCCCATCCACCTTACTACTTTTATAGCTTGTACTCTGCTTCTCCTTCCTCAAAACCTCTCTACCTGTCAGATCTGACTTTTCCCCATCCCCTTCTTCCCCTGACCTACTCCTCCAGTTCCCTTCCCCCTCACAATCTAGTTTAAACCCTCCTGAACCACCCTAGCAAACCTGGCTGCAAGGATATTCGCCCCCGTCAGGTTCAGGTGTAACCCGTCCTCTCTGTACAGGTCCCACCTTCCCCAGAAGAGATCTCAATGATCCAAAAATCTAAAAACCTCCCTCCTGCACCAACTTCTCAGCCACGCATTTATTTGCCATCTCCTGCTATTCCTACCTTCACTATCACGTGGCACTGGCAGCAATCCCGAGATTGCTACCCTTGAGGTTCTGTCCTTCAGCCTTCTGCCTAGCACACTAAACTCACTTTTCAGGACCTCATCCCTCTTCCTACCTATGTCGTTGGTACCAACATGAACCACGACTTCTGGCTGTTCTCCCTCCCATTCTAGAATCCTGTGGACTTGATCAGTGACATCCCGGACCCTGGCACCTGGGAGGCAACATACCATCCGGGATTCATGATCACTGCCACAGAACCTCTTATCTGTTTCCCTAACTATCGAGTCCCCTATCACTACTGACTTCCTCTTCTCTTCCCTTCTGAGCAGCAGGACCGGTCCTAGTGCCATAGACCTGGCTACTGCTGCTAGGCTGCGGCAGGTCATCTCCCTCAACAGCTTCCAAAGCGGAAAACCTGTTATTGAGGGGAACAGCCTCTGGGATCCTCTGCTCTATCTGCCTGTTTGTTTTCTTTTTCCTTTTCCCCTCCCCTGACAGTCACCCTTCTATCTATTTCCTGGACTCCAGAAGTACCTGCTCTGGGGGGGGGGGGGGGTGACCGTCTCCTGATGTACTGTATTTACATAACTCTCCCCCTCTCTGATGCTGCGCAGTGTTTGAAGCTGCAACTCCAGCTCATCAAGTTTGAGCCGAAGTTCCTCTAGCCTCAAGCACTTACTGCAGATGTGGCCATCGTGGACCAGAGCAAGGTCCACGGGCTCCCACATCAAGCAGCTGCAGCACACCACCATGTCCTCCATTTGAACCAA
Source organism: Pristis pectinata (assembly GCF_009764475.1). Classification (NCBI taxonomy): domain Eukaryota; kingdom Metazoa; phylum Chordata; class Chondrichthyes; order Rhinopristiformes; family Pristidae; genus Pristis; species Pristis pectinata. The sequence goes on from NC_067409.1 coordinate 89,914,483, forward strand.
TTCTTTTTTCTCCCCCCCTAGTTTTTCCTACTTAAAAATTTATAACAGATAACAGGTAAAACCTTATCTTTACCTACTTAACAGCTACTCACCCACCTTGCCTCTTTACGCCCAAGCCCCTTGAGCCAAAGCCCAACCACTCTGCTCCCTCTCACTCAGCTGCCCACTCCGACGCTGCCCGCTGGGTATGGTGGTTTGCCTTTTAAACTGCCCGCGCCTTACCTGCTGATGTCACGCGCCTGTACAGTCCAGCCCCCAATATTCCCGATTAAAACTTATATAACAACTTATAAAAAAGAACCTTATAAAAACTAAACCTTATAATAAAAACCCTATTAAAAAAAAGAAAAACTTATCTGCTCCGAAGTCCCGACATCTGCCGAAGCAAAACCCACAAAACCTCTCCTACAAACTTAACTTTAATTAATGAATTTAGATATTTTTTTTGAAAACAGCATATGGAAACTTTGGCATCATTAATGGAAGAGTAGAAAAACAAGGCACTTACATTAAACCTTTATCAAATACATCTTCACCCAGCTGGAGTACTGCGTTTGATTCTGCCCTACAATTCAGGAAGGATGTCAGAGCCTTATTGAGAGTACGAGGACAATTACTCAATAGTGCCAGTAATGAAAGACTTCAGGAATTTTGAGAGGATGAACAATCTGGAGTTATTCTCCTTAGAGGTGAAGACTAAGTGGAGAGATGATATGGGCCTTCCAAATCATGAAGTCTTTCAATAAAGAGGAAGTACTTCTTGTGGCAGGAAAGTGGGCAACCAGGGGGCATAGATTTAAGGTGATTGACAAAAAAATGTGATGTGGAAAACATGTTCTTATGGGGAGACTCACATTTGGAATACATTGCCTGAAGACTGTTGGCCACAGATTCAATAATAATATTCAGAAATGGATTGGATAAATACTTAAAGACAAAGAATATAAGGTTTTGTAGAAAGAGCAGGATCAATTGGTAAACTCTACCAAAGTGCCAGCTCAGTTGTGAAGGGGTATATGGGGTCATCGTTCTATGATTTCACTTAGGGTTAGAGTCACAGAGCTATACAGCATAGAAAACAGGCCCTTTGGCCCAACTCATCCATGCCGAATAAGTTGCCGAACTGAGCAGATCCCATTTACCTTCATTTGGCCCATCTCCCTCTAAACCTTTCCTATCCATGCACCTGTCCAAATGGCTTAGACATCCACCATCATGAAGTGCTTTGAGAGGTTGGTCACGGCACGCATCAACTCCAGCCTACCAGACAACCTGGACCCATTGCAATTCGCCTATCGGCGAAATAGGGCCACAGCAGATGCCATCTCCCTGGCACTACACTCAGCTCTGGAGCATCTGGACAGTAAAGACACATACATTAGACTATTGTTTATAGACTACAGCTCTGCCTTCAATACAATAATTCCAAGCAAGCTTGTCACCAAACTCCAAGACCTAGGACTCAACACCTCCCTCTTTAACTGGATCCTTGACTTTCTAACAAACAGACCGCAATCAGTGAGGATAGGCGGCAATACCTCCGGGACGATTATTCTCAACACTGGTGCCCCACAAGGCTGCATCCTCAGCCCTCTACTCTACTCCCTATACACTCATGACTGTGTGGCCAGATTCTGCTCTAACTCCATCTACAAGTTTGCAGATGATACCACCGTTGTAGGCTGTATCTCAAACAGCAATGAGTCAGAGTACAGGAAGGAGATAGAGAGCTTAGTGGAAAGGTGTCATGACAACAACCTTTCCCTCAATGTTAACAAAACAAAAGAGCTGGTCATTGACTTCAGGAAAGGGGACGGTGTACATACACCCGTCTACATCAATGGTGTTGAGGTCGAGAGGGTTGAGATCTTCAAGTTCCTGGAAGTGAACATCACCAACAGCCTGTCCTGGTCAAATCACATAGATGCCATGACCAAGAAAGATCACCAGCGCCTCTACTTCCTCAGGAGGCTAAAGAAATTTGGTTTGTCCCCTTTGACTCTCACCAACTTTTACCGATGCACCATAGAAAGCATCCTATCTGGATGTATCACGGCTTGGTATGGCAACTGCTCTGCCCAGGACCACAAGAAGCTGCAGAGAGTTGTGGACACAGCCCAGCACATCACGGACACCAGCCTCCCTTCCTTGGACTCTGTCTTTACCTCTCGTTGTCTTGGTGAAGCAGCTAGCATAATCAAAGACCCCACCCACCCAGGTCATTCTCTCTTCTTCCATTAGGTACCACCAGACTTAAAGATAGCTTCTACCCCAGTGTGATAAGACTATTGAACAGTTCCCTTATAAAATGAGATGGACTATGACCTCACGATCTACCTTGTCGTGACCTTGCACCTTATTGCACTGCACTTTCTCTGTAGCTGTGACACTTTACTCTGTACTGTTACTGTTTTTACCTGTACTACATCAATGCACTTTGTACTAACTCAATGTAACTGCACTGTGTAATGAATTGACCTGTACGATCGGTTTGTAAGACAAGCTTTTCACTGTACCTCGGTACAAGTGACAATAATAAACCAATACCAATAATTGCACCCAGCTCTACCACTTCCTCTGGCAGCTTGTTCCACAAACAGTACCAACCACCCTCTGTGTGAAAAGTTTTCCCTTCATGTCCCCTTTAAATCTTTCCACTCTCACTTTAAACCTAGGCCCTCTAGTTTTGGACTCCCCAACCCTGGTGAAAAAGCTGACTATTCACCTTGTATATGCCCCTCATAATTTTATCAACTATAAGGTCACCCCTCAGCATCCTACTCTCAGGAAAAAAAGTCCTAGCCTTTCCTTATAACTCAAACCCTTTGGTCCCAGGAACATCCTAGTGAGTCCTTTTTGCACCCTTTCTATTTTAATGACATCCTTCCTATAACAGGGCAACCAGAACTGTACACAGTACAGCGCCAGCAACCCAGGTTCAATTCCCGCCGCTGTCTGTAAGGAGTTTGTATGTTCTCCCCATGTCTCAGTGGGTTTTCTCCAGGTGCTCTGGTTTCCTCCCACATTCCAAAGACGTATGGGTTAAGAAGTTGTGGGCATGCTATGTTGGCGCCGGAAGTGTAGCGACACTTGCGGGCTGCCCCCAGAGTACTCTACACAAAAGATGTATTTCACTGTGTGTTTCGATGTACATGTGACTAAGATATCTTATCTTACTCCAAATGTGGCCTTACCAATGTCTTGTACAGCTTTAGCATGACTTCCCAATTCCTGTTCTCAATATCCATCACTATCCTGATCGATGAAGGCAAGTGTGCCAAAGGCCCTCTTCACCACCTTGTTTACTTGTCCCGCAACCTTCAAGGAAGTATGTATCAGCACCCCTTGGTGTCTCTGTTCTGCAACACTTCCCAGGGCCCTACCACTTACTGTGTAAAACTTATTTCCTTTTCATTGCAATTTTGTCCCCCACTTCAAACATAAATCTCATATGGGTCGGGTCATTTACTCCTCCACCCAGCTGATTATAATAAAGACGCATAATCAGACCTGTTTAACTTTTCAGGAAGCTGATTTCCAACTAACCAAACTGAGGGTTAATCATCTATGACAAAAGTAGTGTTAGGCTCATAATCTACAATCTAATGGCTTTTTGCAATTACGTTTATATCTTTTCCTTCTCTTTCTAATGATCCTATTTGTAGAATTTAATATGTTGAAAACACCACCTCTTGTCCTTGTTATATCACCTCCATTGCCCTTTCCTGCCCCAATGAAACAAGTTAAATTCTGCATTCCATTAATTCTTTGTCACAGGGTTAAATAACAAAAAGAAAATTGTGAAAAATGAATAAGCGGAAATAATTAAGTGGATCCATAATCAGCAGAGACCTGGCTGTTCTGATGAAGGTACATCAACCCTAACTCTGTTTGTCTTTCCACAATGCTGCCTGACCTGCTGAGTATCTCCAGCATTTCTTGCTCCTACTCCTGGCATGATCACATCTAATATATTAATATTCACTCCCTTCTTCTGTAGTATTCCATTGCTGAGGTAGTGTTAGGGTTGTGCAGGTCAGTTCAAGAACCCTATAGTTGTAGGAAAGTAGCAGTTTTTTTTTTAAACATGGTGGTGTGGGACTTCAGGGTTCTGTACCTCCTGCCTGATGGTAGCAACGAGAAAAGGGCTTGAACCAGATGGTGGGGGATCCTTGATGATAGATCTGTGCAGAGCAACTGAATCAGATCTGGAAACTTAAATTTTAACTTGGGTTATGTGCCTTAGCAGTATGAATGGACTTCAAATCCATAACTTACTGCCCCAAAGACAACAGTCATCTCTAAGGCATGACTGAAAGTTATCAACAATACTTCAATTCAAATCTGCCAGTGTTCACCACAGTTTTGTTTTAATACAAGAGACTGGAAATTACTGCATTGTAACGACATTAAAACAGGGTTGTGGGCCATCTTAATTCTATTGATGAAAATTGCACAAATGGCAAGATCTTCAGTTGTGAGCTTCACAGAACAGCATTGTTAGGTTTCCCAGTGCAACACTACAATATGCCAGTTTCAGCACAATGTTCTCCACCAAGTCCTCACAGTTTTCAATGCTGACAGTGTTAGTTTCACAGCCACTGTCTCTGCAAACAACTCTTAAAGCACATTCCGCAAAACACCCAACATTCTTCCAGCTACTGGGGAATGTTTATACTGATTGAATAGATGTTTCAGTGATGAATGGGGTGTGGGAGAATGCTCACATGGAGATCGGGTGGATCTGGACAGGCTACTGAAGAGTAGTACCCATAGATGGGGTATCATAGACAACTTCCAGAATTACTGGCAGGTTCTCCTTGGAGGTGGTTGCAAGGGAGACTGCTGAAAGGACACGAGTACAGTCTGGGAACACCTTCACTCTGGGAAAACTTGCAATGCTGGCAAATCCCTATGCCTACTCTGCTTGTTCCTGTGAGTTGGAGGAAAATGTGATGATGTCTTTTCTCCTCGAGTATGGCACTTGAACTAGTTCCCTAATGAAGCAGTGAACAGCAAACTGTGAGACTGTATGGCAAGTGTCAAATGGGCTCAAATACACACAAATATACATACAAAATTGCTCCACTTAAACCAATTTTTCATTCAACAGCAGCACCTTCTTTGCAATTGTACAAGGGAATTTCTAGTCCATGTTCTTGGTGTGTAGTGGAACTACAAGACCGCATTTACTGACCTTCCAAGTCTATCATTGGTGGTGGAGCTGCTCTTTGAATTTCCACAACCCAAGCACTGATAATGATCCTACAATGATGCAAGGTGAGAACTGCATGAGTCTAATCCAGTGACTAAATTGGAATAACAACCTATATCCAAGTGAAACGACTTGCAGAGTTCTTGACATTGTAGTTCTTGCTCTTCATATTGGTATAGATCATATGGGAGGGAAGTAGTATTAATGTAGCATTAAGTTTATACCAATGCATTTTGAGGACATGCACTGCGATAGCCACAATACTTTTGTCATGGATTGTTGAGCATTGTTGCAACTGCATTTCCTGGTACATGTAGACATTCTGTGGGTTTCCATATTTGAACTTAACAAATGGCAAATATGCTTTAAAAGTCAGGGCCACTCAGTGAGCCCAATATCTTAACTGCCTTTTGAGCTTTATTTTGATATCATCAATCTAGTTCACCTGCTGTAATACATTAATAATATATTTTCATATTTTATTTTAAATTCAACTGCTGGATAAAATCAAAATTAATGAAATTAAAATGATAAAACAGTCATTTAAAATGAATGATTTTACATAGCAAAATAATAAACAGAGTTTTTTGGTTACTCCCTGAACACATTTGCAATCTATTTTAGTGTACTACAAAGGAAAAGGTTATTCGCTGGTACTATACCCAAAAATATCAATTAACCTTATGTTGATTATGAGGGAGATTAGGTCTTTGGCCAATGATTCTTCATTGTCAATGGACTGGATTTTGTTGGGTGTCAAGTACCTGAACCAATTGCCCATGGTCTACCAGTAATTTCTTGGCTGCATTCTGCCCTTCGACATACTTAAGGAGAAAGATATCAGGAGGCATTGGGGTTTCTTCCATAGACCTCAGCTTGCTGCGATTCCACAGCATGTCCCCATTTACACTGGATAATCTGCTTTCAAATCTGTGCTTAGATCCTGTGCCAGATCAGAGCTACTATAGGATTCATGAGCTGATTCATTTAAAGAGGAATTGTCCAGTGATAAGAATAAAAAATAGCAGGTGGGTCTTTCAGATCTTCATGCCCTTTCCACCTCTCAAAATTATGATTGACATTTTAACAATGCTATTTTCCTATACTAATCCCATATCTCTTAATATCTAAAAATCTATTGACTTCTGTTGAAATCAAATTAATAATTGAGGTTGCACAGCCTTCTGAGGTTGAGAATTCCAAAGCTTTTCTTTCTTCTAGTGAAGAGATTTCTTCTCAGAGTCCTGAATGACCAACCTCTTATTTTGAGCCTTGACCCAAGTTCCAGGTAACCCAGCCAAGGGAATCATCGTCCACGCATCTACCATGACGCATTCTGTAATAATTTTATATGTTTCAATAAGATCACCTCTCATTCTAAATTCTAGAGAGTATTGGTTCAGTTTGCTTAATCTCTTCTCACAGGACACATATCCCAACCAGGACCCAATATAGTTAACCTTTGTGCATTCCATCTGTTACAAGTAAATCCTTCCTAAGGTAAGGAGACCAGACTTGTACACAGTATTCCAGGTGTGGTCCCACCACGATCCTTTGTAATTGAAGTAAGACAGCTTTATTCTTGTACTCAAATCCTCTTGCAAAACAGGCCAGAATATAATTTGTCATTTAAGGAAAAATAAAGCAAGATACTGTACACTTTTAATTAAGTGTTAATGATAATGTTTTGAATTAAAGCCATTGTGAAGAATTTGTTGCCTGCATTTTCTTTACTTCCTAAAATAAAATCTTTTGTTTTCAAATAATTCCGAATGTCAGAAACATCAAGATGGAGACATTCAGAAACAATGAAAATCTTGATGTCTTTGGTATACAACAAAACTGAGGGATTTCATGGGAGATGCTTGTTCTGACCTACCCCTTTACTCAATATGGGTGGGTCAGAGGAGGTAAATTTAGTGGAATGCAGACCGCTTTAGGCTAGTGAAAGCAGAGGCCCCATTCAGTCTGAAGTCTGAACTCAAGTAATCACCAATTCAATAACACCACCAGCATCTCAAAGTTATATTCCAGTTTCCTAATGCCATTCTTTTTGGAATGGGACCAAATTTATGCAACATTCAACATTGTCCTGCCAACATAAAATAGAACAAACAACCACCAAATATGTTCACTTCAATGTGAAGTAAAATAAGGAGTAAACCCCACAACAATTCAGCAAGGGGGTGCGAGAAAACACCTTTCCACTAGGACCTGGATGTTTTGGCCAGAGACTCTGCCATAATCTTTTTTTTATGCTGCAGTTAACGTATCAGATAACATATAGTTAATATATCAGATGGCCTGTCCCGGGCCCAGCACATAGATGTAATAGTAAGGAAGGCGTGCCAGCATCTTTACTTTCTTAGAAGGTTAAGGAGATTTTTGTTTGCATTGATCATTAGTTCTATGTATAGCATTCTTTTGGTACATCTGGAAAAAGTGAACTCCAATTTCTCGGCAACTAGCTCCAAAACTAGCTTGAAAATGCTTTGAATGTTATGTCTTCTCTCAACTGCTGTATTTAAAGCTTTAATCAACTAAGCTTCAAATAATTCATGGATGCTCTATCCAGTCATGGATTAAATTAAATTTAAATTTTATTTACAGCTTGGTAACAGGCCTTCTGGCCCAACGAGTCCACGCTGTCCATTTTAAACCCAAATTAACTTACCCATACATCTTTGCAATGTGGGAGGAAACCGGAGCACCCGGAGGAAACCCACACAGACTCGGAGAATGTACAAACTCCTTACAGACAGCGACGGAAATTGAAACCCAATCGCTGGCGCTGTAATAGCCTCGCGCTAACCGCTACGCTACCGTGCTGCCCACTTGATACTTCAAGCAGCAAACAAAGTCAGATCTCAACGTCCACTTACATTAGCAGCAAGGAGGTTAATCTCGTCTCAACACCAACCTCAAGAAACTGAAGAATGCTTCCTCAAATATGAAGGACTTTCTGGTGCAATTAGCTGACTGTCTTGAGATCCTCATTTTGCTCTCTGTTGCACTGCAGTTTAGTATTCAGAACCCAGACACTGAATTGATTCTGGATTGAATCCAGTCCAAGTTTCTAGTCTGTAGCAATCATAGCTGGCTTGCAGGCCTTCACCAAGCCACCAAAAGGCAACAATCCAGCTGTAGTTTCACTAAAGCTTAACACAACATAATTCTGCTCACAATCTATAATATTTATTATAATGTTCAAGTTTGTACTGTGCTTCTTCATTCAATTCATCAAAGTCAGTCCAATTTCTAGATTGATTTCGGTGAAATATTTCATGGTATTGTTTATCTCTACAATTCTAATTCCCTTGTTTGTGCAATTTGAAGATATTACTTTGTGCATGTATCGTTAATATTCAAGACATTTAAATTAACCTTAAGTGTTAGAATCTTTTTTCATTTCCACCAATGTTAAGACCAGATGATATGGATGAACAGAGAGAGGATGGTTCTTCATCTTCAGGTATTGCCTTTGCACAACTCCAATTAAAGGTGCAGTCCAGTTGAAAATTGTCCTAGCCCAGAACTGAGTAATATGCGCCCCTTTTCCCAGTACCTTTTCTCCCACTGCATAATTCAGCTCCCAACATATTGGCAGGATTTTCCTTTGCCTTAACTCCTTTTCACCAGTGTAAAATGCCTCAAATAACATGAACAATAATGCAATACACAAAATTCATCACCAGCATCATTTTCAACCTCACTGGTCTGAAAATTAGGCTTCTTATTTTTAAAGAACAACCAGATTTTATAAAACATTTCCCTGGAAACAATGCTGTTTTAAAGACCCAAAACTCAAACTGCATTCATTGTCCACACTATTCTCTGTGATATCCTGCAATGTTAGACAAAAGCCTAATGTTGTGCTTGGAATGTTTTGCCAGTGAAGATCAAGGTCATAGTCCAGCTACTGCTGACCTCTGCCACATCTCACAGTTTGTCGCTCACTATTGTTTTAGGGATGTCACAAAAACGCCATATTAAAGGAAAGAAGACAATCTACTTTTATTTCAGCCCACAGGAGAAGACAGACTGAGCACAGATCTGTATTGCAGGCTTCTTCGAAGTGCAGGCATTCGTAGATCAAAATCATATTGTACTAATCTTTGTAGAGACTTCCCGAGGAATCTCCCGAATGGCTTTAATCTTGGAGGGTGACCTTTGTGGCCCTCTTAGATAACGAATATTTCTCCTGATGGTTTGTTTCTTCACCAGCCTGTCCGAATCCTTTTGACCTCAGAGGAGAATTTTCCTACCATCCCCAGTCCCCCCCACTCCTGTTACAGCATCTATACATTAAGTAGCCACAGTCCTCCATAGATGTGGATTGTTGGTGGTATTGTGATAGATCCTTTAAAGATCTGATTGCAAAATTCACTGCAAAGGTAAATGCTGGCCATAGCAAAAACTTACAATAGATCATCAGGACTCCACACTGAAATTAATGGGGAAATCCAACAGTGCTGATCTGTAACTCTGTTGCCCAACCTGATCAGTATTGCCATGATATTGTTTTTATTTCAGATTTCCAATACTGGAGTTTCTACCTGATTTGCAAGCTAATTAGCTAATGTCCATGCACACGGTCTACTTAAAACCAAAAAGGCAGGCACTGAAAAGTTGAACCAAATTAGCTTAGAGCCTTTTAATTAAATAAGCTCCCTAACTGTAGGAGTCAATTTAGGTCTGCAAGCACACAGATGTCTAGGACTTGTGCAAATTAGAATATGGAAAGCAAACATTTGAATGTGATCAAATTTATGGAGGCTGAAGAAAAAAATTTATGATTTTCACCACCATGTTCAAATTCTTCCATCACCTCTCCCTTTCTCTCTAACTCTGAATTCTCTAACATCTGTACACTTCTTCAATTTTGTCCACTTGCAAAACTGTTTCCTTTATTTCATCGCTGGTGTTCTCATCCCTTTAACTCCAGATTTCAGCATCTGCAGTCTCTTATTTCTCCTTTTTTTCCCCCCACCCCTTTAACTATTTAGGCTCCAAGGTCTAAAATGCATCCTGAGACCTTCTGAATCCTCCTTTTAACATGTGCAAAACCTATCTCTTGACTAAGCTTTTAGTCACCTGACTTAGCATTGCCTTCTAGGATGAAGAACCAAATTTTTTTGATAATACTCCTGTAAAGCACCTTCAAATATATGATGCCGTACAAATGCAAGGTAGCACAAGCAAAGAGGACATTGCTGCGCAACAACAAGGTGTGGAACCTTTAACCTGACCTAATAAAGTCCTGCTTTCTCATGCAGTGACTAGTTCTTGCTCTTGGAATATGATTGATAAAATTGTGAGTTTTGCATCCTAAGTCCAGTTATCAAGCTCCATTAACTGGCTTCAACTCCAGTCAAAAGGCAGCTTGTTCAGGAGTTAAAAGTTTGTAGATGATAACGAAAAAGTACATGCAGTAAACAATGTGGGGGAGGGCAAAAGACTTCAGGAGGACATAGACTAACTTTTAAAATCAGCAGCCAAATGACAGTCAAACTTAAACACCAAAGGGGCTTAGTGATACATTTTGTTAAGAAAATTGAAAGAGAACTATAAAGGTAAAATTTTAAAAGCGGGGAAAGAACAGAGAGTTCTGAGTGTGCAGGTGCATAAGTTGTTGAAGATGGCATGACAAGTTGGGAAGATTGTTAAAGAAGCACATAGGATCCTTTACTTTCCTAAAGAACAAATAGAGTCCAAAGGCAAAGAATTTATTCTCAATATGTGGTCTAAATTATGCTTAACTTGATCTGCTGTCTGGACCCACCACCTAGGCCCCTTCACCACAAATCCCTCTGGTCTCCTCATGTTCAGCCCAACCTGGTGTGGGTGTGTGTATCAACTTGCTCTAGGCCTCCCAGGTTGGGCAATGAGGCATATCGAGGCCTTAGATGAAATATCGCTTATGTCCTGCCCCAGAACACCCTCTCAGCCATTGATTTATTCAATTAATAAAGAAGAGCAATTAGATGAGAAAGAATAAAAAACTGTGAATATAATGAATAAAGATATTAAAATGTAGTAAAATTAGTATTAAAATGCAAGTACATAAAGATATTAAAATAAAGTAAAATAAGTAAACACAAAAAGCAAACTGATCTTTCTCTCCTTAATCTCTAGGCCAAGAACCCCATTCACTTGAATAACAATTCTGAGCCTACACCAGGTTTGACCAGCTCAGAATAACAGAGGTTGATTGCCTCGCAGGATTTTGTCAGTTCATTCATCCTGTTCTTATAACTGAAAGCCGTAGGTCCAAAATAAACTTAACTGGGTTGGCTGAACACCACAACCAGCCATAGATCTGATCCAGAGCAACACAAACTTGGACTCACTTTGACTATAGTGCTCAAGTTGGGACACCTTACTTTCACAAGGACCGCTTTGGAGAGAATGTAGAAAACTTGCTAGAAAGAGAGGACAAGAAAAAATACCTCAGTGATTGTGATTCGGAATCCATTGCCAGAAGAAATGTCAGACAAAGATTCTAGGATATCATTCAATGAGAATTGCATGAATACTTGACGAGGAACAATTGTCAGATGAACCAGGAGAGTAGAATTATAAGGATAACGCTGACTAAGTGCTGGTAGCGGCAAAATGGACCGTGTGACCTTTTCTGCCACAACATTGAGATTCAGTGATCCTTCTCCAGTCACTGTTTCTGGCCTTCAATTAGAGATTTACTCAGGATTATTTAAACTCATAAATTGTCCTCTGAGACTGAATGTTTTGCCTGGCAACTATGTCCCTAAACATTGATGATCTTATGAATAATGTAGTAATCCTCCAAAGTCACAGAATGGCATATTGAGGTGCCTGCAAGTGACTTGAGAACAACTTACATAGTTATGGGCAAGGCAATGAAACTAAATCTCTGCCTGATTTAAAAGCTGAGTGGCAAGCTGGAAAAGACAGTCAGACAGTTTCTACAGAGACAGTGTTCAGAATGAAGACCAGTATTTTGAGAATATGGTTCAACCACGATATTATTTACTTGCAACTTCCACCATCAATAAAAGACATTTATCAGGAATTTCTTTGCTTCGTTCCCTGCTTTACCAGCATAACTTTAACAGAGGTAAGAGAGAGGAGTAGGAGAAATACAAGAATACCTGAGGAAGAAATCTGATTAAACCTAATATAAAAAGGTAAATTTGTCTCACCTCATCTCCCAGTAACATTGAATGTCCAAGCTAACAAAAATATCTGTGTCAATTACTAATTTTTCAATAATCCCAGTCTCAACACCATTTTGAGAAAGTTTTATGTTTCCACAACTCGATGTATGAAGTTTCCGAAGAGGTTTTTAAATAATCTTTGCCATCAATCAGTGGAATTGATTTTAATAAGGAGCCCATTTTAAATAATTGAGAGTGATACCCATGAGAGACAGCATAGCTCAAGTGATATCAATCCCCATTGCTTGCCTAAGTGGATTTCCTGCATATCCTTTAAAGAGTAACATTATGGTGAATGGGTGATGACCTACCCCATGGAGCGCTTCCCACTGCTGCTTAGTTGTTCCTTTGAAGTTCCATATCTCGTTCCTTTGAAACTAGATCCATCAATGGTATCCTTCATCACTCACATTTTCCATGCCAGGCTAACTGGTTTCAGCAGTGAAGTGAACCTTCTGTGTCACTCCCCACCCCACCCCACCCCAGCACTCCAACTTGTGCATTCCATAAGCAAAAGTAGCCACAGAATGGTAGAAAATAATGAGGGCTTGTTGTAGAATTACTGTCAGTGTGAGGTGAATTATTGAGTGAAGTGCCCCACAGTTCTGTGTAGGGACCACCACTAGTTCTAATTTATATCACTGACCTGGATTTGGAAACATACCAGATTCTGCTCAGAAGACACAGTGATATCACAGGAGGCAGTGCAGCAATTATGGAATGAGTTGGGCTAAATATGGATGAGAAGAGGAAATAAAATTTAATGCAGAAAGTTATAAAATATTACACATGAAACAAGGAAGTAAACAACAAGTATTCAATATATAACACTGAATTGGCTAAATGTAGCATGCAGATTTACAGCATGCCTTTGTTGGAAAGACAAACAGGCCCAACAAATATAGACTGTGAAATCAACAAAACTAATCAACTATTCACTAGCGTTGCAAACAGTAGACAACAATTTGAAGAAATAATGAATACAATTTCAAGAACTGTTGTCAGATTTTACCCTCAGTATGGAGTCAATTCTGGGCAAACCTTCAGTCCTGGGTCAGCTCTTTGGTCTTGCATTCTGTTCTAGCTGGATTGTACCTCATCTGAGATAGTGTGACACAAGTGATAGAGCAGATATAGTTACAGCTCTTTTTTCCCCTTGTCTGAATAGCTGAGTTCTGAATTACAGCAAAAGTTTTTGGAGATTGGAGGTTTTATTTTAGCCTAAGGGTGGAACCAATACCGAAATGACTGTTGTGCTAATGAAGTACAGCTGTTTGAACCTCTGGATCTAGCACATAATATTGATCCTAATTGCTGCTGACCTTAATGTGAACTTGCCAGAAACCTGCAGGCTCAGCAACCAGGGTGCCAATTAGTTTCCAATTTTAATGGAACAGTGTCTGTGAGCTCTCAGTATCACCTATATTTAAAAACTACAGAAAGTTTGATACATAGCAACATTTTGCAGGATGGTTCACTAACACAAGGGGGAGGGTACAAGGCTCTTGGAATAAGATAGTAGACATTAGGTTGGTGTAGGTCAAGAGCGGAGGGATATCCTACACTGACACTGGGGAAGGAGACTGCCTCTCCACACCCTCCTATGAAGATGCTGCTTTGCCTTGCCTTACATCCTCTTCTATTTCTTATCCAAACTGAAAATCATCCAGCAAGATCTCATGACTAAGCATTCTCTTTCTCCCTGTCAAGTGTAGCCCAACACTTACAAGTTTAGGTGATGTCTTGGGATAATTTCAGAATAAGTTTTCCTCATGTCATGGTGAAAACTGGGAGAGGTTTTCCAGAAAGACTCCCAATGTTTTCCTGACACAGTAACCATGAAATAATTGCTGACACCAAAATGCCATGCAAAATATTTAGCAAGCAGAATCAGGTTTTTTGAATGATAATCATTGGTTTACTGGGCTTCAGGACAGATATTCCTAGCACTGGTTTTAACTTTGTTACCCATGATGGCATATTGCTCTGTATGCTCTTAAAAAACATGTTCACTTAAAACCCATCTTGACCACTTTGGAGATACTTAGGTGCCTGAAGTATTCATCAAGATAGTCTTCATGGCTTTTGAGTTTGGAAAGGAGAATTTTGTGAGGCAATCTTACAGGCAGGCTTTTAAAAAAAAGTCCAGAATATTCCTTAGAGCATCTCCTGTGCTCCTCCCCTACCCTGTGCTTCCCATTTTTTTAACATATAAATCATTGTTCAGCCTAATTAGAAGGAATTGTTGAAGAATACAATCCTTAAAATGCTATGTTTCAGAACTTTGAACAACTTTACTATGGAAGCATCAAGGTGATAATTACATTTAAGAGCTGCATTTAATCAAAAGCATTTCAGCTCAGATTAAAAGCCCAAGCAGCTGAATTTGGAGGCAAATTTAGCAGTATGTACTAGCTAAACATAATGGACTATTTTACCCCTTACTTTAACCCATAAAGGTAGGGAAAATGGGAGTGAGGTTTGTTTGGTATCTTGGTTTACACACTTCAGCAGATGTATTCAAACATTAGATGTTTTGGGAGAACAAAAATGACCTTGCATTTAAATAATGCCTTTTTTGATCTTATCAAATCCCCCAAAACTTTACAACCAATGGCTTTGAGAGATGATTCCTGTTATGATGGAGGCAAGCCAGTAGCCAGAGCATACAGCAAACTCCTGTTGATCCATGTGATGATGATCGGATAATCTGCATGTTCATTGAGGAATAAACATTGGCCTTACACAAGAGCAAACTCCCTTCCTCTTTTAAATCTTCCTCAGTGGACAGCCAGGGCATCAGCTTAACACCTGATCTGAGTGCTGCCCTGGGGTGACAGCCTAGATCACATGTTCTAGTGCAACTTGAACTCACAAACTTCTGACTCAGAGCCGTGCGTCTTCGCAATACTGCCATGGTTCAGGCAGCTTTACTCCTGGTTTTTGCAGGAACCACAGCAGTATTGACACACAGAAGTTATTAAACACATCAATTAACTTATGGGCCAGCATTCATTGCCCAATCCTAATTATCTTTGGGTAGATGGCGGTGAGCCACCTTCTTGACAGATGAAGGTGCTCCTACAGTGTGGTTGGCTAGGAAGTTTCAAGATATATAAACACCAGTGCTTTAAAAAAAGGTGATATATTTCCAAATCAGGAGAGTGTGCAGATGGTAGTTTTACCAAATGACTGTGGCTCTTGACATTCTTGCTGTTAGAGTTTGGCAGATGCTGTCAGGGAAATCTAGGTAACTAATTAGAGTGCTTTTGTAGATAATAAATGTAAATGCATCAATGATACAGTATTGCAGCCATAGTATTTATATAGCTAGTCAGGTTGATTTTCTGGTCAGTGGTGATTCCCAGGATGTTTTTGGAGGAGGACTCAGTGAGGGATATTCCATTGAATGTCAAGACCAGGTGGTTAGACTCTCTCACATTGGAGATGGTCATAACCTGGCAGTGTCGCTTTTTATATCTGCCATGTCTGAACAGTGTCCAGGACTAATTACATTCAGGCATGGTTGCTTCACTGTCTGAGGAGTTGTAAATGAAATTGGGCATTGTGCAATCATTAGGAAACAACCCCATGATAGACAGAAGGCCATTGATAAAACAGCTCCAGGTGGTTGAGCCTTGAACACTTCCCCAAGGAACATCTGCAATGATGTCCCGAAGTTGAGATGATTGACCTCCAAAATCCACAATTATCTTTTATTAATATCTTGCTGAGGTCAAGTAGGAGAGATTGTTCTTTGGACACTCTGAGTCAATGTTACCTCATACTGAGAGCCCTCTCTTCCCCATCCTCCTCCTGTCTGCAGCACTTGTCCTGCTCTGCATGGCCTCTGCTCTTACAGTCACATTGCATTCCAGGGGAATGGTCACTCATGCACTAGTGCACTCATGTCTAGCAGTAGCTGGTTTGAATAAAGGTCTTAAAATCAGTAACAAGTCCCTCAGCATCTGTCACAAAGTCCCTACAGATCTTTTCAACTTGAGATAACCAGAAAATATGATTTGTAGAATCGTAACAACAGCAAGAAGAAATCAGTCAACGTCTCACCTGCAAGTAGCTTCTGATGCCCTTTAATTAGCATTGAAATGAGGATGAAGTATTGGTGGGCAGAGGAATGGGGAGGAGAGTGGCAGAGATACTCTTGCAATTTGAAATGTGTTCTGCCACATGAATTTAAGGAAGGGTGTTGACTCGGATACTGAGCTCCAGTCACGTTCACTGATATGACAACCCTATCTGTTTCAGGCAGAAATTCACTGTTGGTGCACAAACCAATTTAAAATACATGCAATTCACTCCATCATAGTGCACACATAGCCAGACAGGAGTCATCTTATAAAGGTGTATAAAATCATGAGGGGCATAGACAGGGTGAATGCGCACAGTCTTTTTTTCCAGGTTGGGGAATCAAGAACTAGAGGACACAGGTTTAGAGTGTGAGGAGAAAGATTTAATAGGAACCTGAGGGGCAATTTTTTTACCCAGAGGTGATCAGTATGTGGTCTGAACTGCCAGAGGAAGTGGTTGAGGCAGGTATGTTAACAACATTTAAAAAGAACATGAACAAGTACATGTACATTGTCTTTATACATGATGATGTTTGAGAAAGAATCCTATCATCCGTTACTGAATACACATGCACTGCTGCTGTGAAGTCTGATAAAATACTGAATATGATTGGAATCTCAAAGACTCTGCTTCTTTTATCTTTGCATTTTATGAATATAAAATAATATACTGAAGACCAAATCAAAAGGCAGCTAGCGTATCTGTCTTTACCTCTCATTGTCTTAGTGAAGCAGCCAGCATAATCAAAGACCCCACCCACCCAGGACATTCTCTCTTCTCTCCTCTTCCATTGGGTAGAAGATACAGGAGCCTGAGGACACGTACCACCAGACTTAAGGACAGCTTCTACCCCACTGTGATAAGACTATTGAACGGTTCCCTTATAAAATGAGATGGACTATGACCTCACGATCTACCTTGTTGTGACCTTGCACCTTATTGCACTGCACTTGCTCTGTAGCTGTGACACTTTGCTCTGTACTGTTATTGTTTTTACCTGTACTACATCAATGCACTCTGTACTAACTCAATGTAACTGCACTGTGTAATGAATTGACCTGTATGATCAGTTTGTAAGACAAGCTTTTCACTGTACCTCAGTACAAGTGACAATAATAAACCAATACCAATACCAGTACCAATATGACTGCATTATAATAGAGTTCAGAAGATCAATTAAGGAAAACATGTGTTCTAATTTATTAGCACCCTTAATTTAGAATCATTGACATTTTACAACTCAAAAGGCCATTCAACCTGTTGTGGCATCACAAGAAAAAAAGAGCTATGAAGCCTTTTCCCATCTTCCAGCACTAGATCCATAACCCTTCAAGTTACAGCTCTTTAACTACATATCCCAGCACTGTGTAAATGGGATAAAAGTTCTACCTCTAAGATACTTTTAGGTAATGAGTTTCAGGCCCTCACCTTCCTCTGGGTGGAAAAAATTCTTTTTTCATCCTCCCTAATCCTTCTTCCAATTATTAAACTTTATACTGTCTAGTTTTTGACTCTGATGCAAGGAGAAATAGGGTTTTCCTTACTTACTCAATCTGGACACCTCTTAATTTTATAATTCAATTAAGTCGCTCTTCAGCTGTCCCTGTTCCAAAGAAAACAACACTGACAACAATCTCATAAGTCTGCTCTCCATCCTTTCCATTTTAATTGCATCTTTCTTGTAACATAATGACCAGAACTGTACACAAACTGTGGTCTCATGTGTGTTATACCCAACTTCCTTTTAAGGGTCTGTGCCAAAGATTCCAAGGCCACTTTGGATCTCCACACCAGTTAATATTCTGTCAGTTATTGCATATTCCCTGTTTTTTTTAACCTTTCCAAATGCTTTATTTTACACTTGAATGTCATTTATAATATTCCTGTATAACATCACCATCCATATCTTCCTGATGTTTATAGCCTTCCTCAACTTTGTCAACAGCCAGTTTTTGTACTATCTGTAAGCTTCTTTATCATGGCCTTTATGTTTGTATCTAAATCAGATAAATATAGCAAAAAGCAAGTAACTAAAAACTAAACCATGTGGAACCCAGTCTAACTGCAAAAATATCCATCAGCTATTAGCCACCGTTTCCTGCCACTGAGCCAGTTTTGGATCTATTTGCCATTGTCCCTGAACTACATCATCAGCTTTGTCCCTTTCTTTTGTGAAGACAACTATTAAGTATTCATTCAGACCTTTATTCACATTTTCTGTTTCCATGAACAGTTAAGTTCTTGGTCCCTAAGAGGGCCGACACTTGGTTATCCTCTTATATTTTATATACTTATAAAAACGTCTTTGGGATTTCTTTATTTTTTCTTGCTAGTATTCTTCA
This sequence comes from Pristis pectinata, assembly GCF_009764475.1. Lineage (NCBI taxonomy): Eukaryota > Metazoa > Chordata > Chondrichthyes > Rhinopristiformes > Pristidae > Pristis > Pristis pectinata. The sequence continues at coordinate 89,933,325 of NC_067409.1, forward strand.
ACTTCTAACTTCCTTTTAATTCTGATTTCATTCTTTCTAAACCCTTCTTGACTTTCCACAGTATTATGCATATGTGTCTCACATAAGTTTCCCTTTTTTGCCTTGTTACATTCCATACACCTTGTCATCAAGGGAGCTCCAGAATTGGCAATTCAACCCTTTCTCTTTACCCTAAGCTCCTCAGGTCTTCTTCTTGAATGCCTCCCATTGCTCTGAAACTGATTTACGTTCAAATGATTGTGTCAAATCCATTTTTGGTAAATTACTTATTAGTTTAGTAAAACTATTTTTATAATATTTTTATCAACAATATGTGTGGTCTAATTATCATCTTCCCTACCAGAGAGGTAATAGAAAGAATAGCCCAATCATTGTTGGACCCTTGACTTTTTCCCAATTTTTCAGGGAAAATTTATCCTGGGATCAGTTTTTGATTTTGTGCTCCTTTATCCTTACTTTGGATGAGCCAGATCCCCATTCCCAGTCGTTGCAATACTTGCTTGATCCAATGTTCACCTTCTTTCAGTTATTTTGTGTGTTCTATTGTTGCCAGGATATGCTGCCTGCTTAGTCCACTTCACTGTTTGCATTTTTAAATAGCTGGGATTAAAAAGTATAGTAAAACATTAGGATGTAGTTTCAGATGTTAATTTGGCTCAAAATCTAAAGCAGCAATTTATTGTCTAGAAATGAATCATTGCTTGTGCAATTGTTCCTTCTCAATGAACATTTCCATTAGCAGGATGCTTATTAATTGCCATGTTTATATACTGTTGTTAATTTCTTTCCTGCAGTGATAGATAGGTAGATTTAAGACATGGTTAAAAAGGTTTTTCTCAGGTCATTGGTATTGTCTTTCAACTCGGTCTACTTTTCAATGAGGGTCCACCTACAATGGACTTAAGTTTACCATTGTATCAAAGGAGCAGTTGCCTCTCCAACCAATAAAAAACTATTGATCCTCAGTGCAAGACACGCAATGATTTTTTTTAGTCTGCAGATATCTGGTTCTTCTGCAGAATTGCAGTCTGCCAGCTGCAGCACTAAATGAAAGGTCTCAGCTCAGTGGATGTTTCCCCTGATGTGATTGTGGATTGCTTCATAAAGCTCATGCCTGAATATCTAATAAAAAAGAAAGTTTCCATTTCAAACAATGACATACTGTACTCATCATCCTTTGGTCATCATATTTCAGTGTGCCAAGGTGATTGCAATTCACAGAATTTTAATGAGTTTCAAATAAATAGTACAGAAACAATAGGGTGTGTATTTGTGTGTGTGGATATACTATGGTCCTGCTGGGATCATGTGGTGCAGCTGCTTTGTAATAATGACACTCACTGGAACACACAGTCTGTAGCAGGAGCTTGAAGACTCAACATGTATATAGATAGATTAAATGTTCTGTTTTGCAATAAGCCACCACCTCTGATGCATGTATTTTAATATATAGCACCATGCACAGGATCCACCCAATTTTTGCAGGGTGGGGTGGGTGTTCACCATGGATAGTTAACCTGTTCTTCAAATTGGATACTCTGCATTGACATGGGAAGCAAAATGATTCCTCGGTTTAACATTTCATCTGCAAGACAGCATCTCTACTGCTCAGCCCCACTCCAATTCGCCTTCTAGCTAAATTGCATGGAGAAGCTGCCTGGATTCTCCAACACACCCTCCTCCCCACCACTCCAGACATCTGGTCAGCGATCTCCCTGTGAGCACTGGAGCAGTGCACATAGATAAATAAAGTCTCTCAGCAAGGGACTCAAGTGGTTTGCATGAAAGTAAAACACTGGCATAACACATAAATGTTTTTCATTATGATTATGATCATTATGATTCCATTTATCTTGTTTTAATATTACTTTATCCATTTCACCTGTTTTCCATTTAAGCCCTTTGTAGACTATTTTACCTCCTCTTTCATTTGTTTTTTCTTTCCCCTGTTCCTTTCTAAATTGCAATCATCTGTAGTTTATTCCAAGTCTCTTGAAGGAAATGCACCTGAAATATTAACCCCTTCATACTGCCCACAGATACTGTCCGACCTGAGGATTTCCAATATTTTCAGTGTTTGTGTCGTTATTCTAAAGTTTTTCTTTGTGGATAATAATTCCTTTCATTAACTTCCCTTCTATGGGATTTCCACAAGACAAAAATCTTGACTCAAGCAATTTGTAATCAGGTTGGGATGATGGCACTTTGCATAAACATGCGAAATAAACAATTGTCCTTCCACATTCTATCAGTAATATCACATCACAATGCAAGTACTTTAAAACTGTTCTACATAAAATCAATCAAAGCTTTGAACTTTAAGTGATGCAGCTTGACAAATGAGATTTGGAAAATTCACAAACTTACTTCATTAGAACATTGTCATCAACCATTTTCAATCCTAATTAATTTATTTTACAAAATACTATCAAAAACCATTTTGGAAAAACAATGAAGTATTTCTTCAGAAATGATGCTTTATTCACAAACAATGGAATCAGACTGAGATGGCAGAAAACACTCAGCATGATCAGCAGTTTTAGTCCTGCTGTGCCTACTTTGCAGGAAAATTAGGAGCAGGCCCCTTGAGCCTCTTCTCTGTTTCTCATCCCACAGATACAGGCTGACCTGCTGAGCATTTCCAGCGTTTCATATTTTTACTTTAGATTTCCAGCACCTGCGGTACATTTTCATGTAGGAATGAGTGTAGACCTTTGAGGCTTTTAACACAGAAATTGTAGTAAAGCCATTTAGCTTCTTGAGCCTGGTCAGTTCTATAAAATTACATGATAGCTGGTCTCTGCCACAAATCTATTTTCCCACCATGCTCCATATTTATAGATAATCTGATCTAAATCTTACCGAAAGAACAGCTATCACATTGTGTGTTCAAACTCATAGTTCAGATTGTTTTCATATTGAATATTAGTTTCAGTAAAGACTTTGTTTTTGAATGATTGTTTAACTTAGTGTCACTTCTCTACCAATAGTGAGCACTTTGATGAACTTCTTTCCAACAGGATTTCTACCTATTTCATTTACCTAGTACCCTCTCCCTTTCTTTTGTGTTCTCTCTGACCCTTCTCCCATTTTCAGATAGAAAAATGTGTTTTATCTCCAAACTTTTCATTTCTGATGAAGACACCCAGCCAAAGTGTTAAACTGCAGCTGCTCTGCCCAAGATCACAAGAAACTACAGAGAGTTGTGGACTCAGCTCAGCACATCGTGGAAACCAGCCTCCCCTCCATAGATTCTGTCGACTCTTCTCACTGCCTCAGTAAAGCAGCCAACATAATCAAAGACTCCACCCACCCCAGACAACCCCCCTCCCTTTGTGGAGAAGATACAAAAGCCTGGAAGCACGTACCTCCAGGTTCAAGGACAGCTTCTATCCCACTGTTATAAGACTATTGAACGGTTCGCTAGTATGATAAGATGGACTCTTAGCCTCACAATCTACCTCATTATGACCTTATGTCTACCTGCACTGCGTTTTCTCTGTAGCTGTAACACTTTATTCTGCATTCTGTTATTGCTTTCCCTTGTACTTACTCAATGCACTGTTGTAATGAAATGATCTGTATGGATGGCAAACAAAAGTGTTTTTCACTGTACCTCAGTACATGTGAATAATAAACCAATTTACCAATTTACCAACTCAGTTTATCTCTCCACAGATGCTGGCTGACATCCTGAATATTACCAGCATTTTCTGTTTTATTAATGAATGTTCCCTGTCCTCTTGTTACAATCACACATTGAGGACAGAAAGAACAGAGCCAGTTTCAACTCTGTGCAAATGAGATCAGACAATAACATCTCTTCCAATTTTATTGTATTGGTTTTGGAGAACTTGAGACTATCAGTTGTATCCAAACAAGGGCCTGAAAAATATTGAAATGTTAGGGTTCAATGATGTAACTCATTAAATAATTTTGTGTTGAAATGTGCAGATGGTAAAAGTGAACAGCAAGGACAATTAGGCCTGAGAAGTTCTTGGTTATTGATCCTTCTCATTTCTCCTGTACACCAGGTTTTTATCCCCTATCCCATCCTACTGATTCCCACAGAGAACCAATTCCTAAGTCACTAGAAGCATTCATGTGTTACAATCCCACTTCCGCCTTTCTCTCCTGTCCTGGGTGCCACATTGACTCCCACTCTTGCCCCTAATTTCCTTGCACCTTTTCCCATTTATGCTTTGACTTCTGGTTTCACTGAGTTTAAATCAAATGTTTAAATTAAGCCTGAAGATGCTTTAGGCTCTTCTCTCTGACCCACATGCAACTCCAGTGAAAATAATGGCTGAAGGTATTGGCAGGAACATAATATGCTGATGCTTCTCTGTGCACCCCCAATGACAATAAAACGCAAAACTCACTTGTGTAGGAACTGTAGACTGGGGATGTAGGATTTATTTGATTATGTGCATTCACCAAAGACTCAGAATACTAGATAAATCAATGATTTTTACTTTCAGCAATCTTTCAGATAATAACTTTGGTTAAAAATGTAACTGATTTTTAAAATATTTCAAATAGTCCATTACTTTACAGCAAATCTACTTGATGAGATGACATTAAGGTTATTTTGATTAACGTAATAGTACACCAAGATTGCTTTCATTGAAGTATGACAATGCTGTCACATCCGCTAGCATTGTTGAGTTACCGTGGTAACAATGTTAGCCCTACAATGAAATGTATGACACTCTAATGAGTAATTAATTGAGATATGTGTGTAGCAGATTATAAAGACACAGTGTAACATAGCCCGAAAGGCTTACTAATGAGGAGTGTTTGAGCAAATCTCCTGTTGTTTCGTTCAACAGATGGGCTTCAAACCATTTGTCTAATGCAGAATATGTTGAGAAAAATCCCAGTAAAATTCAGCAAGCTTCAATATTCCATGAAATACTCGTTTTGTGATTTAATGGTGCAATCCAAAGCCCAATGTTTCATATCTTCACCATTGTCAGCTAGACCCTAGGATCCAGAATGCAAGTTTACCAGGTCTGTGTTTCAAATGAAGAATTTTAACATTAGCAGTCCAGATTGCTTATTAATAACGTCACTGGCTTACCACCAACCGGTTGTGTCCTTCAATTCTCATGTAGAGAACCATATAAAGGCCCACTAATGTACTGTTATTCATCCTAAAACACTGTATGACCAAATATACAGTCAGGGCTTCAAACACACTCAGTGATTCTTTCAAAATACACAAGTTAATTGGTCACAAACAACACCATCAGTCAAGTTGGATCAAACTTTATGGTGCAATTTTCACACTGATTCTGTGGGATTTTGAACACCCACACTAACCTCTCATTGAAATTGTGCTAAAATAGTGATAAAAGTCTTAACCCAAAACATCGACCATCTCTTTGCCTCCTCAGATGCTGGTTGACCCATTGAGTTCCTCCAGCCAGTTTGTTTTTTCTCTCCAGATTCCAGCATCTGCAGTCTCTTGTGTCTGCAATAAGGTCCATACCTGCCTAGTTTTTCCTTTAAAGTTCCTATTGAAAAACTCTGATTGAATCCTCTCCTTCCACCTTTTCCTGTGTTCAAGATCATAGCAACTGTCTGATAACATTTTTAGTGAACAGTCCAGGAAGCCGGACTTCTGCTGATTCTGAACAGTTAAATCTAATCATAACTTGCTCCGAACGTGAGAATAGAAATAAGACCCTCAAATGCCTGTCTTTTATTATATTGGTCAGTTGTTTACTAGGGGGTAGTGGGTGGTGAGGTGCATGTGGTTGCAGGCAGATGTGTCAGGGGATGATTTTGTACCTGGGTGAGGTGAGGGAAGGGTTGGCACAAAGATTTATGTAAGTTTCACTCTCACTCTCACAAGTCTCCTGGTCTGGCACTGAAGTTTTAATTCTGTGTTGTCCTGCATGTTTCCAAGAGTAGGCATCCCCCGGGACAACATTATTCTGCACAAGGACCATCACATGTGGCCCTGATTCAGAAATCCCAAAGGGACTGCAAAGTGATTCATGACATCAAATGTCTAATCAAGTTTCACGACTGGTGTCATTTTATCTGGAAATGATCCTAAATATGATTTATTGCCACATTAGATTGATCACCAATTGTAAGAGCTGAAACAATGATGTTATGTAATCCAATTTCTAGTATGTTAAAGCAACTCAGAAATATAATGCAATGATCATGAATATTTTGGATTTTATTTCCTGCTCTCAAAATTTCACCATTCTCCCTTAAGGAATTAAAGTACCCACACTTATACTTTGAATGGCTGCAAACTGCAACTACCTCATGTCGAGTAGAATATTTATGGGAAATTCCTAGTGAGCTGATGGTACACAATAAATAAATGTGATGATTACAGCTTGGCTCATTTTATTGAGATTTCCACCAAATGTTTTGGAGTACCATTATACCCAACAACATTTTTTTTCTATTACCAGCATAGAGCAATGCTCTGATAACTGCATTGCAAACTGCACCTGAATGATAGAGGAGTTAGTGGTCCACCCAGTAGCTGTTTAAGTTGACTTTACACCAGACTGCAGGCATTCAGCATCTGGTGTGAAACTCAAATGACATGATATTGCATTAGTGTTACCTTATCCTTTTCACACCAGCTGTGTTCGAGACTGCTTCTGCTCAACTTGACAGGGTTATGCAGTCTAATATACTGAAGTAGAAATCAAACCTCATTACAACTGCCTTTGCTTGCATAAAAAGGGCACCTCAGTGTCTAACTTCTGAAAACAATTTCCAGCACTCCAAAGGCCCCTTAAGGATGACTGTCATGCTATTGGTTCAGGTTCTTTCCCAGGTATTTGGAGTCCAAAACAGGCTTTGGGTTCCTTGCATATGTTAATAACAGGCCAAATAAAGTATGCAGCAGAAAAAGATAAAGGTGATTGGTTTATTATGTCACATATACTGAGGTAGAATGAAAAACTTTGATTTGCATGCCATCTATACTGATCAGTTCATTACATCAGTACATCGAGATAGTACAAGGGAAAAGCAATAACAGAATGCAGAATATAGTGTTACAGTTACAGAGAAAATGCAGTGCAGGGAGACAATAAGGTGGCAAGGTCATGACGAGGTAGATTTTGTGGCCAAGAGGTCTTATCGGACAAGAGGTCCGTTCAATAGTCTTATAACAGTGGAATAGAAGCTGTCCTTGAGCCTGGTGTTACGTGCTTTCAGGCTTTGTATCCTCTGCTCGATGGGAGAGGGGAGAAGATGAGGGAATGCCAGGAAATAACAAACAAGCTCTGAATCTGTCATTTAAATTTTTGCAACCCCAACTATCCTGGTTGGAGTGGATAAGGCAAGTGATTTTTATTTTGTGGGACTCTTCCAGTCACTAGGAAGAGATTACTTTAGTGATGCACAATCTACAGTGTCTAGTTATATGAAGGAAGTTATGTATCTCCTTTTGTTGTGAGAGATAGAAAGAAATAGAGCCAGTTCTGTAAGGATCCTGTATGATATCTAATAACAAGTGTGTAACACCACCAGGTGCAGTATTGTGCTCCATATTAAAGGAGGAAATTTAAGGTTTTAAACTTAAGAAGATGCTACCTTCCACAATAAAACTTTAATTAAAAATAGATTTAAAAATCAGTTCTTTCTCTTGTTTAAAGCAATGCATATTGCCAGATCAACATACCAGAAGTATTTAAAACTATGAAATAAAGAAAGAGGTTAGGTAGAAACAAACTGTTGAATGTGGTTGAGCCATCCATAACAAGGTTTCATAAATTGAAATCTAAATGAAGATTGGAAAAAAGAGTACCCATCAGGAAGAGAGTTGTGATGTTGTTGACATTGCCTTTGAGTCAATGGTTGATAGGGGGACTGGAAAAATTCAAGATTTTTTTTGGAGAGGTAGATTGAAAATAGATGAAGGGACAAGGGAAGAAGATGACTAAAGCTGACTGGAACACTTTGCCCACCCAAAGAACAAGTGTTGACTTGGGCTGGTAGAGCTGAATGGACTATTTCAATTGTATAACCTTCATATGTTTCTATGTTCAAGGTTGAGCTAAGGCTAGGCTATGTTTCTGGTAATTGATGGAAACCCAGCTGGTGGATGGAGAGCAGCAACAGAACTAGAGATATTAGTTAATTACTTCCTAATATCTGTCAGTCAATACTGAAAACTTTAGCCATCTTTTCCCAATGAGCACACCAGGCAGATCTCCACCTGTGTTTTACTGCATCAAAAGCATAGTTTTATGAACCAATCCAACCTCATTTAAAAAATAAAGTTGCCAAGATGACTAGAGCTAACTTAAGTTAAATAAAGAACTCACTTTGATTGTCAACTCATCCACAGGCAGTCCTCCACCTTCAGATATCGGCAACTATCTTAATAATTAAACAACTAAAATTCAGATATACAAATTCATCTAAAGGCTGAGTCAAACCTGAAACCAAAGTGACAGAATTGATTCATCAGGCCATTGCTCACTTGATCAAGGACAATTGCAATCACTATTTAACAGAAAGATCAGGGAAAATAGAAAAGACCACAGTCAGCCCAAACTTTTGATTAAATTGGATCAGAAATGTTCAAATAAATGTTCTCAAAAATCTAGAAACCCCTGATCTGTGGCTTCATAAATACTGGATGACAGCTCAAAAACAATATCTTAAATATTGAACTTCAGGCAGTGAGGCAGGAGGAGTGCTTTGCTAGGTCACTATTCCAGAGTTCTGGATTAAAGTTCAAGGAAAATGAGTTCAAATCTCAAAAAGAAATGTTAAATTATTAGTATCAATAAATCCAGAAAAAAGTTAACAATACTAAGTAACAAACTACTAAATTATCTGAAACCCTTCTTGTACATTAATATTCCATGTATGCGCTATTCAATCTAGTCCATAGATTCCTAACTGCCCTCTAAAATGGCCTGGCTAGCCATTCAATTCAAAGACAATTAGGGATAAGCAATAAACACTGGTATTGTTAGTACTGGTCATATTCTGAGATTGAGTAAGTAAAACGGTGCAGAGAGGAACAAAGCTATTTGTAGACAAAATCAGGATGATTGGTTAATTCCACTGTCAATTGAACTTTGTAACCATATTGCTGTAAATGATTAAGGCTGAATGTACATGGGTAATAGAACTATCTTCCACTCACTGCAAAATTATCCTCATTGTTTTGGAAGCTGCTGTAGTTCTTGGCATAAATTCCCTGAATAGATTTTTTTTCTCAGTAAATTGAATTAATTTGCAATGGAATTGACTGTTTAGAATGCGTACAGTCATATGCAACACTCTACCAATTTTCCCACCCCATCTTCCAGCTCCTTGCCTGACACATTAACATCAACAGATACCCTCTAAAATAAACTAGTTGTAATATAATCTCCACACACATGTAGCATTCAATGTTTTTTTTTTAATGACAAAGTTGTAAACTTCATGCACAAAAAGATATTGCACGGCAATGGTGCTTTAGAGATAACAGAGGAGGAAAAAAATAACAATGATTGGAGAACAATTTTCAAGCATTACAGATTTTAAAATTTAGGGCTTATTTTAACTGTTGATCAGTACATATCTTTTTTCTTTTTGCTGCTTTACATTGTATGATTAATAAACAACATAATTTGGCTTTTATTTAATCAGCAGCATTGTCACTTATGCCAGAAATTTGCCACAGTGATTAAGGGAGTAGGCAGACAGAAATCCCCAACCTTCCCCCCCCCCCCCCATGATAAGGATATTATAATAAAATGCTTTAAAAAATTCTAAAACTTAATTGTGGTTTATAAAGTAAATCATTTGTATTACAGTCAGAACAAATGAGATGGGTAAAACTCAGTCAGAAAATGATGCCTACTCATACAGACATTTTATTGCAGATTGGCGAACAGCTTTCAGCTTTTAAGGTAAATTTCCATTGAGAACTGACCTCAGCAGTTGACAATGATGTCAACACACCATCAAGGCATTTCTCCTGAAAATAATAGCAGATATAGTGTAGGAAATGGCAGAATATGTTAAGCATCCATCATAGTTTCCATCCAATATAAATGATTGAAGAGGTCACCACAGGAAAGCAAAATGAAAAACATCATCAGGACATGTTGGGCTATGAAAGTGATTTAAAAGAATGTTTTGTTTAGAAGACCGTTAGGTATAAATCCATCTGGCAAGGCATCATTGAAAATGACACTAACAGGATACTCTTGGAAGCTATCATACACTCAAAGTCATGAGGTTCACATGTTGGTTGTGCAAACAATTCTACAGTTTTCTGGCACCTCAGTTTTTTGTCAATTCCAGCCCCAGTTTAATTTCACTACAGGCATATCCTGCCTCTTTGGAGCTCCCCAGCCCCACCCTAATTTTTTCCACTTTCCCATTCTGTAGAGGTATTTTCAAAACCTATCTTTTTGCTTGAGTTCTTGATCATCTTTCTCACTTTTCCCTATATGAGGAGGCTTCTGTTCCTTTCATTTTATTAATTTTCTTTCTCCTCTTTGAAACAGCACAGAACATTTGTTGTGTCAAAAGACTTATCTAAATGTAAGTTGTTGTTTTGCTGTCTAACCCTATCACTGTCTAATAATTAATGTTCTGTTTTATTTTTAAAATGAGTAGCTGTTAAGAGCTCATGGCTGATTTCACCTGGGCTGAGCAAAGATTAATGCCAAAAAATCAGAGCAATTATTCATCCTGCTGAAAGTGTCTGTCCCAAATACTCCAATAATGGGCAGATGAAACAAGATCAGAGGAAAGGTTCAACAAGGAAAGCAAAAGACTAAGGGAGAAGAAAGTGAAAGGCATTGATAGGGACCTAATTTGCAGGACATTCACCTCACATGCAAAACTGTCTCGGGCAATGCAATGTTCCAGATCCAGATTCCTGTCGTCAGTATTCAGAGCTATAGATGCAGAGATAACCATTGCGTGCCGAGCAAAGGCCACTGGAACATATATTGCACTGCAGGAAATCAATGGGTGGCAGTCTACCCTCCTGGTACAGTTAGTGTTTCTCTGTTTTCTGAAACAAAATTGAGTGAAATTTAGGAACGATGTGTGCTCATTACAGTCATCTCATGCTGCATACTGGTACTCTGCCAGCTAATAGACAGGAAAGAAATTGCTTTAATGAATGCTGATGCACTGAAACTCATTTTTTTTTAAAAGTGCATTTTGCAAAAATAACAGTAACAGTATTTGAACATATATCAGAAGCTGCAGGCAATACTGAAAACAGTCAGTTCAGCCATTATCAAGACTATATCGATCCCCAGATTACATCAGAGTAAATTTGGGCAGTGTGCAGAAGGAAAGAATCATATTTGTTTCAAGTGAAAGGCAAATTCATTGTGTCTGAGACTCAAATACAGAGGGAAAAATTAATTTAAGATGTTCAATGTAAATTCAGTCTGAAACAGATAGGCCTATGTTTTGACCATTACGAGGGGACTGCAGATACTGATATATTGTCAATTTGCTGTGTGATATGCACGCATACACATAGGATGATTCTGCCATGTAAACTTTGGGCAAGACATTAATGCATCCAATTTTCATCAGCTGGAGGTAAACAAGATAAAGAGATTCTAATATCTATCAGTGTGCAATGCTAATTTCATGCCAGCTCTGCCAGATCTCAAAGATGCAGCTAACATCACATGTTCAACTCACCTGGAGAGTTCAGTTTTTAACAAAAGGAAAAGTCACCCACTTGTCCTGTGCCCACCAACCCGCAGTAAGAAAACAGGTCATGAATTACTCGCAGGTCAGTTGGTGATTGGGTTATGGAGCACTGGCTCAAGAAAGCTTCAGGTTTATCCTTGCCTAGATCTGTCAGTTTTCAATAATCAACACTGAATGATTTTGCAGTGGAAGTGTGTTTTCTTTTGCAGGTTCAAAAGAATGCTGACGCTTCCAGACACAGTGTTTGCATGAATGTAGCACAAGCTATGTGGCAAAACATGTAGAATGAGAACAGGCCTTGCCGAGCTGGGAAATCTGCCAGAAGAATATGGGGAACGGTGGAGGATTGGAATGGTGAAATCTTCAACAGGAGACTCTATCCAGAAAGAATGTTCATGGAACACTCCTCTTACAGCAACACAGATTCCTAACCAGACTCTCTCTCATCTAAGAAGATGCAGTTGGAAATACGGCACATGCCACAATCAAAACGTAGCCTTAGACCAGGGTTACAAGGATCATGATGGCCATCAGCTTCCATGATTCAGGATCTTTCCACTTCTGTGTAGGTGGTGTCTGCAGCATCTCATAGTTGTCTCTGAAATCTGCATAAGGGAAGTCACGGATCGTCAATACTCCAAGTGAACGAATCACCTCATCCTCAATCAGCAGAGAGCAACTGTAAGAGGATGTGGGTTTGCTCAGATACATTGAGCAAATATGATTCGCTTGAAACAAATATGATTGTTTCCTTCTGCACATTGTCCAATGCTACAGTGCATCATCAACTCCACACACATCGGGAAGAGGCTGACACAATTCAGTGCTGACATTTTGCACACCACATCGTGCTTCACTCCTTGAATGTGCAGTTGGTCAGCAGCTATACACAGAGCATCATGACTGCCATGACACTCTGTGTATAGCTGCATACAGATAGAAATCACCATGCTTTCACTGGGCACAGTATTTTTGAACCACTATACGAAGCCACAGGGCGACTCCTTGGGTGTTATGTTTGTTCTTCATCAAGAGACAATCTTCACGTGGGTTTCACATCTGAACATTTTTATTAACCAACACCAGACTGCTTGCTTTCCCTCTCTTTTTACAGCCACTTCCTGTTCCCCCATGTGACCCCTTGCATTGCCTACTGGGAACTGTAGTTCTTTACTATAACTACATAATAACACATTGGGGACAAGAGCTATCTTCTCATTATTTAGCATTTTTCTCCAGTGCAAAATTTCTGCATAAGGGCAGAACCCATCTTTCACGTTCTATTGGTATTGCAACTTATCGAGTGGGCCCCTTCTGCCTCCTGGGCCACTCTAAATACACTTTGTGGTACACAATAAAACAGGTCTCCAGATTTATGGTTATCAAACTTATATATGCTATCTGGCCTGACAATTTTACTGCCTCGGTGCATGCAAGCAGTGTGGCACCTGAGGAGGATGGAGAAGAGAAAGGTGGAGGCATTCTTGGGAGTTATTTTCTGTCCAGGCTGTCCATGACCAAAAGATTGAACTGTGATTTTGATTACAATCTCAAATCCCCATTCTCTTAAATTTTGCTTCCAAATTGCTTTCTTTGTGTTGCTGATCATCACAAAATCTACATTCACATGTAGACAAGGTAGAAACCAATCCCAAACCATTCTGAAAAGTTTCTGTACATCTAGCCATTGTAAAACACACACTGGCACACACACACATAGACATATCACCACCGTACGAACCCTTAGTTCCTGCCTCCCATGTGCACACCCTAATATTCTTCTGCAGTGTTTCTCTTTTGCTTTCAATATGGCTGAGGGAAGGCTGTCAATGTGCAATAGAGAGGCGGCAGATAGCCTCAGAGTACAACTTTAAACAGATCTGCCTGAGCAGTTCTGTCTCTGGTCTACTCTAAACTACCATGAAATAGACAACTCCAAACTGATTGCTGGACAGGCAACAGCAAGGACAACTGCCAAAGTCAGTCACAAATGGTGATATTCTCAGAGTCAGCAACCATGAACACTGACATCCAGAACCGTGATTGACAGTAATCTGAGCCTGTATTGATGCAAACTGATCTTACAAGACATTGGTCCAAGGCTTGCATCGCAGAAACCTGATCCCCTACTTTGCGGATAGATATTTCATGACTTCTGCTGGTGCTGCAGTGTAAATTAAGACATTAGCCATCAGACTCTGTATTATGCTTTACTCTGCAAATGTCGAAATAGAGTTGGCTATCACTTCTATCTTGAAAAGAATGGCCTGTAAGTTCTGTGCAAATAACTGTATGAGTTTGGAGCTGGACCCTCACATGCTTGTTGACATTGCGTGCATAGTTTTGGGCAAGCCTGCCAATTTACCAGGCATTTAATTGAGCATATCCTTCAGACTTCATAACTGATGACTAAACATGGGCAGAATGTGCCTCTAAGTTGTAAGCAAGAAAATACAAATGTCATGCTGGGTACCTTCATATTTTCTGTTCTCTTGTCGCTGAATCATTGAGCCACTGCCGAAGTAGGTTGGACTGAAGATGGCCATCAGAAATATGACACAATGGTAAAATGGCAAATCAAATCAGAAAATGCTTGAAACTTTCAGCAGGTCAGGCAGCGTCTGTGGAAAGGAAAATGTTTCAGGGCACATTATTGGCAGAGACTTGTACTGGAATTGTAATTTTCCTGCTTTAGGTGGGATATGTTAAACAAATGCCAATTATATGTATATTTGTAGAAGTGCCAAGCCTAATAATGATTATTAGGGTGAGGCCTTGCCACCTGGTGTCCTTCCCTTTCCTTAAATACAACTCTGCAGCAACAGGAGACATGAATTAAAGAGCTGCATGCTTGCACCAAATACAATTCAGTCAAAAGGATTGGGTTTGAACGTGCCTTCAACTTCAGTGCTTTCAACACCATCACTGACCATTGAGCCTGCATGCTAAGTCCAGATCCTGAAAGATAAAGATTGCTGGTGGCTGAGTGTTTGACATATGGTGCATTAAGCAGTGTGTGAGGCTGGTGTTGCTCTTGATGAGGGATGTTAGTTGTCTGAACCTGATTCACTTTGATTTTGTTTTCCCAATCACTTTGAGCATGCATCTGAGGTCATTGACTTCCTTTTGGCATTGACTACATTCCTGCTATTGAGCTTGATAACTGCCCCTTTACTGTCTGCTTGGAGATCATTCCTGCCTTCTGCAGACAAAGGAATTCTCTCCTCTCCACTTCATCCACCGAGGCTTCCAATGGTGTGTCTGAAAATCTGAGTGCCCGCTCTGATCCATCTTCAGTCATTGCTTCCAGAAAGCTCCCAAGACCTCTAGACCTTCTACTTGCATTGCTACAAAACACCTCCCATTTATGAGGTGCAGGTGAACATCAATCAGAGCTAGAGATCTTGAACTGGTGTCATTCACTCCTAAAATTGTCCTGTAGTGACAGGCTAAGACAATAATCAGCATGATTAACACTGGCCATTTGCTGAAATCATAATTATGAACATCAATTCTGCATGCAGCCTGCATCCCAACCAATACTCATAGGTTAACTCCACATTATGCTCCCAGTGCCCTTTTTCCAGCACTATCCAATTTATCCCTCATAAAGTGCCATTGCCCTAAACTAGCAAATCATTCAGAGTTCACAAATTGAAACAAGGCAAAGAGGCGATTGAACCACAGCTGTTGCTGTAAGAAATACAGAAATTCCCATTAACTCTGAAAGCAGTTTTCCTCTGTAGCATATCTGTGCGAATGCAAAGTATACTGAGCATCTGTTTACTTAGCAATGTAAGAATTTAACCTGCATGTATTATTAGCAAAATCCTTGTTAGACATGTTAGTTAATTCCCATGGTTTTGAATATATTAACATTATTTGGATGACATGAGATGAAGCAGAAATTTAATTTTATTACACACCAAACTGCTAATGAAGGTTTCAGGTTTGTAACAATTTAGCTTATTTCAGCAGGCATGCACTGTTTTTTCTGACTGGGACAGCTGATGATATTTAAAGCATCTGCCTGTCTAGAAATGGTTTGGTATTCTTTCCTTTGTTTATTTTTTCTCCTTCTTCCCTGCTTCCTGACATGATAAGCTGTGGAAGGTTTCTGGTGATAACATTCAAACATCATGAGGGCACAAGAGCTAATGGTTTGACTGGCAGCAATATTTTAAGCTGTCTTGGCCCACATTCTACCATCTCCAAATTCCTCCACCTTTGAAACCCATCTCACTGGCCGTGTTTGTTGATAACCCCTCATTTAGCCTGGTGCCACTTTCACGTGAAGCATCCCGCAACCACTCCGAACTTAAAGAAAAGTGCTGTGTAAACTCTTGATCAAAAGGTCTATATATACCTGATTATGTCTACCTTATGTTTATGACTGTAAGGAGCTGCCAAAGAAGAGGAGATGAGGCCTGGTGCAGATTAATCATAAATATATTGAATGGCAGGGCAGGCTTGAGAAGCTGAATAGCCTACTCCTAATATTTTTATATCCTTATATCCTCCCACAGCTTCCAGATGCATGCTGCAGTCTTCACAGGAAAAGTGGCAGGGAGTAGCAACATTGCGGTTTAGCCTGGGGCTAACCAATCGGTTGTAGTCTTCTCAGCACTATCCTGATTGAATTAAAAAAATTCAGTTGAAGGATCGAGTTTGAAATCCACATGGTTCATCAAATTAGTGTGCAGTAGGTGTTTTTCACTGGTTCTCACTGACCTTTCATCACCACCTCCATTGTTCCATTACCCATATTGCAAGAGCTTTCAAATATCAGAGAGAAATATTAGAGGGCAGGCACAGTAGTGTAGCGGTTAGCGTAATGTTATTACAGCGCCAGCGACCTGGGTTCAATTCCAGCCACTGTCTGTAAGGAGTTTGTACGTTTTCCCTGTGTCTGCGTGGGTTTCCTCCGGGTGCTCTGGTTTCCTCCCGCATTCCAAAGACGTATGGGTTAGGAGGTTATGGGCATGCTATGTTGGTGCCGGAAGTGTGTCGACTCTTGCAGGCTGCCCCCAGAACACTCTATGCAAAAGGTGCATTTCACTGTGTGTTTTGATGTACATGTGACTAATAAAGATATCTTAACTTACCTTGTCCTTTAATGGAAGACCTTCCTTGTCTTCTCGTGTTCCTGCATTTGCCTTCTGCTCCAGTTCTACATTCCACTATGAACAATTACACTCCTATTCATCTACCTGCCATAGATTCATAGAGTCATACAGCACAGAGACGGGCCCCTCGGCACAACTGGTCCATGCCAACTGTGCTACCCAGCAAGCTAGTCCCATCTGCCCACATTTGGCCCATAGCACTCTAAACCTCTCCTCTCCATCTACTTATCTAGATGGCTTCTAACCATTGCTAATGTGCCTACCTCATTCTTTCTGGCAGCTCATTCAAATACATACCACCCTTTGCATGAAGAAGCTGTCCCTGATGTCCCTTTTAAACCTCTTGCCTCTTAAACCTATGCCCTCTTGTTTTTAGCACCCACTCCCAGGGGAAAAGACCATGAGTTTTCACCCTTTGCCCCTCATGATCTTATATCAGGTCTCTATCAGGTCACCCCTCAATCTTTTACGTTCCAGGGAATGAAGTCCTAGTCTATGCAACCTCTCCTTGTAACTAAGGCCCCCAAGTCCAAGCAATATCCTGGTAAATCTTTTCTGCACACTTTCTAGTTTAGTAACATCTTTCTGATAACTGGACAAACAAAACTGTACACAATACCTGAAGTGCAGCCTCACCAATGTCTTACATAACTGCAACATTACTTCACAACTCCTTTTCTCAGTGTCCTGACTGATGAAGGCCAGCATGCCAAATGCCTTCTTCACCACCCTATCTACCTGTGACACTGCTTTCAGCAAACTTTGCACTTGCAATCCAAGGTCACTCTGTTCCATTACACTCCCCAGGGCCCTACCATTCACTGTAAAAGTTCTAGGCTGGTTTGGTCTCCCAAAATGTGATACCTCACATTTATCTGGATTGAAAGCCATTTTCTAGTCCTCAACCCACATATCCATTTGATCAAGATCCCTCTGTACTTTTTCACAACCTTCTGCACTATCTACAACACCACCTATTTTAGTATCATTTGCAAACTTACTAACAATGCCTTGTGCATTTACATTCAAATAGATTATATAAATTACAAACAACAAAGGTCCCAACACTGACCCCTGTGACACACTACTGGACACAGGCGTCCAGTTCAAGAAACAACCCTCGACCATCACTCTCTGCTTCCTACCACTGAACCAATTATGAATGCAATCCACTATCTCCCCCTGGATCCTATACAATCTAACCTCCAGACTATCTTGCCATGAGGAACCTTGTCAAAGGCCTTGCTAAAATCCATATAAACAACATTCACTTCCCTACCCTCATCTACCCTCTTAGTTACCTCTTCAAAGAATTCCAAGAGATTTTTCAGACGTGACTTCCCACGCACAAAGCTGTGCTGACTGTCCCGGCTCAGACCCTGTCTCTCCAAATGATGGTAGATCCTATCCCTCACAATGCAGTTCAGCAATTTATCCACCGCTGATGTCAGACTCACCATCTTGTAGTTTCCTGGCTTGTTTTTGCTACCCTTTTTAAGCAATGGTACCACATTGGCAACTCTCCAGTCCTCCGGAATCTCTCCTGTGGCCAAGGATGAAGAAAAAATCTCTGCAAAGGCCTCCACAATTTCTTATCTAGCTTCCCACAAGGTCTGAGAATGCACTAGATCAGGCCCTGCGGAATTATCTAGCTTAATGCACTTTAAATCCTCTAATACCTCCTCCCTGCTAATTCACATGTGGTCCAAGACAACATCACTCATTTCCCCCATTTCCTTAGCCTCCATTGTTTTCTCCACAGTAAAAACTGAAGGAAAATATTTATTACAAATTTCACCCATTTCCTTTGGTTCCACACACAGTCAGTCATGCTGATCTTTAAGGGGACCTATTCTCTCCCTCGGCCTCACTCTCAACATACCTATGGAATCTCTTTGGATTTTGCCTCATCTTGCCTGCCAGACTCTTCTCATCTCCTCTTTTTGCCCTCCTAAGTTCTCTCTTAAGTGCATTCCTACACTTATTGTAGTCATCAAGAGATTCACTAGTCCCCAATTACTCGCAGTGTTTCCCTCCCCTTTTTCATAACCAGGGCCTCAATATTTCTCAGTAAACAGGGTTCCCAAAATCTACCAGCTTTGCCCTCCACCCTAACCAGGAACATGCAGGCCCTGAAGTCTTGACATCACACTTTTAAAGGCCTACAACTTGGCAGACACTACAAACTTTCTCACCCAATCAACGACTGCAAGATCCCACCTAATGGGTCCAAAATTTGCTCATTTCAGGACCTTAACCTGTGAGCCAGTTGTATCCTTCCCCAGAACTATTTTAAACCTAATAGATTTATGGTCACTGGATACAAAGTGATGGCCAACAGACACTGCCACCACTTGCCCTACCTTATTTCCCAGGAGGAGGACCAGCGTTGCACCTTCTCTATATTTTGGGCAGATTTCACAAATTCCACTCTGTCCAAGCCTTTTACACTATGCTTGGCCCAGTCTATATGAAGAAAGTTAAAATCTCCCACTAATACCACCCTATTATGTTTACAACTAGCTGCAATCTCTCTATTCATCTGCTCCTCCAATTCCCGCTGACTATTGGGGGGCCTATAATACAATCTCATCAGAGTGACCATCCTCTTCTACCCATATGGGCTCACTGGATGATCCCTCAAGAATATCCTCTCTGAGGTTTGTTGTTATGTCCTCTTTCATCAAGAAGGCAACTCCCCCTCTTCTCTTACCTGCAGCTCTGTCACACCTGTAGCATCTGTATCCTGGAACATTGAGCTGCCAGTCCTGCCCTTCCTTCAGCCATGTTTATGTTATCTGACATCTCAGTTCCCAGACACCCTGACTTCATCCACCTTACCTGACAGGAAAGGGGGTGGTGTACATGCACCTGTCTACATCAATGGTGTAGAGGGTTGAGAGCATCAAGTTCCTGGGAGTGAACATCACCAACAGCCTGTCCTGGTCAAATCACATAGATGCCATGGCCAAGAAAGTTCACCAGCACCTCTACTTCCTCAGGAGGCTAAAGAAATGTGGTTTGTCCCCTTTGACTCTCACCGACTTTTACCGATTCACCATAGAAAGCATCCTATCTGGATGTATCACGGCTTGGTACAACAACTGCTCTGCCCAGGACCACAAGAAATTGCAGAGAGTTGTGGACACAGCCCAGCGCTGTGAGCCAGCCTCCCCTCCTTGGACTCTGTTTTTACCTCTCGTTGTCTTGGTGTAGCAGCCAGCATAATCAAAGACCCCACCTACCCAGGACATTCTCACCTCTTCCATCAGGTAGAGGATACAGGAGCCTGAGGGCACATACCACCAGACTTAAGGACAGCTCCTACTCCACTGTGATAGGCCTATTGAACATTTCCCTAATATAATGAGATGGTCTATGACTTCACGATCTAATTTCTTGTGACCTTGCACCTTATTGCACTGCACTTTCTCTGTAGCTGTGACACTTTACTCTGTACTGTTATTGTTTTTACCTGTACTACATCAATGGACTCTGTATTAACTCAATGTAACTGCACTGTGTAATGAATTGACCTGTACGATCGGTATGCAAGACAAGTTTTTCACTGTACCTCAGTACACGTGACAATAATAAACCAATACCAATACCAAGCTTCCTGCATTGAAATAAATGCAGTTTAAGCCAATGGTCTTTCCTCTCCCTTTTCTGTTCTCCTGTCTATCCTGATGACTAAATTTGCTCTCATTGGCTACAGTATTATCCCCTGATTTCTCATCAGCCGCTCTGTTGCTCAGGGCTCCACCCCGCTGCCACTCTAGTTTCAACCCTCCCAAGTAGCGCTAGCAAATCCCCCAGCCAGAATATTTGTCCCCCTCCAGTTCAAGTGCAAACCATCTCTCTTGCACAGGTCACCCCAACCCCAGAAGAAATCCCTATGATCCAAGAACTTGAATCCTTGCTCCCTGCACCAGCTCCTCAGCCGTGCATTCGTCTGAGCTGTCTTTCTATTTCTATCCTCACATATGACATTCTATGACATTCTATGACATAGAATGTCTATGACATGAAGGTCTATGACATTCAATTACCCCACCTCTCTGCAGCAAACTCTCTCCCTGGATATTCTCAGCTGTTGACCTCTCTGCCCTCCAGTAAAACCTTTCTTTTTCACTGTCCTTTTGCATTACATCTGCTAATTTCATACCTACTTCTTGCCGGGTGTCCACAAGGATCCCTGTGAAAGTTGTTGTGTAAGTTTAAATTACTGTTGATGTGTTGATGCAATTACCCAAGGATGTATTGGATTTCAACAGTCCTACGTAATATTTCAGACTAATACATGAATCAGCAGAGCAGATGTGGTCAAAATAGGATGTAAAGCAAAATTCCAACTTTGAAAATTACTTATTTCTTTTAAAGTCAAAAATTTCAGGAAAATTAAGTATCGCCAACTGAAAATAACTGATATCTCAGTTGATTTTATTTTTCTCTTGAGCTTAATGAAGTTTGCAACCGAAACTCAAAAATCTTTTCTCAGGTGTCTAACACACTACCAGCCTTCAAACCATCTGTTTACAGGTAAGTGTGGAGCCTCTGTCCTTTTGTGCACTCTGCTCCTCATGCTTCAGTGATTCCTGCTAATTTCTGTCCATCATTGGAAGTTAGCTGTTCGGAAAGGTCCCTTCAAGGGAAGAGAGAAGACTGTGGTGAAAATTTAAGAGGTGGATTTCCCCAAGGTTCAACAGAATTAAATTTGGAAGTCAAGGTTGAAATCTGCATTTTTAAAGAAGTGTTGGCCCTTAAACTCAAAACACAATTTAATGGGTTTGGCTGAGTTTGAATAGGACTCAATGGAGGCATATTTTTAATTATGCAAAAAATTTCAAAATCACGTCAATAACAATTAAAAGTCTTAAGAAACTACGTTGATTCAAAACTTTGTGAGGTTACTCAGAAAGAATATGTATTTACATAATTTATTCCAGTTTTTAACTATAGATACCTTCGGTGGACCACACCATGAAAACCTTATGGAAATGAACATGAACCGTTGCCCCAGTGCACTTGTTAATCCACCCAGAGCTTAGTATATTTTTAAATATTCATGGGCATCTTATTTTCTAATAATTACATAGTGTCCGCTTACCTAGCATAACATTCTCACCCTGAGTCAGTAGACTGTAAGCAGTACAGAGGGAATGCTATAATACTTAAGATGCCATATTTCAAACCTATTTGCCTGTTAGGCATAATTGATTCTGGCACTTCTCCTGGCATAGAAGAGTTGTCCTGTGATTCCATTATTTGAAATAGTAGTGTAATAGTTATGTAATGGATAAATGATCCAGAGGCTTTAACTAATGGTGTGGAGATATATCTTCAAATTTTCCCACAGCAATGAGAAAACTGACATTCAATTCACTAAACAGTTCTAGAAATAAAAGCTAGCATCAATAAGGAGGACCATGAACCTGCAGAGTTTTCATAAAGTCATACAGCACAAAAACAGACCCTGTTCACCATATCCATGCCAACCATCAAGCACCCATCTATACTAATCCCATTTACCAGCACATGGTGCATGGCCTTCTAAGCTTTGATGACTCAAGCAGAGCCATTAAATGTTGTGAGAGTATCTGCCTCCACCACCTCCTCAAGCAGTGCATTCCAGATTATAACCACCATCTGGGTGAAAAAAAATATTCAGATCCCCTCTAAACCTCACTTTTAACCTATGCCCTCTAGTGTGATACATCCCCATTATGGGGAAAAATTCCTCACCATCCACCCTGTCTAATTTTGTATACCCCTATCAGGTTTCGCCCTCAGCTTCCTCCTCTGCAAGGAGAACAAACCCAAACTATTCGGTATCTCCACATAACTGAAATGTTCCATCCCAAGCTACATTCTGGTCAACCTTCTTTGCACGTCTCCAGTGCATCATGTCCTTCCTATATTGTGGTAACCAGAATTGCACATAATATTCCAGCTGTGGCCTGACCAAAGTCATATATAGTTGTACCATGGCCTCGATGCTCTTTTATTCAATACTCCGATTAATAAAGGCAAGCATCCTGTATGCCTTGTTCACGACCTTATTTACCTGTGCTGCCACCATTTGGGATCTATGGATTTGTAGACCAAGGTCCATCTGATCCTCAATACTTTCATGGTTCCACCATTCACGGTGTATATCCCACCCTTAAGAGCCCTCTCAAAATATACCACCTCACACTTACCAGGGTTGAATTCTGTCTGCCAATCATCTGCCTAACAAGTCAACTAATTAATATCATTCTAAGACTAACCTCATTATCACCACTAACTTTTGCATCATTTGCAAACTTATTAACCACACTTCTTACATTTATATCTGGATCATTAATGTGTATGACCAACAGCAAAAGTTTCCAATCACAAAATCAACCCTCCACCATAACCTTCTGTCACTTATTACCAGCCAACTTGCCAATTGTCAATCCAATTTGCCAATTTGCCTTAGATCCCATGGCTTGTAACGTTCACTGAAGGTCTTCAAGAATGGAAAGCTATCATCCAGACCCACAGCAATGTGTTTGACTTTTAATTGTCCTCTGAAACAGGCTAATGACTTTACCAAGCTACTCTTATCCAGTCAAGAAAGCAGATCACTATTGTTTTCTCAGGAGTATTTTAGGAATAAACATTTGACAGTGATGCCCAACTCCCATGAATGAATAATAAAATTCCTCAAATGGTATATTTAACCTAACGGCTATTTTTGAGATCTTGTATGGCATTTTGGGACACCATGGATATGGAATATATGCAAATTTTTCTGAGTAACTTCACAAAATCTAAATCAATGTAATTTTCAAATCACTTTAATTAAAATTGTTATTAACATTGCTTTTGAGATAGTTTACATGATTAAAAAGATGGTATTGCAAATTTAAAGATCTTCTGGTTCTATGATCTCATCCAAACACTTGAAGGCTGAAATTATTCTGTGCATTAGAGCTAGAACACATCAAGTTAAGTTAATGAATAATAATTTGATGCATTGCAGAACATTAACACACGTTTGTTTATCCTCCAAACAAGGCATGTAAATACACCTTAATGCACATGCCAAATAAGATGTTGGAATATTTCTTCTATCAAATATTTAGCCTGACATTATATTAATGTGGCCTATGTTGGTGTTCTAGAGAATGAGGTTAGAGATCCAGCAGAGAGAATGTGGTGGATCTTATTTTGCTTTACTGGGCATGTTGGATGCAAATGAGAGGAGAAAAGGAAAAATTTCTTTTTTTCTTTTTCAATCTTTTTATTAGTTTTCAAATTAATACAGATTGATATATAGCATCAATATTTATACATGTAATACAAAGCGATCAGGATAATAATCATAGCATATATAATCATAAAGAACAATAAAATATAAAAAAAAATGTGTAGATCCAATGATCTCTTAGTAAATGAATATAATATAAAAGAAAGGAAAGAGAAAGATTCATTATATAAATTTTAAAAAACCCAAATCAATAGAAAAAAAATTATAAACAATATAAACTAAACAAAAAAACCTTTTCAAAAGAAAAACAAACAACAAAAAAAAGGGGAAAAAAAACTGGGCTAAACTTTCTCAGTAGAAACAGAACAATATTATGTCGTCAAGTCTGTTCCTCCAAGTTGGAAAGTTATTGAAAGCGGATCTACATCATGTGAAAATATTGAATATATGGACTCCAAATATCTTCAAATTTAAGCGAAGGATCAACAGTACCACTCCTAATTTTTTTCCAAGTTTAAATATGATATAGTTTGAGAAAACCATTGAAAAGTAGTAGGCGGTATTGGATCCTTCCATTTAAGCAAAATGGATCGTTTGGCCATTAATGTAACAAAAACAATCATACGGTTAGCGGAAGGAGATAAATAGCCAAACTCTATCCTTGGTAGTCCAAAATTGCAGTGATAGGGTGAGGTTGTAAATCAATCTTCAATACGTTTGAAATAATGTTAAAAATGTCTTTCCAATATTTTTCCAGAAGAGGACAGGACCAAAACATATGTGTCAAAGAAGCCACATTCGATTGACATCTATCACATATAGGATTTATATGGTTATAGAAATGAGCTAACTTATCTTTGGACATATGGGCCCTGTGGACTACCTTAAACTGTATTAACAAGTGTCTGGCACACATTGGAGATGTATTGACTAAATGAAGAATTTTCTTCCACGTCTCTATAGGTATAGATACCTGGAGTTCACTTTCCCATTCATTCTTAATTTTGTCTAATGATTCTAGACGTATTTTCATAATTAAATCATAAATTATCGCTATCAAGCCCTAAAGACCAAAAATTTTTTCCGTAGTTTCAATTTTGTAAGGCGTCGAAAAAGAGGGTATAGTAGTTTTTTAAAAATTTCTAATCTGCAAATATCAAAAAAGTGTGATCTAGGCAAATTATATTTATTAGACAATTGTTCAAAAGATGAAAAACAATTATCACTAAATAGATCCCGAAAACATACTATTCCCTTCCTTTTCCATATGGAAAAAGCTGAGTCAGCTCTAGATGGATGGAAGAAAAAATTAGATTGAATGGGACTTGACAAATTAAATTTATTCAATCTAAAAAATTTACGAAATTGAAACCATATTCGTATTGTATGTTTAACAATTGAGTTAGTCGTATGTTTACTTAACTTGGTAAGTGCAAAAATAGCACCTAAAATAGAAAGGAAAAATTTAAACCACATGTGGAGAATCACCAGGACCCATCCTTGCTACAGGACCTAAAAAGTTACATTTTGCAGAAAGGTTGTACAAAATTGCAGTGCATCCTCCTGAATTTAGATGGATGATGTGTGATAATGACTGAGCTGCTAAAATGATGCAGAATGTTAAATTCTAAGAAACAATTATTAACGTTTCTTTAGTACATTTTTTTAATGGTCCTATCATCCAATTAATTGTTGGGGAATCAAGGAATAGAAGACTAAATATGAAAAATGAGCTCAAAAGATCAGGAGTAAAATCAGGAAATGCTTTTACACATAAATGCTGGTGAAAATCTGGAACTATCATCCCAGTGCCTGGGAACCACAGCACCGGGTCAGAAAGTGGAGGAAGGTAGATGTCAGGGCCAGTAAAAACAGGCAGGATCAAAGTAATAGACACGATGGGACAGACAGTTTGACGTGTGTGTATTTGAATGCTAGGAGTATTATGGGTAAGGGTGATGAACCATGTTGTGGCCATTACAGAGACTTGGTTGAGAGAGGGAGAGGAATGGGTGTTTAATATTTCAGGGTTTCAATGTTTTAGAAAAGATAGAGAGGAAGGTAAAAGGGGGAGGGAGGGAGTTGCTCTACTAATCACTACTAATCTGCACTGAGAGGGGACAAAGTGGAGGGCTCATCAACTGAGTCTATATTGGTAGAACTCAAAAATAAGGAAGGTGTAACCATTCTTTAAATTTAAAATTTTTTTTTAAATTTTATTTACAGCACGGTAACAGGCCCTTTCGGCCCAATGAGTCCGCGCCACCCATTTTAAACCCAAATTAACCTACCCGTACGTCTTTGCAATGTGGGAGGAAACCAGAGTACCCGGAGGAAACCCACACAGATACGGGAGGACATACAAGCTCCTTACAGACAGCGACGGGAATCGAACCCCGACCGTTGGCGCTGTGATAGCGTCACGCTAACTGCTACGCTACCGTGCTGCCCCTTTCTGATGGGATTATACTACAGACCCCACAATAGCCACAGGGACATTGAGGAACAGATATGCATGCAGATTAGGGAAAGGAGGAAAACTAACAGGGTTGTTGTCGTGGGGGACTTCCCTACTATAAACTGGGAACTCCTCAGTGTAAGACGTTTAGGCGGGGCGGAGTTTGTGAGGTGGATCCAGGAAGGTTTCTTAAATATGTGTATATATATATACTGGTGTTGGATAATGAACCTGGCCAGGTAACCAAACTTTCAGAGGGAGAACAGTTAGGGAACAGTGACCACAACTCCTTAAGATTTAAGATAGCTATAGATAAGGATAAGTGCGGATCTTGCAGGAGAGTATTAAATTGGAGCAGGGCAAATTACAACAGCATTAGGCAGGAACTAGAGAGAAATAATTGGGAACAGCTGTTTCTGGGCAAGTCCACATCTGACCTATGGAGGGTGTTTAAAGACCAACTGCACAGAGTACAGGACAGGTATGTTCCAGTAAGAAGGAAGGACAAGGATGGCAGGGTAAGGGAAGCTTGGATGTCGAGAGAGGTGGTGAATTTAGTCAAGAAGAAAAAGGAAAAGTATGTAAAGCTTAGGAAGCTAAGATCAAACAGAGCATTTGAGGATTAGAAAGAAGCTAGAAAGGAACTTAAGAAGGGAATTAGGAAAGCCAGGAGAGGCCATGTAGCATTAAAGAGAATCCAAAGGCATTCTATTCAAACATCAAGAGCAAGAAGATAACTAGGAAGAGGGTTGGACCACTCAAGGATTAGGAGGGAATGTGTGTTCGGAAGCGAAGGATGTAGGTGAGGTCCTTAATGAGTACTTTGCATCAGTATTTACTAAAGAGAAGGACATGGATGATAGGGAGATCAGTGCGGAGCATGCTAATATGCGAGGGCAATTCGAGATAAAAGAGGAGGCAGCGTTAGGTTTTAAAGAGCATTAAGGTGGATGTCTCCAGGGCCTGATGGGATATACTCCAGGTTATTGAGAGAGGCAAGAGATGAGATTGCTGGGGCCTTGACCAATATCTTTGTGCACTCTCTAGCCACAGGCGAGGTCCCAGAGGACTGATGAATAGCTAATGTTGTTCCATTATTCAGGAAGGGAAACAGAGATAATCAAGATATCATTATTAGTCACATGTACATCAAAACACACAGTGAAATGTATCATTTGCATATGGTGTTTTGGGGGCAGCCCGCAAGTGTCGCCATGCTTCTGGTGCCAACATAGCATGTCCTCAACTTCCTAACCCGTATGTCATTGTAATGTGGGAGGAAACCGGAGCACTCGGGGGAAACCCACACAGCCACAGCAGAATGTACAAACTCCATAGAGACAGCGGCTGGAATTGAACCTGGGTCACAGGTGCTGTAATAGTGTTACACTAACCACTACACTGCCGTACTATAGACCAGTGAGTCTCACATCAGTGGTAGGGAAGTTACTGGAGAGAATTCTTCGGGGTGGAATTTATGAGCATTTGGAAAACCACAGCCTAATTAGGGACAATCAGCATGGCTTTGTGCAGGGCAAGTCATACCTTACCAACTTGATTGAGTTTTTTGACGAGGTGATGAGGGTGATTGATGAATGTAGAGCTGTGGATGTTGTCTACATGGATTTCAGTAAGGCGTTTGACAACGTCCCTCATGGGAGG
The DNA here is from genome assembly GCF_009764475.1 of Pristis pectinata. Classification (NCBI taxonomy): domain Eukaryota; kingdom Metazoa; phylum Chordata; class Chondrichthyes; order Rhinopristiformes; family Pristidae; genus Pristis; species Pristis pectinata. The sequence continues at coordinate 89,961,490 of NC_067409.1, forward strand.
CTCACCCAGAAGATTAAGATGCATGGGGTCCATGCTGAATTGGCCATTTGGATTCAGAACTGGCTTGCCCGTAGAAGACAAGAGGGTAGTGGTCAATGAGACTTATTCTAGCTGGAGGTCTGTGACTAATGGTGTTCCTCAGGGATCCCTACTGAACCTCTGCTGTTTGTGATGAATATAAATGATCTGGATGAAAATGTACATGGGTGGGTTAGTAAGTTTGCAGATGATATGAAGATTGGTGATGTTGTGGATAGCATAGAAGACTGGCAAAGGATACAGTGGGATATGGGTCAGTTGCAGATGTGGACTGAGAAATGGCAGATGGAGTTCAACCCAGCCAAATGTGAAATGGTGCACCTTGGGAGATCAAATGTAAAGAGACAGTACACTGTTAACAGCAAGACCCTTAACAGTGTTGATGAGCAGAGGTATCTTGGGATCCAAGTTCATAGCTCCCTGAGAGTGGCGACACAGGTTGATAGGGAAGTAAAGAAGACATATTGGCATATTTCATTAGTCAAGGTATTGAGTTTAAGAGTCAGGGAGTTATGCTGCAGCTTGAAAAAACTTTAGTTCAGCTGCCTCTGGAGTATTTTATTCAGTTCTGGTCACCCCATTATAGGAAGGATGTTGAGGCTTTGGAGAGGGTACAAAAGAGGTTTCCCAAGATGCGGCCTGGATTAGAGAACACGTGCTATGAGTATAGTCATTGTTGTTCTCCCTGAGTGGCAGAGGCTGAGGGGAGATCTGATAGAGGGTTATAAAATTATAAGAGGCATAGATAGAGTAAGACAGCCAGTATCTTTTACCCCAGGGTTGAAATGTCTAAAACCAGAGGGTGATGGGAGGTAAGTTCAAAGGAGATGTGCAGGACACGTTTTTTACACAGAGTTTTGGGTGCCTGGAATGCGCTGCCTGGGGCGGTGGTGGAGGCAAATACGATAGGGGCGTTCAGGAATCTCTGAGATGGGGACATGAATGTGAGTGAAAGAGGGTAAGAGATGGACATTGTGTAGGCAGAAGGGATTCGTTTAGTGGGCATTTTATACTAATGTAATTGGTTTGGCACAGCATTGTGAGCTGAAGGGCCTGTTCCTGTGCTGTACTGTTCTATGTTCTATGTTCTAAAAGGATGTAACTTTGAGACAAATGGAGTTTCAAGATCAAGATCAATGAATTTTTATTACATCTGGGGTTCAAAAGATGTGGTGTTAAGGAACTTAAATGAAATTGAGCTACCTATCAATCTTAATAGCAGTACAGGTCGACAATGCTGAACAACTTAACTCCTGTGTAAAATCATAAGGTTTTGAAGGCACAGAGGAGCTTCAAGAGTTAAAAATTACTGAGTGTTTAGCCAGAACTGTTGTTCTGCAAATTAGACTGCTCTTGGATCATCTGCCTGATTTTTGGCAGGTGCTGGCTAACATACAATCACAAGTCACCTTTTTTTATCTTTTTTAAAATCTACTAGCTACTGTTAGAAGATGGGAAAAAATTTGAGTCTTAACAGCAATTGTAGCCTTATCTCTCACAACTCATGAATGTAGTCGTGCTTACTAATTCTTATCCTTTGCAGAAATATAATCTAGGCACATTGTCTTTTAATAGTTTTCAGATTTAGCTTTGCTAGATTAAAGTTTAATATTATGATTGCTAGTTTGTAATTTTACTATGTTTATTTGTCCTCTGTTATGAGAAAAAGGGCATATTGGGTTTAGAATTTACTTATAGCTAAACCTTGGCTGTTTTCAAGGCCCATGGGCAGCAACGTTTTTAGAAATATATTAAACTTCACCTAGAAATCTTTTTTCTGAGGCAGTCCCTTCAGATTGAGGATAACTTTGTTTCCACTTCAATTCTGTGGCTCTAAGATGACTGATGAGGCAAAAGTGTGAAAGCAGACCAAGGTGGGCAGATGAGACAGAAGCTCCCTGATGGGGCATGCAGATAGATAGCTTGTGAGGTGATACGCTCCTTCCAACATTTATGCAATGTCTCTGTCGCTCCTAATGTTTGACCTCGAAGTCTCAATACATTCTAAGTGCTCCTTCTCCACTTTGAGCAATTGTTGTCAGAGGTTCCCAAGTGTCACTGGAGCTGTTGTAGTTTTCAACGAGGCCTTGAGCACATCATTGAATCTTTTCTTCTGTCCACCTGTTCATCTCTTCCCATGACAGAGCTTGAAACAGGGTCCTTCAGGAGTCAGGTATCAGGTATATGAACAATGTGACCTGCATGGGGGAGCCAACTGAATGTCATTATGGCTCCAATGCTCAGGATATTGGCCTGGGAGAGGATACTGATGTTGGTTCACTCATCTTTCCAGTGGATTTGGAGGATATTGTGAAGAGATTTAAGGTGATATCTTTTCAGTGTTTTGATCGGTACCGACTGTAGGTAGTCCAAATCTCAGAAGTATAGAGCAGGGCAGATTTACCATTGCCATTTCGACCATGAGTTTTGTGCCAAGTTTGAGGTCATGATCTTCAAACACCCTTTTTTTCTTAATTGATCAAAGGTCAGGTTGGGATACTGAAGGGGATAGTGAATTTCATCATCAACATCTGAGTCCACTGAGAGGTGGCTCCCAAAATATGAGAAGTAGTCCATGTTTTCAAGGACCTCTCCTTGAACCCGTACTGATGGAGGGCAGTGTTGGAGAGTGGGTCATATTAATAAAGTCCTTTGTCTTATGGACATTGAGTGCAAGGCACGGCCTGTCATGTGTTTCAGTGATGATGACTTGGAGCTCAGCATCCAAACACAAATAAAGGGGAAGATAAAAACAGAAACACTGGAAGAACTCAGCCAGTCAAGCAGCATGTGTGGAAAGAAAGACCACTCAACATTTCAGGTCAGTGAGCCTTTCACAGAATCTTCCTATAGGGAAAGGTCATCTTCTGAATGCAGCTTGACTACTGAGGTTCACATGACCTCGGTTCTGGAATGGAGTCGTTTTAGCTTGATCGGTTTCCCATCTGAAATCAGCTTGATTTCCACAGGAAGTTTGTTGGAGGTAAGGTTCAACATTGTGGCAAGAAAGATTGAGTAAAGAATTGGGCAATGACAAAGTTTTGATTGAGTAAAGAATTGGGGCAATGACAAGTATTCCCAGAGATTGGCTTTGCTGCAGACCTGTTGTTTTGAATCACAGTGATTAACAACATAGAAATTAATCTTGTGTCAGTGATGTTATATAAACTATATAGTAGCAGCTTCACATTCTACTCCACATCTGAAATACTGCTCCCATTGAAGTAAACAGAACCCAATTTTGAAAGCAGATTAAAACAGATAGCCAGGATTATTTGCACAAAGCACTGCAGACAAGGGGTAAATTTCAAATAATTTGTGTCTTTGGCTAAAACGAGTAAGATACTGTACCTAAGCACAATGACATTGGGCCCATGATTAGGTAGAAATGGAAGGTATGGAAATTGTATCGTTCAACCAGATGTACAAGTGTATTGGAGTAAGAGGTACAAAGAATGCCTTCTACCTACAGAACTAATGCAATTCCTCAATGGAGATGGTAAGCTGTTGCTCAAATAGTAGGAGTATTAAAAGGGAATGCGGTACTGTGGTTAAGTTACCAAATTAGTAATCCAAAGATCTGGATGAAGAAACCAAACAGGCACAGGTTCAGATCACATTGTGGAAGCTGTGGAATTTAAACTCAGTTAATTATATTATCTGTACAGAACAGAAAACATTAACCTTGGTAAATTTGTTGTAAAAATTTGTCTGGTTCATTAATACCTAGACTGGTCTATATACTTCTCTATACTGCAGCAATATGGTTGACTTATAACAGGCCTTGTAAGCCATACATTGAGTCACATAGTCATAGGATCATACAGCATGGAAACAGGCCATTCAGTCCATTGTCTACACCAATCATATTAATCCTATCTTCCTATCTGGGAAAGTATTTAATTGGGGGAGGGAGAATTATGATGCTATTAGGCAGGAACTTGGGAGCGTAAATTGGGAACACATGTTCTTGGAGAAGTGTACAACAGAAATGTGGAGGTTGTTTCGGGAGTACTTGCATGGGGTTCTCAATAGGTTTGTCCCATTGAAACAGGGTAAGGATGGTAGAGTGAAGGAACCATGGTTGACAAGAGATGTAGAACATTTTGTCAACAGGAAGAAAGACGCTTACCTAAGGTTTAGAAAATAAGGATCAAACAGGGCCCTGGAGAGTTACAAGGTAGCAAGGAGGGAGCTTAAGAATGAGCATAGGAGAGCTAGAATGGGGCATGAGAAGGCCTTGATGAGTAGGATTAAGGAAAACCCCAAGGAGTTCCACACGTAAATAAAGAATAGGAGGATGACTAGAGTGAAGGTAGAACTGATCAGGGATAAATGAGGAAATGTACCTGGAGTTGGATGAGGTAGGGGAAGTCCTTAATGAATACTTTGCTTCAGTATTCACCAGTGAGAGAGACCTTGATGTTTGTGAGGAGGGCGTACTACAGGCTGATACGCTAGGGCATGTCAATGTGAGGAAAGAGGATGTGCTGGAACTTCTGAAAAACATTAGGATAGATAAGTCACTGAGGCCGGACGGGATATATGCAAGGTTATTGCAGGAAGCGAGGGAAGAGATTGCTGCACCTTTGGTGCTGATCTTTGCGTCCTCACTGGCCACAGGAGTAGTGCCAGATGATTGGAGGGTGGCAAATGTTGTTCCTCTGTTCAAGAAAGGGAGTAGGGATAACCCTGGGAATTACAGGCCAGTGAGTCTTACTTCATTGGTGGGCAAATTACTGGAGAAGATTCTTAGAGACAGGATTTATGGGCATTTGGAGAAGAATAGACTGATTAGGAACAGTCAGCATGACTTTGTGAGGGCAGGTAGTGCCTCATGAGCCTGAATGAATTCTTTGAGAATGTGACAAAGCACATTGATGAAGGTAAAGCAGTGGATGTGCTGTACATGGATTTTAGTGAGGCATTTGATAAGGTTCCTCATAGAATGATCATTCAGAAAGTCAGGAGGCATGGGATCCAGGGAAACCTGGCTCTGTGGATTCAGAATTGGCTCACCCATAGAAGACAGAGGGTGATTGTAGATGGAGCATATTCTGACTAGAGGTTGGTGACCAATGGTGTTCTGCAGGGATCTGTTCTGGGACCCCTGCTCTTTGTGATTTTTATAACTGACTTGGATGAGGATGTGGAAGGTTGGGTTAGTAAGTTTGCAGATGACACAAAGGTTGGTGGTGTTGTGGATCGTGTAGAAGTTGTTGTAGATTACAACAGGACATTGATAGGATGCAGAGCTGGGCTGAGAAGTGACAGATGGAGTTCAATCCGGATAAGTGTGAAGTGAAACGCTTTGGAAGATTGAATTTGAAGGCAGAATACAAGGTTAATGGCAGGACTCTTAACAGTGTGGAGGAACAGAGGGACCTTGGGGTCCATGTCCATAGGTCTCTCAAGGTTGCCGCGCAGGTTGATAGGGTTGTTAAGAATGCATATGGCATGTTGGCCTTCATTAGTCAGGGAATTGAGTTCAAGAGCTGCCAGATAATGTTGCAGCTCTATAAGACTCTGGTTAGTCCACACTTGGAGTATTGTGTTCAGTTCTGGTTGCCCCATTATAGGAAGAATGCGGAAGCTTTAGAGAGGATGCAGAGGAGATTTACCAGGATGCTGCCTGGATTGCAGAGCATGTCTTATGAGGAGAGGTTGAGTGAGCTAAGGCTTTTCTCTTTGGAGCGAAGGAGGATAAGAGGTGACTTGATAGAGCTGTACAAGATGATTAGAGGCATAGATCGAGTGGACAATCAGAGACTTTTTCCCAGGGTGAAAATAGCTCACACAAGGGGGCATAATTTTAAGGTGATTGGAGGAAGGTATAGAGGGATGTCAGAGGCAAGCTTTTTACACAGAGTGTGGTGGGTGCGTGGAACACACTGCCGGTTGAGGTGGTGGAGGCAGATGCATTAGGGACATTTAAGAGACTCTTAGATAGCCACATGAATGACAGAAAAATGGAGGGCTATGTGGGAGGGAAGGGTTAGATAGATCTTAGAGCAGGATAAAATATCAGCACAACATCATGGGCCGAAGGGCCTGTACTGTGCTACAATGTTCCAAGTTCTATGTTCCACCACTTTGCCCATAGCCTCCAATGCCTGGGTGATTCAAGTACTCATTTATTCACCTCTTAAATGCTATCAGCGATTCTGCTTCCACCACTCTTTCCAGCAGTGCATTCCAGGTATTCAACACTCCCTGAGTGATAAAGGCCCCCTCTAAAAATCCCTCAAAATCTCTTATTCCTTACCCTAAACCTATGTCCTCTAGTTTTATTCACTTTTGACAAGGGGAAATGAATCCTGCAGTCTGCCATATCTGTACCCTTCTTAATTTTATATACCGCAATCATGACCACCCTTAACCTCCTTCACCCCAAGGGAAATAGACCTAACTTCTCCAGTCTCTCCTCAGTAACTAAAATGCTCTATCCCAAGCAACATCTTGGTGAATCTCTCTGCATCCTCTCCAGCACTGATACATCCTGCTATCCAAACCGCTATGTTGAAAAAGGACTGCAGTAGTTCGAGATGGCAGCTCACCACCACCTTCTAAAGGGCAATTAGGGATAGATAATAAATGCTGAATTTGTCTGAAATGCTCAGCTCCAGAAAAATAAATAAATAAAACAAAATCTCACTGCATTTAAATAAGAATTATAGCAGTTACCAATATGGAGTTAACTTCAAACTATTGAACAAGTAATTGAACAAAAGAATCCATTGCTTCTGCTCCTATAATCTAATCTTTAACTTCAAAAAAAATTATACCTCAGCATCACTGAGGAGTGATGTATCATGTAGTTACCTCAAAGAAATGTATATAATCGGTGCCTTTTAGAACAATACCTGAGACAAGGGAGCAATACCCGCATGAAATTATCAGTGTGGATAAACCAGGTTATTATCTTTTGTTTTTTGGCCACAGGATCCTTTTGGCAAGGTTAGTGAGTTTCACAGGGATCCTTCAGTTTATGGTTCACCAGATGGCTTTTTTCAACATGTACAACAAAAACTGTGTTGTGAAACCATTTGGGGAGGATAATAGGCCTTTTCAAAGGCTGTGATGTTGGCAGAGTGCAGGACACCCACTGATGCTTCAAGTCTCTGAGCAATGTTCAATGCCATTGAACAAATAATAAAACAATGCTCCGTCAAGATTTCCATAGTCTGTCAGCACTGCCTAATAACAATGCTTGTGAATGCAAACTTTCAGGGGATATTTCATATCCTTATAAGTGTTAGAGTGGAAACAAGTTATCAAGACACAAGACCATAAAAAAAAGGAAATAAGAACAGGAGAAGGACATAGGTTTCCCTGCCCTGCTGTTCAGATAAGACCTGAGCTGACTGAGTCATACAGTAGGGAAAAAGGCCCTTCAGCTCACTGAGTCCTTGCAGCTATCTGGCACCAATTTACACTAATCCAATTTTATCCTGCCTACATTCCCATCGGCACCTCCCAGATTCTACGACTCACCTACACGCTATGGGCAATTTACAGTGGCCAAGTAACCCACACATCTTTGGGATTTGGGAGTAACCAGAGCACCTTGAGGAAACCCACATGGTCACAGGGAGAATGACAGACAATGCCAGATGTCAAGATTGAACCCTGTCACTGGAGCGGTGAAGCAGCAGCTCTATTAGCTGCACCACTGTGCCATTTTGATGTTATACCTCAAGAAAACTTTCCAAGCTATATCCTTTCATTTTCTTAGTGTCCAAAAGTCTATCAATCTTTGTTCTGAATATATGAATACAGTCAACCATTGAAATCAACAGCCACGTGAGATAATTAGAGATATTCACGACACTGTGTGTTTCTTATGTCAGGCTAAAATGTTCAACATCTTATCCCATGACTATTTTATCTAATTCAAGATTTTCCAGCTTAAAGAAAACAGTATCCCAGAGTCCCATGTCACTCTCACTCAGAGTTCACCCACTCAAACCTTGACAAATGAAGCCACTTACTTCTTATAAGATAAGATAAGATATCTTTATTTGTCATATGTACATCAAAACACACAGTGAAATTCATCTTTTGCGTAGAGTGTTCCGGGGGCAGCCCGCAAGTGTCGCCATGCTTCCAGCGCCAACATAGCATGCCCACAACTTCCTAACCTGTACGTCTTTGGAATGCGGGAGGAAACCCACACAGACACGGGGAGAACGTACAAACTCCTTGCAGACAGTGGCTGGAATTGAACCTGGGTCACTGGCACTGTAAAGCGTTATGCTAACTGAGCCAAGACATTGCCAATTTACTTGTCATTCAGTTGCTATTATGTAACATGTTAGTTGGGATTTATCCATTTCCTAAAGGCCAATAAATGCAACAATCGAAGTATATCATGTGTCACAAAACTTGATAAATATTTCATTGGCTCCTTGTGTCATCCTGAAGTCATGAAATGTGTTATGCCCTGATAAATACTGCCTCACCGCTCCTAAAACCAGGATTCAATGTTGACCTTGGGGGCTGTCTATGTGAAGGAGTTTGCACATTGTCCCAGTAACCATGTGTGATTCCCCTGGTGTTCTAGTTTCCTGGCACATGCTAAAGGCATGCTGGTTGGCAAGTTAATTTGGCTATCTTTGATTGCCCTCAGTATAGGTGGGTAGCAGGAGAATCTGGTGCAATTGATGGTGAAGCAAGAGCAAAAATTGTGAATGGCATAGATTAGTGAAAATGGGTGTTTGATGTTGGGTGAAGATGTGTTGGGCTGAAGGGCCTGTTTCTGTGCTGTGTGACTATTACACTAAGTTCTTCCATTGATTAGATGGGAACATTTGGACTGAATGATCAGCAAATTTCTGTCATTGTTAAATGGTTTTATTTTTCTTATAGGTACTCACACATTCAGACAGAGTCAAACACCTCAAAACACTGACAAATGCAAAACAAAATAATCTGCCTTGACTATTTGTAAAAAAGTAAGCGGAGCACATGACTTGTCAAGATCAATTGTATTTTCAAGAGAAGTGGGACTGGAGGAATGAGGTTAATTAGACCACCATGTGCAGACATAAATCAGTTTGCATTTCAAGGTCAAGCATTCTGTCTTCAGTATAAAACAGCATAGAAATTCAGTTCCATGGGGCAGATTATTTCAGCAGCATACACCCACAAATGGAAATTTCCAAAACTGAAATGCTGTGATGACCATTTCAGATCACTCCACAAACTCAACATAGACACAAACCAGTCACTTCTCAGCATGAGTCATGTTTGTGCATCTCACAATGACTCAATTTCAACATTTTTACTTTAAAAATGTACTTTATTCATAAGGATATATTTAAGAAATTCAATACAATCAGTGCATGTCTTTCTTGATATTCATTGTGCCATCAAATCAATACACACTCTTACCAAGTACCAATGTCACATGTTTCATCTTTAAAAAATGCACCCATGAAAATGGTTGAGAAGCTTTTGCGCAGGACCCAGTTCCTCAGTGTCCAGTAGTGACAGAACCTGAGATTGTGGTCCCTCCCAACAGAACCTTTATGGTGGCTGCACTAAGCTTCAGTGAGTCCCTCAGCACCTACTCTTGCATCTTGGAATATGCTAGTTGGTAGCATTCATGTAAAGACATCTCATTATACTGGAAGACCAACAAGTTTCGGACCAAAGTGGGTCTTCACAGAGTTGATGATCTTCCAGCAGCAGTCGATGTTTGTCTTGGCATGCATCCCTGGGAACAGCCCATATATCAGAGGGTCCTCGGGTGGGCAGCTGCTTGGGATGAACTTTGATAAAGACCATTGCATCCATTTCCAGACCTTCTTGGCAAATATACAGTCTGCAAGGAAGAGGATGATTGTCTCATCAACATGGTAGGCATCTCAAAGGCAGTGTGCATTGGGAGTGAGACTTTGACTGTCAGGAAGGATCTGATGAGGTAAGGCCCTCTCACTGCCAGCCAAGCAAGATCTTGGTTCTCGTTGGTGATTTCTGATGATGACGCTGCTTGGGAACCAATTCCTCAGGCTCTATCCTATCCTTCTCCCACAGGGGCTACAAGGCATTTCATGCAGACCAATGCTGATGGACTTGTCATCAAAGGTGTTTCTCTGCAGAAACTTTTCTATGAAGGCCAGGTTGTGCAGAAAGGATTAATTCAATGGAACATTGCGTGCCAACAAGGTCAGGCCCATCCTTCACAACATCAGGGACAGGTAGAACCTCAGCACATAGTGACACGTTGTGTCTGCAGACTTTGGTTCTACAACACACAAAGGTGGCCATCAGGATAAGAATTACATTGGGTTTTTTTCCGGTCTTTTCTAGAGACTTATACATCATGACCAGTCGGACATGCTCCATCTTGGTCTTCCAAATCAAATGAAAGATGGCTCAAGTGACTACCACGACGCAGGACCAGGGTATAAGTCATACATGCGCCACATACATCAATACTTGAGAGCATCTTGCACCTCATGGCCATGTTCCTGCCCACCATCAAAAGGGAGCACTGCTCCCACAGTCCCAAATTTTGTTTTACCTTGGCTATTCACTCCAGTGAATTCTTGGCACATGCCATAGCTCTTTGGAACCCAATTCCCAGACCCTTCTGATAGTCAGACTTAGCAGTGAAGGGAATTGAAGATTGGTCGGGTCAGTTACCAAAGAACATGGTCTCACTTTTGCTGCAGTTGACTCTGATCCCTGCTATCAAAGTACATTATTTCTTATGCCACTGTCCTTTTGGAACGTTATTGTTGTACACAACGTCCAGCAAGTGCATATTTAAATTTTGACTACAATTTCTATCCCAGGAGCCAAGAGACTCTGTAATGAACATTTAAAACAGATTACGAAGGGAAATACAGAAGAAGCTTTTCATCCAAACACAGAAGAACATGGGAAAGTAGCAGCAGGACCACCAGCCCCTCAAGCCTGCCACACAAATCAATGTGAGCCTGACTGAGGCTGGCCTCAACAACCCAACCAATTCCTTCATCTTTCAAGTATTTATACATCTCCACCTTAGATATATCTGATGATCTGCCCTCTGCAACTCTCTGGAACAGAGAATTCCAGAAATTCATTACCCTCTGAGAGAAGATAACCCTACGCACCTCAGTTTTAAATGACCAGCCCCTTATTTTACAGCTAAGTTTCCTTGTTCATGACTCTCCCACTAGTGGAAACAGTTACCCTATGAAGCCCCCTTAGGATCCTACATATTTTGAATAAGGTCACCTTCCATTCTTCTAAATTGAGCCAAACTATGCAGCTTTTCTTGATAAGACAACCTTTTCATCCCAGGAATTAGCCCGGTGAACACAAACAGGTGCAATTGGAATTTAACTATTGTGCCCTTCTCTGAATCCCCGTGTGTTGCAGCTATCAATAAGATTGACAAGTCAAGACGGCATGCGTCCCTGGGAACAGCCTGTAAATCAGAGAGTTCCAGCAAGTCTGAATTTGCCCCAACAGGAAGCGGTAAACATCAGAATTATGCAGGACCCATTTACCAATCTTTCAGAATATTGATAAACTCAGAGTTTAGAACAATTGTCAGAGAAGTAACAAGGCCCACAGAAAGGACAGAGTCAACATGGGTATTTGAAAGGAAATTCACATTGGACAAATCTGTTAGAACTTTCTGAGGGTGTAGACGGGGTCTGGGGGAGGGGTATTTGGATTTTCAAAAGCTTTTGAAAAGATGATACACAAAAAGTATTTAAACAAAATTAGATCCTGTGGAACTATGAGTTATGCACTGACATGAGCATTGGTTAACTGACATAAAATAATGAGGAATAAACAGGTCATTGTTACTTTGGGATGCTGTAGGGAACAAGTGCTGAGGCTTGTATAGCAATGATCTGGATGAGCAGATCAAGTGCAGTTTATCTATGTTTGCTGAAGATACAAATCTGGGTGACAGTGTGAGTTGTGATAGGCCTGCAGAGAGGCACAAAGAACATATAGACGGGCTACGTGAATGGGCGAGGATGTGACAGATGGAATAAAGCATGGAAAATTGTGAAGTCGTCCACCCTGATTGAAAAAGTAGAAAATCAAAGTATTCTTTAAATGGTGAGGGTTTGAAAAGTGTTGGCGTTAGGTGTTCTTGTCCACAAGTTGCTGAATCTTAACACGCAGGTATAGCAAGCAATTAGAAAAGCAAATAAAGTGTAGTCCATCATTGAAAGAGGATTTGAATAAAAAATTAATGGCATTTAACTGCAATTATATAGCGTCTTGCTGTGCTCACTCTTGTAATATTGTGCACTGATCTGGTCTCACATCCTAAGGAAGGATACACTTGTGAGAGAGGGAGTGCAACAAAGCGTCTTTGGATTGATTCCTGTGATGGAAGGATTGCCCTCTGATGAGAGTTTCAGCAGATTGGGCCTCCACTTTGAGCTTGGCTTCTAGAATCAGGGGTCACAGTCTTAAAATTAGGAGTAGCCAATCAGGATAGAGATGACAAATTTCTTCACACAGGGGATAGTAAATCTTTAAAGTCTCTTCCCAAGAGGACCATAGATAATCAGTCATTGCGTATATTCAACACAGAGATTGACAGGTTTTTGGATATTTAGGGAATAGGGTTGGTACAGGAAAGTGGAGCTAACAGAAAGAATAACCATGATCTTATTGAATGGCGAAAGAAACATAAGGTATTGACTCTCCTACTCCTGCTTTTATTTCTTATTTTTATTTTAGGCTTGGTTTGTCCTAAGCTCTGGAAATGGACAACTGTCAATGCTCTTTGACAAGTGTGGGAGGCATGAAGAAAGGGAAATAAAATAGAATTACAAAAGAAGAATAAAAACACAGCAGTGGGTAATTTGGCTCATGTGGACATTATTATGGACTGGAAATATCTGAGGATAATATTCACTGCATGAGTGCTTAAGAGACTTGTACAATATTCATTTTAAATGGGTTAATGTCTCCATTAAAACAGTGGTGAGATAGATCTGATCTGAACACATTAGCCACACTCAAGAATATTGCTAACAGTCAGTTCCATCAACTACCGTTTGAGTTCTTGAAGATATGGGTAAATCTCATGAAGAAGTTCCTCACCTGCAGTATGTCTTTGCACTATTTGAGTCTTACAATATTTATCACATTGTTCATATTCTTTTATGACATAAAAGAGGCCATTCAGCCCATAAAGTTTGCATTGGCTGTCAGAGTAGTTGCTTTAATCCCATTTCCCTCACTTATTTTCTTGTAACCTATTCTCTCTCATGTGCCCATCATCTCCCCTAATTCTCCTACCACCCACCTACACTAGGAACAATTTACAGTCGCCAATTACCACCCACCTACACTAGGAACAATTTACAGTCGCCAATTACCACCCATCTACACCAGGGACAATTTACAGCCGCCAATTAACCTCCCAACCAACATGTCATTGGCATTTGGGGGGGGGGGGGGTGGGGGGATGTAGAAGACCCAGGGGAAACACACAGTGAGAACTCCACATAGACAGTCATGATTGAACCCAAGTCATTCGAGTAAGGAGGCCAAACTCGGAACTTGTATTTATAAACATTAGAATCTAGTTATTTTATTCAGAGTCACAGAGTCATTGAGTAATACAGCACAAAATCCGTCCCTTCGGCCCAACTCATCCATGCCAACCAAGATGCCCATCTAAGCTAGTCTCATTTGCCCATGTTTGGCCTATATCCCTCTAAACCTTTCCTATGCAATTGTCATTTAAATGCTGTTATTGTACCTGCCTCAACCACTTCTTCTAGCGGCTCATTCTATATATACGCCCCAAACTCTGTGTGAAGAAGTTGCTCCTCAGTTCCCTTCAAAATTGTGCACAGTTTTGCTCAGCCTGTTATAGGAAAGATGTCATTAAGCTGGAAAGAGTGCAAAGAGGATTTACGAGAATGTCGCCAGGACTCGAGGGCCTGAGCTATAGGGAGAGGTTACACAGACTAGGATTTTATCCCTTGGAACGTAAGAGACTAAGGGATGGCCTTATAGCAGTGTATAAAATCATGAGGGCCATAGATAGGGTGAATTCACACAGTTATTTTCCCAGGGAAAGGTAACCAAAAACGAGAGGGCATAGGTTTATAAGAGGGGAAAGATTTAAAAGGGACCTGAGGTGCAACTTCTGCATGCAGAGGATGGTGCATATATGGAATGAGCTGCCCAAGAAAGTAGCTGATGCAGGTACAATAACAACATTTAAAATACACTTGGATAAGTACATGAATAAGAAAGGGTTAGAGGGTTATGACAAAATGCAGGCAAATGGGACTAGTTTAGATGGCTACCTTGGTTGGCACGGACGAGTTGGACTGAAGGGTCTGTTTCTGTGCTGTATTACTCTATGACTCTAAATCAATCCCCTCTCACCTTAAACCTATGCCCTCTAATTTTTGATTCCCTTTCCCTGGGAAAAAAATTCTGAATTAATGCTAGTTATAAATGTTAACGTTAAAGGCTAATGGACTATTGATCCTTTGATAGGCATGGGTGTGCATTTTAATAGGTAGGTGTGTTAAGGATTAGAACTAGACCAGCTCTCCACATCCGCTGGGGACCATACAGTACAAGGCAGGGGGCAGACCAAGTTCAGGTTGAGTTATCCCAGTAACTTACCATTCTTCTTTTTCTCCTTAGGAAATGACTTCAGATTGATTGTTGGGATAGCCACTTTGTCATATGAGGAGAGATTAAGTAGATTAAGCTAATCCATATTGAATTAAGAAGAATAAAAGGGGAACTAATTGAAACATGAAGAATGTGTACAGGTCTTTACGTACTTGCTGCATGGGTGTTGTTTTACTTGGTTGTGGAGTCACAGTCTCAAAATCAGGTATTCAGGACAGCAAAAAAAAGAAAAGTCTTCACCCAGCCAGTAATGAACACTTGAAACTCTCAACCCAAGAAGGCTGTGGAGCCTCAGTTATTGATTACACTCAAGACGAAAGCTGATCATTTTTTCCCACAGTGCCATAAGACATGCCCAGCAGATCAGGCCGTGATGATGGAAAGAGACAAACTGTGCCAATATCACAGGTAGATTACTTATAGCAGAATTGACAGATGTGAATACAGACAGATAAAAGAAGAGTTCCCTGAAGCTGGAGAAGTCAGTATTGAGTCTGGAGGATGCAATGTGTCGAGACAGAAGATAATCTATTGTTCCTCAAGGCTGCAATGGGCTTTGTTATTCAGGTGCAGGAGGCCACAGGCAGACAGGCCAGAGTGGGAGTGGGATGAAGGATTAAGGTGGCAGGGAACAGAAAGTTCTGTGTCACTCCTGCAGATTGAATACACATACTCCACAGAGCAGTCACCTAAACTGTGTTTAGTTCTTCCAATGAAGAGGAGACCACATTGAAAACACCAAATGCAGTGCATTAGATTGGAAGAAGTGCATGTGAATCTCTGGAAATGGTTGTTCAACTGCTCACACACTGATATATCAGGGAAGTACCTGTTGAAAAGGGTAAACAGGGGGATTCCTCAACTGAAAGTCCTTAGTTCTAATAAAGAAACCACACAGCTGAAGTTGTTTTTTTTTTGGGAAAGGTTTTGGCCAAGATCTAGAACTTTCAGCTGGTGACTGACAGATATAATGCATGTACAAGAAGATGAATTTACTGAGCTATGATCGCACAAGGGGAAAACATGGACCACAAGCTCCAGGAAGCTACCTCCTGCCAGAAGAGAAACAGGACACTGCTTCCAATGACCAGCTCAGCCCACTCCTGATACTGTGCCAACATTGTTAAAGGGATGGATGGCAACATTATTACTACTGCAAAGCCAGAAATGTGAATCCTATTGATACAACAAGAGGAAAAAATACACAATGGGGACTTCAACTGCATCTGATATTGATACAAAGGGGAGCCCACCTCATCCCTAACCTTTCTGAGAATTTTTTTGTCTGTTAGCAAAGTGAATGGAAATCAGATATGATCCCAAATCTATTTATGTTCCCTCCCCTGGTTCCCCACTGTCTAGACCAGTAGTGATCATTAAGGACCAGGAATTTTGACCTCCGTGACCTAAAAATTCATACACATTCCATGGATTTTAGATACTGTGCACATGAAAATCCATTATTTCCATAGTAGAACCCAATTTTCAGATTAAATTGTGCCAGATTGGAAATTCCAGATGAACATAGAATTTCATAACTCCTTGTGCTATGCTCCTTTTTACCATTCTCAAGAAATTAGGTTATGAGGCTGACTGGAGTCTGGTACACTCAAATCAATCACATTATAATAATCCTGCTATCTGGAGAGTAGGAGCCCCATTCATGCTGCTTCACTTACTGACCTTCTGTCCCATTGCTTACCATTCTCACAAGGGTACTGCCTGTGATTTATTGTATTTATGTACTGCCAGATTGCACGTCCTGATTCTCTTGTTACCTGCCTCACACTCCTCCCAACGCTGACCCTTGAGAGCCCAGTATCCTAATTGGCCCCATTTCTGGCCCCAATTCTCCAATCAATCCCCAACTGAGGTTCTGGCCTCCCGACACCCTGATCTCCCTAATCGCTCCCATGATGCTGACCACATTGGAAGCTTCAAGTCTCCATTCCAAATTCTGACACTGGCCTTGACTCCCCTCCACCCCCTGACTGAGGCCCCAACTCCCAATTGGACCATTGACTGAGATGACAAGCCAAGCCACAATCACTGAGTGAGGCTCTAACTCATCCCACCCTCTCTTTCTCATGATCCCTCAAATTTGGGCTCAACCTGGCCTTACCTGATAATTCCCTTGCACGGTACATGTCAGAAAGTACATAAGGATAATTCCCTAAGTCCCATTGAATTTTGTTGTAGCATGCTCACTAAGCAAAATGGTTGGAGATGTTAACATTTTTAAACTGTTGCACACAACAGCTTCTTGGCCTGCCTTTCCAAGCACCAGTGAATTTTGAGATCTATGTTTTCAAAAGCATTAATCCTCTAGCAAATCTAGCATGAAGATGATTTTTTTTATTATTATGGACAATCGCCAAGTAAAAGACAGTGTGTAAGAACTTGCCTTTGATGATCAGTTTTAACATGATCGAACATACACTTTGGATTGTACAGTTTTAGAAATATAAATGAATAATTCTTCCTACTCAAAGTTCCACAATATGTTTTGCAACTGTGTCTGTTTCTGGTAATGCAGTGATATACATTGCACTTAGAAGACTGATAACATGATATTTATGCATGCAACAGTATTTGAGGGCCAATGTCATATCACTACAATAATTCAGGGTGGACAAAATGCAAGTATATCACTTTTTCAAAAAATATTTCATTTCCACTCTAGGCTGTCAAGTTTTTAAACTTAGCTTGAAGAAGCTGAAGACAGGCCACCTGGTTTTGTGTCGATTTATTAAACAGAGGACACAGATGCACTTTGGAGAGCATTTTGCACTTTGGAGTGAAAAGTGTTTCATAGAACATACAGCACAGTACAGGCTCTTTGGCCCACAATGTTGTGCCAACATTTTATCCTGCTCTAAGATCTATCTAACCCTTCCCTCCCACATTGCCCCCCACTTCTCTATCATTCATGTGTCTATCTAAGAGTCTCTTAAATGTCCCTAATGTATCTGCCTCCACCACCTCAACAGGCAGTGTGTTCCACACACCCACCACTCCCTGTGTAAAAAACTTACTTCTGACATCCCCCCATACCTTCTTCCAATCACCTTAAAATTAGGTCCCGTCGTGTGAGCTATTTACACCCTGGGAAAAAGTCTCTGACTGTCCACTCAATCTATGCCTCTTATCATTTTGTACACCTCTGTCAAGTCACCTCTCATCCTCCTTCTCTCCAAAGAGAAAAGCCCTAACTCACTCAACCTATCCTCATAAGACATGCTCTGCAATCCAGGCAGCATCCTGGTAAATCTCCTTTGCACCTTCTCTTAAAGCTCCCACATCCTTCCTATAATGAGGCAATAAAGCCTTGGACAAAAACTGATTTGAACCAAAATCCAACGGAGGTTCATCGGAAGTGAATGGATGGAGAATTCACCAATAGTTTCTAATTAATAATTCCCAGATATGAAAAGGGCTGCTTCAGAGAGAATCAGATACTTAGAAAATCTCTTAATCTTGACTCCCTTTAAAAATGAAAAAAATCTCGTCAGCTTTGTCTGCACAGTGTCATTTTGCAGTTCCCACATCTGTTATCTTCAGATGTTTAACAAAGGATCAAAACCTCAAAACAGAATAAAACCTTCAGTATGAACAGATATTTCACCCTATTAAAATATCTAGAATGTACCATTAAATTATGACCAACCTGGATCATAAAAAACCTGAATGCACAAGCTTTAAAACCACCTCTGGCAAATGTAACAAGATCAGCATCTGGATTTCCCAGGCTGTTGATCAGAGATCTAACAACACAAGTTATGTCTGGTAGATTGCTAAATGTGGCCTGCAAGGGTTTTACTGTAAGTATGCAGATATCACAGTGGACATTGAGAGCAATAAGGTACCACATAAACCTCTTGACAGTAAAGTGAGTGTTTCACCTGAAATTTTGACTTGTATGTATTTGCAACATAATGACAACTTTCATTTGGCTGTGCACCTTTAAAGCAGTAAAATTTCCCAGTCTAATTCACGTTATTGAATAGCAAGTCAAATGACTGGATAATGAGAGGAATCTGCTGCCGTACAGTGAGCTGCCTGAGCTGCCAATCACCAGCATCTGGAGCATGTTCTTTCTTCTTCCTGGGCACAGTCTTCTGCTGGGAGCCCAGCTCCTGGATATGTAGAATATAAGTAAAATATAAGTCCTCTCCCAGTGTAGGTGTCAGGGGTCCATCTCCCAGAATAGCTTCGAAAGCCATTGAGGCCCCATTCCCCAGGCTAATCAGCTGTGATTTAGACTGAATATCTTTGGCATTCAAAAACATTCAAAAGCACCAGTGATAAATAAAGTTATTAAGATTTTTTTAAAATTATAAACAATTAAAGCACTGAAAAAAAATTCCCCATGCTTAAAAATAATTATATAAATTTAAATTAATTGAATTAAATCAAATGAAAATGAAATTTACATTTATTTATCATTCTTTGAACAGCAGTTTCTCCCCATTGAATTCACTAGAGCTGTTGAGCTTGGGCCAACCGAAACCTAGTGTGGTTTGCCCAAGCAGAATACTAGGCAGCTGAGGAATGCAACATGTTCCATTTGAGGCTTCTTGGAGAAATATTCTAGAACACAGAACAGTACAGCACAGGAAATGGCCCCTTGGCCCACAATGTCAGTGCTGACCATGATGCCAAATTAAACTAAACATTTGCCTACACCTGATCTACTGTATATCCCTCCATTCTCTGCATATTCATGTGCCTGTCTAGATGTCTCTTATACACCACTATTGTGTCTGCTTCCTACACCACCCCTGGCAGCTCATTCCAGGCACCTCCCACTCTACGTAAAAAACCTGCCCACACATCTCTTTTAATCATTCCCACGTTTATCCAAGATATGAGAGACACAAGAGACTGCAGATGCTGTTTCTGAACCAAAAACAAACTACTGGCAGAATTCAGTGGGTCAGGCTCATCTGTGGAGGCAAAGATCTAGTCTACACTATCTCCCGTTTACACCTTTACACTCTCAGTCCTGATGCAGGGTCTCGACCCAGAACATTGACTACTCCTTTGCTTCCACAGAAACTGCTTGACCCACTGAGTTCGATCTGCGGTTTGTTTACTGTTAAAATTATAAGATCTTGAAATAATCTTCAACTTCATTATTGTTTTCTGACACCTCATGATACTTTATTTCCAGAGAAATATCTCCAGTACTGTATCTTCCAATTCTCTATCCCTCAAGTGATCTCTGTTCTTCCATCCAAACATTGGATTGGTTCATTGGTGTCCCAAGATAACTTAACCCTATTACATGAACTTTACCTCATATTTCAACCGCTAATTTTGAGTTTGGATTTTATTTAATATTTCCTTGTCTTTCCCTGACCATGTAACTATTTCTCTGGAAACTGACTCTCCCTGTGTCCATTGATGTGCTTGTTTCCCTGGCCCTTCTTTGGCCCCAGTCAATCTCTTCCATTTCCCTGTTTTCCACTTCAAAGTCTCATATTCTTCAAAGTCAAAGTCAAGTCAAAGTCAAGTATATTGTCATATGCACAAGTACATGTATGCACAGGAGCAATGAAAAACTTACTTGCAGCAGCAGGTACATAGCATCATATAAGCAGCTTTTACAAGAAAAACATAAATTAAACATAAATTATACACAATTTTTGCAAGAAAACATAATTAGAACAAAAAAAAAGACTGTTTTAGTGCAAAGTGGTCATATTGTTGCTAACCTGTAGTGATTAGGGCTTTGCCGGTTGGTTCAAGAAACAAATAGTTGAAAGGAAGTAGCTG
Organism: Pristis pectinata; assembly: GCF_009764475.1. Taxonomy (NCBI): domain Eukaryota; kingdom Metazoa; phylum Chordata; class Chondrichthyes; order Rhinopristiformes; family Pristidae; genus Pristis; species Pristis pectinata. The sequence continues at coordinate 89,981,938 of NC_067409.1, forward strand.
TTCTTGAACCTGGTGGGGTGGGACTTCAGGCTTCTGTACCTCCTGCCTGATGGTAACTGTGAAAAGTTCACCATTATCCTTTGTTGTACATTTCTCTGTTGTACAGGCTTCACTTGTTCCTCTTTCTCAAGTTCACTTGTACACATCTCTTTCTTGTGGGTTTCCTCCGGGTGTTCTGGTTTCCTCCCACATTCCAAAAACGTACAGGTTAGGAAGTTGTGGGCATACTATGATGGCGCCGGAAGCGTGGTGACACTTGCAGGCTGCCCCCAGAACACTCTATGCAAAAAGATGTATTTCACTGTTTCGATGTACATGTGACTAATAAAGATATCTTATCTTCTGATTGCACCATAACATGTCATTGCATATGTCAATAGCAATTGGTTTCATTGCACAATGCCTATTGAAGATCTCTTTCCATTCTGATGCTATCTGCCTGAAAGCTTCAATGCAAATATGATCACAAGAACTCTCTATATAATGCTTGCCAGAAGGAACCAAGAAAGAATGCATAGCTACTGAGCCTTTATTGATATTGGATGAATTTAAAATGTGCCCATGAGGTGCCTTTCAATCTTGCCTCTGTTTCAGTTTGAGTTTCCTAAGCCCCAGGAATCCCATGCTGGGGATGCTGTATTCAAATCTCCTTTGAAATCTATTGAAATACATCTCATTATCCTGTGATAATGATCATGCATGAGATAATTATTGAGCTATATCTGGTGAGCTGGCTACATGCAGGCTGACAAATGTGCCTTGTTAACCCCGGAAACGGGCAATATGTTGACAGCTATTTCACTTTCCAATCAAACCACAGCCCTCATCTTTAGTGGGGGGGGGGAGGGTGCAAAGCACTAAAATCCTCCCAATAAGCTTAAATATTTCAACATCATTCAAGAGAATAAGCACATTTTTTACACAAAGGGCACTGGAGCTATGCTATTCTCCCCACAATTATAATGGGTACAAGAGCAATTAGACCTCTGTGGCTGAAATCAATAGATTCGTTTGACAGGATTTAACTGAATGGTCAAGCAGTCTTTTAGGCCTGAATGGTCCACTCCTGTCTCTAATGTTCTTTCACAAAATCAGGCTTGTCAGAAGAGATATTCATCAAGTGTGTCTCACTGCTGTTCATACCTTGGATCAATTAGTTCAATCATTTCTACCTTTCCCAAGAGAAATCTGTGATACCAGTTTTCCTGTGGCACAACTACAGTAGAAATTTTGGAGAAGAAATTGGAAAATAGGTGCAGGATACAAAAAGAGGATGAACTCATCCCCCTTGCAGAAGAGAATGTCAGTGATCTCTCTGATCGAGTGATATGGAGAAAATTATGAGATTATTTACATTTCTGCAGGGGACTTCAACCAGCAAGGGAATTCTGGTCCTGCTCTCTGCCCACAGCTTGCCTGCAGCATGTGCCCATTGACAGTGACTTCCTCATTGGTACAGTGCAGCATCCTGAGGCACTGTTTCTCATTAAGGTGCACATGGGAGACCTGTTCATGAAACATGCTTTGTGGATAGAACTTCCTATTGATGGTGCTTTGTACCCACACTCCCTCCCTGTCCCAATAAGTTTCATGCCTTTGGGCCCTCTACTATTCCCCCTGCCACGAGTTACTCAAGTGGCTCAACCATGTTACTGCCATCTAGGTTGAAGGCTGAAGAAGAAAACGACCTAAGTCTCAGCAGGTCAACTAACAATTCCAACTCCAACTCAGTCTCCAGTAAACCTGCAGGCCATTGAGGATCCCTTTTAATGGAACAGGTGGAGAACTAGGTGGATTTTACTGCTAAACACCAGGTTTCCCCTGTATACTTAATTAAATATGTTTGCTGATGAATGCAGGCCAATTTGGCAGGGATGGTGTCAAATCAAAATTGCATGAGGATTTATGTTACCAACTGCCTCCTCTGCATACTTCTGGTCTGCCCACAATATACATGTTATTGCCCTATCTAACTTGCCAGGCATTGCAAGTCATGCCACAATTGCGTGCTTTTGATTTGCATTGCAATCTGCTGACACATGTTCACCCAGAATGCTGAAGTAAACACAACTGAAGACCCCAGTTTGGTTGTTTTTTTTCTCCCCCAAAAGTTTCCAGTACCAGAAACTACACATTGTGCAAGTGAAAATTTTTGGATATTGTCAGAGAATTCAAATAAATAAGAAATCTGTTCTATCAGTAAATGCACAGTTGCTGTCGTTGTATACTTGGACTTCTGGTTATTTAGTGGCATCATAATAATTAATGCATGAGTACACAATGTCTTTGAGATCTTAAACTCAGGTTCAAAGTTACCTAAACAGGCTTGAAATATCTGGCTAACTTCCTCTTAGCCCAGATCTGTTTTACACCAGAATGTATCCTCTTTGATCTGTAAGATCAGTGTGTGCCCTGATTATAAACTTCGCTCCAGGAAACAGGAACCTGGGAGAAGGCTGTTCAGCTCCACGTGTTTAATTCATTCTCCAAGTCTTGCTTCAAAGCCAAGTCTGACCATTTTGTTATAACAGCAGTGAATATTCCACAACAGGTAAAAATAGAACATTTTAAAAAGGAGTTGAGTCAATTTCTGTGAGTGACAAATGCAAAAATCTAAACCAGAAAATGCTGGAAATAACCATCAGGGCAGGCAGCATCTGCGGAAAGAGAAACAGAGTTAATGCTTCAGACTAAAGGCCCTTGATCAGAGAAAAAGAAATTAGTTTTAAGTTGCAGAGAGGGTGGGGGACAGATGCTTAAGATAAGGAGACTATCTCTGATAGGGTGAAACTAGGGTTGCGACAATTATTCCAATGCTCACAGAGCTATCTGCTTTAGTGCAGGTTTAGTGTAGTTAAAGAGAAAGAGAGAGAGAGAGAGAGAGAGAGTGTCCTTCTTCCTCTCACTAAGTCCTGCTTTCCTGCCCAAGCCCCACAATTTCTCCCAGTGGTCCATCTCTGCTGCAATGTTGTACATGAATTGGCATCACAGCTTTGTGTCCAGCAGCCTCCAGGTAATTGAGAAAGTCATAGAGACAAACAGCACAGAAACAAGCCCTTCAACTCACCAAGTGTGAGCTCACCATTAAGCACCCATATATATCCATCCTATTTTATTCTTCCCACATTCCTATCAGCTCCCCCAACATTCTCCCTCACCTACACACTAGCAGTAAATTACAGCGGCCAAAGTCTACCAATCTGCGTGCCTTTGGGATTTGGTAGACAACACCATTAATCAGGCTTGAACTGGGGTTGCTGTGCCACTGTGCCAAGTTGTGTGGTGCGTTACACACCCAGGACTTGATTCAATTTCCCACCTTGTGTTTTGTGTGCTGACAACTGTCAATCAATTGTAGAGTTTGGTTTTACACTTCAATCATACAGTGTATAAAATACATGTGCTATGCAGTTGAATTTCTAGCTCAAGGTCTTCCTTATCATGTTTATTCTCAGCTCTATTGACAGTCTACTTCTAATTGGCAATATGTGCTTCTCTATTTTTCCCACGGGTCACCCCTCAGTCCCTATGCAACATAAGTTACAAAAAGCATTTTGGAATAAATATTGTTGCTATAATGCTGCCATTGGTTAAGTAAGTCATTTGCTTTTCATCATCGTGGTATTGTCAAAGTATCTTCATTACCACAAGCTAAACAGTGACTTTCATAAAGTTTCAAAATCATCGCAAAATATCAAATTAAAACCATTGACAGGAGATAACCTCTGGTACTTCTATGTCATTTATCTCTATAGATTTTCATTTAGTGTCACATTGAAAGGGGTATTGTGATCTCCAGTATAATTTTTCACTTAGCCTCGGCTCTGACTTTGGCTGTGTGACCAGGACAGAACTTAAACCTGATCTAAGTCATGACCTCAAAATTAATTTTCTTGCTCCCGGTTAAGGTGATAAATTTCAATGCTGGTATTTGAGGATAAGATTAGATAGGAGTACTAGTGCGTGTAGGTTATGTGGATGGGGAGGGGGAGGGAGAGGGGGAGGGGAGACTAGTTCTGGCAGCATACAGAAAATCAGCAAGTTTCAGCAAATTTCATTTCAATGGCTTTTTTTAAGCAAGCCTCCAAATTTACACTTTATTTCCAGGCTTCCCAAGCATTCACTTCGTGAAATCACACAGAGTTATACAGCATGGAAACAGGCCCTTCGGCTCAACTCATCCATGCCGACCAAGTTTCCTACCTGAACTAGTTTCATCTGCCTGCATTTCATATCCCAGATACAACACATTTTCAGCTCCATTTGAAGGTTACGTTGTCAACCTGTTGTTCAAAGGAATATGGAGTCGAAGCGTAACGAGTAAAACAAAGAAAATGAAGGTAAACAAGTTACAGCTGCCCATGGATTTAGATATTCCTCACTGGATGTGAGTGTGGAATCTCTTGGGGCCTGTAGTGATATGATGCAGTGAGACGTTTAGACACAGCAATGGAAATGAGCACTAAGTGTGTGGTCTGTTGCTCCTGGATTCAGTGCCATGTATAGTTTAATGACTTCATCAAGATCAGTAAACGCAAGTGTAGTGACAAATTAATCTACATTCTAATATTACTCCAATGTGTCAAAAGGGAATTCCAAATGTCCTGTAAAGCTACAGCAAGATTTCCCTGCTTTCATTCTCCTTCCTTTTTGCAACAGAGGCCAAACCAAACTTCCCATTTGCCTACACAGTTTGCAGTAACTGCATGCTAATTTTCTGTGCTTCACTTACAAGGACATGGGGTTCCTCTGTACAACAACGTTCTGTTGGCTCTTTCTATTCTTTGTCCCATCCACTTGCCAAATCTTTGCCCACTCAACTTTCTTCACCACCTCCATTTGTATCAGCATTTGCACCATGATACACTTGGTCCCTTCGTCTAAGTCATTAATATAAATTGTTAAGTAGTTATGGCTTCAGGCTAGTAACAGCTTGTCAACCTGAAAATGGCTCATTTATCCAGACAGTCTGTTTTCAATTAGTTAATCCAATATCTTGCTAATATATTACTCCAAATGACATTACCTTCTACAGTAACCTTTTATGTGCCACCTTATCAAATTCCTTTTGGAAAAAAATCCTGCATTAACTGTTCCCCTTTATCCACCCTGCTTGTTTCACTCTAAGAAATTAATTTGAATGTACTTTTCATTTCTTAAAACCATTGACTCTGCTGCATTATATTATGATTTTATAATTGTCCTGCTCCTACTTCCTTAATGATAGATAAAATGCCAGTTAGCCTAACATCTATCTCAATTCTTTCTTGAATAGGGCTATGAAATTTTTGGTTTCCCAATCTACTGAGACACTTAGAGAATCCAGGCAACTTTGGAAGATTATGATTAACATATCCATAAGTTAATATGTTAGTTCCCACAGGAATTGGGAACTAATGAATTTCTTGATGACGACATGAAGATTAGGGGTGCACTTAAGAGAGAAGTTAGGAGGGCAAAAAGAGGGTATAAGAAGGACCTAGCAGGCAAGGTGAGGCAAAATGCTAAGAGATTCTATATTAAGAGTAAAAGGTGGCCAGAGAGAGAATAGGTCCCCTTAAAGATTAGCGTGACCATCTGTGTGTGGAACCAAAGGAAATGCGTGAGATTTTTAATGAATATTTCTTTTCAGTTTTTACTGTGGAGAAAATGATGGAAGCTAAGGAAATGGGGGAAATGAGTGATGATGTCCTAGACCACATACGAATTAGCCAAGAAGAGGTATTGGAGGCCTTAAAGTGCATTAAGGTGGATAAATCCCCATGGTCTGACCGAGTGCATTCTTGAACCTTGTGGGAAGCTAAAGAAGAAATTGCAGAGGATTTTTGCTTCATCTCTGGCCACAGGTGAGGTTCCGGAGGACTGGAAAGTGGCTAATTTGGTACCATTGTTTAAAGAAAGAAGCAAAAACAAGCCAGGAAACTACAGGCCAGTAAGCCAGATATCAGTAGTGGGTAAATGACTGGAGGGGATTCTGAGGGACAGGATCTACCCACATTTGGAGAAACGAGGACAGATCCGGGATAGTCAGCATGGCTTTGTATGTGGGAAGTCATGTTTGACAAATCTCTTAGAGTTCTTTGAGGAGGTAACCAAGGGGGTAGATGAGGGTAAGGGTAGGGCAGTGAATATTGTCTATATGGACTTCAGCAAGGCCTTTGACAAGGTCCCTCATGGCAGGCTAGTCTGGAAGGTTAGATCACATGGGATCCAGGGGGAGATAGCAGATTGGATTCATAATTGGTTCAGTGGTAGGAAGCAGAGAGTGATGGTCAAGGGCTGTTTGTCAGACTGGAGGCCTGTGTCTAGTAGGGTCAGTGCTGGGACCTTTGTTTTTTTTAATTATATAAATGATTTGAATGTGAATGTACAGGGCATGGTTAGTAAGTTTACAGATGTTACTAAAATAGGTGGTGCTTTAGATAGTGTAGAAGTTTATGAAAAATTACAGGGGGATCTTGATCAGCTAGGTATGAGGGCTGAGGATTGGCAAATAGCTTTCAATCCAGATTAATGTGAGGTATTGCATTTTGTGAGATCAAACCAGGGTAGAAATGATACAGTGAATGGTAGAGCCCTGAGGAGTGTTATGGAACAGAGTGACCTCGGAGTGCAAGTGCAAGGTTCGCTGAAAGCGGTGTCACAGATAAGGTGGTGAAGAAAGTGTTTGGCCTGCTGGCCTTCATCAATCAGGGCACTGAGTATAAGAGTTGGGAAGTTATGTTGCAGTTATATAAGACATTGGTGAAGCCGGACTTGGAGTATTGTGTAGTTTTGGTCACTCTGTTACATGAAAGATGTTACTAAAGTAGAAAGAATGCAGAAAAGATTTACAAGGATGTCACCTGTTCTTGGTGGCATGAGTTACAAGGAGAGGTTGCGTAGACCAGTACTTTATTCCCTGGAACGTAGGAGATTGAGGGGTGACCTGATAGAGGTACGTATGATCATGGGGGGCATAGACAGGGTGAAAGCACGTAGCCTTTTTGCCGGGTGGGGGGGGGGGTGCTAAAAACAAGAGGCCATAGGTTCAAGATCAGTGGCGAGAGATTTTAAAGGGACATCAGGGGGCAGCTTCTTCACGCAAAAGGTGGTGCATATTTGGAATGAGTCAGAAATAGTGGTTGAGGCGGACACATTAGAACATTTAAAAGCCTTCTAGATACATACATGGATAGGAGAGGTTTAGAAGATTATGGGCCAAAAACAAACAGGTGGGACTAGCTTGCTGAGCAACACAGTCAGCATGGATGCATTGGGCCAAAGGGCCTGTTTCCATGATTTATGACTCTACTGTATATCCACTATCTCTATAGCCATTTATTTTATGACCCTGCGATGCAGTCCATCAGGTCCAGGGGAGTTGTCACTTGGACTCTTGATTAAAGGCATTGGTGAAGGGAAGGGGTAGATATTCCCCACCTACAATGGCACCGAGCTCCCCTGAAAAAATTGCTCAGAGACAGTGGAAGCAGATGGCCACAGAGACCAGTGTGCTGCCTCATATACAATGTTCAAAAAAAATTGATGTTCTGACAGATCTGGGCAAATTCAATGAATGCTTCTTCAAATGCTATATTCTACTCTAGTAGCCTCAGGTACAGCTCAATATACATTAACACCATCACTCAGATATCAACCATCTCCACAGATCAGATCGCATTATAACCTCACCCTCAAGTTCAGCACAACTACAAGTCTAATATCTTACAATTTGCACACACTGACAGCTGTTCAACCTTATCCTCATTACCCCTAGTTATTCTGCGGCGTTGTGCTCTTTTTAGGATCAACATTTATTTCTGTGCAATGTTGTGCAGAGTACACATCATACCATTCTGGACATGCTAGCTTGTACATAATAAAAGACAACCCTTCAGACTTGTTAAGATGGCTGTTACTCACCTGAGCCTGTCATTTGTTTATCAGGTAGTTTTACCACTCTTGTACCTTATTGGGTAGGTTCTCCACAGCAGTCACCAGGCAGGTTCTATGTGGGTATCCCTGGTCTCTAAGCAGCCAGCCAATGGGTGCAAAGAGATAAGGGAGGATGGACTGCCACAGGAAGAAAGCATCAAGGCAGTGTTGGGAATATTCTGTATGCCTGTATGAAGATCTATTTGCGGTTGCAGACCAGCTGTACAATGCAACTAGCTGCAGTCCTTTTTAAGTACCAAAGCACATCAGCTTATGTAGCGCCTTGTACAGTAGATATGGCTATTGAGAACTGCACAGGTGCAGTTCACATGAAGTCACTGCCAGAATTTGGAAACAGAACTGCAAAATTTGCAAACCTAGATCCAATAATGTGAAGGCACAGCAGCAAAGTGGTTAAATTACTTAAACAGGCAGCCAGATTTTGGAACCTTTGATTCAGGATCATGAGTGTAAACCTTACCTTGGTTTCCCCCACAAACCAATGCACAATGAGTGCATGTCCCAATCCTCTGTTAATATCATTCTTAGTAACCTATTAACACATTGATATTGGTAATCTGCTTCTCCTGAGGGACCGACTTCCATACAGCATGGTTACTCAGATTAAATGCAGACATCAGAAAATTGGTGGGATCTGTGGGGTTGGTGTTGGGGGGAGGAGGGGAAGGAGTTCAAGGTTCCCAACACTCAATCACTTTAATTTAATTTCCCACTTACTCCCAAACCCATGTGCTCACAGGAGTTAAAATTCAATGTTATGTGTCGAGCTGCAGATTAAGATGAACATCCCCTGCCAACAAAATTAGTTTTGGTCCCCTTAGTTGGTATTCACCTATTAATTACACAACAATGAATGAGAGGCTGAACATTTGTCTTGCTTTTCACTTTGTCTTCTGCTCAATAAATCCTGGCATGCATTGCTCATTAATTAATTCTTATTTTCTCATTTAACTATTGTTGCATAATGCAATAGAGAAGACAGTTTCAGAATTTGTGAAGTGGTTCTTTTCCTGACATTACAACAGCAACTAACCTTCTAAAGTACTTTATTGGCAATAAAGAGCTATGAGATGCCCTGAGGTCTTGAACAGTACTATATAATTGCTAGCTCCTTTCTTTTCTGGAAGTGTGTTGTGCACTACCTTACTACTCAGAAAAATGGTGTTTTTTTCATGCTTCAAAAAATAAGTGTGGTTAGTTTCATGCTGCTTTACAAAATGCATTGCAAAGACAACATTTTGCTTGGTTCAGTATTTCTGTAAATCATGATTAAAAACAAAATTCACTCTAATAAGGTCACTTAGCTTGAGTATTAACTATCCAATCCACAAATAAACCAAAACTTGATTAGGCTCAGTGGATCTGCTTAATGTGTCACTCTGAGTTATGGAGATTTGTAAATTCAATGTTGATTGTTGAGGTAATTGATCTCACCTGAGCCAATAATGCTATGCTGACCCTCACTCAGAGTAAGGAAGGGGAATCACTGGGCAGTGCTATTAGCATTGACAGGCATACAATAGCAGTTCCTGATGAAAGATTTTAAATAACACACAGGGGAACTTATAAAGATCTCAATCACAAGGTGCAACATAATAGAAAAACTCATGGATTTACAGATGGACAAATTGTTGGGATCCAATGGCCTGCCTTCAAGCTTTTTAAAGGAAACGGGCTGCAGATATAGTGGACCCATTGATTGAATTTTTTGAAACATTCTGACTTCCAAAAGGGAGGAAGATAGAAAGCGGGAAAGTTAGTTTAACATCTATTATTGGCAAGATGCTAGAGTCAATAATCAAAGAGGAAATAATTCATCATTTATGAAAGTGAATATGATCAAACCTATTCAACATGGTTTTATGAAAGATAAATCATGTTTGACAAATTTACTCAGACTCTTTGAGGAAGTGACAGGTAGAGTTGATAAAGGGAAACCTCTAGGTGTAGTCAGGTAGTCATAGAATTGTACAGCATGGAAACAGTACATTCAGCCCAGCCTATCCACACCAACCAGTGGGCACCCTTCTGTATTAATCCCATCTCCCAGCACTTGGTCCGTAGCTCTCTATGCTTAAGCAATTGAAGTCCTCTAATTTTATATCCCTCTGATCTGGGAGAAAGTTTCCTGCAGTCTGCCCTATCTATACTCCTCATAATTTTATATACTTCTATCATGTCTCCTCTTAACCTCCTGCAAGGAGAACAGACCTAGTTTCTCCAGTCTTTCCTCATAACTGAACTGCTCCATTCCAGGCAACAGCCTGGTGAATCTCCTCTGCACTGTCTCCAGCACTATCGCATCCTTCCTATACCGTGGTGACCAGAACAGCACTCAGTACTCCAGCAGAGGTGTGACCAAGGTTTTATAAAATTGGAGCATAACCTCTCTGCTTCTGTATTCAGTGCCCTGATTAATGAAAGCCAAGATCCCATATGCTTTCCTAACTACATTATCTACCTGTGTTGCCACCTTCTAGAATCTATGGACTTGTACTCCAAAGTCCCTCTGTTCCTCAAAGGTTTCCTGAAGACCCTGCTTTCATGGTGTATGTCCTAGCCTCATTAGTATTCTCAAAATGCCTCACCTCACATTTGTCTGGATTGAACTCCATCTGCCATTTTTTAGCCCATTTCACCAACACATCATTATCTCTCTGCAGGATAAGGCTGCTCCACCATTTTTCATGTCTTCTGTATACTTACTGTTCATGCCTTCCACATCCACATCCAAGTCATTCAAATACATTACAAATAGCAAGGGTCCCAGTACCGATTCTTGTTGGGCACAACTAATCACAGGCATCCAATCACAAAAACCCTCTACCATCACCCTCTGTCTCCTATTGCCAAGCCAATTTTGGATCCACTGTGCCAACTTGCCCTGGATCCCATGAGCCCTAACCTTTTGAACAAGTCACCTTTGTGGGACTTTGTCAAAGAGTTTACTGAAGTCCATGTAAATAGTATCTACTGCCCTGCCCTCATTGATACACTTTGTTACCTCTTCAAAGAATTCAATCAAATTAGTGCATTTAGATTTCTGACAGGTCTTTGACAAGATGCCAAATAAAAGACTTGTGCATAAGTTATGAGCTCAAGGTATTGGAGGAAGTGTGTTGGCATGGACTGTTAACTGGCTGTCAAATGAAAAACAAAGAATTGGAATACACGTGTCCTTTTCAGGCTGGAGCAATATAACTGGTGGAGTATCTCAGGGATCGGATTTTGGCCCTCAATCCTTTACCATTTACATTAATGACCTGGAGGAGGGAACAAAGTGCAAGGTTTCCAAGCATGCTGGTGAGACAAAAATAGATAAAAAGGCACTTTGTGATGAGGATATTGTGATTGTGCAATGGGATATAGATAGATTGAGTGACTGGGCAAAAACCTGACAACCGAAGTTTAATGTGGGGAAGTGTGAGGTTATGCACTTTGGTCAGAGGAGTCAAAAGTCAGATTATTATCTGACTGGAGAGAGACCACAAATGAGGGAAGTTCAGAGGGATCTGGGTGTTCCAGTGTATGAATCACAAAAAGTTAGCTGGCAGGTCCAATAAAAAGCAAACAACATGTTGGCCTTTATTGCAAAGAGTTTAAGAAAAGTGAGGATTTGATACCGTTATACAAGGTGCTGGGGAAGTCACACCTGGAAGACTGGCATTGTATTCAATCCAAAGGAGATTCGGCAGTCTAATTCCCGGAATGAATGGGTTGATCTATTGAGGGAGGGTAGACATTTTAGGTCTGTATCCCTTGGAGTTTAGAAGAATGAAGGTGGCCTCTTTCAAAGATATAAGATCCTAAGGGGGCTTGACAGGATAGATGTTGAGATGTTTTCACCAGTGGGAGAGTCACAAATAAGGGGACATAGCTACAAAATAAGGGACTGGTCTTTTAAAATTGATAAAATTTTGTTCTCTCAGAGGGTAGTGAACCTCTGGAATTCTCTGCCCCAGAGGGTGGTGGAGACCAAAGCATTAGGTATATTTAAAGTGGATACAGGTAAGTATTTGAAAGATTGAGGAATTGAAGGTTATGGAGAAGTGGCACAGAAGAGGAGTTGAGGCCAGTATCGATCGGCCATGATCATGTCAAATGGCGGGGCAGGCTTGAGGACCCCAGGTGGAACACTCCTGCTCCTATTTTCTTGTGTTCTCCTGATCTTGTTTTTGTCTGAGAATGTTGAGAGGCAGCTGGATCAGCTGATCAGCCCCCTACCTTTCCTACCACTACGGTAAAACTGTTTTCCATCACACAGATGAAGATTGACCACCTGAAATACAACAAAGGACAAGACTATGACTTTAGCAATTGATATTTATGAGAAATTTTTCAGAGCACTTGAAGTATTTGTTGAATTTGGATTTTGCATCTAAATTTTGTGTGAATTAAGAAAATCGCGGGACAGAAGTGAATGAGAAGTGATTCGCTACACTCTGGGCAGATTCACAATGTACTGGATAGTCTGTTTTCTGTGGGTGGGTACATTGTGGGACACATGGTGGGTTGGATGCATAGTGGATTATGTATAGTGTGGGTTGAATCCTCAGTGAGTTTGGGTAAGGAATGGGTATAAGTTGATTGGGTACACCTTGAGTAGAGTATGCCAAGAATTCAGTCCATGCTCTGTAGGTACACAGTGGTCTGGGTAAACAATACATTGGGTAAGTAATGGCTTGGGTAACACAGTAGGTTGAGTATACAATGGTCGGGTATACTAATCAACGGCAACATTTGGATCAGAAAGGTTCTTCACTGGAGTTGTCTGTTCTGTAATAAGAAACTCATTTGACATTGCTTTCTGGAGTATTGTGTTCTGATGACAATACATTTTTCCTAAATGCCCTTGAGTCTTCCAGCCACATTTAAATGTCACAGTATCATATAATATCCACCAGCAAAGAGAGATATGAGCAGCACAATTCAATCCCTCACTTCAGTTGGCAATCATTCAAGATTTTTTTTTCCAATCTTTGCGCAGAATTAGAGGAAAATCAATCAATAAAGAATTCCAAATGCTTCACAGGAGCAAGAGATAGCTTATGCAATGCACTAAAACAGTATCAAATTAATAATTTATTTTAATGACCAACTTTCCAGGTATTTAAAGGTAGGCTGCTTCAGAAATATAACAGCTTCAGTGCAGTTATTTCACAGAGTGTTCAGTTGAAATATTCCTCTAATATTATTTCTGAATAATTTCCATTGATTTCAAAGCTGCATCCTATATGTATGCACATTTATTGCTGCTTCCCTTTTGTTTGCTCCTCTTGTAATTTTAGCTCAGGTACACTGACCTCCTTAATACTGGCATTAGCCACAATTGAAGGAGGTAGTGCAGTTGTATTAACTAATTAACCTTTGATTATCATAGAACATAGAGCTTAGGGCAGTACAGCACAGGAACAGGCCCTTCAGCCCACAATGTGGTGCTGAACCAATTACATTAGTAATAAAATGCCCAACTAAACTAATCCCTTCTGCCTACACAATGTCTATCTCTTACCATTTTCCTCACATTCATGTGCTCATCTAAGAGCTTCTTGAACGCCCCATTGTATTTGCCTCCACCACCACCCCAGGCAGCGCATTCCAGGCACCCATGACTCCGTGTAAAAAACTTGCCCTGCACATCTCCTTCGAACTTACCCTCTATCACCTTAAATACATGCCCTCTGGTATTAGACGTTTCAACCTGGGGAAAAGATACTGACTGTCTACTCTATCAATGCCTCTCATAACCTTACAAACATCTATCAGATCTCCCCTCAGCGTCCACTGCTCCAGAGAGAACAACCCAAGTTTGCCCAACCTATCCTCATAGCACATGCCCTCTAATCCAGGCAGCATCTTGGGAAACCTCTTCAGCACCCTCTCCAAAGACTCAACATCCTTCCTCTAATGGGGTGACCAGAACTGAATGCAATACTCCAGATGTGGCCTAACTATAGTTTTATAAAGCTGCAGCATAACTTCCTGACTCTTGAACTCAGTGCCTCGACTAATTTAGGCAAGTTTGCTATATGCCTTTTTACTGCCCTATCAACCTGGTGAAGCAGCCAGCATAATCAAAGACCCCACCCACCCGGGACATTCTCTCTTCTCTCCTCTTCCATCGGGTGGAAGATACAGGAGCCTGAGGGCACGTACCACCAGACTTAAGGACAGCTTCCAGCCCACTGTGATAAGATTATTGAACAGTTCCCTTATACAATGAGATGGGCTATGGCCTCACGATCTACCTTGTTGTGACCTTGCACCTTATTGCATTGCACTTTCTCTGCAGCTGTGACACTTTACTCTGTACTGTTATTGTTTTTACCTGTACTACATCAATGCACTCTATACTGACTCAATGTAGGTGCACTGTGTAATGAATTGACCTGTACGATCGGTTTGTAATACAAGCTTTTCACCGTACCTCGGTACAAGTGACAATAATAAACCAATACCAATACCACTTTCAGGGAGCTATGAACTTGGACCCCAAGATCCCTCTGCTCATCAACACAGTTAAGGGTCTTGCCATTAACAGTGTACTGTCTCTTTATATTTGATCTCCCAAGGTGCAACACTTCACATTTGGCCAGGTTGAACTCCAGCTGCCATTTCTCTGCCCATATCTGCAACTAATTCTGTATCCTTTGCCAGTCTTCTATGCTATCCACAACATCACCAATCTTCGTATCGTCTGCAAGCTTACTAACCCACCCATGTACATTTTCATCCAGATCACTTATATACATCACAAACAGCCAAGGTTCTAGTACGGATCCCTGCGGAACACCACTAGTCACAGACGTCCAGCCAGAATAAGTCCGATCAACCACTACCCTCTGTCTTCTCCGGGAAAGCCAGTTCTGAATCCAAACAGCCAATTCACCTTGGATCCCATGCATCTTAATCTTCTGGGTGAGCATCCCATGAGGGACCTTGTCAAACACCTTACTAAAATCCATGTAGACAACATCCACAGCTCTACCTTCATCAATCACCTCATCAAAAAACTAAATCAAGTTAGTAAGGCACAACTTACCCTGCACCAAGCCATGCTGACTGTCCCTAATTTGGCTATCGTTTTCCAAATGCTCATAAATCCTATCCCTAAGAATCCTCTCCAGTAACTTCCCTACCACTGACGTGAGACTCACCAGTCTATACTTACCAAGATTATCCCTGTTTCCATTCTTGAATAATGGAACAACATTAGCTATTCGCCATTCCTCCAGGACCTCGCCTGTAGCTGGAAAGGGCATGAAGATATTGGTCAAGGCCCCAGCAATCTCATCTCTTGCCTCTCTCAATAACCTGGGGTATATCCCATCAGGCCCTGGGGACTAATCCACCTTAATGCTCTTTAAGAGACCCAACACTACCTCCTCCTTTATCTTGAAATGCCCGACATGCTCCACACTGATCTCCCTATCCTCCATGTCCTTCTCCTTGGTAAATACTGATGCAAAGTACTCATTAAGGAGCTCACCCACATCCTCTGCTTCCAAGCACATGTTCCCACCTTCATCCTTGAGTGGTCCTACCCTGTCCTTAGTTATCCTCTTGCTCTTGAAGTATGTATAGAATGCCTTGGGATTCTCTTTAATCCTACTTGCCAAGGACTTTTCATGGTCCCCCCCCCCCCCCCGGCTTTCCTAATTCCCTTCTTGAGTTACTTCCTGGCTTCTTTATGATCCTCAAGTGTTCCATTTGACCCTAGCTTCTTAAGCTTTACATACTTTTCCTTTTTCTTCTTGACTAAATTTACACGTCTCTCGACATCCAAGGGTCTCTTGCCCTGCCATCCTTGTCCTTCCTTCTTACTGGAACATACCTGTCCTGTACTCTGTGCAGTTGGTCTTTAAACACCCTCCACATGCCAGATGTGGACTTGCCCAAAAACAGCTGTTCCCAATTAATTCTTCGTAGTTCCTGCCTAATGCTCTCGTAATTTGCCCTGCTCCAATTTAATACTCTCCCACAAGGTCGGTACTTATCATTATCTATAGCTATCTTAAAGTTTAAGGAGTTGTGGTCACTGTTCCCTAACTGTTCTCCCTCTGAAAGGTCAGTCACCTGGCCAGGCTCATTACCCAATTCCCAGTATGGCCCCTCCTCTTGTTGGACTATCTACATATTGATTTAAGAAACCCTCCTGGACATACCTAACAAATTCTGCCCCATCTAAATGTCTAACACTAAGGAGGTCCCAGTTTATATTAGGGAAGTTGAAGTCCACCACAACAACAATCCTATTAGTTTTCCACCCTTCCCTAATCTGCATGCATTTCTGTTCCTCAATGTCCCACTGGCTATTGGGGGGTCTGCAGTATAGTCCCATCAGAGTGATTGCACCTTCCTTATTTTTGAGTTCTACCCATATAGATTCAGTGGACGGGCCCACCATTATGTTCCCTCTGAGTGCAGCTGTGATATTGTCCCTGATAAGTATTGCAACTCCTCCCCCCACCCCCTTTTTACCTCCTTCTCTATCTTTTCTAAAACATTGAAACCCATTTCTATCCTTCTCTCAACCAAGTCTCTGTTATGGCCACAACATCATAGTTCCATGTACTGATCCATGCACTAAGTTCATCACCCTTACCCATAATACTCCTAGCATTCAAATACACACACGTCAAACTGTCTGACCCATTATGTCTATTACTTTGCTTCTTCCTGTTTTTACTGGCCCTGACATCTACCTTCCTCTCAATCCCTCCACTTTCTGACCCAGTGCTGTGGTTCCCATCCCCCTGTCAAACTAGTTTAAACCCTCCCTAGTAGCACTAGCGAACCTCCCAGCCAGGATATTGGTTCCCCTCCTGTCACTTTACTTAAAATATGTTGCAGTAAGAATGGTTAAAACAAAACATTTTGCTGGACAACATTTTTAGCTCCTTTATGCTATTTCTCTTGTGGAACAAATATTCCAATTTAACAGAAACAGGTCCAAGGAATAATAGCCACCCAACACAAGGTTAATTTTGCTTCACTTTGTAGCTGTTTTTGGTGATCAAAAATGTAAGTGAGCATGTACTACTAGGCAAAAATTTACTTCTTTCTATGGGATCTATAGTCCTCCAGTTCTTTAGGGGACAGGGAACTGCTTCCTTGAACTGCTGCCATGCATGTGTTATTATTTGATAACACCAAATGACTTACTAGGCTGTCCTAGAGAGCAATTAACCATGCTGTTTGTGTACAAGGCCACAGAAAGGCCAGAATGGATAAGAAAGACAGATTTAAAGGATGCTAATGAAACATGCTTTTTTATGACTAATCGGTAGCTTTATGGTCGCCAATCCAGATACCAGATTTTCATTCCAAATATTTTAAGCAATTGAAATTAAACTTATTCATTTGAGTAGCTACCTTGGTGGTATTTAAATTCATGTATCTGGGTTATTATTCCAGGTCTCTGGGTTTATAGGCCAGAAACTTAAACAAAACTCCCGAATAATACGTTGCCTCCCTGATGCCAGTGTCAGAGATGTCTTGAAGCAACTGCTGGGCATTCTGAAGGGGAAGGGTAAATAGCCAATGGTTGTGGTACAAAAAGGGATGAGGTCCTGCAACATCAGTTTCGAGAGTTAGGTAGCAGATTAAAGGACTAGATAGGCCAGATGAATACATGGCTAAAGAGATGGTGTAGGAAGGAAAACCTTAGATTTTTGGATCATTGTGAAATCTTCTGGGGTAGGTAGGACCTAATTAAACAAGACAGATTGCACCTGAACTGGAACAAGTCCAATATCCTTGCTGGGAAATCTCCCCGAGCTGTCGAGAAAGTTTTAGACTTACTTAACGGGGGTACAGGTCACAGAGTAGTGTACAGTTGGGGGCAAGGTTCATTCAAATACAGGAAGTCCCTGGGTTACGAACGAGTTCCGTTTTTGAGACTGTTCGTAACCCGATTTTGTGTGGAACAGTGTCCATGCATGTGCACTTGGGTCGGGGATTGCGGCCGCACATGGCCCCAGCCGCACATACGCACTTGGCCTGGGGTTGGGCCAAAGAAAGTGTACCGCCGCCGTGGTAGGATCGGGGGCCAGGCCCGCTTACGAACCGACCTTTGTGGTCGGTTCATAAGTACGGGAGTTCATAAGTCAGGCGTTCGTAAGTCGGGGACTTCCTGTATTGAAGAAAAATGAAGTCAGTCCGGTAGGCAGAGTAGACATAGGTATGGCAAGACACATGGGAGAATCGGAAGGCTAAATTGCATCTATTTTAATATTGCATCTTTTTATTTTAATGCAAGGTGCCCAACTAATAAAGCAGATGAACTGAGAGCAATGATCATCATGTGGGAATATGGTATCATTGCAATAATTGAAACATAGTTGAAAAAGGGGCAGGACTAGCTGCTCAACATTCCAGGGTAAAGAAGTTTCAGCTGTGATTGGGGGAGGGAAGTGAGGGTGCAGAGGGAGAGGGTTGTAAAACAGAAATGACCATTACATTATTGATCATAGAGATCTTCACTGCAGTGCAGTAATGAGGGAGATGTTTTAGAAGTCTCTTTAAATGAGGCCATATGGGTTGAGTTTAGGAACAAAAAACGGATAATCATTTTGCTGGCATTATACTGCAGACCTCTCAATGGGAGATAGGGGTGCATATATGCAGACAGATCACAGAGAGGTGTAAGAGGAATATAGTAGTAGAGGACTTCAGCTTCCCCAATATCAACTGGGGTGGCTTTAGTGAGAAAGGATTAGACAGGGTGGAATTTTTGAAATGCATCCAGGACAGCTTCCTGTGCCATGAAATGCATCCAGGACAGCTTCCTGTGCCAGTGTGTAGATAATCTGAGTAAGGATGGAACAGTTCTAGACTTAATCCTATGAATTGAAGTTGAGCAAGTGGATGAAGTATCAGTGGACGTACTTTGGGGGCAGTGATTGTAACTTGGAAAGTTTCAAAGTAATTATGGAAAGGGATAAGGATAGTCCAAGTGTCTGAATTTGGGGAAGGTTGATTTCAATGTCTTTAGACAAGACCTGGCAAATGTTGACTGGGAGCAGCTACTTGCAAGTAAATCTACACTTAGGAAGTGGGAGTCTTTTAAAAGTGAAATATTGAGAATTCAGGGCCCCTATCTTCCCGTCAGGGTGAAGGGTAAGGATGGCAAGTCCAGGGAACCCTGGATATCAAGGGATCTTGAGGGTTTGAGAAAGAAAAATAAGGAATCATATGGTAGGTATAGAGCACCGTAAAAGTAGGAGGCCATACAGGAGTATAGAGAGTGGAGCAGCTTACCACGGGTATAACTGCTGGAACCATTGCAGTTTCTTATTTACATTAATGACATGGATGTGAATGTATGAGGTATGATTAGTAAGCTTGCAGATGACATGAAAGCTGTCGGTGCTGTTCAGAGCAATGGAAATATTCTTTGGCTAGATCAGCTGATAAGTTACGCAGAGCAATGACAGATGGAATTTAATACCGATAAGTGTGAGGTGATGTATTTTGGGGTTCAAATAAAGGTAGGACATGCACAACGAATGGTTAGACCCTCAGGAGTATTGAAGAGCAAAGGGAACTCAGTGTACAAGTCCAAAGATCCCTGAAGGTCACAATACAAGGAGATAGGATGGTGAAGAGGATTATGGGAGACATATCTTCAATAGAGCACAGACTGTAAGAGCAGGGAGGCCTTGGTACAACTTTAAAACATTGGTTTGGCCACAGCTGGATCATTGTATGCAGTTCATGTCACCACACTGTAGGAAGGATGCGATGGCAATGGAGATGGTGCAGAGGGGATTCACCAGGATGTTGCCTGGGTTGGAAAATTTCAGTTATGACAGAACATTGGATGGGGTTGTTTTCCTTGTAGCAGAGAGGCTGAAGGGGGACCTGATAGAGGTATACAAAATTATGAGAGACATAGATAGAGTAGCAAGAAACTTTTCCGCATGACAGAGTTGTCTAAGACTAGAATGTACCGGTTTAAAGTGAGGAGTAAGAGAATCAGATGGTGGTCTAGAGCGCACTGGCTGAGAAGGTAGTGGACACTCACAAGATTTCAGAAGCATCAGCTTGAACATTTGAATTGCTAAGGCATAGCAGGCTACAGATCAAGTGCTGGTAAATGGGATTAGTATAAATAGGTACCTGATCATTGCAGATATTATGGGCCAAAGCGGCTGTTTCTGCACTTGTTTCTATGACTCACCACAACCAACTCTTTTTCTCTCCCCGTAGCTGCTGCCTTAGTATTTCCAGCGTTTTCTGCTTTCATGTCAGATTTCCCACATCTGTGCTATCTTGCTTTTGGAACAAAATCACAAATAATACCGTACTCCCATTCTGACAATTTTGAACTCCAGCAAACTTGCAACAAATTATTAAATTGACAAGGAAGCCACGAGGCAGGACAGGGGCCAATTTCTCAGGAGGGGCTGCAGCATCTAGCTTGACACAGAAGGTCATGTGCAGAATGGCACAGCATAGAATGCCAGAGGACCCCAGAAGAAATAACCAAAGGAGAATGTGGGAAGAGGAAGATGTCCCAGGAGAAATAACATTTCCACCTCAACATATTCCTGGAACCTTGGAAAAAAACTCAATGTTCTTAGCACATCAACCAAATAAAACTTCAAATTCCAAGAATGCCTTCATCTTAAAGGCCACCATTTCCATATAATAGCAACATTAAAGTTGAAATGTGCACAAAATGTTCTTGTAAAGATTTGCTGAAATCCTCCAGCTGATTCTATAACTGAATGGGCAAATTAGAATGTAAACTCAATGTTGGAGGTATATTGTAGTGCACATGGAGATTTTTATAGGGCCTTTATTACAGGACAGTTTGCATTGAATTGTTGACATAAAACTTGTTGGGATTGCAGCAGGCCTGCAGCCACATTATACTTAGTGTTGATCTATAAATGTTCCTGGCACATTTCCTGGTTAAGAATAATACCACGATTTTAGAGATGGACAGACTATTCTTTCAACAGCTGGTTAGGCTTCCTCTGATACTCTTGGCCATTGTTTGGGAGGAAAGGTGAAGAGGCTGGGAGAGGTGTGGGAAGGAGAAAGACGTCTGTGAGCTGCTGGAGTCAAGGTATTCATTGTGATGTACTTTTGCAAGATGGAGCTGTAAGGCCCAGATCATTTCAAACCCAGACCAAGTTGTAGTCCAACTCCCTTTAGAACCCTCAAGCACTATTTCTACATATCAATGATGTGTTCAATAATTAATCAGATACAATTGCAGATCTGTTAACATTTGCTACAATAACTTGCGTTGCTTCAGGAAGGCTAATAGTATCATCAAGGATGCCTGCCGCCCTAGCCATTCCCTTTTCTCTCTTCTGCCTTAGAAGATACAGGAGCTCGAAAGCCCAGACGAAGAAACTTAAAAACAGCTTCTTCCCCACTGCTATTCTGAACTTCTGAACCAATCACCTCTTTCATGTCCCCTTCCTGGTGCTGCTACTACATTCTCAGACTCTTAATTCTACTCTCTCTCGGTTATTCCTTTCTTGTCACTTTAGCATTTGTTTTGGCACTACTTCAGATTGTGCTACTATCTTTGCACCAGTCTGTTGTTTTGCACTCATCACTGTATGTGTTGTTGCATGTATTATTACCAATGTATACTGTTTACTCTGTAAGCACACAGGCAAGGAATTTCATTGCACCCTGGTGTATATGACATTAAACTAAACTGAATCTGAATCTGAATTATTACTCCTGGATTTCACAGACATGAGAAGAGTCTTGGCTCCAGAGGATTGTCTTTGCCACCAGTAGTTTCCCTGAGATATTGCTTTGTGCACCCAATATTGATAAGTAAATGTCCTGGTATCTGGGCTGCTCCTTTACCAGCCAGTTGCAAACAAGCCGAACAATGAGAGACAGCAGAACTTATTCTGCTCATGTTGTAACCGATATAGCTATTACCTAAAGTCCCTTGGGATCTTCAGGAACTTTGACAGCCAAACACTGCATAACCCTTCCACATTCAGACCCACTTTGTGAAAATCTCTTCCCAACCCTCCGGGCGCTCCCCTTCTTTTCCATCTTCAAAATGTTTTTTTAAAAACCCATATTCTAAGGATTCTTTTGATTATGTCTCCTTATTCTCTCATCCATGGACAGAGGCTGTTCCCCTTTTGTTTACTCTCAATGGTAAGTGCAAGCTATTGTGAATGTTGCTGGCTTTCTCAGGGTCAAACTGATTACTGTGGGATATCTACAAAACTAGACACTTCTTTATTAAATGTTGGCTGCAGGAAACCTATTCATGTATTGCCTAGATGGCGTCACTTTGTGCTTGGCTGAACGAGTACAAGAAGAATAGATGACAGGAGAAGAACAGTACTTCTGCTCAGCCTGGGGAATCTTCTAACTTAACTCTACCTGATTCAATGATGATCCTTTTATCAGTGAAATTTTCTTAAGGCATCAGCATGAAACTCTGTCTGGTATAAGTTATAGTTGGACTGGATCCCTTACTGTTGTGTAGCCATGCATGGTAAGTAATCACAGGGCTCAAAAATTGTCTGAGTGGTTCATTTAGGCAGCAGGCCGTATGCGATAGATTGAGAGAAAATGCACTCCTCCTAGCATCAGTTCCCTTTGCACACAGGGTAAAAGCTGCCATAAGTGTGACCAAGAGATCTATAGAAACCAAGTTGATGTTTAATGGTGACAGTAACAGAGAAAAGCAAATCTTAACTTTGTCAGAAAACTCAGAGCTAATAAAAGATATTATAGGCAAAATGAAGCTTCTCCTATTTTGTGCAAATGTCCAACAGTTAGAATGAACAAAATTGCATTTATAAAGCACTTACCATATCCTCAGGACATCTCAAACTGCTACACTTATGAAAAGAATTTACAATATTTTGGTCGAATAACCCTTGTTCCAATTTGTGCACCAAAAGCTCCCACTGAGAACTGCAGTGTTAGATGGGGGCTAAGCATTGACCTGGAGATGAGGAGCACTCTCTTGTTCTGCAAGCTCACACAGAATAATTAATCAAGGTGAGTTCCCAAAAGCAATAGTAGGAACAGTGATGCCAAATCAGCCAAATAAACATTAATTGTTTGCTTAGCTTTATTCCCACCAAGCAAACTGAGGAGCTGGAAGATATGCCCTTATAACAGATCTAAGAAACCAGATGATGAATTATAACAATCTCATATTCCCTGTAAAGGAGTTCACAGCTATTCTGTACCATGTGGCTGACGTAACCATTCTTTACCAAAAAGAAGTGTGGAGGAACAGAGGGATCTTGGTGCCCACATCCATAGATCCCTCAAGGTTGCCACGCAGGTCGATAGGGTGTTAAGAAGGCATATGGAGTGTTGGCCTTCATTAGTCGGGGTATTGAGTTCAAGAGCCACGAGGTGATGTTGCAGCTCTATAGAACTCTGGTCAGACCACACTTGGAGTATTGCGTTCAGTTCTGGTCGCCTCATTATAGAAAGGATGTGGAAGCTTTAGAGAGGGTGCAGAGAAGATTTACCAGGATGTTGCCTGGATTGGAGCACATGTCTTATGAGGACAGGTTGAGTGAGCTAGGGCTAGAGAAGAAGGATGAGAGGTGACTTGATCGAGGTGTACAAGATGATAAGAGGCATAGATCGAGTGGACAGTCAGAGACTTTTTCCCAGGGCGACAGTGGCTAATACGAGGGGACATAATTTTAAAGTGATTGGAGGAAGGTATAAGGGGGATGTCAGGGGTAAGTATTTTACACAGAGTGGTGGGTGCATGGAATGCACTGCCGGCAGAGGTTGTGGGGGCAGATACATTAGGGACATTTAAGAGACTCTTAGATAGACACATGAATGACAGAAAAATAAGGGGCTATGTAGGAGGGAAGGGTTAGATAGATAAAATGTCGGCACAACATTGTGGGCTGAAGGGCCTGTACTGTGCTGTAGTGTTCTATGTTCTAACTCAGCATGCAGCTATGACAGTTTATAGCTGCTTGTTACAGATTAAGACCCAGGAACTAAAAAGAGTCCCTTTCCATATTAAGGTTTTGAAATGACTAATTAATTGTGTTTTAATGTAGCACAGTATTTTTGCCGATGCTGGGCATCCTTGAAGGTACAATGATTAAATTAAAATGAGGAACGCTTCTGCAATGTACAAGTGCTTCCTGGCAACTGAGATAATTTTTGACACTTGGTGCTCCAACGAGGAGGGAGGTTTTTAAATCTGAAATTACGAAGGTGGAGAATCGACGCAAACTCAGAAATATTAACCCTCTACTCATTGCTGGTTTACATATGAGTAGCTAGCATTTCAATTGTGCAATGTTGGCTGTTTCAATAAACTGCATGAACTAGGCCGTCATCATGGTCTTTGCTCTAATCTGAGCTGAGTACCCTATCCTCAGTAATAATCCTGGGAAGGCATCCATGTTTTCTGGGAGAGAAGGGGATATTGTAAATTGTCCAGCAAATGGCCGGTATTGACATTAAAGAGCAGTTCTTGATCAGCTGAACCCAAGAAGGCCATAAAAGCTCATCCCTAATCTAGCAGAACGCATAATTGAATGCCAGTCCCCTGGGGTGAGACATGGATAACTAATAAAAGAGAGTAATATTTCCCTGACATTGATCTACTGGGACATTTGTCAGCAAGATATCAACAAAAAATTGCTTCTGTACTTTCTGAGCTAGTCAATGATTAACATGTCCTGACTGGTGTGCAATGGTGCTTATCAAATGATATGGGCAACTGAACTCTATTCTTTACTTTTCTTAAATCTGGCTGAGCTGTTGCTTTGTTATGACAGCTGAGAACAATCTGTCAACCCAGAAAAGCATGAAGAATGCATTTTGGTAACCTAACAACACATCTCCATGATAATCAGCTACCAGAGTGCTTTATTAATTCAAGCTGACCCATTCAACCCGTGATTGCTGTCGTTAAAATCCATTATAAGCATTCATGTATAATGAGAAGGAAAGGTGCCTGCAATAGCCAATCAGTAAATTCAAAGCAGTAAAAGCAGAACTGTGACTTATTCCAGACCTGTCAATGCCACAAATTCCACTATTTGACATTCTACGGGACCTGTCGAAAATTGCTTCCCTGATAGATCACCAAGTCACTGAATTGTACATTCTGCGCTGCATCAGCTGGCCTTACCTGGGGCAGCACAAGCAGAGCCATGTGAGAAATGAACCCATTTATCCTGGTCAGCATTAAGGGATATCTGCTAAAATGCACAGCTGGATATGGGATGGGAAGAGAGTGAGCTCAGTTGTGACACCTGAGAGTGAAGGAGCCGACCGACAGCGCAGTCCCAGAAACACCCAAGTGGAACAAATGAATAGATCTGGAAAATGGACACTAGCAATACAATGCATGTTTAGCCCCCAGTGTTAAACTAGTGGAGGATATATTTAAAATTTATGATCATGGTCATAAAATTCAGTGAGTGACAATTACACTGCTATAAGGTTTAGTACATTTTCAGGAGGTACAATATCAATCAAAAGGCTTCATCCAATTATCCAACAGGTGATTATTGCCAGAAACCACTGGTAGAATTATTCCATTGTTTGGGAGGCTTGCTGAAAGCAATAGAAAGAGGCAGACACCCCAATGTTCTAAAGAGGCTTTGGATGGCTAAGGTGGAGAGGAAGACAGAGAACCTCCATGCACAGAGACAATGGCAGTAGAAAGAGATCAAATTCCAGCTCACAGCTGCAGTGAAGCTTCAAGGACATTAATGTAATGCAGTGCAAGAATTTGTTTAATAAATTCTTAAACATGGCCATACCTCAAAATCTGTAAAGACCTCATCAAGTCTCATCTCCAAACATCTGTGCATTAGCCTCACACACGCATTCACCTCTTATCTAGCAACAAATTCTACCTCAGGTCATTACAGTCACAGAGTTGTACAGCACAGAAATGGGCCCTGAGGTCCAACCTGTCCACGCCAACCATGATGCCTATCCCACTTGCCTGCATTAGACCCATGTCTCTCTACTCCGTTCCTATCCAAGTAACCGTCCAAATGTCTTTTAAATATGGAAAATGTAAATGAACACTTCATCTGGCGGCTTTTTCCATATAACCACCACCCCCTGTGTGAAAAATTTTCCCCTCAGATTTCCTTTGAGTTTCTCCCTTCTCTCATTAACCCTATGTGCTCTAGTTTTAGACTCCCCTACCTTGGGGAAAGAAAGGCTCTGACTATCCACCATATCTATGTCCCTCATAATCTTATAAACCTCCATAGGGTCATCCCTCAGCCTCCTTTGCTCCAGTGAGAACAAATCTTCTTGTAACTAAAGCCCTCCATTCCTGGCAACATGCTGGAAAATCTCTTTTGCAGCACTCTTGACCACATCCTTCCTGTAGTGTGGTGACTAGAACAGTGCACAAAACTCCTAGTGTGGTCCTAACCAATGATTTGTACAGCTGTGACATGATGTCTCAATCCGTATACTCAATGCCTCAGCTTATAAATGCCAGCAAGCAAAATGCCTTCCTCAATATCTTTTCCATCTGTGTCGGCATTTTCAGGGAACAATGAATTTGTGCCCCAAGGTTTCTATGTGCATCAATACTCCTGAGGCCCCTGCCATTTACTCTATTTGCCCTGCCAGTATCGAAATCCCAAAATGCATTACTTTACACTTGTCTGGATTAAATTCCATTTGCCACCACTCTGCCCAACCTTCCCACAGATCTATATCCCACAATCATTAGACAACCTTCTTCCATTTCTACAACTCCACCAATTTTCGTGTCGACAGCAAATTTACTAATCAGATCACCTATGTTCTCAAGCAAGTTATTTATATGGTAAACAACAAAGGTCCCCTCACCAATCCATGTACTACACCACTAATTACAGACTTCCAGTCAAAAAAACAGCTCTCCACCAGTACTCTCTGCTCCTTTCATCAAGTCAATTCATATGCACTGCACACAACTGTCTCAAACCCAGGCTGAAAGCTGTCAGCCATTCAGTCATGGCAGGCATATCACAAAGGTATGTTGCAATGTAGTCATTAACACAGTGAGTCACTATCAGGAACTGCCAACCCTAAGGGGACAAGACCATCAGTGACCTAGAGGCAAGAGCGTGTCCATTATTGGTGCAACCACCACAGACACCACAGCTAGTGACAGTGCAGGGATCATGTATTTTTTTATTCATACAGAAGGCATGGACATCACTGGCAATGCCAGCACTTATTGCCTATCCCTAATTGCCTCTGAATTGAAGAGGCAGTTAAGAAGCAATCACATTGAAGATGCTCCTGTGTCTTATATCTAATCTGCCTTTTCATATCTTATTTTTCATATCTTATTTCTCCCTCTTCCAACAAAGACTACTAATTCAGAAACTTCAGAGTGCATGCATATCTTACTTGATCCATCCCCTCTTCATGAAACAATGCTTGTGCTTTTCTTCTTTCCTTTAACCAGGTAACTTTGGCCTATCCAGGAAATGCATTACACTGGTCGCCATCATTTTAGCCGATTTAATGGACACAATAGGAAGTCTCAATTCAACTTGCTAATGCTCTCTGTAGTTCATTGTTTGAACACCTGTACAGTTTCCATGTGTTTAGATATGTTGAGGAAAACAGAAAAGTTACTTAAAGCAACCCATCCGCCAACATAAACAGTCATTCCCTCCTCCAGTTGTCTACAATAGCTGCACTGTGACAGTACCTTCCAAATCCTCAACCACTGAGAAGAACAAGAGTAGAAAAAAAATGTAAATACCACCATTTGTAGGTTCCCTTCCAGGTCACACATTAACTTGGATTGGCAAAATATCAATATTCATTCATTGCTGTTCAGTCTAAATCCTAGAAATTCCTACCTTACAGTTTTCTCGGAGTATCATCACCAGGAGGACTGCAGTAGTTCAGGAAAGCTGGTCCTTCGCCAGGGTAACTGGCCTGATAAGAAATACCCACATTCTATTAAGTGTTACGGACTCAGTGAAAGTCCCTTTAAGATAGAGAGTGTGTGTGTATGTGTGTGTGGGGCGTGCTTACGTCAATAGAAGATAAAGGACGTAATGACGTTGTTGAAGAGGTCAGAAGAAGAAGAAGAAGGAGAGAGAGAGAGAGAAGGGAGAGACGCACCAGCCTGCTTGTTTTCTCTATCGATGGATGAGAAACAATAACTGTGTTTGCCACTGAAATCCATGTATGGAAGTTGGAAGTAATCCGGTGGAGTTCACTTTGTTGCTGACCTGTAGAAGGAAACAGGTATTTGTGTGTGGACGACCACGGTTCGGATGATTTTCGGGGTGAGGAAGTCACTACCGAGTAAACACTGGAGTGTCGTTTGGGTTCCATCGTGGAACATTTGGATTTCGTATGTACTCTTTCTATGTTTTTCTACATCTACATCTTATCTTCAGACAACGGTGGTTGTTGAAGAAGCCCTTGCTCATGTTTCACCTTATGGCTTGCGGAACTGAACTTTAAGAACCATTCCGGAACTGGGAGTTTTGGACTTTGTCACACACACACACGAAGAGTTTAGTTTTGGGGTTAACGTTCGAGGTTTAACATTTTTGAATTCTAACATACTAACATTTTTACTTTTATTTTACGTATTATCATAAGTAGTGATTAATAAAATAGTTTTTAACACTAAATCATGCTCAGTGTGTTTTTTTTGTTGCTGGTTCGTGACATAAGAAATTAAGAAAGAAAATAACGTGATTTCTTGCACACCATTGAGGACATTTCCAACCATTTTTTGATACTTTTTTTGTTTTGGAGAATCTTTCCCCCTGCTCTGAAGCCTGATTCACGTAATGTTTTTCATATTGTATAACTCTGCCCTACCAAGAGATATCATAACTAAGAACCTGAAAAAGTAATATCCCTCCTGCACCAAGCAGACTGACGCATAAATAGGAAGAGCCTAAAATGACCCCAAAAAAAGAACTAATTATCAGCTCTGGGAGTAGGTCTGACTCTGAATGGTGAACATTGCTGATAGTAATCATGGGCGGTTAAAGCCCTGCTCCATTGACTAAAACATTAACCAAAGTTCTGGAAAGACCACTGTCTGCACAGAATCCAATTACATTGTAACCAATTTTTTGATTGCAAGAAGTTTGATGTGTTTCTTTTTTGTTGATTTTCCAAGGAAACAGTGTTTGGCATTTGTTGCCTTGAACCTAATGTCACGCTGGGTCTAGATTCTACATTAGAGCACGTCTGTAAGATAACTAGCTGAGGTGCGTTCTTAAAGATTCTTGCAACTTTCAAACTTTGGACAGCTGGACTGCATGGAAGAGTTTGCAGACGGAGGTCATTCTGAGAAACAGCATCATCACCTGTGTTCCTTCAAATTGGCTAACAATTAATTTGAGCACAATAAGGTCTTGTTTCCTGGTTTTGTCCTGCTGATACAAAAACCCAATCTAATTACAAACGATAGGCCATTTAACTTTAGAATCTTAGCCTTCATATGTTACCAAACTGAGTTAATAGGGATGAAGCATTGGCTGATCTGGAACCTCTGAAACAAGGGTCTTAAAGCAAATAACTCTGGAGTTGCTACAAACTCCATGGCCACCTCCTGCCACTGGACTCCCTGAACTTGAGCAACCACATACAATAAGTTGGCTGGGACTATCCCCACTGGCCTCCACAACACTTCATATTCAGAAAGGATTGTTTAAGCGTCGTCTGCATGATACCTGGATAATTGGTTACATTGATGCTTATGAACCCAAATTAGCAGATTCTTCCTTGGACTCCCAGGAACCACAACTTGTGTTGAACTCAGATCGGTTACTCCCACTGCACAGACCCCTTTAATTCTTTTTAAACTCATTGGGGTGAATCTATCTGAGCACGTAATTATGAGGGACTAAGAGGGTGATGACACTTTGTGGAAAGAAAATTGCTTTATTGTATGTACCTGCAGAAAGACGAAACTCCCAGGGGTTGTAATAGTGTCTTTTTGATCATGTAGTTTGCAATAAAAACAACTTTATGAAAAAGCAGGAGAAACAAAGGACTGCAGATGCTGAAATCTAGATGAAAAAACAACAAGATGCTGGAGGAACTCAGCAGGTCAGGCAGCATCCATGGAGAAAAGCAGACAGTCAATATTTCAGGTCAGGACCTTTCTTCAGGACTGAAGATAGGAAAAGGGGAAGCCCAATATACATAGGGGGAACAGCAGAGCAGTGATTGGTGGACAAGAGAGGGGAGGTGGTGTGGACACAAGGTGGTGATAGGTAGATGCAGATAAGAGATAGTGAAAGGCAGATGCAGGGGAGGAGGGGAGAGTAGATCCACCAGGGGATGGGTCAAAGGTATGGAAGCAGGCAGCATGGGGGGAGGGAAGGAGAGGGAAAGGAAAGAGAAAAAAATGGTGAGGAGAAAAAAGAGAGATAGGCTTAGAAAGGGAAGAAAAGAAGAGGCAAGGTGAGGGGGGGGTGGCGTGTTGGTTTACTTAAAGTGGGAGAATTCGATGTTCATCCCATTAGGCTGTAAGGTCCCAAGACGGAAAATGAGGTGCTGTTCCTCCAGTTTGCGTTTGGATTTCTCCTGGCAGTGGAGGAGGCCAAGGAGTGACATATCAGTGATAGAGTGGGAGGGGGAGTTGAAGTGACTGGCAACGGGGAGATGCAGTTTGCGGTTACGGATGGACTGCAGGTGTTCTACGAAATGGTCGCCTAGTCTGTGTTTTGTCTCGCCAATGTAGAGGAGGCCACATTTGGAGTACCGAGTGCAGTAGATGATATTAGAGGAGGTGCAGGTAAATCTGACCTGTTGGAAAAACATGACCACTTTCAATGAACCTGGAACTATTGCCAGTCCTCCTATTTGCCATTCCCACAAAGGCCTTTAAATCCTAGGACTCAAATGAATTTTTCAGTTCTCAAGATTGTTTTTAGGTAAAGCTATCAAGGGATTATGGAGCAGTGACAGATCAATGGAGTTGAGATGTAGATCATCAATGATATAATTGGATGATGAGCCAGGTGGTCAACTCCTGCTCCTATTTTTTTTGTGTTCCTATCTTCTTGTGTTCTTGTGTCAGTGAATGGTGGAATAGGCTCAATGGCCTTCTCCTGCTCATCCTTGGATTGTGGATGAGAAGGGAACAACTGAACAAACAACAGTGTTTCTAACTCTGCATATGTTCCGATCTTTATTAGGAGCTTCCTTTTCTTACATCCAGAGTTAGGAAATGCGAGGTAGTGTTATGATGATGTACAATGATACCTCGTTGTGAATAATTACATTAAATTGTTAAATAATTCTGAGTTGAATGGATGCATGAGGTCCAGAGGAAGAGAGGGCCAATAGACATTAAAAGTACTTCAAAAATTTGTTGGTGGAAGCAATTGTAAGTGCATGAAATAACACCTTAGATGAACTGAAGGAATAAATACTTACTTCTATCTTGCTGGACTTAGGAAGCTCACAAAACATTTCCAACATTACTTCAGGTGCAGAGAAAGTCAGAGAAAGTCATAAGATCACCTTATAAGCTCCACCTTGAACACTCCACATCCTGAACTACCACCCAAAGTATTCATGGCTTTTCAAAGATATAAGGCTTCACTGCACCTCAGAATACCTTACAGCCACAGTGAAAAACAGAAAAGCTCTTTGCATTGAGAGCTCAGAAACCAGTAGGGCTCTCCCTTTAAGACACTGGAGATTGTAAGTGCAGTATCAGCATATACTTCCTCTTCCTTCAATGGAGAAGCTACAAACATATTTTTTCACTAACTTTTAGTTCACCTCCATTATGAGAATACTGGTAACTCTTTAAATAAACAGAAGACCTGTGCGGTATAAACCCAGTATCTCTGTGATAAATGGATCCTTCTTGCTTCACCAGCCTCTAGTCAAGATTGTTTCCATTCAGAAAACCTTGCATCTCACGCATAAATCACAGATATCCACACAAAAGATGTGAACATGGATGGCATTTGCAAACTGTACCTCAGTGAACAGCCTGCATCTTTGAGATGGGAGAAACAAGCTTGAGAAAACTATTGATGAATGTAAAACTACAACATTTTAATCTCTCTCAGCAAATGCAAAGGCTTCAAACAAGGAATTTCTGTTCCTTACTAAATGGGTTCATTATGATTTCTACAAACCCATCCTCACTATTTAGAGAATTATATTCATCTTAAATTTAATAAATGTACATGTGGATAATTAATATGCACAATACAGTACATGCAATATATATTCTTTACAAATAATTCATAGATGCTGCATGGAATTCAATATACAAAGCAGTCATGTGATCCAGTGGCAATTCAAGAAGAAATTAAACAGCTGTTGTTGGTTCTCAGTGTTACAGAGAATGCTCTGTATCTGTTGCAGCTTCCCTCACTATGACTGAACAGTCTGAAGGGCCAAGGGAACAAAAACAAATTGCCTCTTCTGGAAGGGAAAGATCTGGAATATTACACATAGCAATGTTACAGGATTTGTAATTTACATTTAATATTGTTTCATGTGAAGCAGCTATTAAAAAGGATGTAGACCCAGCTTGTCCATTGCCAATATACAGTTAACTCTTAGCTTACCTCAGAGGGTAAAGTCACTTGTCTAGCATTCTGAAGGGGAGCCACATTCAGGGGGAAGGAGACTGTAGGACTAGCATTAATATTGTAGCTCTGTTTCTGGCCTGCATTCCCTCCAATCATGATCAGATGGGAACGGGGTATCAGGGATGAGGGCTAGGGGTTGGTGAAGAAAAATAACAATAAGCAGATCTCACTTTTGACTTTCACAGATCAATTCCAACTGCATTCAATGATGAGCCTGTGAATTGGATAGTTCATGTTGTATTTGTGCTTCAGTCTATAATTTGGCTGAGGTTATGATTATTCATAACTAACTAGGGTAACTTTGATCTCAAAGATGTTTTCACTTTCAAAGAAGGTGGCACAGTCAGTTCCTTTAGAAGAATGGCATTGGTAATGCAAGGTAAGGAGTGGACACCAACCTTAGTAAT
Source organism: Pristis pectinata (assembly GCF_009764475.1). Taxonomy (NCBI): domain Eukaryota; kingdom Metazoa; phylum Chordata; class Chondrichthyes; order Rhinopristiformes; family Pristidae; genus Pristis; species Pristis pectinata. Next base: position 90,014,855 of record NC_067409.1, read on the forward strand.
CTGGTGTTTCTGCTGGTAGAACTTCTTCTGGACCATGATATAATGCACAGGCTCCGTAAAAATAAGTGGCATCTTTGTGGAATGGAGCATTATGGAGATACATGGCAACTATTCAGTGGATGAAGATCTTTCTTAGATAGCTCATCCACATTCAGATTTCCACTCATACTTTTCTACAAATGGAGAAAATTAACATTAGGTGGTGCTTACGCTGAAGGTCATGAAATCCTGATCCTGATACAGAACACTTCGTTCATATTCATTGAAATTGTATATTCAGAATTTTTTTGAATAAGTAAGTTATTAATGACATGAAATTTGACTGGAAAATTGCATGGGATGAAAACAGGCCACAGATCATGGTCTCCACATTTTTGTACATGGGAATGCTTCTGTTAAGCAGAAATATTTTATTGATTCCTTGCTCTGTTCCTAATTATTAAACACACTTATTCATACTGAACTCCATCATTTTGATTTATTGGCCAATCATTGCTGCACTGATTCAATGGTCAGAGAACTGGCAGCAGGGCACTTATCATTTTCTGATAAGTACTTGTGTCCCAGTCAGCAGTTTTTCACCAACAAAATATATCTATCACCTTAAACCCTCAACAATGTACCTTCACAGAACAAAAACAAATCCTTTTAATTATTGTAATGAAAGCATTATCTCAATCTGAATGTTTTATCAGTTTACAATCAATTAAATTGCTAAACTCATCCATATACTTCTATCTTTAGGGAAGATGTTCCCTGTGAAATCAGAATTCCATTCTTTATTGATGTACTCATAAATCATTCACACACATTAAAAGATGCAATTAGGACTGGAAGCTTCCAAGGGTGAATCTCTTCAATGCCAACACTTGGGAGAATTCCCTCTGCTGTAAACAACTTCCTAATATTCAGTGGCAGTGGGTTTGCTTTTCCTTCCACACCTCATTCCCCTGACCCTTGGCTCTCCATTGGTAAGAATGAGTCTCATAATGTATATAATGAATCCTCTCCTTTCTACAAGAATGCACACACCTGCATTAGAATAGAAAGTAGACAATCAAGCAAGAGTGGCAAAGAATTCCACGTAAAGAGCTCAAATGTGGCTTACCTCTTGGTGAAGGAGGTAACAACTGTTCAAACTTCTAATACAGATTGGTGGAGATTTTGCATTCAACATTCTTCGTACTTGACATATCACAGAATTTGCTGGACTTTTCCATTGGAACCAGGAATGAGTTGTAACACAGAAAAGCAAGGTGCCCTCAGATGAAAGAATGGTTAATGAAATATGCAGAGTCTACCATACATGCAGAGTCTATTAAATGTGCAGAGACTATTAAATGCACAACAAAATAATAGATGGACTCCATATTTATTTTTAAAAATCACTGCCCCCATGAGCTTAAAGGCAGTAACAAAGCATACTATTAAAAATCCTCTCACTAAATGGACATTTCCTGGTGAGTCATTGGTGAGTAAGTACAGCAAATCTCCATCTTTCAGCTATTTAAATGTTGAATCTCTCCATGAGGTACCGGCATTGCAAAGCTCTTGAAAGATAAGAGCAATTAGTATAGTGTTTTTCTAATTACCATCTTTACTCTGCATGTACAGTCAGAGTTATTGTTGTCAATTTACTCTGTAAGAACTGTGATCAGTGATAGAACATAGAAAAGTACAGCACAAGAACAGACCCTTCAGCCCAATATACCTGTGCCAACCATGATGCCAAATTAAACTAACCCCAACTGCCTGCTCATGATCCATATCCCTCAATTTCCTGCCTATCTAAATGCTCCAAAATGTCACGATCATATCTGTTTCCACCACTTCCCCGGCAGCTCCTTCCAGGCACCCACAACTCTCTGCCTAAAAAACTTGCCTCACGCATCTCCTTTGAAATTTCCCCTTACCTTAAAGCTATTCCCCTGAGTACTTGACATTTCCACCCTGGGAAAAAGACTCTAACTATCTACATTCTCAATGACTCCCATAATTGTATAAACTTCTGTCAGGTCTCCCCTCAGCCTCCGAAGCTCCAGAGAAAATCCAAGTTTGTCCAACCTCTCCTGATAGCTAATACTCTCTAATACAGGCAACATCCCAGTGAACCTCTTCTGCACCCTCTCCAAAGCCTCCACATCCTTCCTTTAATGCAGAAACCAGAACTGCACACAATATTCCAATGTAGTCTAACCAAAGTTCTATATAGCTGCAACATGACTTCCCGACTTTACACTCAATGCCCCGACTGATGTAGACAAGCACGCCGTATGCCTTCTTTACCAACTGATCAATTTGTGTTGCTATTTGATGTTTCATTTCCATTTTAACTGCAGAAATCAGGCCAATATAGCAGTAGAGACTGTCACAGTATCTTGAAACTGGGAGTGCCATTGCTTCCAGAACGGGGATTGACAATGTAGCTAGCAATAGGGAGTGATGCTGCATGAAGCTGCGAGGAGTGACTAAAGCCTCTGGTACAGGGAAATTTGTATATCTAATGCTACTTCTTGTCTACTCTGACACGGCAGCCACATGAAAGCCACCCATTGTGATACTGGAGCCTGACGGCAGCATTAATATGATGAATCAATTGCACCTGCTGAGAGGGTTCCAAGAGGTACAAGCCAGCTGAGGGATGTTGGACCCGCATTCTTTGTACCTTATACAAAGTTACATCCACACTACAGTGTGCTGTGGGCATAATTATGCAGCACTACAAAATTTATCAGAATTCAGGCCATTGACAGAACTCCAGCTGGGACTCGGGGTTATGTTTGCTCATGTTGCTGGATTGGTGAGCAATCTGGAGGAGCAGAAAGGGAATTGATGCCAAAGTTTTCAAATATGATGTGTGGAGGCTGTGAATTCAAAGGCTGGGATTGCAAATATAAAATTACCTGCCAGATGCCAACAGTTATATTTGGAAAGCACACCATCAGAATGAAAAATAAATCTAAACATTTTATTTCTTTCCAGCTGGCTCAGCGAGATGGCTTCTTCGATTTGAGCCCAGAAGGCTATTGCTTAAAGGTTTGCTTGAGACACGTGAGTTTATTTTTAACACAGCCCTTTGTGTGAAGTGGTCAGGGGATAGTGCAATGTTGGAGCTGTCAGTCTTCAGATGAGATATCAAATCTGCCAATCCCTGTGAACACTAAAGACCTCTGAGCACAAATAGCAGAGAAAACACTGAAAAAAAGTCATTTCCTTTTTCATCAATGAGCATATCTGTGACTTGTAACAAAGAGAAATCAACTAAAATAAAATAAGAATATAACATTCAGGGGACAAGCATGTCTGTACTGTTTTGATGCATTTCTCGAAGTGGTTTAGCGTTCACATAAATGGAATGCTCTCAACAATTCTTTATCCCAATCAGTGCATGAGTGTCTTCGTCAGTGGAATATTAAGGTTATTGTGGTGTATCTGCAGCAGGAATTAGTATCTTGCATCTATGACCCATTAGTCTGTGCAGGAGTGGTTCCTCTACTGAGTTAATCTAACAGAGCTAATGTTCATATTTACTGGACTCCTTGCATTTTGTGAAGTCTCTGAACAGTTTTGATGGGATTTTAAACTTCACTGTTTGCCTGTGGATATAAAGATGCTGTTGTCACATGTGGAAAACTTTACATCTTGTCGATCCAAACAGTGTTCCAAGTATAACCTGCAAATGATGCTTGATGCTCTTTTAAATTACTGCTAGTTGTGGGTGAAGTAAGTCTAGCCACTTCAATATAATTATTGTAAAAATCAAACCCAGCATGTAACCCACCAAGATCAGCACCAACTTTTTTCTGTGGTTTAGCCACAATGTTATGTGGAAGCAAAGATCCCTTACTCAGTGAACTTTGATGTGCTGAAAAAAATATCACATTTCAGAATGTTTTGTTAAAGCTCAGAAATCACCCTGAGCCATTAGGAAGAAATTTTAGAATTAGAATCAGGTTTATTAGCACTGACCTATGTCATGAAATGTGTTGCTTTGTGACAGTAGTACTGTGCAAGACATAAAGACATGAAAATTACGATGTTACAAAAATAAATAAATAGAGCAAAAGAGGAATAATGAGGTAGTGTTCGTGGATTCATGGACCGTTCAGAAATCTGAAGGCAAGGGGAAGTAGCTGTTTCTGAAACATTGAGTATGGGTCTTCAGGCACCTGTACTTCCTCCCTGATGGTAGTAATGTGAAGAGGGCATGTCCCAGATGGTGAGAGTCCTTAATGATGGATGCTGCCTTCTTGAGGCATCGCCTCTTGAAGATGTCCTCAATGGTGGGGAGGGTTGTGCCCGTGATGGAGCTGGCTGAGTCTACAACCCTCTGCAGCCTCTTTCGATCCTGCACATTGGAGCCTCCATACCAGGCGATGATGCAGTCAGTCAGAATGCTCTCCACCGTACATCTGTAGAAATTTGCAAGAGCCTTTGGTAACATACCAAATCTCCTCAAACTCCTAACAAGGTAAAGCCACTGGCATGCATCAATGTGTTGGGCCCAGGATAGATCCTCTGGAATGTTGACGCATAGGAACTTGAAGCTGCTCACTCTTTCCACCGGTGACCCCTCAATGAAGACTGGTGTGTGTTCTCGCAACTTCCCCTTTCCGAAGTCCACAATCAATTCCTTGGTCTTGCTGACATTGAGTGCGAGGTTGTTTTTGTGACACCGCTCAACCATCTGATCTATTTCACTCCTGTACGCCTCCTCATCGCCGTCTGAGATACTACCAACAACAGTGGTGTCGTCGGCGAATTTACAGATGGCATTTGAGCTGTGCCTAGCCACGCGGTCATGGGTGTAGAGAGAGTAGAGCAGTGGGCTAATCACACATCCTTGAGGTGCACCTGTGTTGATTGTCAGTGAGGAGGAGATGTTACTACCGATCCACACTGACTGTGGTCTCCCAATAAGGGAGTCGAGGTTCCAGTTGCAGAGAGAGGTACAGAGGCCCAGGTTTTGAAGCTTGTTGATTAGTACTGAGGGGATGATGGTGTTGAACGTCAAGCTGTAATCAATAAACAGCAGCCCGTTTATCTTGCAGCTTGAACTCTCCAATACAACGATCTCTGCTGATGTGTTCAATGAGCAACTGACATTCACACCTCATGCAACACAGCGGTGTCACAAAGCTCTGACCTTTGAACATTAAAGTTCCATCTACATATCAAAAACTTCAAGTAAAGATGGATAGATTCAGGCATCTGTGACTTGACCCTAGGCCACCCTTGCCAAATAAATACTCAAAGTTGCTTCTGAACTAGATCACCAGCAAACACCATTCACAACATGTCTCCACCTGGAAGTGCTTCACAATAGTCAATTTCTAGCAGGTCACATGTAAAATTACAGTTATTGACTTCTGGCAAGTACACTGTGCTGAGTGAGTCTGCTGATATCATCTTTTCCCTTTTGTATACAATACTTTCAAAGAAATCCTCTATAATATCAATCATATTCTCTGAAGTCACCTAGTGTGCATTATTTGGTGGTTTGAGAATGAATGATTGATTTCAACATTCACTGCATCCTGGCCATAAATAAAAAATCTAGCTTATCACAGATAAAAGCAATTGCTAAGAGCTCATTATCAATTGGGCATACCTTGTTTTGTTAATATTTACAATGTAGATGCATCTGGTTGTCTATTCTGCACCACTGTTGCTCAAAGTCCACATTGAGGTTCATCACATTGCAAAATTGTCTCTTCCTCATGCTATATTTAAGAACTGGTATTTTATGCAGTGCCACTTCTTGTGATTCTCCTCAGAACCATTCTGTGTCTTCTGTGTTAAATCTCTGATGGGTTCATCATGTCAAATAGATGTGGGAGAAATATACTCAGATAATGAGGAAGTCCCATTAAACTTCAGATCCCTCCCATCTCTGTTGATTGCCATCTCCAAAGCTGCAACTACAACTTCAACTGCATTTACACAAATTTTTGGCCAATAGCAATATGTCCAAATGGGATGAGTGTAGGATTAGTGTAAATGGGTGGTTAATGCTCAGCGTGGACTCAATGGGCCAAAGGACCTGGTTCTGTGTTGTCTGACTTTGTGACATAAAAGGTTCCACTTTATCTTCATTATGCACTGCTCATTTCATCACCATAGAATGTTCATCATAGTCTTGAATTGTTTTATTGTCCAGTCTTTCTAATTATTTTTATTCCCTGAAATCTTTCAACCAGCTTATGTTTTTTTCCTGTGGAAAACTAGCACAGAGCAGATCCTGAAAGATATACTCTTCCCATATTACTAACCAGAAGGTGCATAGAAAGCAGTTAAATATAAACTGTTAATTTTACGGACTGTCAAAATCTATTTCAGATATAGCAGCATGAAAAGTTTACCATGTTAGCAGGTTTTTATATTGTCTGTCACCACCAATGGATAATACTCTCTTTTAATACTTTTATTCACGTATTCACAATAACCCATTCTTCTTTGATATTGCAACCATTGAACTAATCCAAACAGTTGGTGTTGTTGCCAGGGCAAGGATACTTTGTCCAACCAGACCATCTAGTGCTTCTTTCAGCTTATCCCTCAGAACCACTGGCACCTGATAGGGGACTTTTTTCACTGAATCAACTGTTTCACTCAGACTGTTTCAGTACATAGTCCAATTCTATTAATAAACAGGGGACACTTCTGCATTCAACATTTCTTGATTACCAGCTGATGGTCATTTAATGTATGTATTGTGACTGTGGGTCTTCAATTCTATATTCTATATCATTATTATTATATAATAAAGGCATGATTAAACATGCCTTTTGCCCAGCAGAAATCTTATAGTCGTGCCATCCACAAGCTCTCAGACCACCTTACATTACCAGTCATCGGACTGAACTGAGCACATAGCTCCCTTCTAACAGAAAAGCAGGCTCTGGTGTAAACTATAGAGGCAGATTTAAGTAACACCACTGTGAGGGATTATTCTGGAGTTATGAAATTATGGAGAGTAGATATTAATTAAAATGAGAACAGTCTTCAGGAAATAAAACATGTTCACAAACTTACTTTAACTGATGCTTTGGGGTCATTGGAACCAATCGTTGGGTGTGGGGCATCCTGATTCTGTGCCATTGAAACTATGCAGGGGAAGACAATAGATGAATGTTCATCATGGAGACACAAGAGATTCTGCAGATGCTGGAGATCTGGAGCAACACACACAAAATGCTGGAGGAACTCAGCAGGTCAGGCAGCATTTATGGAGGGAAATGGACAGTCGACGTTTCAGGTCGAGACCCTTCATCAGGACTGGAAAGAAAGAGGGCAGAAGCCAGAATAAAAGGGTGCGGAGGAGGGGGAGGAGCACGAGCTGGTGGGTGATAGGTGAATGCAGGAGCGTGGGGAAGGTGGGTAGGTAGAGGAGGGAGGAAGTGGGAATGATGTGAGAAGCTGGGAGAGGCAAAGGGCCAAACAAGAAGGAATCTGATGGGAGAGGACAGTAGACCATAGAATAAAGGGAAGAAGGTGGGGAACCAGAGGGAGGAAGGTGTGGGTGACAAGCAGGTCATGAGAGTGGGGGAGGAGAAAGAGAAGGGGTAAAGAGGACAGAGGGATAAGGGAAAACAAAAAGGGGACGGGGGGGAAAGACATGGGGAATGGTTACTGGAAGTTAGAGAAATCGATGTTGATGCCGTCAGGTTGGAGACTACCAAGACAGAATATGAAGTGTTGTTCTTCCAATCTGCGTTTGGCCTCAGCTTGCCAATAGAGGAGGCTGTGGACAGATATGTCAGTGTGGGAATGGGAAGTACAATTAAAATGGCTGGCCACCGGGAGATCCTGCCTGTTGCGGCGGACGGAACGAAGGTCCTCAACGAAGCGATCCCCCAATCTGCGACGGGTCTTACCAATGTAGAGAAGGCTGTACCGGGAGCACCGGATGCATTAAATGATCCCAGTGGATTCACAAGTGAAGCGCTGCCTCACCTGGAAGAACTGTTTAGGGCCCTGAATGGTAGTGAGGGAGGAGGTGAAGGGGCCGGTGTGACACTTTGCAGGGTTGCAGGGATAAGTGCCTAGCAGGAGGTTGGCGGGGAGGGACGAGTGGACCAAGGAGTCATGGAGAGAGCGACCCCTGTGGAAAGCAGAGAGGGGAGGGTAGAAGAGGGGAGGGGAGGGGAGGGGAGGGGAAGATGTGCCTGGTGGTGGGATCCTGTTGGAGATGGTGGAAGATGTGGAGAATGATGTGTTGGATACAGAGGCTCATGGGGTGGTAGGTGAGGTCAAGGGGAATCCTGTCCCTGTTATGTCGGGGGGGAATGGGGTGAGGGCAGACACACGGGAAATGAAGGAGATGCGGGTGAGGGCTGCATTGATAGCAGTGGAGGAGAAACCTCTCGGATGTCCTGGAATGGAAAACCTCGTCATGGGAATAGATGCGGTGGAGGCAGAGGAACTGAGAGAAGGGAATAGCATCCTTACAAGTGACTGGGTGGGAAGGGGCGTCCTCAAGGGAACTGTGGGAGTCAATGGGTTTGTAAAAGATGTCGGTAGATAATCTGTCTCCAAAGATGAAGACAGAGAGATCCAGAAAGGGGAGCGAGGTGTCAGAGACGGACCAAGTGAATCTGAGGGCAGGGTGGAAGTTGGAGGCAAAGTTGATGAAATTGATGAGCTCAGCACGGGTTCAGGAAGCAGCCCCAGTGCAGTCATCAGTGTAGCAGAGAAAGGGTTGAGGAGCATTACCGGCGTAGGTTTGGAACGTGGATTGTTCAACATAGTCAACGATAAGGCAGGCATAGCTGGGGCCCGTGTGAGTGCTCATGGCTACACCTTTGGTCTGGAGAAAGTGGGAGGAGCCGAAAGAGAAGCTGTTAAGGGTGAGTACCATTTCTGCCAGATGGAGGGGGGCAGTGGTGGAGGGGAACTGGTTGGGTCTGTTATTGAGATAGAAGCAGAGAGCCTTAAGGTCTTCCGTACAGGGGATGGAAGTGTACAGGGACTGGGCGTCCATGGTGAACATGAGGTAGTCAGGGCCTCAGGTCCATGAATGTTCAAGTTAATTGGTGCTCATTGAAGACTTCAGGATGAGATCAGGGAAGGCATTAAGTGGCCATCTCCTGTATTAGCACATTGTTAAAGGTGTATCCCTGCCACTTAGTGCACAGTTCAGGGCAGATCTGTTTTGTCACTTAATATTCTGGCTAGTTGGATAATCATGGAGCCATCCCTCAACACTGTAAAAAAAACAGGTATATTTTGGGTGTCTGGAGTTTGTGCTTAGAAGCTCTTGGACCAGCTACTAGTATCTGAATATCCAAAGGGGTTCTGCTAGTTAGGATGAGCTCCCATTGTAAATGTGTAAATCTGCACAGTTACATGCGAACATTTAAAAAGTTAAAGTTAAGTAGATGATTATAGTCATTGAAACTGTAGTTAATTGTTTATTGTTGTCTTTGAGTTTAAGAAGTATAAAACATTGTGGAAGAAGAGGTTTTTAGATTTTCTCCAGAAGATCTGCCTGTTCAATAAAAACTTTTATATTTCCCAGTTACAGCTTCCGTGTGGCTCAGTTTTGTCAGTCACAACAGCCACCTTTGCAAATACAAAATTTTGGTTGCTGATGTGATAAATGAAACAGAATTACATTACACTGGGTTCTCATGTCTATTTGAAATTCCTGGTAATTGCCTGACTCTAATATAAGTGGCATTCCTTATCATGCGAACCCAAAGTACTGACCTGATGGACTACTCAAGCTGTTGTTCCTGTTTTCTCAATGGCTCGGTCGGTCTGTTTATGTGCAAGTGATTCTTTTCCACAGCATTACCTTGCAAAATGACTTCTCTTCGCACACCTGGTACAAATTTTTATCAGAACTGGGACAAAATTTGCTCTTGTGGATCTTATGTTTCTTCTCAGAGTTCCAACACTCTGTGTTCTTTCTTTAGCCTTAGCTTTATTTCTCTCAGCCCTAGAGATTTCCATGGGTTTACATACTGTACTCATATTCTGTGCTGTTGACTTATTGATGACTATAAGTTCATCCTCCATTCTCTCTGCTACATGACAAATCTTGTTTGTTTCCTCTCAGGTCAGTCAGTTTCCCAAAGCAATCTTTCTCACACCCTTAAGCCTCCAGTTCCAAATGCAGATCTGTCCCTTTGTACTCGTTTGCCTTTGAAACTCACAATCTTTGGCAGGTGTTTGAAATGTTATTTTATACTTGTCATATGACTCACCAGCCTCCTGCCTTCTCCTGTCAAATTAATACCTCACGAGGGGAAATGTTTTTCTTATCAGCTGGCAGCACTGAGAAAATTTCCTGAGCATGGTAATATCTTGCATTTATCCCCCTCTTCGGCTCAGTCTGTATAAGTGGAGTAAACTTGATGTTCTACTGCCTCAATGGTGGTCAGAAGTTTTGCTACCTAGACTTGATCAATTTCCAGCTTTCCTGGCATAGTACAGTTTTCCCAAACTAACTTAAAAATCCCCCTGTTTTCTGTAGCACTTCCAGCAAATATGTTGTTAGCCACTGGTCATGGTAGAGCACTTCTTGGCGTTTCATGCACGCAGTTAAACTTTCAGACAACTTTTAAACTAGCAATGTCAAATGTGCTACAGAAACACAACTGGGGGTACTCATTGGTCATATTCTGAAATGAGATAAAGCGGGGTTTTGATTCTGCAGCTCTTTCATATCTGTTCTGATGTTGAAACTTTCCACAAGTGTTTCAGATATTTCTTCCTTCATTGTTAACCATCGCCCGCTCTCCCTGGTGGGGTTCTTCAATCACATCTGCTCCATTTCTTGCACTTTTGTTCTCATACCCCCGCCTCCCACCCAGAGCAAGGAAAGGCTTCCCCTTGTCCTCACCTTGCACCTCACCAAACTCTAAATTCAATGAGTCATCCTCTGGAATTTCTACCGACTTCAACGAGATGCCACCACCACTCGCTTTTCAGCATTCCAAAGGAACTGGGTCCATCCTTGCCTCCCGAATTCACTTTTCCATCCCTACCCAATACCACAACCTGCTGATGGCTTTGACAGTCACCAATTTTTACTGATGCACCATAGAAAGCATCCTATCTGGATGAATCACGGCTTGGTATGGCAACTGCTCTGCCCGGGACCACAAGAAACTGCAGAGAGTTGTGGACACAGCCCAGTGCATCACAGAAACCAGCCTCCCCTCCATGACTCTGTCTATACTTCTCGCTGACTTGGTGAAGCAGCCAGCATAATCAAAGACCCCACCCACCCGGGTCATTCTCTCTTCTCCCCTCTCCCATCAGGCAGAAGATAAAAGAGCCTGAGGGCACATACAACCAGGCTCAAGGACAGCTTCTATCTCACTGTTATAAGACTATTGAATGGTTCCCTTATACGATGAGATGGACTGTTGACCTCATGCGCTACCTTGCTATGACTTTGCACCTTATTGTCTATCTGCAATGCACTTCCCTGTAGCTGTGACACCTTACTCTGTATTCTGTTATTGTTTTTACCCTGTACTACCTCAGTGGACTGTGCAATGAATTGATCTGTACGAACGGTATGCAAGACAAGTTTTTCACTGCACCTCGGTACAAGTGACAATAATAAACCAATAGCAATACCACGCAACACCTCACGAGATGTAACACCTGCACTTTTACCTCTTCCTTTTCCATCATCCAGGGACCCAAACATTCCATCCAGGTGAAGTGGAGATTTGCTTGTAATTCTTTCAACTTAATGTATTACATTCATTCTAACAATATGGTCTCCTCTAAATTGGAGAAAGCAAATAAAGATTGGGTGACCATTCTGCGAAACAATGCACTTCAATCAGGAAAGGACACCTTTATGTTCAAATTGCCTATCACTTTAGTTCTCCATCCCGTTCTCAATCTGATGACTCTGCCTTTGGCCTCCTGCGCTATTCCAATGAAGTATTTTCAAAGAAAAGAATCTCATAGTCTGACTAGGCACATTACAGCCCTCAGGGGTCAATATTTATTAACCATTTCAGATAACCAGCCTTTCCAGTTTGTATTAGAACTGGTCAGTTCTGAAGAAGGTTCATCAACCTGCAACGATAACTCCGTTTTCTCTCTCTATAGATGCTGCTTGATCTGCTGGATATTTCTGTATTTTACAGTTCCAGATTTTTTCTCTTTATCCTTCATCCTCCTTCTACATGTGTTCCTCCATTTATGATTGTTCAATTTATAAATGTTTGCTCTAATGCAATAGATTCGTTGGGGCATGTGCCTTCAAACTTAAATAGCACATCACTCTTCATTGTACCAAATTTCCCACAATGCATTTTGTCCAACTTTTTCAATTCATGAAAATGCACTTAGCTAAATGTTTTCCAGGAATGCATCCCTTTCATAAACAATGGAATGGCTCTGTTTCTATCTCCTCCAACTGTTCATGTGCAATAAACAATCCTTCACCACCCTCTTTCAACTGGCAGCACTGATATTTGCATCACAGTCTCTCTTGCTGTTCACCCAATCATGGACATTCCCTTTGTTCCCGTCACACACCCCTTTTCCCTACAACTTAAAGCACGCCTGCTTTCTAACTTTGCCTAGTTCTGTTAAAAAGCTGTCAATCTGAAGCATTCACTCTGTCTCTCCCTCCACAGATTCTGCCTGACCTGGTGAGTATTTCTCGCATTTTCTGCTTTTATTTTAGATTTTGAGCATCTGCAGTTCTTTGCTGTCTGTCTTTGCCGTTGGGGTGATTCACCTGGTGGGAACTGACTTCTTCTCATACCTGTAACAGCTCCCATGAATAAGATAAACCTTTGGCTCAACAGAGAGTGCTGCCTTTTCTTCAATGTAGGAATGTTCATCAATCCCAGGATCATAGGAAAAGTAGCAGGCCATTTAGCACATGAGGTATATTTCACCATTCCATGATATCATGGCTAATCAGTAACTTATCTCCATTCAACAGTTCCATGGTACCTTGGCCTACAAAAGAATCTATGCAGGCTGCAGAAAGTGGCACTCTTCCTATTCAGAACAAGGAAAATTGAATAATTCCTTTGCCAATCAAGCCTCTTGAAGGAAAATATTTTTGTTTATCAGCTGGAAGAACAGAGAAAGTTTCCTGAGCATGGCAATGCCTTGCATTTATCCCCCTCTTCAGCTCAGTCTAAGTGGAATAAACTTGATGCCCTATCGCCTGAATGGTGGTCAGAGTTTGTGATCACATTTCTGTGACCAAGCCTTGTGATCACATTCCTGTAAGTGACTCTGATTCACTTTATGAACAGAAGTTGTACATTCCTATCCTCCATTCAGTGTATTTTTTTGGAATCTTGTTGTAGTTGGGAGAAATTGTTTGAACTGTTTAATATAAGCATCCTAGAAATTGGATGCTGTTATGCTACCTTTTTACATGCCACACATTCGAAGACTGAGTTTAACCCAAATAGATCACATCAGTTGATAATTTCAGGTGAAATCATGCCAGTCACAAACCTGGGCAAGGCAATTGCAGTCAAGGTAAATATCAGCATGTTTGAACTTTTTTCAAGTGTCAGGCACACATCTAGCGTTGCCATTATTTGAATAATGCACATATCTACCTGCACAGACATAAATCAGAGTTCAAAATTTCACACAATATCTTGTAGAACAGTGTCATTAGTATCAGGAACACTATATTAGATTCTTGCTTTGATCATTGTTTAAAGGAACTGTCTTCTGACATGAGGAGATCAGCAGCTTCAGAAATGATGGCTTCAGGCACCTTCCAAATGCTGCAAACTGTGCTACCTCCAACAGTGAGTGCTTCAGCTGGCAGTTAAGTGCTGCGCTGCACTCTCCATGAATACCTCAGTGGAAACAATGCTGGCAGATCACCATTATAGGATGTTTTGGGGTAGCCGTGGCAGGTCCCTCCAGAAGGGTTGAGGTACTCGGTGCAGAAGGCAAAGACACGCCCATTCGAGGAGAACATTTTCCCAGAGAGGATTCACATTCTATTGGGACCTATCTGTTTGCAGGCTTGAGTTTTCTAAAGCCATCATCACAGAGATATATGACACACTGCAAGATGATCGTTGACCACATCTTTGGGCCTGGACTAGTGCTCATGGAAGTCACAGCGAACAGTGATTGCTCAGTTTCTTCATCACTGATCATTACAGGCAGTATTGAAGATTTCTGCCATACCTTTCAATCTGCTGCTCACTTCAGCATTAAAGAGGTCACCCAAGGGTCAATGCTCCTAGTGAATCAATTCACCCATTTAATTTAAAGAAAAATTGCATTTTGAGCACCTGGATTTGCCAATAACCTTGACCTTTTCTTCAACAAAGAATTTCAACTCCATCTTCTGTGGGTTGCTCGTTAGGGTTGACCATGAAATAGTTAAGCATTAACCATGGAATAATCCCTTGGTGGCCATTGCCAAGTTTCCTGGATGCACCAGGCTGTCTACACTGAGTGGACATTTTCAGAGGCAGGCACTGCCCAGAAGGATGAACCCTGGTGAATCTCTAGTTCTGTGGCTCATCACACCACAGAAGCCGAGCTCCAGTACAATGAGAGGCATGCAAATGGCAGAATTGTAAGGAAAGCACCATGATTTCCTAATATGAGATCTCTTTACCTCCATCAGCCTGTGGCACCTGCATCGAGGTACAGGAACGCTGCCTGCTGCAGGACCCCAGCTGGTGCTGGGTGAACGCTGTGTGAACATCTGGAATGAAAACAGAAGCACCCAGCAGGTCCGAGCAGCATTTGTGGAGAGAGAGCAAAACTAATGACCTTTCATCAGAACCTTCCATCATTCGTGAAGTGTTTTCTGTATTGTCTGATTTAAACTCAGATCCCAGTGTCTGCAATATTTTACTTTGCGTGCAGATTCAGAGACCAAGGTATTGGTATTGGTATTGGTTTATTATTGTCACTTATACCGAGATACAAGACAAAAACTTGTGTTGCATACCAATCGTACAGGTCAATTCATTACACAGTGCAGTTACATTGGGTTAGTACAGAGTGCATCGATGTAGTACAGGTAAAAACAGTAACAGTACAGAGTAAAGTGTCACAGCTACAGAGAAAGTGCAGTGCAATAAGGTGCAAGGTCACAAGGTAGATCGTGAGGTCAGAGTCCATCTCATCGTATAAGGGAACCATTCAATAGTCTTATCACAGTGGGGTAGAAGCTGTCCTTAAGTCTGGTGGTACGTGCCCTCAGGCTCCTGTATCTTCTATCTGATGGAAGAGGAGAGAAGAGAGAATGACGCGGGTGGGTGGGGTCTTTGATTATGCTGGCTGCTACACCAAGACGAGAGGTAAAGACAGAGTCCATGGAGGGGAGGCTGGTGTCTGTGACTCGCTGGGCTGTGTCCACAACTCTCTGCAGTTTCTTGTGGTCCTGGGCAGAGCAGTTGCCGTACCAAGCCGTGATACATCCAGATAGGATGCTTTCTATGCTGCATCGATAAAAGTCGGTGAGCGTCAAAGGGGACATACTGAATTCCTTTAGCCTCCTGAGGAAGTAGAGGCGCTGGTGGCAGAGCCTTAAGACCAGCAGGAGGGAGGGAAGCAGGAGGACTATAAAAGCTTGCAGTGAGATGTCCCAGCTGGAAGACCAACACCGCCAGTTGGGCAAGACAGTGTCACCATGGGCTATGAGGGACTCCCTCACAGAGAGATGATGTTTATCAATCTGTAAAATCATGGTCCCCAATGCCAATCAAGCTACCTACATCACACTCAAACTGTTAAAACCACAGGTGGGAGACCCCTAATGCTGGAGAAATTTCCCTCACATCCTGCTGTACACATCAACTTGCACTATTATAATGCACCAGTGAATGAACTTCCACACCAACTACTTACATGGATTGCTGCAACATTTCTCTATTTTCTAATGAGTGTTGCTCTACTTAAACAGATGTGACCTCTGCAGAAAATATAGCTTGATCAGAGCACCCAAACGTCAGCTGATATCTTGAATTGTTTGAACTGCAGCTCAACATTGATGGTGACTGGTCAGCATTGTAGCTAACACAGCTGAAAGCAAGACAAGTCACAATATAGATAAGATTTATTAGTCACATGTACATTGAAACACACAGTGAAATGTATCTTTTGCGTAGAGTGTTCTGGGGGCAGCCCGCAAGTGTCGCCGCTCTTCCGGCGCCAACATAGTATGCCCATAGCTTCCTAACCCGTACATCTTTGGAATGTGGGAGGAAACCCGAGCACGTGGAGGAAACCCACGCAGACACGGGGAGAACATACAAACTCCTTACAGACAGTGGCCGGAATTGAACCCGGGTCGCTGACACTGCAATAGTGTTACGGTAACCGCTACACTACCGTATATTAGTGAGATTTGCATGCTGCGGGTAGAGAGATGCACTTAGGGGCTAAATTTTCATGCCAGTGAAGCCTAATGTCATTCAGGAATGGGAACTCCTTCCTGGGATGCCGTTAGAGTTGCTTTAAGCCATTTCAAGATACACAAGAGGGTAGAACTGTTGAAGTATCACCAGTAAAAGAATTACATTTCACTCAGTTCTCAACAATTGGATGTGATCAATATAAGTTCCTGCAAGGCAATCACTTATCAATAATGTTCTGTCATCTGTTGGGGACACTTTCATTCCCCTACATTAAGAGTGGCTTCTAGAGAATGGGCAACATTGAGATGTTTCATCTCACCATGAAACTTGCCCATATTTCTCACTCTCTCCTGGGAATTCCACCTTTGGAAGTTAACTGAAATGAGCTGTACAAACTGAAATACGTTGCATATTTATCTGAAAGGATTCCATCTGAAAAGCCTTTCGGGTTCTAAGATAGTTCTGATGTATCTGAATTTCAGGAACGTTTGCTTAGCTCAAAGGGGATCTGAAAGGGAGGCGGCGCGGTGGAGCTCAGGTGGACCCGAAAGGATGATGGTCCAGTCGGGTGAACCAGGAGCCGGGATGGACGGAGCGAAGGGGCCACTAAATATGTAACGCGCAACGGTAAATCAGCCGCAGGGATTGGAAGTGGGCCGCGAAGTGCGAAGAGGTGCAGGGTGACGAGCCAGCGCATCGGGTTGGGTGAAGCATGAACCAGCTGGGAAGGCGGAGCGAGGCGTGAGGGAACCACGTGTAGGGCCCAGAGGGAGCGGGCGGCAGGGAGAAGCGCGGAGGCAGCAGGACGATCCGGGCTGGATCTGGCAAACGGTGCGGACCCGGCAGGGTGGAGCTTAAGCGGACCTGAAAGGGATATGCAGGTGGAGCTCAAGCGGACGTGAAAGGGAGAGGCCAGGTTGAAACTCAAGCAGACCTGAAAGGGATACGCAGGGTGGAGCCCATGCGGACGTGAAAGGGAGAGGGCAGCACGGAGCTCAAGCGGACCTGAAAGGGTGATGGCCTAGTGGACCTTGTAGGGTGAACCAGGAGCGGTGGGGGGAGGTGGACGGAGCGGAGGAGCAACCAGCCAAGGGGTGCGCAACAGTGATCGGCCGCAGGGTCTGAAGAGGGTGCGGACAGGGCATGGCGAAGGAAAAACGATGTGGTAAATAGGGTAGATAATTACAAGGGTGTCGTGGACTTGGCGGGCCGAAGGGCCGGTTTCTTTGCTGTGTGACACTGCGACTAAGTTACCCTGTGCTTGGTCTTGCAAAAGCAGAGTAAGCAGGGAAAGAGAATCTCATGATGGGAACGGATTTTACAGTAGAAGTCACATGTGCTCATTACCAGGATAACATGGCAACTATGTCATTAGTCAAATTATTTCACAATAATGTGTTCCACTGCAGTGAGGCAATTATTTTTAATGGAACTGCATCACTTACTATCTAGTGGCAATTAAGGCTTTTTGCAAGTATGTACAAATGAAATACTTTACATTAGCAATTATCCTAGGTGAGACGTCCTGTTGCTCATAGCCAAATGAAGGAACAATATGGGATGGCTGGCTGTGGTACACAAGTGAACCCGTTGCCCAGGAGGCTGTTGCAGGAGGTGAATCGGTGACCTTGGGTGGACATCAGTGTCAGTGTCCTGAATCTCACACCAGGAAGCCACCCAGGGGCCTGGATAAACAACGGTGCAAAGATCTGCTGGTACTGAGGCTGCTTCACCATAGTTTTAACCTCCAGGCCCGAAGGCGACCCAGCTGACAGTGCCTGAATCACAGGTATCTGGACCCTGCTGGCTTCACTCTGCTCTCCGGGGGGAAATGGGGCATCTCTTGCAGTCATTTAAAAACAAAGCAAAGGATGATTACACCAACAACTCCATTGTGGTGACACAACAGCAGAGATTGTGGTTGGATGTCTGTGCCGATCGATTAAAGAGGATGTCGTAATCATGATGAAGCACTGCGTTGATCAAACCCGACAGATGCTCTGTAGTTTTTGATGGAGAAATGGTTTAAGGATGAGGAGAAGGGAGGTCTCCTTCAGTCTGGAGAGGCATTGAACACGGGTGGACCTCACTCCCATGCAAGTGGCAGCTCTCTTATTCCTCACTGTTTTAGCCTAAATGGAGGAGATGATGGTGACGTGATCTTTTCATCATCCTTCCTGTAGAGACTTTACCTAGGTATGGGTGGGTTGAAGGTCACTGGTGGGGCAGTGATGTATGAAGTGATGGGATATGTAGGGGACGAGATGAGTGTCTGTGTGTGTTAGATCATGAAATTGGTCATAATATTGCTGCACTGAGTAAAGATTCCCTCTTGGAGGAGACAATTGTAGACACCCCTTGTCAACCCCTTTTTGTGCAGATTGAAGAATCTCCAGGATCCTGGCACACAGCATCCCACACCCCACTCTTATGCCATGCATCTCATTGTCCAGGACTTCTGTGTTGCTCTTCCTGAATGGCGGAGCTCTCTCCCTGTCTCTCACAGCCTCCCTGTGCTCCCCAGCATCCACAATGTGTGCCGCTGCTGTCTGGATGCCATGGACGTTGTGCCATTAAATGCTGACATGCTTCTCCGATTGCTGCCTCGCAAAGTACTATCAGCTGAGCAGAACCGAGTGCGACCCCAGTGGGAATAGCGCAAGTTCTGTTTGTTTTCTTGGGACAAACCACCCTCGTGCCATTGCAAACATGCTTTTTGACAAACTTTGCATTTTCTTGATGGGGACTTAATTTGGTGCCAGCACGAAACATAACAGTGCTTTTGCACACCAGTATAGGTGACATTCAATTTCTGGGCTTCTTTGTTTTCTGTGGAAAGTGACCCTGTTTGCAATGTAAAAGACTGTTTCCTGGGTTCATGCCCCGCTGCTACCTTCGTAGATGCCCTGTTTAAATTATTAATGAGCCTACTTCCTTAGAACCTAGAGAAATACAGCAGTCGAACAGGCCCTTCAGCCCACAATGCCTGTGCGGACTATGATGCCGATCCAAGCTAATTCCATCTGCCTGACAAACGGTCTATATACTCCATCCCTTGCTTGTTTATGCGCCTGCCTAAATGCCTCTTAATGTTGCTATTGTATCTGCTTCCACCACTTCCTCTGGCAGTGTATTCCAGGCACCTACCACTCTCTATGTAAACAAACGTCTGGTAAATATAGTTTAAACTTTCCCCTTCTCACCTAAAGTTATAACATCTTGTATTTGATATTTCCGCCCTGGGAAAAACACTCTTGACTCTTTACCCTATCTAAGCCTCCGATAATTTTATATACTTCCTCAGGCCTCTGCCAATCCAGAGAAAACAATCCAAGTTTGTCCAAACTCTCCTTGTATTCATCCAATTTCAACCCAAAATTCCTTCCCTGCCCTCACCACCACCACAGATGCTGCTCAACCAGCTGAGTTCCTCAAGCAGATTGTTTGTTGCTCTCCTTGTAGCTAATACCCTGTAATCCAGGCAACATCCTGGTGAACCTCTTCTGCACCCTCTCCAACACTTCCACGTCCTTCCTGTAGTGCAGCGACTAGATCTGCTCACAGTACTCCAAATGTGGCTGAACAAAGATTTTTGTGAGAGAGTTTCACACTTGGACCACTCTTCACATGAACATTGGGGGAAGTGGGATTCCTTTATTAGCCAGCATAGATCTGATGGACAAAATAGTCCCCTGAAATATGGAACCGTCTCCCAATCTTACCGGGGTGGCTTGAGACTAATTTATTGTCATGTCCTTTGACTCAGATTTTCATATGAGTGGAAAGTGCTTCCATCTAGCTTCCCCTTCAATTCCATTTTAAAGATTGCATTTAAAGATTGTAAAAACCTCAATCAAATTTCTCTGTATTATTCTATATTTCAGGTTGGTGGTCAATGTGTGAATTTTCAAAATTATTTGAATTTTTTTATTAATCACACACTGAGGGCCATTAGCTAGAGCATTGCAATTTTACTAAGCAGCAGGCAATTTAAGAAAAATATCCAATTGATATTGTTAGAAGAGGGCTACTTGAAAAAAAAATCAGCTACAAACAGCAAAGGAAATTTACTTAAGTAATGCCAAGAATAAAGGATTCCGGCTGTGAGGAGAGAGACCAGAGAACTTGGGTTTATTTGCCTTAGGGGAGGCATACTGAGGTGTTGAAAATTGGGACATTTTTGGTTGGGTGTAAAAGGAGAAATTATTTCCACTGGGAAGCAGAAGACAAATATTTAAGATTAATTGGCAAAAGAGGAATGAAAAGGAATTTTTGTTTCATGCATTGAGCTATTATGATCAGGAAAGCTCTCATTGGAGGTGGAAGAGAATTCAGAAATAATTTTAAAAGCAATGAAGTTATTCATTTATAGAGGACGTATTTGCAAAGCTATAGTGATATGGAGAGGTGCAATTAAGTGGATGGCTCTTCGTAAGGATTGGCACAAACGTAATCAGCTATTTGGTATTTTTTCTACAGCAATGAACACAAAATGCTGGACGAACTCCGCAGGTCAGGCAGCATCTATGGAGGGAAATGAACAGTTGATGTTTCAGGCCGAGACCCTTCATCAGGTTTGTTTCTTTGCTGCGTGATGCTAATTCTGTTTAAAATTACTCACGGGCTAGAGGCCTGTGACTTGTGGTGTTTGTGATGTACATAAATGACCTGGATGAGTATGTTGATGGGTGGGTTAGTAAGTCTGCAGATGATACCAAAATTGGTGGAATTGTGAATAGTGTAGAAGACTGGCGACGGATACAGCGTGATATAGATCAGTTGCAGATGTGGACAGAGAAATGGCAGATGGAGTTTAACCCAGATAAATGTGAGTTGTTGCTCCTTGGTAGGACTAATCTCAAGAGGCAGTACAGTGTTAAGGGCAAGACCCTTAACAGTGTTGAAGAGCAGAGAGACCTTGGGGTGCAAGTGCGTGGCTACAGAGGGTGGTTAAAAAGGCTTATGGAATGCTTGTTTTCATTAATCGAGGTATTAAGTATAGGAGTCAAGAAGTTATGATGCATTTCTATAGAACAATATAGAGTATTGTGTGCAATTCTGGTCACCTCACTACAGGAAGGGTGTCGAGGCTTTAGAGAGGGTGCAGAGGAGGTTTACTCAGATGCTGCCTGGATTAGAGGGCATCTGCTATCAGGAGAGGCTAGACAAACTTGGGCTCTTTTCTCTGGGACAGCGGAGGCTGAGAGGCGATCTGTTGAAAGTGTGTAAAATTATGAGGGGCATAGGTAGGATGGACAAGCAATATCTTTTTCCCCTTATTGAGCGATCCAATACTAGAGGGCATGCATTTAAGGTGAGGGAGGTAGGTTCAGAACAGACGTGAGGGGTAAGTTTTTTACTCAGAGAGTGGTGGATGCCTGGAATGTGTTGCCTGATAGGGCGGTGGAGGTAAATTCATTGGGGGCTTTTAAGAGGGCTTGGATGGGCACATGAATGAGAGGAAAATGGAGGGATATGGGCATTCTGTAGGTAGGAGGGAATAGCTATGTCGGCAGGACATTGTGGGCCGAAGGGCCTGTTCTGTGCTGTACTGTTCAATGTTCTGTGTAATTCACTGTCCACCACCCATGCATATTCCGTTTTTTTTTACTGAATATTATTCAGTGGCTGGAACTCTGCATCCATCTCATTGCTGAAAGTTCATTACCATTCAGACTGAGCTGCTGAAGGGGACTGCACTTCCCTTTTGCAGTGAATTAAAGGTCTTTCAGCCATTATGAACTTCTTCCAGCCCAAAAACCCATTCCTATCTGTTTTAGTTTATTTAAATATTCATTTAAGAGTTTCAGATATTTAACAATCTTTCTTTTAAATAAGTTATTTAATTTTAAATAGTTCTCAAAAGTTTTGAATGTTTTTGAATGCTGGAAATATATTTGATAGATTTGACAGCGGGCTAGGGAGGGTATTGGTTTTTCAGCATCTTATGATGAGTCACATTATTATCCCCCCACCACCCTTACCTAACCTGTCCACACCAGGCCACCCCCAACAAACACACAGACACGGGATCTACAAGTGGAAAGTCTGCCATGATGCAGGGCCTTGCTTCGACACTTGGAGCTGACACATTGCAGCAGCTACTCACCAGAGGAACTTCATGATGTAAGTGAGATCTTTTACCGTTGGCCAACTGTGAGCATGGACTGCCTGCTGCTGACCACAAATTCTGAGCCAGGTCCTTTTCACGTGTTTTTAAGATGAAACATTTAACTGAAGGGAGGAGGGTGAGAGTGGTAATGGGAAAGATGACCCTGGTGAATTGATGATGGAGGCCGTGGTGTTGGTGACAACTGTGGTGGTGATGGTGCTAATAATTGGTGCAAGTAAATGATATTCCTAGTCGGGATGGAGATGGAGTTAATGATAATATTGATTGCCGCTATTTTTAATTGCATTAATCTATTGATAGGGTCAATAATTGTGATTCTGATGGCTGCAGAATCATCACTGGCTGCCTTAAGCCAACAGACTGTTTGCATATCCTCACTTAAATAGTATCACCAGACATCCAGAGAGCCATGGAGAGCCAAGGAAAAAGGAAACACCAAACAGAAGATCAACACACACAAAATGCTGAAGGAACTCAGAGGGTCAGGCAGCACCTATGGAGGGAAATAAACAGTCGATATTTTGGGCCGAGACCCTTCATCAGGACTGGAAAGGAAGAGGGCAGAAGCCAGAATAAGGAGGTGGTGGCAGGGGAAAGAGCACAAGCTGACAGGTGATGGGTGAGTCCAGGTGAGAGGGGGAAGGTAGGTGGGTGGGGGAGGGGGGCAGAAAGGGAGTGATGTGAGAAGCTGAGAGGTGATAGGTAGAAGAGGCAAAGGGCTGAAGAAGAAGGAATCCGGTAAGAGAGGGCAGTGGACCATGGAAAAATGGGAAGGAGCTGAGGGATAGATGGGCAGGGCTAGAGAAGGGGTGACTAGGCCACAGGAATAAGGGAGAACAAAGGGGAGGAAGGGGAAGGGTTACCAGAAGTTA
Source organism: Pristis pectinata (assembly GCF_009764475.1). Taxonomy (NCBI): domain Eukaryota; kingdom Metazoa; phylum Chordata; class Chondrichthyes; order Rhinopristiformes; family Pristidae; genus Pristis; species Pristis pectinata. The sequence continues at coordinate 90,038,203 of NC_067409.1, forward strand.
GAGAAATCGATGTTGATGCCATCAGGTTGGAAACTACCAAGGCGGAATATGAGGTGTTGTTCCTCCAACCTGCGTCTGGCCTCAACATGGCAGTAGAGGAGGCCGTGGATAGACATGTCAGTATGGGAGTAGGATGTGGAATTAAAGTGGCTGGCCACCAGCAGATCCTTGCTTTTGCAGCAGACGGAGCGAAGGCGCTCGATGAAGCGGTCACCCAATCTGCGTCGGGTCTCACCAATGTAGAGGAGGCCACACTGGGAGCACCAGATGCAATAAATAAGACCCTCAGATTTTTGGGGCGGACGGAGCGAAGATGCCAGACATCATCCACGTGGTCACACTGCAGTGGACAGACACTGCAAGTATTGCAGGAGCTGCTCATGGTGACACAAGTTGCCAGCACAACCACTGCTACAACCACCCAAGAGGAATCCTGGCCCAAGCACAACTTGCACACTTTGATAGTGGAGTCAGCATGAGCATTAAAACAATACAGCAGCTTCCCACAGGCACAGAAGAGAAATGGACCACCTTACCAAAGTTGCCTGGTCAAGCGCCAACAAGGTGCAATGGAGCTAGGGCTTTACTTTTTGCAGAAGATCACTGGTATTTTCAAATTGTTGCCAGCTTGTACAATAAATCCAGTTAATACACAGCAGGTTCTGTTATATTATTTGATTTGTTTGCCCCATTATGTATTTCAAATAGTTTCAATTGAAATTATACATAATAATTTGGCACCCATCCTCTGTTAATTCAAAAATTTCAAACATTTGAGAAACCTACAAATTTCAACCATTCGTATTTGTAGCCTGTGCTCACAGCTATTCTAAGAAGCCAGAAGGAAAGGCAGAATGGAAATTCCAATAGAGATTTTATTGTAATATTCTGATGTTTATTGTCCCATTGAAAGAAATTTGTTTGCCTGTGATAATGTATCCTCACTGGCACAACAGTATTACTTACATTTTTAGCCTTGCTTGAGCTATGAAGATGTTTATTTTTCAATTAACATAATTTACCAATGTTAATTTGTTTAATTCACAAATACATCAGGACTATTAGAAAACAATAACAATTTTCTAGTTTGACAAAGAAGAAACTGATTTTTCTTGGGAGAGTTTCCATTTTAATTAAACCAATTTGCATAAATTATGTTTAATTCCTATAATCTAGAAGTGCTATGTCCACGATACTGTAACAATACACTCCCATATTTCAAAATCAAAGCATAGCTTGGGATATCTGTAAATATATTGTTCTATTACCCCCTTGTGCAGGAGAATTTTTTTTATAAATGCACTTCCTACAGAAGCAGTGAAAGAAGTAATCAACTTTATGCAGTCACATCCAGGGATCCCAAGTCTTGCACTGGAACTGTTCATAGATCTTTCACAACAAGAGGAACTCCTGCAGAAAGCCAACCCCTATCCTTTTCACATATGATTGGAGATGTATAGATTAAAATGTAGGCAGACTCTTTATTCAACAGATCCACCAAAATTTAAGAGTCTGTTGAAAGGATGATTCAATTAATTATCCTAGTAAAGACAATACACAGTTTTTGCGCAAGTTCTTATTAGATAACTAGACTGGTTACCCTGGAGGTTACATGTCAATAGCAGGCAAAGCTCCATAACTCAAAGGGAGCTTATCTATTTATATATTAGAAATAATCGTAGAATAATTGCTGTAGTGTAGAATATCTTTGATTTGTACCAACAGAATCTGCCTTTGGAATTTTAGGAAGTTCTGTAAAAACTCTTTCTTACCATTTAATTATACGGTCCATTTTTGCATAAAAGCATTGCATGCAAAATTTTTAATGACTCAGACAAAAGCACTGAAAACTTCTAAAAGTTTGTGTAATTTTGGAACAGTTAATGTATTATGTAAATCTAGCACTATTTATCAGACTTTAACATCATTCTTCTTAATTATTTCATGGGTAAATGAATCTGATCAGTAGGTTTAGCCTCACTGTCACAATGTAGCAGGAATAATATTTGCTCCCTTTCAGAGTCAACAGGACAGTACGGTACCGGGTGAACTGGCCTGGTTTCCCAGGAACAGTCCGACGTTGAAAGGATTGTTGTTATTATGTTCACATCATGCCCATGGGAAAAATCCAGCTGATTGTTAGACTTGCAGCAACCTTTTCTTTGCAGTGCTGGACGAGAGCCTGAAATGTAATAAAGGGCCCTGGAGCATAGGGAAAAAAATTATGAGGTCAGCTGGATCCTCCTTAGGATGATGACTGTGAGATAAAGGGTGACATGAGAGTATTGTGGATTTTTAAAAGATCAGTATAATTTCTATTAAATGGAATACGTGTAGATTTTCCATTTCTGTGGCTGAGTACATCTGGCTTCCTGAAGTAAATAACACATGAAAATGATTATTAAAAACTGAAACTCTTAAATAGTTTAAAGCCACCTGAACCAAGAGCAATGCATTGAAGGATATGTAAACATGTAGGCTCAGGAATTGTGATTGTGACAGAGAAATACTTTAGAGCTGATGTCAAAAGGGTAACTAGATAAGCAAAGGTCAGAGTTTGGTTTATTCAGATTTTGAAGTTACTGTGTGACATCTGAAGTAAAAATGCAATGTTATAATGGAAAAAAGTTTTATGTTAAACTATGCAAAGTATCTAATCCAACATGAACTTGTGAGGTAAGCTACACCTATTGAATTTACGAAAACCTTTTCTGCAAAGGAATGATCAGTGTATAACATACTGTAAATCACATTCAATATATATTTATAATCTTAAAAGGTGAGTGTAAGGTAGATGTTTTTTGATTAAAGAGAGCAAACGTCATTTACCAAAAGGGAACATGAATGGCAAATGATTCATAATGTTAAGAAAGGCAAATAAACTGATCTATCCTTAATGGAGGTCTCAAAAACAGGATTTCCTCAAGACTTAGTTATTGATTATGGCTTTAGGGTTGATGTTGATCCTTCACTTGAGATGGTTTGTTGGTTTCCTAGTGAATAATGACAGCATAGCAAAGAATAGAAGTTCATCTGCCAGGGGCAGCACTCCTTGAGAGTTGTGGTCCATGCTGTGGTATGTGTTTGCATTCAAGTGAAACCATATTGCAGAGATCAGAAATGATTATTTGTATTAGATATGTGGGTCTCAGTGGCTTGCTGTGCATATTACTGTACATCGCCAGTGACCTGGGTTCAATTCCGGCCACTGTCTGTAAGGAGTTTGTACGTTCTCCCCGTGTCTGTGTGTGTTTCCTCCAGGTGCTCCAGTTTCCTCCCACATTCCAAAAGACGTACAGGTTAGGAAGTTGTGGGCATGCTATGATGGCACTGGAAGCGTGGCGACCCTTGCAGGCTGCCCCCAGAACACTCTCCGCAAAAGGTGCATTTCACTATGTGTTTCGGTGTACGTGTGACTAATAAAGATATCTTATCTCATCTTATCTTATATACTGTGCATAGACTGAGTTGTCCAGAAGCCAAGCAGAAGTGGGTTTTATTTCCACCTATTCCTTCCCAATAAAATATTACAGCATAACTACCATTTTCACAAACTGTGTGGTGTAGTCACCCACACTGGTAAAATAATACGATATGTACTACAACAGGGAAGGAGGCCTTTTGGCCCATTGGGTCCATGCTAGCAGAAATCCACACAGTCATAGGTCAGGATCAAACCCAGATCCCTGGAGATGTAAGATTGCAGCACCAACTGCTGTACCATTGTGAAGGCACCTTGGCCCATTGTCCTTTTTTCTCTCTCTCTCTCTCTGCAGTTACCTGCCAAACTACTGAATCAAAATTCATCCCTTGTCAGTACCACAAAAGCAACTGCATTTTTGAGGTTGCACCCAGCTGTCGCTACAAAGCACTGCATTTAATGCCATGGAAAGGAGTTGAAATTCTGGAAAAAAATTCTGTTAATTAAATCAGAGTGTCTAACTACAAAATTTTATTTACCACCTGGTTAAATTCAGTGGAAGTAACTGAGGAAGTATTCAATTCTAAGACCATCAAGATTCTGCCCAGAGAAACATGTCTATTCTACACTTGAAAATTAGACTATTAGTTCAGATTATTAATTGCCCCAACTTTAAATTGTGATTGTATTACAAGACAGATAATGCCAAGGCAAAGATATGTAGATAATAATATGGTCCAGGAAGGAATTGCTGGTGAATCATCTCAGGTTTTGTTTAGGGGCTTTAAAGGAAATGAGGATCCTGTAATGGGATCAATGGACAAGAAGAATACACCCTCATTAAACTAATAACTCCAGGTGGAGAGAGAAATGAGGTGGCATTCTGAGGATCACCACACAAATATTTAAATGTTGAAGGAAACCATATGATATCTGGAAATATGATTAATAAATATAATAATTTACATTAAATGCGTAATTTAAGTTATCTTTTAAGGGGAATTTTTACTGATACTTTCCTTATACCTGCAAAAGATATTGTTAAAAAATCATTATCTTTTTCTTGAGTTTAGAGAGCTTCTCAACACTAACTCACTGGAAATAGTTAGATAGCAAGCCATCATCAGCCCTTGACAATATTCTTAGCCACTGGCAAGTGTTATTGCAGTGGGATCAATACCGAGGCCTGGGAAATATGTCAGTCCCAATAGCTGAGAGCTAAAACCAACAACTCGTTAGAACTGAACCTGTCATGTCTGTCCTTTCCCAGCTGAAGGAGGCTGACATAATTTCTTTTTGGATTTGCCCAACCGAGGGTTTCAGAGAGAAAGTACTACAAATAAATATCATACTCTTATAGTGCAAGAGAAAGTTTTCCAACAATAACACGACCCTCTAATCAGTGATAAGATAAGATCTTTATTAGTCACATGTACATCGAAACACACAGTGAAATGCATCTTTTGCATAGCGTGTTCTGGGGGCAGCCCGCAAGTGCCGCCATGCGTCCGGTGCCAAATTGACTGCTCCACATTAAGATAAAGCTGAATTATTCAGGAAAAATAATTGAGTAATTTCAGGTTGAACAATCATTAGAGTGAACAACTGGAGGAGTTCTGAGTGTATCTTCCACCCACACCTGGATAAAAGGAAAAGCTAATTGAACAGACCACTCTTACATTATTATGTTTGAAGAGAATATCCATAGGAGCTAGGAGGAAATTGTAAGTGTAGTTTTGGCAGACAAATATTTATCAGTGAAAATAACTCCCAATCAGGCTCAGTGGAATCCCACTTCATTTGTTCAGGGGTTTCCTGTCTATATGTTGGGAAACTCATTTGTAACTTGCTAAAAGTAATTTAAGTAGAGTGCTTATGCCTTTGGATGAAACCACGTTGTTGGAATGAGTAAAATAACCTGAGGAAGCAGGGGAAAAGGGTAGCTAAATGGCAGAGGCCAATTACATATGAAAAGAAATATAAATCATGGGATCACAGAATGGTTACAGCATGTAGGGAGGCCATCTGGATGATCAGGTCTGTACTAGCTCCATGATCCATTCCATGGTCCTCTCAGATCTGTAAATTCTTTGCTTTTAGGTGCTTATTCAACTGCCCTTTACAATGGAACCTGCCTCTACCACTATCCCTTTCAATACATTATAGACCCTAACCAATAATGTTGTCAAAGTTTTTATCTTCATGTCACTTCTACTTCTTTCTTTGACACCTGGTTCTTTATCCCTCTGCCAATGGGAACAATTTCTTTCCAACTACTTTGCCCATACCTTATATGATTTTAAATACTACAATCAGATCTCCTTGCAATCGTTCCAAGGAGAACAATCCAGTTTCTCCACGTAACTAAAATCCTTCATCTGTGGGATCATTTTGGTAAATCCTTTCTGCACCCTCTCTGAAAACCTTCAGTCTTCCTAAAGTGTGACACTGTCCTCCGATGGTACCCAACCCAGCCTTTTATAGATATATCAAAAGTTATTTGCTCTTGCACTTACTTTATAAAATGGAGGCCTCCATTTGCATCTTTAACCACTTTTTCAACCTGCCTTGTCACCTTGAAAGAACGGTGCCCAGATCTTTGTGTTCTTATATTCATTTTTGAATTTTGCTCTCTAGTTGATATTCCCTTGAGCTTAGAAAGGAAGTATATCTGTAGTAAGAAGCATACATGATCCCACAATCAGTGGCACTTCAATATGTCATTCAAAACAGAAAAAAACTTGGGTTCCAAGAGCTAAAGTACCATCAAAAGCATGGTCACGTTACTCGGCAAATGTCAGAGAGCATGAAATGCATAAAGGTTCCATGTAGAGCATGTGTGCAGAGAAGTAGGAGCAGATCAACACAGCATTGGAAAAACAATATAGAACATCGAAGAGTATAGCACTGGATAGGCCATTGGGCCCACAATGTTGTGCTGATCTTGATACCAATTTACTGTATACTAAATGTCCTTCTCCTGTTTAGCATCCATATCCCTCCATTCCCTTCATATTCATATGTCTATCTAAAATCCTCTTAAACACCACCAAACTGCCTGATCCCACTATTACCCCTGGTAACCCATTCCAGGCACCTACCACTCTCTGCGTAAAAAAGTTGCCATTCACATCGGCTTTAGACTTACTCCCCCTCTAACCTTAAAAGCATGTCCTCTGGCATTTGACATTTCTACCCTGGGGGACAGATTCTGACCATCTACCCTATCTATGCCTCTCATAATTTTAAAAACCTCTTATCAGGTATCCCCTCAGCCTCTGATGTTCTAGGGAGAACAACCAAGTTTGTCCAACCTGTCCTTATAGCTCATACCCTCTGATACCCTGGTAAACCTCTTCTGTACCTTTTCCACAATCTCCACATCCTTCCTATGATTGGGTGACCAGAACTGCACAAATATTCCAAATGTGGTCTGACTAAAGTTTTATATAGCTGCAGCATGACTTCCTTACTCTTACACTCAACACCCCTACCAAGGAAGGCAACCGTGCCAATATGCCTCATTTACCACCTTATCCGCTTGAGTAGCCACTTTCAATGAACGATGGATCTGGATCCCAAGATCCCTCTGTACCTCAATACTATTATGGGGTCTACCATGAACTGAATACTTTTGCCTTTCATTTGACCTCCCAAAGTGCAACACCTCACACTTGTCCGGATTAAACACTATCTGCCATTTCTCTGCCCATATATGTAATTGATCTATATCCTGCTGTATTCTTTGATAGTCTTTTACACTGTCCACAACTCCACCAATCTTGGTGTCATCCGCAAACTTGCTAATCCACCCATATACATTTTCATTCAAATCATTGATATATATCACAAACAACAGAGGTCCCAGCACTGATCCTTGCAGAACACCACTGGTCACGGACCTCCAGTCAGAACAATAGCCTTCCACCCCTACTCTCTGTCTTCTGTGAGCAAGCCAGTTCCGAATCCACACTTGCAATTCACCATGGATCCCATGCATATTTGTCTTCTGAATCAACCTACTATGAGGGACCTTGTCAAATGCCTTCCTAAAGTCTATGTAGATAACGTCCACTGCTTTACCTCATCAAGCTCCTTTGCTACCTCCTCAAAAGACTCAATCAAGTTTGTAAGGCATGACCTGCCCCACACAAAGCCATGTTGACTGTCCCTAAGCAGGCCATGCCTTCCCAAATGTATATAAATTCTATCCCTCAGTATCCTCTCCAATAGCTTCCCTACCACTGACGTGAGGCTCACTCACCTATAGTTACCTGGATTATCCCTATTAACCTTCTTGAACAAAGGCACAACATATACTTTTAATAGGTTATCCAAAGTTATTCTTCCGTGATTCAGAAGGCTTTGAATTGTGACTTGTCAAAAACATCAGACATGCAAGGAATCTTGTTTTTCATTTTAATTGTATATTAAGAAAGACAATATTTACTTGATCAATAAAAATGTCAGCTGATTTTGTTATAATCAGATTAATCAATGTGTTGGTGTTAGAAATGTTAAGAAATATTTGGTATCTTCACAGTCATTTTTCATTTTTATGGATCATTTCCTATCTTCTGAATGGAATGAAATAATTAATTCTTGCTGAGCAAAATACTCATACTTTGGAATCAGTTTATGAAAACATATTTTAAAAAAATTAATGATTGTTTTTACCTCCTTTCACAAATGGTTGGACTTTCTGCAAGAGTGCCAGACGTTGCAGGAATTGTGCAGTGTAGAATTTAGAGGCATAGAGTCGTACATCACAGAAACAGGCCCCTCAGCCCAACCCGGTCATGCCAACCAAGATGCCTGTCTATACTAATCCCATTTTCCTGCATTTCACTCATATCCCTTGATTTGTCTCCTACCCATATATCTGTATTAATGATTTTCGATTGCTGTGATTGTGCCTGCCTTTACTATCACCTCTGGCAGCTTGTTTTCTCTGGAGTTTTGAAGACTGAGGGGAGACCTGATCGAGATTTATTAAATTATAAGAGGAACAGATGGTCAGAGTCTTTGTCCCAGGGTAGGAATGTCAAATACTGGAGGACATAGCTTTAAGATGAGAGGGGAAAAGTTAAAAAGAAATGTGCAAGGTACATAAGTTTTTTTTTAAATACAGAGAGAGGTAGGTGCCTGGAACATGCCTTGAGGGTTGGTAGTGGAAGCAGACACAATAGTGGGGTTTAAGAGGCATTTAGACAGGCACATGAACATGCAGGAAATGGAAGGACATGGATCATGAGCAGGCAAATAAATTTAGATTAATTTGACATCAAGGTTGACACAGACATCGTGGGCTGAAGGGCCTGTTTCTGTGCTGTACTGCTGTGTATTCTATACCCACTACGGTCTGTGTGAAAAACTTGTCCCTCAGAATTCCTTTAAATATTTCCCCTCTCACCTTAAACCAATGTGCTTGAGTCTTAGACTCCCCTATCCTTGGAAAAAGACCATGATTATCTACCTTTTCTATGTTCCTTATAATTTTATAACCCTCCTGTATTCCAGTGAGGATAATCCCAGCCAACCCAATCTCTCTTTGTAACTAAAGCCCTCCATTCCAGGCAGCATCTAGTGAATCTCTTTTGCAATCTAGTGACTCTTTCAAGTGCTACCATATCCTTTATATAGTGTGATGACCAGAACTGCACACAATTTTCCAAGTGTGGTCTTGTACAGCTGCAACATGATGCCTCAACTCTTATACTCAATATCCCTGCACATGAAGGCAAGTAAGCTAAATGTTTTAGATAAGATAAGATTTCTTTATCAGTCACATGTACATCGAAACACACAGTGAAATGCATCTTTTGCGTAGAGTGTTCTGGGGGCAGCCCGCAAGTGTCACCACGCTTCCGGCACCAACATAGCATGCCCACAACTTCCTAACCCGTATCTCTTTAGAATGCGGGAGGAAACCAGAGCACCCAGAAGAAACCCATGCAGACATGAGGAGAATGTACAAACTCCTTACAGACAGTGACCGGAATTGAACCCAGGTCGCTGGCGCTGTAATTGCGTTACGCTAACCGCTACACTACCGTGCCCTATCCACCTGTGTCACCGTTTTCAGGGAAGCAAGGAAATCAGGGTCCAGATGAGTAGGAGGGAGTGTGGGAACTAGGACCCAGGCATGTCAAAAGGGAGGTGGAATTAGGTGAAGTTAGCTTCTGGATTGAGACTGGTTATAAACACAAAGCAGGCTCCTGTCATGAACTAAGTTGGCAGCATAAGGAAAGAAATTTCTTCATTGGCGCAGAAGTATGATAATTTCATTGCAAATACCTGCAGTCTGCAATTCAGAAAGTGAACATGATGGAGAGTCATCCAAGAATGAAGAAAGGAAGGTTGTAGGAATGGATCTATTACTTCAAGAGTTGTGGTAAAAGTGCATCATCTTGCTTAGTGCAAGGTGAGCTATATGCTTTCGTTACATGGAAACGACTTGCAATGCATTTGTAGGAACATGGTAGTTAAAGTAAATCAAACAGAACTATGCCAGAGCAAGTGTACAGAAGGTACTTGGAAATCAAAAACTGCATGGTGATAAGATTATCCACAATACCCAAGTTCTTGGGTAAAGTGAGCTCGTGGCAGTAATGCTTTGTATGATCTTGACTAAGGCTGCATGCAAAGAGTGCAGGCAATCATACACCACATTCATGCTGAAATTAAGTCCATATTTCAGAAGGGTATTCCTTTAACCACACATTTAAAATTGCAAATTTCTGGCATATTTACATCTTCCAAATCTTAACTGGATGCACACACCTATGTTGTCACTTAGGATGGACATATTGTTTTAAATAATTCAAGTGGACATTGCATGACTGACACTTATCATCCATCTCTGCTTGCTTTTGAAAAGATGGTGCTGATAGGTCTTGTTTTGATCAAAGTCCTTTCCTTTGGCTTTTCACCACCTTTAAGGTATTCCTCAGATCTACCTCCTTCATCAGCATTTGGCCACCCTTACTCTTTATATCTCAATGTCAATTTGTTTTCTCAAGATCCGTTGAAATCAGCTTGCAGTATGTTTTCACACTTATTATTGTATGATCCTTCTGTGTAGTTAAACATTGGGCTGTTTTCAACTTGCTCACTGATGCTCAAAAATCCCAATAATTCAGTATCTAGTTCACTAGGTGGTGTTTGCTGAGCTCTCTTCTGATTCTCTGGGGCCCTGGTTCCCACATTCCCCTCCTATTCATCCAAGCCGAATTCCCATGCTCCCTTCCCCGTCATTGGGGCCCCAGTTCCCACATACCCCATCCACTGACTGGGGCTAAGCTTCTTTAAACTCTCTTTAAACTCACCTGGTTCTTTTGGCTGCACACCCCTGAAACATAACCTGTTCTGTTTCAAGGGAGCTCCCTTTAACCAAAACCTTGTTTCCCGTGCTCCCTTTGAACTTACCAAGTTCACTGGGAAATGTATTTCTACTGTGTAACATTTAAGAAAAAAAGTGAATTGACTGTGGGTTGCAGCATTAGTAGAACAAGGTCAGGAGGCATGGGATCCAGGGAAACTTGGCTGTGTGGATTTGGAATTGGCTTGTCCAGAAAAGGCAGAGGGTGGTTGTAGATGGAGCATATTCTGCCTGGAGATCGGTGACCAGTGGTGTTCTGGGACCCCTGCTCTTTGTGATTTTTATGAATGACTCAGATAAGGAAGTGAAAAGGTGGGTTAGTAAGTTTGCAGATGACACAAAGGTTGGTGTTGTGGGTAGTGTAGAAGGTTGCCGAGGGTTACAATGGGACATTGATAAGATGCAAAGCTGGACTGAGAAGTGGCAGATGGAGTTCAACCCGGAAAAGTGTGAAGTGATTCAATTTGTAAGGTCGAATTTGAAAGCAGAATACAGAGTTAATGGCAGGATTCTTAGCAGTGTGGAGGAACAGAGGGATCTTGGGGTCCAAGTCCATAGATCCCTTAAAGTTACCGAGCAAGTTGATAGGGTTGTTAAGAAGGTGTATGGTGTGTTGGCCTTCATTAGTTGGGGGATTGAGCTCAAGAGCAGCAAGGTAATGTTGCAGCTCTATAAAATCCTGGTTAGACCACACTTAAAATATTGTGTTCCGTTCTGGTCGCCTCACTATAGGAAGGATGTGGAAGCTTTAGAAAGGGTGCAGAGGAAATTTACCAGGATGCTACCTGATCTGGAGAGAATGTCTTATGAGGATAGGTTGAGCGAGCAAGGGCTTTACTCTTTGGAGCGAAGGAGAATGAGAGGTGACTTGATAGAGGTGTACAAGATGATTAGAGGCATAGATCGAGTGGACAGTCAGAGACTTTTTCCCAAGGCGGAAATGGCTAACACGAGGGGACGTAATTTTAAGGTGATTGGAGGAAAGTACAGTGGGGGATATCAGAGGTAAATTCTTTACACAGAGAGTGCGTGGAACACACTGTCAGAGGTGCTGGTAGAGGCAGGTACATTAGGGATATTTAAGACACTCTTAGATAGGCACATAGATGAATGAAAAATGGAGAGGTATGTGCGAGGGAATGGTTAGGTTGAGCTTAGAGAAAAAAGTCGGCACAACGTCGTGAGCCGAAGGGCCTGTACTGTGCTGTAATGTTCTGTGTAACATTAATAGTCACAGAAAATACACTAGTCCAGAACTTCCAAAGTCCCGAGCATGCTGGATTAACAGAAGTTTACTGTATTACTGTAAGACAAGGTGCATCTCAGTAAGGATCATGGTCTGAATTTTCCTCCAATTGGTGGATTGGCCACAACATGAGACCTCCACCCACCCATGTAATATTTCCAATTTCCTCAATAACTTTATTCAAAACTTGTGGATCTCTCTCTCTTCCCCTCTAAACCTCCCCCCCCACCAACCCATTATGTCACCTTTTGTGCATTGGAGATATATTCAGAGGCTGTGTTTGAGGGATCATTGGGGAAAATTGTACAGGTACTCTCAGGGCAATTTTATCTTTTTTCCAATCTTTTTATTAGTTTTCAAATTAATACAGATTGATATATAGCATCAATATTTATACATGTAATACCAAGAGATCAGGATTACAATCATAGCATATATAATCATAAAGAACAATAAAATATAAAAAAAATCTGTAGATCCAACGATCTCTTAGTAAATGAATATAAAAGAAAGGAAAGAAAAAGATTTATTATATAAATTTAATATTAAATATAAATCTATTATATAAATTTTTTTTAAAAACCAAATCAATAAAAAAACTATAAACAATATAAACTAAACAAAAAAAAACTTTTCAAAGGAAAAACAAACAAACAACAAAAAAAGGGAAAAAAAAACTGGGCTAAAATTTCTCAGTAGAAACAGAACAATATTATGTCATCAAGTCCATTCCTCCAAGTTGGAAAATTATTGAAAGGGGATCTACATCATAATGAACTCCAAATATCTTCAAATTTAAGCGAAGGATCAACAGTACCACTCCTAATTTTTTCCAAGTTTAAATATGATATAGTTTGAGAAAACCATTGAAAAGTAGTAGGGGGTATTGGATCCTTCCATTTAAGCAAAATGGATCATTTGGCCATTAATGTAACAAAAGCAATCATACGGTTAGCAGAAGGAGATAAATGGCCAGACTCTATCCTTGGTAATCCAAAAATTGCAGTGGTAGGGTGAGGTTGTAAATCAATCTTCAATACGTTTGAAATAATGTTAAAAATGTCTTTCCAATATTTTTCCAGAAGAGGACAGGACCAAAACATATGTGTCAAAGAAGCCACATTCGATTTACATCTATCACATGTAGGATTTATATGGTTATAGAAACGAGCTAGCTTATCTTTGGACATATGGGTCCTGTGGACTACCTTAAACTGTATCAACGAGTGTCTGGCACACATTGGAGATGTATTGACTAAATGAAGAATTTTCTTCCAAGTCTCTATAGGTATAGATATCTGGAGTTCACTTTCCCATTCATTCTTAATTTTGTCTAATGATTCTAGATGTATTTTCATAATTAAATCATAAATTATCGCTATCAAGCCCTTCTGATAAGGATTAGGACCAAAATTTTTTTCCGTAGTTTCAATTTTGTAAGGTGTCGGAAAAGAGGGTATAGTAGTTTTTTAAAAATTTCTAATCTGCAAATATCGAAAAAGTGTGATCTAGGCAAATTATATTTATTAGACAATTGTTCAAAAGATGAAAAACAATTATCACTAAATAGATCCCAAAAACATACTATTCCCTTCCTTTTCCATATGGAAAAAGCTGAGTCAGCTCTAGATGGATGGAAGAAAAAATTAGATTGAATAGGACTTCACAAATTAAATTTATTCAATCCAAAAAATTTACGAAATTGAAACCATATTCGTATTGTATGTTTAACAATTGGGTTAGTCGTATGTTTACTTAACTTGGTAAGTGCAAAAGGGAGAGAAGCACCTAAAATAGAAACTAATGAAAAGTCAGGAACTGATTGTTGCTCAAGGCATACCCATTTGGGGCATTGAATTACATCAGAATCTTGTATCCAAAAAATTGAATATCTAATATTAATTGCCCAATAGTATAATCTAAAGTTAGGCAAGGCCAAACCACCATCCTTTTTTAATTTTTGTAAATATTTCTTACTTGACTTTGGGTTTTTATTCTGCCAAATATGTGAACAAATTTTAGAATCAATTGTGTCAAAAAAGATTTTGGGACAAAAATTGGAATCGCTTGAAATAAATATAAAAATTTTGGTAAAATATTCATCTTAATCACATTAATTCGGCCTACCAATGATAAAGACAGTGGAGACCACTTAATAAATAATTGTTTAACATGGTCAATTAAAGGCAATAGATTAGCTTTAAATAAGTGCTTATGTTTCTTGGTAATTTTAACACCTAAATACATAAAATAGTCAGTTACCAATCTAAAAGGTAATTGGCTATAAATTGGGGTTTGCATATTCAATGGAAAAAGTTCGCTCTTATTAAGATTTAATCTATAGCCAGAAAAAACACTAAACTGATCTAGTAATGATAGTACTGTGGGGATAGATTCATCCGGATTAGAAATATAAAGTAACAGGTCATCAGCGTAAAGAGATATCTTATGAATCATCTGTCCGCGAGTAATGCCACGTACATTTGAAGAGTCCCGAAGTGCAATAGCCAAGGGTTCTAAAGCAATATCAAATAATAAAGGGCTTAACGGGTAACCTTGTCTAGTACCTCGAAAAAGCCTAAACAAAGGAGATCTTTAATTATTACTAAGTATTGAAGCCGTAGGTGTATAATAAATCATCTTAATCGCAGATATAAATTTAGGGATACAATTAAATTTTTGAAGTGTAGTGAATAGATATTCCCATTCAACTCTGTCAAATGCCTTTTCAGCATCTAGTGAAACAACACATTCTGGAATTTGGGATGAAGGAGTATATATAATATTCATTAATCTCCTGATATTAAAATGTAAATAACGATTCTGAATAAATCCTGTCTGGTCTTCAGAGATAATTTGTGGGAGAACCTTTTCCAGTCTAAAGGCCAATATTTTGGAAAATATTTTTGAATCTACATTTAATAAAGAAATAGGTCTATAAGATGCACAATCAGTGGGATCTTTATCCTTTTTAAGAATTAAAGAAATAGTTGCTTCATAGAAATATTGTGGTAGTTTACCCACTGATAGGGCATCTTTAAAAATTTTGGCTAACCAGGGAACAAGAATATCAGAAAAAGACTTTAAAACTTCAGCTGTATATCCGTCAGGGCCGAGTGCTTTACCCGAGTTCATTGAAAATATTACTTTCTTTATTTCTTCCTCCAAAATGGGAGCATCTAATGTAGAACATTCATTTAAAGATAGTTGGGGAAGGGCAATTTTATCTTAGCTCACTCTTCAGCAAATCAGCAGAATATGGTTCAGTCCTGTTTTCATACCCAGACTGATTCTACTGTACATTGAAACCAATGGAACTAAAGCAGTCAAACTGTTTGGTGCCATACGTATTGTCATTAATGGAATAAATAAGACTGAGAAACATAAACCATAGGAGAAGGTTATTTCTGCTCCACCATTCAGCATGCTCACAGCTGATCGTCCACTTCAATGGTCCCCACCATTATTCCCACTTTCTTCCCTTGATCCTTTAGGATTAAGAAATGTATCTACTTCTAGAACTTCGGGAGAAGCAATCTACTTCAATATCTGGTAAAGACCATCTTTCTCACTGTTTCAAATGCTTTGGTGATATCCACAAATATATTCACTGTTATTACTAGTAATAGTTGCAGTAGACTCTTACAACATAGTTTCCTACAAATCCAAGGTGATCAAGCTGTCTGGGTTTTTCTCAGTGGACTGCTACTCATTCTAAAGAATACTGACTTCATCTTTCCACTAATGTCCCAGACTTACAGGACATGTCGCCATGTCATCTGAAGCTCCAAATGGGCAATTAAATCAATTTTCTTTAACCAAACCTCTGGGCTTTAACAAGGTTAATGAACTGATATACGTATTGCAAGGAGTAGGAAAGAAATGCTGACTGGCTGACTTAAATTAGATTTCCTCCAACCACCACTCTGCAGAGCAGTCCTACCAACACAGCAACAGTGACCACCTCCCCTCAACCCTCTCCTGCCCAACTGTTGCAGCAAAACTCTGAATAACATCTCTATCCGTGGTATAAAAGTATGAATAACTGCCATGGGGAATTTGACACAAAGCTGAGACTGCTTTGAAAGGAAATGTAACAAAGCACCTTCCAACAATTGGACACACAGTTTTGGGAATTCCAGTGCATGCTTGCAATGACACCATTTTTCAGATATAACAATGTAACAGAAAGCAATTCCTGTTAAATGTGTACCCTGTATAATCTTAATATAAAAATGTACAACTTGTTTGATCAGCAGGCAGTTTAGCTCTTGTGTTGAAGCAGTTCCATCCTTCTTTGTAGTGCAGTAATCCCAGTGCCTGGGGAATACCTTGAGGGCTTTATCTGCAATCTTCTTTCATGTTTTATCGATATTTTACTTTCCAACTTGTGATTAATTCCTCATACTGCTATGTTGTACTTCAAACTACCACAGTGACTGTTAGATTCTTCTCTGGACTCCACTGAACACAATCAAAAACTTCAATTTACAAGTTTCTTTCTCTTCTGAAAGCCAAGAGCTAACTTTGAATTTACTATGGGTCTAAACTTAGATGATATAACCTGTTAATGAATCTCTATGAAAGCCATATATACCGACATTACCAGCAGCAATGCCCAAACGTTTAGCATTTAGCTCCTCACTGCCAATAAATTCAATTCCAATACATAGAATTCTGCTGTCTGCTAATGCAAAGACACAGAGAGAGGTTCTTTATCTTAACACACCCTTGCTTATCAGAGTATTTTTAGAGCTAACACCCCAGTCTTTAATTGTGCCTTTGAGCTTGTGTATTGCATTATTTCCCAAGAAGTCAATCTGTCATTCTGGATTGGCTGCAGCTTCATGGATGTTAAACATTGTTCAGTATTTCAAAAAAGGGACTGTGGATTCAAATCCATTATGCATAAAACCTTGAATTAAGATAGACAGGAAAGGTGGTATGATATACTCAACTCAGTTTGTTTGCAGCTTACCATCCTTTATGGACAGATACACATATTTTTTATATCCTGCAACCACCCTTTCCCTCTACCCCCAGAATAGAAAACCCCTCACACATAGTGTGTTTGTATATAAGAGCATCCTCAATTGAATCCAGCACCTGAATACAATTAACAGTAATAAATTTAAATCACAGGCAAACAATTGACCTGCTAAGAAATAATCCAGACATTCATCCTCTGATCAGCAGCCCTAAATTCAACTGTGCATTCATTTTGTTTCCTATACTTGCTTACACAATGGGACCAAATGTTGGAAGCAGAATGCATTACACAGGCACAACCAGGTCATGTGTACTGTGTCCCCAGTGCAAGGATAAATTTCATCATTATGTATAGGATTCCTGTTCTACCATTGCCATGCAAAACGTCTCAGAAATATTTTAGACACAAGAGATTCTGCAGATACTGGAATCTGGAGCAACACACACAAAATGCTGGAGGCACTCAGTGGGTCAAGCAGCATCTATGGAGGGAAATGAACAGTCAACATTTCAGTTCAAGACACTTCATCAGGACTGGAAAGGAAGAGGGCAGAAGCCAGAATAAAAAAGTAGGGGGAGGGGGAGGAGCACGAGCTGGCAGGTGACAGGTGAGTCCAGGTGAGAGGCTGAAGGTAAGTAGGTAGGGAAGGGGAGATGAAAGGCAATGATGTGAGAAGCTGGGAGGTGATATATTTTACATCAGGAGAACTGCTACCACACTGCAATAACAGGCTGGGTGACACAAGTGGCTGGCCGATGGTTCCATGGACAACAACCAGCAATCTAGAGTGCTTGCATCATCATGTTGGTACTTCTGCATCTCCAGCAGCTACCTGAAGAACACAAGAACACAAGAAAGTGGAAGCTAGAATAGGCCACCTGGCCTCTCAAGCCTGCCGCACTACTTACTATGATCATGGCTGGCTTTTCACAAGCTTCACCTCCTGTGCCGGTTCCTATTAGCCCTGAATTCCAAACAAATTCCAAAGCTTAAGAAACAACACAAAAAGCGCTGGAGGAACTCAGCGGGTCAGCCAGCATCTGTGGAGGGAAATGGACAGTTGACGTTTTGGTTCAAGACCCTTCATCTGGACTGACCCCTCATCTCGACTTGAAACATTGACTGTCCATTTCCCGCCAGAGACGCTGCCTGACCCACTGAGTCCCTCCAGCACTTTTTGTGTTGCTCCAGATTCCAGCACCTACCGTCTCTTGTGTCTCCAAAGCCTTAAGACTTTGTCAGCTCAAGGCACCAGCATTAAGGGAGAAGGGAAATTGTAAGGCCAGAATTTGAAGAATTCAAAATTCTTGAGAGGCTTGTAAGGCTTGCAGAAAGCAGGAGGCCATGGAATAACTTGATCACAGTGATTGGTATTTACAATTTTAATTGAATGAACATCACCTTTGAAGAAGCAGACAACATGAGTGCAAATTACAGACGTACAACACAGATAGCTAGATGGTTCAAAATGAATGATGTTGATCAATTGTTTCTGTTGCATGAATTCATGACTGAGCTTACACATGATGAAACAAGTCATGTCAGGGTGATTAGCAGGTCCCAAAACCATCCTGTCCAGAGTCCAGATGGTCAGACATGCAGATCCCTGGCTAGTCATTTGTCAGTAGAGGTCAACCAGCAAACACAAAATACAGTGAACACTGCATTACAACAGTTTGGGTAATGGAAGTTCAACCTCACAGAATTCATAAATCACGACCAAAAATTTTGAGGTACAGAATAAAAGTTCACTCGTATGGAATTTATGTGAGAAAAGATAACTAAATAAACACAAATGTGAAAGAAACAACAAATTTTGTCAAGGATTCACGTTACAGAAAGTCACAATACAAACGGTTTTCTAGAAACACGACCCTTCCTTAACATGGGGGAATGCTGTAATTTTATGGTGTGCCGTTGTCGATTGAATTAGAATCACATTACAGCCATTGTACCTTAATATAGGAAATCCAATGGTCAATTTGCACAATGTCAACTTCCACAATTGATTAAGTATGTTGGAGGAGGTGGTCACTGGAATCTGATTACAAATGGTGATAACTGCGTACTCTCTGTATTGTGTGTATTGTGAGATACAGACACAGGATTATCCCAGCATGTCAACAGCTGGCAATCTGTAGTACACAAAATATCCCATTGGGATTTATGTACCCAATAGCTGTATGGAAATTCTGTATGTTCTGGAGAACATAAGAAAATAAGAGCTGGAGTAGCCACCTGGCTCCTCAAAGCTTCAAAACTGCCTCATCATGACTGACATGCTCCTGGCCTCACCTCCTCTTCTTTGCCAGTTCCACATTGCCTTCAATTCCCTGATCTTTCAAAAAATTTATCCACCTCCTCTTTAAATGCCTCTTATGATCTCGCCTCCACAACCGTCCAAGGAAGAGATGTCCAGAGATTCACCACACTCTGTGAGAAGACATTCCGGAGCATTTCAATTTTAAGTGACCACCCCCTTCATGGAGAATTAAAGTGACAGGCACTGGAAGCTCAAGGTCACCCTTGTGAACTGAACAGATGTGCTATGCAAACTAATCATCCAATCTACTGTTTAATGTTTTTAAATAAATTATATTTTTTAAGTATTCTTAATTATTTGAATCTACTTCAACTGTCTATAAATGTGTCTGATTATCAGGCACATTTGCAAAGAGTGATACAACCTTTTGACATCAAAGGTTGTCAGTGAATTGCTGGGAGCAGCTTACAGTGTCTGGAGGCCTGGTCACAACCCATGCCCTGATCTGCCCGCTGTTTGGCCACATCATTGAGTCTTCATGGTCATTGAAGCCACACAACCACAGAAGGTGAGTGCAACCCTGGGGCTAGTGAGGGGGAATGGAGGGGAAGATGAGCACACAGGCAGCGGGTTAGATCACACGTGATATGAACCATAAAAATCTGAATAGTCAGTAACCACATTTAGAACTATGTGGCAATTCAGGTAAAAATAACACTGCCTTGAAATACAAAATGAGCTTAATCTATAGCCATGATGAATAATTTAGTGGTGACATTGCTATTAACTCACATGTGGCTTAGTCAGAGGAATATTTATTGTTCAGTAACATTGGATGCTTTTCCAGGCAAACAGTGCAGAATTAATACTACACTGGGGATTTTCTGCTTTTCCAGAAAAAAGGGCCATTGCTGATGAGGTGCAAACTCACACAAGGGACCCAAGCCCAACACTGGTGGCTAATTTCATACAGACCCTGGGGTTGCTTGTAATCAGGGTGGCACCCCCATTCATGAGTATATCTGAGTGTTACTCTTCTGCTAAAATTTTAGTCCTATTTCATATTTCCTTATGATGTGGAAGGAGGCCATTCAGCCTCATGCTGGCTCCCAGAGCAATCTCATCAATGCTATTCCCCCACTGTCATGGATTGGATTGCGTTTGACAATTAAAGAGGACTTGTAACCTTCGGTTCACAGATAAGTACAGCAGGACAACAAGACAGTCCCTTGCTTTCAGCAAGGCTACTCAGAGATGTTCTACTGGATGCTTGTGAAGAACATATGCTTTTCCAGCCTTAAAGAGAGTAGACCACGTGGATGCAAATCATTATGAAGGAAATGATTTAGCAATATACACTCCAACACAGGAAGAAAATGAAGGTCAAAAAACAAAAACAGAAACTTCTGGAAATACTCACCAGGTCAGGCCACATCTGTTGGAAGAGAAACAGAGTCAGCATTTCAGGTTGGAGACCCTTTATCAGAACTGACGGAGAAAGGTCAAACAAAGGCGACAAACAAAGCTTTAAAAGCTGCAGGGAGGACAAGGGAAGAGAATCCTATTGATAGGGTAAAACTGGGTTGGCCATGGGGATAAGCTTATTTACAGTAAGTTTGTTTACCCAGTACTATAATATTCAGACTTAAACTCAACACACTCTTGTCAGTTTCTCCCTCTAGACATTAGGACTTGCTAATTATATTATAGGGCCTTGTGTTCATGATGAACATAACCCATTCATCAAGGAGTCTAAACAATAATCCAAAAGCAAGGGCATTGGCCTGAAATGACAATGCAATTTTTTGTTACCACAGATGCTGTCTGAGGATTTCCAGCATCTGGCTTTATTTAATGAAGGAAATTACTGCATGGTCACTTTGAGAACCATAAGAAGATTGAGTTAATGGATAAATCAGGAGTCAAGTATAATGCTATTCACTTACCCACACTAAATTATTGATTCTTAGACAAAATGGGAAGAAAGGGAATTCAATCTGGTCAGATGGAGGGACCAAAACCTTGCAGAATATACAGTATATACTTTTTCTGGACAAGGGTAAGGGGACTGATTAGGAAGTACTAGGGCATATCTAAGAGCATCCCTACACCATCCCAGCAATTCCACACAAGCTCCGAGATCCTGCATATCCCAAGCATGACTTACAAGGACTTCAGAAGATCAATTACCTCAGAATGAGGCCCACTGATGACCTGTGCCAATTTCTATCATGCTTTAAATTCTAGTCAAACAAGGACTTGCATGTCACAACATCTGCTGGGTTTATGGATACAGATGTCTCTGTGGCACTTCCACAAATGCAAAGCACCCAGACCAAATATTAAAATGGCCCTGACCCAGCAAGTTGCACTTTGCCACCATTTACACCTACCTTAGAAAATTGAGAGAAGGCTAATTGTTATGGTACTGACCCAATAATCCCAGCGAATGCTTGTTTGAAATCCAACCACATCAACCTAGGAAAATTAAATTCAATCAATCTTGTAATTTATGGACTGAGATCAGACATTATTACCATGAGAGGTTTGTAATTAAAACCCAGCTGATTCATCAATGCCCTTCAGGGACTGAAGCTTGACACTTGTTCACTATTTGCCGTCTATACTTTTCCAGTCCCAGACAGTAATAGATATCAGAATTCCAGAAAACAAAACTGAAATTAAAAATAATTTAAGCCAAGTTTTTTCTATTAGAGTGATGCCTGTACCTGAATGGGTGTAGGGAGGTCTTGTATCAAGTGTGGTCACCAAACATTCTCCACAAGTATATTGAGCAATTCTCCTTTGACCTCTTGAAAACTACCTTAAAACAGATTATTGGAGTTTTACTGTGGTCCTATTTGGCGAGAATAGTCTCTCTGAAATATTAACATGCATTGAATCCTATTCCTGAACTACTGTCTGCATGAATGGAAGTAGCTGTTGCTCCAGGTACTCCGGTGTGTTGCTCCAGATTCCAGCATCTGCAGTCTCCTCTGGGATACATAAACAAGTATCAGAAGGTGCAGACCCCTTTCAGTTCTACTGAAAGAACTTCTGGAAAAGTCTACAGAACTTTGCTGATTTTATCTGTGTGCTTTTCTACAGCAATTCTACCCTTTTGCCTCCCAGAAAACACAAATATTCTGATAAATATGTGTGTCAAACCTTTTGGTGAGAAACTCTCTTTTGGTTACCAGTGCTAAGAGTATGCACAAGTACTGACTGCGAGAGGTGCTCACTTCCACCCTCTGCCAATATTGTAAGCAAGGGAAGCAAAATGTGTAAACCAGCTTTCTTGTGTAGCCAATATTCACACATGCTTAGGGCTGACAACTGAAGATGGTGTTCTCCCTATTTGTCCTCTAAATGATCCTAAAATTAAACCTATTGTAAGAAAACGTTTGAACTTTTTAAACATTGCCACAGATAGTTTCTATGTCACCATAGAAAGCAACCTACCTGGATGTACCACGGCTTGGTACGGCAAATGCTCTGCCCAGGACCGCAAGACACTGCAGAGAGTTGTGGACACAGCCCAGCGCATCACAGACACCAGCCTCCCCTCCTTGGACTCTGTCTCTACCTCTCGTTGTCTTGGTGAAGCGGCCAGCATAATCAAAGACCCCACCCACCCAGGACATTCTCTCTTCTCTCTTCTCTCCTCTTCCATCAGGTAGAAGATACAGGAGCTTGAGGGCACGTACCACCAGACTTAAGGACAGCTTCTACCCCACTGTGATAAGACTATTGAATGGTTCCCTTATACAATGAGATGAACTATGACCTCACAATCTACCTTGTTGTGACCTTGCACCTCATTGCACTGCACTTTCTCTGTAGCTGTGACACTTTACTCTGTACTGTTATTGTTTTTACCTGTACTACATCAATGCACTCTGTACTACCTCAATGTAACTACATTGGTAATGAATTGACCTGTACGATCGCTATGCAAGACACGTTTTTCACTGTACCTTGGTACAAGTGACAATAATATACCAATACCAACACCAATAGTTGTGGAAGATGAATGTTGTAAAGGTTGGAGTCATTTGCTGTGCTTTGTCTCCAAATGGTAAAAGAAAAGGGAAGAACTTGCATTTAAACAACATTTCTCATGCTTTCAGGAGCTTCCAGTCTATGTCACAGCCAGTTGAAGTGTAATCATTATAACGCAATGTGAGAAACACAGCAGCCAATTTTAACACAGCTAAGCCATGAAGTAATGCCTTGGATCACCTGATGATGGGTAAAGGATACCTATTGTGCTGATTACCCAGAGAGCTCCCTTGTTTCTCATAATACTAGGAAGGAACATACAGACTTGATCAACTCCAGCACCTAAAGTTGTCCTCCCCCAGCAAGCAACCCAATCAACAGCTTCAAAGTGGTAAACTAAGCAAGTCTTAAAGCATATCGTTGAAATGGCAGAGGAATCCAAAAACTGGGATTTAGACTTTTTTTTAAACATATGGCAGAAAATGAGATCATAAGCAGGATTAGGGAGGCTGGGCATGAGATGGGTAAGGA
Source organism: Pristis pectinata (assembly GCF_009764475.1). Taxonomy (NCBI): domain Eukaryota; kingdom Metazoa; phylum Chordata; class Chondrichthyes; order Rhinopristiformes; family Pristidae; genus Pristis; species Pristis pectinata. The sequence goes on from NC_067409.1 coordinate 90,062,037, forward strand.
AGTGGAGGGAGGGTGTGGAAAATGGAGAAGGATTCTGAATTAACAGTTTTAAATGTAAATTTAATTAACAGCTTAGGCTAAAGTGAAGCCAATATCAGAGCCAAGGAATCTTAACAAGAGGAAGAGAATGGGGAGAAGAAAGAACAAATGGATGGCCAAGTGATTTGCAAATGATTTGCAGAAGAGAGAAGATCAGTAAGCAGCCTAGGAATCATTACTGAATCAGCAGGTTCAAGCGGATTCTCTGAAGCACCGGAGGTCACTCTCTCAAACTCTCTTCTTCTATTTCTTCCTTTTAAGATGCTTCTTAAAAGCTACTTCTTCTTAATTCATCCTCGGGTGATAGCTCTAAATATGCTATATAGTAGTGGCAGTCCTTTGAACTCACCATCCAAAATGAATTCCAGAGACAAAGTTCAACACACTGCCAGTTTCATTACACATGTCTAGCACTACTAACAGGGATGAATTTCTAGGCCTATTTTTTTGGACCAAGCTTTCTGGTTACCTGCTGTGATACCACCTCAGATGGCATGGTATCAGATTTTCAATGATCATGTTTATTGAGATGTTTACCCAGTTAAAGGTATTGTTCAAATATAACTTCCTGTTGTTCACAGGACAGGAAGAAATATTCACCATGACATCCCAGTGATGAACAAACCAATTTTAAACTTTTGCTGCTTCTTTTACTCTGATCTCCTATAACAAAGGGTTCAGATGGGAAAAAAAAGAGTTCCTCTTCATCTGATTTGATTTGTATGCTTAAAAGATCTTCTTGCACAAATTGTCCCTAGTGTACCTTGAAGGATCAATATTCGGGTTATGCATACACTTGTCAGCATTTTCTTGAAACCAATGATCTGTGCACTGTCAACTTTTCTTAGTTCTTTACTGTGTGTCTCAAATTACTTTAGCCAAAATGTTCTTTATCCTTCATTGTGCATTATCAACTCCAGAAATAACTTGAGATCAGCATTTTTTTATCTTCATTGAAACATAAATTACCCAGCACCTTTATTCCAAGTTTGAAGCAGAAGGAGCCAACTCCTGCTCCTAGATGTTTATTCATATGTTAAATGAAACAATATATGAGTTGATTCTCAGCCATCAGAACACTGAAATGCGATTGAGTTCCATCAGGCTTTGCTTATTCAACCTGATTCACAGGTTGAGAATGTTGTAATAGTAATCTAAAAATAGCTCTTCAAAACTGAAAATGCAGTTTAATTCTTACCAATAATATTTCCTCCAAAATAGCTATGTGCTCCCATTTAAGTATGTCTCCCTTATATGCTTTCCCCCTCTCCCTTGGTATGCACTTCTCTTCTGCCTTTGCTTTCTTCCCCTCCCTTGTATTTCATCCACCACTGGGATTCCCGCGCTGCATTTTTCCACTCTCTACCATATTTCTCCTAACCTCTTAGTATTTTCTTCAAATCAACTAATGGTCAAAGATATGCACTTGCTGCACAAGCTTTTCAGAGTCATATTTTATTCCATTTATTCTAAAGTACATGCTTTTAGTCTGTATAGAATGTAAACTGCAATATTTGGTACCCTAAATAAAATAATATGCAAATAATAAGCAATATATGCTTACCCTAATGTTTAGAGTTTTGTAAGTATTGAAGTAAATGTTTGTTTAGGGATCATTAAACTCATCCATTACTTGTGCACAAGTTGGATTTATTTCCACCTTAGTGTAAGGTTTTCCAGTGAAGTACTGTTCATATAGTTAGTGAATTGCCTCTCTTTCTCACTCCCATGAGATGAACTCTGGCATAATCAAATTGCATGTAATTGAGTTTCTTTTTGCACATAAACCAGTGTGTGGTAATTCAGCTCAAGCTGAACCTGTCAAACAAGGGCAAATAGCATTGTGTAAATGGAGATACTCAGCAGGTCCACATGGATTAGCATTTCTAGTTTGTGTTTCCTTTTCATATAATTACATGGGATTTACTGTCTTCTGTGTATAGAATTAACATGTCTTCAAATAAGGAAAAATACAAGCACTGGTAGCTATGGAATTTAATTTTATTAATAGTGCTCTTCTGTTACACCTATATTTAGTCTTCCTTTCCTCAGCTTCCTGGTTGAGAGACTGTCAGGTGAAGGAATGCTTACACCTACTTCCCTAACATCTACAAAATGCAAGTATTTTTCTTCACCACCATCCAGTATATACAGCCCATCCCATTGCTGCATCATGTCTTATAATTATAAGCCCCAAACTTCGTCTTCCCCAATATTTCTATTTCCATTCCTCACCACCAATACTTCTCCCTTCCCCCTGACACAAAGATTGGTGGTATTGTGGACAGTGTAGGAGGTTGCCGAAGGATACAGTGGGATATAGGTCAGTTGTAGATGTGGGCAGAGAAATGGCTGATGGAACTTAATCTGAGCAAGTGTGATGTGTTGCACTTTGGGAGAGCAAATGTGAAGGGACAGTACACAGTTAAAGGCAGGACCCTTAACAGTGTTGATGTACAGAAGGATCTTGGGGTCCAAGTCCAGAGCTCCCTGAAAGTGGCCACACAAGTTGATAGGGTGGTAAAAAAGGTATATGTCATGCTTGCCTTGATTAGTTGAGGCACTGAGTTCAAGAGTCAGGAAGTTATGTTGGAGCTTTATAAAACTCTGGTTAAGCCATCTGGAGTATTGCATTCAGTTCTAGTCGCCCCATTATAGGAAGGATATGGAGGCTATAGAGAGGATGCTGAAGAGGTTTACCAGGATGCTGCCTGGATTAGAGGGCATGTGCTGTAAGGAGAGGTTGTGTAAACTTGGGTTGTTTTCTCTGGAGCTGCAAAGGCTGAGAGGAGATCTGATAGAGGTTTATAAAATGATGAGAGGCATAGACAGAGTAAACAGCCAGTATCTTTTTCTAGGGTCAAAATATCTAATTCTAGAGGGCATGCATTTAAGGTGAGAAGTGGAAGGTTCAAAGGAGATGTGCGTGGCAGGTTTTTTACACAGAGTGTGGTAGTGCATGGAATGTGCTGCCAGGGGTGGTGGTGGAGGCAGATGCAACAGAGGCATTTAAGAGGCTCTTAGATAGGCATAAAAATATGCAGAATGGAGGGATATTGACCATGTGCAGAAAGAAGGGATTAGGTGTCATTAGGTTAATTAATTTGGCACAACACCATGAGCCAGAGGGCCTGTTCCTGTGCTGTACTGTTCTGTGCTCTATGTTCTATATTCCAGCAACCATCTTCACCCTTCTTCTGCTCTAAAATTAGTTGAAAGTAGCCTCTGGTATGTTTAATCTCTCTGAGTTATTGACTTGGCATATCTCAGATAACAAATCATAGGTATCAACCCTCACTCCATCAACCATTTTGGTATAAAGTATTGTCACTGTAACACATCATGTCACTGCAAGAACTGGATAAAAGTTTCAAAGTTTAATGCAGGGAAAATCAAATATAAGTCAGATTATTTCCACTTGGTGCTGAAATGAATCACTGTACTTTAACATATCGTTCAACAGTAGGAGACAGTAATAGAGGTTGTCTTCTCCACCCTTCGTCCAAATAGACATACATTTACAGGGCCAGTATCTGATCAGGTGACTATTCTGGCTGACAATGGTGCAGGACTAGGCAATGGGAATGAATGTCAAGAGGAACTGGTTCAATCCTTTTGGTGGAAATGGTCAGTGCCTGGCACATATGACATGAATGTTTTTTGTTGGTTATCTTCCCAGGACTCGATCTGGTTTAAGATTTTCTAAATGACTGTTTCATTTTCGGAGGGACTGAATGGAACCAAGCACTTGCAATAATTGGCAAACAAGTTCACTTCTGACCAAATCAAACAAGAAGAGATTAAATGGAAAATATTTTTATCTATTACTTTTATGACTGTCCAAGATGGAAGAAAGTTCATCAATGAAGTAGCTGCAGATAGTTGATTGTAGGCCCTGGCGAACTTCTGCCTTGATGCTGAAGCTACAATGATTGGTTTTCAATAATCACAACAATTTTCCTTCTGTGCTAGTTATGATTCCAGCCACATTACTGGACTTTACCGTTCTTTTCCACCTTGAAACTGAGTACTTCAGCTCTTCCAGTCTATCTAGTCCTGCTGGTGTTTCAGATATTGCTCGGTTTTGAACCCTTAAGAAATAATACATTTATATGGTACCATACATAAACTGTTTTGAAGCATTTCTTTCCTTAAATTAAGTCAGGAATGCAGTGATTACAGCTGTTTAGATAACATTCAGTTGGATGCTTCTTGTTAGATTCTTTATGATCAAAACATTTCCACTGCTGAGTGATGAGGTGAAGCTGAGACCATGCAGAGTCAACCCTGTGTGTCTGAGATATTGCCTTTCTTCACTAGCTACTTTCTCATGTGTGCTCTAATTCAGTTCCTTTACTTCACTTCCAAACCAGCCATCAATGCAGTGAGAACCTCTTTGAATTTCTCCAAAGACTGTGACCCTGATATTAAATTGTTGCATTCCTCACACCAACTGCCTGAGAAAACTTGGGTTGCTGTTGTTGGGTTGACTTTGCCGTGTCATTTTTATTCTTTGTGTTTTGTAGGTTTTGCCCTTGAACCAGTCTGTTTATAGCCTCACTTCTCCAGTTCACATTCATTATTAAGTATTCTGTAATCTACTTAAAACCTTTATACTTTGGAAGTCAAAAGATTGGACAGCTCAAATGTTGCTGAGCAGCAGACAAGAATACTAAAGTATTGAATGCAATCAAAGTAATAGGGTTTAGACAATAATTGTCACTGACTCTATTTTTATTTTCCCATTTAATCTCTTCTTGTTAGTTTTATTTCCTTATCCTCGCCAGTTCCTTCTATTCATTTTTACCTTCTTATCTTTTTTCAGTTCTAAATAAAAACCTTTATCTACAGGTTCCTTGAGATATTCCTGGAAAAGATTCAAGTCTCACAGAACCACGTCATTTACAGGCTTGGTAATTCAAATTGGCCATGTGAGTAAAACACTAAACTGTGGCAAAGGTCAACAAGTAGCCAGGTATCTTTTACTAATTGTCCAAGGAAGGTTAGGCAATGCCAAGTTCCTTTTACATGGGCCACAAATAACATTAACATTATGGGGTCAATTCTGTGCCTCATGTGCTATTAAAAGAAAGATTTGAATTTGTATAGCATCTTTTCATGACCTTGGGATATTCAAAAGCACTTCAAGGCGTGTTAAGCACTTTGAAACATAGTCATTTCTGTTTTGCAGAAATCATACAGCCAATGAACTGTCCACAATGTCAAAAGACTGGAATGTGATAACAGACTACTAATCAGTTTTAGTAATATTGGATGCGCACATCAAGGCTGACAGCAGCTTTACTGAACTTATTTATATAAGTGTTTGTTGTCTGAACATTGAATCGATTATACAACAATTGTGTCTAGCACAAATCTAAAAGAATTTCCAAGATCAAGTGTTGGTAAAGTCAAAAGGTTGATAAAGGGGATCTGGTCAGTGTTGTCCACATGGTTTATCAGAAGGTATTGATAAAGTCCCAAATGAAAGACTGTTAGCAAAACTGAGTCTCATAGAATTAAAGAATCAGTAGCAGCAAAAAATTGACTTAAAGGTAGAAAGCAGAATGTAATAATAAGCAGTTGATTTTCAGACTAGAGGATGATAAACAATAATGTTAATGAGGGGTCAGTACTAGAACCACTGCTCTTTTTGATGTATATTAGACAAGAAAAGGTGTGCAGGGTAAAATTTACAAATTTATGAATGGCACAAAGCTACAAAGCATGGCAAACAGTGAGGAGCATAGTAATTGACTTCAAGAAATTGCAGATAGGGTGAGAAAATGGGCAAACAAGTGACAGATAAAATTTAATACAGTCACAGGAGGTGATACAATTTGACTAAAAGAATTGAGAGAGAGTGTGCGTCTACTACATACAAGCTACCTCCCACTATTATTCCTCTCACTATATCAGCATGTTCTTCTTGTTATCCCCTTCATATACTTAGCTAACTTTCCCTTAAGCCTCTCTATGTCATTCACTTTACATAAACCTTGTGACGGTGAGTTCCACATGCTTTCTGGTTTTTTGGGTGAGGAGATTTTTCCTGAATTTATTGACGAGTAGGTTATGTTTTTGCCTTCTACTTTTGGTCTCCCCACTGCCACGTGACCCATTCCTTTTATCCACCAGTCTGGTAAGATGAAGAGTTGGAGTTCCACACAGCATCTCACAGTAAAAACAAGCATGAGAAGGTAAGAGAGAGAGTGACACTAGTGGGAAAATCTATGTCAGTGGGTGCAGGATCTGCCAAGATCCATTCAGCTGGATGTAGATATTACACCACAGGAGCTGTTGAAAAAGAAGAATATTTTTGAAGGGCAATAAAGAATATCCAAGGGGATGACAGGTGTCTCAACTGTGCCGTGCTCTCTTGGAAAATATTTGAGCATGATGTCACATGTTTTTGTCACGATGCCTTCATCCTTCAGGCTTATGTTATTTGTACAAGTTTTCTATGATATTTGCTGATTGGTCAAATATAAAACTCTAGCTGAAAATCCTCATGACTGTTCTGCTGGGTTTTCCTGCTGGATGTAACATTTGCCAATTGATTAATGTCGCATGCAGAGCTCTGGAGCAGTCAGGTGTGGGGAGTTACAAGGTGAACATAACGCCTATTTAAAACAGCAGTTCCTTTAACATTTAATCTGCATCAATCCCAAAACAAACAAAACTGACATGAAAAATTGTTGCATTTCTTCCAGAGGAGAGACATTGTTCAGAATAAACTGAATTTCCCATCATGTTATTGCAAATTACCTGTGTAGCAAAGCATGATAATGCCTCTCAGCAGCTTAATGGACCAGAATATACTACTGGCTAGCTGGTATTTCTGTGGAGTATCATTGGCTAAAAGCAGTGCCTGCGGAGTCCCACACCTGTACAATGCCACATAGAAATTAAGAAAGTGCTACAGGTCAAATGTACACACTTATTATTTCCCACTCAAATGCTAAATTCACTATTGAGTCCAGGGTTTACCTAAGTTCCTGGGCCCAAAGGATGGATGCACTTTACACCTGGCCTTTCAGCCTTACACCTACCAGGGCTGGTGTATCTGGTGAGCCCCTTATTTATTTGAATGAAGCATCAACTTTCATTTAAAGCTTTTTTATTTGTTTTTCCTTATTTCACCATATACTTGTGTTTTAATTAGATAACCACAGTTTGATGTGCCTTTAAGTTAAAATAACTTTTAATTTTTTTATATTAATTATATTTTTCCCAACTCTTTCCAAAGTTTCCTGTTCATCAGAGATAATGTATCTGTCATGTCTCTGATGATCAGGTACATGATGTAAAGTTCTGACAGTTCAACCCATCAGAAAGCCATTGGGACAAATTATGACCAGGGCCTCACTCTACACTGCCTGCAGTGTTTTCATCTCTTGTGTACCAGAATGACCAAGACATTGAACCTGGCTCAACCCAAGAACCTGCACGGTCACAGAAGACTAATATGACCATGGAGTACTGCAGGGGGCAGCCACGAAGCTTGGCCAACTTCCAGCATAATCTGTCTCAATGTGTACTATTTCAAAACTCTCCACAAATCATCTCCCCTACTTGAGAATAAGGAGCCAGTGATTAATTAAGGCAGATCTGAATAGAACAAGGCAAAGGGCTACATTGACCACAAAAGTGAAAAATCCACATTAATAAATTGACTGAGATTGTTTACCACTCAATGTTTATGGCACAGAAGTAGCAAATTCTTACTTGTTATTGATAAAACATCCTAGGGACTTCATAAATTTGTGGATTAAATGTATTAGGCTCAAAACTTAACAACTCCAAAGAATATGAGAATCATTCGGATCAGAGGTGAAGACTTCTGCAGAATGAAAAGGCTCAGCATCCTGATTAAGGCCCATAGCATCAGGAGAGGCATGAATATCCAAAATTAATGATACCAAGCATGATGTAGAGGAGTTGAGGGAACGTGACTTCAAGAGTAAGGAGATTAGATGCCGAAGGACATCTGGGTTTAGAAAGTAAAGTCTCCACTTTGATGATGGATGGGTGAGAAAGGGAACACAGATTGAGTCAGAGTTGGAGGGGAAGAGAATTCAAATTAGAACAAAGAACTGGTTGCCAGAGTGCTTACAGAAGGTTGCAAAACATGAGGTAAAAGGCAAACAGCTAAATAGAGTCCATCAGGTGAGTTGGTGTCACATGCACAGAAGACTTTAGGTGAGACTGCAATCAGGGAATTGAAGAAACTGAGGTCATAAATTGTGTTTTTTTGTGTTGATGCAAGATGGAAATAGCAGCTTGTTTTACTCCATGTTTACTTCCTTTCCATTGAAGTCACAGCATGGACCAGAGCTGCAGCAGATTGGAGTGACACCATAGAGATGGAAAATAGATGGTTTTGATGGACTGATTTTGAATTGAAAGTTCAGTTAAAGGTGGAAAAGAGCATCCATCTTCACAGACTTACAATGTATCTCAAGGAAACTTTTGGTCAATGCACCATGACCTTGGGTACATAAAAGAGATATGAAAGTTGCAATTATGTGTACTGAGTGTCCTTTGAAAGTCTTTCTTTGAAAGTCAGCAGCAACAAGTTTATCTTTTATTCCAAGAGAAATATACAATTTATTCATATATTTAAGAAAAGATAACAAGCAGAATATAATCAAAAAAGTTGCATGTTCACAGATACACATTCCATTTCAAGAAAAGAAAGACACAGAGGAACAAGTTAGGGGTTTTAAGAAATCATACTAATACCTAAAGTAAAATAACTAATCAGCAATGAAATGAGCTCAGCTGTGTTCTGCACCTTGTGATAAATTTAGAAACAATTCATAGTTCTCTTACATTTTTTCCATCTTGAAGACTCCACTATTAAAGAACATAGAACAGAAAACAGTAGAGCACAGGAACAGGCCCTTCAGCCCACGATGTCTGTGCCAAACCGAACACAATGCCAAATTAAACTAATTCTCTTCTGCCTGCACACGATCCATATCCCTCCATTCCCTGCACATCCATGTGTCTATCCAACAGCCTCTTAAACACCACTAATGTATCTGCCTCCTACATATTCCCTGGCAGCCCACTCCGGGGAATCTGTGTAAAAAACTTGTCCCATACATCTCCTTTGTAAGCTCCCCCTTTCACCTTACATGCATGTCCTGTAATACTTGACATTTCTACCCTAAATTGGAAATATCTTTTTAGGACTGCACCTTACTCTAAGTTCTGCATGAATACTTCTTTTATGTACAACATAACAGGTACAAGGTAAGATTGTGCAAATCTCACCTTACAAAATTGGCTTATCTCAGGGAATATTAAAAAATCTATTGGGAAACAATAGCAATCATCAGGAACTTGGGAATGATCAAGGTTATCCTCACTCATACTGACCTTATCTGCATATTCCCACTTCAATTGAAATATTCAGAATGATGGGTTGCTTTTCATATTTACAGAGTAAATTCCTTAGGGTTTAAGATGCATTTTGCAAGTATAATGAAGACTTTTTAAAATACCTTCCCTTGTATTCTAACAAGAATGTACTTCAAAATTACATCATTGGATGTAATGTGCTTTGAGATCACCAGAGGTTATAAGAGGTACCAAATACATCTAAGTCTTGCATATTTTATTCATAGCAAACAAATAGATTTTCTCATTATCTCTGCTTGTCAGAACTTGGCCAAGTACTCTGCAAGTTCATCTATTTTCAGTAAAAAAACATTCAATGTTAAGTTGAATAGAAGTGTCAGTTGCCTGAAAGCTAAAATTCAAAGGTTTTTCAACATAAGTTGAAGAGCATTAACATAGGATTCAGAGGTCATGTGATCATAGGAATTTGGGTTCAAATGAATCAGATCAAATCACCATGTGACTTAAGGCTCAACGTGCTTGAATAAAGCTGTTTGTATCAGGATAGGAGTGAATGCCCAATGTGAATGATATAGGCCAGCTTCAAACCAAACTAGAATGATGGATTGATACACAGATGGTAAGACGTGGGAGAAGTGTGCCTTTGTAAATAAAAACTCACTACCTGTTCTTGCACAATTAAAACTCATAACGTTCTGAAACTCAATCCACTAAAATCTCAAAAAATTAGGTTAAAATTTACTGTCCATGAAATCCTTTTCCATGCCCCTGCTAAACTTGAGAGAAGAACATTCTTACCTCTTGCAAATCCACTGGTTCAACTTGCTGGTAAAAGTGGCACGAATTCCAAATGGCCAGACCCAGTACAGCAACTGGCCCTTGCAATGCGATAGTGCTACATGGGAGAGCCAGAGTAAGTCCAATCAAAAAACAGTTGATGAAAGTTTGACAACCAGCTAAGCCATAAACCATATCTTACCTGGCTTCTAAACTTGTCAAATGCTTTGAATATTTCTGAATATTGTCAATATTCTGACACATTAGGAGGCATTCAAATACTATTTTAAAATGAAATAATTAAAGAAGTCAAATTATTAAATATTCAAAAGAATAAAAGTAGTTAAATATATTTAAAAATAATTAAGATCTTATAATTTCAGAAGATATGAATATCAATACTTCACCTCTTATAGCTATTCCTCTCTATTGAATAGATTTGCTGTTCCTGTACTAGGTCTAACCTTGTACAGTTTTAACAGGCAGATGTCTTACTGTAATTGCAGCAGAATTACAGGAATTTTACCCTCCAGAGCTGGTCTCCTGAGGAATTTAACATTAGTGTGCTGTAAGGAAACTGCCAGTGAAGAATTGCCAACAAATTCAGGAGCATTCACCTTGGAGTCCTGAACTTGGTGACATTTCCCATCAATTCCCAGCCCGGTATTACCTTCCACCTTGAACAAGATAGCTTCTGAGAGTCCTGTGGTCAACTGAACACTCTGTATTGTCCACCATCCTGGTGTAATTTTGTTTTGGTTTAGGTGGGAATAATTAGTAGGTATCTTATAGCAAGCCTCTCACAAGGCATGCAAGATATATTCCTCAAACAAGGGTAATAATAAAGACCAATTGATTAAAGAATTTCATGTTCATATAAACACATTTTCAAAGGAAAACTTTGCTTCTGGGTAAATACTTTCGTATACTCCCTGACTCTGAGACGTAATCCTGGTGTATGCTCACACCTCTAGAAATTCTTCCTTCAAAATGATCATTGGAACATAAGACTGTCAAACTATCACTTTGTGTACTAATATCTACTTTATGTTGTGCTATTTACTGGTCAGATTGCCTTCAAAACCATAGCTATCTGCCTTATTTTTCCAATATCATCTGAGCTTTTTGCAACCACACTAAATTGTTCAAAACCATTATGAGACATGTTGACAAATGTGCACTTCCAAGTTTTGCTAAAAATCTAAAACTAATGTCGTGATAAATGCATAGAGATTCATTTTCACTATCAATGCTCTGGACAAATGAATAATCCATATGGGTTCTTTTCTTTTCTGATAGTTGTGACTCGTTTTTTTTCTGTTCCCTGCTGTTAAGTCCAATTATTTAATTACCCAATTATCCCCTTTTATCATTTTAACTTTCTAACATGGTTTAAGCTGTAGTATTAAATTCTAGCCGCAATGCAGTTATCTCATTTTTAACTGAGAAAAAAAAGCAATGAAATTAAACAGAAAACCTGCTTTACCATCTGATTTTGGAACACTTTTATATTCTGTATGATTGTATCTTAAACATAGTCATCTCAATTTTTGAAATAACTGTTTGAATTGGGTACATTTTCACCCTGAATGCTTCAAATGCAGACCTTTCAAGCTGAGAATATACTTAAAGAATTCAGATGCTTACCTCCGTCAAGTACCACCTTTTATTTAAAATGCAAAAAACTAGCCTCACGTCTCCCCTGAGAAAAGAAACATCTTTTCAATAAGTTAGCCACAATACGCAGCAAAGCAATAACAAAAATCATGCAGCACATTACACCATTTTATAGAGCAATTAACCATAACTTCCTCCTTCGCTACATAAACAATAAACAAACATTTCACTTGTGATACTAAATTGAGACTGGCAAACTCATTATTTTAAGATAAACACTCCATTTGTGCTGTAAAACAGTGAAAGAAGTGAGAGAGGATTGTACCTTGGCATGGACATACAGCCGACAATCATTCCCTGTTTGCTTCCATCAGGATAACCAATCCACCTAATTTTAAGTCATTTATTTGCCACATTAAGTGCCTTAAGTCATTTAAGTCATGGTGATGAGGCAAATGGGGGGGTTGGCAATTTGGAGATTAGAAGTTGGGGGCAGAGTACATTTTCAACCATAGACTGCTCTGTGTATTGAGAATAGGCAAAAAACAGTAGTCACTATTTGGATATATTACTCAGATTTTATCAAGACACCAATCCAATTGGCACAAGACCTTCGACTTGGGTTTGAGCATCAGAGTTGGCACCTTAAAACAGAAAAGATGCTCATACACTTCCAATGGCTGGCACATCAAATTGGAGAGTCCCATCAAGGAGCATATTTATTTACTGTTTGCTCTGCAAGATGCTTTACTTAACGAAACTGCTGTGATACATCTGACTCAAGCCTTTCAATGTTTATTAAAGGAGTTTTCTGGGCATGTCCAGCTGTTGCCTAACATGAAGATTTATTCCCTTCAAGTTTAGTTACAGTTGTTTTTAAGACAAACAGCTGGATTTTTATTAAAATTTACCACATGTTCCAGAGTGAATTTGGGACACAATTGATCTCTTGAAGCCTACTGACACAAAACTATTCCAACTCTTTCAACCTCCATTCATCCTCAAACCATCTCCCCTGTATTCTTTACCAAACTTGGCCCAAGTGATAACTGTCACTACATTACTGGCAATGGGAGCACACCTTCTATCACAAGAGTCTATTTCCTTAATTAGGTAAACCAGCCATGTACACGATATTCCTAATGTAAGTTCACCAGGACTCCAGATAAGTGGAGCAAGAGTCTTGTACTAAATCGTTTAGCATAAGGGATAACATACCATTTGCCTTCCTGCTTTCTTTTAATTGGGCCTTAAGCTATTACAAGGTGTGCAATTGTTCTAGGACATTTTGAGGTCTCATTTTAGGCCCCATGATAAATCAGGTGGCACCCTTCAGTACAGCACAGATGGAGGCTACAGAAGGAGATCAATGAAGAAAGTGATCATGAAAGGCACTTTGGCAATGAGGAGTGTGATTAGGAGCAATAGAATGGTGGCAGGGCAATTAGCAGCCTGACAGAGGAGGGCACGAGTGATGCAGCTAATAGAGCTACTGACTCACAACTCCATTGACCCTGCTTCCAGTCTCCCCTCCAGTGCTGACTGCATGGAGTGTGCACTTTTTTCCCCATGACCTTGTGAGTTTCCTCCAGACATTCCAGTTTCCTCCCATATCTCAAAGACAGGCAGGTTGGTAGGTAAGTTGGCCACTGTAAATTGCTCCTAATGTGCAGGTGAGCGGTAGAATCTGGAGGGAGTTGATGGCAATGTGAAGAGAAGAAAATTAACAAATTAATGTAGGATTAGTTTAAGTGGGTGCCTGATGACTGGCACAGACACAGTGGGCTGAAGGGCCTGTTTACATGCTGTATGACACCATGACTCTAGACCAAAGCTTTATCCCTTCCATTGTCTACAGTGTCTATTCATTGTGCCTCACTACTAATGATTCCTGTCTTCATTCCTTTTAAATCATTTCTGCCAAAATCAGAAGGCACCTTCAGAAGTTATCGAGCAGGATTCACCAAACAATGGCAACAATTCTATCTGTCCCATCTCTATGACTTAATTCAGTGGAGACATAATGCCTTTAACCAGACTTCCCTGCCCACTGGTGCTGGGCACAGACTTAGATCACCCCTTGGAGAGAACAAGGACTCCACACCAGATGCTGCTACAGCAGAGCAGAGCTCTGGTGAGACAACACCTAAAGGACTGCATACAGTTTTGATATTTAAGGAAGGTTGAGATTCTCTTAAGCTCAGTACAATACAACAAGTATTCATTGGATTGACTCCTGGGATGAAGTTGTTGTCCTGTGAGGAAGGATAGAGCAGAATGAACCCATGCTCTCTTGAGTTTAGAAGAGTGAGGAATGATCTCATTGAAATGTGTAAAGTTCTGAGGGGCCTTGACAAGGTAGATGCTATGAACTTGCTCCCCTGTTGGAACACTGGAACAGACAACTTGTTTCACATTAAAGGATCAGCCACTTAGAACGAAGGTGAGGAGGTTTATTTTCTCTCTGAAGATTGTGGATCTTTGAAATTCTTTACCTCAGAAAGTCATTATGTACAATCAAGCTGAGGCAAATATTTGAACTTTAGGGAAATCAATGGTGATGAGAATTAGTCAGGAAATTGGACTAAGGTTAGATCTGCAAATAAAATGTGGTGCTGAGATATGTCAAGCGCTACATTTTGGAAGGAAGAATGAAAAGAGACAATATAAACCAGAGGGTACAATTCTAAAATATGTAGAACAGAGAGATATAGGCATAAAATTCATCGAAAGCGGTAGAACAGATTGAGAAAGTGGTTAAAGAAGCAGATGGGATCTTTATAATACAGGCATAGAGTACAAGAGTGAGGAAGTCATGATAAATGTTTTTCTGCCAGATTACCTTATTGAACATCAAGGCAGGCTTGAGGGACCATTTGGCCTGCACTTGCCCCTATTTCTTGTGTTCATGTTCTTCCATTCATTTGGCCCCGGTTCCTCGACTGGGAGTAATCACTATTTCACCTTCTGTAGAGGAAGAACTCTTATTCTCTACGTATTCTCCCTTAGGATCAACAGCTTTCCCAGTGAAACCTATTCTGACCAATCTTAATTTTATTTTTTTTAAAGAAAATGCTTTGATAAAATGTAATAGATCCCAAGGGTTAAAAAGAAAGTAAATTAAATTTAAGATAGTGGAAACTGAAAAGAAGGAAAGGTCTGATAATATGAGCAGAAGCCTTTAAGAAATCATTTTTGACAGTTAACAGTGGTGTAAGTTTCCAAATACATCCACTGTGCAACAGTGTGAGTCTGCACCAATTCATTTCAATGATGTACCCCAGTGGCAAAACACTTCCTTCAAGTGTTTGTTTCTCATTTGCAGTTGTCTGCTGCTGAGACTGGTTTATTCCTTTGGTGTGAATCTGGTTACATGTGCATGTTGCAAATCCAGTCAAACTTGCATGACTACCCCCATGAAGTCTGGTCACAGGAATAATGTTTCCACTAGTGCAGAAGAACAAAATAAATGAGGGCATTGATACAAGAATACAACACAGTCAAAAAGACATCACATTGGGAATTCTTAACACCTTTACCTAAAGGACAGCAAGAATGGGGAACTCGCTACTACAGGGAGTAGATGGAGCAAATGTTACAGTTGCACCCAATGGAAAGCCAGGTAGGGATATGAGGGAGAAGGGGATCGAAGGTTCTATGGATAGTTGAGGAAAAATGAGCAGGAATAGGAGGAGTTTCAAGAGGAGCATAAATTCCAGTAGTAGTTATTTGACTTGTTTCTGTGTTATTTATTTATGCAGACCTTTGTTATTTATTGTTTAAAATTATTATTACACCTTAAATATCTCCCATAAGGTGCAAACTGTCAGCATTATAACAACATATGTGTGATTCCATTGCTATTCGTTCCAATTTCATAGCTTGAGCTAAGATTTCTCCAACAGCAAGCCGAGTAAGATACCATTTTCCATTCCTTAACTGCATTCTGAGTCAGAGCCTTAGCTGTGTATTAAACAATAATTCGAATGTGGGATTCTCTATAACTTCACACATCACTACGTGAATCTGTGAAACTGCTGATACTGCATGGAAAATAAACACAGGATAAGTGACTGGCAGGGTGAAACAAGGCTGATACTCAAATGAGCAGTCCTGCTGTCATCATAAACCACAAGATTGAAGACCGAACAGTATGTGGGCTGCAGCAAAATCCCAAGATTGAATTACTCCCTTAAAAATTCACTGCAAGCTGTTTGTTATTCATTCTAATAGATGTAGTGAATAATTTAAACCATGTTTGTTTGCAATTTTTCCTGCAGTTGTGCAGCAACCAAATTCTGTGGAGTATAGAAAATAAGATTTACATATGAAGCAAAAACTTGGCAAAGTTGAATCAGATACTGGACTCAGGGAAATGGTATTGTATTACAGGGTAGCTATCAGCAGGATTGATAGTACTCCCCATCAATGAATAGATCTTTTAATATGTGTTTATTTATGACTCTGACATCTGACAGTGATTACAGGGCAATATTCTCAATAGGATAGAATTTTATCAGATCACTTAAATTAACTTTAAGTAATTTCTTTGATCCAACACTAATGAATCATCTATCAAAATCTTTCATCTGCCAATTTTCTCCATTCCAAATCTCTTTGTTCATGTTTGTAATGAAAACTGTCTATGCAAGTTTGTCACATTGTGGTTGTACCTTTCTCCCAATGGTGGCAATGCAGCAGCAGCAGCAGCACTGACAACAGTTACAAGTGAAAAACTAACAAAATGCAGCTCATCAGAAATGGACACAAGAGTTTCTAATGGAAGTAAAAAGAATATATGAGTTAATTACATTATTCATAAAGGGACTGAATGCACCCAAGTGTGAGATCCAATCATATCCCACTCTCTTAGCTCACCTGAACATTGCATTAGATCTTGGCTCCCCAAGTGGAATGAGATGGAAGCTCATTAAGCATTCTCAAATGCTACCAATCCTCTTTATTTTGATTAGTCACATATTAAATCAGGCTTTATTGAATTACTTGATTTTGTGAATATATATCCATGTCTTAGTGCTCAGGCTTCCATATTCTATCAGTTGTGTTTTCATTTGCATCTACATGATTTCAAACTGTTGGGCATGCAGTTCTCTAAAATCAAAATTGGAGACAGAAAGACAAGGGTGAAGCAGATGTTAAGGATTTAGTGGAGAGTAAATATATCTGCCAAGGTAAAGTTAAAATCTAACTGTCATCAAGAGGATAGAAAGCAAGCATGTTGTGGGTTATGTGTACCCAAGGGAACCAAAATTAACTGGTCGGCAGCATTCAAATAAATGCGATATGAAACAAGGAATAAGTGGATCAAGGCAGGAAAAGAGTGGGTGCCAAATGTAATGTTAACTTCCATGGATAACTCACACTAATAGGGCAGAGATGAGTTTGTTCCCAGTTGCAATACCTGCCTTCAATAACTGACCCAGACGGATAAGATAATGTAAGGGCCAAGTGGGCTATAATCTAAGCAAGCAGATGCTTAGTGTACCAAGCATCTCTGTAATAGGTCAAGATGAAATTGGATGCAAATCTAGTGCATATGTGTTTATTTGTAAAGTTTGTATATGTTTGCATCAGTACTCAAGCAATTGCTTTTGTCATAGTGTGCATTTGAGAGAACGTGTGATTGCACCTTTGAGTATGTGCAAGCGGTGAGAGAGAGTGTGAGCCTGCATTAGCACACACTAACACCCATACAAACTTCCAGTTGAGCTTGCAAGGTATTGATCATGTGGCAGCTGGCCATTGTTAATTTTCCTGTTTACAAGCCAAGGCTAGCATGTTTTAAATTGTCTGTGCATCTAATTCAATGGCAATTGCAAAATATCTATTTCTGCCAGAGAAGGCTGGAACAGTCCTCAGGGTTCAGTAGTTCTTCCATACACACCACTTGATGGTGTGCCAGAGATGCTACTGCAAGATAAATGTAAGATTCACTAGATTTCTTTGAATATCTTATTTCATTTCAACCCAACTTATATTTGTGCTCAGAAATAGCTTGTTCAATGAAAATACTTTTGGTCTCCTTCAGGGGCACGCTGCATTTTTTAAAAGATTTTCTCCCGAGTATGAATACAAACATTCAACATACAAAAATCGCTTTGCTTTTGGCAAGGATTTGCATAAAAAGCCATAATGGTCATGGGTAATTCATGTCGCCTGTCAAAATGATTCGTACTTTTACCTGATTAAATTGGCACCTCTTTCATTTTCGAGAAATTTACAGAACCAATGGCAAGAGAAAAATCAATGCATAAAATATTCAGTTCTATTTGGGATAATTTTATTTTGAGTACCAGTTAATTTTCATATCTCACCTTCCCTTTCATTCGATAAGCAAAGAAAGGAAGCATCATCCTGAGGCTTCAATTTACTGAGGGGTTAACCGCTTAATACGCAAGCAGAAAGGTATAATATAATCTGGCAAACCCTTGAGTATTTTCAATGCAACATCACTTAAGCACATATTTAGCATTATGCTCATTAAGTGCTAATTGCTCTCAATTCTTAATTATTGTTTTGTTCACATGCTGTGGCCGCCACCTCCCTTTTCACCTTTTCCCTTCCTCCCCTACACTACCCCCCTCTTGCCCACCAAACCCTCTCTTTCCTAACTTATGTGGTGTTAAAATTGATGCCAGATGTTCAAAACAATCAGGTGTTCCAATTCGGCCCAATTGTAATTGCTTCTTTCCTCTACCCCACACTTGATCAGGATATTGTCGTTTTCTGGATTTTTATTTTCACAGTGACAAGGATGCTTGGACAATTGCCAATCTTTGGATTTGCCTCAATATCCCATGATGCACAACATGAATATTCTTTAAGAGCAGCTCAGAAGGTTTAGAATTTCATTTTGTCCCATTTTCTTGGTTCTACACTCGTCTTCCTACTACCCATTATCTTTTTGGGGCTTAGGGGTCACTACAGTTCTTCCAACCCTGTTCTGTTTTTGCTAAGTCTTTCAATGGGTCTCTCTCAGTGCCCCAGATTCTTCAGCTCAGCTTCTCCAGCACTTCATCATGTTCTAGATAGGCAGTCTCACTTCTGCTAACCTTTGTATCTCCATCTTATTGGTATTGGTATTTGTTTATTATTGTCACTTGTACCGAGGTACAGTGCAAAACTTGCCTTGCATACCGATCGTCCAGGTCAATTCATTACACAGTGCAGTTACATTGAGTTAGTACAGAGTGCATGGAGGTAGTACAGGTAAAAACAATAACAGTACAAAGTGTCGCAGCTACAGAGAAAGTGCAGTGCAACAAGGTGCAAGATCACAACAAGGTATATTGTGAGGTCAGAGTCCATCTCATCGTATAAGGGAACCGTTCAATAGTCTTGTCACAGTGGGTAGAAGCTATTCAAATGATGGAATTAGCTTCCATTAAGGCACATGACTAACCAAATGATGCTGGAGGAACTCGACAGGCCGGGCAGCATTCGTCAAGAAAAGCAGGTGGTCAATGTTTCAGGTCAGGACTCCTCCTCAGGACTGAAGATAGGAAAAGGGGAAACCCAATATATAGGAGGGAAAAGCAGAGCAGTGATAGGTGGACAAAAGAGGGGAGGTGGGGTGGGCACTAGATGGTGATAGATAGATGCAGGTAAGAGATAGTGATAGGCAGGTGTGATGAGGAGGGGAGAGCAGATCCACTGGGGGGGGGGGTTGGGTCAAAGGTAAGGAGAGATAAAAAAGAGGGTAGAAAAAAGAGAGATAGGAAACGAAGAAAAGAAGAAGAATGGTTGGGGTGTGTGTGGGGGATTACTTAAAGTTGGAGATTTCAATGTTCATGCTGTAAGGCTGCAAGGTTCTAAGATGGAGAGTGAGATGCTGTCCCTCCAGTTTGTCCTCCAGGAGGCAGAGGCCGAAGTCCACTGCCAGGAGAATTCCAAGCACAAACTGGAGGAACAGCACCTCGTTTTCCATCTTGGAACCCTGCAGCGAATGGCATGAACATTGAATTGTCCCACTTTAAGTAATCCCCACCCCCCCCAACCATGTTTCTTCTTTTCTTCCCTTTCCTATCTCTCTTTTTCTACCCCCTTTTTTTCTCTCCTTACCTTTGACCCATCCGCTGGTGGACCTGCCATTCCCCGGTGAATCTGCTCTCCCCTCGTCTCCCGCAGCTGCCTATCACTATCTCTTACCTGCATCTACCTATCACCATTTTGTGCCCACCCCACCTCCCCTCTTTTGTCCACCTATCACTGCTCTGCTTTTCCCTCCTATATATCGGGCTTCCCCTTTTCCTATCTTCAGTCCTGAAGGAGGGTCCTGACCTGAAATGCTGATCGCCTGCTTTTCTCCACGGATGCTGCCTGGCCTGCTGAGTTCCTCCAGCACCATAGTGTTTTTCATCTAGATTCCAGCATCTGCAGTCCTTTGTTTCTCTACATGACTAACCCATCTCCGGTGTTTCTTAGTCATGATGATACTCAGATCTTCCATGCTGCCCTATGTAAATAGGTCTCAGTTTGAGCTTATTCTGGGCTGAAAGATATAGGAGATTTTTCTGAAGCAGGTGGTAGGAAATGAAAACAGTTTGAGCTATCATCATCTGTCATTCCCAGCATTCTGCACTACAGCAACTGTTTAAAGCTCTGATAAATCTTGACCTTGCTTTAAATGTTTTATTTGGATGATTCCCAAACTCTATTTAAACTCCAGAAGACATTCCCAGCTCTGATTCTGTTGCAGATGTCCTGACATTCCACCAGCCTGGTTGGTGTTGCCAAAGTGCATACTTCTGTGTTGGTGAGAAGGTGATTCTCTGTACTGGTCCTTGCAAGCCGAAGTTAAAGGTCATGACATCTGTTTAGTTTGATTAATTCCAGTATGATTGGACTGATAATGAACTACATTGTTTCTAAGTATTTCTTTGTTAACATTTTTGTTCTTTTTGATATTGGTTGCTACTGTTTTTACTGCCCTTTGATTTGAGCACAATTCCTTCACAGTGCAGCATATGCAACTCCAGAGGATCAAAAGTAAAGAAACTGTGTCACCAAGCTCTTGTAATTTCACTGCCAGAAGACTGCAACTACTGAACAATAAATGTCAGAGATAACAGTGATCTGTTTGTGCCAAAAGCATGGGAGAATACATTTTTCCTATGCTGCATTCACTCGTTTATAGGTGTCATTATGCAGTAGGGGTTTGAACTAATTTCCATCTAACTCCCACAGGCTTTGCAATTGCAAAAGACTCCAATTCTTATTTAAATGTGTTGTTGCATAATATAAATATTTTAAATTATGAATTTTAACGTCACACCCTTTTGCTGTGAAGTGCAGGGAGCAGGAAGGTGTTTCCCAATTAAATCATATATTGCAGTCTTCAGTGATTTGATGGAGGTGGAAGTGAAAAGACGAGCTTATGATGGTTATGTGAGGTTCATATTAAGCCTCCCACAGGTTTAAGCTGACTCAGTGAATAAAGACTAAAATGCAGCACTGGCTTTGTGTCTCAGCTGACTGGTACAGGTAGTATTGAAACACAATTGCAATCCCACTCACATTTAGGGGTTTACCTTTCCCTGGAATCTAAACCAATCCTACATTATAAATTATGGAGTACTAGAAGGATTCAGTGGCAGAAAATCTATTTAAGCAACTTCATAAATGCTGACTCAAAGTAATGGCCGCCTTCTATGCACTATATAAGCCTTTTCATTGCAGAAGGAGATGGGCAAGCTTACTCCAAAAACTGTCCCATTAAGTCAAACAAATGAACTGATATTTTAGATAGTCAGACATATAGATAATTATATAACAATAAACGTCCTCCATCCCAGACTCAGATCCATTGTTTTATTTTTATTTTTAGTATTTCCTTCCTAATTATGTCCCCTTCAATAGTCTATCTTTGATATATTGCCCCTGTGTCCAAAGTTCAGAAATAAGCTATGGCAGTGAGTACATCAGGTCCCTTCACACCTTCCCAAACCCAGCTAACCCCAAAATAACAAATTTCACGTCATATATCAGTGAAAATAATTCTGACTCTGAGTTGCTTTGGGCTTTTGTGCAATTATGCTCTTCAAAGGGGTCGTGCAGTCAGGATGTCAGGATCTCCATAATAAAAGCAATTAAAAAAGGATTAAACCCAGGAACAAAGTCTATGAGAGAGCATGAGGGGAGAAAGTTAACAATGAGCAAAAAAGTATACTTTTACAAATATATTAGCAGAATTATTATTGAAGGCAGAGTTAAGAGTCCCTTGGTGGGAGAGGACTATCAATTGATAGGTGATCAAACGTGTTGGTGAATTTTAATGAGTCTGTACACAAAAGAAAGACCCTGGAGAGTGGTATATGCTGAAGGGGCTGAGAGAGGGAATTCACCAAAAAATTGTAATAGATAAAACTAATTTTTAAATAAATTAGTTAAGATAAATTGATAAGATACATTTTGGGAGGATAAGTGAGAAAATTGTCAAGGCTTATAAAATTATGGTCCTGATCTCAACATGGTCATATTGTGTGAGGGACTGAAGGACTCCAGGCATTCGAGAAGGTTCTTCAGGTTGATAAGGCTATATAGAAAAAAATGGAATTTTAGGTTTTATCTCAATTGGTAATGAAGAATACAGCAATGAAGTGATGATGAGTTTCTATAAATCCTTAAGGAGGCCTCATAAGAGTGCTGTGAGCAGTATTGCTTTCCACAACATAGGAAAGACATGGGAGTTTAGTATGGTAGAGCACAAATTTGCAACTATGATATATAGTATATACCCATACAGAAAATATCTTGATAAGTGGTGTTGTTTGTCATATCATATTACTGTGGATTCAGACACATAATTTTCAGTTATTAGAGGATATAAAGAATATAAATAGGCAGATAGAAATAGGCTGTGTTCAATGGCTGAGAGGCTCACATGAGGAGCCCTTGATACAAGCTTAAATTTAAGAAATTTAGAGCAGGAGAAACTAAAGATGAAATTTTCAGAGAAGCTGTGAAATTCATTTCCATGGTTGTGACAAAAACCAAAACAACGGGGTTAGATTAGTGGATGAAAGAAAGGAGATAAAGAGAACAAGGTGGGTAAACATGATGAGAATGAGAGCAACATACAAAAGAACTGGAGGAACTCAGCGGGCCAGGCAACATCTATGGAGGGAAAGGAATGGTTGAGATTTTGAGTCGAGGCCCTTCATCAGGACTGGAAAGAGAGAGGAAATAACTATGATAAAAAGGTGGGGAGAGGGGTTGGAGCAAGAGCAGGTGAGAGTTGGATCCAGGCGAGCGGGGTTGATAGGCAGGTGAAAGAGGGAGGAGAGTGAGAATGATGCAAGAAGCTGGGAGGTGATAGGTGGAAGGGATGAAGAAGATGGCATGGCAGGTCAAGGAGACCGAGGCCTGGAGCTCTGGGAGAGGGCCAGCAGATATCTGTGCATATCAGTGAGGGTAGTGTGTAGAATATGGAGGGAGAATCAGAGAGAGAAGCAATCAATGGAACTTAAATACCTGGAGTCCTTGCTGGGGCCAAACTGGGAGGCCTGGAGACAGAACTGGAACCACGTGGAACAAGATGGCAGCAGAGACAAATGCCCAGGAAGGACACATGGCTGTGGTAGCAAGTCTGGGTGAACATGTGGTCGAAGAACCGGCGAGCAGCAGAGATCACAGAGGGGGAGCAGTGAGGGAGGGTCTCGCAGTGTCTCCATGATGAAAATGTATTGCTGCCCTGTGCAGTGAGCATTGATGTGGGCTGTTTGGCTTGAATGGCCAGTTTCTATTATATAATTTCCATGTGGCATCTATATATATGTAACTAGCCTCCTACAAAATCATTGTAATTCATTTTCTTCTCAACTCAATTAAAAAATAAAGAAAATACAGGATTTTAATCTCCTAAATGGCATTGCCATTCATCACAGGATGCATGTTATAATTGAACTTATCCTCTGGAAATCAGAGGAAATGTGCAATGGGTTATGAAGGGGTTGGCTAATATGAAACATCAATAGGAATTAATATTTAAAAGTCAAAGTTGAGTTATTGTCATATGCACAAGTACATGTATGCCCAGGTGCAATGAAAAACTTACTTGCAGCAGCATCAAAGGCAATAGCATCATATAAGCAGCATTCACAAGAAAGCATAAATTAAACATAAAATATACACAATTGTTACAAGAAAGAACACAATTGGAACAGAAAAAACAAAGTCCATTTTAGTGCAAAGTGATCAAAGTGGTCATAGTGTTGCTAAACTGTAGTGATTAGGATTGTGCCAGATGGTTCAAGGACTGAACCTGGTGGGGTGGGACTTCAGGTTTCTGTACCTCCTGCCTGATGGTAGCTGCGACAAAATGGCATGGCTCCGATGCAAAAGACATGAGGATTCACTTCAGATCTGTTCCACCCTGGGTTTTGTTATTGCTTATGTAGATATAAGGCCGCGTAAGCCAATTCAGACAGACTTAACTCAGCCTTAAAGAGATAATTGGTGCCAATGAACTTGAGACTCCTCTTTGTACCAGAGAGGTTATGAGAACCACACCATGAAACCACCACAATTACAGAGCAATTCTATAGCGATTTCATTGCAGCATCATTAATTAATTTGAAAAATCGTTTTAAATGTGTTAATTTTGAAAGTGGAACCTAAAAACTGCATAAAATGGAAATCTGAACTAAAAACAGAAAATGCAGGCAGGGATCCTCAGGTTCAGTGACAACAATGGACAGAGAAACCAGTATAACATTTCTGGTCAATGTCCTTTCATCAGGGTGAGAAAAAGTTAGAAATCAAACATTATGCAGGACAGACAGATGAGTGGAAAGAGAAAAGGGAATGTCTATGACAAGTTGGAGACAAGAGAGTCTGAATGCCACAGGTGATGATGGTACCAGCTGAGGTAGGGTGGTGAAGGCTGGTTAACCATATTCGATCCATCTGGTGGAGTGTAAATATAAGATCAAAAAGAACAGCATTAGAGGTCAAAAACACAGAGGTCAGAGAGGGATGGAGAATTAAAGTGACAGACAACTGGAAACTCAGGATCACCCTTAAAGACTGAACAAAGGTGTTATATAAAGTGGAGACACAAGACAATACAGATGCTAGAATCTGGAGCAGAAAACAAACTGCTGCAGGATCTCGGAACTCATGCTGGGTTTTGACCTAACATTTCGACCATCCCTTTGCCTACACTAATATGCCGCTTGACTCGCTGAGTTCCTCCAGCAGTTTGTTTTTTTTTGTTCTGCAAAGTGGTCACCTGAACTGTGCTTGGTTTATCCAATGTACAGGAGACTACAGAAGAGTACAGAATGCAGTACACTGAATTGGAAAAGTGCTGGAAGGAGTGTTTGGGTCCCTGGATGGTGGAAAGAGTAAAGGTTAAAAGGCGGGTGTTGCATATCCTACAGTTGCACAGGAAGGTGCTTTGAAAATGGCAGTAGATGTTGATGGAGCGAGGAGAGTGAACCAGTGAGCCACAGAAGCAATAGACCC
Source organism: Pristis pectinata (assembly GCF_009764475.1). Classification (NCBI taxonomy): domain Eukaryota; kingdom Metazoa; phylum Chordata; class Chondrichthyes; order Rhinopristiformes; family Pristidae; genus Pristis; species Pristis pectinata. Next base: position 90,087,327 of record NC_067409.1, read on the forward strand.
TTCAGACTCGTAAAAGGAGAGGGGAAGGAATGATGTCTATAATGATGGTTCTGTATTGAAGGTGGCAGAAATTGCAACATGTGACATGTTGAATGTGAAGGCAAAAGAGATGAAAGAAGAGCCAAGGGGAACCACATCTTTGACCTAAGGTGGAGGAGATGGGGTAAGACCAGAAATGGGAGAAATGAAACAGATGCCACTGATGGTAGATGGGATAGCAAGGTTAAGAAAAGATACATCTTTGAATCTGTTCTGATGATGATGCGTTCCGCAGCAGGGTTCTGAGATGTCTTCCTTTTTTATAACTATGGTTTCTCCTCATATTATGGTCTGCTGTAAGTTGAAGAAACCAAATTCAGATTGGCCGACCACTTTGCAGAACACCTCTGTTCAGTCCACAAGGGTGACCTGAGCTTCCACTTGTCTGTCATTTTAATTCTCCATCTAACTCCCACTCTAACCTCTTTGCCATTTTGCCCTTACACTGTTCCAACAAAGCCCAACATTAGCCTGAGGAACAACATCTCATCTTCTGACAAAGCACGCTGTAGCCTTCAGGGCTCCAGATTGATTGACAATTCCAAATAATTAGCCTTTCAAATTTCAATCAGAGGTGGCAAATTCTGACGAAAGGTCATCAATCTACAATGTTAACTCCGTTTTCCTCTCTTCACAGATGCAGCTTGATCTACTGAGCATTTCCAGCATTCTCTTTTTTTCAAATTCCAAATATCTACAGTGTTTTCTAACTCAAACTTTCAGCATTATTTTCCTCTCTCCTTCATCTCCTTTTTACCTCTCCATCAGACATATGAGCTGTGATTAACCTTCCTCTCTCAGCTGGCACCATCAACAGTTGTATCATTAAGATTCTCTTGGTCTCTACCCTCTCACTGATATTACCTCTGTTCTCTTTGCCACCCACCCCCCCCCCTTCCCCTTTCTTTCCAACATAAGAATGGTTTGATTTCCAGACTCTAATGGAGGGTCAATAACCTGAAATGTTAATTCAAATTCTCTCTCCACAGATGCTGCCTGACCTGCTGAGTATCTCCAGCATTTTCTGCTTTTATTACTGTTGATTTTGAAACATTCTTTGCAGAAGTTCTTTTCACTACCAAACACTTTCATAAACTGTAGTACGTTATGCTGAAAGGAAGGTGGTTTGATTTGTTATGTAAAATTTAACTGATTAAAATCAGATGGAAAAAATGTCATGAGGTTAAAATAATAATTTTGAACAATTACTGTCTCTGAAGTAATTTGATTGGATTGGTATCTATCAAATTGAATATTGTCAACCTAAAGTAATTAAAGATCATTGACATGCCTTTTGATTAATTAAACTGGTTTTGGAAATGACCCGTTTTAAGGTAAATGTGCAAATTTTAACCAAACTTTTGTTTTAAGATAATTCAGGTGATCAATTATAGAAGGAGCATAATTTAACAAATGTTAATTTAATTCTTCAAATAAATTGTTCTGTATTTAATTAAATCATGAATAGAAAATATATTGTATGCTTCATCCCAAACTGTTAATATTCATAAAACCATGTCTTTGAAACTGAATTAGAAGTAACTGGACTGAGTAAGGTTAGATGATTTGTCCTTTGAAATGTTAAGCTATATCCATTACAATAATTAAAATATGCAGAGAATATTGATGAATCACTGATTCACTTAGTCTTACCACATTCCGACATGGCTGCAATCATAATAAAATAATTAGTGGCAGACAAGCCACATTCAGGGTTCCCTTTTCAATCTTATTCACTTACTAAATTTTTGCTTCTTGTCTTCATTTTCAGCATAGTTACAATGGCTTTCTGTGAAGCACCAAACCAGAAATGAGCAGTCAGTGATACACAAAGTCTTCAGCCTAAACCTTAAGTCACAGATATTGCCCAGAATTTCTATTCAGAATAACAGTGAGACAGGATATGACCAGTATAAGGGAGAAATCTGATGGCAATGTGTGGAATGAGAACCTGTACAATTTAGCATTGAAATCAGCAACACCCTTCTCCTCTCTAGGATGCAACATTGTACACTTCATCAAGGCAGTCAATGCTGAATCAGTCAACTGATGTGATTTATAAATGTTGAATGATGTATAACTGAGGTTTTAACAGCCATAATTATTGCTGAAAACAATTCTTACTTGTATGATTTCTAACACTTTCAGAGTTAGTTTCAAGCCCAAGCAATTGAGAGACTGGCTTAGAGATTCAGTGTTCACATTCAAAGAAAGAACACCAATTACTCAGTTAACTGCGGTTTAATCATCTGTCAGTTGGTAGCCAAACATTACAACCATGTTGCAAGCCCCAACTTCTTCTAAGCAAACATACTGTAGGTCCAATCTGATATATCTATGTGGACTCGACTTGGTTTTTTACAAAACTAAATTGCTGATCACCAAGCTAATTATTCTATTCCATGACTAGCTGAGTTTATTTCTTATTTCAACTGAACCATCACAGTCTTTCAATCCCACCAAATTTTTGTTACATAGTTCATATTAATGAACCATTGTGTGGAAGACAAATTGATCCAGTTATGTCTTTCACTCAATAATATTCTAAAGTTTCATAATTCAGTCATTCAATGTGTTTCAGATCATATTAGGAAAGTATTTAATTTTAAGAAATGTAGTTACAAAGTAAATAAATTACAGAAAGTGAATTCTAGCAGAAGTTCAGATTGGATAGCATGTGCATCAAATGATGACCGTTTTTCTTTTGAGGATTCACACCCAGTAGCCCTGTCGCCATTTAATGGAAAGGTTCACTTCATTGGAGCTGCATTACCAATTCAGACATTGTAATGTCTTCTTCCATTTATATTTCACTTACAATATAAAAATCATTCAAAGCATTCACTGAGTTATTGCAAAGGAAAATATTGCAGATCTTGGAAAACAGAAACAAAAGCAGTAAATGCTATAAGTGCTCACAATATCCAGGAAGAGAGAAACAAGTTTGAAGATGCAGAGAAAGGGGGAAATGAAGGAGAATATAAAAGGGAAGATCTGTGATAAGGTGGAATGCAGGGAAAATTAAATGACAAGAGGCACGATGATGCAAGGTGAAAGAAGGCAACAATGGAATCAGTGAAAAAACAAAAGCCAGATCTAGAAGTGTAAATGGAAATAGCAAGATCAATGGGGTAGATTTACCACCTTGATGCCATGCTTAAACTGAAGCTTACCCTGATATCTCCACAGTGCTGCACCACTGTACTGCTGGTTGAACCTGCCCATTGACTGTGCTCTATTTTAGAGTCATGCAGCATTGAAACACACCTTTTGGTCCGTTGAGTCCATACTAACCATTAAGCACCCACACACACCAATCCTTCTTAATTCTCCCCACATTCCCATCAATTCCCTGAGATCCTACCACTCACCTTTAAACTAAGGGCAAGTTACAACTGCCCATTAACCTACCAACTTGCATGACTATGGTATGTGGGAAACCCATGCAGTCACATGGAGGAGATGCAAACTCCACACAGAAACAGCAGAGGTCAGGATAAAATTCAGGTTACTGCAGCTATGAGGCAGGAGCTCTACTAACTGTGCCACTCTGCAGAGTGTGAAGGGATGACTCAGGCCTGAAGCATTGACTGGTTCCTGGTGTCCACAGATGCTGCACTGATCTGCTGAAAATGTCCTCTATCGCACAAGGGACCTTAAAGGCATTGTCAACAACAAGCCACATCACACAATGATAACATGCCACTGTGCCTGATCACATAGCCATTCTGATGTTACAGTGCTTAGGAAAAGCATTTGAATGCTGCCTTTGTTAAATTGAACCCTTATCTGAAGGTTCAGATGGATGTGAGAAATTCTACAGCACTCTTTCATTCATTACTTCCACCATCAGTTCATTATGACTGTTAAATGTGCTGCCTACAAATACATTGCAGATACTAGCCAAGACCTTTACCACAGTACCTCCCAACCTCACAAATAAGATAAGATAGCCTCACGATCTACCTCGTTATGACCTTGCACCTTATTGTCTACCTGCATTGCACTTTCTCTGTAGCTGTGGCACTTAATTCTGCATTCTGTTATTGCTTTACCTTGTACTACTTCAATGCACTGTGTAATGAATTGATCTGTATGATTGGTATGCAAGACACGTTTTTCACTGCACCTCGGCACATGTGACAATAATAAACTAATTCCAATTCCAAACTTTCCCACCTAAAAGAACAGGGGAAGCAGGTGACACAAGGATGCAAACACTTGGAAATTCTCCTTTAGGTCACATACCATCCTAACTCACCATCCCTTCATTATTGCCAATTTAGAATAATGACATCATTGGAATACTGATATCAAGCTTTCAAATTTGGTAGCGTCTCAGGGGAATTGATGGGAATGTGGGGAAAATAAAATTTGAAAGATTTCAAATCCTTCAGGCTCTAGAAGGCAACCCACTGGTATCCTTTCACCAAATATATCTATATCCTACAATAAATAAACATAAAACTTAAAATTTTTTAACAGAGCAAGAGTCAAGAACTTCAAGGGATAAAACCAAGAGAAGGAAAAACTTTAAATACTTTGACAGAACAAAAGTCAATAACTTCGAGAGATAAACCAAGAGGAGGAAAAAACAAAACTAGCAGAAAAATCCACAAGAAGAAAGGAAACAAAAACATCCATAAATAGAGGAAATGTAATCTGGAAAGTCACAAAACAGATCTGAAAGGGATTAAAGGATTAATTCCATATTTAGTTATTTAGCTTTTAGTATAGTCATAGAATTACCAAAGTCGTGTGTATATTAACTAGGTGTGGGGATGATCAGGCTTTCTTCCTCTTCCATCAAATTGTGATGAGGTTTTAATTTTTAAAAATGTCATATTGAGCAGACTATTTCTATCTGAAAGTGGGAGAAATGATATTAGAGCAACATAAATAGAAAATGGTTTGGGATTATGTTCAAAAATAGCAGGCTGTGAAAATCTTTGATACTATGTAGGCATCACTGTTGCCTGAAAGATTTCAAATCCTTAAAACAGCCTTTAAAATTCTGATAAATGTAGCTTCACATCTTTCTGCCAAAAAACAGAATATTAGAAATAAACAAGGGAGGGGATTTAAATTTACAAATTCTATACTTTTCCTTTTTTTTCTTTCTGGAACTTCATGTTCTCTATTACATTATTCATTGTAACAAATATTGTAAATACAGTGAAGTAAACTTCTAAGTTGTTTAATGGGAAAAGTTTTGTAATATGATATGCCATCCTGTGACAGATTTGCATTAGTTCTTGTGATATGTATATCACTGATAAGGCCGGCATTTGTTACCAGCTCAAAATGATTAAAGAAGGCAGTGGTGGAACTTGACCAGACATGGTAAATACCATTATTTTCATTCAACTCAAGGACTCGCTAGAGCATATTAGAGAGACAATTAAGTGTCAACCATATTGACATGGGACTGGAATCACATATAATCAGATAAAATAAGGATGGTAGATTTAACTCCCTAAAGGACATTAGTGAACTTTTACTACAACATTTACTTAAGGACTTTAATCAGAAGCTAGCATTTGATTTTGAGATTATGTTTAAACTAAATTTTAAACTTATGTTAAAACTACAATCATGAAATTTGAACTCACATTCTGTGGATTATTAGTATAAGGCTCCAAAATAATAATACAGTAATTTAACCAGAAGAGTATCAAAGCCGATTAGTAAGTAAAATAGATAGTCTACTGTAATATGGAGATAGATAGTCAAAAGCATAAGGGCTTAAAATCCCTCATGTATAGTTGGTCTGAGACAATATGCAGATAATCAATGCAAGCAGCCCTCACAACTCCTTCACCATGTGTCATTCTGCTGTGCCCTTTATGTTTTAGACACATCACAGAATTATAGGAGGCTGCTTGGGGAATGGGCTAGCCTCTGTCCACCTGGCTCCACCATCAACTCATGCACCACAGGAGAATGGTCTGACAATGAGGCGTTCAGTCACCTGCATCGTAACTGAGCAGACCATCAGTGAGCTCAAGCTACCTCTGTGCCACCAGGGCCAATCTAAAGACACATTGCAGTATCTTCCAGAGGATGTCTAAGAAGTCATTACCACTCATTGCATCCTCCAAAATATGGGAAAGGAGGTGGAGGAGAGGAGGAGGATGGGAAGAAGGGTGGCCATTAAATGTTGCCAATGCAGATGATTCACACATTATGATGAATTAAAATAATGACAAAATAATTCCTTATTTCACCACAGTTCCCATATTCAACTCATTGACAAGGTTCCTGAGTCATGTTTAAAATCGGGGTGCTCCCCTGTTGTTCACGTTCCACCACAACCTCGAGAATGCCCTTAGAACCTATGGAAGGACTTGCTACAAAGCACCCTTGCCTCCCCACCAACTGCTTTCCCCTTCAACAGGATAAGGTATGCTTTCAACTAGAACAAGTCATCACTCATACTAAACATAGACTAGTGATGACTATATGCTAAAATTGTGAAATTGAGGATGAACAACGTATACACCCTGCACCAGTCATTTGGACATTGTGATTCCAACACACATTTCCAGTGCTATCTGATGCAGCCCCCTTAATCTCTACAGTTTTAAGTGATAGCTATTTTGGTTTGTTCTGTATAATTCCTGTGGCTGTTTCCAAATATATAGTGTTGACTTCATATTAAAAAAAAATACATTTTCTCCCAAGATTGACACAAATGGCTTGAAGAAAATAGAAGCAGATAGCTCATTCATTTACTATCATTAGGGATAAAAGGCCTACCTTATTTTACATTAACCATTATTGTTTCCATCCTCTCACATTTATTAATACTGTATTCACTGGAGAACGCTTGGCATGACAGAGTCTGCTGGTTGCTATTTATCTCTGTTTAGTTAGAAAGTGGTCCCAGTTTAACACTTGTCTGGTTTTGTTAAAGTGTCTGAGCTGTCTCATGGCCACAAATGTCTTACAGGAATAGCCAGAACTGGTAGAATCTCTGTATCATTCCACACTTTGCCTATTGTAGACCCCTGGCTAGACATTGTTTATAATACAGCAACACTGCAGATGTAATCAAAAAAGGCAACAACATAATCCTTAAGTCATTGAGTTTGCTGAACACAAACGGCTGACAGCAGGACTGCTAGTTAAATACAACCATCTTTACCGACTTGCTACAGTTTAACTAGTCACTGTATGGGCTTCAACTGTGAAGTGTGGTACAGGCATTTTAAAAACAAGCATGTCTTATACTTAAGTGCAAGTTGATGGCAGCCTAATACCAGTCTGTGCAGAATCTCAGTCACAGCAAAGCAATATCCTCTGAGCATAAGGGAAAGTAATGAAATGTAATGGTCATTTGCAAAATCACTTTGCAGGCAGATGTGTCATTCTGTGGATGTGGATTACCAAAGAAGGTCGGGATTATGGGATGGTGTAGATTTTGAAGGTGGGGATCTAGCTGTGTAAGTAAGGGTCTGAGATTCACCAAAATATTATTTAGACAAGCACTGGATGGCCTGAAGCTGATTTTCAAACGCTGTGGCAAATCAGTTATAAATAACTAAGTTTGAATGCAAATATTAATAAGGATACAAAATGTTAAAAGCATTATTATTCATGTCATCACAGGTTGGAGAAAGAGCATGCTACAGTGGAAGGGAAAATCTGTCCATTTATATGGAAAGAGATAAGCTAATGAAACGTAGTCAATGTTATTCTGTTTAGTGTTACTCTGTTTCTTTATTTTCTAAAAGACCTTCTTGGAGATGGTCAAAACAGATCCATTGATTTTTTTTTTAACAGAAGAGCTCTTTTATTTCCAACCAACTGCAGAATAATTCTCGTTCTTTGGAACAGTGCTCCCTGAAATTAGAAAACAATTGATAGTCATATACAAAACATGGAGGCTGTGTAGGAGAAGTTACTAAATTAATTGAAGTATGAAGTGGTTAGCTTATGAAGAAAGATTATGCAGATTGCACCTACACTTTCTAGAGTTTAAACGAGAAAGGGATGATTTTTATATTATTTTTGGAGGTGATCTGCAAACTATTCTTGCAGAACTATGAAGTAGTCTCGATAACGATCTCTAGCAGACACGAAGAGTTTCAGAACATGTTGTACACTTTATTGCAGACAAACAGCAACCAACGTGTATGCTTCCAGATAATGTCATTACATCAGACTCATTAATGACATATTTACACATAAATATACCTCACTACTTTCCTCCTTTAAAGAGGTGTTTTGCATACTTGTAGCAATTACAGTTTCAGTATATTAACTGGATTTTGCTCATGCTTGGAACTTCTTAACTATATCTTGGTCTGTGGCATTATCACTGTTTCTTGATCTGAAGAACATGTAAACTCCAACTCAATTCATTGTTGATCTATGTCACTTCTTCAGCAGTTGATCCTGCATCTATTTCTGGAATAAATTTGTCATCATATTTCTACACAATATTCTGGTATATCTTGCTGCAATCATTCAGTCAGTGAAGATTTTTTCTGACTTTTCCTCCAAATTGAACAAGAGATTATCTGCAGCGCAGACTTGTACTATCTGAATCATCTCTCACTTCTGTGTACCGTACACATTCATCAGTCTCAAAACTCTTACTTTCTCATGTTGTTTGAACAGTTTTTCTTTCCCTCTTCCTGATGAGTTGTCAGGATAGATATGATGGTTTTACTTTTGCTTCAATTACTGTCTCTTCTTTCTTTCCTCCAAGCTGTTCTGAAGTTAACTTAGGCTTATTCAATCATCAACAGTTCTGCTGACCCACATCACCAGGTTCAAGAACAGCTACTTTCCTTCAACCATTCAGTTCTTGAAACCAACTGGCAAAACCCTAATCACTACAATTTAGCAACACTATGACCACTCTGATCACTTTGTACTAAAATGGACTTTATTTTTTTCTTCTAATTGTGTTCTTTCTTTTAAAACTTGTGTTTAATTTATGTCTTTCTTGTGAATGCTGCTTGTATGATGCTATGTGCCTGTGATGCTGCTGGGAGTAAGTTTTTCATTGCACCTGTGCATTCATGTACTTGTGCATATGACTTTGACTTTGAAGTGAATCATTTGGTGGAATGTGGTGTAGTATGATTCTCAAACAAGAGGAAAGCTAAATGATGGTTCATGTTTAGTCTTAAACAACCTTGGAAAACTTGTTCCTTCAAGGAGCAAAAAACAAACTGCTGGAAGAACCCAGCAGGTCAAGCAGCATCAGAGGGATGGTCAATGTAAAAGAGAGGCAAGAGTGGACATTGGACAACTGGAAAATGATGCTGGAGAAGTAGTAATGGGGAACAAAGAAATGGTGGATGAACTGAATAAGTATTTTGAGTAAGTGTTCTCTGTGGAAGACACCAGCAACATGCCAGAAATTGGAAAGAGTCAGGAGGCAGAAGTAAGTGTAGTCACTATTATTAAGGAGAAGGTGCATGGGAAGCTGGAAGGGCTGAAGGTGGATAAGTCACCTGGACCAGATGGACTACACCCCAGAGTTCTAAAAGGAGAAGCTGAAGAGATTGTGGAAGCATTAGTAGTGATCTTTCAAGAATCACTGGAGTCAGGAGTGGTTCCGGAGGAGTGGAAAATCGCAACTGTCACTCCACTCTTTAAGAAGGGAGGGAGGCAAAAGACAGGAAATTATAGGCCAGTTAGCCTGACTTAAGTAGTAGTAAGATGTTAGAGACCATTATTAAGAATGAGGTTTCAGGGTACTTGGAAGCTCATGATAAAATAAGCAGAAGTCAGCATGGTTTCCTGAAGGAGAGATCTTGCCTGACAAATCTGTTGGAATTCTTTGAGGAAGTAACAAAGCAGTTTAGACAAAGGAGAATCAGTGGATGTTGTTTACTTGGACTTTAAGAAGGCCTTTGACAAGGTGCCACATATGAGGCTGCTAAACAACATAGGAGCCTACGGTATTACAGGAAAGGTACTAGCATGGATAGAAGATTGGCTGACTGGCAGAAGGCAAAGAGTGGGAATAAAGGGGGCCTTTTCTGGTTGGCTGCTGGTGACTGGTGGTGTTCCGCAGGGGTCGGCGTTGGGTCTGCTACTTTTCACATTATATGTTAATGATCTGGATGACGGAATTGATGGCTTTGTGGCCAAGTTTGCAGATGATACAAAGATAAGTGGAGATGCACGTAGTGTTGAGGAAGCAGGGAGTCTGCAGAAGGACTTGGACAGGTTGGGAGAATGGGCAAAGAAGTAGTAGATGAAAAACAGCGTAGGGAAGTGTACGGTCATGAATTTTGGTAGAAGAAATAAAGGCGTAGACTATTTTCTAAATGGGAAGCAAATTCAGAAATTGGAGGTGCAAAGGGACTTGGGAGTCCTAGTACAGGATTCCCTAAAGATTATCTTGCAGATTGTTAGTAAGGAAGGCTAATATAATGTTAGCATTCATTTCAAGAGGACTAGAATATAAAAGTAAGGATGTAATGCTGAGGCTTTATAAGGTGTTGGTCAGACAACATGTGGAGTATCATGAGCGGTTTTCGGCCCCATATCTAAGAAAGGATGTATCAGTGTTGGAGAGGGTCCAAAGGAGGTTTATGAGAATAATCCCAGGGGTGAAAGGGTTAATGTATGAGGAGCGTTTGATGGCTCTGGTCCTGTACTTGCTGGAGTTTAGAAGGATGAGGGGGGATCTCATTGAAACTTATCAAATATTGAAAGGCCTGGATAGAGTGGACGTGGAGAGGATGTTTTCAGTAGTGTGAGAGTTTAGGATCAGAGGACACAGCCTCCGAATAAAAGGGTTTCCCTTTAGAACAGAGATGAGGAGGAATTTCTTTAGCCAGAGCGTGGTGAATATGTGGAATTCATTGCCATAGACGGTTGTGGAGGCCAAGTCATTGGGTATATTTAAAGCAGAGGTTGATAGGTTCTTGATTAGTAAGGGTGTGAAAAGTTATGGGGAGAAGGCAGGAGAATGAGGTTGTGAGGGAATAATGAATCTGCCATGATCGAACAGCAGAGCAGACATTATGGGCCGAATGGCCTACTTCTGCTCCTATGTCTTAAGGTCTTATGGATGTTTCAGATCAAGACCCTGTATCAGGACTTCTACTACTCTACTGTTCTATTTGTCTTGTTGCTTCAAAACATCTTCAAGAAGTCATATAGAGTTTTTGGCTACACTCTTAGAGACTGGGTGAGTCCTCCTTCTGACACTTTGTGTCCCCAATGGAACAGACCTGCAGTGAATGACTGCCATTGCGTGAGTAGCAAGAATTTGCACCATTACACTCACATGATGTTGATCTTGTTTCTGGAACAGAGCTTTCAGTGGTGCCTACTGAATAGTATGATGCATGTGTTTGTGATGGACAAAACCCCTTGGCACTTTTCACTACAGTTTACATCGGGGTAGCAATTTCGGAAGCCGAGCCAATGTTTAACAATTTGGATTGAGTCAGTTTTTCATTTAAGCCACAAACAAATCTATCCTCTTGCAGAGTTTAAGAATTCACCAAATATGCAGTGTCTTGATAAGTCTTTTCATGCAACCATAGAGTCACTGATTGTATCTCCAATTCTTGGACTCCTTGTGGTAACAGAGTAACTTGCTATTTTTTTCAAATGGCATGGATTGAAATAATCCTCCAATTTCTGCACTAGTTCTTTGAATACAACATCCTTGGCTGCTAAGGGGCTCCCAAATTACAGTAAAACTCCAATAATCAACGATCCAATTGCTCAGAAATCCCAATGATTCTGCAACTGCTTCACTGGGTGCTGATTCTCGTGCTCCCTTTAACATATCAGGGCCCTGATTCTCTTGCTCCCTGTGACACACTGGGGTCCTCATTCCTATGCTCCCTCAAACACACTAGGCCCCAGTTTCCATGCTCCATGTAATGCACTAGGGCCCCAATTCCCACTAACATGCCAGGGCCCCAGTGCCCCTGGTCCTATTAAACACAGCAGGGACCCAGGTCCCATGCTCCCTTGAAACTCACCTGGTTCTGTTTACCATGCTACCTTTAAACTTACCAGATTCACGAGAAAATTTATTATACTACTGTAGTGTGTAACATCGAAAAACAATGCATTAAAATTATGTTGGAGTATTAATTGGACTAACATTCCATAGTCCGGAAAATCTGCCTGTCTGGAATCACCAAATTGCCAAGTGTGCCGGATTAAGAGAGTTTTATTACAACGAGCCTCCAATAGGGTTCAGAGTTAATCTCCATCATAGAATAGCCTTTGTATCCTATTTTACAGCTATATTCAGCTCCTGAATATTTTCAATGTGATTCTCATTTCCATAATATTATTAGTAGTAAAGAAAATTTCAATTCACTCCAAATGAGAAGGGAAGGATTGATTTACTCAATCATACACTCTAAAGACTACCTTGATATCCTACCTTGGCTTTTGCTGTTCCCTACCTAAACAATGATTCTGCAGTACTCAAGGATCTTCTGCACTACGTTCAATTGTTCTGAGGTTTTAATTCTTCTGTTATCAGATCTCTCTGTCACCAGTTATAATAAACTTGGAGGTGAACCAGTCTTGTAGATTAAGTGAGTACCATCTAAAGTTACCTCCAGGAGTCACTGGGAGCTGCAAAACATGGCATCCACTTCATTGTGGACTTGCCATAACTAAAATGTGTGCTTATGTCACACATAGGAAGAGATTATTACATCACAGATGCATTTATTTTTTATTTATGCCTTTTTCTGGGATCTGGATATCACTGGCAAGGCTCGCACTGGCAGGCACGGTAGTGTAGCGGTTAGCATAACGCTATTACAGTGCCAGCAACCTGGTTCAATTCCGGCCACTGTCTGTAAGGAGTTTGTACATTCTCCCCGTGTCTGCTTGGGTTCCCTCCGGGTGTTCCAGTTTCCTCCCACATTCTAAAGACATACAGGTTAGGAAGTTATGAGCATGCTCTGTTGGCACAGGAAGCGTGGCGACACTTGCGGGCTGCCCCCAGAACATTCTGCGCAAAATAGATGCATTTCACTGTGTGTTTCGATGTACATGTGACTAATAAAGATATCTTATCTTATTGCCCATCCCTACTTCCCTTGTGAAGGTAGTGGTGAGACAACTTCTCACACCACTGCAGTCCTGATGAAGGTACTCCATAGTGCTGTTGGTAGGGAGTTCCAGATTTTAAATCAAGTGACGATGATACGTTTCCAAGTCAGGTTGGTGAAGACCTGGAAGGGAACCAGCAGGTGGTGGCGTTCCCATTGCCTTATCCTTCACTGTGCAAGAGATCATGGGTTTGGTGGGTGCTATCAAAACAGTCTGGTCAAGTAACTGCAGTGCATTTTATACTTAGTACTTACTACGATCACTGTGTGCTTGTGGCGAAGGGGATGAATGATTGAAGTGGTGGATAAGGATCCAGTTAAATAGATGGCTTTGTCCAGGATAGTGTCAAGCACCTTGTGAGTTGCTGGAGCTGAACAAGTGGAAACTATTCCATCACGTTTCTGATTTGTAATTTGTAGATGGTGGAAAGGCTTTGAGGTGTCAGGAGATGAATTGCCCACAACAGGACTCTGGACTGCAATTGTAGCCACTATATAGAAATGGCTAGTCCAGTTGTGCTTCTGGTCAGTGGTGACCCTCAGTTGACAATAGGGTACTCAGCAATGGCAATGCTATTGAATTTCGAGGGTAGGTGGTTAGATTTTCTCTTGCTAGGGTTGGTATTTTTATGGCACAAATGTTACCTTCCACCTATCAATCTATATCTGGATGTTGCCTAAGTCTTGCTGCATGTAGACATGGTTTGCTTTAATTGCCCAGGAGTTGTGAATGAAACTGCATACTGTGCAATCATCACCAAGCGTCCCCACTTCTGACCCTATCATGGAAGGGAGGTCATTGATGAAGTAAGCTGAAGATAGTTGATCCTAGGACATGGCCTGAGCAAGTCTTGCACTGATGCCCTGTGACTAAACTATCTATCTTTGTGTGAGGTGTAACTTCAACCACTGGAGTACTGTCCCATTGATGTTCAATAGCTTCAGTTTTACCAGGGCTATTTGATGCCACAATTAGTCAAATACTGGCTTTATATGATGAGCAATCATTCTCACATCATCTCTGAAATACAGTCTTGGTCCGAGATTGTGATGAGGTCCAGAGCCAGGTGATCATGGTGAAACCTAAACTGGGCACCAGTGAGCAGGTTATTGATGAATACTGCTTGATTACACTGGTGATGACAGCTTCCATTACTTTGTTGATGAGAGACAGTAAACTGCTTGGGTGGTAATTACCTGGATTGGATTTGTTCTTTTTGTGAACCAGACATAGCTGGGCAATTTTCCACAATGTTTGATAAGTGCCAGTGTTGTAACTCAATGGAAACACCTTGGCCAGAAGCAAGTTCTGGAGTGCAGGTCTTCGGTACAATTCTTTTCTGTTTCCAGTGCTTTAAGCCATTTCTTATCATCATGTGGGGTGAATTGAATTGGTTCTAGACTGGCTTTCATGATGATGGGAATCTAAGGAAGGGAAAAAAAATTATTTTCTTACTTTCCCAGTTCTGATGGAAGATTTTTGACTTGAAACATTATATCTGTTTCTCTCTGCAGATGATGTCTGACATGCTGAGTGTTTCCAGTGGTTTCCTTAAATTACAGCAGCATTGTATTTCTGTCACGAGCCAATAATGGTGATGAAAATTGCAGCATTGTATTGAGTGGAGACACAAGAGAGCCTGCAGATGCTGGAAATCTGGAGCAACACACACGAAATGCTGGAGGAACTTGGCAGGTCAGGCAGCATCTTTTAACCTGGCTTCTGCTTTCTTCCTTTCCAATCCTGAAGAAGGGTCTAGGTCGGAAACGTCGACTGTTCGTTTCCCTCTATGTATTGCTGCATGACCTGCTGAGTTCCTCCAGCATTTTGTGTGTGTTGCTCCATTGTATTGAGTGGGTTGGGCATAAGATTTTGCCTTGGCTAATTGTTAAATTCCTGGGCCTTGAAATTCCATTGGGGTCTATTTCACTGGCACAATTGGAATGGAATTTTCGCAGCCCCAAGCTCAGAATGGAGACACACATCTCAGATCTTGAGGACTGAATTATTTTAATGAACTGGATTGTGGATCATGCCAGCAAGGAGGCAATTGCCTCCACCAAACTGTTGATGAAATGGAAGAGCTGTAGCCTACCCAATCACTGACAAAATTCCCTAAGGAAGCATTTCCCCTTGCTCATGGAATCAGTCTCCCTCTCAGGGGAGCCATTTCCTTTCGGGCAGAGTGTGTTCTTGTTTGTTCATATTTACAACTATTTGGGCGAGGCAAAATGGCTCCCAAGAGCCCCCTAGTGGCTGGATGCACAGGGCTATTGATGATGATATGTTGCTTGAGGAAATAGAGTAAGAGAGACCATGACAGAGGGGAAATACTGAGCAAACCTATAACTGTCAATCATATATTTCCCAGTACTACATGACTATTTCTGACCCAGAGGTTAGATACTCAACCCTTGCTCACAAAAATCTGAAGATTTCCACACTGTCTATATTATTTACTTTATTTATATAAATCTAAAATAGCAAATTCAATTCATAACTTGTAAAAAAACTGCCTGGTAACTTCTGAGCCCTGCCTGGTATCTTGAATGATGCTCAAGAGAACTACCTGAAAAGCATTTGACAGCTCAGTGCTCCTGGATTGAAATGTTCACAGAATTCAAATTAGACTGGGTGATGGCTCCCTTGTTAGCAATCCAGAAGGAGGAAATATTTCTACTACTTCTTTCACATTTGGTTTCAGAAATGTACAAATCCAACACTCAGCCACTTAACTTAAAAATATACTCCAGAGAATTGGTTGTTTTCTGAAATTTAGATGCATGCAATAAACCTCTGGCTTCTGTTACCGCAAAAAATTATAACCTTATGGCCTATGTCCTGATTAAGACCAAACCTTTCAGAATCTTTCCTTATCCTCACCCTCCTCTATCATTACTACAGCTTTGTAATAGAACAAGAGATGTCTCCCTTACGTGATTCCTCCAGGCATTCAAAAAGAAATGACAGCACAATAAAAGAATATAAGAAAATAAAAAAAATTGCAGATGCCGCAAATCTGAAATAAAATGCAGAAAATGCTGGAAACACTCAGCAGGTCAGGCAGCATCTGTGGAAAGGGAAACAGAGTTACTGTTTCAAGTCAGAGATGCTTCCTCAGAATAGAATATAAGAAAAGAAAACAGAAAATACTGGAATTATTCAGCAGATCAAGCGGCTACTGTAGAGAATAAAACAGAGATTATGCTTCATACCATGACAGAATACCAGAAGCCTGCCTTACTTGATGTTTTTCCTTTACAGTTCTCAGCACCATGTAAAACAAAGCTCATGAGATATTTTTTTCTTTTGTCATTAATGCTCTATGGGAAGTAGAATATCCATTGCCCATTGTTTATCCAAAATTTGTTTCTATTGAATTCAGTGCAAGTTTGCCTTTGTTCTGTGAATTTCATCTGCCATACCATTTCTTCAAGTGATTTCCATGGAGGTTTAATTTTGTAAGTTTACCCGTAAAGATTTCCAACTGCTATATGTTTTATTAAAGTATTTTCAAAAAAAGTTTATTTGTCAATAATAGACATTGTGCCTGTGAAATGGAGCAGTTGTCAGATGCCACCACTCACATGAAACTTGGGACTCCAAACTCTTTTAGTTGGATTGATTTTTTATTGGGCTTTAACACTGAATTGCATCAAAAAACGGTGTTAAATTTACATAATTTATGACTGAAATATGTGGGGCAAGCTTATATATAATATCAAGGAAGATGACTTCGGAATCTTTTTTCAAGTAGTTATTTTGGATACATAATTAAATTGAGACATCTGATCATTTTCTTTGAAACTTTTCCCCTTTTTTGTACTGTGAAAAGCAGTTGGGGAATTGGACTCCTAGACGATGAATTCTCATTGATGCAGGGCCTGTTTCCTTCTAGCAGAGAAGTAGTTGATCATTACAAGAGAACAGATGAAGTTACCCTTGGTTCAATTGACCTGGCTTGTCTATCTTTCACTTCCACTGCACCTGTTTTGTCTTTTGACTTCGCCACCATTCTCATGCAAAGTAAATCCAAGACTTTCTCCCAAAGATAAAGTAGAAAGCCACAATGAATAAATTGAACATTCTGTTCAAATCATAGCTCCACTGAAGACACAAAAGCTCCATCTCTTTGAAATCCATCTATCATCAGTCACAGTCCATATCAATATTGTGTTACTTTCTATTTTATATATTTTATGAAGATTCATGATCAAGGAGGACATATCGAGGGGCAGATCTTCCCAAAGCCTTCCAGTAGTTACTTCCATAACTGGCAGCACCAAGAACCAATTCTTATCAGAAAATGTGCCCCTTTCTCTATTTTCTGGTCAGTCCTTGTCAATCCAGCAAGGGCCTCCACTGTGACATTCCCCTCATCCTAGACTTCTAAGACCCAGCTTAATTTTCCTGCCCTTTCATCAGCAGATGGACCCCACAACTGCAATCCTGGCAAGGCTGACCTAAGTCAGTGCAACTGGATTGTAGGAAAGCTAGGAGGCACATTCATACCTTGTGCAGCTTTGCAAGTGTAATTCCAAGTGCTGAGGATGATCGTCATATACGGCAGGGTGCATTGAAATTCCTTGCACACATGAAGCTCACAGAGTAAACAGTATACATGTTAATAATAACCACAAAAATAAATACAATGATGAGTCCGAAACAGCAGAACGGTGCAAAGATTGTAGTGCAAATTTGAAGTAGTGCAAAAGGAAATGTTAAAGTGACAATAACAGAGTAACTGAGAGAGATAGACTTAAGTACGAGAATGTGCCAACATCACCAGGAAGGGGGTGTGAAAGTGATGATTGGTTCAGGAGTCTGATAGCAGTGTTCTTAAGTCTAGATGTCTGGGCTTTCAAACTCCTGTATCTTCTCCCAGAAGATAGAAGAGAGAAAGGGGAATGGCCAGGGTGGCAGGTATCTTTGATGATACTGTTAGCCTTCCTGAAGCAATGTACAGTGAAGTTGGACTGGATGGAAGGAAGTGGTGAGCATGTGATGAGCTTGGCTGTGTTTACCCACTCTCTACATGTTACATCAGCCCAAAGCAGAGTAATTGCCATACTAGGCTGAGACGCAACCCGTCAGGATATTTTCTATGGCACATCTGTAAAAGTTCGAAAGAATCCCCGTGGACATGCCGAATCCTCTCAGATGCCTAAATAAATATGCTTATGCACTTTCTTGATCAGTGTGAAGGGACCATGTGAGATTTCTGGTGATATGGATACCAAGGAACTTGAGACTATTGACCATCTTCTCATATGCTGCAAACCTCAGTGATTCTTTCCCTCTGAAAGTGTAATGCTCTTGGATTCTTAAACTGAAAAGTAAGTCTGCAAGCAATGTGATCTTAACTCCACTATGATTTGTAAACAATGATGCAACCTATTAAAAACATCAGAAACTCTTAATTTTGGAGTACAATTTGGGCAGCAGCCTTGGGAATGCTGTGGAGCTGTGCACTGTTTTGGAATGCATGGCTTTGTATTCTGTCAGGATCACTTTGGATGAGTACGGGTCCCAAGGGGTAATTCCATATTGTTGGCAACTGTCCACTGGTTCAACTATTTATCTAATACTTAAAGTAAACTATTGCCAACAATAGCTGATTAATATTAATCAAACACAGATGATCTACAACAGGAAATAATAGAACATCTACTTTATTTAATGACTCATTTGGACTACTTACAATTCTGCCCACCTTGATAATATTGATGGTATGATTTATAGTGCTAATTTGGTTATTTGCATGAAATTACATGTCTAAGCTAAAAGGTTCAGACTGTCAAGAGGTGGTCCAGCTTGGACACCTGGTAAACCTGGAGGCAGGACTTTACTGGCTGGTATAACCATTCAATGGTTGAGCTGCCAACTTACAGTTGGAACAGATATAGATGATGCAGGGCCTCACCAATATACTCAGAGCTGACCTCCCCAGGGACAACTGAGCTTAATCCACATTTGGGGGAAGATGCAGCATGGTCTGAAGATGAGAAACCCTTGATCACTGGATCTCATTGGTCATCAGAAGATCCTATTCCTTATGTCCTACTACACCTGTAAAGCTTAGGTATGGCACCTTAAATAGACAGAGTGAGGAAAATTCCATGTTGTCAGGTCACTGGATATGATATAAGTCTTGAAGTAAGATACAAGATATAAAATATGATATTATCACAAAATATTCCTAAATGGTTCCTATTCATTTCAATGATCACAAATTAATAAAGAACATTTCTTATTTCAGAATTTATCTTCTTAATATTGTATAATTCATAAAAACTTGCATTATTCCAGACATTATAAATATGCAAAAAGAACAAAAAAAATCTATTTTACTATGTACACAATATTCTTTGCAAAATTGGCCTCAGCTTCAAATGTTGTCAATTGGTCTGTGTTGAACATATGACACCCTGTGCCAATCAGGTCCTAACATCACCCCATGCAAAGCCATGTGATACAATGAACCAATCAAATTATGAAAGCAAGCATCCTGGGCCATTATGGTGGTCCTGTGTTACGTACTCTAGTCATCCTCCACCACAGTGGTTCTCTCACTCTGCACACCCTTTGAACTCTCCAGTTAAATCCAGATCAAGTATTTTGACTCTTTTGTTGTCTTTCCACCAAGGCCACTCCACTTCTTTTTAGTGGGGGTGATGGTGCTTGCCATTTTATGCAAGAACCAGAAGCACCATTAAGTCTTCTGTGTGTGTCAAAGAATTCCTGAAACTTACATCACTGCTGAAAATTTGAGTCAGGCCACAGGCTGAAGAGGTGCAGGCGGTCAATCCATCTGAGCAAACTTCTCAGCCAGCACAATGCAATGTTCCACCCAGGAAATGCTTTTATTTGTTTCTCATTCTGCCACTCAGATCTAGCTGTGATGGCCAGATGACTTGGCCTTTTCTGCATAACGCCGAAGGCCAGCTCAAGTTGTCTCCTGGTTCTCTTTTCCAATGACAAGTTCAGGTTGACTAGAGGATATTATAACTGGTATACGCTGAGCCAATGGATCAAGATAAAGGACTTTTGGATTGGATGTTCAGCATCTGGCTAGTAATGACGCAGGTTTTAACAGTAATATCTGGATATTGCACACCTTGAATGCACCATAAAAAAATACTTAGTACCTTTCCAGTTATCTGCTGTTCTGTGGACAAACCAATAATATTGCACAGCAAAAATCACATGTAATAATGTGGTAAAAAAACTAAAAAAATAAAATGGCATTGAGTCATAGAATCATAGAACTATACAGCATGGAAACAGGCCCTTCAGCACAACTTGTCCATGCCAAGCAAGTTGCCTAACTGAGCTAGTCCCATTTACCTGCATTTGGCCCATAGCCCTCTAAACCTTTCCTATCCATGTACCATTTTAATGTATTAATTTTAATTGAACTTTTAGCAACCTTGGAATATCTCGAAGTGCTTTACAGATATCTGAATAGTTTTGAACCTTAGACCCTGGTGAACCTTGGGTGTCACAGTGGTGCTGCTCTCACAGCTCCAATAACTTGGCTTCCATTCTGACCTCCCATGCTGTCTTTGTAGAGTTGGTAAATTCTCACTGTGACTGCGTGGGTTTATCCCAGGTGCGCTGGTTTACTTCCACACCCCTAAAATATGCTCATTGTTAAGTTAATTGGCCACTGTACTAGTGTAGGTAGGCACTGGGTGCATCAAAGGAAGTTAAAAGGTGAGAAACAAAGGACTGCAGATGCTGGAATCCAGATGAAAAACACTATGATGCTGGAGGAACTCAGCAGGCCAGACAGCATCCGTGGAGAAAAGCAGGTGGTCAACGATTCAGTAAACGTTCCAAAACATTGACCATCTGCTTTTCTTCATGGATGCTGCTTGGCCTGCTGAGTTCCTCCAGCATCATAGTGTTTTTCATCAAGTTAATAGGTGTGTGTGAAAGAATAGGTTACAAGAAATAAGTGGGGAATGGAATTTCTCTGATACCCAACATAGACTCAATGAGCCAAATGGCCTCCTTCTATACTGTAAGAAAATGTGAATGCAGTGCTGTAAGATGAGAAATGTTGCAGCCAATCTGCACAGCAAGGTCCTACTGACAGCATTGAGACAGAAGGCCAGTTCATTCTTTTTTTAATGAAACAATAGTAGGTAAGGTCAAGAGATTGAAGATTGAAGAAACTCTACTGCCCTTCTTTGAATAGTGCCATGGGATCTTTTAGATCTATCTTTTATGTTTAAAGCCTCATCTAACCCTCTCCAAAGTACACTTCCTTAATAATGAAATAGTGACCTCGATTAAGTCCACAAATCCAGCAGGGAGACTTGAACCCATAACTTGAGGAGTAATATCAATTGAGCCAAGATGAAACTGAAGGAATGAAAAACCATCATTGCTTTGTGTGCACTTATGCTCATTAACAGGTGCACCTACATTATAAATCAAATCAGATTCCAGCAATTTAACAGCAACTCCCATTCCACAATGCCTAATGCCAAATCTCTGATGGTATATTGTGATGCTATAAAGAAAGTCTAAAACTGTCTGTTGCACAGATCATAATGTAACTTAAGAAGAGAACAATGTTCCTTGACTGTCATCCAGCTCATTGTTGATACCCTAAGGTGAGATGCTATTGCTGAAAACCTATATAAAGGAACTTGTGTTGGCTCCATAGCAGTGTGGGGAAAAAGACAATGTCACTTCAGTTGCACACATTTCAATAAGCATGCTGGATGTGTTACTCCTGTCAATAATAGGTGTGTGACATTGTGAAAACAAAATGCTCCATCAGTCCATGAGTAATTCTATGTTCTTTTTTCTCTCCTCTTTTCCATTGTGTGACTTTTACCTGTGGTTTAGCATGAATATGTAAATACCTTGGCTTACTTAAGGAGCAACAGGGTTATGTGACTGTAGCCATGTTTGGTGACTCAGTTTTATTTTCTTGCTGTAAAAAAATGTGCATATCTACTCCATCCAACAAATATCTGAACACCTTCCATACTGCTAATTAGAAGTAGACACCAGGGTCCCATACCAACTCATGTAAGGCATGGCTTTTGAGAAAAAGACTGATGAATAGATTGGACAAGCACAAAAAGCACCCATTTGTTGGCAACAACCAAAATAACCTGCATTTACATTCCATCATTAAAATATCCCAAGCACTTCAGAGAAGATATATCAGGCAAAAATTGACACAAGCCACATAAAATAGCATCAAAACAAGTGACCTGTAATGTTGTCAGACTGTTAGCTTTTAAGGAGCCATTTAAAATCAGAGAGATTGAGCAATGAATAAACTGGAGAAGGATATACTGATTGGAGTGGGTGAACCCACAGAGGGATTTGAACACAGGGATGAGAATTTAAAATTCAAAGTCTTGCAGAAAATCAGAAGATAGCAAAAGATTTCATGACTTACATAAAAACATATTATCTAAACTTAAAGAGTGCTGGCACACCAGATGTGGTATGCATCAACTTGAATTTTAAAAGATTATTCAAAGTGGACAGTGATACATCAAAATAATAAGGATAGAATATCATATAATATATAAGGAGTCATTCACCTTCCAGTCCAGGTGGCTCCACTCCAGCATGCTCAGGACCTACCAGACACAACAACTTATCTCGGAAGTGTGTTGAAAGTCTGGGCTGCAGGTGAGACTGAAACAGCATGGGTTCAAATCCCCGCTCACCAGCATACTACTAGCTAACATCCAGGCCATTGAGAACAAAGTTGATGAACTAAGAGCAAGACTGACCTTCCAAAGAGAACTGAGAGACTGCTGTGTGTCATGTCTCATCAAAATGTGGCTTATGCCTGCATCACCTGACTGCGCCATACAAACTGAGGGCTTCTCAATTCACCAAATGGACTGTACAGCATCCTTGGGCAAAGTTAAAGGTGGAGGGGTCTGCTTCCTAATCAACATCTCATGGTGCTCGGATGTGACAGTCCAGATGAGTTCCTGCTCACCCAGCCTGGAATATCTAACGGTGAAGTGTCGCTCATACTACCCGCCAAGGAGCTCACCTCAACTATCCTGATGGCAGTCTACATCCCACCCCAGACGGACATGAAGCCTGCACTCAGTGAACTATATCTGTGGTCAATGGCCTAGAAACAGGATACCCTGACGCTCTCTTCATCATTGTCAGTGACTTCAACCAGGCAAACTTCAAGAGTGTGTTACCAAAATACTACCAGCACGTCTCCTGTCCTACCAGGGATTCAAAGACCCTTGACTTTTGCTACACAACCGTCAAAGTTGCCTTCCGAGCCACCTCCCACCCTCAGTTTGGTAAGTCAGACCACCAGGCTGTGCTCCTATCTGCATACAAACAGAAGCTGAAACAGGAGGATCCAGTACAGAAAGTCGTACAGTGCTGGTCTGAGGAAATAGATGAGCTTCTACATGACTGCTTTGAGTCGGTAGACTAGTCCATGTTCAAAGACTCAGCAGCCAGCCTAGATGAGTATGTCACCAACGTCACAGACTTTATCAGCAAGTGTGTTGAGGACTTTGTACCAAAGAGGACAATCCGAGTGTTCCAAAATCGGAAACCATGGATAAACCAGAAGATTCATTTCCTGCTGAAGTCTAGGACTGCAGCATTCAAATCAGGTGACCCTGACCTTTACAAGATAAGACCCCCATAAAGCTATCAGGGATGCCAAGAGACAATACCAGTCCAAAATTAAGTCCCAGACCAGCCATCAGTTGTGGCAGGGCTTGCATACTATAATGGGCCAGAAAACGAAGTTGGGCAGTGTCACCGACAGCAGCGCATTCCTTCCTGATGACCTTAACACATTCTATGCACATTTTGAACAGAAGAGGATTGGAATGTCACCACCCACCTCGACAGCCTCCAATGCACCTGAACCCGCAGTCAACGTTGCGGACATAAGATCAGTCTTCTGGAGAGTGAACCCATGGAAAACATCTGGCCCAGATGGTGTCTCTGGCTGTGTCCTCAGATCCCGCACAGATCAGCTGGCGGGGCTATTTGCAGACATTTTTAACCTCTCCCTGCTTCAATTTGAGTTTCCCACCTACTTTAAGAAGAGCACTATCATCCCGGTATCTAAGAAAAACAAGGTAACGTGCCTTAATGACT
The DNA here is from genome assembly GCF_009764475.1 of Pristis pectinata. NCBI lineage: Eukaryota > Metazoa > Chordata > Chondrichthyes > Rhinopristiformes > Pristidae > Pristis > Pristis pectinata. Next base: position 90,111,561 of record NC_067409.1, read on the forward strand.
ATCGCCTGGTGGCTCTGACATCCATCATCATGAAGTGCTTTGAGAGGCCTGTCATGGCACACATTAACTCCAGCCTCCCAGACAACCTTGCAATTTGCCTACCACCGAAACAGGTCTATGGCGAATGCCATCTCCTGGCCTTATGCTCATCTCTGGAGCATCTGGACAGTAAAGACACTAACATTAGACTATTTTTTATTGACTACAGCTCTGCCTTCAGTCCTATAATTCCAAGCAAACTCATCACCAAACTCCTCGACCTGGGACTCAACACCTCCCTGTGCAACTGCAATCTTGACTTTCTAACCAACAGACTGCAATCAGTGAGGATAGGCAGCAACACCTCTGCCACCATTATTCTCAGCACTGGTGCCCACAAGGCTGCATTCTCAGTCCCTACTCTACTCTCTATATACTCATGACTGCATGGCCAGATTCTGCTCTAACTCCACCTACAAGTTTGCAGATGATACCACCGTAGTGGGCCATATCTCAAATAACGATGAGTCAGAGTGCAGGAAGGAGATAGAGAGCTTAGTGACATGGTGTCATGACAATAACCTTTCCCTCAATGTCAGCAAAACAAAAGAACTGGTCATTGACTTCAGGAAGGGGGGGTGGTGCACGTGCTCCTGTTTACATCAATGGTGCTGAGGTCAAGAAGGTTGAGAGCTTCAAGTTCCTAGGAGTGAACATCACCAATAGCTGCCCTAGTCCAACCACAGAGATGCCATGGCCAAGAAAGCTCACCAGCGCCTCTATTTCCTCATGAGGCTAAAGAAATTTGTCATGTCCCCTTTGACCCTCACCCATTTTTATTGATGCACCGTAGAAAGTGTCCAATCCAGATGCATCACGGCTTAGTATGGCAATTGTTGTCTCCATGATCGCAAGAAACAGCAGAGAGTTGTGGACACAGCCCAGCACATCATGGAAACCGGCCTCCCCTCCATGGACTTTGGACTACACTTCTCACTGCCTCGGTAAAGCACCCAGCATAATCAAAGACCCCACCCACCCCAGACATTCTCTCTTCTCTCCCCTCCCATCAGGCAGAAGATACAAAAGATTGAAAGCATGTACCACTAGGCTCAAGGACAGCTTCTATCCTGCTGTTAAAAGCATTGAATGGTTCCCTGGTACGAAAAGATGGACTCTTGACCTTACAATTTACCTTGTTACAACCTTGAACCTTATTGTCCACCTTTCTCTGTAACTGTAACACTTTATTCTGCATTCTGTTATTGTTTTACCTTGTACTACCTCAATGCACTGTTGTAATGAATTGATCTGTATAAACAGTATGCAAGACAAGTTTTCACTGTACCTCAGTATATGTGACAAAAATAAACCAATTTACCAATATAGTTCAACCTCATTGCAATGACAAATATTTAATGATATCAAAATTATCAAGTTACTTTACACATAAAAAATAACCTTGAAAATTTCCACTCAGTTTCGCAGCAGTAACTTCTCATTTCTGAGTTATTTGGTTGCTAGTTCAGGCCCAACTCTAGGGTGTGAGCATAAAATCTAGAGGAGTTGTTCTTCAGATGAGACATTATATAAGGTGCAGTCTCCCTGTTCAGGTAGACATAAAAGATGGCATGATATCATTAAAAGAAAAGCTGCATGGTTCTCATGCAGTCCTAGTCAGTATTTACCCATAAGTCAGTGTCACTAAGAGAGATTATCTGATCAATCATTCTATTGTAATTGTGGAATCTTACTCTGTGTAAATCAGTGTTGTATTTGTCAAGGATAGCTGGAAATCAAGAATAATTAATTTGTTGTGAAGTGCTTTGGGAGGTCCTGAGGATGGAAGAAATGTATTACCTAAAAAGTGGATTGTGCAGTGCCACATTTTTGTGCATTACACAATTCATTTTCAATTTAAAAAATAAATTTAATGGAAAATCTGGCACAATGCAACATTTTAATTTGGAAATATATTTCTAAGTAAGGGTATACCACCTGCAATTGGTGACCATAATGCAAAACAATTCCATGGACTTGGTTTTAATGCCATTGAAAAAATACAAAAGACATCCACAGCAAAGATAATGAAAAAAAGGTGCATGTATAGCATTGGTTTATTTGGGGCAATAGCTGGAGATGAAACAAAGTACAGTTCTAGCTTTCAGAAGATAATTAAAGAAGATGCATCTGTGAAGGCCAGTGCTCTCATTTTCACTGCTGTGGTCAAACACCAAAGACATTGAAAAGGCAGCTGTATTCTTGGAGAATTTTTGAATTCCATATGTGAAGGAAGACATTGCAACCTGGTGAGTCAAATATTCTAATGATTCAGAAGGAGCATTGTGAAAAATGTCAAAAAAAAGGAATCTAAAATGTTTTTTTACATTGAGAAAGTGTCAGTAGAAATGTTATTGAAGTGATACTAATAGGCAACCTGGTTAACTGGGCTGATCTAAGTTAAACAACATGCATTTCCATGTTACTCAGTAGGTCCTAATCTTAATCTCCATAATGCTTACTGACAACTAATATTTGAAGCATGAAACTAGATGTAGAGTGAATCCCTATAAATTGGATGTTATAATCACTATGAATACAGAGATCACTGTTATGTCATGCCCATAACACACTCCGTTAATTAGGTAGACATATCACAAGGGAAATATTGCATAGATCAAAAAGTATATGTGCATTCTTTGATCACTGTACATTAACATAGCATAGTGCTGAATGAGATGTGAGGTCAAAAATGAGGAATAGAATCTGAAAAAGAGGTAAAATAGGAAACTGAATAGACATTGATGTGGAGCAGAGAAATTATAAATGCCTCGGGGGCAGAGAAACTAGGTGGCAGACAAGAAAAGGAGACACATTGAGACAGAGCACAGACAGTGGAGAGAAATAAACCCTGGGGAAACTCGCAGTTCTTAGAAAGAAGGTGCCAAGAAGAGGAAAGAGAATTGTACAGAAGTGAAAAGTGGCACCAGTGGAGATAAGAAACTTCAAGGCAATGTCAGTGAAAAGGAGACTCACTGAGAGACAGGGGGTAATAAGAGAGAGAGAAACTGAAAGACAGGGAGGAAGAGATGCCATTAGTGTACAGATGGGAAAAGGGATCTCCCTATCCAGGAAATTATTCATATCTGTCAATTACAGGGTTTCAGGGTGATGAGGGGTTGCTCTGCAATGCCAGAGTGATCTATAGTGCCAATTTAATTTTGCCAAAAATGAAAACGTCATGGGTATGAAATACTTCATTGCTGATGATCTTATTTGGATTTCATTTTGGGTGGGGGGGGGGGCTATAGTGACAACATTGATAGAAATGTAATCGATATCAGAATGTAGCCAAACCGAATCAGTTAAAATATTGATCTCTTAAAAAATGTAAGTTAACCTAGAATAGACGTCTAGTCTTCTTCCAAAGGGATAATAAATGAGTTCGTTCCCAGTGTGTTATAAACCATGCAATTGGCCAATAATCGTTGATAATGCTGTAGACAAGAGTCTTTCTCTCTTCACGGGCAGTTGCTTGGGATCGAGTATGATTTGCTTCCACTTCGGGTTTTTGGATTCTGAGTTGTCCTTTGAGGTCAATGTGGGAACTGCAGAGATTTCCACAAATGCATCGCTGTTTCTGAAAACACCGCCAGTAACAAGTGGTGCAGCAGAACACGTCGGAGATGTGGCACAGGGTACGTAGCATAACGCACACGGGAGACCCTGAAACTCTGAGCGTGTTGCACGCAACAATGACTTGCTGATAATGGCAATGGTATGGGCAGATCGAGAAACTTCTTCATTGGTAAAGTAACTGATCAAACAAGGCACAGAGGACTGGGAGTCTACTAAACTGATACCCACCAAAGATGATTCAGTTTACATAACTGGAACAGCAATCTGTTGCTGCTCGATATCAATACTCCAACCAACGCCCTGGAAGCCTCTTTTTAGAATATGCCTAGTTACTATTTCCTGGCGACATATAATGAAATTTACTTTTGTTTACATATACTAAGAAAATGCTACCGCCCTGTCATTTTATTCCATATATAAACCATGCAGTTGTGATACAAGATGTGCAGAGTTAGGTCTGGCACAAGAAAGCAGACGGGAGTACCATCTCATAGCAGAAGTGGTAAGGATTTTCCCCCTAGTGTATAAGCTTGATCCTATTATTGTTCAAGCCACCGAATCCCTATTTGAAAATGGAGTTTGGGTGTGTTCCACGTTTATATTTGGCTCTGTTTTCTTCTTTGATCATTTTTCAGTATTTCATCAGCTTATCTGGGTGTATATACACGGGGTCGAGGCAAAGAATATAGTATCCACGTGTTAGATTGTTTAATATTCCAGTCAAATTGTAGCGACATAATAAATCAGGGATCATATGAGTAATAATCGATGGATTAAAACGCCACTTTATTCAATGTTCATTGCCTATGTATTAAGTTTGTCATACTCTCGCCCACATCCGGTGTTAAATGAAACCTTTGCCACTGAGGTAACTTCACAAAATGGAACTGGCTTGAAAAGAAACTGTTAATCGTGAGCCCGCTCAGTGCAGGGTTGTTTAGGGTAGATGCTTTAGAAGTTGCAGTGCAAAAACAAAAGGCATGGACCGCATTCAACCTCCGCCCCAGTGCAAACCATACGCTCTGCGGCGATATCCAGTGGTAAACGCTGCATTAGTTACAATGCCGGGAGAAAAGTACTTCGAATGCAGCGCAGTAGAGCTGATCGTTTGTGCGCCTGAATTGGATTGCGACCATTTGTTAATAACACGTGTGTCGCGATGCAAATAATAGCCCTCGTTCGATCCGCCTTGTGCTCAAAAGTGGGTGAATGTGTTGTTTTGCATAACGCAGACTGCTCGGTTCTAACCATTCGGAGCGGGGTCCGAGAGCCCCTGGAAGTTGCAGTGTGTAAGGTTGATTGGTCTGATGGGCGGATATTTCCTTGGGCTGCTTACAGAATGTGATGAGAGTGAAGACGCAGTGGGGAGAAGTGACTGACGCACTGGAGACAGGTACCCGAGAACAAGCAGCAGCTCTCGCATTATTCTCTACCAGCGTCTCTCACTCTGGAGCTGGGCTTTGGGTTAACCAGCCGCAATATTGCTCACCTCCACAAACACTGATCACCCATAAACGCGCACATACACACGCACGCACACACACACACACACACACACAGAGTCAGCCAAACTGAGAGCGGAATGCAGCAAATATCGCAGTGGCTGCCGAGAAGAAATACTGGTTCGCCTTTATAAATTGCCGGGACTGCAAGATTCTTCGCTGCTGATGTGTGTTTGGGAAGATGGGGACCTTTCCTGTTTCTCTGGGTTGCCTTTTTGTCTTCTGCGCTCAACTGGGGGTTTCATCCCAAGGTAAGTCTGCGACTGATAAATAAGATTTCAACGTTACTGAACAACAGTGACTGAAATTAAAACGAGAGAGAGATACGAACGGACAGTGGCTAAATATTGAATTATATCTATGGGTCGAAGGTTGAAGTGTGGAATTCAGAGAGACCAGAAAACGCCCTGAGGAGTTGGGAGTGGAAGGGTGAGATAAGGTTTTGGGTTATTACCTAAGGATAGAGTCGGTTGGGTAGTTATTCGGATAGAGCGAAGAGATTAATTAGTCTGTTTGATAACAGACTCGCAGATACGCGGACCATCAGTAAGCTCCTGCCTATCTCGCACATTCCCTGTCTGCCCCGGCAGCTTGAGGTTAAACGACAATTAACGTTTTGCATTGTATTCCTGCAAGATAAACAAGGCACGTTTCGGTGTTTCATATGCCTGTTCATATAGGAAGGATTTCGTTCTTCTGTAAATTCCGGGGAAATGAAGGATTGAAGGCAGACGGGAGGGGGATTAAATGTGAAACGGGAAAAGGAAGAAGTCGAACGGATGGGGGAAGAGTTGGGATGCTGGATTGGGAGAGAGAGAGGCGGAGGGATAAAACAGCAGAGTAACAGGGACAGTGAAGGAAAGGTTAAATAGCAAAAAAAAAGGTCGAGGGAATTAAATGATGTACCACTGGAGAAAAGATATGTAGGATGAATAAATAAATCTCCCGTCACTTGCGATTACTTTAAGTTCCCGCGTAAGAAGGTTACATTATCTTAGGATGCCGAATCTCATTGGTATGCACTGACTGACTTGTATTTTAGAATGTATTATTGTTAATCTTTATTATTAATAATGCATGCATGGTGAAAGCGGATGGAGAATGCGGACTGATTAATAACTGGATCAACACAAGGTCTTAAAAACAACAGCGGGTCCAGCTGTTGCGCGCCAGAGCGCTGCATGTGGAGAGAATGGAATCAGAGAGCTCTCTATGTTGATAATGTGTCCAGTAAATGTTTGAGGCGGAGAGTCGCGCTTCGGCCCGTGTTAGGGTGAAAATCTGAACGCTTGTTGATTTCAGCGCAATTCACTGAATTCCCCGGAAGTGTAACGGCTAGAGAAGGAGACAATGTGGAAATGGCTTGTGCATTCAGAGGCAGCGGCTCCCCGTCCTATTATCTGGAGATCCAGTGGTGGTTCATTCGAGCTCCCTTGGAGCCGGAGTACAGCCCAGAAAACAGCAAAATCCAGGTACCGACCACTCGACTGCTCAAAGGGTTCACAGTGCTATCGATCGCATCAGCCATCCTTCTCCCTTGTCCCTCATGCACACTCACGCACACACACACACACACACACACACACACACGCACACACACACACACACACAAACTCTCACTTCCACGCATCCTCGCACACATACATACCCCGAACCACATACTCTTTAGCACCTACATGCAAACACTCCATTACACGCTCTCTCAAACTATCGCACACCCACTTCCTTTACTCATGCTCTCAACCCAGCACACATCTTCGCACACGCTATCATTTCCGTGACACACACTCGCCTACTCACTCTCTCAACGGCAAAACGCTTTCGTGGATACATCGTGGATACACACAGACACACGCACTCTCATTTACCCCCCTAACACACACACATGTAAACACCAACACACGACGACACAAACATTTGCCCTCTCACATCTGCACACCCTTTCACAAACACGACCACACACATTAATTCACTCACTCACATTCCTGTCTCATCCACACACACAAACCAAACCCTTATTCACAACTAGACATTCTGACAAAGACACCCATACATTCCTTACAATCAGCCCACCCCACAGACACTCTCACACACCATCACAGGCCCTTACACATCTTTATGTGCCCTCCCTCTCACACACTCCCACATCCTCTTGCACATTTCAGGGTGCCCCCGCCACACACACACCCTCATACGTCACACACTCCTTCATAGCACCCACATGTACACTTCCTCACACACTTTCACATACTCTCCGACACATCCAACACACACTGCTTCACATCCCATCACATGCCCCCTTCACACCCCCATGTCCTTGCACATGGACACTCAAACACTCCCGCGCATTCTGTTACAAACGATCACATTTCTTTGCACATGCTCCCACACACTCTCCCTTACACACCCTCTTGCACAGAATCTCATACATTCACACAGCTTTGCACACTTCATAATACATCACTCTTCACATACTCCTTGAATACAGCTGCACACACCTCACCAATTCACACTCTCACCCATTCACTCACACATCCCTACATATACTACCATATGCACTCACACCCAAAAACCACTCCTTTACACTCCCTCACTCACACTGACACACGCTCATACACATTGGCACTCTTCTATATACACTTACACTTCCTCATACACATTCACACTCCCTCATGCACCCTCAGAGCATTTCACATCCCAGCTCCCTTTCAATCTCTCATGCACACTCACACCCCTTCATGCACTCCTTCATGTATCCCCATCAAACACCAACTCCCTCACACTCCCCTCTCACACCCTCATTCATTTTCATCTATCTGCACACACCCTCACACATCCCCCACATAACCCTCACATATTCTCAGTCTTCCTTACACACTTCCTCACACATGCCCCCACACTTTCACACATAGTCCTGAATCCTCTCTCTCACACACACCTTCACACATCCTTGCATGCCCTTATTCTGCCTTATACACTTATGCACACCCCCACACATCCCCTTGCACACCAGTCCTCATCTCACACTCTCTTATTTGTCCTCATTTCAAACTCCTTCCCACACTCTCATCATCATAAAGCACCCTCACTCTCCTGTACACACCCTCACACACACTCTCACACAACTTCAGTCACCTTCTCATTCCTTCATACACTCCTACCCTTCCTGGCACAATGTCTCATATATTTTCACACTCACACACTCCCTCACACAAAGCCCCACACATCCTCACTCAGCCACATCATCCCCCACATCCTTATGCATCTCCACACATCCTCACACTCCCTCATACTCCCTCACACATTCCTCATACATCCTCACACACTCCCTCACACACTCTCTCCCACTCCCTAACATGGTCCCTCACACACCCTCACATACTCCCTCACACACTCCCACACTCATTCACACACTCCCCCCCACACTCCCTAACACAGTCCCTCACACTCCCTCACACTCCCTCGCACACTCCCTCACATGCTCCCTCACACTCCTTCACACTCCCTCACTCTCACACTCCCTCACACTCACACTCCCTCACACACTCTCCCACACTCCCTAACACACTCCCTCACACTCCCCCACGCACTCCCTCACACTCTCTAACACACTCCCTCATGCACTCCCTCACACTCCCCCAGCCTCATGCACTCCCTCACACTCCCTCACACACCTCCTCACACTCCCTAGCACACTCCCTCCCACCCACACCCCCTCACAAACTCCCTCACACACTCCCTACACTCACACACTCCCCCACACTCCCTCATACTCCCTCACACTCCATAACACACTCCCTCATACATCTTTACACATCCTCACGCTCCCTCACACTTTCATATCTTACACTCACAAACCTCTGCACACTCTCCTTAATTCAGTCTCTCTCCCTTCCTCACACACTCCCTCACACTCATGCTCGCTCACACACTCATACATCATCACACTCTCTCACTCCCTCACATACTCCCTCACACACTCCATCATACATCCTCACACTTACACACTCCCTCAACTGTCCTCACCCTCACTCCTTCCACACACTCCCTCACAGATGCTCTCACACATTCTGACACTCCCACTGTCCCTCACACACTCAAACATCCTTACACTCACACACACCCTCATACTCCCTCATACTTTCATACCTCATACTCACAAACTTCCCCACATTCTCCCTCACACTTCCTCTCTCCCTCCCTCACATACACCCTCACACATACTCCCTCACTCACACACTCCCTCACACACACACTCCCTCACATACACTCCCTCACACACACTCCCTCACACACATACTCCCTCACACACACACTCCCTCACACACATCCTCACACTCACACACTCCCTCACACACACTCCCTCACACACAGCCGGTCATACATCCTCGCACTTACACAGCCCTACACACACCCCCACACAGACCCTCATGCATCCTCACACACTTTCTCATAACCCTCACGTACCCTTACTCTCACTTGCATGCAGTATGCACCCTCATATACTCCTCCTCACGGACTGTCATGCACATTCACAGATTTTTCCAACCTGTATTATTTTACTGTTTTTCGTCCAATACTTCGATAAATTGACCTATTTAATCCTGCGCAATGATTCCGTGGAGTTAGCTGGATTTGGAGAGGATTTATCGGCGGCGTCTTCTCTCCGCCATCCTTCGATGCAAATCAACCGCTTTGCAGTAACACGAGCTCATCAAGGGAAACGCCAGCATAATAAAAACATAGTTGGGTGTAGATCAAAACGTGCAGCTGACACTCCATGGTTGTTTGATGTTTTTCGATGTGAGTCTTTAAATGATGAATGTGACAAAAAATGTGCCGTTACTAAGACTAATAATCTACACGGTTTAAACGCGCTGTACTGTTTTCTTCGAAATCTATAGTCTATAACTGAGCGATGCTTTCATTCATTGGGTACAAGCTAGAACCCGTCTTTGTATTCTGGCACCTCATTCCAAATTGGAATAAATCTTGTCAGATTCATGGACCTGATCGAAATGGTAAAGATCGTGCCTCTGTGCCCGCGCCTTCAATGAAAGCGGCGTGCGATAGAACAGGGAAGGGATCCATTGCCAGGGGAATGCGATCTAAATCCGCGAGATGTGAGAGACTGCGGGGAGCTGTGGGCAATGGCACTTGATAGGGGTCGAGGTTAATCCAGCCCAGGATTTGATTGAATTGCAGCCGATTTAAGGGATCAGATTATGTGGCCTTTAGCGGGCAGACCGTCTAATTCCAGTGTACCGCACAAACTCAGGCAGGGTTGATTGCTGACTCCGCTCACATCTAATTACTTGAATAGCTTATAGACCGTGAAGGAAGTACAGTATTTGGGAAAAGTTGGGTATTTACTGCCTCATGACTAGTATTTATACACAGGAACTTTCAAGCATTTCGTGCGAATGAGTCAGCCATCATATAGGGGACTATGCTGTACCTGAGTACATATGGTTCCATCGTTACGCCCAATATAACGTCAGATAGAGTAAACAAGAGCTAGAATGAAAAACACATTTTAGTCACAGTGATGGGGATTCTCCATCGTTTGTATCAGGCGTAGAACCTCAAGTGAAAAGGGTCTCTTTTAATTCTATCCTCGGCATCTACAGTATCATATGGATGATGTCTGTATCTCATGATGTGTTCCAACTGTTTTGTCTTTCATACAGTTGGACACTTTGCCACAAAGCGAAATGATCAACGACGAGACGAAAATAAGTGTGAGTAAAGGCCTCGATAAAGGGAGAGGCGGGGCAGATGACCGCACAGCCGTATTCTATTAAAGCAGATGTGGGAATCTTGGAATCCGCGTGAAGGGCGTGGCCGGGGATATCAATTTCTTGCCTGTGTTCAGTTTCTGACACAGTCGGTTTCTGAGATACAGTCAGTCCTGCGGGCTCTGCATGGACCATTTGGGAATGAGATGTGGTCAGTTTCTCGGAGGTGTTTAGAAACCAGCCAGAATGCAAAACAATGCCTTCCAGGGAAACCGTGGGTAGATACGGGGTACTTCAAGGCCGCAAGGCTAATCACACTAGTGACAGACTCAACAGCTGTTTTGTGGGCCTTTCGTTCTCTAGCACAACTCGACAAAGTTAAAGGAAACTGGTATTTCTATGAATACAATGACATTTAGTAAGTGGCCTAAATGTAAGTTCTATTCATTCTTAAATGTATTTAGAACAATGGATGATGTTTCTAATTGACAATCACACTCACGGAAGGAAAATTCATTATCGCATTGTGTAGTGAAACATACAACGGAGATTCACCATTGAAATCCCCTCGAACCACCTTGTCATTATGAATTTAGTCGGAGGTACTGTGCCCTTGAATCCAATCTGAATCAAAGGAGATCCGGTACCCGAACTAACCCCAAAGTCGAGTTACCAATAATTTAGAACAGATACCCTCCCCAACCCCCACCCCGCTGAAGTTCTGACTCTTGGGCCTTTAATTAGTCTGATCTAACCCCACGTCATCTGACATCAAGACTGATGCACTGGGCCCACTTCCTTGAAGCCTGCACATCGACCGCTCCCAGTCTCCAGTGCCAACGTTGCCATCTTACTTCCAGTGCCTCTGGCAGCAATCTCATTGGCTCTGCACCTTGCAGCATTGATTCACTCACCTCCAGCACCTTAAACTCTTCCAGAATAAGCCGCAGATCAACTCGTGCCATTAACACATTGGATAATTGCAGGAAGGAGTGATGTGACCTGAGAGTTGGCAAAGCCTTTATCATTTGTGATGTTCTTCCACACAGCTCAACGTGCTTTGGGGGAGGGGCAGGGGATACCTTTTGCAAGATACTCGGTGCATTTAGAAGAAATCCACCCATGCTCTTGTGGGTGATGTTACTTTGGCGCTGCGGGGGAACTGACGCCGGATGGCGGCGGCAATGAAAAATGTTGGTTTAGATGGTGATAATGGTTCATTTATCTGGTGTTCATTTCATTCCCCCTCCTCCCCCCGCTTTTGTAGACAGTGAAAGTGATGGGTAGTGACATCTCCCATAAACTTCAGATCTCCAAAGTGCGGAAGGATGACGAAGGGCTCTACGAGTGCCGGGTGACCGACGCCAACAATGGGGAGCTGCATGAGTACAAGGCTCGGGGCCGTCTCTACGTGAACACGAGCTATGCCCGGGCCCTGCAAGCTCTCGAAGCTCCGCCGTTGTCCCTGCACGACGGCAAGGGCTTGCGAAGTCCTCCCGCGGCTGCAGGCCTTCCCAGCGAGCGTCCAGGCCGCCGTTCCCAGAGCAGCAGAGAAACGAACGAAGGGCAGGCAGGGGCAACCTCCAGACCAGCAGCAACAATCCTCAGGCAGAGCGCCACATCCACATCAGGTAGGCAAGGCACAGCCTTCAACAGTAGTGCAACCATCAGGCAGGGCTCGCTCACTCGACCATCTTCTATCCTCGCTGATAGAAAAACCATGAAATTATGTTGCTTACACACACGCAAGACGATAGTTACATCATGTATTTAATATTAGCTGCAGAAACATCGTCAGTTTGTATGGAGACCTTTATCAGATGCGTTAGGTGTTCCAAAGTGTGTTTCTTTAGATGTCAATCATTGTTGTTGGAAATGCATCAGTTAAATCCGTGCTTAGCAATAACCAGCAGAGAGCCTTATATTGTAAATGGTCTGTTATTTCAATTGCTGTTGTTGCTTTTGTTGTTGTTAATGCAGCTTAAGGGAAAGATGTTGACCAGGATACTACAAGCTATTTATTGCTGGAGCGTATGTAAGCCAAAAGTGGAGCTATGTAATAGTTGCCATGTCCACACAGTGATATCACAGAGGGGAAATTCCAGGAAAGTGTGCAGCAAATATTTATTGGAATGGTTTTAGGTATAAGGGATCCAGTTGCAAAGCTAGACTGGAGAAGTCGGGGCTGTGCTCCTCAGAACAATGGTTAAGAAGAGGTTTACAAGACCATACTGGATTTAGCCGGAGAGAAGTTCTTCCATTAGTGGAGGGTACATAATTTTATGTCATCGATGAAGCATGGGGGAATACGACGGAACTTTGTTCAGCAGCGAGTCGTTATGATCTGGAATTCACTGTCTGCAAGTATGATGGAAGTAGGGCTTTCAAATGGGAAGGGAGAGAGAGAAAGCAGGAGAATGGAACTGATTGGATTGCTCTGCAAAGAGACCACGTGAAATTGATGAGCTGAAAGGCCCCCTTTGGTGTCATGTTTATTCATAAAGTATATGTAATATGCATATCGTTCTTTAAGTATACATGCACATAAATAGTCCTGCTTAGAGTGAACTGCAGTGCCACCACAGGCCACAGGAGTCAAGCGTGTGCAGGATTATGAGGAAATCCTCCATGTTCCACTGAGATCTTGAACGTAATGAAATCTATTTGTAAGTGAATGCCATTATCTGGGATTATTTTAAGTATATTGTAAACAGAATAAAGAACCACGTGATGCCAGCCCAGTCGGCTCTTGGACTGGGTCACGTGAGCTGCAGTGCTGGGCGGAGTGTTTCAACAATGGCTCGCTGCAAAATGAAGTAGGTAACCGCGCTGAAAGTAGTAATAAATTCCGATATAAAAATGTTTTTCATTTAGCGTTTTTAGCCGTCTAGTCAGCTTTTGTGCGTTTGGATTACCTCATCTTTGTGTTAAGGTACACCTCTTCACCCCGAGATCAACTTCTTCCGTCTCTGTGTAATATATTTGGGCGACTTGTGTAAACGTAATACTGATCAGCCAAGATGTTTGTATTCTATGATAATGTAATATCATTATAGCATATCTGTAGCACTGTATGTATTTTGTACACTGTTATGTGCGCTTGGCTAATGTACAAAGTATAGCTTCTTTTAACAAAACAGAAAAGAACTGATAAATCGGATGGAGTCCCCTAAGGCAAAGTGTTAGCGCAGGCTGATTGTTAAACTGCAGACTTCTGCAAAGAGTCCGGGTATTGATGATGCACCAAGTACACTGTGTTCATTCTGTTCTCTTCTTTCATTAATTAGAGGTTGCCTCTGAGAATCCTGCGCCCTTAAGATCATTTGCCGCCCCTTTGCTTTAATCAGGGTCGGACTGTATGCCATGTTGTTATTTGGAATGCATGGCAAGCCAAGCGATGGGCATTGACAGAAAATGCCAGCGTTAATTTGAAATACATGCGTTGAAAGTATAAACGTCTCTAAGAAATATCGGGAAACAAAATCTTCCAGGATGAGCGAATATTTTAACTTCTTCCGCAGGGACGACGATCGTAGCTGCAAGCGATGGATTAGGTGTCCTGCTTCTATTTTGTGGCTTTGTGAAGGATGCTTTGCTATAGTCTTAGTGCTGACTTTTCCACTATCACTTTCTCTTAAAGCAAAGAGCGATTGGATGGTAAAATCCACGGAATGGACTGCACAATCGACTTTAAACCCTTCTGCACCCAATGCACTGTAATTCTCTAGAAACGAGAGCCCCCTAGAGAAGAGCAAAGCAGAGAAATAAAGCACCACTTGACGGCATTGCTCAGGAGATTTACTGCAAATGGATTTGATAACGATAATGAACAACGCTTGGGGCAATCCGTGTGCAAGATTACAAGTGTAGGGGCGTCCTCGGACGCAGTTGTGCACTCGGAGATCACCGGTGCAACTAAATCTGTCAACTAACACATCGCCTCGGTGCGAGACAACTCAACCTGTGTGCAAGGTTTTAACTGCACCATCTCCACTTTCATGGTATCTTATGCGACCTTTGAAGATTTAAGAAGTCTTAAATCCATCCTAAGTTTCTCTGTAAATTTGTGCAGGATTCTCATTGCAATAGAGACACCTTCAGGACACGTGCGACCGCGTTCACCATCTGGATGTTTCATTCTTTTCCTGTACTAGTTTGATATAACAATCCGTTGGAATCTCCTGTATGTGCAGAAGCGACCTAACACAGATAATTTGCTGCTTCTCGGTGTGCTGTCGTTATTATCCTTCCCCACAGAGGGCCCAACGCTCTCCTCTGCCATTTCGATGCAGTTGTAACACCAGTACTATTTTATTTTTACAACTGGTTAAATCTAATTTTAATAATGCGACACTGTGTGATCCGTTATTTTTTCACTTCTATTAACGTAATCAATCAAAGCTCTGGACAATCTCCCTTTACCGAAATGCAAGTTGTGTATCTAAAACAATTTTCGTACGGTCTGTGAGTGAACGACACAAACAGAAGCTTATGGTATATTGTGAGTGTTTTATTTTTTAAAAAGAGAAAATAAGAAAATAATTGAGAATTATCTTACGAATCGCGTTGACGTTGACTGGGTTATGTTTAATTTCTCTGTAATAAAATGTCATCTTCGTGTAACTCGCCCTCGCCTAATCCCAACACGGTGAAAATTAGACTGCAGAGATGCCAACCGGATATATTATGTAGAGACTAAATCACTTGGAATTAAACAAAAAAAAATCAAGGACAATGTCCTATTATTTTTCATTTCATTTGTTTCTATTCGCAATTAAACAGAAACTCCTAGTGGGTTTAAATATTAAAATTAAATGTGCAAGTTATGTGCCCCGCCCCCAATCGCCGGTGTTAATTTTACCACCTCATCGTCTTTTATTATGTGGAAGAGGTTATAATGAAGTTAATAATGCGACATCTGTTTCTTAAAGTTATTTCTTTGTTTATCAACCGTGTAGATTTTAGGGAACATTCTCAGTGCAGGTAGCCATTCTCACAACCGGAGCCGAGCTGTACACTGAAGGTGAGGATTGTCTTCATTGCTCCAGTTCACAGTGTATGTCAGTGGATACGATTTCAAATAATGCATCGGAGGTGTTTCTCGCGTCGAAGCATCAGTTTGCTTCATGTCTTTCTTGCATGGAATTGAATACACAGGCAATGGAGGGAGTTGCTGAGGGAATGCCGCACTGTCAGAGGTGTTGCCATTCGGAGGAGACTTAAATCAAGCCCCCTTTCTCAGAAGGAGTTAAAAGATCTAAAAGAGCAATTTCAGAAGAGGTGCATGGGAGTTAACCCGGTGCTCCTAAATCAATATAACTAAAAACAGATTATCTGCTTATTAGTTCATTGCTGTTTGTGGGATCTTACTGTGCACATATTGGGCGCCAGCTCTAAATAACAACCATCACCATCCATCAAAAGTTCTTCACTGCCTACAGAGTAGGTGAGGACTGTAAGGCCAGTTATCCATGTGGAATCATAGCCCAACAGAACACAGATGGATGTTACTCAGCCCAATGTGCCTGTGCTGGTTCTTTGCAGAATTATCCAATATCTATCCCCTTTATCTTTCAAGATAAAAGATGTGTTCACCCAATTTGAAAATCAAATTAGCACTATCTTTAAGTAAAAGAAAAGGGCAAATTATTTTCTTCATTTGTTAATCAACCTGATGCTGGGTTATAAATTGCATAGATATGTATTTAAAGCTTCTCCTGCACTTGCTGTGTCTCTCATAATGGTACAGTTATCTGATGCTCTCAGAAAACTTCATGAAGACAACACCCCTTTAATTGGTTTGATCTCTGAATTCTGGCTATGAATGATCAATTTAAGCAGATGAGTGAGTTTCAGAAGTGCTGAAAAGTCAAGATGACCGTCAGTCAGCTGTTTTCAGAAGCTTTGAATAATGCCTGCAGCTGGAATTGGTTCAATATTACTAAAAGTGTAAGAAAGAGAGAGAAAGAGAGAGAGATCAGTGGGGTAACAAGGTGACACACTAAATAAAAGTCAGCAACTTGACAATGTACAAGATGTGAATGCAACCTTCAAAGCAGAGCTGATACTTCCAGTCACCCAGTTGACTGCACAAATGAAGTGGGTTATTGTCCTCATATTTTCTGTATTCCTGTAATGTTGATGGAAAGGAGTTATGTTGAGCTTAAGAGAGAATGAACTTCTCACCTATAACCCAAGATTTCTGATGAAACTTTTACATCCAGTAGACAATATTGAGTTTTATTCATCACTAAATTTTCATTTGGTCCCAGGTAGTATGGTTTCAGGAAAAAATAATGCTCTTAGTATTTTCTTTTAAATATTTTAACCAGAAATCAATCATGCCAATCAGTCAAGTTCTCAATCAATATTTAGGATGATGAAGTGTCATCTGTGGCTCAGATGGTAATAATCATACTTCTGATTCACTAAGCTCTCTTTTTAACTTCTGAAACTTCTGGACAAAGCTTTAGGCTGATATTGTGGGGGAATGTTTGAGGTGCTGTCTTTGGATTTTAAACTGACATCTAATCTGCTCTCTCAAGTGGATGCAAAAAATCCATTGAATGTTTTAAAAACTACATAGAGTTTTCCCCGCTCCAGTCAACAGTTATTGCTCACTCAAAGTGATTACAAGTGCAGATTTGGCTATTGTTAAACTAAAGTTTCTGGGAGCATCCTGCGCAGGAACTTGCAGTTGTGTTTTTTATAATGATGACTACACTTCAAAAGTACTTCCTTGTTCGGAGTTGAAATACAAATGTGAATGCTGAATATCTCAAATGAAAACAGAAAATGCTGAAAATATACAGCTGATCAGGCAGTATATGTGGAGACAGAAAGGTAGTCAAAATGTCAGGTCAATAATCTTCAATCAGATCATTCTCTTTCTCTCTCCACAGATGCTGCCTGACTTGCTGAGTGTCTCCAGCATGTTCTGTTATTTAATTGATCTGGAAATATCTGAAAGGGATGTGGAAGGCACACTATAATAAAAAAATGTTTTTACATTGCTTAAGGATGCATTTACACTGCAAATTTAATCTTAGTGCAACATTTCTTTCCAACATTCCTTTCCAACCCAGATCCTGGTTGGAATATAATGAGCCATTTCTGGTGGAGAAACTGTAACATCTCTTGGATACACACTATTGTGTAAGCTAAATGTGAAACCTGGAATAGAAAGTGTGACAATGCATTAACCCTGAGGAATTCATAAACCTGATCACATTTTCTGTTATCCCACAGCACTCTGATGCTTTCCTTTCTGAGCAGGTATCTCGTTCCCTTTTGAAAAATACTATTGATATGAATTTCACCACTATTACAGCAGTGTAGTTAATGCATATTGTCAGAACACACAGCAATGTACTGAATGCATATTGTCTGAACATTAACAATTTTGAAATAAAAATGCAGCTAGGGATTTAATAGACATTTTTTAACATTTTAAATCTAACAGGTATTTCTGAAACTTGGTCTTCGCAGAACATTATTCAATACAAAGAAAATTATATATTCACCATTTTAGAACACTTCAAGATAATCGACTTCAAAATCGCCAAATTTCCCTTTGTTTCTTAAAGTTTATGATATGGTCTGCTGTTCACTTCAGAATATCTTCAGGTTATATTTGAAGGATACTCCTCATTGCTACAAATTAGGTTTGCCTTTCCATTAGATCATTGTTGATCTGTACAATCTACTTAACACAATTATGAGATTGCTAACAATAAAAAAAAACATTTTCAGTTGTTAAAGTTTTCTGTTGATCATGACTAACCATTAAGGGAGAAAGAGTTGCAAGTTTCAACTGTAGTAGTCCTTCCTGGTCTTCTTCCTGAATGGCCTGGCTCCGACTTTAAGCTTAAACAGTATTTTACTGGAGTCCACCACTAGAGGGAATATTGCCTCTGTATCATCCTGACTAAATATTTAAGCAATGTAACACCAGCAGGATCACTTCTTAATCTTCTCTACTGAAGGAAGCAACAAAAACATATCTGTGCATAGGAACATCAGAAATTAAAGCATGAATAGACCATTTGGCCCTTTGCGTCTGGTGTACCATTTAATAAGACCATGGCTGATCTTTTACTTCAGCCCCACATTCCTGTGCTAATACCATATCTGTTGATCCCCATAATATCCAAAGATCTATTTATTTCAGTCTTGAATATCTTCAGTGATTCAGTCTCAACACTTGGATACAAAGCTCCAAATATTCATCACCCTCTGGGTAAAGAAATTTATCTTCATCTCTCTCTGAATGGCCAACCAGTAATTCTGAGGGAATGACCCTGGTTCCTGGCATTGCATCCAAGAGAAACATTGTGCCTGCATCCACCCAGTCAGCATGTTTCACTGAGATCACTGTTCATTCTTCACTCCAGAAAGCATATGCGTAAATCTGCTCAATCTTTCCCCACAGGGCAAATCACCAATCATATGATTCAATCTGCTCAACCTTTGTGGCACTCCCATTGTTGCAAGTATCTCCTTCATCAGGTAGAACGACCAAACCTACATGCATATTATAAAAGAGGTCTCACCAGGGCAATGTATATTTGCAGTAAAACATTTTAACCGCATGTTTAATTTCAGTGATTTGCGGGCAAGGATGCACAGCTCCCTACACCAACATATTTTAATTTCTCACCATTTAAGATAAAACTCGGCTTTTCGGTTTTTCCTGCTAAAGTGGATGACCTCACATTCTTCCGTGTTATGTTCCATCTGCTATTTCTTCATCCACCCATGCACCCATATCAGCTTTCAGTACTATAATTTCTCAGCAAATATGAATTTCTTTCAGCTCCTCATTCTCACCGGATCTATCACTCTCCACTATCTTCGGGAAGTTTACTGTCTCTTCCCTGAAGATGGTCATGAAATAATAGTTTAATTTCTCTGCCATTTCCTCAACCCTCCCCCCCCCCCCATAATTTCCCCCGTCTCCGTCTGCAAGGGACCCGCGTTAACTTTGGCAAATCTTTTACTTTTTCCCTATCCACAGAAGGTTTTCGGCCTTTCTATGTTTCCTGCCTTCTGTCCCCGTTTTTTAAACCTTCGGCAGTGTGTCTGCACTGCACCATCTTACATCCTTCCTCGTGTGATGTGGGCAGCAGTGATGCAATACTTCAGATGCATTCCAAGTAGAGCGTAATAGAACTGTTGGAAACACCCACGTCTGCGCTCCTACGCCTAGTGATGAAGACCAACCTTCCATTCGCCTTTCTGACTATTTTTGTTCTGCCTACCCAATAAGCCTTCATTGATTTACGTACAACCTTGCAATCCTCCTCCTCTCCCTCGTTCCTTGTTTCTGACCGTTTAACCTTAACCAGTCTTCCTTTAGAAGAAGTGACGACGGCTATTATTCTGCTGGATCTATGCTGCGTCGCTGTCATGACCAATATCGTTCTCTTAGGTGCAATGCCCAAACCTAAAAGCAATCCTTCTGATCCGACCTCGCCAAGATTCTGCAGCTGAAAAATAACTTGCTCACTTTTATTCTCAAAAATAAAAGTTAAAAAATCACATTGTCAATTGAAACTTATTGCAACACCGTATTTAGAAATATTGCTCTGGCAAAGGACCGTGTATGCTCTTTTGAAAATCATAATATTTAAATGGTTCCAAAGTGAATGTTGTGGATGTACTGAGTGTTTAAATAAATACACAGACAAAGCATTCTCATGAAGACTGTTCATTTGAAATTTGTCATGAATTAGTATGCATGTGTGGCAAAGAGTATTCGGCAGAATTCGACTGCGTAAAAAAGTATTGGTAGGAGGATGGAGAGACCCGTTGGTGTTGCTGGTACACCTCAACGTGTCCTGACTTGAATTCTCTCACTACCCTGAAGCATTTACTGACAACCGTTAAGCCAGTAGCTGAACACTACACTTCCACTACAATCAAGTGTATGTAGGTATTTGTACGTACATAAGGTGAATTTGAAGGAAGTGTTTAAAAATAAATCGGCATAAAAAGACACACTGGTCCGCCAAAGATCTTGGCTGTATTACGTTCTGTGTAGATCTGCACGTATTATTGGTTGCAATCGGAAACAGACTATTAATAGTGAATGTCGAGTGTCTTTATGTTGGTCTTCTAATATATGTTCCATATACTCCAAAGTTGAGAGGAATGACGAAGTTAATATTTCTTTAACTATTTATTCTCGTGATGTGAACATAGATAGCACGAATGCCGTTGAACGAGTCTGCTAATATCTGTTATATATTCAGATCATTAAGGCAGTTGCAGAGATGATCGACGAGTAACTCGTAAAATATCGTAAGTCCTTTCGCATTTGCTACCAACTTCTCCACATTACTTTCTGATTTTTTTTTCGTGACTGGTGAGATATTGAGTCTGTAATGTCTATGGGCGACTTTCACAAATATAACTCTATGTGGATTATACATTTACATCGATGACATTGGCCATATGCCAGGGAGTGAACATGTCATTTGAACAGCACCAGTTAAATCGTATCAAGCTGAGCACCTCATTTTCAGTAACCCATTGAAACATGTATTCGGAACTAAATAACGTGCCCAAAAGAGTCGTTTATATGCAGGGGCAGGGCTGATTTTCAAAGTGGTAATGGTTGGGAACATGTGGCAAATTGGGGGGACTGCCCGCGGATTTTAATTAGTTATATCAGTGACCACTGCGCCCATGGTATGTGCATTTGCTCTCTCCCTCTCTCTCTCGCTATGCGTTCTTTGTCTTCAAGTTCCAGGCAAAGAAAGCATGAGATATCCGTCCAGCAGCGGTCATCCAAGACTCGCAGCACCGGAGACAGGCGCTTTTTAAAAATGCAGAACCTGTACATCCTTTCGGCTGCCACCCCTCCGGACGGTCCACTCCCCGTATTTGCATTTTGTCACTGGAGAGGAGGGAGAGGAAAGTGTCTCACAAGCAAAATCAGGGATCACTGCTGTGGAGAGGCTAAGTGCTAACCTGCTAATTTGACTGACGTGTCACAGCCTGGTCCTCCAGACGATGCATGTTCAAGACCCTGCGCAATGTACGATTTTTTTAAACCTATTCACATCTTGCGATTTTTTTAGAGTGTTTTTCCCCATGAACATAATGGGAGATTTGCATGTCTGTTGCAAGTAACAAGAAAACACACGCCTGACGTGACGGGAAGGAAACTGTCCCATGAATTTGTTGACCTTTTGCTCTGCAGTGTGATTTCTCAGAAGAGGGTTACCGGGTCTACAGACTGCCACTGTCTGTCACTTTACATATATAACACGAGGTTAATCACCTTTATTTGGGATTACAACCTATGATTTATCTTTGGAAACCTAGAACAAGTAGTGAGGTAAAACTAGAAGTCATTTTAACCCTTATGGTATTCCTCGACTTGCTTCCCCATTCAAAAAGCTAGTTGGATCTTGCTGATGTTTACAACTAATCCATCCACCCAAATTTTGCAGGGTCCGATCTCAAGTATGCAGATCAGACCCTGACTGTGACTTTGACTCAAGCCTCAGTTGTGTGCTTTTGTTTTCACTGAACAGAAGAGAATGAAGGCCATCTGGTAGCCAAAGAGGTAAGTGCTTTATTCATGCTCCTGCTCCTGGAGATCTTACAAGGACAGTTTAGGCCTCACCTGTTGCTGACAATAAGGCCTGAACCCACGCCCATTCTCATGGCCATGGGCAGTCCAACTTTTCCAAAACTAGAAGCCTCTGTTCATTGTGCAACACATTAATGAGGTCATAAAATTAGTCCAGACTATCAAACACAGTAAGTGCAATTCAGTTACATGCATATTTTCATATACACTTAGGAACATGGCTGTAGGACATTAAGCCCTCTGAGACCACCCTGCCATTCTTTTATATCTTGGTTGGTCTGCATTTTAATTCCATTTACCCATCTTGGTTTCCTAACCCATCAGAGAAGTGGGTTAGGAAACCAGTCTCTCTGATGGGTTAGGCTCTGTAGTGTAGCGCTTAGCATAACACTATTACAGCACCAGCAACCCGGGTTCAATTCTGGCCACTGTCTGTAAGGAGTTTGTACGTTCTCCCCGTGTCTGCGTGGGTTTCCTCTGGGTGTTCCGGTTTCCTCCCACATTCCAAAGACGTACAGGTTAGGAGTTGTGGGCATGATATGTTGGCACCGGAAGCGTGGCGACACTTGCGGGCTGCCCCCAGAACACTCTACGCAAAAGATGCATTTCACTGTGTGTTTCGATATACATGTGACTAATAAAGCTATCTTGTCTTACAAGCACTTCACATGCAGAGATCTACTCACATGCAGGATATACTTACATGGGCCCAGTGGTACAATGGCAGTGTTAGGGATCCAATAATCCAGATATTGGACTAGTCATCTGGAGATAAAAGTTAACACCTACTGCAGCAGCTGGGGGATATAGGTTCAGTGAATTAAATAAATATGGAACTAAGAAACTAGTTTCAATAAAGCTGATAATGAAGCTGCCAGACTGTCATAAAACCCATCTGGTTCCCTAATGTTCTATCGGGAAGGAAAGACCTCGAAAATGTGGTTGACTCTTAAATGCACTCTGAACTGACGTAGCAAAACACTCCATTTGAAGGCAATTAGTGATGAAAAATATATGGTGGCTTTGACAATAGCAGCTGAAACTGGTCATCTATTTGTGGAACCTCAGGAGCTGGGGGAGATCTTAAACAGCTTTTTTGCATCAGTATTTACTCAGGAAACTGGCATAGTGTATATGGAAGGAAGGGAAACAAGCAG
The DNA here is from genome assembly GCF_009764475.1 of Pristis pectinata. Taxonomy (NCBI): domain Eukaryota; kingdom Metazoa; phylum Chordata; class Chondrichthyes; order Rhinopristiformes; family Pristidae; genus Pristis; species Pristis pectinata. The sequence continues at coordinate 90,135,178 of NC_067409.1, forward strand.
TAGTGTCATGGAATATATAGAGACTAAGGAGGAGGAGGTGCTTGCTGCCTTACAGCGAATAAAGGTAGATAAATCCCCTGGGCCTGACAAGATATTTCCTCAGACCTTGAGAGAGACTAGTGTAGAAATTGCAGGGGCCCTGGCAGATATATTTAAAATGTCCTTAGCTACAGGTGCGGTGCTGGAGGACTGGAGAGTAGCTCATGTTGTTCTGTTGTTTAAAAAAGGCTCTAAAAGTAAACCAGGTAATTACAGGCCGGTGAGCCTGACATCAGTAGTAGGTAAATTATTGGAAGGTGTTCTGAGAGATCGGATATACAAGTATTTGGACAGCCAAGGGCTGATTAAGGATAGTCAGCATGGCTTTGTGCATGGTAGATCGTGTTTAACGAATTTTGTAGAGTTTTTCGATGAGGTTACCAAGAAAGTAGATGAAGGAAAGGCTGTGGATGTTGTATACATGGACTTTAGTGAGGCCTTTGACAAGGTCCCACATGGGAGGTTAGTTCAGAAGGTTCAGACACTAGGTATCCATGGAAAGGTTGTAAACTGGATTCGAAATTGGCTGTGTGGGAGAAGACAGAGAGTGGTAGTGGATGATTGTTTCTCAGACTGGAGGCCTGTGACTAGTGGTGTGCCTCAGGGATCTGTGCTGGGACCATTTTGTTTGTTGTCTATATCAATGATCTAGATGATAATGTGGTAAATTGGATCAGCAAGTTTGCTGATGACACTAAGATTGGAGGTGTTGTGGACAGTGAGGAAGGCTTTCAAAGCCTGCAGAGGGATCTGGACCAACTGGAAAAATGGGCCAGAAAATGGCAGATGGAATTTAATGCAGACCAGTGTGAGTTGTTGCATTTTGGAAGGACAAATCAAGGTAGGACATCCACAGTACATGGTAGGGCACTGAGGAGTGCGGAGGAACAAAGGGATCTGGGAGTTCAGATACATAATTCCCTGAAAGTGGCGTCACAGGTAGACAGGGTTGTAAAGAAGGCTTTTGCATTCTGGCATTCATAGTATCAAAGTATTGAGTATAGGAGTTGGGATGTTATGGTGAGGTTGTATAAGACATTAGTGAGGCCAAATTTGGAGTATTACGTGCAGTTCTGGTCACCTAACTATAGGAAGGATATCAGTAAGATTGAAAGAGTGCAGAGAAGATTTACTAGAATGTTGCCGGGTCTTCAGGAGTTGAGTTACAGGGAAAGATTGAACAGGTTAGGACTTTATTCCTTGGAGCGTAGAAGAATGAGGGGAAATTTGATAGAGGTTTACAAAATTATGAGGGGTATAGACAGAGTAAATGTGAGTAGGCTCCTTCCACCTAGATTAGGAGAGATAAGTACGAGAGGACATGGCTTTAGGATGAAAGGGGAAAGGTTTAGGGGGAACTTTAGGGGGAACTTCTTCACTCAAAGAGTGGTGGGAGTATGGAATGGGCTGCCATCTGACGTGGTAAATGCGGGCTCACTCTTAAGTTTTAAGAATAAGTTGGATAGATACATGGGTGGGAGAGGTCTGGAGGGTTATGGACTGGGTGCAGGTCAATGGGACTAGCGGAATAAAGTTTCGGCACAGACTAGAAGGGCCAAATGGCCTGTTTTCCGTGCTATAGTGTTCTATAGTTCTATGGTTCTAAAAAAACAAATCAAGAACACAAATGTTGCACACATCCATACACCACCCATGTCACTCCATCTGAAGGAAGTGTGGGAACAGGAGTGCTCAGCATAACAAGCACCATGCAACAAATCCATGTTCTCCTCCACACCCCTCCCCCTCTTCCTCCCCCACACACACCCTCAGAGCAAAGCCTATTTCTTCCACCCAGTAAATTTGCTCTCAACTACTCATTGGATGGGTATTTTTTCTGGAGTTATCCGTTTTGCCACCAAATTTTTCAACTACCATCTTAGTCAAACTTTTGAAGGTGGAGTTCACATGAGTGACTGAACATACAGGGCATGAACAAGTTTGTAGCTCTTCTTTGCCTCTGCCATGTGTTGAAATGTGCTTTAACTGAAAAAAAATGCTTGTCCTTCTGGAAATGGAATGATGCACAATAGAATTTGATGTCACCAGCTCAATTATTTTCACAGCGATTGTAAACATTATTTGTGCTTTCCAATAATGAGTGGAATTGTATTGAAAACAATTCTATTGTAGCAACAAAAAGCATAGAGGAATATTACATTCCACACAAATCTTTGACTGGATGCACAAAAATTAAGAACTAGCACCTATTGGTTTTATGAGCTAAACCATTGATTTGAAGCATTTCTGAAATTGTCAACAGACAACAAATAATTTTGACATCTAAAACCTCCAGAAAATTTCAGTCATAAACCAAAACACTTCTATTCCTTTTCCTGAAGAAGACCTTCACCTTAGCCAGCTTTAGCTGTCATACACAATTGTGAATTTAAAAGAAGTTGAAAGCAGAGCGAAATAAATTTTATACATTAAAATAATCTACAGGCCAAGCATTTTCCTGGATTGACTGTCTGCTGTAATTTTATAGCAACATTTTTCAGTTGCCTAAGTATGTTTTTTATTGCAAATGATTTCAAATGTGCCAAAGGCCTCGTGCCTTACTCATTACCATTACTGATGTTGCAATAAGCCAATTACAAAGTAGTCTAATCACTTTAATGACAACAGTTAAAATAAATACACCATTGATTTTTCTGTTGTATTAGTGCCAATTGTCTTGAATTTCAGAATATATAGCTCTCACATGCCCGATGCCACCATATACCAGGACGTAAGGTAGATTGAAGTGAGGGAATCAATTGTTGAATGCCAGGTGTGATGGATGAGGCTTTATGCACAGCAGTGAAAAATGGTGTCAACAAAGATAGCAAGGATTGAGTAACTGTGAACCCCTGAAGACAGAGGATGGTTGCAACGTTCAAGAGTGGAGGGGTTAATAGTGAGATAGAAAGTTCTGTCTGTGACTGAGATGAATGAACTAGTTGGAGTAATTGGTCAACATACGAGACTTCCCAGAAAGGAATGGCTTCATTAAAGACCTACCTTCTTGTCTAAGGTCAGAATTGGAAATTTCTATGGATGAGTACTGTGTTCATTTCTACACGTAGTTCTTCAGATAATGAAGCAGACAAGGTCCATATGCAGGGACTCCTGGATAACACTCAAGATTACAAAAAGAAAGCATCTAACTGGTACTTCTTGACACTCCATGGCAAGACCAGACCAGTGGGCCATTCAGTAATGAGTTAATCACCACCCACTTTCCCCAAATCTTTCCATCATCTACAAGACTAAAGTAAGGAGTGCAATTCAGTTGTTTGGGTAGAAGTTGACACATTAAGGACAAAGCCATCCAATTGACCCTATCAATAAACTCAAACTACATTCCATTCAATACCAACACACCATCATGACAGTGTGCATTATGTATAAAATGCACTGCCACAACTCTGCAAGACCACTTCAACATCATCTAATCAGGACCACTTGGAAGGGCATGGCAGCAGGTAAATGAGAACATTGAATTCCAATTCCCCTACACGTCACAAACCCTGCTTGGTAATATATCGTTGTTCATGCTTTACTCCTAGGTTAAAATCTGTTTACCTTCTGTCTTAAAGCACAGGGGATGTGCCTTCATTATATGGCCTGGAGTGACTCACTAACAACTTCCAGAGGGCAGTTACATTTGGAAGTAAATACTGGCCTTGTCAGAAATTGCCAAGTCCCATGAATAAAAAATAAAAAAGACAACAAAAAGTCATGATAGCAGCATATTATGCTGATCTGTTTCTTTTAATGTGTGATATAGCTTTATGAAGCATTGATGGCCAAGGTATCAGAAGTCCCTGATCATTGAGTTGTCTAGACCAGATTTTATAAGAGGGTATCTAACGATCCCTTCTTGTTATCAATGAATCCCTCTCTTGGAACATCCTGGGGTGTGGGGGGTAGGGGGGTTGCTGGTGGTGGAAGAGTTAACTGTATCAACTACATGAAAAATGTGGCTGCCAAAGCAAGTCAGCAATTAAGTATTCTGTGACATGTAACTCACTTTTTGTCTTCCCAAAGCCTTTCCATCAAATACATGACACAAGTCAGGAGTGCAATTGAATGCTTACCAATTCCAACTGGATGAATGCAGCTTTAACAATACTCAGGAAGCTTGACACCATAAAAGGACAAAGCAGTCTATTTGATCTTATCAATGACCTTAGGCATTCACTCCCTCCCCTACTGAAGACATTTATTGAATACTTCACTTGCAGAGCAGTAACCCCAAACATGCAACACTTACTTGGTACTGTTCAGGGGTTAAATAACTGCTTGGAATCAATGAGACGGAACATTGAATGGAATCAGTGGACAGGGTAGGTTTAATAACCTTTACTTGTTCCATCATTTCTTTTCTTCAGTTGGATCATCTACATTCTGTGTTTAGTTCTGCAATTTGATCAAAGATACAATAAAAAGGTTGAAGGAGTTCCATACTCTGCTATCCCACACATGCTGGTCACAAACAATGAGGATTAGAGAAGGAGGAATTTGTGTGTCTAATCCTGAAGGTTAACTGCCAGTGGCCTTTCAATAGGTACTGCAGAGGGAGAGATAAAATACATCAAACTCTAGTGCAAAGAGATTATAGTAGAAGGCCCTACTGTTTTGTTAATTTAGAGCCTGTGAGACCCAAGGGAATCCTGTTATGCATCCTCATTACCAATACAATGGTGTATTTTTGTGTAATTGCTTTGCTGTAGTATAGCCACTATGTAATCTCTGGCTATAGAATGTAATATTGCTGAAGCCTGTTTCAGAGTAAAGCATATTTTCATAACACTTGACCTGCTAATTTTTCCTTTAGTTAAATAAAAGCCTATTGTAAATACCAAATTCCAGATAAATATTTATGTACAAGAAGATAAAATGATGAAATGGAGTGTTATTTGATGGAATGTGCAGAGGACAATTAGAAAACTATGTCATAGATTAACAACTCTCTTGAGGCAGACATTAATGACCAAAGTGAAGTAATAACTGCTGTTTGACTATATTCATATAATTTCTATATCATTCTTACAGGCTTTACTGCAGCACGGTGTAAAATGAGTGAGGCACAACTTTCACACATCACACCTACACTGACATTCAACATTGCTGCATTATTATTCTTGCTCTCTGTGGAATGCAACAAAGATGAATGCTAACCGTGTCACCAAGGATACTTCTAAATACCTGGAAGAATTCACAGCTTCACAATTCTTTGCTGCTTCATTCAAGTTACACAAATTTCAAGCATTTATTTTTTTCAACAGTTTCAGCAGAAGGATATTTTAGTGTACTGGAGTTTGTTGTATAAGTCAAAGTTAGCTCATGATAACTTTATATTTAAACCCTTCCCGAGTTTACCTATTCCAGTTTGACACAAGATCTGACAAGGTTTTGTGGGATTTAAAGAAGAGGCTTGGGAACAGCTGGGCAATCCATGACTGAAATAGTAGCAAAAGATCTGAAAAACTAATGATACTGAAAATCTGAAACAAAAAAACAGAAAGTGCTGGAAATACTCAGCAGGTCAGGCAGCATCTGTAGAGATAGAAACAGAGTTAACATTTCAGGTCCATGACCATTCATCGTTGAAAGGAAAGGGAAAAGCTGGTGGATTAGTATGGGTTTGATATAACAAATAGTTTTCTTCTATCCTAAATCCTGAAGTACAATGGAGTGGTTTCCCAAACTGTAAGGGCATTAGCTCAATCCCACTCTTGGCTCTTCTCTGAGGTAGGTTGGGACAGATTCAGGCATGAGATTGCACCAGCCTGATACTCCAGTCAAAGGAAGACATTTTTTTGTTAAGAGTAGTTGCCAAGGAAGTAAAGGTAAATCACTTTGGAAGTACTTCACCAGCAAGGGAAGCATAAAAATGCAAAATGAATGTGGAAGAGGAACTAAATATGCTCTTTCATGAGAACAGATTCAGGAAAAAGAGGAAAACTCTCTTTCACACCAGTAGATTTTTCCAAAGAGGACACAGATGTGTGATTGGAAGGTTGTCCCCAGTGACTTAATAGGAATAAGATTTGAAACAGCAAAGGATGACTAACGATTGCTGAGCAAGTGCCAGAAAAAACGCGCTTAAGAGTTGAAAGATTGATAATAGAGTTAAAGGAATTCCAGTAAATGGAAATAACCTGTAAATAAGGACATGTGCTTAAAGAAAATAGTGCCCCTGAGATGAGTTCAATCCTTCATAATCATATTTGCCCATTGGATAATTGGATAAAAGGAATATTTCACTCACTATGAGAATGTATCTGTTAAAAGGCCTTCATTCTGCAATGTTCAGCAAATGGTTTGATTAATTACATACATTTTACCATGGAGTTATAATTCTTAACTAAAATTTCCCCTCACTTGCCGCTAGTCGGTAAAACCATGGGCCTGATTTTAAACTGAAAATTGGAAACATTATTTGAGCTTTCCAACACTGTCATCTTATGGTTACTATAAGTAACCATACCAGGTTAATCTGTAAAGTGATGTATGCTGGAAAAGTTATTACAGCCCATGTTATGGATGTACACTTGCTTTCCCCTGCTTGGTTGGTTCAGTCAATCCTTCACGAGAAAACTCAGGAAATATTTCAAACATGAAGTGTCCTGCAAACTAAAGGAGCATTGCTGGCTTGCCCTGTGCTTCCCATAATGTCTGCTCTTAAGTAAACACAGCAATATATTTCTCAAGAAGAAAGTTGGATCATAAGCGGCCTGTGGATCACATGCATGCTTGGCGCTTGGTAGTCTCATGAATGAGAGGAAAATAGAGGGATATGGGCAATCTGTAGTTAGGAGGGATTGGCTATGTTGACACAACATTGTGGGCCAAAGGGTCTGTTTCGTGCTGTACTGTTCTATGTTCTATGTTCAATCCCGCAAGCAATTCAGTTTTATATGTGCCTTTGTTTTCTTATTTAGTTTGTTTGAATGTTGTGACTTTAAATGTTGTGATTAGTTGTTAACTTTTTACTGAAAAATCAAAAATCAAAATACCAAGATCTACTAACATCAGCCTCTTATGGTATACAAGTTAATGAAGACGTGGATTTGAAATGTTCATACTGAAGTTTGCCCTGCCTTTGGGAATTATCAAAACACAAACCAAAGTATACAAGTAACAACAGTATGCCCAAGTCTCCCCAATCTTTTATGTCGGTTTGTCAAAATGACTTTGCCTGTAACCCCACCAAACCTACCCCATCCATAAAGCTGGCCTTTAACCCACAAAACTCATCATGAACCAGACTCTCAAATTCATTTGAGCATCCACATTCTGGTGTCTCTCACCAGTGTAATAAGGTTTTCAAAAGTAACAGGAAATAAAACATTTACCTGAAATGTTAACTACTCTCTTTCTCTCTCTCTCTCTCTCTGTCTGTCTCTCTCTCTCTCTCTCTCTCTCTCTCTGTCTCTCTCTCTCCACAGAATGCCACCTGATCTGTCATGTACATCCAGCACTTTGTTTTTTTGATACAAAAATAATTCTTTTAACACTTTATTGCGATATTTATGACATTTTTAAAAAATAGTCTTGACTGAGTTGCAGACTACATTTTCTGTTTTTCTTCTAATTCATTTTCACAGTACATGTGCAGATCACATTAAAAACTGAAAAGCTTTCTCAGTTGCAGGGTCTTAAGCATGCTTTGTCTGATGTGCATGAATGATGGTTAAATGAGTTGATATTTAAATTTTCATACTCAAAGAAAAAATATCCTGGTGGGCTTTGTCACGTTCCTCAGTATGCTTAAGTGTTTAAGATGATTTACACTCATTTTAAGTTTGAGAATATTTTAATGAGGTTATGAGGATTCTTTGGCATAAATTGTCATCTTCTTTGAAGTCATTACCTTCAATCTCTTTCACATATTCTGTGCCCTAGTCATCAACTCCATCTCTTTTGATGGTAGATGTCTGAAAGTTTGATGTTATTCTTGATCCCAAGATGAGTTTCAAACCACATTCTGGCCTTTATCAAGACTGCCTTTTTTGCATCTCCTTAAGGTTGCTTGATCCCACTCCTGCCTCAGCTCATTTGCTGCCAAAACTCTCAGCCATGCCTTTAAATTTAGATTGGACTATTCTAAAACAATTCTGGACAGTTTATCTCATCCTATTCTCCATAAGCTTGAGGTCATCTATAAATATGCTGTCTGTGTCTTAAAATGACATTCATACAGTATATAACCTTTGTGTTCACCTAGATTAAGCAATCCTTGTTATCAATTTACTTTGTAGCCTAGAATCTCTCTAGCTCTGCAGACTCCTCCATCCCTATTAGCATTTGTGTCTTAAGTTGCCAACACTCTGAGCTCTGAATTTCCCTCCTAAACCTCTCAGATTCCCCTTCTTTCTTTCATGCCCCTCCTTAAAAGTTAAGTCTTTGGCTCAGTTTTTGATCAACTGCTTTAATATTTCTTTATCTGGTTCAGTATTAAATCTGTAATTGATGCTTTTCTTGTGAAGTCCCTGATGATGTTTTGCATCTTTTGAGGGACTAAATAAACATGTTGTTTAACAGGACACTTACAATAGCTACAGAGCATGTTTTTGAGTTGAACATTTGGACTGCATCCACAGTGGAACCTCCCAGGCTACATGTTGATCCTCATGCTCTGTGGAACATACCAACATCACCCATCAGATAAAAACTATGAAGCTTGTTCCAGTTAATACCAGACAAGGAGCACTTATCTCAGTTGCCCTAGTTATCAGTTCATCTTGACAATTCCTTCTAATCATTACCTGAATAAACTAAAGCCTTTCAAAACTGCAGCTCACCAGATTTCTTTATCCAGATGAACCATTACTTTCTGTTGTCCATGAAATAATTTATATCTGTGTTTATACCGAGCAAGACTTTACAAAAGTGACAGAATCTTTAAAAATACTTTACAAATCTACTCAAAATTCGCTGCAATATTGATTGACTAACAGTTCAGGAAGAGTATAACCAGTGCATGTTCTTTGTCCCTATCTTGTGCTTGCTGAGATGTTAGTCAGTGAAGATTGTACATCACCATATATAGAATACAGCCAGTTACAGTATATGTTTTCCATGTGTCTTCATCAGTGGACAGTGATGCCTCCTCAATACTATTCAGTTGGAACCTCAGGAGGTTTCTATGTTTTAGATCCTAAATCCTGAAATAACCAGAAGGAACTTGGAGGCACTTAATTCTGACCCATATTAATAATAAGGGCTAAATACCTGTGGCAAGGAGCCAGGGTGATTGATCTTCGAGCCAGTCAGATTACAATGTTCTGTTCTAAGTATTAATTAAACTGCACAAAAAAATCTTGGAAACTCAGCAATGTGTAAAACCTATTTGTTATCACAGCCTTCAGGGCTGCATGGTGTGAGAGGTTTGGGGAAAACTGGTGTCAGTGTATGCCATGATCCTACCCAGATCTGGAAACACGTTGTACAGGGAGTTCCTGGCCTTGTCCTGCACCTAAGGTAATCATTCTTTTGATGGAATCGCTATCCCACAAGGCACAGAGGAAAGAATGAGAACACTCCCAAGTCCTTCTGCACAACAGCATGCTGCAGTCTTTCACCATTTAAATAATAATCTGATCTTCTATTTTTTCCTTCCAAAGTGGATGACCTCGCATTTACCAACATTGTACTCCATCTGCCAGACCCTTGTCTACTCACTTAACCAATCTATATCTCTTTGCAGAGTCTCCACACCCTCTGCACAATTTGCTTTTCCACTCAGTTTAGTGTTATCAGCAAACTTAGATACGCCACACTCGATCTCCTCTCCCAAATCGTGAACAGTTGCGCGCCCAACACCGACGCCTGCAGCACCCCGCTCACCACTGATTGCCAACCAGAAAAATATCCATTTATCCCAACTCTCTGCCTTCTATTCGTTAACCAATCCTCTATCCATGCTAATACCTTACCCCCATCTCCATTCATCCTTATCTTATGGGTAAGTCTTTTATGCAGCACCTTATCAATTGCCTTGTGGAAATCCAAGTATACAACATCCATCTGTTCCACTCTATCCACTCCACTCATTATATCCTCAAAGAACTCCAGGAAGTTTGTCACACAGGACCTGCCCTTCCTGAATCCATGCTGTGTCTGCCTGATGCTATTTCTTCCTTAATGATAGCTTCAAGCATTTTCCTGACTACAAACATCAAGCTAACTGGCCTATAGTTGCCTGCCTTTTGCCTACATCCTTTTTAAAATAGTGGCGTAATATTCGTTGTCTTCCAGTCTGCCGGGATCTGCCCACAGACCAGACAATTTTGGTAAATTATCACGAGAGCCTCTATTATAACTTCCGCCATTTCTTTCAGTCCCCTGGGATGCATCCCATCAGGATCAGGGGACTTGTCTACTTTTAGGCCCACCAGTTTGCTCATCACTACCTCTTTAGTGACAGCAACTGTATCGATGTCCTCACCTCCCATCACATCCATAACATCTCTCTTTGGCATGTTAGACGTGTTCTCCACCGTGATGACCAACACAAAATAGTCATTCAAGGCCTCTGTCATTTCCACATTACCCAATATTAATTCCCCCTTCTCATCTTCCAAGGGACCTACGTTCACTTTAACCACCTTTTTCCGCTTTATATAATGATGAAAACTTTTACTATCTTTTTATATTTAGTGCTGGTTTACTTTCATAATCTATCTTCCCTTTCCTTATTGCTTGCTTAGTAGTTCTTCTTTGCTTTTTAAAGTTTTCCCAATCTTCTAGTTTCCCACTACTCTTGGTGACATAGTATGCATGAGCTTTGAGCTTGATGCCTTCTTTTATTTCCTTAGTTATTCAAGGCTGGCTCTCCCCACCCTTACTGTCCTTGCTTTAAACTGGAATATACTTTTGTTGAGCACTGTGACAAATCTCCTTGAAAGTCTTGCACTGTACCTCAACTGTCCCACCATATAGCCTGTGTTTCCAGTCTGCGCTAGCCAACTCCTCCCTCATCGCGTTGTAGTCTCCCTTGTTTAAGCATTATACACTGGTTTTAGATTGAACTATTGCACCTTCCATTTGTATGAGAAATTCATACTATGATCACTCTTTCCAAGAGGATCCCCAACAACAAGATAGTTAATTTTACCTGTCTCATTGCAGAGGACCAGATCTAATATAACATTTTCCCTTGTAGGTTCACTAACATGCTGTTCAAGAAAGCTATCATGGATGCATTCTATGAAATCCTCGTTGAGACTGCCTCGACCAACTTGATTTGCTCAATCTATGTAGAAGTTAAAGTCCCCCATGACAACTGCCATTCCATTCCTACATGCATCAAATATTTCTTGGTTTATTCGTCCTTTACTGTGCTCATAAAAATGTAGGTCTTTGTCCAAACTTTTGATTAACTAAGTGCCTCTTTATATAAAATAACATAATTTTTCTCATACTCCCGTGAAACGCCTTGGGATTTTTCACCATGTTAAATGTGCTACATAAATGAAGATTGTGGCTGTTATAGTAAATGAGTTATAAATTTGCATCAAACCTGTAACCATAAAATGACTGGATCCTCAATTACATTACAACCATATTGCTAATTATTAATCCAATGACACCACTATAATAAGCAATTCATAATATTACATTAAACTGCACATATGGAATTTTAATTATATCATTGTAAGACACATGCTATTAATAGTTATAATAGCCGTCCTAACATATTTTATTCTGGATTATAGGGATGGAAGGTTGATTAAAAATTAGCCACAGCCTAATGCATTAACACATTCACTTGATCATTTTTTTTATAAGCACTGATAGCTATTTTATTTGTCTGTGGATTTTAGCATTGCTGATGAATAGGAGCTGGATTTTTAAGATGTTTGTAGTATATCTTTACGCTTGGATGCCCAATATATCTGTAGTCTGAAACCTCTGATTTTCAAGTACACAGGTCCATTTCTAGATGATTGAAATATTCCTTTTGTAATTTTTGGTGTTCATTTGTCATTTCTTCAATGTGTCATGTAAGATATGATGGGTGGTTTGGATTTGATATTTCTTAGAAGCTGTGAGCAGCAGACTATCAGGAATTGTGGTAGTAGGGCATCTCCACAATCAGTCAGATTGTACTGATCTTCAGCGAGTGGTTTCATGGAGAGCCATTGGATAACTACCGTGCACATGTCAGCACCTCTGCACTGTAACACAGAGGTCAGAGACAAGTTGGAGGCCGGGTGCCCTGACATCCAATCTTGCTTTCCACTGATGGGTCCACCAGTGAGTTCAACAGTGAAATACAAACACCTCCAGACACAAGCTGTTGACAACTATATGTCAGGGATGTTTGGCCTAAGTAGTTTGAATGTAATGGCAGGCACGGTAGCATAGTGGTTAGCATAATGCTTTACATCGCCAGCGACCCGGATTCAAATCAGGCCACTGTCTGTAAGGAGTTTGTACGTTCTCCCCGTGTCTGTGTGGGTTTCCTCCGGGTGCTCCAGTTTCCTCCCACATTCCAAAGATGTACAGGTTAGGAAGTTATGGGCATGCTATGTTGGCGCCAGAAGCATGGCAACACTTGTGGGCTGCCCCCCCAAAATCACTACACAAAAGATGTATTTCACTGTGTGTTTCGATGTACATGTGACTAATAAAGATCTTATCTAAAGAAGTAAGAGCAGGTCAGTGGGTTGTCTATTTTCCTTTATTTTACTTTCTTGTAATGTTTTAACTAATTTCTAGTATTTTTTAAGTGAAGGTTTTTTTTAATTGCGTAAATAATTTTAACCTTTTTAAAATTATTTACATTGATTTGAAATGTTCTTAAACATTTCTGATTAATCAGAGATATTTATAAACAATGCAAATGCCTGTGGCTGTGGCAGGGGGTGAAGGGAGGTTGCTGTCAAAAGACCATCAAGGCATTTAAGGAGCAGGGCCTTTTGATCCATCGCCTAAGGCCTGGTGGCTGCTCAAGGACCACCTTACTCTTTGTGAAAGTTGCAGACTCCGAGCCTCCAGGACCACAAAAGGAAACACATGGGGAAAAGTGTGGTGGAAGGCCAGGTCAAGCATGGTCCAGCTCAGTGTCTGACAGCAACAACAAGTTGCATTTGTACATCAGTAAGGAATGTCTTGCATATACATCTTTCTAAAATCCCAATGCACCCAAAGATGCTTTTACAGCCATTGGTATACTTTTGAAATGTTATGACTGTCGCAGAGTAAGGCTTGCAAAGTCATCTCCCATAAATGTCAATGTATCAATTATTCAATACTGAGTTATTATTTTTGAATATCAGCCAAGTCACTGGGGAAAAATATCTCTGAAATGGTGTCTTTTATATTCATCTGAGTAAATGGGACCTTGTTTAATATCTCATCTGAATGGAGGCACTCCATCACAGCAGAGTTCTCCAAACAGTGCCCTGAAACGTTAGCCTACATTTTTTGTGTTTAAGACCTGGAAGTGGGACTTGAACCAACAAGCTTTGACTCAGTGCTGAGAGTGCTACCAACTGCATTGTTTCTGAGTCATAAAGTGATTTTCATGAAGGCACCTAATGGGAACAAAATGCAATAACATTTGATACTCTGCCTAGTGAGAAGATATTAGAACAGGTAACTGAAGATTTCTAGCTGAACAGGTAGATTTTATAGGTCATCTTAAAGGAGGAGAGAGAAGTTGAGAGGCAGAAATGATTAAAGAAAGACTGCCAGAACTTCAGACATTAGCGGCCAAATACACAGCCACTCACAATGAAGCAAATGAACTGGGATGATGTAGGAGCCAGAATTAGAGAAGCAGAGTGGTTCCAAAGGTCTAGAAGATATTGTAAAGGATGAAGGGGTGGGGAGGGGTGAGATGGCATAAGTAAGTCTATAGAGGAACCTGAAGACAGAGATGAGAATTTTAAATTGCTGGTATTTTTGGATCAGGAAGCCATGCAAGTTGGCACGCACAGGGGCTATGGGTGAGCAGGACTTGGTGCAAGTTCGGAGACACAGTAAACAGAATTGATCCATGACAACTAGAGAGGTGCTTCAGATGAACAAAGTAAGCAAATCTCAGCTGGATTGGTGGGATAGCAGAATCAGAATCAGGTTTATTATCACTGACATATGTCTTCAAATTTGTTGTTTTATGGTAGCAGTACAGTGCAAGACATAAAGACATAAAAATTACTATAAGTTACAAAAATAAATAAATAGTGCAAAAGAAGAATGACGTGGTAGTGTTCATGGGTTCATGAACCGTCCAGAAATCTAATGGAGGAGGGGAAGAAGCTGTTCCTGAAACATTGAGTGTGGGTCTTCAGGCTCCTGTACCTCCTCCAAGATGGTGGTAACGCAAAGAGGGCATATCCTGGGTGGTGAGGGTCCTTACTAATGGATGCCACCTTCTTGAGACACCCCCTTTTGAAGATGTCCTCAGTGGCCTCCAACTCAGATCACCATCTTCAGGCTAGATGATCACCATTACCATTGACCTGTGGTAACTTCGACCTTGTCATAGAGTCAGCATGGAATCAGGCCCTTCAGCTCACCAGTCCACCTCGACCATCAAGCGCCCATTTTTATATTAATCTTCCCCTGGCCCATTTAATCCTTCCCACATTCCATTCAATTCCCTCCAGATTTTGCCACTCATCAACACACCTGGGGCATTTTACTACGACCAATCAACTTACCGATCCACACACTTCTGAGATATGGAAGGAAGTCAGACCACCCAGAGAAAACTCACACCATCAGAGAGAGAACATGCAAACTTCATGCAGACAGCACGGGAGGTCAGAGTTGAATGCAAGTCGCTGGATCTGTGAGACAGAAGTTGTATCAATGCACCACTGTGCTGTTCAATGATAGTGACCCTGCTCTGCATCCTTCTTAGCTTTCTTTTGAATGAGTGACACCCACATCCATAAAAGAAAGAATAACTTACAAGGTAGTGGATCCCGAAAGAATGGAATGAACTGTGTCAACATGAGAACTTGTTTGGCCTTCAGCTATCGTTCCCTCTTAAATCTGCCTGTTCAGCAGCACTACCATCTGTGAAATATTTACTGAGAAGCTTGGAAGCTTGTCAATCTCAGGGACAAGGGAATAATTAAAATCTTTCCCCAGAATAATATTAGTATCTTTGCAGAATCCTACAATAAACAAAATAGGTTGTAACATGCATAAGTATTTGGATCCGCAATACTCTCTGCAGCTGAGTAAACTTTAATTAAGACATGGCAATGATATCCTGACTTAAGAAAGAATACATTTAACAATGGAAAAGATGATGCAAAAGTATTGTTCCTTTGGAAGCACAAACGTCTATCCAGTTCTCACTATAATCTCAGCTTTTATAACCATCACTTTGTTAGTTTAAATATGCTGCACTCCACAGGCATAACTCTGTTAATCTGATGCATCAAAAATTATGTAAGGCTCATCATAACTTGCTTCATATCTCTTCCTGAAAATCCTAATTTCTGACAAAGAAGAGCTGGAAGGTACTGCAAATCCTTTGAATGCTTCATTCCACTGAATTGCTGTGAAGTAGTCACTTCTAATGAGGTAGCTTCAGTGTTAACCATGCCATCTGATCTGCTGGGCATTTCCAGCATTCTCCTATTGGTTTCAGTTCCTGCGATAGCTCCGACCTGCACTTCACATCGTTAATGTATTTTCCTTCATTCTCTAACTTCCCTCATTGATCAATAAATCAGGTGGCTCTGTGAACAAAGGGATCAGCTGGGCAACCGTGGTCTCACCCCATCAAAGAAATTTTCTTCGTCCTATGCATCCCTCCCCATCCTCTCCACAATTTAAGACTAATTTGTTTTCTCATTTTCCAAGTTCTGTTGAAGACTCTTCACTCTGATATGTTAACTCTGCTTTTCCTTCCACAGATGCTGCCTGACCTGCTGAATAATTTCTATGATTTTCTGTTTTTATCTTAGAGTTCCACAAACTATTTTTTCATTTTCATTCACCAGGGAAAGTGCCCACTAACTGCACTCATTTGTAGACCTTTGAAGAGATTATACAAATTAAATTTGCTTTTGGCTCAAAGACATCATTAGGCACATTTTAAAACCTTTTTTTTTGCAATTTCCCAAGAAACTGACGACTGTACGTCAATCAACAAATGGTGCAATGCAGAATTTTGAAGTAATCTTCATTCATTTAATATGGGATTAGCCACAGGTGATAGACAAGGCAATCTAATTAAAATGCATGTTTTAATGCCATAAACTACTCACACCACGATGAATCAAACTGCTCTAAAATGTTATTTGGGAATGCATTAAAGATTTATTTTTGAAGCAAAAACAGTTTTAAAAATATGCTTCCTTGCAATCATTGCAAGAACATCCTAGTTCAGGGCAGACTTTACAGTTGGTGGTGTGCTAATAAGTTTAACTGGAAGCCCATAAAACTTTACCCTGAACTGGTGCAATTTAAGTGACAAATGCAACAAGTTCATTGAGCATATCAAAAGCAGAAAGTTCACGTACTTTGCTCAAAGTAGTCTCTGGTCTATTCTGATAGGAGTTAGAGCATAGTAAGTAAATGCAGGAATGTCCCATCTAGTCCCACGATCAATGATCATGGCTGATCTGATTTTCATTGCAGCTCCTCTTCCCTGCCTATTCCCTATAATTCTTTACTTCCCATCAGGCTCAAAATCTGTCCATCTCAACCTTGAATACATTAATAGTTCACCTCCACAACTCTCTGAGAGAATGAATTCCTCCTAATTTCTGTGTAAATGGCAACCCACTTACTCTGAAACCATGCCCCCTTAGGGGAAACATCCTCTCAGGTTCCACCTTCTTAACACCTTCTTAGAATTTTATGTGTTTCAATAAGGTCACCCCATTCCCCTAAACTCCAATGAGTATTGGCTCAAGCTGTCCAATCTTGTAAGGCATCAACCTACTTCATCTTCTTTGAACTGCCTCCAGTGCAAGTATATCCCACCTTAAATAGCTCTGTTTAGTACTCCAGGTACCTCTTACTAATATCCTGTCCAGTTGTAACAAGAGTCACCTACTTTGAAACTCTACCTTCTTTGTAATAAAGGTCAGCATTGCATTTGCCATCCCAATTACTTGCTTGACCTAAATGCTCACTTACTGTGCTTCATGTATGAGGACATCCTCAGCAGGTCTGTGGTCTCTCTCCATTTAAACAATATTCTGCTTTTCCATTCTTTCTACCTCAATCCTTCAGTGAAAGACTAAAGTATATAGATGAAAACAAATCTAAATACGCACGGAATCCACAGCACGCACCAAATGCTTAAAAATGCAATCACAACAGCTTACATTTATATAGTCCCTTTAATGTGTAAAAATAACCCAAAGCACTTAAAGCAACAGAATTAGAATAAATCTATTAGGTTACATTTTCAGTGTCTGTGGCGTCTTCGGCTGTGACAGACATTGGCAAGGCCCATCCCAATCTGCTCTAGGAACATTAACAGTGAACCATTCACTGTGGAGCTTGCGACATGTGTAATCCAGACCAGATAAGTTTAAGGAGACACGATAGACTGCAGAAGTTGGAATCTGAAGCAACATGCAAGATGCCGGAGGAACTCAGTCGGTCAGGCAGCATCTATGGAGGGAAATGGACAGTTAACATTTTAGGTCAAGACCCTTCATCTGGACTGGTGATTGGTCCAGATGACTGTGCACATGAAGCACAGTTTAGAGGAATGCAGAGGACAAAACATTGATTTGACACCTACCATGCCACTATAGACCACTTACATGGATCCTGAGCTATCAATAGGAAACCAGGTCTCAACAGCAGGAAAATCACCATATCTGCACCACTGAATGGGACCCTTATTTTATTGCAGGCTTGTTGGGGACTGAGTTGAGGGAGAGCTTATTCTATGGAACAGGAAATGTACCGCAGTTGGAGCCTTGGAGTGAGTTTGGCTTTTCTTGATGAATCAAACGGTAAGGAAGAGACAGACTGCTGGATTGTGCCAGTTCCAGGTGACTGATGTATGTCATGTTTTGCAGTTTGCAGCACCCCTCTGCATTCACAACATTATGAAGGCTGCCTACTCAAGGAGAGCTGAATTCATATCTTCCTCCTTGTGCACAAAGTATCAGGTATTGCAGACACATGGATTTGCCCAAGAGGCTGGCTTCCTGAAGGTTCAGGGAATGATGGACAGTGCAACTGCAGTGCTATGTTTATGGGCTCCACACATAAACCTAAAGCTGTTTGAAAACTCCCCGTCTGTAAAAAGAGCTTGTTAAATACTGATAAAGTCAGTCAGCACCTGTAGGGAGAAATGCAGCTTACATCTACTCCAGCAGCCCAGTAACATATATTGAGCAATGATTGGTGATATATTTTATGGTCATACAGCGACTTAACATAAAGGGTGGCAATACTGCTATGACATTCAGATAACTCTATCTGTTTCAACAATAGAGGCTGTTTACTAACTTTGCACTCCAGGTGGGGGTACATAAAGCAAGCATCATGTGGTAATGGCCATTTAATTATGGCGATGCAACCATGCAAAGCCCTCGTCCAAACTTCTGATACATGTACCTACAAGGAAAGCATCCTCCCTTTGAGCGTCAAACCTAAAAATCAAGTATCTGGGACATGGACATGGAGCCCTTATATTCTCATGTAAACTGCACAAATGACCAATGGTACACAAATCGCCTCATCTAACCCCAGTGTTTCTCATCTAGCAACACTGACAGAAAATGGAGATGCTCTTGTTATCATCAATGCCCATTAGTTCTACCATGTGTTAACAATGGTGTGCAGCAGCCTGTGCACTGTTTACAAAGAATAGTTTGTATGTTAGTTTCAAAAAACTGCATTATATTTAATAGTGATGTAGCTCTTCACACCAGAGTTATTTACATAATTCTGGAGCTGCTGTCTGTCGATTTGATTGACTTCTGAATGCCACTGAAAGCCAGAAACTGAATTGCCTTTTTAAATGAGCTTCCACAACTTATCTTAAAACTTCTTTTTGTCATTTGCCTCAGTGTATCACTTACGCTCATCAAAGTATTGATGCGTGCTCTTGCAGTTCCTTTACATGCCACTTTGCCCAGTTCTTGTCTTGGTGCTTATTTTCCAGTCCCCTCAGCCTCTCTCACACAATCAATCCTTCTTTCACTAACACTTCTACATATTTGGATTCCCTCTCTCATCCATAGTTTTCCATGTATATGCAATCTGCACATCTGTGTATAGTGAACAAAAGGAGGTGAAACATAAATCCCCAAGGTGAGCAGCTTTGAGGAAACAGGAAATAATTGAATGCCATAGAAAATCTCTTTGAAAAATAATTTTAATTCAAAAAGAAAATGTCAGCATTAAGAACAAAGACTTTATTTTATAAGGCAGATGATCTATGTGTATCTTGAACTCCCAATTGAAATATATTTATTAAAGTCACAAATCCAAATCAAATAAAGCTTCTCAAAGTCATTTCCAATCATTCCTGTTGATATAAATTAATGAGAAAGAAAATCAGCTTCCACCTCAATGAAAGCCAACAAAGAATCTTGTCCCATTCAGGAGGGAAAACTTGTTGAATGGAATGAGTAAAAGGGGTGTTCAGGAGGAAGCAGGTCGAGGCACATTGTACAGTATATTTAACTTAAAGCAATGAGTGACTTGTATTTATAAAGCAACCTTAACATTTTTAGGATATCCCAAAGCAGGTTGCAACCACTGAAATACTTTTGAAGTGCAGTCTGCTGCTGAGATTAAGGAAGCACAAGCCAATATGTGCACAGAATGATCCCACCAAACATCAGTTTGATAAATGACCAGTTAATGTGTTTTGTTAATGTTAATGGAGAGATAAACATTGACAAGGACCCCAGGAAGAAATCCTGCTCTTTATCAAAATAATGTTAATCAACTTGTCTAACATCTGCCGTTGAGAGCAGACAGTTTATCTTCCCATCTGAAAGATGGTACCTCTGGCATTCATTCAGTTCTGTGTTGATGTATCACTCTGGATGACATGCTCATGCTCAAGATTCTTACTGAGCGTAAGAATACAAGAACCCAAGAAAGCAAGACCTTGAGTAGGCCATCTAGCCCCTCATGTCTGTCCCACCATTTAATAAGGTCATAGCTGATCTGCCTCAGGTCTCAACTCCTTTTCTGTGCCAGTTCCACAGAGCTCACATTTCTGTAGTCTTTGAAAAAAAATTATCTACCTATGATAGCAATGTTTAAGACGCATTTAGACAGGCCCATGAACAGGCCAGGAATGGAAGGATACTGACCACATGCAGGCAGATTGGATTACTTTAAATTGGCATCATGGTTGGCACAGATATCATGGGCTGAATGGCCTGTCCCTGTGCTGTATTGTCCCTGTTCTATGTTCTATATACCTTCTCTTTGAATACCGCCGATGATTGAGCCTTCACAATCTGCCAGGGTAGAGAATTCCAGAGATTCCCTGCCCTCCACAAGATGAAATTCCTATGCACCTCAATTTTAAATGATTGCCTTCTTGTATGCTGTCTAACATCTTCCCCTCATTCAAGTTTCTCCCACAAATGGGAATATCTCAGCACCTAACCTTTCAGGGCCTCTTATGATCTTATATGTTTCAGTAAGGTCCTGAGAGGAGAGTAAGGTCCTGAGAGGGGTATGACAGGCTAGATACTCAATGTGGTATTATCATTCTGTAAATCAACAAAGATTTAGATTTAAATATAAAACCAGCTCAAGTATAGTGCCTGTACACTAACTGTAGTTGTTTAGAATTTAGGTCTTGATGGCCAATTTTGAAACATTAGTGGACAATTCGTTCTATTTGTTGAGGGAACAGCATGAATTAAATTGTTGAAACATGTTTTCTATGCCCCTCTCTAATGGCAGCAGTTTTCACAAAATACAGCTCAATTTCTAGAAACAATTTCCCAGTAGTAGTGAATCAGGAGAACCCATGAGTTTGGGATTTGCCGATGCGTAAAGCCAGAGCTATCTGCGTTGAATGTATAATATGAGAGCCTCACAAGGTACCATGCTCTCATTCCAGAGGTCAAGTGTGATGCTTAGTTGCCCCACTAGAGGGAGCAGTAATGGCAGCAACAGGGCATTCACATTGCAAAGCCCTTCAATCAATGAGTGTGAATTTGATATCACGGTGGCAAGGCCAAGTCAACAAAAAACGCATTAAAACAAAATGAACGTGGAGCTTCAAAGCCAGCTCACCTATTTCCCAGTTAAAAGAGCTAAGTGCAGGAATGATGCAAGTGGCAGAAACAGTACTGGGGAAAGAGAGAAGGATACAATAGAGGAGCTCAGTATCAAATTAGCCTGAGGTTCTGGCACTCTGACACTGTCACAGAAAACAACATTTTGAAAAATTGGATACTGGATAATGACAAAACTTTTAACCTAGAAAAATCTCTGTTGACGGAGGAGGGAGAAGGTTAACATGCTTAGTGTCACCTCTGAGAATGTGCAGAGGCATTTATTTCTCGGTTTTACTGGGAAATGCTAATTCAAGACAAAATGTTGGAAATCTGTAACCTAGAGCATACACTGTAAATCTCTAACAGAATAAATAATTGTGGTTTCAGCATAAAAATAATTATGGATATAAAAATTTTGTTTTCTGAGGTGCATGGCACTTAGTTATTTAACTGATTTCACAAAAGACTTTAAGCATATTAAAGGATGAGTGTTATCAGGGAAATAAAAGTGGGAATTAAAGACCAAAGGGGCAATTATTGTGAGGAGCTAGAGGATTTTAGTGAGGTCTTAAAAGAATACTTCTCATCTGTATTCACTAAGGAAAGGGCATTGTTGTTGGAGAATTCAGGGAGGGGCGTGGTGGAAGAGTAGCATTGAAAAGGAGGTAGTATTAAATGCCTTCGAGGGCTTAAAGGTGGATAACTTCCCAGGACCTAATGAGACATCACCCAGGCTAATAGAGAGGCAAAGGAGGAGATTGCTGGGGCCCTATCAGAGATTTTTAAGTCCTTTTCTCATGACAAGTGAGGTGCCAGATGACTGGATGACAGCAGATGTGGTGCTTTTATTGCAGTGGGGCAGCAGGGACAAGCCAGTGAACCTACCAAAAGTGGTAAGAAAATTATTGGGAAATTTTCAAGGGACAGGATTTATTTGCACTTGGATAGACTCAGAAGTAGTCAGCAAGACTACATGAATGGGAGATTCTTT
The DNA here is from genome assembly GCF_009764475.1 of Pristis pectinata. Classification (NCBI taxonomy): domain Eukaryota; kingdom Metazoa; phylum Chordata; class Chondrichthyes; order Rhinopristiformes; family Pristidae; genus Pristis; species Pristis pectinata. Next base: position 90,157,399 of record NC_067409.1, read on the forward strand.
CTGATGAATTTGAATGAAGTCTTTCAAAGACGTAAGTAAATGCATTGTTTAGGGTAGTATGGTTGATATATACAATATGGACTTCAGTAAGGCCATTGACAAGGTCCCATGTGGAATATTGGTCCAAAAGGTAAGAACTCATGGGATCCAAGGCAATTTGACAAATTGAATCCAAAATTGGCTTGATGAAAGGAGACAGAACATAATGGCTGAAGGTTGTTTTTGAGATTGGAAGTCTGTGACCAGTGGGGTACCACTGGGATTGGTGCTGGGACCCTTGCTGTTTGCTACATACCTTTTGATTAGTAAGTTACTAGATGACATAAAAATTGGTGATGTTGTTGATAGTGAAGAGGATAATCATAGACTACAGAATGACATTGAGAGTAGAAAAAGTGGACAGATCAATGGCAGATAGAATTAAATCCTGCAAGATGTGAAATGATACATTTTGGAAGGACTAGTAAGGCTTGGACATACACAATGAATGGTAGAACTTTTAGAAGTAATGAAGAACAGAAAGACCTTGGTGTACATGTCCAAGGATCCAAGAAAGCAGCAGCACGTGTAATTAAGGTGGTTAAGGAAGCTTCTGGAATATTTGCCTTCTTTATCAGGTGTCTAAGAGCCGGGAAGCTATGGGAAACTCTTTTCCACATTAGTTGGGCAGCACTTGGAGTACTGTGTGCAGTTCTGGTTGTCGCACAATAGAAAGGATGTGATTGCACTGGAGAGGGTGCAGGGAGGATTCACCAGGACGTTGCCTGGGATGGAACATTTCAGCTATGAGGAGAGATTGGGCAGATCAGGTTTCTTTTCAGAGTGTACTAGAATCAGACAGCAGAGACAGGGGCCCTTCGGTCCATTACCTCTGCGCCAACCATCAAGAAACCATTGATAGTAATCCCATTTTTCCTCTTACCTTCCCATCAGCTATCCCCTCTCCCCCAACTCTCCTGCCACCTACCCACAGCAGGGGGAATTTACAGCAGCTAATTAACCTACCCACTACCCCATCTTTAGCATGAGGGAAAATGGAGCAACCAGGTGGAAACCCATGCAGTCACAGGATAAAACTGCAAACTCCACACAGACAGCACCAGAGGGTTGGGATCAAACACCTCACAGCTTTTTTGAGGGCACAGTAGTGTAGCAGTTAGTGTAATGCTATTACGGTGCCAGCGACCTGGGTTCAATTCTGGGCGCTGTCTGTAAAGAGTTTGTACGTTCTCCCCGTGTCTATGTGGGTTTCCTCCGGGTGCTCCGGTTTCCTCCCACATTCCAAAGACATGCAAGTTAGGAAGTTGTGGGCATGCTATATTGGTGCTGGAAGCGTGGCGACACTTGCGGGCTGCCCCCAGAACACTCTACGCAAAAAGGTGCATTTCACTGTGTGTTTCGATGTACATGTGACTAATAGAGATATTTTATCTTAGCTGGAGCTGCAAGGCAGCAGCATTAACTGCTCACTGGCCCCTTGGAGAGGAGAACGCTTGGGGGGTGGTGGTGAAGTTGATGGTGGGGGTGACTGATCGAGGTTCAAAACTATCAGAGACACAGATAGCGGAGTGAGAAACATTTCCCCTTCACAGAATTATCTAAAATTAGAGGGTTTAGGGTAAAGGGAACAAGGTTCAGAGGGGATCTGGGGAAGAAATTTTTTACCCAGAGGGAGGTTGGAATCTAGAACCATGACATAGAAATCTGTGGGTCGAGTATTGGAAAATGAGTATAGTATAGATAGGTACTTGATGCCAGTATGGACACAGTGGGCTGAAGGGGCTGTTTCTATCCTGTATAGTCTATGAGTCTTTGAAAGGAAAAACCTTGAACTCAGAAAATCTAAAAATGAAATCTTCAAAGAAAGATCTGTTGAAGTTTTAGCTGTTGGATTACATCCTTTGGCCTTCTCACGAATCACCGGGCCTTAAACCCTAAATTTGGTGGGTGAGGGCTGAGAGATGTCACAGCAAGTGGGATGTGGGGTTATGTTTGCAGAAGCAGTCAGTGGGTTGAGAATCTGCCAACGGCCTGATTCAATTGGAATGCATGTTACAGCAATCAGAAAATCCTGCAGATCGGGAGGGTTGGATATTTATATATGTTAATTGCTCATTAAAAGTAAATTTAACTGCAGATTTGTTGGATGGCTCTTGGTGCCCTCTAAAACTGATCTGTAAAACCTCAGAGTGAGCAGAGCGCTGGGATGTAACCTCATGGTTACTGCCCACAGTAAGTCTGTCAAAGGCTTTTGCCATATGAATTATGTTAATTATTTCCTTTGGAAATATCAGAGGAAGTTTTGAGAGGGATTGGTGCTGAGGTAGTTTAGTATCTGCAGTTTTTGACCTGTCTACAACCTGCAGTTAGCAGGTCATTGCCAAGAAATATTTATGTTCATGCGGCAATAGTGCCAGACATGGAAGAGTAACAAGCTGGGTAACTACAGAGTGCTCAGGAACAGCAGTGACCCTGCTGTTGACCCACCCACAGATGTACGAGATCATCAGAGAAGAAGCCACTCCCTGTACACAATGAATACAGATGGAAAATCAAATATATCCATGCAGAGATGGTTCAGGGTGTCACCTTTGCTGGTGGTAAGCCACAGCAGCCTTCTTGAATAAGACTTACTGACTGTCGCCTGTGGCTGTCAAAGTGACTTCAGCTTCTTCAACATTGATCCCGGTTTCCACCAGAGACATCGCCACAATTCCACACTTCACTGCACTCAAAAATATTAGGCAGGTTACAAATGCTTCATTTGCAAGAACTGCTCTGGACATCAACCTTCACTATAGATGATACTATACCTGAATGAGAGGGTGCTTTGATTTGCTGTGCTACTTGGATTTCTATAGGTGCAGCCCAGGGAATATGTAAATAGGAAAGGATTCCATTCCACTAACTTGCAAATGGCCTATATTTCTCCAGATGTGGGCTCGATACCAGGCTGCAGTTATGATTTCTTCAACCTGAAACTCTACACACACCAATCTATTCAATCCTCCTGACAGACTCAGGCTTGTTGTTAGGGAACAAAGGCTATTTGTTGAAACTTTGGATGCTAATCAAGAAATTCCTTAACCAAAGCCACCTAACCACCCAAAATCTTGTAGAGTTTGTCACTGGGGCACTGAAAATGTATGTTAGGTTTCTCAATTGCTCTGGAGGAGTGCTTCAATATGCATCTAGTAGCATATCAGGATAGATGGTTGTTCTGTTGCACACTCTATAACATAGTACATCAGTGAGGATTGGACACTGCCTCTGCAAACAAAGAGCAAGAGAAAGATGTTGTGGGTCAAAGGATCAACGCACTGCTTCAGTGCTCTGATAGATGTGAGGTTTCTCACCTCGTTCCACCAGCACAGACCAGTCCTGCAACCAATCATATATGCTTTGTCCCAGCTGCTCAGAGCAAGTCCATGTTCCACACAAGTTAAAATGACATTTGCCATTCAAAAACATTACCTGGAAAATCTTTGGCACCAGGACAACCACTCTGAAGGGTCATTGCACAGCATGCTAAAGTCTGCTTTAGTTATGGGCTTGTCACAGCAAAGTTCTGTGGTGTCCTAGGAGCACAGCATCACATTTTACTTTCCTTCTCATCCAGTCCAGACATGTGAGAGCAGGATGTCAGGATAAGAGAGAATTCTGTCCTCAGTGACTGTGGCAACCATATAGCATGAATGCTTGAGGGCTGTCTCCAGATATTAATGTGGAGGTCACTGAAGAGCCATCTCAGATAAACTGTCTCTCCTTAGTGCTTTGGGCATTCTTCTCCAGTGATTTACAGTAAAGGCATATGTTAAATGGGTGGCTGGAAGCAGAGCATTTGAAGGATAGCCTTGAAATGACATAAAGGTGAAGTTGAAGGACATGATGTATGAATGAAAGTACACAGTCAAAGAAGGGTGTAAGTTAATTTGGTTTGTGAACTGATATATTGAAGTGTTCACAGGGAAGATTGGGAGCTTTGGGATAATACACAACTTTGTGGTATTGGTGAATGTGCAACAAAGGTCACCTTTCCTGATCTGATGAGATAATTCAATACTTAAGGCATTGAATCCATGAGAAATTGCTGCCTCTGCAGCCACTTCCATACTCACAGGCTATTTTCCAGGAAGATGCGAATGCTGCTCCTGCCCACCCTGATTCCCCTTAGCATGACATACAGTGAAGCATTAGTGAAGCCAGGAACTGTCTTGGTGCTTTCTCTGTCCATTCCTTCTCCTTGTTAGCAGTACAGACAACTCCAGAAGATCGAATCTCATGCTCACAAGACGTTTAAGTAAACCTGATGAAGTCTGATAAACCTCCACTGACATCATGCTAACTTTTCCCAGTTGTTTGGGAAACCCACTATCGGGCATGTTAACAGATTGGGTACGTTAAATTTGCCTCATCAAGTACAGTACAATTGTCACCCACCCATCTCCACCACAGTTCCTTCCATCATCAGGAAGTTAAAACTCACCTCCATCCCCCTTAACATTGCAAGTCTAAAGTTAAAACAGAAAACATAGAGATCCATTAAAATTTCATCAATATTTTTGTTGAAAAATTGTAGTCTTTATCCTCCAATGATCTGTAGGAATAAATACCTACATCTTATTGTTGCCGTTCTATAATGCACATTGACTTTGGTTTCCATCTCTGCCATTGTCTGTGCTGTTGTCAAACTTCCACCTTGGCTTCTCAAAGAATAGCCTACCATTGATCTAATGCATCTTCAAAAGCTTCTTGTTTTTAACGCAGAGTCTGTATTGATGTTGAAAAGTTGCATCGTGTGCTCTTTATGTTTTTGATAGACATCAAACAATAAAACATGTGAATGCATGAGTTGTGTTATCTCTCATGAAGGTGAACTGGTATTAGAAACAAAATTAACTCTCAATAACAATGTTGTTGTTTCAGCTGATGTTTATCTTTGTGTGTTTGTATATGTATCTGTCTATGTATGTGTTAGTGTGTGTGTTTGTGTGTCTGTGTACGTGTGTGTACATGTGTGTATGTGTTTGTGTGTATGTGTTTGTGTGTGTGTATGTGTGTGTGTGTGTCTGTCTGTCTGTCTGTCTGTCTGTCTGTGTCCGTGTGCCCTCTAAGTATCAGTTATACCTCTAAGTATCTGGCCAATCTAATAATGCAATCAGGATTCACCACCGAAAATATAATTACAAACTAAGCAAGAAGAATCAAAAATTAACCAGAATTTGATCTGTACAATACAGAAGACATAAACGCAGCCTATAAAATTCCAGATGTTCATCTCAAGGTGAGTGCAGGTTACAGACAACAAGTGCCAAATATGAGAGCTTCTATGTTATAATGTCAGAATAATTCTGTCTAATTGAAAATAAATTAGTAAATTGTGGATATAAATTGTTCCATAGTCACCAGAGGGCAGTGAATGGCTAATCACAAGTTTTACTAACAAGAAAGCATTTTTTAAGAGTGCTTCTCTGATCCAAACCAGTAAAATTATAGTAAAGTTAAAGATTATTTGATGAGCCATTGTTGCTGTTCATTCTTCAGTTGTGGAGATTCTTCATTCCAAGTTTTGTTTCCATATCCATTTGTGAAATCCCATTGCTTTATGCTTTCAGCTGCCTTGGACTTTAGTTTTAGGGTTTCCTCCAGCAACATCTGCCTTTTTATTTCCTCCTTTAAGTTGATTCTTAAAGCCAATCACTCAGAATATGATTTTAGTTACCTTTGTCTCCTTCTGTGGTTTGGTAGTAAATTTTGTGTCAAGGTATTCCTTAGGATGTTGTACCATGTTAAGGTCACCACATAAATGTGCTTTGGAGGTACACTCCCTTTCCTTCAAATAGATTCCTGACCCATTCCTAAATATTGACGTGGTCCATGCATCAGACATTATCTCTATTGATGCGTTCTACAGGATCATAACCCTTCATATGATAAATATTTCATTTTACCCATGACCTAAATTTAAACTTCTAATTGTGTTCCCTCGTTCTGCATATTTACTGGGACTAGTTTAAGATCTGCTTCCATTATCTGTGTGATCCTTTTGTGCATTACTGTTATTATGTTTCATTGACTCACAGGATAAGGGCATTTCTAGCAAGGCCAGCCAGTTTGCCCTTCCTAACTTACTCTTCTGAAGATGGTGGTGGGACATCCCTTTGAACTACTATAGTTCATGTGGTGAAAGTGCTCCCATAATAGTAATAAAGAATTCTAGGGACTTGTCTGGTGACGTGAAAGTCCACTGATACATTTCCAACTCTGGATAGTCTGCAACTTCAAGGGGAATTCGGAAGTGGTGATGTTCCCATGCACCTGCAATCCTTCTCCCTTTAGGTGATAACAGTAACAAAGTTTGTGAGGCGCTGCTGATAAACCTTTTGTTTGATGTGTTGTTGCATTGCTGGCTGTGGATAATAAACACCGCAGGCATTGTGCACTGGTGCTGGAGAGTGGGATGCTTGTGGTGCTGCATAGGATGTAAATCAAGCAGATGCTGTATTAGGTTGAGTATTACAGCTACAGCCATCTAGGAAACAATGTGTTCTAACACATCCTCCCCTTGTGCTCTATAGTTGAAGAGGAGGCAGTAAGGAGTCAGGTAGTGTGTCACTTACCCTGCTCCAGCAGCACAACATTTGTGTGGTTAATTCAGTAGTTTCTGGTCAAGGGTTGCTGCCTGGATGTTGATTGGGGCAAGTGCCATTGAATGCTAAGGAAAATTGATTAGATTCTATCTTGCTGGAAACAGCATTTTCCGGCACATGTGGTGTGAATTTTATTTGTGCATTTATTAACCCAAGTATGGGCATGCTCTAAGTCTTAGTGTATGAGAGTATGAACTATTACATTATGTGAGGAACTGTGAACAAAACTGAGCATTGCGTAATCATCAGTAAATAGCCCCATTACTGACCTGAGATTGGAGGAAAGTTCACTGATGAAGCAGCTGAAGATATAAGGAACTCTTACATGAACCTTCTTGTGCTAAGATGAAAGGCGTCTTAAGACCACAACCTCCTTCCTTTAATCCATGTATGACTTCAACCATTGAAGAGCTTTCAATATCACAGCAGATTTCAGTTTGGCAACAAAGGTTGTGATGAGGTTGGAAACTAAATGTTCCTGACAGAATGTGAATTAAGCAGAGGGGAGCTGATTATTGGTGAGTAAGTAATGTTTGACATCACTGCCAACAACTTCTTCCCTTAATTTACCAATGAGTTACAGAAGGGAAATTGGAGGTCAATAGGCTGTGTTGGGTGTCTCTTGACTGGACATATCTTCAGAAATTATCATTGTTGTGTGATTAGATGCTAGCATTGTAGCTGGACAGGAGCGGTATGGCTAGGGACTTAGTTATTTTTGAAGCACAGGTCTTGAACGCTGCAGGGAGGATCTTGTGATGACCTGCATCTTTGTTGTGCCTCCTGTATTTAGCCAATACATGATACCTGTTGGAGTAAAATCAAACTGGCCAATGACTATCACCTATGATAGTGGGGACTTCAGGACAAGACCATATGGGATCATCCATTTTGCAGCTTACAACTTTAAATGTAGTGAATTTTAACTTATATTTTATTTTCTGCTCATTAAATCTATAACAAATTTTAACATGCATAATTTCAATGAAGACTTGCATCAGCCTGTGTAAAGAGAGAATTAAATTTTCTAAAAGTGATATTTGATTCCTCCTTAGTACGTGCAAAAGTGTGGACAGAAAAGTAGCTTCTGAAATGGATTGTTATATCTGCTTGTCCTGGCTAGATGTTAAATAATTGGTCAGTTTTGTACTGCGCTGTATGCATTGTGGCATTTTCCTTCCCCCTCCCTCCCCTCACACTGCTATGTGCTTGCTTAAGAAATTTACAAGCTGTGAGGACAAATTGGAAAATGTGTTTTACTCCGAAACATGCTTACCTCTGTTTTTAAATTGCGTCTAGGCTGAAAGGTCACAAGATTTAGGGAGGTACCACCTGGTACCATGGAAAAGTAATAGGATAAAGTGTTTTAAAGGTATAAAAAGGGGCAGGCATACCCTTGCTTTAGGCTGGAAATGTGACCAGACCTGAGGGGCAGACTTGCAGAGAGAGAAAGAACAGCAGAAGCGGCTGTCGGACACCTGGGGTTCCTTCCAGCACTGCGTAGAGTAGTTCACTGAGTGGTTGATAAGTATTCTTTGCATCCTATTCTTCTGTAGTTTTTTGAAGTGGTTAATAAGTAGTTTTTATATAATTCTAATAAAGTAGTTTATGTGACCTTTAACGCACGTATAATTGCTTACTTTACTTGCCAGTACCTCATGTTGCTGAATCAGAAGAACAAGGAAGGAATTTTAAAATATTTTTCGTTACAGCCTAGAAATTCCATATGAACATAAAATGGAAGCAGAAGTAGATCATTCAATCTCTTGTCCCCGTTCTTCTATTTAATATGATCATGGCTCACAATTTATCTCAGTGCCACTTTTTTACACTACCCCACATGCGTGTTTCCCTAAGTATCTGAAAATCGGTTAGTCTCTGCCTTGAATGTAGTTGGTGACAAAGCCTTCAAAGATTTACCACTGTTAGGTGAAAAGCTTTCACCTCAGTCTGTAAAGGCTCTACATGAACTTTTGCAATCTGTTCCTTCTTACATATCTATTAAAGCATACCTCCATTCATAGTCACATCCCCCTGTCCCTCTTGACTGACGCATCCTGCAATACCTACTCTTAAGGGGTGTGAGTGCCTCTTGGAACAAAATGTCCAGGTAGTTTTACCCTTTCCTGCTGCATCACAGTGACTAAATATTGGATTCCAGCTCATCTGTTCTGAGCCAAAATTCACCACGGCTGAAGATGGTTTCTATCAGCTCCCATATTCTGCAGATGCAAAACATCATCTAATGTACTATGCCTGTCTTAATTAAATTATTTATTTAAATACATAGCTACACCTTTGCCCCTGTCTCACCAGAGTAGCTTGCTACCTAAGTCCACACTCTGTGGGCACAGGGACGTACTTTTCAACTGGAGAATTCCTCTTTATTTACTTTCAACTACCAAGTTTTTAAGAATTGAAATTAATATTAGAATTCAGTTAAGTTTCATTCAATCAAGTGAAAGACAGTAGAGACTTAAAATTGACTTTTTTTCCGCCCCTTTTGTTACAACAGAGCTGTGCACCTCGACATAAATCAAAACACTTCATGAAGGTGGATTCCTCCATGCTCTGTATTCACTACTTTAATTATGGCTTTACAGGTCATGTATTTGACCTTTGCCACTGCAGAGTTTCCAGTTGAACGATCTTGGAGAACTATATATTTCAATTCATATGAAGGCTAAAGTCCTGATCTTTATAATGGTTAAATAAATTACTTAGTGAACACAATTTGATTATTTAATGTAAATGGGGACATATATTTTTAAGTATCAACTTGCTTTGGTCAAAGATAAAGAATATTTGAATTATTTACTCATTTAGATTTTCTTTTTTTTTGCCTATCAGTTTTTCCATTTATGTTTCATGCACCAGCTGCATATAAACTTCATTTTGACAATGCAATGTGCAGTCTGTTTATTGAAGAGGATGGTGGGCCTGCTGGTTAACATAACTCTTTTATTCTATGCTCCTGATTATATTCTTCAGCGCTGTATAAACAATACTTCATAACCATGATTTTCTTTAAATTAATAGGTTAATGCACTACACAGATTTACAATATTAGAGAATTTTGGAATCATATGACAGAGAAGGGAGCCATTTGGTGCATTGTGTCTCTGCCAACACTTTGAAAGGGTTATTCAATTAGTCCCACTCTTCTGCTTGGTTTGGCACATTTCTCCTTTTCAAGTTTATATCCTATTTTCTGTTAAGGTTACTGCAGACTGCTTGCCTCACTTTTTCATGTAGTATATTCCAGATCATGACAATTCACAGCATATAAGTCTCCTCATATGCCACATGGAGTTTTTACCCATTATCTCTAGTCCCTGAGTTCCAGTTAAAAATCATCCTGCCAGTGGAACTAGTTTCTCTAATCCATCCTGTATATGCAATTTGAACTGTTTATCTAAATCTTTCCATGAAATGTTCTGCTCTGTGGAGGGTAATGCCAGCTTCTCCAGTCTTTCTGAATAAGTGGTCTTTCACTTCTGGTACCATTCAAGTAAATCTTCCCCAAACTTTATTTGAGTGGTACAAAAAGTCCAGCAGATAATGCTGCTGCCTCAAAGTTCCAGCAGCCTGTGCTCGATGCTGACCTCAGCTGCTCTCTGTGGGGAGTTTGCATGTTCTCCCCACGACCTCATAGGTTTTCTCTGGGTGCCCTGGTTTCCTCCCACACTCTGTTGAGGCTTCACTAGCTGAGCACAGGGACATACTTTAAAACTAGAAATGCCTCTTTATTTATTTTCAACTACCAAATCTTTAAGAATTGGTAAGTTAATGGCTACTGTAAATTACCCCTGGTGTGGGAAGGTGTTAGATGAATCGAGGGGGAGTTGACGGAAATGTGAGAAGGAATCAGATATAAAAAAATAAGTAGGTGATTAGGATTGATGGGATTGCTCTGACAGCCAGCATAGATTCAAAAGGCCAAATGGCCTCCTTCTATCTTATAAGGAAATAAAATACAACAATGATTTACCTTGATATCATTCCTGAAGTTATGCCTCCTTCAAGATCGACCACATAGATGTTATGGACAAGAAAGCACACCAGCACCTCTACATCCCAGAAAGCTAAGGAAATTCAGCATGTGCCCATTGACCCTAACAATTTTTATAGATGTGCCATTGAAAGCATCCTATCTGGATGGTATGGAAACCGCTCTGCCCAAGACTTCAAGAAATTGCAGAGAATTGTGGACACAGCTTAGTCCATCATGAAAACCAGCCTCCCCTCCATGGACTCTGTCTATACTTCTTGCTGCCTCGGAAAAGCAGCCAACATAATCAAAGACCCAGGCATTCTCTCTTCTCCCCCCTTCCATTGGGCAGAAGATACAGAAGTTTGAAAATATCCAACACCAGGCTCAAGGATAGCTTCTATCCCACTGTTGTAAGACTGTTGAATGGACCTTTTGTACGTTAAAGATGAACTCTTGACTTCACAGTCTACCTCATCATGGCCCTTACACCTTGTTTACCTGTGCTGCACTTTCTCTGTTACTGTAGCACTATATTCTGGATGAAAAACACTATGATACTGGAGGAACTCAGCAGGCCAGGCAGCATCCGTGGAGAAAAGCAGGCGGTCAATGTTTCGGGTCAGGTCTCTTCTTCAGGATGCTGAAGTAAGGTCCTGACCCGGAACGTTGATCGCCTGCTTTTCTCCATGGATGCTGCCTGGCCTGCTGAGTTCCTCCAGCATCATAGTGTTTCTCATCTAGATTCCAGCTTCTGCAGTCCTTTGCTTCTCTACTCGCACTATATTCTGGATTCTGTTATTGCTTTTCCATTGTACTACCTCAATGTACTTATGTCTTAAAATGATCTATATGGATGGCTTGCAAAATTAAGTTTTTCACCGTATCTCAGTACATGTGACAATAATAAACCTATTCCAATCCCAATTAGTTACAGACATCCCAAGATCTGTCACACATTTAATTAAGGCATGTAATTCCTCTTCCAATTCTCCTTACTGAAATGAAGTTCTTTACACTCTTCTGCACTAAATCTGATCTGGATTAAGTATGCCACCTTAACGATCTGAAGACTGCTGCTTCTTCTGATCACTGTTTATTACATTTCTGGGCTTTGCATCATTTGCAGTCATAGAAATTTATCCTATTCCCAAGTCTAGGTCAAAAGTATGTAGTCTGCAGATATGCATATTAAGTCCTAACCCAACATAATACATAACTTGACTGCAGAGGCTTGATGCAGGTAGCCCAATGAAAATATGCAAAATCAAAACTTAGTTACACCTACTACGAGTTCTGTATCGCCACTGTGAAGTTAATGAAGTGTTTTTAAAAATGGCTAGCAACTTACTTGCAGGGGATAAAGCAATGAAAATTACCAGGCATGATATAGCATTTGCTGTCACACATTTATAGTTCCATCCAAAGCAACATTGGCAGAGCTGAAGAGATCTAAAAACAAAAAAGAAAATACAGTAAAAAAACAAAAATTCCCCTAACCTTCTGAAAAGATCAGCATTATAACAAAAGGAGAACTTCTGCTTTTTCACAACAGCATCTTCAATAAATTTATTGATGGGGGAGTTTCAACACAAGCACACTCTGACTGCAACATATACAGTCCACAAGAAGCACATCAGCAAACCTCCAAAGATCTTTATCTCCAATAGGAAAGATAAATGGGGTAATATGAAATAATAATCATCTCCAGGTGTTCTTGAATTGGCTGTTTGTCCCTTGTTGTTGTTTGGTGAAAATCCTGGAACTCCCTCATATCCAAGCAGCAATGCAGCCATTTAAGAAGACCATTCACCATCACCTGCTTGAAGAAAATGCAAATCATTATTGCAGCTCTATTAAGTTAATTTAATCGTACAAAAACAAAAAAACATCTTGCATTCACAAATTCTGGAATTTTACAAAGTTAAGTCTTTCACTAAAATAAATTGATTTACAGCATTATAAATTTTGTTATCTGAAGACAATGAAATATGCTAGTTTATTGAACGTGCATAGAATGCAGCTGATGTTATTTAATTACAGGGTAAGGAACTGAAACCTTTTAGTATAAAATAATATTCCCAGAATCATGTCAATTGCTTTACTTCATTTTCTCTCTTTAACTAAAGTTGTCAGGTCTAGCAAATAAATGTGCTCAGGACAAAGACATTCATTTTTAAAATGGCAAAAACACCTGAAAGGATACAAATCTTTTCAGCAAATACATGACAACTGAGTTCCATACTGCCAACGATTATTTTTCTCTGTTAATTTTTACAGAGATTGTGGAATGGATGACAGTGTTTTTGACTTTTTTTTTACACACACTTTAAAGCCAGCCTGGACAGAAGAGATTAAAGTCTTGTTTCTTTCCTTGTTCCACACTCCAACATTTCAAGGTCTTGATTTTTGAATAGAGAACAGGCCTGTGAAATTATATTTGGTGTATGGGAAGAGGAAGCAGCAGAGGATTAGGTTTGGTTTATGGGGAGAGAATGGAACAGTGGGCCAGGGTTTGGTTTATGGGGAGATGGGGACAGTGAGATTAGTTTTGATTTATGGGGAGAGACGGGCAATGGGATTAGTTTTGATTTATGGTGAGAAAGGAGCAGTGGGATTAATTTTGATTGATGAGGAGAGAGGGACATTGGGATTAATAGTTTATGGGGAGAGAGGGGCAGTGAGTTTGGGTTTGGTTTACGACGAGAGAACAGAGTAGTCAGATTAGTTTCAGGTTATGTGAAGAAAATGGGGGAATGGTAGTTTTGTTTTATGGGAAAAAAGACAGGACAATGAGATTGGTTGTTGATTGATACTGAGCTGTAGGGGAAAATGGACCATCAGCGTTAGTTGTTGAACATCACAAGAATATGGGAGAGAGCAGGACAGTGGTATGAAATACTAGCACAGGTAAAGTGAGCTAACTGGCCACTTTCTGTCATTTAAGTCTCTAATTGTTCGGTATAGCAAATGCATGAAATAAGAAGGTGTAGCATTCCCCAACCCTGAATGTCTTTTGGCTTCCTACACACTAAGAAATATAATTATAGGAAACTTGTGTGCCAGTTACTGAAGCTAAAAAAGATAGCAATCCTTGAATGTGGCTGAACATTCCCAGCACAACAGAGAATAAAGAGTTAATTTTAGATTTTCCCCTAAACAGTTGGTTTTTTTTTAAACAGGTTAGAGAGCATTTCATCATCACCAAATGAATACAATCCCCTGATTTATAGAAGACATTTATTTTTCCATAATCTGCATTTGTTGTAGAGTGTCTCCCATAGGATCAGAAATGACCCTTTCTGCAGAGATCTGCATATAGCATTAGCCCAAATCTCATATGCAAATCCCAAATCCCAGGACCCAAAGTATTTCCATGAATAAGTAAAGTACCAAAAGGCAAGTTATTATATAGGCAGTTTAATGCAAATATAATTTAAAATTGATGCAAAAAGATTGTTGTCACATGTCATTAATTATATGACACAACAAGAATAACCTAATAAAATCTAGGGAACTGATAAAGAGATGAATTTATTTTTCCCAATGATTCATCCCACAGTAATGATAAACCATTCCACATTGTTCAATAAAACGATCCTTAAGATTAACATAGCGTGTGTTCAGTCAGTGAGAATGTACCCTACTGACCTCCAATCTATGGTAGCTATTTCCTTTTTCAGATCTTCTTTGAACTATATGAAGTTAAGTAATCAGATGAACCATGAGGAAATCTGAATAAATAAATATGAAAGTGAGCTTATAATATAAAGGTGTTTGTGAAGGTGCCAAACAGGCTTAGCTATTTTCCATTCAATAATGATGGAAACACCTTGCTTTGAACTTCAGAACAGAAGAGCTTTTTGATCTGGGTTGAGTGGAAATCACCCTCCAAAATGTTAAAGGAATATAGAATAAGCAATTCCATATTTGCAGAAGGGGGTGTGGGATTCTTGAGAGTTTAAACATAGACATTGGAAGTGACTAAACAGACTAGCCCTGAGAAAACTGAATGAAAAATTAACTGAATGGAAAACATTTTTACAATGTTTAATAGGAATTGAAGAGAAGGATTACATTTAGATGACATATTTCATTAACTCATTATTGCAAAACACTTTACACCCAATTAAACCAGTGGTAAATTACTGGCCATTGTCTAGGGAAATGCAGCACCCAAGTTATACTCAGCACTGTTAAAAAAAACAGGTGGGGATTGAATGAAGGATATGTATTGGTGAGAACAACAGAGAAACCTTCCTCCCCCCCACACTTTTCAAAATCTTGTTTCTTATGTCCACCTGACAATTCAAATCGGACTTTGATTTAGTTTTCCATCTGTAAAAACAGCACATCTCACAATGCGGCATTCCCTCAGGACCTGCCAGTTTTGATTATGTACCCATGTCTCTGGACTGGGATTTGAACACACAACTTTTTGACTCAGATATAACCACACAGCCACTGCTGCTTTAAAGCCAACCTTAATCTAACCTGAGTTTAAACAAAGAATAAAACTGGAAAGGACCCAAATGGGTATGTGACAATAGTCCCATTCTGATCCTGCTGGAATTTACCAGGTGGATTCATGGTTAATTGGATGAATAGAACATAGAACAGTACAGCACAGGAACAGGCCCTTCACCCCACAATATTTGCCAAACAAGTTAAACTAGTAATTAAAAGTCGACCTTCTGTCCACACAAGTCCATATCCCTCCATTCTCTGCATATTTATGTGCCTATCTAAGAGTCTCATAAAAGCCTCTATTGTATTTGCCTCCACTATCACCCTGGCAGCACATTCTAGGCACTTACCACTCTCTGTGTAAAAAAAACTTGCCCCACACATCTCCTTTGTACTTACCCTCTCTCACCTTAAATGTATTCCCTCCAGTATTAGACATTTTGACCCTGGTTTAAAAAAACAGCTGTTTGCTCTATCTATGCACATCATAACCTTATAAACTTCTATCAGGTCTGCCCTCAGCCTCCATACCTCCAGAGAAAAATATTTTTACTCTGTAGAGTAAGAATCACTGTTTAGAAATCTGGATGCATAGCACTTTTTTTTAGAACAATTGGTCTACGAGCCACTTATTTCCAAGTGGAATGCCATTGGGACTATTTTCACGTTGAATCACTCCTCCCCAAAACATTTAGTGGCGTACTCGCAATCACAGCGACCCTTGTATCAGTGCTACAATTTCCATCTCAGTTGCACACATGATAATGCTGTTCCCCATGCAATGTAGAGGACATTGTTCTGAGCAGTGTTCATCATTAGACTCTCTCAGAACATCTGTGTTTCTGCAACAAAGCTGTCTCTGCATCAACACTATTTAAAGGGGACCTCCTGAAGTAGATTCCAAGACTGTGCTGGGTGCCTTACCCAGGTTACATTTTCCTTTTAACCATACACTTTTTCCTCGGTCCCTCAAGCATACTGCCCAGCCCCTAATCAACCCTCACAACCCCTAGGTAATCTTCCTGTCTCTGGTTTTGCCACTGAAGCACTGCCCTTGAACTTCCCCAATCCAGTCCTGATCTCCAACCAGCTCCTACCAAACTTCAATCACTGACCACTCAGACCCAATCCTCCAGAAATCCTAATCTTACACACCCTTCTCATGCTCTGATCTATACCCACATCCACTCCCTGTCCCAGAGCCATAATCTCCTGCCACTTTCGATGTTGAGATAATCCCACCGGTGAAAGAATGTCAAATGAAGGGGCACAGTTACAAGATTAGGGAGCGGCCATTTAAATTTGAGGTGCACAGGATCTTCTTGCGGAGAGCAGTGAATCTCTAAAATTTTGAACTCCAAAGGGTTTTGGAGGCTAGGTCAGTGGGGGTACTTAAAGAGGAAGTAGACAAGTTTTTGGAAGATCAGGGAATTGACTCCGAGGAAAAGATAAGGTCTGGGACAGATCAGTTGAAAATATATTTAATGATGGGGTAGGCTTGAGGGGTCAAGTGGCCTACTTCTGCTCCTATTTTCTTATGTTTTCCCCACCAAGTTCAGGCCTCTATCAGGACTCCAATTATAAACTGTGCTCTCCCCACCAAGACCCCCACCACCCCCAATCCCCCCACCACCACCTCAACTCAGTTCTGAATCTCCTGTATCCTCCTGCAGCACATGAAGGTAAACTATAACAAGCAATCAATCAAAACTGGGCCTTGGGCAATACTGGACTCTTCACTAACAGGCTCAGAACCAAAGTAGTCATTGTCCAGCCGCACAACAACCCTTGGGGCACTTTTAAAGATGCACAGTTTCTTAGCCCACGCGTGCTGGAGTCAGATCCTGTGGCCATGAATCAGAAGAATTTAAACTAAATGGAGCATGAAGCAAGGGAGCTCAAGTCTATGAAAAAGATATATTTGTGCAGAATAACAGATGAAGTGACAGTACAAGGATCAAAAAATTACACAGGAGGAAACTGAAGGTGAAACTTAAGTGCTGCAAATCAATCTTAACATGATAGTAAAAATGTCAAAAGAATTGTTGAGAGAAGGATCAAACTCTTTAAGTATTCTAAGCCAATTACATCAGCTTGGAGCCAAAGGGAACCCAAGCTGAAGCAGCAGGTGAACAAGTAAATCTGGGAAATCTGAATTGGAATTGACAGTAGGAAGTGGAACTTCTCACCATAGGACTAACAGAGGGTTAAACAATAATATCAAGGACACAAAAGTCAAGTAGACGCTTGCCCTACCACTGTGCAGATTTACAGGTTGGCTGTAAACCAAAAATGAATACCATGGGACGAAACTGAACAGAATAAAGCATACTGGAATATATATTGTAGATAATATTAATGAATGGTGTAATGCAAAACACATGACTTTAAGAACCTTGGGCAAAAATACTGAATACACACTTGGGAGATTGTTTGATTAATTAAACTGAATGATTGAGATATAGTATACAATATATATTTAATTATATGAAGCAATGTGGCAGATACCTAGTGTGTATGTATGTATGTATGTATAAGTGTGTATATATAAAATATATATATATATTGTATATAATATGAATTACTAGGTATCTGCCACATAGCTTTTTAAAGGGTTACCTGATTTAATGAATTTGCAATTAAGATTTCATGATGAGCAGCAGGGAACTTTTATAAAACCTAATTGAGGTAATTATCTTAAGCAATGATTATTAGCTGCTTAATTCAAGTGTAGCTGCACAGGATTAGGTGGAAGACATATTCTGCAAGAGCAGATTTTATGCATGTGATGGTAAGTCAAACAATATTAAATCATTTGGAGTTCTTTGATTTTTTTAAAAATTAGTTGTTTGGTAATATTTAATCTTTAATGTTATGTTCACAAGTTTGAATTTGCCTATTACTGTTGAGCTTCCTGTTTGTTCCCATTAGTATAAGTTGATCCAATACTTTAAGATAATTCTGGAAGGTGATGAATTGATTTGGATTCTGTGCCATTAATAAGGGCTAAAAATTTAGTAACTTGAATAGGGTAGGAATCCTAACTGGTTGGATAAAATTTACTAAAGGGGAAGAGACTTGTAAGTTAGGAGCTGACTGTTCTTTCCCAATCTTATTCATTTGTGAGCAGTTTCAATAAGATTAACTAATCTCCATAACTAAATGTTACTATATTTAGAAGTGGGGTGAAGGAGGGGGATAATTTTCTCCAACAGACAAAGCACACTGGGGAAATTCCATTTTGAGGAAACTTCAGCTTGGATCTTATTGAGGCAAAGTAATTTAGTCTCCTAGACTTGGATGGGAATGTTCACCTGTGAATCTGGTTTCTGAATGTTAGTCAAAAAGCTATGTTATGACTGATAGCGATACTGAGATTGGACTTGGTTTTACCATCTATTGTAATGTTCCTTCTAAATCACATGTTATCCTGAATCAGAAAGTTGTGGTGTCTCCAGGATTACTGCGTCAAAATCTTGAAAGTTCCTAACCTTGTCACACTGACTAGAGTCACTTGCCCACCATTACTTTGACCATTAAGAATGAGCAACCAATCTTAGCCAGCAATGTCAACACCTCATAAAAAGTGTTTAAGAACATTGACAATGGTTTGAGTTACTAGGAGCTTTAAGTTCTGAGCTGAAATAATGCCATCAAATGATATTCCCAGTAGGCAGAATTTCCTTGGACAAACCAAAGGAGGTGATTGAGGGTAGAGTTGTGAATATTGTCTACATTGGATTTCAGTAAGGCATTTGACTAGGTCCCTCATGGTTGGCTCATCCAGAAGATTGAGATGCATGGGATCCATGGTGACTTGGCTGTTTGCTTTTGGAATTGGCTTGCCCATAGAAGACAGGGTAGTGGTCAATGGGACTTATTCTGGCTGGAGGTCCGTGACTCATGGTGTTTCACAGGAATCTGTACTGGATCCTTTGCTGTTTGATATATAAATGACTTGGATGAAAACGTGGATGGGTGGGTTAGTAAGTTCACAGCTGATACAAAGATTGGTGGCATTGTGGATAGTGGGAAAGATTGCCAAAGGATACAGTGGAATATAGATTAGTTGAAGATATGGATGGAGAAGTAGCAGATGGAGTTTAATCCACCTAAGTGTGAGGTCTTACACTTTGGGAGATCAAATGTGGGACAGTACACAGTTAATGGCAGGACTCTTAACAGTGTTGATGCACAGAGGGATCTTGAGGTCCAGGTCCATAGCTCCCTGAAAGTGGCTGCACAAGTTGATAGAGTGGTAAAGAAGATGTATGGCATGCTTGCCTTATTAGTTGAGCACTGAGTTCAAGAGTCAGGAAGTTATGTTGCAGTTTTATAAAATTCTGGTTAGGCTGCATCTGGAGTATTGCATTCAATTCTGGTTGCCCCATTACAGGAAGGATGTGGAGGATTTGGAGAGGGTGCAGAGAGGTTTACCAGGATGCTGCCTGGATTACATGGCATGTACTATATGGAGAGGTTGGATAAACTTGAGTTGGTCTCTATGGATTAGTGAAGGCTGAGGGGAGACCTGATAGAAATTTTATATTATGAAAGGCATAGATAGACAGCTGATATCTTTTTCCCCATAGTTGAAGTGTCCAATGCTAGAGGGCATGCATTTGAATTGAGAGGCTATAAGTTCAAAGGAAATGTGTGGGCAGGTTTTTTTTCAATGGTGGGTGCCTGGAATGCGCTGCAAGGGGTGGTAGTGGAGGGAAATATGATAGAGGTATTTAAGAGGTTCTTATGTAGAGAATGGAGGGAATATAGGCATTGTGCAGGTAGAAGGAATTTGTTTAGTTAAGTGCTTAATAACTAGTTTTAAGTAGTTTGGCATGACATCATGGAATGAAGGGCCTGTTCCTCTGCTGTACTGTTCTATGTAACCTTCCCTGAGTGTCCAGCACTTTTGGGGAGAACCCACAAGGTAAAAGAGGAATGTGAATTTTGCGGAGTTCCCAAAGGCAGGACAGAACCTGAAACTGTGAGGCGGCAGCACTAACTTGCTGCTCCACCATATTGCCTTGCAGCAACTGGGATGCAGCGATTATTGGCAGAAGGTGAGGTGTTGGGATTGGCTACTTCAACAAAGGCTCACTGGATATGATGTGATAATAGTTGTGATGGATTAGTCCATGGATTAAGCTGATACCGTTGAGTATGCAATAAGCCTGTTCATATTTTATTGAAAAGATTTTTTTGATGTTTCATTAGCAGACGGTTGAAATACTTGTGACATCTTGTGGGCGGCACGGTAGCATAGCGGTTAGCACAACGCTATTACAGCGCCAGCGATCGGGGTTTGATTCCCGTCGCTGTCTGTAAGGAGTTTGTGCGTTCTCCCGTGTCTGCATGGGTTTCCTCCGGGTGCTCCAGTTTCCTCCCACATTCTTAAAAAAAGACGTACGGGTAGGTTAATTTGGGGGTTTAAAATGGGCAGCGCGGACTCGTTGGGCTAGAAGGGCCTGTTACCATGCTGTAAATAAAATTTAAAAAATTAAAAAAAAATCTTTTTCTGACGTATAGTTCAAGTTTATTGTTGTCATTTGGCATACATACCCAGGGTATAAATACCATGAAAATTAGCTTTTTACAACAGCACAGTACATTACAAACATAAGTTAACATATTATTGTAAATATAATTACAATACATTGTAAATAATCCGCTGGTTAAAGAAATCAGCTATTCTACCTGAAGGGGCTTAACTTGCAGAAGGATGAATAAAATTGGCATATAAACCTATTTCAGTTCTGACTGGGGAGAGATCAACTAAGAATTCTCTGAGATTGACACTGTATTTGGGTCCTTGAGCATGTCCACTTATTTTGCAGGAATGGAATAATGTTGAACTTTGTTCCTCTTTCGGAATAACTGGATTTTTGCATGTTGGGAGATGGCGACCTCTACTGATGTCAGTCATAACTGCAAGTGGCTCCTCAGCATTCCATGCTCTTACATTTGTGGGCACTGAATCTCCTGTGATGTTTGAGATTTTGTAATTTGATCTGGTGTTCACTGTTTTAAAGGTTTCCTGGACTGGTATGACTACTGAAACAAACAGGCTGAGGTAGAATTTAAAATGAAAGCCACACACTTCACAATTGTCTTTGTGGCTGTTTTAATGTTTGATTTGGATGCAATAATGACATTTTTTAAATAGTACAATTAACACAAGCATTAATTTATTCTGAATTTGCATTAAGTCCTTGTGGCACAGTGGTGTAGCGTTGCTGTATTGATCTAAATTTGAAACTTAATCAACTACTGTATGGCAACTTGAGAAATTGAATTCTCCAAGTTTTCAATCCAGACACCTGAGCTCTCAGTTGCAATAAGAGGAAAAATCTACACCATCTGGTTCAGTAATGTCCTTTTTGCACCTCGTCGGTCCAATGACTCTTATCCCACACCATGACTGAGTCTTGCCCGGCTCTCTGAAGTGGCTTGGCAAACTGTTCAATTGAATCAAACACCGACTGTGGCAGTTGATGAAGAGTTGCTCTGTACTCCAACGCGATCAGACAATAAATATTGACCTTGCCAACGACACGCCTCAAAGCTTTTTTTAAACTGACAGGGAGGAAGGAAATAAGTAAAAGTATCTGTTGTCAAGCAGGTAGATGCACTCTGCAAATGTAAACTGCTACTGTGTTCTTTTCCAAATCTGATGATAAAAGCATTGTAATGTCAGGTGTGCAGAATAAGTTTCCCACTGGGTATTTTACATTCTAACACTTGCAAATTTTCCCTGCTTCTGATATGTGAATAATATTGATCTTTTTGCAATTTGAATGTTTGTGGATACATTTCCAATCTTTTGACCTTTTATTAGTGGTCTATTCCAAATCTTTTCAGTGCACTTCCAATCACACTTAATGTGCAAGTAGCAGTTCATTGATATGTACCTTGGTAAACTTCTGAACAATAAAGGCAGAAGATGGAAAAATCAATTTTAAGTGGTAGGTGTGTACAGAATAGTCTAGTTATTTGTGTATTCAAACCATTAAAACCTCTTTTTCTAGTTGATCATTAAACAGCTCTCTGTAGTATCATTGCCTGCAACTGCATGCAATGTTGGAAATCCTTTGCGGACAACTACCATAGTAAAAATCCAGGCCTTGGACAGGAAATCCACAGATTGTATGGCATGGACAAGCTGGATAACTATTCCAAGGTTCAGTATTTATCTCTGGAATGGTTGTATGTGGATGAAGGGACCTGAAATTGTTTAATGTTTCTAATTAGCCCGTTCTTTCTTTTTGGTTTAAGATCCTACTGTTAGTGTACTTGATCCAGCCTTTTTGGGTATGTGGCATGATACATTTGTAACACCTGTCCTCGAGGCAATTGATAATTCTTGGATCTTGGCTTCCTCTCCTGAGCTGCTAATATTTTTCCAGATATAGTAAGTTTTGATATGAACTTTCCTTAATCAAATAAATGGATTCCATCTGCAGTTTAGAATGTGTATTTTTCTTTATAATGCTAGTTGATGTTAAGTTGGCTTGTTAAGTGCCAAGCCATGAAGGGCCTTGAATGAGTCTGATAATGTTGAAATTACCTGCTGGTTGGTGTCAACATAACGTGATGATGCATATGAAGTATAATGTACTCATTGGCTCCAGCTATTCTACTAAAGCTAAGACTACATTGACTTTTATCATAGTTTGAGGCTTGGTAAGTGCTCTGATAAGTACTCTGTAGAATGCTGGAGGGCATTTGGAATGACTTGGGCCTGGCACATGTGTTAAAAGCATCCTGGCAATTTTGTGGAGAAATAGCAGTAGGGTCCAAACTGAATTATCCTCATTTCTCAGGAAAATCCAGGCTTTGGACAGAAATCCATCAGCAATGGCAGGAAAAGTATTTTTCTTGTTGCTGAAATTGCTGTTTTTAAAAAAAAATTACACAATATTTGCAATGTTTGTCAATTCTGGCCCCAATATTCACAATTTTGTTTCTAATTTATCTTAATGTGAACAGTTTTGGATCACTGTCTGGAGAGGAAGTGGCTTATATCTGAGATGGGGATGTGAACTAGTCACTGGGGTATTTGTATAAATAAGTTTCTACTTTTGGCTTGGATAAGCAGAGAATGCTTATGTCTTGACGTCCTGGGCAAGATCACCTGGGATCCATCTGCTGCCCAATTTGCCACCAACAGAGTCCACCTGTTAAGCACAGAGGAGCTGACCCTCTTGTGTCTGAGTTGTCCCACAGAGTGATGTGGGTTTGAATGGTGATTGGACCTCGGATGGAATACCTTAATGTCCTGCCTCTAAAAACACTTAAACTGTTCCTATAGACTTTTTTTAATTTAACCATTAAAATCATCTTTAATGTAGTAGAAATTTAATGACATTAAAATATGTAAACCTTTTTTATTTCAATACATTAGCCACCCCTAGTCAAATGACTGAGGTGCTTCTTGGGCCAGCCATCTCTTAGCATTAAGCTGAATGCTGGATTCCTTTGATCAGTAGATCAACGTTCTGATACTGCATTTTATTTTTATTTATTTTAAATTTTATTTTATTTTACAGTGTGGTAACAGGCCCTTCCAGCCCAATGAGTCTGTGCCGCCCATTTTAAACCCAAATTAACCTACCCGTACGTCTTTGCAATGTGGGAGGAAACTGGAGCACCCGGAGGAAACCCACACAGACACGGGAGAACGTACAAACTCCTTACAGCAATGGGAATCGAACCCTGATCGCTGGCGCTGTAATAGCGTCGCGCTAACTGCTACGCTACCGTGCCGCCCCATGTTGTAGTGAGTCCAGCAACAAAGTGAGATGTCGGATGCACCAACATTTCAGTGTGCAGAATCAGAAGAAAGTGGCAGGAAGCTGACGGTTCTCAATGGAACTGCCTGCTCGTGTGACCCAGCACAACTTTAAGTGTACATTGTATCTTTTAGCAAAATAGGACCAAAGGTGTATACACTAAAGATTTTGCACTGTTTGGCCAGAACTCTATTTTCATTTTTGTTGGTTTATGGTCACTGCATAGTCTACCAAATAAATAGCAGAGTTCTGAGCTTTTACATTGATGCTAATCAATTATATCCAATTCATTAGGAGAACTGCAGTAATAAAACTGATAATTTGTGCAAAAGCTCCACCATTATGCAGTATCCAGTCACATCCCAATAGGGAATTTATCATCCATGTAACCAATATAATATTCCTTTTTTCAACCACCTACCACCTTGTATATTGGTGTTAATAACTGAAGTTGAGATGTCAGTGCATACCAGACCCTTGCAATCTGGCCATGTTTTTCCCACTCCCTATCCTAAACCCAAATTATTTACCATGCTCCATTGTTAGAGACCCTCTGATCACTTAAAAAAAAGTTCACTGCTATTCATCCTGTTTCTTCATTTTGAATGTCATTATCAAAATGTCCTACAACTTCTGATGGTCCCAACTTTGTTTACAAGATTGTTTTCACATTGGTGTATTCACTAGGTGTTCTGCTCTCTTGCATCTTCAATGATCCATTCCACTAAAGTGCCTATCATTCCTTGCAATGAATTAACCAAAAATTGGCAATTTGGTGTGTTAGCAGCAAATTAAAATTCAGTCAAAGTGTGTGCATGTACATTGAAGGACAAGGGAATTAAAAATATTGGGCACTGGAGCTGTAAATATGTGGGAAATGAGCAGTGGGTGGTTAATCTGACAATTGGGCCCAATACACAGCATTTTACAACTTCTGCCTCCACAGATGCTGCTTGACCTGAGTTCTTCCAGCATTTTGTGTTCCAATACACAGCAAGTTGGATGTCGTATATTTAAAGAAGGAAAATGTTAAGCTAGCATCAAAGGTGTTACTATTGTTGCCCTCCCCAAACATCAACATCCCATGCTCACTATTTACCAGAACTGGAATTTGGCTATATGGCTGGGTTTTGATGGCAAATCACTTGTCATTAGTCTTCCCAAAACATTTCCCTGTAGGCACAAATCTGGAGTGTGATTAACTCCCTTTTTCTTGGGTAATCCCTTGGAATTGAGAATCACTGCCTCTTGTGGGTTCAATGATAACTGAGGGAACTACAGACTCTTCCACAGATGGTCAGGTGGGTAGTTTGAGATAGCCTGCTGTTTTGCTTGGGGCTATGGTGCTCCCAAAGTATTGCCTGTTCTCCAGTACCATTTTTGTGTGTTCTTTCTCCACACCAATCACGCACCAGAGATTCCCAGGTGTTGGTGGATGTGTTGTATTTCTTCAAGGGGGCTTTGAGCATATCTTTAAACCTCTTCCTCGATCTGCCTGATGATCTTTCTCTTGGGACTCTGATGTCAGATATGCAAAGTGGTCTGATCGATGCAGCTGACTTGGTGTAACTAGGGCCTCTAAACTCTTGATGTTTGATCTGAGAGTGGACTTGATAAACTGCTCACTGAGTGCAGCTCCAATAACACCTGAGCTCAAATCTACAGGACCTGTTGGTTTGCTTGATTAACACATAGTTGCAATGTGTTCAACCAACAGGTTACCCCACGGCCGGACTTCAGCATCACCAGATTGGACAAAGTCGGCTGTATTGTGGTCACATCTCCCATTTCTTCCAATTTTATGACCATTTCTAAATACAATTCTGTGTAACATTTTGAAATGGTTATTTATCCTTTCAGCAATTTGAAAACTTTTGATCTAAATGTATTTTTAATAAGACCCATCTGAGAACAGTTCACACCAAACAACTGCCATTTACTAATTGATGCTTTGTTTCAATAAATGCAGTCAAGACTCAGAATAAAGATATTTTCTTAAAAGATTGAGATGCCTCTCCCACCAGAAGACTATCGGCAAAGCTAGCATTAATTGTCTATTCATCTATTCCTAATTGCCCACAAAACGGTTGTGTAGGGGAGAGGGGTGGGGTGGAGGGAGATAGTTAGTGGAGGTGATGAGAAGTCATTTTTAAACAGATGCAGTTTGTGTTAAAGGTAATCCACAGTGCTGATTGCAGTTGTTGGCAATGGAGTTCATGTATCTTCAACTAGTGAAAAGGCCTCACAATGTTTCTAAGTTAGGAAACATCTGTGTGTGACTTAGAGTATATGTAGGTGATGGCATACATATTTATATTTTTTAAAAAGTTGAGAGATTTTGAATTAATTCCAGAGCTTCATATCTAGATGGCTGGTCAGCCAGGCGCGAATGGTGGTGTCAAAAAGTAGGACAAGAGACGGAGGGAAGCTCCACGCAAAATAGAGCTGGAGGAAATAAATAGGAAGAATCCCAACCATGGAGAGAAGTGAACAGGAGTACTGTAAAATTTGAGAGAGTGAATTGGAAAGCATTAATCCAATTCAATTCATGGTTGGAACCCAGAAATGAGTATGGTATCGCTTAAAGCATGCCATCGGTATTACTTCTAAACCTATTCTTGCAGTGAGGTCTGTAGAAACCTTCAGACTTGGAAGATTGTCCAGGATGTTCACAGTGGATGTGCTGTTCCACTCCAGAATGCATTACACATCCTTGGCTCAAACTAAGCCTGGTATTAGCAGATGTAGCTATAACAAGATGCACACTCGAGAAGAGGCAGTAAGGGTAAAGATGAGACAACTTTCTGAGAGAGGTGACCACAGGAGAATATTGTTAGTTTAGTTCATGATATTTGAAAACAAATTTGATATTTAATATTTTACTGGAAACTTGGCTGGCTGATATTGGTGCTTTTGTTGTGCTGTCTGATGCTTGTGCTTGGACTGAAGCATTTGGTGAGGGGACGTCGCTACTTGACAATTTGTTTTTTTAAGGGATACATACTTCTGAAACTAGTGAAGCCACAATATTTTCTAAGTATAGCTCAGATGCAGGCTCTGTGGGGATTAGAGAAGATATCTCGAATTAAAAATCCAATGTTGGAATTGGGTAAGGTTTTTGTTCTTGATAACCACACCATGTATTCTATTTTCCTGGGATGTTCTAGAGGTGACTGGTTTTTCTATGACAATGCATGCCCAGGAAACTCATCCTTTACAGTGGAGTATGTCTATTGGTAAGATATTGAACAAGTGATTTGACTGCCAGCATGAAGCATAGGAGCCATTTTGGAGAGTTCAGCACTAACCCATACCAACACACAAATTTGGCAGATACACAGCTGAAACAATCAAACGAGTTAGAACTGGAGTCTATATGGGTCAGTTAAATGTAAAAGTTCCTATATTGGGTTGTTCCATCCTATAAGCATGTTGATTTATAATTCAGTGGGCTTGTATTTGGGCAACTTTCCACTGGGCATATTTAGTCATCCTCTCCAAGAAACTCATTTGTGTTCCTAAACTGTGGCAAAACACTAGGTGAAAGCAAAAATGCTCAAATCTCTGAAAGAGAGGATAATAAATTCATTTTGTGTATCATTGGCAATCTTGTTTTAATGGAAGACCCTTCCATGGAACATTTTCACAGAATGTGAAAGGGAAGTAACTTTTTTTTTCCAAATTTGGAAAAATGAGTAGCTCCAGTAGTTAATACTGGAGGAAGTATTCAATCAAATTGCAGTCTGGTCAAGGAGAAAAATATGCTAGAAGTAATTCCCAAGTAGTAATTTGATGGAAATTTAAGTTTGGTTACAGTGATTTTGACACTTATCCTAGTGCAGATTTAACAATGTGCTGATTTCCATGCAGTAATGTCATTTGAAATGACAAATGCTGATAACATCTGTAGAAAGAGTTAAACAGTGAGACCCAGGAAAGGGGTAAAAATAGCAAGATGGCTTTAAGTTGCAGAGAGGTTAGAGGAGGGATGGACTAGATTTAAAAAAAAAATAATTTCTGATAAGGTATTGACCAAAACCCTCTTCCACAAGAGACATTCCCTTTGTCCTTTAGTTTCCTCTCTGCAGCTGACAATTAGTAATATCATTTGCATGGGGATAGTGACATTTCATCCACCTGCTGCCAGCTTACCTCTTCCATACTGCTCAGTAAGGTGGCGGGAGGAATGAAATATTGTGTGTACCTATTGATACTATTTATTATCTTGGTTTAGTAACAGGTTAGCCTGATCAAATTTCTCCTGGGAGAAAGTTGCACTTTGATCATGTGACCAGAAATACTATACTGCAAAAGCTATCTTCTCTGATTTCTAGCCTTTTCATGGCAGCTGTACACCTTGCTTAGACCCAAGGGCAGTAATGTGAACCACTACAATCCCAGTGTTGACCCTGATTTGTCCAGTTCAGAGTTTTTCCTGGACTGTGTCTCCAAGCAGAACCATGCAGATCATTGGGAAATTTAAAGCAGAATATGCAATGTTGTCATTTGCAAAGCGTTGGAGCAGATAGTGTGAATGCAATAAATGGAAGCTAGTCAAACAGTGGGGAAGTAGTTGGGTATATTAACGAGCTTGGACAAAAGCTGGGCTGAGGCTCCAATAAATACTTATGAAAATATGATGGATTTGTTTGTGTATTAATGGGGTAAACCTGCTTCTGACAGCCATGCGTTCTTTGGGCAACGGTCAGATGAAGGAGCAATTGGCTTATATGGGTGCTGAAAGAGCTCTCCATAAATCTGAGTTCACAAATTGAGTGGATAAAGGCAAAGGAGGGAGGGTAATTTGGTAGGGGAAAGGGAAAAAAGACTCAAAACAAAATCTACCATTCCTGATGCCACCTCGTACTGCCACTAGGTGGTGCAGGCGGTATGGTAGCTGGTCATCGCTTCTAATTTACTGGGTTACAGCAGGTTGAAGAACGCCAGTTTCCTAGCCTGGGATGCATTGACAGTCCATTGGTAACTGTCGCCCACACCCGCGCCAAGGGTGTTTATAACGAATATACCAACGACTTTGAAAATCTAATCTCCAAGTCCCTAGATCATAGCGTAAACTATAATTTCAAAACGCATATGAAATTTTAACTTGAATAGTAAATTCGCTGGAACTAATAAAACTGCAATATTTTTCTGATAAGTTATTAGTCCAATTGCACCTGCTGATTTTTGGTGAAACCCCAACTTCCAATTATGTGATGCTGAATCGAAAATTTATTGAATGGGGGTTTCTTCGGCAAACTTAAAATTAATATTTTAAAAAAACAAACCCAGGTGCTGAAGCAGCAGCGACGGAAAAGTAAACCAGCAGTAACTGGGGGTCGGGGACACAAACTTGTTCACTGCAAAAGGCCCTGCGCATCGCTCCAAGCGTGGCTGGTGACCTGCCGGCTGCAGCCTCCTGAACTCGCCGAGTTCAACAGCTGGGGGGCGCTGAGTGGCCGATGCTGATCGCTCGGCCTGGCGGTGCGGAAGCCGCTCGCTGTCTACTCTCCTGCGGAGAAGGGCTGATGGATGGATTGATGGAAGGAGGGGGAGCTCTTCGCCCTTCTCTCTCCAGATTTGGGATTAGCTGAGTTGCTGCGGCAGGAGCCGGTGTGACCGTACTGCGAAAAGCCCTCTGCTGGGCTGGCTGGCTGGCTAGGAAACGCACTTATCTTTCTCCTTCTCTCTCTCTGTTTATGGACAGGCCATGGCCACCTTGGTCTGCAGGGTCCAGTTCCTCGATGACACCGATCCGTTCAACAGCACCAACTTTCCAGAGCCCACCCGCCCCCCGCTCTACACTTTCCGGCAGGACATCTCGCTCATCAATCAGATCCCCGGGTTGCACCGACTCCTGCAGGCTCCGCACAAGGTGAGACACCGGCGGGGGGAGGCTGGCGGCGGCCGTTGTCTGGTGGCCGGGGGTGATCCGGCTGTGCTGGTGGTGCGTGTAGCTGATACTGGGATTTTCTCGGTGGTGGGCAATTGATCAGGGCAATGTGGGGATTTTTTGTTTGGAGTGTGGGTTATGTTAGGTGTTTTGTATTTATTATTACCTTGTATACCGTTTACTCCGCGAGCAATTTCATTGCATTCTGGTGTACACGACAATAAACTAATCCTGTATCCTTTGCCATTGTGGGGAGGTTACATGGGAGCGGGGTTGTTGGTTACTATGTGGCGTGTGATTTGAATTCTGTGGTGGGATGTCAACGTGATTTTTTTTTTGTTGTTTTCCCAGAGAGTTATGTTGAGCTATTGATTTTGGGCTCTGTGCCGGAGACGTACAGTGAACGGTCAATCAGCAGCCGGTCATGCTGATGGCTCCCCGTTGAAGTCCGGGGAGATGGTTTTTAGACTGCGGGTTGATGCAGAGCTCCGAGCGGGGGCCACCGCACTGCGGGATCGGGTCTGCGGCGCTGTGCTGGTCTGATCCGCCGGCTCAAGGTGACATGAGGTTCTCGGGGCTGGGCAGGGAGCAATGGGCACCAAGGTGGACATTGCCTCGGCCGCCTGCTGCCCGGAATGGGCTATCGGCTGTAGACTGACCGAGCAGGGCTGCTGCGGGATCTGCGCAGCTGAGAAAGCCGTTGCACATCCCGTCATAAAGACTCCTTCTTCTCTTCCCATCAATTCTCTTAACAAACTCTCCAGTTTTTAAGTGGTTCCAGTGACAGGTTCCAATGCCCTTCTGTATTCCTGGGCACTTAATCTCCCTCCCTCCCTTCTAACTCCGGTTTACACCCGCCGCATCCGGATCGCCTCTCGCAACGTTAACCTAATAAAACCTACATCTGCTTTGTGGGTGAATGACCCACCTGTTTCTCCAAGTGCCGGGGGGTGGTGGTAAAGACTTTGGAGACCCTCTTCCCCGATCCAATAGGTAGCGGGTTCGTGGACCCTTGGGACATGGAAGTGTTCAGTTTCTCTTTGCAATTAAGCACTTTGCCAGTACTTTTCGCTCTGCCTAACATTTTATCAGGAGGGTGTGCACTATTAAGTACTCGAGTAGCTGTGGCTCAGCAGCCTCCCCGCTCTGTTCCAAGCACCACCTGTATATTTGCAGTCTCTGGGTGCTGGGGCCGGTGTCTCGTTTCCAATCCGGACGTTAAAGCTTCTTGGTCATGGTGCGACCTAGAGCATTTTTAGCAGGAAACACAAAAGAGGACTATTATTATTAAGTTGCGCACGGCATTTGTTTTGCAGCCCAGACAAAACTGCGAATCACACTTGCGTCGTCACTTGTGTTAGCGCAAACTGAAGAAACACATTGGCGTTGCTTTGTTGGATTGGCTTTTATTTGATCATATCTGGCTCGAATATCAGTGATTGGTCGCCAGGTGGAGGAGTGATTCGCCCAGGTCGAGAAAGCTTGGGATTCTTGGTGTGAAGTGGCAGATTTTCAGATGCAGGGCTCTTCAGCGGGCCTCCCAGGCAGGAGAGACAGGGGAATCGGTCAGCTTTCCTCTGACTTCTTGCTAGCTTGTGAAACCAACTGTTAAGAACAGCAGCAACACGAAGATGGGCCAGAATTTTGTTCTCTCCTCCTGAAAAGTGGGGAAGCCAGCTGAGGGTCACTGAAATAATGGATGGCTGTTTAGCCAATGTACTGGTTCATAACCGAATAACTTTTTTAGAGTTTCTAGTCTTGGATGGGGTTTGGGTGAAAGAACGGCCTTGAATTCTGTGCACAATTGGCATATGTTAGGAATAGTGGCGTTATAAAGACATAAATAGGCACTTAAGGTTCCACCAGGTGCTTCATGCTCCAAATGAAGAAAATAATGCCTGCTGTCAACGTTGTTTCACATATAACAAAGCAAGTGGAATAAATATTTTAAAAGGCTTTGCATTTTGTTATGCTGAATGTAGTAATATGTATTGTGAAGTTTAGGCTTTTTGTATTGGTGAATGTTGAGTTGATAGTAATTTTGCATTAAATTCTTATCACCCGATGTTGATAGCCTTCTATTGAAATCCCTTTTCCAGGTACAAGATAGAAATGATGCATGTTCTGCCATGGTAATAAGAACATTGTTATGTTAGTCTTGTCAGACTGCACTAGGCTTGTGCTCTTGTCACATTGGATGCAGCCCAATCTCTTGTAAGAAGACCTATCATTATCCTTGCAAGTCATCCAGAAATGTACTGTATGAAGTTGCAAAGAGTTCAGCAGAAGCATACAAATATAAGCATCATTGGCATTAAACTGCCCTGCTCCCTTCCTTTGTTCCTCTTCCTCAGTTTTCCACTACAAGACAAACTTTGACCAGGCTGAAATAAAAACAGAGAATGTTGGAAATACTTAACAGAAGAGGCAGCATCTCTGGTGAGAAACAGTTAATGTTTTGGGGCAATAACCTACCATCACAATTTTTGTTCTCCCTCCGAATATCTCCTTTGACCTGCACTACTTTTCTGCTCCCTTGAAGTATCCTGAAGCATTTTTTAAAATGTAAATTACATTGATGAAATTGTCAAATACGAGCCCCTGACCACATAAGATATAATGTACAAGATGCATTGGTCGTTTTGATATCATTGTTGCTTTACTGAAAAGTTGTTTGGCTTTGGAAAGGATGGGTATTAGTTGTGATATGTAAGAATTGGGCCAAGATCCTTTTTTTGCTGTCCAACACCATCTTGGAAGCATCATGATTGCTTATTGCCAGACATCACAATTGGAGACTGTCTCTGCTACCAGGGTCAGACAATAAATGTGGTTTTGGCAACAAAATATAAAAAAAAAATTGGCTGTTTCCTTTTTGTTAAAACAAACATTGACCTGTGTCGACCATATTTTAACCTTCTCTTCTTCCCCCCCCCCCCCCAACAGCAGTTTCTGAATGACCACAACTGAGTGCTGTAAAGTCTTTCATGTATGTTGTGTAATAGTTGCATGAACTCCTGCACCTTTTCCCCAGTCCCTCCACATCCCCTCCCATTCCCAGTACCGAATGTGAATGTGTAGCTCCCACTTCTATTGCAAATTTTTCTGGCTATTGTAGTGTATAAATGACATTAATGTTGTTACAATACACTGGACTCTCCATCCTTTGTCTCTTTTGAATGTTTTCTGGAGGTTATGATTTTTTTGTTGCGTGAGCTCAAATGGTTCTTAGTTTCTTGTTATAAAGTGAGAGAGATGCACAGTGGCAAAGCCTCTGATCCAAGGGCAAAGTTTGATCTTGACTTGTGTGTGCAGTTTGCAGGTTCTCCCTGTGACTGTGTGGGTTTCCCCTAGGTGGTCTGATTTCCTTCCACATCCTGAAGATATGTTGGTAATTAATTAGCCACTGTAAATTAGCCCTTAGTGTGGTTAAGTTGCAAAAGCATCGAAGGGGAGTTGATGGGCATGTGAACGAGAACAAGTTGCAGGAGTACAGGGAAATGAAGAGAGGAGGTGTAGGATTGTTCTGGGAGCTGGCATGGCCCAAATGGGCCAATGTGTTGTTTTGCATAAATAAGCAAGTTGACACTTCAGTGGATTTGCCAGTAAGCCTTAAAATGAAAGACTTGACGTCTTTTTCTTAAATTTTCTCAACTCCAACTTTCCCGACTCTGTCATTTGGCTAGGGTATCCAGCATCTTGCCCAAGTGGCCATTCCATACGACCCTAACCCTGCTATATGTTTACTGCAAAAGACGTGAAAACAAACAGCAGTGCCCATGTCTTATGTTTTCCTACAGCAAGAGTCATTGGATAACGATTTGAGTGAAGAAACTGCCCATCGTAACTCTGTCCTAAGGCAATGAGCATCCAATTCCAGTTAGAACGTTTGGCTATGATGTTGCTAATGTGAGTCTTTCGTGACCAATTAACTAGAAATTGGATATTTTGGCAAGTGTTAGAATGTGAATTTGGGAAAACCCAACTGTTTGCTCCTACCCTAGCAATAGGCCGACTTCACTGCTCTTGAAGTGCTTTCAATAATAAAGGCTTTCTGTTAGCCTACCTTTGACTTATCAGCCTGACTTGTAATGCCTAATCAATTTGTCGAAGTGAGATAACTGGTAATTGTAGAGTCTTTATTGGTCAAGAACAACAATGCATCAGAGGCCAAAGGGGGTTAGGGAATAGGGGAGAGGGAAAAGAAAAGGACACTTAGGCAAATAAGGTGTTTTGGGGATGGCCAAAGCTTTGCTCCAGAAGGCTCAAGGAGAAACAAAGTCTCAAAGGTTGAAAAGTGGAGTGATTCCAGAACTGTTGGCCTAGATTTCTGAAATCTGAATGCCTTGGTGGAGTGAAAGAAAGTTGGGGGGAAAATAAGGTGTCCTCTTATGGAAATTTATGATAATTTACCAAAATTCTCTGGACTCTGGGCAGGTCCTGGCGGATTGGAAAACAGTGAATGTCACACCACTGTTTATAAAATCAAAAGGATGTAGGCAAAAGGCAGGTAACTATAGGCCAGTTAGCTTAATGTCTGTAGTGGGAAAATGCTTGAATCTATCATTAAGGAAGCAATAGCGAGACATCTGGATAGATGTGGTTCCATCAGGCAGACACAGCATGGATTCAGGAAGGGCAGGTTCTGTTTGACAAACTTACTGAAGTTGTTTGAGGATATAATGAGTGCAGTGAATAGTGGGGAACAGGTGGATATTGTATACTTGGCTTTCTGGAAGGCATTCGATAAGGTGATGCATAAAAGACTTGTCCATAAGATAAGTCTGCATGTTGGGGGTAAGGTATTAGCATGGATAGAGGATTGATTAACTAATAGAAGGCAGAGAGTTGGGATAAATGGGTTTTTCTCTGGTTGGCAATCAGTGGTGAGCTGCGTGCTGCAGGGGTTGGTGCTGGGCCTGCAACTGTTCACAATATACATTAAAGATTTGGAAGAGGGGACTGAATGTAGCATATCTAAGTTTGCTGATGACACTAAATTGAGTGGAAAAGCAAATTGCACCGAGGATGTGGAGAGTCTGCAGGGAGATATAGATAGGTTAAATGAGTGGGCAAGGGTCTGGCAGATGGAGTACAATGTTGGTAAATGCAAGGTCATCCACTTTGGAAGGAAAAATAGAAGATCAGATTATTATTTAAATAGTGAAAGGTTGCAGCATGCTGTTGTGCAGAGGGCCTTGGGAGTGCTTGTGCATGAATAGCGAAAGGTTAGTTTGCAGGTGCAACAGGTTATTAAGAAGGCAAATAGAATGTTGGCCTTCATTGCTAGAGGGATTGAATTTAAGAGCAGGGAGGTTATGCTGCAACTGTACAGGGTACTGGTGAGGCCGCACCTGGAGTACTGTGTGCAGTTCTAGTCTCCTTACTCGAGGAAAGATGTACTGGCTTTGGAGGTGGTGCAGAGGAGGTTCACCAGGTTGATTCCAGAGATGAGGGGGTTAGTCTATGAGGAGAGACTGGGGCTATACTTGCTGGAATTCAGAAGAATGTGAGGGGATCTTACAGAAATACATAAAATTATGAAAGGAATAGAGACAGGAAGGTTGTTTCTACTGGTAGGGGAGACTAGAACTAAGTGATGTAGCCTTGATAAAGTGGAATAGATTTAGGATTGAGATGAGGAGAAACTGCTTTTCCCAGAGAGTAGTGAATCTGTGGAATTCTCTGCCTAGGGAAGTAGTAGAGGCTACCTCATTAAATTAAGATGCAGTTGGATAGATTTTTGCATAGTAGGGGAATTAAGGGTTATGGGAAAAGAGCAGGTGGGTGGATTAGAGTCCAGGGCTAGATCAGCCATGATCTTATTGAATGGTGGAGCAGGCTCGATGGGCCAGATGGCCTACTCCTGCTCCTATTTCTTATGTTCTTATGAATGGTTTTAAACGTGGATGTGAATTTTAAATTTGAGAAATGTGAATTATTAAGAGAGAGCATGATGATAAATCTTGCTATTTGCATCATATTCCTAATCTGAGTCTCTGGCAGTATCATTTCAGTGTGTTGATATGGCTCCTCCTGTATGGGTATCTGTAAAGAATCCGGTTTTCAAATGAATGCTGTGCTGTTTGGTGTACACCATATTTGTGGGCTGTAAGAGTTATTCATTTAATGAAGTGCTACTGTGAAATTACTTCATCCAGACTTCCATCTGTTTGGTTTGACCCTGATTTCTATGTCAAATACTGCCTTGCAGGTGTTTCATTTTTTGTAATCCTCAAGCTCTTCAAGGAGCTGAAACTTCTGTATATATACTGTCAGCAACTTCCATTCTGTGTCTCCTTTTGCTTGACTTTGTTATTGTTTGATGGGCCATGTAACTTTCATCATCTTTCCCTTCCTTAATGGGATTCAAATGGTGGAGTAGGCTCAAGAGGCTTTGATCTATTCCTGGTGCTTGGTGTTGCTTGGTTTGATGCTCAAGAACAAAATGAATCTCTGCAGGTTGTGCACAGGAGCCTCGGTGCATTAAAATACATCGTAGCCACCATGTTCACACAAGACATGAGCACAACCATCTCTGGAGGTTTGGGCACAGTGTAGTTGTTGCAAGCACTTTGAAGTTGACACCCCATTTTGTTGGCCAGGAAGCTTGTGGCAACTAGCCGCGTAGAGTCTCTTGCTGATGTGTTAGAGATGAGCATTGGGTTGGTGGGACTTGAGCATGATGAACAACACTAAGTGCAGAATGAAATGTAGGCAGCACAATTATGCTTTAGCTAAAATCTGTAGGAAAAGGCAGATGAGTATAGGAGTACCTGGGGTTAACTCTGACTTGGTGCAATTGTATAAAGTGCACTTGGCAACATGCCCTCTTTAAAGGCATTAACTGAAGCTATGAAGCACTGGAGAAAATGTATCTGAATATACAGTTGGTCCATGCTTAAACTGGCATGTTGCTATTTTCATTTGCTGTGTGTGTATCCTAATTGTCAGTCAGTTGACCCCTTTTAAGTGAATGTTTAATGAAGGCAGCTTTTGCATTCAGTTCTTTCTCCAAGTGACAGTTGCAGCTACTGAATATTCTTGCAGACGAGGGTAAAGGAGAGCTGCAATCATTTCTGTAATTGCACACAAAGCAGAGGGAATTACAGATAATGTATACAAACATAGCTTTCCAATTTGGGAGGGATGGAAGTAATTGAGAGCCAGATCTGAATTGAGAAGTTGTTTTCATTGATTACTAAATAGTGCTTTGAAAGAATCTTTATCAATTTACCTATTCGGTATCGTAAAGAAATCCTCAACTAACAGAGCAAGCCTGTAACCAAGAAAAAAGCTCCAGAAAGCCAAATTCTTGAGGGAGGAAGGCCAATTTATATTACAGGAGGAGTAGGGGACAGGTAGTGGTATCTTGTTAGTAAAGTCATTGCAATAGGATTGTTTCTGTAGTGAGGAGGAGAGGCATTGTAGGTATTTTTCTAAACTTTCCCTTGTTCCTGTCATAAGGTTGAATATAGGACAGTACTTCTGTGAAGCAGCTTAAGATGTTTGAATCAAAGGTCTTGGTTGACAGGGAGCAGAATACATGTTGAGAGACTATTATTTGGATGAGAAGATCTGGAAAAGAATGACTTGAGAACTTAGTGACAAAAGATTCTGTATATTTGACCACATTTTCATTGTCTATAATTATTTGTTGATTTATATTCTACCACCAATTTCTCTACTAGCCCCCAAACCAAGATTGCTTGAATTGAAGCATTCCACATCATTTTTATTCTCTGGCCTAGCACCACAGAACATTCATTCAATGGCACAACTGCATTTGAGTGATGGATAATTCAAGAACTGGAACCCAACACCTACTGTGATGACTGACTTTTATTACCTTTTGAATGAGCTTTCACTTTCTCATGATCCTGCTACACTCTTCATTTATGTATTCCCTCCACCAATGCTTATGTAGCCTTTTTTTACTGAGGGTAGCAATGTTGATTAGTAGTCACTTATTGGTTCATCTGGGGACTGCATCATAGGACTTTTTTACCCTGTGACGGTCTTGAGCCCCTTTTAATAAGGAAGCTGGAGAGATCACTGAAGGACTACAATTTTTGAAGACTTTTAAGAAGCTGCTTTTGCCGCTGAGGAATTCAGTGAGGCTGCAGATCATTAACTTTAGCCTGAGAATGATTCCTTGCAGTGCCTTGCACCAATGATGGGGCTTCTGTTGACCTTTTGTAATTGTTTTCAGATGTCTTTGAGCACCCCTTTTTTCTTTTTTCAGTCTGTCCGGCCTTGCAAATACCCTGTGCTTCTCTGACACTGTCTTATCTATTTTCTTTGTCCTGTGGATAGTGTAGAAGGTTGTCGTAGGTAACAACGGGATATAGACAGGAAGCAGAGAAGTGGCAGATGAAGTTCAATATGGAAAAGTGTGAAGTGATGCACTTTGGAAAAACGAACTTGAAGGTGGCATACAAGGTTAATGGCAAGATGCTTAGCAGTGTGGAGGAACTGAGGGATCTATGGACTTATACCTCAAGATCCCTCTAAGTTGCCATGCAGGGTGGCTAAGAAGGTGTATGGTGTGCTGGCCTTCATTAGTTGGGGGATTGAGTTCAAGGGCCAAGAGGTAATGTTGCAGTTCTACAAAACACTGATTAGACAACACTTGGAATATTGTGTTCAGTTCTGGTCACCACGTTATAGGAAGGATGTGGAAGCTTTAGGGAGGGTGCAGAGGAGATTTACCAGGATACTGCCTGGATTAGGGAACATGTCTCATGAGGAAAGGTTGAGCGAGCTAGAGCTTTTCTCTTTGGAGTGGACACAGGATGAGAGGCAATTTGATAGAGCTGTATAAGATTATGAGGGGCATAAATAGAGTGGACAGCCAGCACCTTTTTCTCCAGGGCGGCAATGGCCAATACCTGAGGACATCAGTTTAAGGTGAGTGGAGGAAAGTTTAGGGGAGATGTCAGAGGTAGTTTTTATTTTACACAGTGGTGGGTGCCTGGAACACACTGCCAGGGGCAGTGGTAGAGGCTGATATAATACAATACATTTAGGTGGCTCTTAGATATGCACATGGATGTAAGAAAAATGGAGGGTTATGGGCTGTATAGGAGGGTAGGGTTAGGTTGATCATGGAGTAGGTTTATGTAGGTTGGCTGAGGGGCCTGTACTGTGCTGTACTATGTTTTATGTTCAGTCATTGTGTCTGCTTCTTGAGCCTTGCACTTTGTCTATAGAAGCGCTTCTCTGGTTCAATCTACCTCCTTCCTTGAGTGCTGTTCAGAATTAGGCTTCTAATGCCCAAATCCATAACTGGAGTTATTGCAGGCAAGCTTCAATGTCATGGTGCACCTGGAAGAACTAAGACTTTGCCCACAGATTAATATATAATGGTCTGCTGTTTCTTTTCCTGCTGCCATGCCAATCCTTGTTCAGCAGTTGATGCAGAATGGTGAAGTCTGATAGAAACCTGGTGTAAGAGTGGACCATGATTGGCAAGGGTCACCGTTCTGTGGCATTCTTGGAATTTCTAGCCTTGACAATAGATTCAACCTTCTGAAGTGGTAGATTGTTTTGTCCCTATCCTCTAGCTTAAAGAAACCACTCCATTCTGCACATGAACTCTTCTAGAGATTAACATTGTACTCATGAAGCCTCCTGAATATCTCCAACTATTCAGAAGTGATCCTCCTTTGACAGTTGCAATCAAAACATCAACTTGCTTGCATATACATTGTTGAACCCCATTTAACATTGTCTACAGTGACCTGAAATATTTTGGGTGAAGTCTTTGCACTGCAAGACAACTTGGTCTCTAGAATTGTTAAATAATACTGACTTTCTTTAAGCAGATTGAATTGTGTGGGACTCAATCCAACCTAGGTAAAGTCATAGGCGCTCATTCAGGATGCAAAGCCTTTCATGTGGGTGTTGGGCGTTATTCACTGTCAATGGGACCTTGCCTCTTCTGGTCCCCGTACATAGTACAGCACAGTACAACTTATCTGCTTTTGGGCCCATTATATTATGTCACCTAATCACTCTATTTTCGACAACACTCTGAGATTTTAGTTCAACTCCTTTCTTTGTGTCATCATTGCATGTGGTACCAGTGTCGGCTTGCAGTAAATTGGTTTGATGTCTGGCTTAATGGTTATGTGGGGTTTTTATTCTCTGAACATCATTTTTATAGAAATATGGAAGTGTCCGGACGTGATTGAGAAGTGCTCACAATAATTACATTCTTACAATCCACTCTTTTTAGTACTTTTATGCCAATTTTTAATCAGAATCCAGTTTATTCTCAGTCTTGTATAACGTGAAATTTGTTGTTTTGCAGCAGTACAGCACAATAATGTTTTTTTAAAAAAACTATATTACAAAATAAATAGTAAAAAAAAAGAGGAACAATGAGGTAGTGTTCATGGGTCATGGACCATTCAGAAATCTGATGACGAAGGGAAAGACGCTGTTCCTGAATTGTTGAGTGTAGGTCTTCAGGCTCGTGTACCTCCTCCCTGATGGTAGTAATAAGAAGAGGGCATGTCCCGGATGGTGAAGGTCTTTAATGATTGATGGATGCTGCCTTCTTGAAGCACCTCCTCTTGAACATGTCCTCAGTGGTGGGGAGGGTTGCGCCCATGATGGAGCTAGCTGAGTCTACATCCCTCTGCAGCCTCTTGCGATCCTGTGCATTGGAGGTTCCATATCAGGCTGTGATGCAACCAGTCAGAATGCTCTCCACCGTACATCTACAGAAATTTGCAAGAGACTTTGGTGACGTGACAAATCTCCTCAAACTCCTAACTAAGTAGAGCCGCTGGCATGCTGCCTTTGCGATTGCATCAGTGTGTGGGGCGCAGGACAGATCCTCCGAGATGTTGATGCCCAGGAACTTGAAGCTGTTCACCCTTTCCACTGCTGACCCCTCAATGAGTATTGGTGCGTGTTCTCCCGACTTCCCCTTCCTGAAGTCCACAATCAGTTCCTTGGTCCTGCTGATGTTGAGTGCAAAGTTGTTGTTGCGACACCACTATCTCATCCTGTACGCTGCCTCGTTGCTGCCTGAGATTTTATTAACAATAGTGGTGTCAATTGCAAATTTATAAATAGCATTTGAGCTGTGCTTAGCCGCACAGTCATTAGATTAGAGAGAGTAGAGCAGTGGGCTAAGCACACATTGTTGAGGTACACCTGTGTTGTCAACAATCTGTACTGACTGTGGACTCCTGATGAGGAAGTTAAGGATCCAGTTGCAGAGGAAGTCACATTGCTTACTTGTTTAGTTGGCTGTGATGATTGATAGTATGACTTTTGTTAATTATGAGAAACTACATATTGCATCTGACCTATCAATTTGCTGAATTTCGTGTACATGATTTTGCCCCTTATAGAGTTGTCAGCATTTAGTATCAATATTGCCTTTGCATTGGGAACTTGCATCATTGACTTTATTCCAACTTGTGATCTTGAACACTGAGACTACATGCCCTTTTAGCAGCTGAAATGTCTTTGATCTCCAATGCATCAGTGGCAGTTTTTTCTGCTATTTCTGTTACTGCTGTTTGTCCTTGCACACCATTTAAGTGACGTTATTTTTCTGGCCAGAATTCTTAGTCTTTTGGCAAACCCCACCATTGATAATGGCAACTTTATATACAAGTTTTTAAGCACTTGTGTACTAGGTTTGATTTGAATTTGCTGATCTATTTAAGCCATACAAACATCCTGCAACTCTTAATTCAAGGAAGGTGCTAAAATTAGTGTTGAGTTGGATTTTTTTTCAATGGAACTACATGGTCACTGGTGGTCTAGTCTGGCCTTTTTAGCTTCCAGTTTTGAACTTGTTGCTTTCAACAGTCTTTGAAGATCCTGCATCAATGCATCAAATTACACGTCTTGTGTTGTGCTAGAAATTTTTGTCTAATTGGCATTATTACTATATGCTGTTGTGGATTTGTTTTGAATATTTGTTTCCTTTTGAAGAATATTTCCTTCCGTTCTGTACTTGTGCTTTACCATAACTAACAAAGTTCCTGACATGGCTGGTTTGGGTTTGAGTTTCAAATCCTGTTCCCATTTTTAATGGTTATATGGCTTGTATTTGATGGCCAGCGTGCAGTGCCCTTCTGTGTTCAATTAAGAATTCTTTGTTGCTTCAACTTGATGTGACTAGTTGTGCATTTTTAGACTTTCTCTGCCACTGGGACCATATGATGATTCAAATGTTTTTGGGCAACTTCACTTTTCCATTCCATCCTTGTCATCAGCACATTAAATGTGATCTCATGGAATAATGTG
Organism: Pristis pectinata; assembly: GCF_009764475.1. Taxonomy (NCBI): domain Eukaryota; kingdom Metazoa; phylum Chordata; class Chondrichthyes; order Rhinopristiformes; family Pristidae; genus Pristis; species Pristis pectinata. The sequence goes on from NC_067409.1 coordinate 90,199,468, forward strand.
TGAGAAAGGCACAGAGCTTGTGGGGGAAAAAATAACTGGTTTATTCTGGAAGGTTCTTGAGCATTACTGAACGTGTAAGCAATACGTGATCCAATATGTCATTTCAGTGAAATTATTATTTGCATTTATTTACTACACTTTTGGCAAATTTGATGTCAATAGGTTAATGAAGTTGCTTTTTAAATCATGTATTTTGCAAGCTTTAGGAATTTGTTGAAGTCAAATGCCCAGCAAGTTTGCTATTATTGCTTATGCAAGCTGGTGCTTAAATCTTGGTCACTACACCCCTAAGTATGTGGCTTTTTAAAAACAAATGCTCCTGTGGAAGATGTTTGTATTCCAAAGTATAATAACAAGGCCATTAGGGTGATTTAAAAAAAAACTCCAAGTTCATTGTCATGGACAAACATACCCAGGGTATAAATGCCATGAAAATTAGTGTTTTTTGTTTAGCAGCAGCTGCATGGTACATTACAAACAGAACAACATAAATTACATAAACTTAAATTAAATTATATATACACAACAGAATGAACAAAAATAAACATAATAACATTAATGCAAGTTGAGGGAAATGTACTCTGAGGTAGAATTAGGGTTTTTCAGGTCGATTCAAGAACCTGTTGGCAGTGGGGAAGAAGCTTAAGGTGTGGGTCTTCAGGCTCCTGTACCTCCTGCTTAATGGCAGCAATGAGAAGAGGACAGGGCCTAGAAGGTGGACGTCGCCTTTCCTGAGACTCAAACTAAATTCAAAGAAATTGCCTTGTTATTAAAGAGTGAAAATGCTCTTAAACACTTAATGTACTCATTACCTCTTTCCCCTTGTATTTGCTAGTTTTCCAAAGCAGTGTATCTCTATTTTACTGGCCATTTGCACTTTTTCCATTTGTGTTTGTGCCAACCATTCAGCTGTCCTCTTTCTACAGTTCAGTATTGTGCTTCTACTTGCAATTAAATGGTTTGTAATTTAAATGTATTAGGATGGCAATTGGAGGTGCAGGGAAATGAAAAAGCAGAAGTGGTTCAACAGAATCAGGCCCTGCTTTGCCCTGCATTAAGCTGTAAAACTTGCAGACCCTGAGTTGAGGAAAAGATGAAAATCCTGGTTAAGTGAACCAAATGGTGCTTGCAATTTTAGACCTAATCTTCTGTGTTTGTGTAGTAGCACCAAATCCGAGGGCTATTTATACATAATATAAAATGGGATTGGTCTGTGTGTGGTGAATTGAGATTTACTGAAGATGGAAGAGCTGGTAATGATTGGAGACTTGGCGGTGGATTCATGAAGCAAATGTTGGGACCTGATAGCCTATACAAATTACTCTCTGATTTAGCCTGGATATGCCTCCTCCTATGTCAAACTTCCAAGTCAGGTCCTCTTGGCTTTGTGTAAGAGATGTCTGCATGGTTAACAATCAACTAGCTGAACATGGCATTCGAGTTTAGAAGTATGAGCTTAAGCAAGGCAAATGCATTTGTGATACAGAATGTAACTGGCCTTTTGAGCTGTACTGTTCCTTGTGTTTTCTTTGTTAAGACTTGTTCTCCTTCATTTCATCACATCATAGTAAAAGAATTCAAATATTTAAAAATTGTGAAATGTAGTAACAGAAGCAGGATGTTTCTAATGTTGATGGTTAGGAGTTGACTCTTCTAGCCTTAGATTTAAAAAAAAAATGAAATGCTCAGATTTGGAATTGTGATCAAAAGAAGTCTTAGTTTTTAAGATGTGGAATTTTCTTCCAGGGTGAATAGTTAAACAATGTTTCCTGCAGTGATAAAGGTCCTTGATTTTTTTTTCTTATCCAAATTGAGCCTCGGCCAAGACATTGGATCAACATTGATGCAGTGGCTCAAGCTGAGATGTCAGGTATCCAGAGCACCAGTAGCAGTAATTGAAATCCTCTTATGAACAGGAACAAAATACTGTAGATGCTGGAAACTTGAAATAAAGCAGAAAATACTAGAAGTAATGGATAGTCAGGTGGAGAGAGAACTCCAAGCTTATCTGCATTTTCCTAACTAAAGATGAATGTAATGCATGTTAAGTGCAAGATCTGGCCCTCAAATGGAACTTTGTCTGACCTCTCCAGGTTATGTTTTGTACTTTTCAACATTTTTTGTAAGATTTTAGCATTTTTGTGTATTTAGCACACCCAGTTGCACAATGCTCTATGTATTGTACTGGTACAGACAGAAGCACACAACACAGTTAAACTGTTTGCATTTCTTTGCTCTTGTTTAGTTGCCAACCCTCTTACAGATCTACTCCTCTAAGGTACTGGCATTATCAGCTACCACTTAGCATTGCCTCAGGTCACTAAAATCCCTAGTTCAAGAGCAGTTGCCTTCACAAATAATAAATCCTCCAATGAGACCTTCCATCTGAATGACGAGTCAGTCTTGACAAGAGTTATACAATGGAAAAAGAACTATGCAAACATCCAGGAGGATTCCTAATATCTGTACAAGCCTAGTCCTATGTGATTCCAAGGTTTTAAGAAAGGTGGGGATGTTAATGGGTAGGAAAAGCAGGAATGTGTCTCCTTGAATTAAGTATGAAAACAACTGAAGAGGGAGAAGTTTTTTACAAGTGAACCAATGAATGCAAACAGATGAATTGCAATGAATGCAATTATTCTAAATTTGTCATAGCTGAAGTCTTGTTAAACCAGGCCAGGAGCAGCACAGATGCAGTGAGTAGAGTTGTTGCCTCCCAGCTTCCTCAACCTGGGTTCAAGCCTGAGCTTTTTGTTGTTTGCACGCAATGTGCATGTTCTTCCTCGGACTCTGGGTGCCCTGGTTTCCTCCCTCACCCCAAAAACCTGGGATAGGAGGTTAATTGGTCATAGTGAATTCCTCCTTGTTGTGTACGTGTGGTAGAATCTTCTGGGGGTTGATGAGAATGTGGGAAGATAGAATTGGTGTAAATGTGGTCTTCTGTGATTGGTGTTGGCTGAGGGGCTTGTTTCTATGCTGTATGCTGCCATGATGCATTTGGGAATACTGGGCAAGCTCTGGGCCTGATACTATACAAGTACGCTCTTCAATTTTTGTGTCTGAGGAGGATACCAGAACTGAGAGTCTATAGCTGCTTGGTGAAGATGAGACTTTTAAGAAGGGAAGTTAGAGATTTGATGGAGGTCTTTACAGGTGAAATATAACATGAAAGTTCCCACTTGTGGAAGAATCCAAAACTGATGGCCAAAAATGCAAGGTAGAAATTTCTTCAGAAAGTTGACTGCTTTGTTCAAGTTGCTCGTGTCTATATAGCAATTTCACAGGAAATGGCTGGGACAAATGACTTGTGGAAGATAGACAACCACAAGAAATTGGAAATGTGCTAAGATGAGATGAATGGAATAGTAGGAGACCAGTGCCAAGTGTAAATAGAAGCTGGTTGGTCAGAAAGGTCTATATGCTGTCTACTCAAAGATTGATTTCTGAGTTTGTACTGTACTAGGGAAAGCTGAATTGAATTCTAGGAATTTGCAATTTCCTAAAATTTTTGCCTGTACTTCATAAGAAAATGTGCGCACATTTACAACGTGAACTTCTGGCATCACGCGTCACTAGGAATCTTCACAAACTAAAAGTTGGTGTCCTGTTTAGACCTGGTACGTTGTACCTTTTTATATATTGCAAAGTCACAGAGAGTTAGTATTTTGACACTGTTCCTGTAACTTGTAAAATTTCTATTAGACACTATCAATACTGATGTGCAAATCAGAAATTTTTAATTTGCTGCTTGCGTGAATTTGATCAACTGATTCGGAAATTGCCATGCTTCAAGCAAAATTCGTCAATTCCTTTGCATCTGATGTGTGCATGTAATATTTCTAGCAACGGGTGCTTTGTAAAGTTAATAAAAGGTACCCCTAATGATGATACCCTTTCAAAATAAAAATTTTTATGTGCTTCCAAATGATGGGTGAATCTAACATTACATTCCTAATTGGTCCAGGAATAACTTGCTATGACGTATGGCCTGTTCACTTAATTCCTTTTTAGGTGCAGGATCAACAGATAAATTTCTGTGTATGACACTTAATCTTAATCCATAACATCTTTCCAGAATTGGTTTTAAAAGAATTTGAACTCCACTAGATTACTTAAATTCCTTTCTATGCTGGAGGTGGTGATGAAAGCAGATGGAATAGAGGGAGAAAAGTCCTTGTTCATTTTTAGTTTTGGAATGATCACTGGTGTAATTATTTCTTAAAGTGAAAATGCTAAACAACCCTGAAAGAACTGTGCATCAGCAATGCCAATTGGGTCTGTTTCTCACTTGATGTTTGCTGTAATATAGGACTGTTCTTGCATTGAGTAACTTGGTATGGGTGAATGCCATTTGTGGTAATTTACTGTAGGGTTTGACAATTACCTACTCCATTTTAGGAGTCATGAGCTTGCAGAATGTCTTGATGTTAAACTGTTTAAGCTCCCTCTTTCCTCACTCTGGCTATCATTGGTTGACAGCACCCGGCAGGTCTTCAATAGTTCTTTCCACTGACTGGTCTCCTGCATTGCATTTGCATTTGATCAGTTATCAACTGCAGACATCTCAAAGCGGGTCTACTTAAGGACACAGTCTTTTGGTATCATTGTGTAGAGCACTTTGCAATTTGTCTTATTTCTCCTGTTTCCAAAAATTGTGAATTGTCTAATCAGTTACTAGTCTTTGGTCCACACTGGTGTATCCTCCTTTCATTCTTCTTGGGTATTCAATCACTGCCCATTCTCCCAGCTTATTTTACTAATTGCCCAGTCTTTCCTCTAGTCTTGACTCATTGCAACACAACTTTATGGTTCCTCATGCTTGTTGCTGATCCAAGTCCATAACCACTGTTTTGTTTTTCAAATGTTCTGTCCAGTATGTTGGTGTGTACCCAGTTATGATTGCATTTGATACATTTGCCTTCAAAAATTGTCTTCTTGTGTTATGAATAGTTGGAAAATGGATCTTCACTAAAACTGCACCCTGCCACAGTCATTAATCAGTGCAGCACTGTGGCTTGAATAAAGAAATTTTAAACTTGCTTTCACTGGGAAAGCAGGAATTGGAACCAAACCAGCAGAACAAGATGAATAGTGATTGTGATGGTATGACTTGCAGATAGTCACACAGATTAAAAAATGTTGTGTACAACAGTTTTTTTTCCCTATTGCATTTCTTTTTGAACTGCAAGTCCAATGTGGAAATTTTAGTTGTGTAAAACAAATTCCTCACTGTTTTCAGGGGATATCCAGAATTAACATTTCAATATGTAAGAGTAATGAGGAGGTGGCAGGAAACAAAATATTATTTGGGTATGTTTCCTATACAGATGCTGGCTTAAACTCCCTTGTAGATTTACTCGTCTCTTCAGATTGGGTTGTGCTCACTGTTGGCCAGGCCATAGTTTTTGAGGGTCAAGTCCAAGCTGAGCCAGGGATCTTTAGTCTTCAAGCCAAAACCAGAGTAGAGCCAAAAAGAAAATGGTGAGTCACACTGTAAACTGAGAACTGTGGGATCAGATTTGGTGTGTTCAAGGCAGACAGACGTGTACACTTATGAACTAAAAACAAGAGAACAGCTAGCGTTATTGTCAGCTCGGGTACCCAGGTCTAATTTCCTTGATTTTTGTTTAAACATTTGGAGCCCTCGCTGAGGGGGAACTGGCAGCAGAGGAATTCATCTTGTTTTAGTCTTTACCCCCAAATGGAATAAAAATGATCATTGGTTATTGAGTTGATATATATTGTTGCTGAAGTGTTGGTTACATCTGCTGGGTTATACACTGAGGGGAGAGGACAAAAATACAAAATTCAGCCAGCTTGAAGCTTGGAGAGGACAAAAATACAAAATTCAGCCAGCTTGAAGCTTTGAAAGCTGAACATTTACTGAGTAACAATGTGCAGATACTGCTACTTTATATTGCTGTGGGATCACCTAATTTAACTTTGTACACTTTTAGTAGAATAAACCATGTTGGGGATACAGTATCATATATGACATTTCTACTTAAAACTCTTCTACCAGTGCCTGGAGATGTATTTAAACTTGTTACTATATTTTTCATGTTAGTGTGTTATATTTTTCTAATCACAGCACAGTAACAATAGTATTAAAATGTTAGAATAAACCACTGCAAAAGGCCTTGCGATCAGAACTTGTTGCCATAAGGTTTTTCATGATTCGCTTAAACAAATAGCATAGCACTTGTTAAGGCAAGGCATGTATCCACTATTGTTTGGTAAATATGCACAACACCTGTACATGTTAACAGCCGAGATATTCCTTCACACAATTCCAAATATGTTATCATGCAGTTGATAATCTGAACAGAAGTTTGTGCACAGTTCTGGGCTTTTTAACTTGAGCAATTTTGACTTCTAATTTGTTTTCATTTTCCCAAGCATCTTCTTTTCTGATTATAATGGTGCACATGCCCTCAACACTCCTCCACTCCCATTCCCAACAATGATAGCATATCATACAATATTTACTGGTTAGTGTGATTGAGAAATCTCACTGGTCTGAAAAAATGCAATTATTACCCACAGAATGAAGTTGTGTTTGCATGATTTTTAGGGGGAAAACTGTTTTGTGAAAGGCCAACTTTCAAACTGCATTCTTATCTTTGTTGAACTAGGTGACCCCCCCACTCGCAGCCTCCTGATGTAACTCCTCATGTTTTGTCCATTAAAATCGAGGTCACAGTCGCTCTCTGCTTCATAGCCTTTGGATTGTTGCAGGTTGTGCACTGCTGCACTGGGGAAAACACTTGAACTAGGAAAGAAATTTCCTTTAAACTGCCCCCCCCCACCCCCAGAAATGGGCAGAGGATACAAGGATTTGCTTGAATTGCAGATTATAAGTACAAACATTCATTGATTGTGCTTGTATCCTTTGCGAGACCTTCCTGGCAACCTGGGTGTAGCCATTGAAGGTCTCTTAGCCCACTTACATAAAGGATGCCTCTTGCAGGAATAGTTCATTATCAGCCTTGCCATGCTTTGACCACCCCTGCCCCCCACCAGATAGTACACTCATTCACTCCCTCCTCAATCCCCATTCTATTAACTGGAACTTCCATTCATTCTTTACTTCCTGGGGTCTGTGGTTAATGTGTTACTTATGTTGTGACATGTCCTTTTGAGAGGTGTCTGCAGAAATTGCAGTGAGGATAAATGCTGACAACTGCAAGAACTTGTAATTGATCAAGAGAGAATTCCACACTGAAACTGTTCTGGACAATATCAATCCTTTGATCAACATCACTAATCGAAATTAGCTATTGCTTATGGGAGCTTGTGTACAGATTGACTGTTGCACTTGATACATTACAACAATGACTGCCCTTAAATTCTTCAGTGGCTTGTTGGAGAGTGCTTTAGGTTTTCTTGAAGCTGTGAAAGATGTTGCAGAAATGAGTATCTGCCTCTTGAGCAACATCTGGGCTGATGGGCCAAATATTTCCTTGTTTTAACTGGGCAGGGGAAAGGAGACTTTCAACTTAAATCCTATTTGAAATGGGATGATATTTTCACTTGCAAGTTATAAAACTTTCCTCGGGGGTGTTACCTGACGTTTATGACCCGCTGCAGATGAAGACTGAATTCTTGAACAGGTGTAGTCCACATGGCAGGGTGCTGAACAAATGATGTTGAGTTTGCCATTCCAGCTTTGATCCAAAAATACATGGCAAATCACTGTATATGAGCCCAGGCCATGAGGGTTTCCATGATAGACAATGGACTATTGACATGCTGTCCAATCTTTGCAGGTGAACAGCTGTTCGGGCATAGGCTTCATCATTGCTGTAGCAAGAGTTAGGGCAGAGGGAGGGGGTAGGAGCAGATTGAATGCCATAGGTTTTGTACAGAAACTGGATGTGTTGGTTGGAGTTGGTAGAAAGTAATTATTCATTATGCTTTTGGACATTCATCTTTGAAGGTACTCAGCAGCTGATATGCCGAACATTGGAAGCTTCAGTTTATTTGAAGTGGGTGCTCTTGTTAAAAATTTCTTGGCCAAGATTAAGCATTATCCTTTAAAGAGCAGGCTGAATGATTATTAACTAGTTCAGTAAACCAATAATGACAGGCATTGGGTATAGTAACTATGTTATTGGCCTTGTGATCCATAGACCTGGATCTTGGAAAGAGTTCAAATCTTGTCATAGCAGCCGGAAAAACAAAATAAGACTAATTAGATTTTTTTCTTGAGCTAATATCAGTTATAGTAACCACGATGTGACCAGTTGCTTGTTTTAAAATGTTAACTGACGCTGGTCATGGCAATCACTTTGAATGCAGATGAGAGATTTCCCTACTCTCCAGTCTAACCTGTGTAGACTCTTTCCTTTCCTCTGAAAAGTTCAAGGGCAGTTGGGGATGAGCATTGAATTATGTCCTTTCCACTTGCAACTTTTAAATCAAAAATAGACTGGACTGTATGCTCCCAAAAGAAGGGAGCACAGGCCATCAAATAATTGGAAATTATATCCAATTGTTTGTGTCTCTTTTGTTGCACAACATAATTTTTCAAAAAGACATGGAAAAGAACTTCCAAAATTTGCTTAATTATTGGAAGTAAATTTTGTGGTGCATCAATACAACAGAAAGAATGGTACAATAAAGTGTATATATTATTTTTGCCGTGGCTTTATCAGGACAAATCATATTAGAAAATCTCAGCATCTGCTGAAGTGAGCACTAACCAGTCCACAGGAAATATCCTAAGCAGTTGATCTTTATATGTCCGTATTTGGACCATGTGTTTTTAGGAGTACGTGGCCTGAGGGGAATTGCTGACGTGAAGTAATACTTCCATCCTTTGCAGCTAATCTCCTAATCCTGCTCAGCATTCTCCTTGTGTGGGTGCTATGACCATCTGAGTGCTGGTGCACTCATTGACCTGAAATATTAACTGTTTTCTCGCAGGTGCTGTCTGATCTGGGTATCACCAACATTTTCTGTCTTCACTTTAGATTTTCAGGATCAGCAAATATTTTTGCTTTTACTTTGCTTTACAGTTGTAGGCTTCAATATATGGCATGGGTAATGTGAACCATGATGTTTAAAATTCTTTTCTGTGATTTCTGTATCGGTGTATACGAAATACAAACCAGTAAAGGTGGATTTGGAGCTGGATTTTGCAGTGTGTGGACTATGTACTCCATATAAAGCAGAAGTTGCACTTCTTGCTGTAACCTTGAATTTGCTGCATAGTTCATGGGTTAAAGTAAAATTCAATGCAATAGGATACAGTTGCACCTTGAATCACTTTCAGTGGTGATAGCACTCGGCACTGTAAAGCAGACTTCTGTGCATCAGCTGTTGCCTGATTCCTTGGAGAAGTACACAGCAATTGTACAGTGCTACTTTTTCTAAAGCCAGGTGTGTAAATCTTAATAACAGCTGGAAATGAATTGACATTATTTTGCAGTTCAGGTCCAGTATTATGTGGCACCAGTTAGCTCTGTATGAAATGTCAATTTAAACCTTTTTACTACTTGACTGTATCTGACATAAGTGCATACCAGTTTATTTGTGAGAGAAAATTGCAATCCCACCCCCGCCCAAGGGCTATGCTGGATGTTGCTACCCAGTTTTTTTGCCATAGGAATTGCCGATTAGTAGTCTTGAGTTCCTGAGTCTGGAACCTAGTGGGAATTCAAGATAAATGGAGATGCATGCAGGATAATAACTACGGACAATACAATTCCAGCCAGTCCCTTGGGTCTGGTCTCCCAGTCCATTGAGAGTGATCCTTAGTCCAACTTTGTGTCTTGGTTTTTGCCAAACAAAACTGATTAATTTTAGTTCAAACTTTCATTTGATTCCAGGCATCAGTTTTTGTTTCTTGGAGGGGAGTGTGTGCTGCTGTTGTTCTAAGCTGTTTCCTGGCATTACCCTGGAATGGCACAGCTTTAATTTTAAGGTTGTGCTGCTTTTTCCAGATCTTGCATCTAAGAATTAGTTTCTCTTTCTCACTCATCTTAAGATGCTGAGGTTAAATCGGCTCTTGATCTTCTCTACTCATGATATGTATCTGGTCTGAGGAACTTTTCTAGCATTTTAGCCCTGGCATCATTCCAGTGAATTAGTGCTGCATGCTTTGTTTTTTTAGGACAATTCACCTTCCTGAGGTGTTGGAATTGAAGGCAGTACTCCAGATGGAACTGAACCAGGGTTCTGAAGCACTGTAATAGAACTGTCGTTCCTTTGTAATCCACCCCTCCCGAGAAGGGAGTCGCATTCCATTATCATTTCAAAAGCACGCATACAAAATAATTTATAATTGACTTTTGAGATCCAACTCCTAAATCTCTGCCCTCCTCTGCAGTTGCTAATTTCTTATCGTTTATTTAAAAAATAACTCATCTGTTTATTTGATCTATAATGGAAGACCTCGCACTTCCTCCACTTTTAATCTGACTGCCACAGTTTCTCACCATCCAATTTATCAATGTCTCATTGCTCCTATCTATTTTTCCTATCACACAACTTATGTTGTCAGTAAGTTTCAATATTTGGTTGTCTGTTTATTCATATTACTAATTCTGTCTTACTAATTTAGTAGCTACTAGTGTTTCCTTCTCTCCTGCCTCTAATTTCAATGTGAGCACATTTTTCTTTAGGCCTTTTTATGTAGGTCTCATTGGCTGCTGCAAGTCCATTGTTAAATTGCACCCATGTGCACCTTTGTATTTATATACTGTACATGCTGAACCCAGTATGGGCAAGAGGTCTTGGGGTAGGAGTTTGTTGAGAACTTGAAATGGTTGGATGTGGTTTTAAAAATTCAAGTTTTCGGTGGGGGGTGGGGGGTAGAGGGCCAGTTGGTTAAGCACAAAATCCAGCAGTATCTACATCTGAGTGATATATCCCTGTCTGAAGCACCAGATAAACTTCATCCCTATGATTATGGAAGCCCAGGAAATGTTCAGTAAATAAATGTTAAGGCATTTAAGCTGTTGTGGATTGGCAGAGGAGCCAGTACTGTCTAATCTTGTATAGCCTTGAGTGCTTTCAACTCCGTTTACTAACTAGTCACAAAGTTAATCCCTAGGGGGGAGAGATGAGCTGAACTTTAAAGATAGAAGGATATGCTCTTTTAAATTTAATTACTTTGTGCAGAAGGTGATGTGAGTGAAAGAGGCTGGTGGTATAAAGGAGAATTGGATGGATAGGTTGGGGAATGACCAATTTGCAATAGGTCTCGTTCCCAGATGGATCACTGGGTTATTCCATTTTGAATGCCATTGCCAAGGTTCTCAAGGCGCATTGGTATTGTAAAGAGAGAATCAAATCTCTGCCCTGTCTGATATGTGATCCTTTGCATCATCTCTTATTGACATTTCCAGGGATCTTGGTGTGTCTGTGCCTTGGTGCATCTGTGCTACAGGAGCATGTGGGGTTACAGAAATGCCCCTCCCCCAAATAATCCTTAAGAATATGAAAGGTGTGTGTGATTTTTCTTTTTAGTTGTTGTTCCCATTGGCCACCCAAAAATATTCTGATTTAAATGTTCTTTAAGCACTCTAATTTAAATGCCCCATGTTTTTGCTGCAGTTACACACTGCACTGTCTGCTGATCATTTCAGCTGAATCCTGTATTAAACTTTTTTAAAATAACACCTGATATATTTCCAAAGTTTCTTAAATTACTGGGATACAGGTTCATGACTTTGAGTACCCACAGCTATCCAGACTCAGCATCCAAATAAGTCTAAATGATAAAACACAATGATGCTGAAGGAACTCAGCAGTCCTGAAGAAGGGTCCTGACCTGAAATGTTGGCTGCCTGCTTTTCTCCACGGATACTGCCTGGCCTGCTGAGTTCCTTCAGCATTGTCATGTTTTTCCTCTAGGCTCCAGCATCTGCAGTCCTTTGTTTATCCAAGTAAGTCTGATATGGTAGTGATGTGGAGCTAATGCTAACCAGGGTTTGACTCTCCTAAAGAAGGATGGGAGTGCTAGATTTTCCATACCAACCTAACAAGAGAACAACAATTAGAGCAAGGTGCAAAAGCATGTAATTGGACACCAACCTCTTTCCAATAAGGGGGTTCTGAACTGCATCAGGGGATGAATTGGAGTAGGTTTTCTGTTTTTTGCCAGGAATATGGTGTGCTGTGAAGGAACTGGGACCAGGAACAGATGGTGCAAATTTCATTGAGAATCTTTACCTTGCAGTGGATTTTTGTTTTGCATAAGCAAGTTCAACATTTGGCTCTGACTCTTGAGGCCGCTGAAGTTTTCAAACTACAGAAGTGTATCAATCTTATAAAATTTAAAAAAAAATCACCTTAGGGATGTCAGAGATCAGTCTGGAGTTGATCTGTGCTTTCTAAATATAACTACAGAGAGAAAAATTTTTAGAAAATTCAACTAAATGAAATAAAGCCACTACCAGCTTTGGACATTGGATTGAATAATCTTGTAAATAACCTTTAAATAAAACTTCAGGCTTGTGATGCATTGTGTTTTCTTTTATATATAGTTTAAAAGTATCCTTTTGTTTTGATAGAACTGCAGTCCTCTGGACTCTATGTATGTGACTGATGCAAGTTCTAATGTTCAGACGTTGCTTATGGGACCTCTTTATAAAATCAGTAACTTGCACAAAAATCTTGACTAAGTGAGTGTTTGAATTCTCTTTATCCCCCCAATGAGAGCATATAAAAATATTAAAGTAGTTAGGAAAAAGAAAAATGTAAAATATTAAGTCCCAGAAAACTGGCTAAAAGCAAAGGTTTTGTTTCCATTATTTCCACAATTATGTCATTGAGTCAAGTAGTTTAACCTAATGCCCTATATGAGGTTTTTGGGGAAAATGCTTCAAGTTAACCAGCACTAAAACTCCATTATTTAATGGAGGTTAAAACTGCTGGGAAGAAATGTTCATGTTCCTCAACCTATACTGTAATGTTGGCAGTATAATGAAGTATCCAGATTTTGTCTGCTCCAGGTTTAATGTATGGTTACCACACAATATAGATAATCATGGGAAATGAGTGTTACCATCCATTTTCTTTATAACCTGAAAGCAATTTTGAACTTATTTGTTCTTGCTCAAATGCAATTGCAGATATTGTGGCGACTCACCTTACCGGTATCGAACTGACTCCCAAGATCACGAGCATCGTCGGAGGCCCCAACCCAAGATGGCATGGGCCCTCCTTCTCCATTGTTGGGCTGGGAAAGCCCATGTGCGGGAAGGTCAGGTGACCCGCGCATGACGTCAGCGCGGGAATGGAAGCGCGGGAAGAGTTTGAGTATTAAAAGGTGCACCGCGCCCCTGTCGAGCAGTCAACTTCTGACTCCAAGCAACGGACTCCGTGTCTTTATTCTTGAGTGTATAGCTAGCCGTTAAATTGGTGATCTTGACAGGCCCAAACATTTTTGGACCCACGATGTTTGCGCAACAGGAGGTACAGGCAGTAGCCCTTAAACTGCCCACATTTTGGACCCTCGGGCACTGTGTCTGGTTCGATCAGGCGGAGGCCCAGTTCCAGATTCGCCAGATCACCAGGGACGACACCAAGTACTACTAAATGGTGAGCGCCCTTGACCAAGACACCGCAGCCCAGGTTGAAGACTCCATCCAGGCTCCCCCAGAGGAGGAGAAGTATGATATGTTCAAGACCCTCCTTGAGACTTTCGGCCTTTCCTGATGCGAACAGGCCTCCCGCCTCCTCCACCTCGATGGGTTGGGTGACAGAACCCCCCCCCCCCCCCCCCACGCTCATGAATGAGATGTTGGCCCTGGCAGACGGCCACAAACCCTGCCTGGTGTTCGAGCAGGCCTTTCTGGAGCAGTTACCTGATGACATCCACCTGCTCCTGACGGATGCAGGCTTTGGCGACCCCCGGAAGCTGGCTGCTCATGCTGATGTCCTTTGGCAGGTGAAGAAGGAGAGCGGGGCGTCTGTCGAACACATTGCCACGCCACGTGCCCAGCAGACCAGACCCAGCAATCAACCACACCCCACCCGCCACCAGGTCTGAGACACCGACCAATGGTGTTTCTACCACCAGCGGTGGGGTGCAGATGCCTGTGGGTGCCGGCCCCCATGCAGGTTTCCGGGAAACGCCACGGCCAGCCGCCACTGATGGCGACAGCAGATGGCCACCTGGATAGCCTCTTGCATGTGTGGGACAAGCGTTCTGGCTGTTGTTTCCTGGTGGATACCAGGGCCGAGGTCAGCATCATGCCTCCCAACAGCCACGAGACTCGCAACTGCACACCAGGACCCGCCCTCAGAGCCGCCAATGGCAGTGCCATCCGAACCTTTGGTACCTGTTCGGTACAACTCCAGTTCGGCACCAGCAACTTTACCTGGACATTCACCCTGGCCACTGTTGCACAACCACTCCTCGGGGCAGACTTCCTTCGCGCCAACAGTCTGCTGGTTGACCTGTGGGGTAAGTGTTTGGTACATGCCAGGACCTTCCAAACGTTCTCGTTGGGTGAGGCCAAGCTACTGGCCCCACACCTCGACTCCGTCACCACGTCGACCAACAAGTTCGCCAGGGTCCTGGCAGAGTTCCCGTCTGTGCTACCGCCCCAGTTCTCCTCCAACTTGCCCAAGCACGGCGTCCAGCATCACATCCCCACCCAGGGCCCACCCCTCCGTGCCCGTGCCCGACGGCTACCCCCAGACAAGCTCCGCCTCGCAAAGGAGGAATTCAGGAAGATGGAGGAGTTGGGGATCATCCGCAGGTCGGACAGCCCATGGGCCTCTCTGCTGCACATGGTCCCCAAGGCAGCCAGAGGCTGGCGACCCTGTGGCGATTACCGACGCCTGAATGACATAACTACCCTGCACCAGTACCCCGTGCCGCATATTCAGGACTTCGCTGCCAACCTGCATGGGCGGTCCATTTTTTCCAAGGTCGACCTCATCCGCGGCTATCACCAGATCCAGTTGCATCCGGATGACATTCCAAAGACGGCGCTGATCACACCTTTTGGCCTCTTTGAATTCGTCCGGATGCACTTTGGCCTCAAGAATGCTGCTCAGTCCTTCCAATGACTGATGGACGCGGTCGGGCGCGACCTTGACTTCGTTTTCATATACCTCGACGACATCTTGATCGCCAGCAGCAGCCGCCAGGAACATCTCGCGCACTTCTGCCGATTCTGTTCTTGCCTGAGGGATTTCAGCCTGACCATCAACCCGGCCAAATGCCAGTTCGGGCTGGAGACAATCGATTTCCTGGGCCATCGGATTGACAAACATGGCGCCTCGCCCCTGCCTGCAAAGGTCGACGCCATCCGCTACTTTGCCAGATCCACCTCCATCAAGGGCCTGCAGAAATTTCTCGGTATAGTAAACTTTTATCACTGGTTCATACCATCTGTGGCCCACATCATGCGCCCGTTGTTTGCTCTCCTGTCGGGCGGAAGTAAGGACATCGTTTGGTCAGAGGAGGCTGACACCGCATTTGTCAAAACCAAGCAGGCCTCGGCAGACGTGGTTATGTTGGTGCATCCTCGTACGGACGTCCTGACTACCCTCACGGTCGACGCCTCCAACACAGCAGTCGGAGGCGTTCTAGAGCAGCTCATCGAAGGGCATTGGCAACCGCTGGCATTTTTCAGCAGACACCTTCGACCACCAGAGCTCAAATGTAGCGCTTTTGACCGCGAGCTGTTGGCGTCATACCTGGCTATCAGACACTTCCGATACTACTTAGAGGGCAGGCCGTTTACAGCTTTCACCGACCACAAGCTGTTGACTTACACTTTCCACAAGGTTTCAGATCCCTGATCAGCACGGCAGCAGCAGCACTTGTCGTACATCTCAGAGCACACCACTGACATCCGCCATCTGTCCGGGAAAAAGAATGTGGTCGCGGATGCACTTTCATGGCCCACCATCCAAATTTTGTCCCGGGGGTGGATTTCAGCACCTTGGCGGAGGCACAACAAATGGACATGAAGATGCCCAGCTATCGCACTGCAGTCTCGGGCCTGCAACTGCAAGACCTACTGGTAGGCCTTGGTGAGTGCACCCTGCTCTGCGATATCTCCACCAGTAAACCCCGCCCCATCGTTCCAGCTGCCTGGCGTTAATGGGTGTTTGATTCCATCCATGGCCTGGCACACCCATCCATCCGGACTACTGTCCGGATGATGTCCGACAAGTTTGTCTGGCATGGCCTGCGTAAACAGGTTTCTGAATGGGCCTGGTCCTGCACACACTGCCAAACCTCGAAAGTACAAGCAGCATGTCAAGGCCCCTCTGCAGGACTTTCAACCTACCCGCCGGAGGTTCGACCATATCCATGTCGACCTTGTCGATCCCCTCCCAGTCTCCCGAGGAGCGCGATACCTCCTCATGATTGTCAACAGCTTTACCCGCTGGCCCGAAGCCATTCCCCTCGCAGACACCTCCACTCAGTCCTGCGCACGGGCCCTTTTGTCAACGTGGGTGGCCCATTTCAGTGTCCCGGCACATATCACCTCAGATAGGGGAGCTCAATTCACCTCCAGCCTGTGGTCTGCCGTCGCCGACTTGTGGGGTTCCTAGATCCACCTCACCACCGCCTATTAGCTGCAATCCAATGGGCTGGTGGAGAGGTTCCATTGACACCTGAAGTCGGCACTCATGGCCCGCCTTAAGGGACCCAACTGGGTGGACAAACTCCCCTGGGTCCTGCTGGGGATACGTACCGGGCCAAAAGAGGACCTGCATGCCTCGTCGATAGAGATGGTTTATGGAATGCCCTTGGTCGTCCCGGGCAAGTTCCTACCAACCCCTCCGGGGCCAGAGGAAGAACCTGCTGCAACACTTGACCGCTGCGTGAGCGGCTTGGCAACCTGGCCCTGATACCCACCTCGCGACACAGACAGGCCCCGACCCGTATACTGACGTCCCTCCGAGACTGTAACTTTGTCTTTGACAGGAGGGGCGCGCACCGAACACCGCTGCAGCAGCCATACGAAGGGCCATTCTGGGTTGTCAAGGGCAATGGGTCTACGTTTGTGCTGGACATTAGGGGGCGCGAGGAGGTTTTTTACAATTGACTGGCTGAAGCCGGCTCATTTAGACCTGGACCAACCGGTGGTGGTCCAGCAAGCACGACGCGGGGCAGGCCACCTAAGTCATAGTTTATTTAATTCTGGCTTTCGCGACGGTATCACCGGTTCTTTGGGGGGGGGGGGGGGTGGTTGTGTGGCGACTCACCTTACCGGTATCGAATTGGCTCCCGAGATCTCGAGCATCGTCAGAGGCCCCCACCCGAGATGGCGCAGGGCCCTCCTTCTCCATTGTTGGGCTAAGAAAGCCCAAGCGCGGGAAGGTCAGGTAACCCGTGCGTGACGTCAGCGCGGGTACAGAAGCACGGGAAGAGTTTGAGTATTAAAAGGCGCACCGCACCCCTGTTGAGAAGTCGACTTCTGACTCCAAGCAACAGACTCCGTGTCTTTATTCTTTAGTGTGTAGCTAGCCGCTACAATATAATAATAATGTAAAGTTAGGTGGAAGTGAAACAGTTTGGTAAGAACTGTTTCAGTCCTGAATTTGGACAGAGACATTTTACTGCAGGGCTTTGCATGATTTTGTTTTTTGTCAGCTTAAAATGAGTGACATTTCATTTTGTTATTAACAAATAGATTATTGGGTAAAATACAAACTAAGATAATACTTTTGTTTCTGAAGGGATGAATTGTTTGATCAGAAAATGAGAGGCACAGCAGATACTATGTGAACAGCTTGCAAGGAAATATAATTGATTTATTTAAATAGAAATTCTGAACATTTAGCAATGTTGGATTTGATAACCTTTTAGGTGTTTTATCCAGAATTTTTGGGAGCAGAATTTCACTCTATCAATACCGTAAAAGAAGTGAATGTCTTAGATTTTGAATGTTTGGTTTTGCAGAAAAATCCAATAAAAGACACATCTTCATCTAGTATATAGACTTCAGCATTGCTACTTGGCAATGTTTTTGGACCCTGCATGATCGGGGGCACAGGCTGATCTATTCTGCATTACCAGACACATACCTGCAGGCTGCTGCCACAGGTGCTGGGAATCTTCCCCAGTCCAGTCTCGAGACTCGTTCTCTCTTGCCACCCACCTTGTACAGATGTGTTGAATATCTTGCTATGTATTGTGACTTGTTGCACCTTCCCCTGACAATTCAACAACAGAATGAGCGATGTTGAGATTTGGGGATTGGGTTGCGGTAGGGCAGTGATTGTATTGGTGCGGGGACTGCATTGCTCTCCATATTAGGAGAGCATTCCAAACTCGTGGAGTTAATGACAGGACCCATGTGCCCACAATCCATAAACTCTGCTATTTACAGGAATAGTTTTAAGAGCCTTAGCAGAAACATTTTTGAAGACATTGTACAGTGTTTATTTTCCTGTCAGCAGTTTGCTTATTTCTGCTTAAATGCTTATCTTGAAAGGTTCTATCTTCCACAACCTAAACAGCATTGCTTTCCTACTTTTTGGAATAGCCTTGTGCCCTCTGCAGAAAATGGGCAGGATATTGTGTGGTCTTCTGCACCTAGCTTTGAGTTCAGAGCGGTGATGCATGCTGCTCTGTACAGCAGATCTGAACTATTGAGGCTTCCATAGTTTTACAGGCACCACTGTATGGCCCAAAAGACCTGCAATGAAACTTTGCTGAAACCACTGCACATGGTGCTATTGCATTTGTAACTGCTATCCATAACTTTTTAATCTTTATTTATTTCTTATTCAACTACAATTATATTTTTCTCTTCTCATTTTTGCTGCCTTAATTTGGCCATTGTTTCAATATCCTTAAGGTACATGAACTGTTTTTGTCAGCATCTTGTAGAAACTTGGAGTGTCTGTTCTTCAGACTTGCACATCCAGGTTCACCCCTGCCCCCTCGAACTTCCAATTTCTTAATTTAGTATCCCATTGTAAACACAGGCACGTCTCTGCTCTGTGGTATAGTGCTTTGGTGCTCCAGGCTAAAACTAAGCTTCCTCTCTCTTGTTATTATAGTATCACAGTTGCTTAATTTAATCATGGATTTGGTTTCACTGTTGCAGTTTGACCAATGTCGATGGAATTCATCCCTCAGCAATGGCGTTCAGTCAATTTTCTTTTATCCTTGACTGCATGCAAGAGAATGGCATTGTAGAGTTGGTCAATGTGCAAAGATGATATAATTTAATTCTAATGGAATTGAGTGAATTCTTGATTTAACACAATTTAGTTGTCTTTTTCATTTGAAAATAATTGATTTGGAATGGATATAGTGCCTCTTCTTCCTCCCCCCTCCTCCCCACACTATACTCGAATTTCTCAATGACAACTGCACTTACCTGAAGGTTAACATTAGTTTTTACATTAAAACCATTGGCAGTCTTGATTCCAATTCCAAAGAATGAACAAATAAGTGGGCTATGAGCAGAGAACTGCTATTGGATTAGTAAAGAATATGGGTTTAAGAAATGCATTGATGGGGACAAAATGTATATAGTGGATATTGGCACTGCTAATAATTGTTAAGTCAACATTTGTTTTTTTTTTCCTTGCTGCAGCTTGATGATTGTGCTCTGCAGCTGTCTCACAATGGTACCTACCTGGATCTGGAGTCTAACTTGGCTGAACAGAAAGATGAATTGGAAGGATTCCTGGAAGATCCTGGGTAAGGAAACTGGTTTTCCTTTTGCCTAATAATAAGACCATTTGAACAATACAGTCGGCTTTAATGACACTTAGCAACTTGAATGTATCGTGAAGTACCCTAAATACAAAGTGATTAACACCTCACTTACTTTTTTATGTACTGATGTTGAACATTGTGAGAAGGCAGTCCATGCCTGGCTGATTTTAAAGAAGAAATTTCATCATCAGTCAGCTTTCTTAAATAAATGAATTTGGATCAATTTGTCAATAATGACAGCAACAACAAAGATTACCATGGAGATGCATCCAATGAGTTTCTGCGGTCATCAGATCTGGGTTTCTCTCTCCAATTACACAAGTTATTTGAGCTTGAAAACTTTTCTGTTTTTGGTAAACTCCATTTTTAGTTCAACCAAGATTTTTTAGGGGTGTAATGCACACAAAATGCAGGAGGAATTCAGCAGGTCAGGCAGCATCTATGGAGGGAAATAAGCAGTTGATGTTTCGGGTCAAGACCCTTCATCAGGACTGGAAAGAAAGAGGGTCATCAGTGGGGAGGGATCTCTGCAACTTCTGCCACCTCCAACAGGATCCCACCACCAGGCACATCTTTGCCCCCGCCCCCTCCATTTTTCTGTAGGGATTGCTCTCTCTGCACCCCCCCCCCCCCCCCCCCGTCCACTCATCCCTCTCCACCGATGACCCTCCCAGCGCTTATACCTGCAACTGTTCAAAGTGTTACACCTGTCCCTACACCACCTTCCTCACCACCATTCAGGGCCCCAGACAGTCCTTCCAGGTGAGGCACCGCTTTACCTGTGAAGCCAAGGGTGTTATTTATTGCATCCGGTGCTCCCGGTGCAGCCCCCTCTACATCCGTGAGACCTGACGCTGATTGCGTGACTGCTTCGTCGAGCACTTTCGCTCCATCCTCCACAACAGACAGCATCTCCCATTGGCCAGCCACTTTAATTCCACTTCCCATTCCCACACTGACATGTCTCTCCACCGCCTCCTCTACTGTCATGTTGAGGCCAGGCACAGGTTAGAGGAACAACTCCCCATATTCTGCCTTTGGTAGTCTCCAACCTGATGGCATCAACGTCGAGTTCTCTAACTTCTGGTAATCCCTCACTCCTTTTTCTTCCCCCCCCCCCCCCCCCCCCCCACCGCTTTTGTTTTCCTTTATTCCTGTGGCCCCTTGCCTCTTCTCTTTCCCCTCCGCTGCCCTCATGGCCTCCCTTCTATTCCCCCACCTCCTTTCCTTTATTAGGTTCCTCCTCCTTCAGCCCTTTGCCTCTTCCACCTATCACCTCTTAGCTTCTTGCATCATGCCCTTTTCATCACCCCTCTTCCTCTCACCTGGACTCGCCTATCACCTGCCAGCTTGTGCTCCTTCTTCCCCTGCCCCCCCCCCCCACCTTTTTATTCTGGTTTCTGCCCTCTTCCTTTCCAGCCCTGATGAAGGGTCTCGTTCCCATACGTTGACTGTTCATTTTCCTCCATAGGTGCTGCCTGACCTGAGTTCCTCCAGTATTTTGTGTGTGTTACTCCAGATTCCAGCATCTGCAGAATCTTTTGCCCCCTTTTTAGGGGTGTGTTCTCATCTTATGTTGACTAAACTTGGTGTGTAGTTTTTTAGCTTGAGTGCATATGCAGTTTGAATTCTTCTAGGAACCAGACTGCCTTCTATACAAGAGAAATCATTGGTATATTGTTTCTGTGTAAAGGTAGCATACTCTATTATTTGTGCTTAGTTTCTTGAATAAATCTCTCTGTATAAGATTTGATAGTTTCCAGTGGATGACAGTGTGATTCTTGACTATAGATCCCATTGTCTAAACACTCCCCAAAATAGCTTAATTAAAAAAAAATAGCCTGCAGCTTCCCACCTTGGTTCTAATGGTTAGAATCTAAGTATCTAATCCTCTCAGGATTGTCCTCCTTTCTCTGTCCTTGCTCTCTTGTTCCTTTTTTTTTGCCACCCTGTCTTCCTTGAGTATTGCTTCCACTTCAGCGTAAGCACGTGCTTGGTTTATGAGAGCAATTGATCTGCCTTGCAGTCTGCAATTACAAAGTGTACTTGGGTGTCTCTCCTTTTTTGGTCAGCTGTTGTAAATCTATTTTTATTGTTGTTTGTGTTGCTGGTTAAGAAAACTTGAATATAAAATGGTAACTGTCACTACATCGTGCCAAGTGGAAGTATGTGAATAAGCTGTGTCTGAAGTATAGTTTATTGGTTCCCTATAGGGGGTTGAATCCTACTTCTCATTGATTCAACCCTTTCTGCCAGAAGTGGATACAATTTGATACAAATACAGTACTCCAGAAAATGTAAGGAAGCCTCTTGTGTTAATGTTTCCACTGTAGGATGTGTATGTCTTAAACTTGCTAACGCTTGAATTATGGAAAACTTGTGATACAATTCAGCCCATCGTGTCTCTTGTCAGGAAAGAGCTACACAGTATAATACAAGTCAGTAGCCTTTCAAGTCGTGGCTCTTCAAGTTTTAACTCTGGGAGCCTTGGAGAAATGCTAAATTGTTGGAGGTATGACCAACAGAATACATTTAAATCCAGCTCTATTGTTTTACTGCTGAGAGATACCCTGGTGGTAAATGCTGGGTTTTGTACAGTTGCAGCCTGGTAAACATCTTCAAACTTTTTGATCATTTGACATCACACCATGAGTGTTTCATATCAGAGTGACTTCAAGAGTGCATTTTCACTTTCTCACAAGGTGAATCCATGGTCAACAGGATTCCACTAGGAAGTAGTCAACTGAGGGCCAGTTGTTTCCTTCAGAGATAATGGAGAAGGACTTGACCTCAGCAGCTTGCTGTACTCTTTCTGCACTTTGGTTCCATTGACGTCACACTGCTGCTATATGCTACACTTGACCCTAGTGGTAGGATGAAATTTTATTTCTCCCTGAAGGTGAACCAGACATGTCCAGTTCTGTCTTGTGCTGCAGAATTGTCAATGGCCTGGGAATAAGTCAGCTTTACACCCTTCTGACTGGAGAAGGTGGCAATAAATGGAAAAGCCTACAAAGAGTCAGGGGAATTATGTAAACTATAATTGTAGCTACTTCCCTGACTCCTATGTTTTATGGGCTTGACCTAACTATTCCTAAGAAAAAAATCTTGGGTAAGGTTATATGCAGTAATTTTATGCCCTGAAATTATTCGCTCCTCTAAGGATGCAGCTTCCTGAGTTCCAGTTGCCATCTGTTATTTTGCTCAGTTTTTTCCACTATTTATACTTGAAACTGGGCCAGGAGCTTTGCCAGGTTAATTGACCGTGGGGATGATTTGCAATAAAGCCCATTCTGATTCCTCCATCCAGTATACTTCCTGCCAAGGTCATTGGGCAGTGAGATTCATCTATCATTTGTTCCTTTAATTATAGTCACCATTCCACATGTGATTTGGTGCAGAGACAATTCTGGCTCAGCGGTGTTAGCTCCCCCTGAGAGAAGGGTGAAGTTGGCCATGAGGATTTGAGGCAGTTATAAATGACTATTGGGGTTTTTTTCTCAAGGACGTTGGATTACCCTCTTCTGTTCCAGCCTCCTAATGCTTTAAAGATGGTCTGCCATCTGGATTCACAGGAATGGGATAGAGTCCAAAACTAGCTGCAGGTATTGAATTTATAAGGTTCCCAAATTTATGAGGCAGTGAATCTTTTTCCAATTAACTTTTTTTAAGACCACGAGAGCAAGAGATCCATAGTATACAGTAAAATTTGGTGTAGATTATTTAAGGGCACTGGGCATGAAGTATCTTGGTGTTGTGTTACTCCAGAAGCCTGTTTGGCAGTGTGCCCACTGCCTGCACCACCTCCTGTGGGAATATGTAAAATGGAAACATGTAACTTTGAAATCAGTGGTTAAATGCTTTTTCAATCAAATGTAAAAGAAAAACTAAAGGAAGTTGTAATTCAGGTGTGAGTTTGTACCGACTTCCTTGTTGTAATATTTTATAGTTGATTAGGGAGCCCAGTGACATTGCAAATTACAGACTCTCGGCTTTCACCCTTTTAATGAAAACAATCTATTGCTTTGACCCATAAACCTTTCTTTTTAATAACTCCTCTCTTCTACCTCTATCCAGTATTACCCACGTACAGGGTGCACCACAAGTCTGAGCTAACAAGAAGGCAATGCACTTGTATCTCTACAAGTTAGTTACTAACAAGGGATAGGAGTAGAAGTAAGGCATGTGGTTCCTTTAGCCACTGGCATTGACTTCATGGGCTGAATAGCCTTTTTCATTAACAAGTTTGTGGGTACCTTGTGTGTTCCATAGCTGAACATCCAAACCCTTAATTGCAATTAACTGACCCATTTGAATTTTAAAAAAAATTAATGTATTTGAAGTAGCTTTCAAATATTGCACTTTTACAGTCTGGGTAATTTTGTTGGATGTTGAAGGAATTTGTTTATGCAGTGCTCTGTGCCATCCAGGTTTCCAGTCCATCTTTTTAAGAGCAGAGACTGCTGAATATATAAATCTGATGCAGAATACAAACACTGCAGATCAGATAATGGTGGCAGTACATTGTAACTGCAATGCCCAACCTGTGGAAAGTTTAAGCCAAGTTCATTTGGAAAAAACCTTCATGATCAAATTGTATTCACTTTTTCAACTTTTGTGTTTCACACATCTGATCTTGAGTGTTTTTTGAACATCTGTTGCATTCCGGATGAATTCACTTTAAATCTATATTTTAAAAAAGTCAACTTCCTGCTTTTTTTTTGTTTGAAACCTTGACCTGGAGTGGCTGTTGAGATAACAAGGAGGGAAGTCAAGAAGCTGCCAATCTAGAAAAAGTGCCAACAGCAATAATTAACTTCCAGCTGACTGCACAATTAATTTTAGATTCCTTCCAGTTGGGGGGTATTGGAGGAGATGACTTTTTATGGGAAGGCTGGATTGAGAGTTAAAGATCACAGCTGAGATAAAGACCTGTCTATAATAGTAGGCAGCTATGACACACAATCTTTGTCCTCTATTCAAGTGCATCTTTTGGATGTAACCATCATCTAAACATTAAAGATATTCAAAGCCAATTACAACTAAATTATGAAAGAATGGAAGAGCTGGATAAGCAGCTTTCCCAGTGATTCTTGTCACTACCACTTTACACAAGCTCTGCAGTCCAAGCTGTGCTCCTGTTTCTTGTACTTCCTTCATAGGAGGGTTCTGTTGGTGCTAAAGGTCTGGCAGAAAGATGAAGTTAGGGGAATAATTTTCAGGATGAACAATTTCACACACAAATATTTTATAATCTACTGGCTCACTCTTTATTCCATAAATGAACAATTTTCTCATCGTCATCAGAGTGACATTTCTGCCTCTGGTTTACTTAAGATGCCCTGGTTGCATAAGGGGAGATTACATAGAGCAAAGGACTGCAGGATTTATAAAATAGAATGATAACGACCTGAGATAGGAGCAGAGAGAAACTCTTAGCATAGGTTTTATGCATTATTTATTCTCCAGTTGGTCAAAATGGGTTCAAAACATTGTGATGGACACCTCATAGATGTTGCACTTTATAAACTGATAAGTTACAGAGCAGAGCCCAGATCAGTTGGTCCTAGTGTCTATCGTCTCAAAGTAGTATTCTAATCGCGTGTCCATTCTGTTCCCAAATCTGACATAAGGACTTGGTATGGGAGATAGCATGTTTGGAGGGCAATTCTATCCATTCTCTCCTTATACCACTTGAACATCTCTTTGAGAGCATCAGGGGCAGAGAAGGCACTTGAATCTTGCAGGGAAAAAATAAATTGTCTAATCTTTAAACTTGGAATTAAAGGTCAACCAGTCCTCTACCAAATAATTTATGTGGAATTGTTCATCCTGTAAATGATTTGTTTCAATTGCAACTGTCTGCAGACCTCTTTCACTGATACACAGATGGGTGAAACACAGCTCTCATAGGCTGAAGACCCATTTGTAAAGTGGGAGAGTAGGAAAGTGAAGGTTTTCGGGGTTAACTATGTGAGCCTTTTATATCCAGCACCGAAAAAAGAAACACTCATAGTTTTCTCCACCAAAAATGTTAGAACTGATATATTTTTGAGCTGTGAACATTTGCCTGATGTGATGGGAGAGAAAGTTAAGGAGACTAATTAATTGTCTGAGCTAATTGATAAGGATATTTGATGAAACCTGAACAATGTGGGTTCTGGGAATGGGTAACACCTCTTTGTGTAGTTGTTTATGTTGGTATTCTGCTGCAGGTGTTTGATTGCTGATGGATAGTTATTAGCTGTGGTAAAGATCGCGTTTTAAGTGATTGCTTCAAGCTAGTGCTTTTGTGCCTTGAAGCCATTAAGCTGGGAATAGACATTCAACAGCTTTTTTTGAGCAGAGGTGAGCAGAAAAATGTAAAGAATGGGAATGAGTTCTCTGGATCTTGCTCTCTTTGGGAATCTTGACACTTTGTAATGGCCCTTAGTTATGATCAGATATCTGATTATTTCTATGGAAATGATAGTTTGGGGTGGAGAGGGGTAGTGATCTTCAGACAGTCTTCATTAAGAAAATGTTTTATTAATGTGCGCACAGTAGCGGTTAGCATAACGCTAGTACAACGTCAGCGATCCGGGTTCAATTCTAGCTGCTGTCTGTAAAGAATTTGTACGTTCTCCCTGTGTCTGGGTGGGTTTCTTTTTTTAAAATTTTATTTACAGCGTGGTAACAGGCCCTTCTGGCCCAACGAGTCGGCGCCGCCCATTTTAAACCCAAATTAACCTACCTGTACATCTTTGCAATGTGGGAGGAAACCCACGCAGACACGGGAGAACGTACAAGCTCCTTACAGACAGCGACAGGAATCGAACCCCGATCGCTGGCGCTGTAATAGCGTTGCGCTAACCCTCCTCTGGGTGCTCTGGTTTCCTCCCACATTCCAAAGACGTATGGGTTAGGAAGTTGTGGGCATACTATGTTGGTGCCGGAAAGCGTGGCGGCACTTGCGGGCTGCCCCCAGAATGCTCTACGCGAAAGATGTATTTCACTGTGTTTCAATGTACATGTGACTAATAAAGGTATCTTGTATCTTTGGGGGGGTGAGGGTTGCATACCAGTAGCTATTGAGTACTATAATCTAATTTCTCTTGTTCTGATTTTAAATAGTGATAATCTTGTGCCGATAGGACCATGTCCCTAGGTTGCTTTTTCTTAATTAAGTACTTTATAGTTGTTGATGAGACCAAGAGCAGTATCATTGGTGTTGCTATTGCAGTACCCCTGGTCTTTGTCATGGAGTAAAGCTATTCTTGAAGCTATCCCTACAATTTCTCAGTGGTTTTATCTTGAGACATGGGTTCTCTCAAGCTCCTGATAGCAGTAGGGGCAAAAATGGAAAAGAGAATAATTGAAACAGGGCAATTCCCTTTCGTTGAAATAAACCATCCAGTCACTCCTAATCAACAGACCAGCACACTAAATTCTTGATGATATATGAGCAGCGTAGGATAAGTGTGCTTACCATTCTGTCTCCTTTACAGCCATCTGCCAGGACTTCAAAATATTTTGAAACTCTGCATAATGCTCATTTAAAACCGGTACTTCAGTGGGTTATGTTTAATTCAGTTTATAAAGATATGTTTTAAATGTACTTGGAGTTCACAAAGTATTCATGCAGTCTGCTGAACATTTCCTGAAAACTTTTAATATTCTTTATTTTGATCAGCTGCTGTCCTGAAAGAGGCAAGGATTCCTTCAGTGCATTTTTTTAGCTCCATTCCTGACGTACAGCTCTCCAGCCTTCAAACATGTCTTTCACAGCCATTTATGTGCTGTACCCTTCCACTGTCTGACCTTGTGTGGAATGTAGATTGGAAAAGACAGATAACGGAGTAGCGTTAGGACTCCCATTAGGAAATAGTTGATCTTGCCATTCCAATTTGCATGTAGGTGTTATCTTGCTGTCAACAATCTGACTAAATCTCCTGCCTTTAAGTATTTGGGTGTTTTTTAAATTGAATGTTTCTTTGCAAATTTTATTATGTGAAAATTAGTCAAATAAAGACAACCTAGAAGAGAGCCATCCAATTTGTTTATTTGTTAAGAGTATTTGTGACAATTCCATTTATTCTTGAGTGTTAAATGCTGGTATCAGAACCAGATGCTCTCAACTGTACATATTAAACATGATGGTTCACTATCCATTGTAAATTATTATCTCTCATCTGAAGTGTTAATCCTGTCACGTGGCAAGGAAGGGAACAGTGCTAATTCAATAGTTGTCAGCTTCAAGGTCCAAAGGTAGTACTGGTGTTCTTTTAATGATTTGTTGAGACTGTATAGACAATGATGAACAGCCACAAATAAAAATGCAACTCGTGAGAACCTGTGTGTTTCTGGCCAGTTGAATATCCAATTTGTGCTGAAGCAGGAATAGGGTCCTTCAGTTCCTACATCCAGGTCTCTAATGAACAGTTGGTTTTATTCCCTGGTTTACATTGCATTTGGAGGACAAGTTCCTTTCAGTTCACGAGAAATGGGATCTATTTTCTTAGGGACGGGTTAGGTTACTTTTCTTTTGCTCAATGGAATTGGTGTCAGAGGGTCTGAGTGCTCGAGTTTATTTTTGTTTTCATGCCAGACATAAGCTGCTGTCTGTCAGTGCTTCTAAGAGCTGATTAGTTAAGCATTTTCAGTAATCGCCTATTAACGTGTGGGATACATACATTGGCTGCACTGGAATTCATTCCTGTGTTGTTGAAGAGGGAGGGCAGGGGTCATTGCCATGGTGAAGACCACCAGATGGAACTCCTGGCAAACAGGGAAACTCCTGTGTTCCTTGTTTGCTTTTTAACCCTGTACAACATCCTTATCTCACGGTGTGACCAGCCTCTTATGAATTTAAAGCATTATCTGTTCCACAATTGATTACAATACCTGTGCTTATTCACTTTGGGAAGAGCAGCAAAATGGGAGATTTAAACTTTTGAGTAGCTAGTAGTTGGAAGTACAGAGGGATTTGGGGATGCTAGTGGATGCTAGTGCCAGATGTTTACACACAGTTGGGAAGTCAAAGGGAATGCTGGCTTTTGTAGTCCAGCCACCTTGTGGGGAAGAAGTAGAGTAATGGAGCCTCACTGCAGTTGTCAGGCTGAGTGTACACCTGGGCTTGGTGTGCAGTGTTTGGCCTCTATACCAAAGTTTGAACATATTTGTTTTCAAGCTGCCTTTTCTCCATTCCCTTATGATAAAATTTAAAATCAAACCATGCCTGTGTGTTCCATTGATCAAAAAATCCCTCATAACATTCTATTTTGTGGTTCAGATTTGATATATAGGATGAGGACTTTTCACTGAGGATGGAGTAATTCGATGGACTGTAGAATTGAAGAATGAGACTATCCGCAAATTCTCAAGTTTTATGCAGTTTTTCATTACCTGCAAGTGTATGCAGGAAGATTCCCCTCTATGCTGCATGACTGGATCCTATGGCCTGTTGACAAAAGTTTATTGAATTGCTCCACATTTTGTCTAGTTATTGCAACCTTATGGCCCACGGAAAAAGTAATATTGCTGAATCTGGGAAGTAGGAAGTCTTATGGCTGCTTTGGCAACTATCAGTATTTCTCCATGAATACCACCACTGAGGCAAATAACAAAACTGGTGTCATTCAACAATGTGAGATCAAATTCCTTTGGGGGTAGAGCAAATGGTGTTACAGATTTACTCAAACAGTATTGAGTGTAGAAAAGACCTTTCCTGTTAAAGGTTCGTGCATCATTGCTGCAAGCTATTTAACACCTGAATTTCATATACATTAACACTATTTAATTAACTGACAACTGACTTCAGCAAAGGACAAAGTGTATTAATTCCTGAATGATCCCAATAGTTGATTTTACAATGGTGTTGATTTGATCATTACTTGTAACAAGGACATTGTTTAGGACCAGTTGAATATCTTCATTTGTTGAAATCAGGCATATTTTTTCTTCTCTGGCTTTTCATGAAGTCCTTAGATGTTGTAGTCTTGTTTCTAAGCTTGCAGTTGTTACTTCCAGTAGGAGCATAAAGGAAGAGAAAATCTATCTTTGAGATCACATCCTAGTTTTAATTCTTTTATGAACATCAGCATAAAATAATAGAAATGCTCAATAGGGCAGCCAGCATTTGTGGAAATGTTTCACATCCACAACCCTTAATCGGAATGAATGATCTTGGGTCTGGAATATTAACTTTTCTCTTTCCACAGATGCTGCCTGTTTTGATTTCAGATTTCCAGCATCTGCAGTTTATTTTTCCACCATAATCTACAATTAGGTCTAACTACGTACCAATACTACAAGAGAATGGATGCAGAGAAATACAAAATATCCCTGCTAAAACACAACAATCAGTTAGAGATGGGCTTAGGGAATTGGGAGACTGGGATAAATTTGAATAAAACACTCTTTCCAAGGAAGGATTTTAAAAGTGCTTTTTTTTGTTCCTTGGCGGTGTGTCACAAGGATCAATTCTGGGGCTGTTCTATTTTCTGAATGTATCAATGATTTGGGTTTCAAGTGGTGGTGCATAAATGATTTTAATATAGGAGAATTAATATATAAAGCTGCAAGGAAATATTGATAAGATGCTGGAGAGAAACCCTGAGTAGATGGAGACTTCTGTGTCGGTGAAATGAAGCAATCTATTACTTCCAAGAAAAGTTGATTTTTGTTTTGATAATGGGAAGTAACGTGGAATCACAGAGAATCTGGGTGTTCGCAATCAACACAAGTGGATAAACCTTTTGAGAAAGCAAATGTTATACAGGAAATATGTTAATGCAAATGCTTAAGACCAAAGTCTTAGTACTTTGTGCCTTTTGGACATAATACTATAAGAAGGATGTTAAGGCAATGGCTTGTACAATGCCAAAGCTCTTGAATATAAACAGGAGAAGAGTCCCCAGTTAAAACGTAGGAGATAATGTGATAATTGAATAAGGCAGGTAAAATGTGGTGATGGGACTAAGACAAACAATGTTTGATTAATTGAAGAACAAGAGAAACAAGTTTCAAATGGAGGAAGTTCTTAGATCTAAGGGTTCTAATGTACTGCGAAGGTTAGACAGCAACTTTGATTTCAGTTTGTATATCACAGCACTGCGAGGAAACTAATTCATACAAAGGCTGCTACTTTGTGTGAATACATCCTGTTTTTTATGTTACTTTAGACATACAAAGTATCGTGTCTATCTCTCCAGTTTGGGATAGTTTGCAGTGAATTGCTGCTCTTGGATATCTTGCTGGTTTGCATATTCCAGAAGTGCAGTCAATGCTGATCCCAAGAAAATAATCTTTAATTCTTTACAGCCCATGTACTTGTCAGTATTATTGATTAAATAAAACCTAACCTCCAACAGACCCCCACGGGTTAATGTCTGTGCCTGTATTGAAGTCTAATCTATACTTTAAAAGGATGAGGGTAGCAAAGAGCAAGTGCAGAGATGTTCACCAGGATATTACCTGGAATGGAGGGAGATGTAGTTATAAGAGGCTGAATTTATTCTTGTTGGAATGTAGGAGGCTTGAGTGGTGACTTTATTGTGGTTTATAATATTGAGGCGTGTGGTAAGATAGACAGTCAGAATCTTTTTCCCAGAGCAAGGTAGTTCAGAACTAGAAGGCAGATTTAAGGTGAGAGGAGAAAATATTTGAAGGTTAAAGTTTTCCCACACAGAGGTTGGTGAATATCTGGAATGAGATGTTTGAGGAGCTGGTGGAGGCAGATACAATTACAATGTTTAAAGGGAGTTTGGACAAGTACTTGGATAGGAAAGGAATGGAGAGAGACAGGCAAATGGAATCAGAGCAGATAGGCCACCATGGTCGGCCTGGACAAGATGGCCTGAAAGAACCAGTTTCTGTGCTGTACATTTCTCTGATCCTAAAAGTTCTAGTTTTGTATATTTTGAGTTTTAAAAACACTTTTACACTGTTAACCCTTTTAATGTTAAATTGTTCAGTGTAAGCTAGTGCCCACTGTGCCACATAATAACATGAATGAGAATAAGTGGGTGTTTTCTCCCTTGTTTATAATTTCCCTCAAGATTTAAGCTGTTTTTGGGTGCCAATAACCAGTAAGCAACATGCTGTGCATAACTGTTCATAAAATGGTTTTACAATGGCAATGCCATCTTACCACTGGGAGAACTGTTGAAAGTATGTTATTTCCTTGCTTTTCTCCACGGATGCTGTTTGCTGCCTGCTGAGTTCCTCCAGCATCGTGTTTTTCATCTAGATTCCAGCATCTGCAGTCCTTTGTTCTCTTGCTGTTGCCATCCCTCTGCCTCAAGTGCAAGTAGGGATGTTGGCAAAGCATGACAAAATAGGTTGTGCGGCATAGAGGCTCCTGGAAGAGCTAATCCACACACGTTAAAGGTGACCATAGCTGTGCCATACCAGCTGAAGAGGAGAGGGGGGAAATTAAAATGTTGTCCTGAAGAGTGGATTGGACCTGTGGTATGGATTGGGAAGAACAGTGTGGAAACTAATTTCTGAGGAGTACTCCAAGAAGTGGACTTTTGGGGAAAAAATGTGTTTTGTGGCACATGGATACAAAAAAATTAGTGCCATGTCTGGTCAGTTGAGAGGAAGGAGGGAAACATAGTTTATTTCACAATTAGCAGTGTTTCCCGAGGTTTCACCTCTTGAAGGATGGTTATGGACAGAAGGATGTGATTGATACATTGCTGTACAACATGAGCAGAAAAAGTAATTTTGCTTTTTCGGTTATTGAAGTGCTTATTAGACCACTTTTGTATGTACTCTGCTGTCCTTTCAGATACCTTGTTCCGTAGAGCTACCTGTGTAAAGCTTGCACTTGGATGGCCTTTTCCTTCTACATTTTCATGTAAAATTGTTGCCATAGCAAAGCGTTAGTTATTAGCAAAGTTGTGTAAACATTCTTGCCTCCCTCTTGCAATGATAAATGATATGTAATACTGCCCAATGTACAAGGAGTACTGCAGAATTGTGGGATCCTAGCATAATTATAGGCTTGGTAGTACAAAGACAGGAGCACATTGTTCCTTCAAGGGGTGAAATTGAGAAGCATAGATAGCTGGAAGTGATTGTGGACCTGGGACCTAATTGAGAGGTTTGGAGGTAAACTACTGAAGTGGAACCAATTTATCTCTGAACTCTTGAGATCAGATTACACCCATCGATCTATAGGCTCTGCATCTGATCCAGTGACTGCAAGCCAGTAATTTGCTGCAGCAATATGTACTGTTCCATGGCCCTCCAGCCTGCTAAACTTTGCAGGACTGACCCTGAGGTAGAGTTGGTGTTGATCAGAAAGTGGGCAGGTGTTTGTGTGACTGACCTTGTGCTCGCATTGATGACATCACTTCCTTCATTACAAAGGTGATTTGACCTAGAAATCCTGGGTGGCATTTCTCACTTGTGAACTCTCTTGGGTGGGGATTGGCCTTTTACCATGTCCCAAAAAAGACCTGAGAAGCATCACCATGGTTTCCATTTTAATCATCTGGAAGGAATTAACAAGAAATTTAATATAATTTTTGGGCCATTTCACCTTTTTATTTATATGCTCAAAATATCAACCAACAAGGTAGAGTTATTTCAGGCAAACAATTACATTAACAATATTAAGCAAATTCACCTAACATAACCCCCAGCACAGGAATCTCAACCTGGGAGAGGTCCGAGTTTCACCCGGCTCAACCAGTTGTGCCAAAATTGCAGCTGACCTGGATCTTTTGAAGGCTTGGGAGATTCTTCCTTTCTGCCAGTAGTGCAGCAGGGACTGACTGTCTGTGAGCTGCCAATCAGAAGATGGCCAGCTCAGTGATCAGTAGGCCACTCAGCCAATTCAGCTAACCTCTATCTGGACATGGAGTCAATTGCTGTATGTTCTCTTTACTGCTGATCTAAGAGATGGACAGTCAAGCCCATTGCGTGTTTAAATTAATCCACATCTGCAGTTCTAGCAGGTAAGTGGAATCTAATTCCATCCTTGAGTTATTGTGCATAGATGAGAAAATTATTATTCTGGGAGAGCTTTACTCCAAAATAATCATAAGTGGAATAATGTCATTCTAGCAGACTAAATAAATTGGCTGTTGAAGAATAGGAATTTATGTTTGTGCAGAAGGTTCATGTGAGGTTCGTATGACTAACCACCAAAAAGTGCAATTGTATTTATAGAAGGAATTCACTTTTTTTTTATTCTGTGGCATGAATGAAGTTACTGATTGTCTGAGGTCTTGGCCTGTTCAAGTAAGTACACCAACATTGTTCAGTACTGCAGTTTGCACTGGACAGAAGTAGATATTGGAAATTTGAGAATAAGCTCCTTTCCTGAGGGCATTGACTCACCTCTTGATGTCCTCTGGTGTCCAAACCAAATGACTATTTTTACATAACTTGAAAACAGAACACTGGGTCAGCATGTTTTGTGGCAATTTTTGATTATTTTTTAAATTTCAGATTTTTGGCATCTGTGGTGTTTAATTCTCAATCAACCATGTTTACTTGTCATTCTACCACCCATAACTGTAACAATGCTCCCATGTTTTGCTTAGCATTTAGATGGCAAACGTGTGCAGCCAGCTGAAGGGAACACTCCCTGTCTCCCCGTCTCTAGCTGCAGATTGTATCAAGCAACGCAATTGCAAATAAAATGGGCTGGCATTTCAGAACCATCGACAAGGATATCCCAATGTAGGGAGTAATTTTGTGTGCTTGGCAGCTTGGCATCTGGTATTGAACTTTTCCATGACATCCAGTTAGGATTGGTTCTGTGAAGGAATAGCTGGTGGAAGGACTGGCCTTTATGAACAGGACACAACAAAATAGGGGCAGGAATGGGCTACCTTGCCCTCTAGCCTGCCTTGCCATTCATTATGATCTATGGCAGATCCACTCCATGCTGCTTTGACTTTTCTCTGCAAGATCTTCATAGCTCTCAATCCTCTGCCCTTCAAAAATGTATATACCTCCACTTTAAATAGCTATGATCTATCCTCTGCAGCTCTCTGGGGTAGAGAATTTCCAGAAATTCACTACCCAACTGCGAGAAATTTCTACATACCTCAGTTTTAAATGACCAGCCCTATCTCGAAACTATGTCCCCTCTTACGAGATTCTCCCGCTAGTGAAACTATCTTGACGGCTACTTTGTCTAATATCAAAACCAGATCCTGAGGGGGTAAGTTCACCTTCATTCTTCTGAACCCCAAAGAATGCAGACCTAATCTGTCATCATCACATTAAAGCAGAAAATGCTGGGAAACTCAGCAGGTCAGGCAGCATCTGTACAAAGACAAATTATTAATATTTCTGGTCTGAGACTCTTAACAGAAGAGAGAGAAACAAGTTAGTCCAGGGTTAGAATTTCTCTGGAGTGAAATCTTTGTTCCACTCATTGCACTCCTCCCATCTTCCCTGCTACCTGGACTAATTTGTTTCTCTTTTGTGGAAGGGTCTCAAACTTGAAACATTACCATTTTTTCTTTCTACAGATGCTGTCTGACCTGAGTTTTCCCAGCTTTTTCTGTTTTTTTTTGTTGCTTTCAGTGTCCACAGTTTTTATTTTCATTTACGGTTGTCGTCACACCACTTGGTTGTTCTGGGGCTAAATAGCAGGTTACTTGAGATTCTGCATTTAATGTTGCCCGCAATTCTTCCTTTCCATATATTTTCATCCTAATTATTCTTTGTTTGCAGGAGGGGAAAAAAGCACAGCATGATCCTGCGCACACAGCTCTCAGTTAGAGTTCACGCCTGTATTGGTAAGTCCATCTCTTTTCTGGTAATCTGGTGAGTGGATTTCTGGCTAGAATGTTATGACTTCAGTCATGGTGTCAGTGGAATGCGTCAAGTGGGGTTGACTTATGAAGTCTAATGTTTATTGGTGGAATTATACTGGTACCTCTGGTCATGCTTCTCATTGACTGCACAGTGGGGAGGAATTCCACTATTTGTGTTGGAGTTCTAGTCAAAGGTCAGAGTTGAATAGCTATTTTTGGGTAAATTTTCTATTTATCGTGAACTGTGAATGCTTGTATAACTTGGCACAAATTCTTCTCAGGTAGAACATTGAGAACAAGCGCTGGCATGTTTATCTTGTAATGATTAGTCTGTTACTACTGGGAGTATGGAGTGAGTGCAATAATGTTGCTGTGCCTAGATCTGGTGGCACTTTAGAATGCAGTCATCAGTACTGCTTACTCTCAAGACCACACCCTTCTACTATGCAGGGTTTATAACTTTCCCTATTTGTATTGTATTTGCATGCTCCACCAGCCATATAGAGCTAACTGTAGATTTTCAGGCAATGTTTTCAATGCACTATTGACTTCAGAAACTCCTGTTTAATGCAAACATTACAAAACCATGTAAAAAGGAGTATATTAATGCAGCTACAGTGACAGCACTGGAGTTAGGGCTTTTGATTGGGTATCTTTGATACCAGATGGATCAAAGTGGCAGGCAACTATCAGAGATGTACTTTTTGGATAGAAGAATAATGTTTAAGGAAATGAAAAGTGAGGAAAGATGTGAAATGGTAACCTCTTCAGAAGAAGTGAGAACCTCCTTGAAGTGTATATGAAACCTAAATGATAAAATTTGGATAAATTTTACATGCTGTAGGTTCTGCAGGAAATAAACTTTGGGACAAATTCAGAGTAAATGTTGGAGCCAGTTTCAATCAAAAATGATTTATACTGTCATGTGATGCAAGGTTAAGTGCTGGAGGACTGGTCAGCTTTTGGGGTTTGTTTCCTTTATAATGTGTGGATGGTATCTGTATTTGATGCTGGTAAGTGTAACTATGACAATTTGTCTTGCAAAGGAAAAATGTAAATAGGCTGTTAGGAAAGAAAACTTCAAGATGCAGCATGGTTAATGCACTTTATAGGGGCCATGATAGCATTTGTTTGTGATAGCATTTGTGATAGCATGATAGCATTTATAAAGTGTTTGTTTACCCAACCATGCACTTAGTATTGTATGCTAACTCTACATGGAGAAATTGGCCTTGCTGCTTGGCCATGAGCTAATAGTTCCTTTTTGCTATCATGAAGGTAACCGCTGCCCACGGCCCACGCTATTTCTGAGATTTGGGGTTTACCTTTTTATGTTGCAGTTAATGAACTGGTGATCTCATTTTGTTTTGCTAGAAATTTAACTTCTTAAAGTTAAACTTTTGACTTTTTGAGATGCAACTCCTGGTCCATATTTGCACAGCACCAGCTCGGTATTACTTGACGGCATAAACCGAAAACCTGCAGGCTTTGTGGCCTTATTAATGAGTCGAGACCATTCTTAAATGCGGATGTGATTTACATAATGCAACGTTTTGGGAATTTGCAGACATGAGCATGAAAAACTGTGCCCATGAGGCAAAGGTAGCCTCATTCTGTTGAGCATAACGTTTCTGGTCCGTAGTTGGTTGAATTTCATTGTACTCATTGGGAATTTCTCCATTTTTGTGCCTTGCCAAAGAGAACCCTCCTGTTTTTGCATCCCATTATTATCATGTAGGAAAATTTCAGGGGAGTTATACTATAAATTTTTGTTCAAGTACTCTGTTTTGGCTTAAAGTTTAAAAAAATTGCTTAACTGAAGGCTAATTGAATTGCAAAGTTTTAAGTATGCTTTCTTTTTCAGACTTGCTGATGGAGCAGTGTTTTGCATCAGTAAGCTTGATTAACATCTGTCAATGTTTTCAAGCTTCATTCCCTGATTTAAGTTTCCATTTATACTATACTACTTCAAGTTTGCAATGGAAGAAGCTTTGTGAGTGTAGTGAGAAAATTGCAAACTGGCTGGGGTGGTGGAGTTTGGGATCAGGTAACTAATAATTACAGCTCCTTGATTTGCACAAAATTAGAGCTGACATCTAACAGGAGTGTAGTGTATTGAGGTGCCAGATCTTGTTGTTACATATGATACATCGTCTTGGGGATGGTTGACTGCTACAAGCTCCTCTTAACAGAAATTTGTGATAGTGGTTGAAGAGGTTACATTCTCATTTGAAAAGCATGGTTGTTGGTTGAGGAAAGGCCCTTAAGAATTGTTCTTTCAAGGCTATTTGAAGTGGTGAGTAAAGCATAGGATGAATTTTGTATACAGTATTAAAGTAGCCCAAAGCTTGGCAAGGAAGCCAGAAATAACTGGTGAATTTGAAACGCTATATTTTCCTTTTTCTCCTCAACCCTTTTGATTTATTTGTTTTATTCCAGAATCAAAAAGTTAAAAGTATGCTCTGCTCTCTAGAGTCATCTTCCATTGCTGAACACAAGTACTGAACGAGGACTGTCATAAACAACCACCCTTTCACTCTCAACACAGTCGGGCTTAATGACACAGCTTGTGAAAGGGAATTGCAGGTTTCCACCAGAACAGGCACCAGCAATGTCACTGTATCTAAACACAGGAATTATAAAGATTGGCTTGTAGTCAGTGTCACTTTTGCTAGTCTATCCAAGTTGTAACTTCTAATTCTGCCAGTCAGAATCATGTTATTTGATCAGCAGAGCTGCATGTAGTTGCCCTGAACAACTTGCACCTGTTAGAAATTATTAATCTGATGTAATAAAGAATTGTTTTGGCAGATGAAAATGTTGCTGTTCTTCCTCCATCAAATGAAGGAAAGAATTCTGTTGGAGAGGTTAAAAGCTATGCCATCTGCTTTTATGAATGAAGTAAAAGAAGCTATTGCAATTTTTTTTTGACCATGAAGAATTGTGGATTTTAATGGGAATGAATCTCCCTTCTGACAGCCCTGCTTCTCCAATGGCCTGTCACAGAGACATTAGAAATGGGTAAAACTCTTCAATTATTTAGTAGCTGAGGATAAACATTCAATGGACAAAACTTTGTGTTGATATCTGGGTATTGAGGAGGGTAGTAAAGGTTAATCCTGAATATTTTCTCAAGTCCAATCAGGATTGTGGTTTGGGAGGTCCTGGGCAAAACTGAAATGAAAAAGTTCAAGATTGTTCTTTTGGAAATATACTCTCCTGGATTTATTCAGGGCAGTGGATTGGGAGAATGACTCGAGGGCAGTGCTATCTATAATAGAAATTCTGGGTTTCTATGGAAGGATGAACTGGATGCCTCTGCGGAGAAAATGAGAGGGAGATGCAGTCACTCAAAGAAATTAAACAAATGATATTTAAGAAATAAACATGCCCTCTAGGTGACCGCATAAAATATATTGGGTGTTGAGTTAAGAATGATGATTGGTTCTTGCTATAACTGGCTTCTATGTTCCTTAGGTTGGTGTGTCCATCAGAGTTCTAGCCAGTAGAATGTTTTGTATGTCAAGGTGAAGTGATATCAAAGGTCCTGCTTAATTTCCAGAGCAACATTTCAATGTAAAAGTATTACTTGAATTTTCACAATCAAACAATATTTAAATCATCAGCATTGATTAGGACATGCCCAATAGAGCCTCAAAAGGACTAAAATGATTTAAATTAATTTAAGTTGAATGTTAGCAACTCACAAGATGCTGGAGGAACTCAATGGGTCAGGCAGCATCCATGGAGGGAAAATTAAGTCTGCTTAAAAGGTTATGCTTTTAAACTGCCCATGGAGGGCAGTCGATGTTCCAGGTCGAGACCCTTCATCTGGACTTTCATCTTGTGTGGTGTTCTAGATTCCAGCATCTGCTGTCTCTTGTGTCTCCCAAGATGAAGTTAAGCTTATTGTAGTGTGTGACTTCAAATGACTGCTGATCATTTGGAGCTTGAGGTGTCTGGAAAAAATTTGCACTCCATGTGTCAATTGGCAGAATCTTGCTATTCTACCACTAGGCTACGGTAAATTTTGGGTTATGGGTTCCTTCAAATGGATAGACTTGAACTAGTGTGGCAGATTGTTTAATCAACACAATGTCCATAACCACTTAAATTGGTGCTGCTGTTCATATGATGTTGTTTTAATTCTGCCTTGATGGAGTGGAAATCATCCTGGGACCCTAAGCCCTTTGTTCTGAACTGAGATTTAAACCGAAGCTTAAATTTTCATTTGGATTCTGATGTATCTGTGATTTCCCTCAGTCAGGCACTGCAGTTCCAAATAGCTGCGTGACTCTGCAATACTGCGCGTGTTGTCCTTATTTGCAATTTCAATAAAATGTAAAACATGCAAGCAACTGGTTATACTATAAGAGTTACTTAAGGTCATCATTTAATGGATGAATAGAATTTTTTTGGTTTTTCAAAAATGCTTGATTTTATGAAATCTGATCTGTTGTGATGAAAATTTAACAAAAATGGGTTGCAAGAATGACCTTTTCACTTTTGGCTTATTTGATTGGCGTACAAATGATTTTCCATTAGTCCTAAGGAAATGATAGGAATCGCATCTCGGGTGACATTGAGACTTGCCCATTCTCCAGTCATAAACTGTCAATGAACACGGCAGAATTGAAAATAGTCCATCACAAAATATCTGCTTCACAGTGGCAGCTACAGCCTGCATGTCTGTGAAATGATGGAAAGGGTTTATCACCCATATGTCCATTTCTAGCTGAAAAAGAGTCACAAATTTTAAACAATTTGTTTAAAAATGTCATCGTCCCCGAATTCTGTGATAAGAATTCGGGGACGATGACTTTTTAAACCAATTGTTTAAAATTCGGATCTTGGCCCCAAAAGGTAAAGTCTATATCCATCAGAACCTAAATGCATCTGCATCATATTTTCTCAGTTGTTGATGGTGTTGTGCTGAAGGTTTTGAATCGAGTCACCAGCAATACTTTACACATTACGCATCAGAAATAATGAATTTTGAATGGAAAATCACTCTAGCATTCAAGTGGGAACATGTGGATGTGGTTAGCAGTCTAGTTCAACAACATCTGACTTAAAATTTTTTTTTGCAAGTACCTGGAGGATTTGAGGATGACGGCTGTTGCTTTTAAGCTTGTGCTGGTAAAATGTGAGGGGGCACCTTGGATTATTGTACAGCTTCTGATGTCTGGCAGAAATGATTGGTTAGAAAGACATTGTATGATCAAAACCCTTCCTGTTTTCACTTCGCACAACATCAATATCAACTCTCTTAAATGCAAGCCATTGTTCTTGAATGGCCTTTGCCTTTAGGGCTCCTTTGAAGAGCCAGATGCAAACCTACACCTCCTGGAAGAATTAGGTACTAGAGATCAGAAAGGTGACTGTTTAACATGCAGTAAATGACTTAACAGAAATGGCAGAGGTTGGGCCATTGGGAGGGATAATGGCAACCAGTGTTGCCCTATTTGAGATTTTTGAAATTGCTTTGATTGCTTGAAGTAGCCCACTGTGAAGCATTGCAGCAGGAAGTCAGTGCGAGATGTTGTGCCTCATTTGTGCTGTAGCAGCTGCCTATGTCCATGGAATTGTAAATCCTTTGTTCTTTTCACAAAAAAACTTTAAATCATATCTGTTACATCTGATTTATTGATCATGAAGTGGTCAAGCTGCCCATAGGAAGAGACCTATACAATAGCACCGTGTGTATATCTCAGGTTTTTCAACACCAAATTGCATTTCTTTTTCCTCTTGGGACCAGTAGTAATGTAAGTGTGGTTCTTGGCACTACACGTGTTTATTGTCCTTGGCTTTTTGAGTAATTTTAATTTGTTTGTGACTAGCGCTGGTGGGAATTCACTGTGTATTGTCTGTTTTTCAATCCTCTGTTTATGGTTTTGCAAAGGCATAAACAGGTTAGCAATGGGTGATATTAGTTACAAAAAGAGTAATTAAAGGTAACGGATGAAAATTAGTAGATTTGAAGGAAAATGTGGCACTCACCTGAATTCACAACGCATCCTGGGGATAAATTTGTGCATTGGGAGGGGGAATTGGGTAACCTTGCTCTATGAATCACTGTGCCAGAGCTGATATCTTTAAGGCTTAGAAGAATATTTTGGAGAAGAGAGCAACATGGCAACAAAACAGTGGGGAAATGTGTATTTTTGGGGTAATAAATCTGATACGGAGACTGGAAAATACACAGGACTGCAGCAAAGCCATTGATAAAGTACCGGTTGGTGGGAGAGCAGTCTACGTATTGTTTTTTTTGATATCCATGAAGTCCTGTGAAATATAAGGAAATTTTAATGTATTTGAAGAATTACTGTCATTGGAGGTTGGGAAGATGATGAACCATAAATTTCCTGTGAAACGACCATCGGGCTTTGGCATCATAACCAGAAGTTCCTACCTTGCCAACTATTTTTTTGCTCAGCCATATAATCTGCTCTGGGAGACATAAATGCAAGTCTGGTTAGTCGGGGTGTTAAGGAGGAAGAGTGGTGGTGTGAAATATACTGGAAGCATTTTCTCCTTCAGTCAGATGAAGACATTAAAGATGTTTGACTTCTGATGTGATTTTTGACTAGGACACAGATTGTGTTCATTCCAACCAGGGGTTCAACTCACTGTGGAGAAATGAACATCCAGCTTACCCATGCCCCTGTGAAGTTTCAATTTGTGCCCCTGATCAAGCTACTGATAGTGTGCTACTGTAGAACAATGAGTATGCATGAGCTGCAGCAGTCTTGAAAATTCCATTCAGTAAGTCAGCCAGGGACTCTTTAAGCCATTCAAAATTGGTAGAATGACTGGCACAATATTTGCTTTTTAGCCCAGTAACTGGGTCAGTGTAGCCAATTTTTGTTGCGAGCTATGAAGCATCAAGCTAACTGTGGTAATACTCTTCCAAATGTTGCACAATGGTCAAATAAACAAGTTTGCAGATAGATAAATTTATTCATCTACATTTGATCAGTCAATCCTTTGAACCCAGAAGATGAAAAATTACTGTATGCATTTAATTATTGTGGCTTGATTCAAGGACTGGATTGTCTTTGAATGGTTCTGAGGTGAAAAAAGTGGTGCAACTATAACTAATGCCTTTGGGCAATGCTGAACTTTCAACCCCAAATCCTTGCTTGAAGTGTAGTCTTCTCACTACTATTGCCATCATTGATTGGCTCCAAGCTTTGAATTCTTGCCTTAATGTTTGCTTTAAATGGACAGCAAGAATTGCTATTAAAAGCATGACCTTTTATAACTGATGTAGTTTTGCAATAAACAAAGTTTGATCAACAATAAATACACCAAAGAATGTTCAGATGTTGTTTATATAATTTTCAATGTATTTGGATTAAAGATATTAGTGTCCTAATTCAAAAAAATGTATTTGTTCAAATGAATAACCAAACTGATAATCAAGGAAGTTTATTCTCTATAAATCTGTTCTGACATCAATCCATTATAAATGGGGCTTTGACTCCCTTGCAGTGAATGTGTAGCTTCCATTTCATTTGTGCTCTTTTATGCATTTGCATGCATGTTTATCCACGGCCTCCTCTACTGTCACATTGAGGCCTGACACTGGTTGGAGGAACAACACCTCAATATTCTGCCTTGGGAGTCTCCAGCCTGACGGCCTCACATCGATTTCTCTAACTTCAGGTAACTCCGCCCCTCTTTTTTCCCCTCCCCTTCTGTTTTCCCCCCCCCCCTTTTGTCTTCCCTCATTCCTGTGGGCCCCTCACGCTTTCTCTTTCCCCTCCCCCACCTTCATGACCTGCCCATTTATTCCCCACCTCCTCCCCTTTTTTGTTCCCCATGGTCAACCGCCCTCTCCTACCAGATTCAGTCTTCAGCCCTTTGCCTCTTCTACCTATCACCTCTCAGCTTCTTGCATCACTCCCTTTCATATCCACCTTTCCCCACCCCCCCCACCTTCCCCCTATCACCTGCCAGCTTGTGCTCCTCCCTCTCCCCCCCATCACCTTATTCTGGCTTCTGCCCTCTTCCTTTCCATCTCAACCTGAAACCTCAACTGTTTATTTCCCACCATAGATGCTGACTGACCTGCTAAGTTCCTCCAGCATTTAGTGTGTGTTGTCAAAATGCATTGGCTTGATGTGCAAGCTCTTGTGAACAACCACAGTGGTTAAAAATAGATTGGTAGCAGGCTATGATTTTCAATTGTGTTAAAAGATAATTCTCTGCATAAATTTGAATTTGCTGTTGAAGAAAGTAGCTTGGCTGCCTGCCTCTAGAGCTGACCATTATTTCCAGCATGTTTCTGGGTACAGACTTTGACTCCCAGTTCCCCTAAGTGTAAAATGGCAGATATTGGAAATCTGAAATACAAACAAAATATTATAAACACTCGGCAAGCTAGGCAGTATCTGTGAAAAGAGGAATTGTATTAACATTGTCAGATCAAAGAGCATTCCAGCTTTTTTTATCTCCCCTTTTAAAAGTATATTCCGAGATGGTATTCGGGTTTTTCATGTCGGTTTAAGAACCTGATGGCACTGGGAAGAAGCTATTAATAAACCTTGACGGTGGGGGCTTCAGGCTGCTGTACCTCCTGCCTGATGGTAGCAATGAGAAGAGGGCATGGTCTGGATGGTGGGGGGTCCTTAATGATCGACCTTCCTGAGACACTGCCTCTTGTAGTTGTCCTCTGATAGCAAGAGCTGTACCCATGATGGAACTGGCTGAGTCCACCACTCTTTGTAGCCTCTTGCATTCCTGTGCATTGGAATTTCCATACCAGGCCATGATGCACCAGTCTGAATGCTATCCACTGTATGTCTGTAAGAGTCTTCGATGACGTGCTGAATCTGCTCCTCCTCCTGAGAAAGTAGAGTCATTGGCACGCCTTTAGGAATGTTTTGTTTTGTTTTCTGGGTCAGGAATTGTTGATTAATATCTCGTGCTTTTAATTTGGAATGTGATATGTTTCGGTTACAAGTTACCAAAACTCATGCACTAAACC
The DNA here is from genome assembly GCF_009764475.1 of Pristis pectinata. NCBI lineage: Eukaryota > Metazoa > Chordata > Chondrichthyes > Rhinopristiformes > Pristidae > Pristis > Pristis pectinata. The sequence continues at coordinate 90,243,881 of NC_067409.1, forward strand.
TAATGATATTTTTGACATTTTAAGATACATTTGTTAAATGTAGTTATCTTAACTTTCAGATAATTTACAGGTTCTGAAACCCTACTGTTATTAGTTGCCTTAATTATCATAAATATCTAGAAATTCGTTGACTGTTCTAATGGTGTATTGAGTTGGTTGCAGTGTCTTACACAGTTGGCTGTTTTGGTTGTAAGCTCTCTGGGTGGAAAATTCAGTAGCCCCAAAGCATTGGCCTTGTACTGGAAAAGGCCTTGTGCTGCATGTTAAAAGACCTGCTATTTGTCTCTTGCCCCATTTGGGTAACCAACAAAACAAGTTGTGTAGGTAAACTATCTGTGACCCTGGATTTCCCCCTGCCCGGTTCATCCCAAAGAGCAGGCGAGAACTTGCTGTGAATATGAGATGGCTGAGCATCTATAATCAGAAGAGGATTCTCAGTAAGATGACAACTAGCTGTCATTGAACTTTGTCTGTCTGAAGTTGAGCCTGGGGATACATTTCCCTGACCCATACTCCTGAGGAGAGGTTCTCCTCCCCTTAAACCTCAAACCTATTACAAGACAAGCTGATCTGGAGGCTGAAATTGGAGCTAGGCAGCATGTGGGTCAATTAACTTTCGTCTCCCAAAAGCCTGATCAAAGAGTTTCAAGGCACATCTGTCCTCTAGAAATCTACCAATGCTGTTAAATTTTTCAGAGCTGGAAACCTGGGCCTGTTGTGAAAGATAGCTACTGTAGGGAGAGGGATTGAAACTGCTGGATTCGGCTCAACAAAGCATAATAGCAAGTTTTATTATAGTTTCAAGTATGGTGCAGCATGGCTTTACCTTCCCTCAGGGAGTTAACTGTAGTGCTGAGTATTTCCATATGAACCCTCTTGTTTTAATAATGTGCTTGTAGCCCAGTATTTGAAGTTGAAGCTCGCATGGTTTCAAAGAATAACAGATAGGAATAGCTTGGAGGAAAGATGCTGGTTTATGTTTCCACAAACTACATTGGTTATATTTGCTCCAATTACTTGAGAGAGGCTGATTTAAAGTTGTAATATTACAATCAATAAAACTAAAGCACTGAGACCAAACTGCCTGCAATATTAACAGATGATTGCTAAACACCATATATATTTTGAAGAATCATTTATTCATTGAGTTTACAACCCATTAAAACCTTTGGGATGTCATTCAAAAATCTTAGGAATTGCATTATTTCTTTCTTTTTGAAGTGATCTTTTGCCCTTTTATCATTTTCTTTCCTTCTTGCTTCTTCTCTACTTCAGAACCTCTGCATCCAAGTTTGAGTTCCAGAGAATGTCTCAGTCCAGCTTGTCTATCAGATTTATTTCATGCAAACCAACTCACACCTCTTGCTTCCTCTTCAATGTATTTATGCCTTTCATTTTAACTAACTTTTTGTAAAAGCAAGTTCCATGTTCTTGGCCCCATTGAGTGAAAAGAAATGTTCATTGAATTTTCTGTGGAGTTATTTGGTGCTGACCTTTATTTCTGGCAGTCAGTGGACAGAGAAATTAAGTTAACATTTCAGGTCATTGACACTTTATCAAACTTGGAGCTTTGCAAGCTCATAAGCCTTGAATTCAAAAGAGACTGCAGATGTCTGAATCTGGAACAAAAAAAACAAAACACTGGAAGAACTTGGTGGGTCAAGCAGCACCTGTGGAGGCAAAAGGTGTAAGCTGATATCTTGGGTTGAGACCCTGCATCAGGACTGAGGGAAGAGGAAAAAAAATTGCCAATATAGAGAAGTATGGCGGGGGGGGGGGGGGGGTCAGATGGAGGCTGGTAGGTGATGGGTGGAACTGATGGGCAGATGGAACCAGGATGGGATGGGAGAGGTGAACAAAGGGAGAAGAAAATGAGGTGGAAAAGTGAGTGTGTGGGAGGAGAACGCCAGGGATGCAGATGACCTGAAATTGGAAGATTCACTGTTCATACATTGGGTTGTAAGCTACCTGAGCAGAATACAGGATGTTCTTCTTCTCATTTGCATTTGGTCTCTGTAGCAATGAAGAATGTTGAGGATAGACAGGTCGGAGCAGGAAGGAGAGTTAAAATGACATGCAACTGGAAGCTGTTAATGGCCATTACAGATGCAATGCAGGTGATCTGCAAAATGGTTGCCTTGTCTACGCTTGGCATAAATGTAGAGGAGGCCACATCGCGAGCAACAATGGCCTACTGCATTTGGTAGGGAAGGTACAGGTGAATCTCTGCCTCGACTGGAAGTACTATTTAGGTCCCTAGATGGTTGTGAGGGGAGGAGGTGAAGGGATAATTATCACACCTCCTATGATTCCAGGGGATGGGGAGGGATGAGTGGACCAGGGAGTCAAAAAGCGAGTGGTCCCTGCAAGAAGCAGAATGGGGCAGGGTAAAGAGAGGAAGATGTGATGGTAAAGCAACTACAGAGGAGGAACTTTTTTTTTACTTGTGAAGAAACTAATTCTTTTTGAAAAGTGATTATGATGGGTTTTCCCTTCATTACTTAATTCTTTTAGAAAAAAGTTTGAGAATTGATGTCAATAGATACGCAAGTCAATAAACTATCCATCAAAAATAAAAAGCTTTGCATTGATATCACCCTTTTTGCAATCTTAGGACATCCATCTTTAAGTGGTTCTCATCTCCATGAACTCTTGTAATATTGGGTCCTGTGATCTCGGGGGAAATTTAGTGACTTAGCTCCCCTACAATCCAATGTGAATATGCAGCCAATGGGGAAAATACTGTATCAAAGCAATCAGACTCCTTTCAAGTGGGATCTGACAAGGTAGTCAAGAAATGATTTTGTGGAATGTTATGACAATAAAATGATCCTTGTGCTATTTTTTTAAAAAAAAGCAATCACTGTAATTGCCTTGTTTGTGCTGGGAAGATTTTCTTCCTTGATCCTTTTGAGAATGGAATTTACAGCTACTTTCAAAGCTAAGATCTTGTAATGATTGATAAATAGAAACTCAGCCTCCAGGTAGTCTATTACAAAGAAGTGTTGTCACAGAACTTGAATGTGCTATCTTTCTATTCTCCAGATAGATGGATTTTACACTTGGAGCAATCTTTAAATTATTAAATTATCACCCATCCAAGGCTGGGGGTATTTTCAATGGAAGGAACTTCCCATAAATATGTTTTAACTCTGAGCTTGCCTGGTGCTCCTGATAGTTCCAGCTTTTTGATGTTTTCCGGATTATGAATAACAGGAGGGGTGTTATGTTTAACACACTTAAACTAGATGTATTTGCTCCTTCTTTCCCTTTCTCATAATTTTTTTCACTCTTCTTCCCACTGTCCCCCACAACTCTTCCCCAATGGAATACCACCATATGCTCTGCTATTTTATGCCAAGATTTTGATTCTCCGTGGAAGATGTAGTAGTTTTCAGAAAGATATTTAACCAGATAAGTTATTTATCCTAACTTTCAGGACTGAGTTTCAGGGTTTATCAGTGTTGGCGATCCTAAAAATTTCTCTATATTAGCATTTACTTTGTAATCAATATCCAATAAGGTAACACAATGCTTCTTGCAAGATTTGATCTCTGATGCTGTTATCAAAATGACTTGCTGGGCAACATTGCGAATGCACTTGCAATGAATGACACTGGAGAACCTTAGATCAGTAAAACTCATTCTGTCCTAAAGTTGCTTATAATTTTAAAATACTAATTGAGTCTATTACTTGGTGTTTTGTACCACTAGAGTCTGTATGTTCCACTGCTGCAATGTGTATGTTCATATCAAAGGTGTGATGATCAGACTTTTTCTTTGTACATACATACATGACCACAGACTCAATTATGTTTCTGCTTTTCCGGCACCTTTTATTATTTGTGTTTCCATTGTAAGATATGGCTTGTTCTGCTTGGCAACTGCATGCACATCCCATTGGTCCTGCTTCACTACACAGAGGCCTTGTCCAATCTGGAACCATTTTAAAAAGTTTGCACTGATGATATGGTAAGTCAAATCAAGACAGTGAGCACAAGGGTCCATGACAAGGAATAATTAGTACCCGTTGCTAATTGCCTTGTCGCAGGTCTTCCTTCCTCTATTACAGGTTCATGTGGGAATTTCAATCACATGGGGTGTTCTGATTCAATTCATGGAGCTGGTGGGCTGAACAGATTTTTGAATCAAGCTCAACTTGGGTTGGGACCTTCCTTGAACAACTTGCTTGTCTGTAATTTGTTGGTTGGTTGATTCTCTCCTCTAGCTTTGGGTAGTAATCGACCAAACAGACCGCAGCACGGTTATTTAGTACTGGAATGCTCAGCTGACTTGAATGTGGATTCAGTTGGGAGATGAAGCTCTGACTTGAGTGCTCTCCTTAACATATTTGCTTTTTTATCAGGTGTTTTGATTGGGATATAAACTTGTACTTGATTACCTGGCCTCTTGCACAAAAGTGTTGTAGTTACAAAGATTTAATGGAGCTTAGCAACACACTGGGTTTGTGCCTCGGCATGTTGCCTTGTTGGGGAGATCAAAATACTATCCTTGTGATGCCAATGTATTAAATCTTAAAAACTGAAAATGTTGGAAAAACTTAGTTGGTTGGGTAGGATCCATAGAGAGCAAATTGGAGAACCAGACATATGTTTGTGTTAACAAACTTAAATAATTTTTGGTTTTCTGTAGCTGCAGAACTTTGTGTTTTTAAATCTGGTTGCTGGGGATATATGACAATAAAATGGATAGTTCACTTTGACCTGTCCCTGTCTGAGAAAAGTGCCCAGCCATTGCTTTGAATTTTCATTCAGCAGCTTTGCCAAAATTTGAAAATCCTTGGCCAGTGAATCCAGGACACAAACCTGATGTCGTCTTGGATTGTTGCTGCAATTCATCTTCTTATCCTTGTCCTTGAAGAAATCAGCTGTTGCTCTACCTTGCAAGGCAGGGGGAGACGTATCATTTGCTGTAATATGGGGAGTATATTTGGGAAGGTGTCTTGTGCAAATGGTTTGCTCATTAGTTTCAAAGCCAAGTGTGTATATCACTGATAACATTTTAAAGTTGACTTTATTTCGGTTATTCTTCAGATAAGATAAAGCAGTAACGTGCTCGTAGGTTGGAATGTGAGGGGGGTGATCAACCACTTTTTTTTGTTTGTAGCTTTGTCACATATGGCAATTAAAAGCTGGAAATCTTTCAGTTTGCCAAACTGTGAATTAATGATAGATTCTAAACTTGATTAGAGAACCGTCTAAAAAAAAATGCATTGTAGTGCCTTTCACAATCTCTGGCTGTTTTTAAGTACTTAAAACCAACATTTTTGTTTTGAATGAAACTATAACAGGGAGTCAATTTGCATTTAGTTCGATCTAGCCAACCCCAGGTGAACTATCCTTGAGTAAACATTGACCAGTAGAATTCCCTTTCCTTTTGATTTCTTATCTACTTTCTTTAGCTCTTGTGTTTTTTAAACAATACGCTGAGTGACAGACTACCATAACAATTGAAGAGGGTACAATGCCTCCTAAATTTCTTTCCTCAATAAACTGTTAAACTGCTGATGTACTATTTCTGCTCATTGCAGTAGAATATAGTCACTGTTACCCAGTAATTGTTTTTCAATTAGATTAAGTATCATAAAGGCAAAAGGATTACAACACCAATCGTTAACATCAAGCCTAGAGTGAGAGGTTGATTTGCATTCTGGTTATTGCCAATAAGGTCATCTCCCAATGACCCACTAATTACAGTGAGAGTTGGGGAAATGGTGTTGATCAACTGAGGTCAATGCAGATTTCTGGGCAATACAGTGACATGCTTAAATTTATAATATAACTGTTGGGGGGTAGATAGTAGCAATGGAATAAATTGAGGTCTCTGGTTCTGAATACAGGATTAAATTTAACAGGATTTAGAGCTGGGGTTAAGGAGAATTTTGCTTGTATTCAGGCTGTGAATTTCAGTTGAGACAGGAGACTGCAGATGCTGGAATCTGAAGCAACGAACAATCTGCTGGAGGAACTCAGTGGGTCTAGCAGCATCCCACAGATGCTGCTCGACCTGCTGAGTTCTTCCAGCAGATTTTGTTGCTGTGAATTTCAGTTCCTGCTTGAATAGTTAAATCAAACTATGTGAAAATAATGAAGATTGGATATATTATGCAAACAAGGTGGGTGAATATGATGGGGTTGAATGGCAGAAGTGGCTCAGTTTTGATTGACCAGCTAGAATTCCTACAAGTTCCAACCTACCATGCATGTGTCTGTAAAACGTCAAAGAATGGGCTATTTAAGAAAGGTAGGTCAGAGTGTGTGAAGCAAAACCCAAGTCATGCAGCTTTTTAAAGCCAAGAAGCAAAACTCCATGGAGATGAAGACGAGTATCAGCAAGGATACTTGTTTCCATCCTCTCCCATCACTTCCAGCATCCAGTCACACTGGCAGAAACATGACCCTTGTGGCTGAAAATGTTGTGCATATTGTGGTATAATGGTTATAGAGATCACACATCCTGGGTTACGTGCTGAGAACTGCAAGAACTTGCAACATGTAAATAGGGAAGGATATGTTGAAACCAACAATGTAAGTTTCAGTATGTTGTGGGGTCTGAGAATGCTGTTCCATGAATCTTTCACTTCAAGTTCTCACTCTTTATGCAATTTTCGCAGCTAGTTGTCCTACAGTGCTGTCATAGTGTAAAAAAGTGTGGGGCAACTCCTAGGTCAGTTTTTCAAGTATGAGGTGGTTGAGTTGCAAAAATGGAGGCGGTTGGGGGTGGTTAAGTGTGAAGGAAGCAAAATCCAAGTCCCACAGCTCTTTAACCAAGTAACTCCATGGTGATGGGTAGAAGTATCAGCATGGAGGGGTTATTCTCAAAGGTGCCTTTAAGTAACTGCTAAAGGGCCAGTATTTCCATGGTAAAGACCCAAGCACCTTTTTTTTTAAAAAGAAACAAAAGTCTTTGCAAAAACTCCAAACAGGCAGCATGATTTGGTTTTGAAAATTGTCTTAACCCTGTGCCAAACAGCATTGCGCCCATCCCCTGTGTCTAAGTGCCATAAGAAACTTTGACTCCTGACGTTTCAGAATTTTTGTTTATCCTAATTCTATTTTAACAGCATAAGAAAAACTAACCTTTGCAACTTCCCCCAAATGACATAATTGTACAACATTCAAAATTTATCTTTAGTAAGATTTTCAACTTCATTGATCTGAAAACGGCATTCAGAACAGCCAAACTTTCTTCACAAGCAATTTTTTTCCCCTAAAACTGTTATTTAAAGGGGTAACCTTCAGCCTGCATTATGTCCTTATTCATGTGCCCTCCTAAAATCCTAAATACCATCTTGTGTGCCAGAATGTTTTGCCGTGGAGGTCAAGATCATGTCCTCTCTCATCTTCTTCTACCATCAGGATGATTACACACGTCTGCTTCCATTCTTTGCCACCTCTTGCGGTTTCCTCCTTCCTGCATTAGAGAGATCACCCAGGTGCCCTCCATGTAGAAAGGATGACAGACCTGCATGGTGACTTCCTGCTAGAAGCACCTGGCTGTAGCCCTGGATCTCCAGGTACAAAGGATATGCCTTGACCAGGACCTGTTCTTCACCAGTTTATCCAGGTTCCTCAGATCTGTTGGGAGCACTCTATGAATCCCCTGCCATTGCTTGCTGCTTCCAGTCATCCAGAGCAATGCTCCCTTGTAGCTGAATATGTTGCGTATATCCTGGTGTATTTCTTTTGAGTTGGCTGCAGAGATTACACCTCCTGGGCTACATGCTGAGGACTGCAAGAACTTGCAATATGTCAATAGGGAAGGCAGTGCTGAAACTGATACTGTCATTTTCAGTCTGAAATTACCTGTGGGATCTGAGAATGCTGTTCTGTGAATCTCTCAGTTTAAGTTCTTGCTCTTTATTGCAACTCTTTAGATGGGTTTAGGGTGTCTGGCAGTATTGTTTGAATATCACTTGTGGGCCAGCTTTTATATTTGGTGGGGGGGAGGGGGGGAAGAGTTGCAGAAATGGAGGAGGGTGGGGATGTAGCCAGCTAACAAATGGATGCAGAGGTGGGAAAGGTGGAATACTGGGAGTGAAGTTTGTAATTACATTTAATAATAGTCCTAGGTATCATCTGGAATTTTCAATTCTGAAATGAAATTGTAACAGAGAAATTGGACACTTAGTGCAACCAGTCTGTGCTGATGTTTATTAACGTTTCAGAGTTTATCTGAAAACTAACTCTGTTTTCATCTTGCATTTCCCAAGCTAAATTTAAAATGATCTTAAGTGAATGTGAAGACTGACAAGTGTTTGCTTTTTCACAAACTTAAGGATCCAATATTACATTAACCTATCAGGGGGAGTTTGAACTGAGTTATTACAGTGATTTCAAGACCAGTCTGTTTCAAAACTTCCTATTATGGTAACTTGCCTTTTTTGTTTTAAGGCTGGTTGTTTTGAGTACCCTGATAACTTGGCAGGTCACTCGCTGGAAAAAAAAACTAGGAAGGTGTGTAGTCTGATCCACTATGTGCAGAATTAGGTATGGGCTAGTTTAGGAGTGGAGTTGCTGAGTATGTCAGGGCAGAGGTGAGAATCTGCTCCAATTCCAGTTTGTGAACATTATTATCTCTTACACCTATGCACTTGTGTTTGAGATTTAAACAGATGGGAATCAGATTGGATTTGTGACACCCCAGTGCCCGGGAACTCCAATTTGACCATGTTTGGAGGATAACTTTAACTGGATAAATAGTATGCAAATATGCACCTTGACCATTTTAATGGTTACTGATTTTTTTGGTGCGGTGGGAGGGGTGGAAGAGTGAAGGCTTACATGTCTCTGTTGCCCATCCATCCCCTTGGCATTCCCACATGGTGAAATAGTCCACCAGTTGTTGTGAAATGGCTGCTTGAATGGGAGAGGCTGACACTTCTGCATGATAACCCAACAAGTTTCAATGCTGGACGAATTTCTTTAAAAAAAATTTGGTAAATTGGTATTTGTGGACAGTTTCTCCAAGGTCAGTGATTGGTCCATTTAATGAGCTGTGGGCTCTTGTTCTTTTGAACATACTAAATGTAAATACTAAGTAAAAGTTAAGAGCAAAAAGTAGGTGGAAAGAAATTATGAAGCTTCAGTGCATCACCTAGCCCCATTTTGCCCAACTGTTGCTCAGCGTCACGATTGCAAACTTTTTCTGGGTCAAGACCATTTCAGTTTATCCAGTGAGGAAAAAAATAGAATTTATAGTGTTTGTATGACTGCACTATTGTATTGTTAACTTGAAGACAACAAAATAGAGGTAAAAGAGATCAAGGTGACGGCTTGAAGGCAGTGATTGTGCAAGAGACTGTTGCTGGTGCTAAATTTGCCACAGAGCTGAGCCAAGTAAGCAAGCTCCTGGTGGAGTGCAAGAGTTTGGGATATCAGAGACTTTGTTTAAAACTGGCTATCAAGAGATAACATCAAAAGTACTGCCAAATAAAGTGGCTACAAGTTATCAAGGGAAACTGTTCCATGAGGTCTGAAGAATGTCAGGACAACACACAGTTGATTTGAAGCAAGAGTTTTCTTAAGCATCATTGAAAACCCACCCAAAAAGCTGATCCAACTATAACTACAGCTCATTTTATAAACCACACGTGTGTGTATATGGAGTGATAAATGTTTTTCTTTAAATAAACACTCTGGATGGCTGTCTGGAGTCACTGAGATCAACTCAAGCTGACTAGGTTCGAGGTTTTGATATGAGTCTCACTTACGGGCAAGCCTGCCATGAAAAGATAGTAGGGTTTACAAGAGGCCATCAAGTAAATGACAAGACTAGTCAATATTAGTTTGACTGCATATCAGCCTTGCGGTTAATTGCAGTGACAGTGTAGGTAAGTGAGGCAGAAACAAGGCAAGGCCATTCAAACCCAGAACAAAGGAAAAAGAATAGTTAATTCAGGCTGCGAGTCTGTTGTTCTATCCAGTTAGCTAATGTCAATCTCTTCTTTGATTCCATTCATGCCTTTGTTTGCAATTCCTCAGTACTGTTACCTCAAAATCCTAAAACTGTTGGTTTGGAAATGTTCAATTGTCTTGGTATCCATGGCCTTGATAGTGGTGAATGATGGCAAGTATAGGGGTGTGTGTGTGTGTTGCTCTAAGCCTTGCTGTCATTCCACTTGAAATGCATATGGAACCTTTTACTTCTGACAATGCCTGGGTGGAAAATGTTATGCATGGAAAAGGTTCTACAAATATTTTCAAATTAATTTTCAAAGTGTAATATTTAAATTGGATAGATTGATCAAACAGTAATAATTGGAGCTTAACCACACCCTCACTGCTGCTTTTAAAATGCCTATCAACGAAAGGAATTTCAGTGCCTGTGTAGTGAAATTTGGGGAAATGTACTGAACGCCTCATAATTCTTGGTATTCCTGGGATTAACCAAATAAAATGTGTGCAAATGGATCAACTCTCCAATTTGAAATGGCAACAGTGGAAGGTGAGAGGAAATGTGACTCTGACCTTTAAAACTCAAGCCTAGGAATAAGTACTAAGCATATGGAGTTCCTATTTATTCAGGGCGAGGTGCCAGAGACCTATTTGTCAAACCTAATGGGATATTTTTGCTCTGGTGAAGCTTTAACTTGTTCATCCATATCATAAAAAGTGCTTTTTTTTTAATAGATTGATGGGTGATTTTGTTTTTAAATAGCTTCACCACATGGTCCAAATAAGTGAGCACTTTCTTTTTAAGGCTTATGGTATTCTTTAAGTTCTGGGTTTGTTAGGGGCTGCTGTTATATTTCATTAAGTCAGGTTGTCAGTGGAAGCCATTTGGAATGTGACATTTGCTGTGTTACCCAACATCTTGTTGGAAGGCAAACTAACTGTGGTGAGAGGCCCTTGACAAGGAGAGGTGCAACCAGAAAGATTGGAATTTCAAGTCACAAAGCTCAAATTTACTTGGATGACTTGGTGTGTTTTATTAATTCCTGTCTGTATTATTAGCTGGAGCACACAGAGGCTTTGAACATTCAAGTGTGTCTCAATATTCTCGACACGAACCTGCTCACCGTTCTTCCAGCTGTTAGAAACTCCCATTGGTTAAGCACAGTAATCATGAAGTTATGGTTCTGCATATCTTCTTTCTGTGAATGGTAGTGTACACCTGTAGTAAGACTTTGAAGCTGATCACACTACTCAGCGGGTTAATTTGCTTAGTGCAATGCAAATGCATGACAGATTTATTTTGTTAAGAGAGCAGCATGGTGCTGCAGAAGTTTGTGTTGCTGCCTTTCAGCTCCAGGAACCTGACCAGGTGCTGTCTGCAAATATTTTGCAGGTGCTTTCTATGTCCAGGTGAGTTTCTGTCCAGGTGAGTTTCTGCCGAGTGCTTGGGTTTCCTCCTGCATCCTAATGACCAGCTGGTAGGTTAATTGGCCAGTGTAAGTTAGTCCTAAGTAGTTTAAAAAGTGGGAGCGTGTGAGAGAGAATAAGTTGGAGGAATACAGGGAAATAAGAGGGGAATGTTATTGCTGTGCTGGGACTGAGCACAGACCTGCAGGGGCAGAATGGCCTCCTGTGTCATTAGTAAGTCATTGGAGAAATGGATCTGAACTTAAGTTAATGAGACAGGGATACTTGCCCAGTTTTCATAGTAAAGATTGGTTAATATAGCTGTATGTTAGAATGCCTTTTTATTTTTCAATGGTAGCTGTTGGATTTTTGTCTCACGTGAGTCAAAAAAAATTCATTGTTAATCAGAATTCATTAGTTGAAAACATTTTAAAATGGAGCACATGACCCACGAAGATTGAGTTTGTATTTTTCTGTTTGCTTCTATAAATGTAACTGCCAAATGATATGAAGTAGATGAGATTTTTTGTTATTTATGTATATTTGCTGTTAATTGACAGTTAATTGTATAAATGCTTTGGTATATTGCTACTGATAAATTCTTTGCATCCTCAACATCCAATTTTTATGCTATCCTGAAAATTGAAATAAATGCCAATAAACATTGATTCTGTCAAAATTATTCAAAGAAAATAAAAATAATTTTTTCTACAAGTCTATATATTGGCCAAGTTGTACTTTTTGTTTTAAAATAAAAGGCAAACTGTTTTATGGGTGGTGCACAATTTTTACTTAAGATTGTGGTGGAATCATTTTAATCTCCATACTTTCACCTTTGAGTTCATATTGAGGAAATGCATTTTTAAATGTTATAAAGTGTATGACCCTATACAGGCTTGAGGTTTCAATTGCTGTTATGTATTTTAATGATATGGAAACTTTGGGACTTTGAATCGTGTTCATTTAAAAAAAACAACTGTGTACGTTTGAGTGATAGACTCTCACACTTTGAAATTACCATAGTTTTGAGGGACAGAGGATTTCATGAGTTGGAGTTCCCAAGGGTCGTCTACCAATCAGTTTTAAGATCAATTGGAGAATAGCCCATTCCTATTGAATGTGCGGGCCTATTGTTCGTACCAGTGATGGGCTCCATAGCAACAACAGTAATCACTGGAGGTTAGCATGATGCTCTTCACATATGCTAATATCAGAATTCCAGCACAGAGCAAACATACAAAGGTCAGTTGTCTGAAATATCTCAAAAATTGCCTCTTCCTACCCACCCCCCCCCTCCTCCAACTTTTTCCACTGAACAAACTGAATTGAATGAGATCTTCATTTCTGGGACCAGCTCGTCCTGATCTCAACTTGTTCGTGCAGTGGGTTCAGTTTTGTTATCCCTAATCAGCTCGGTGCATAAATAGGCACATCTTGAAACTTGTCTGTTTCAGTGAAGGTGACTTAATAACACCAAGCTTTTTGTTGCTGGTCAGGTCTCTGAATACCATGGCAACATATGAGGGTCACTGCTCTTTCAAATTGTATATTAATGACCTGGCTATACAGGATGTGATTTCAAAGTTTGTGACATGGTGGCACAGCAGTCAGTGTTGCTGCCTCAAGGAGCTGGGTATGATCCTGACCTTGGGTGCTGTCTGTGTTCATTTAATGTATTCTTCCCATTACTGTGGAGGTTTCTATCCAGTGCTCTGGTGTCCTCCTACATTCCATGGATTTGCTGGTAGGTTAACTGGTGATTGTAAATTACCCCTTGGTCTCAGTAAGTGGAAAAGAATCAAAGGGGAAGTTGAAAGGTGTGTGAGAATAAGATTCAGGCTTGCAGGGAAATCGGGGGGGGGGGGGGGGGGGGGTGGCAATGGAAATGAGGGGTCTGCTCTGTTGGGAGCTGGCATGGACCAGATGGGCCAAATGGCTGCCTCGTGTATCATAAATGGTAAGTGACTTGTGTTGGAAATGGGGAGGAGAATTGAGATTTTAAAAGGATAGAGATGATTGAGCCAGTGGCAGCTTACATTAGAGAGAAGTGTGAAGTGATCCATCTTGGTGGGAAGCATGAGGGAAGGTATTATAACTAAATGATACACTTTTAAAGGGAGTACAGGAAATGAGTGGACTGCATGCACACATGAAGATGGCCAGAAGTTGAAAGAGCTGAGGAATGCAACTAATTTGGCGGCACCTGTGGAGCAAGCATGATGGATTGAATGGCTTTCTAAACTGATCTTTTCCGATCGTCATCCCAGGAGATGTCAAACACAGACTACGGACATGAGTAGTGATGCAGAATATTGCCATTTATACCATCTATGCTTATTCTGGGTAGTGCCTTAATTGGGGAAATGCCACCTGCCATTTGCCACTCAGCTACAAAGGTGCTATTAACACTTACTATTACCAGCTATTTCTGGTAATCCAGTAATCTCTTAGCAGTTTGCTAAAACCAGTTAAGTGCTCCAGCTATTAATTTGGAGTACAGAACGCCTCAACACAATACACCCATTTAACTGGTTTTAACAACCCAGAAATGACAGATTATAATTGCTTGATGGCTCCACTTTCTAATTGCCTCCTATAATTGTTAGCTGTTTTCACTGTTAATTGAAGCTTCAATCAGCTGTTGGCTAAATATAGGTGATCTGTCTGTCTCCATTTAAATAAATCACTTGATTTTTAAATTGATTTAGCATCATGCAATTCCTTATCACTTTAAACTAACATTAGGGATCCTAGGTATTTACCACCTCCAATATCTATGGTTTCGTATGTCCTCTGGGATCTGATGTGACATTTAAATATGCATGAGTCAGCAGCACGTCAGAAGGTTGTGGTTTACAGTCCCATTCCACGCAAGTACGACCTAGGCAGAGAGTTTGGGACAGTACAAAGGCTATGCAGCCCTGTCAGAGGTGCTATCTTTGCTGGTGAAGCGTTTAACAGCGGTATCATCTGCTCGCTTGGGTAGATGTTCTTCTAAAATCCAAGAAAACTATCTTCAGGGGAGACCTGATAGAAGTTCATAAAATTTATGAGAGGCGTTGATAGACAACTGGTGTCTTTTTTCCCAGGGTTAAAATATCTAATACCAGAGAGCATGCATTTAAGGTGTGGTGGGGGGTTTAAAGGAGATGTGCAGAGCAAGTTTTTACACCGGGTGGTGGGTGCCTGGAATGCGCTGCCAGGGGTGGTGGTTGAGGCAGATACAATAGAGGTGTACTGTCTCTGCATACTCATGTACTCTTTGATAAGTACATGAATATGCAGTGAATGGAGGGATATGGATCATGTGCAGGCAGAAGGGATTAGTTTAATTAGGCATCGTTAGTTTAATTTGGCAGAACATTGTGGACCAAAGGGCCTGTTCCTGTGCTGTACTGTTCCATGTTCTAAAACTTGGGGGCATCCCTGGTGCTCTTGTCGATACTCGGTTAACATCAATTAAACCTATTATCTGTTGTTATCTTGATATTTTTGAGGGTTTGCTATGAGTAAATTGGCTGCTGTGTTTCCAACGTGATGGTGACTACACTTCAACTGTTCTTCAGTAGCTGCAGATCACCTTGTTCTATAAGGGATGTGAAAATCGGTTCACTTTCTACACCACATCTTACTAGTGTGATGTGTAATCATGGCCTTTGACCAGTGCCCTTTGTGAATGTCTTAGCTCACTGTGAATATGAAGCTTAATGATGTAAACAAATATTGAAGCACTGAACAGGGTGGGAGAACAGGAAATTTTGTGTTTTAAATGGAAACGACTCCAGTAATAACTCCAATGAGCAGCATCAAGTAAATTCTACCGGTTCACAAAGTCATAAAGAAGTGACTTCCTAATTGTCTTTTATTTTTTTAAAATTCCCACTGAGTTATGTTTTTAAGAAACCAAAACTAAACCTAATTTGCAACTCCATGCCTGGGGATGAGGATCAATCTTCATGGAATAACGCCAAAGATAGTTGACCCCTCCCCCACAAATAAGAACCTGTTGTGCAGCAGCACAGATCAATAGCTGACATGAACCCTCCATCCATCCACATCTTGTGTTGCTTGCCCTCTCCCAGCTGTTATGGAGCATTACTTTGTGTGCTCTGTTTCTGCTCCCTACCCTGGATCAGATCATCAGTGGAATTTGTGGGCAGCTGGACTGATTTTCTTAATAGAAATAAGGACAAGGCAGTGCGGAGAAAATATTGAGCTGTTCTGCCACCAGTCCTGTTTGTGGTATGGTATTTATACTTTGCATGTATTGTGCCTTTCTATTATGGGGGAAGAGCTCCTTGAAACTCCTGTTTAAAAAAAAATAAAATGAAGTTCCAATTCAACTTTTCACTTGAAATGATTGCTTTACTTTCACTTCTCCTGCTTATTTGCATTGTTACCCATTGCATTTGTCACTAAGCAAAGTCAAATCCCTTGAACTGGTATAATTTAAAGTATGAAAAAAAAATACCTTGCAGCTTTATTCCAAAATTGGCCCTAATTGGTTAATTATGCGACTCTGGCTGGTTGTTGTATACTTACCTTGTCTAAAAACCAGTGTGAGTGAATTCTGTGAATGACCTCTAATAAACTCCACTGAAAGCATGTTGGGATAACGGAATTGGAGCAATTAGTGGCCGCTTTTAGGAGCTGTTTTGGTTTGGGGGAAGGGGGAGCAGATGGCATTGCCAGGAGAGGGAGTTGCATTAAGTACATTGGCATTAGAAAACATACAAGAGGATTAGTTTAATTGTTTGGAACTGCAGCAGCATGTATACACAGAATAAACTAAACCAATATTTAGAATTTATTTTTAAACTCCTCAACTGTTGATCTTAAAGAGGATTAATTAAAATAACTTTTTGGCTTGGATGTGCATAACTGCAATCGGCTTGGCTGTAACTGGGATTAACTGTTCCTCCTGTAAGGAGTCCAGGCAAAGCCCATGGTTAATATAGGAATCTGTGAAAATTAATTCAGTTACACTGAATTCCTCTGGAGTGATGGAATGTGAAAGGTTGTGTTGATCCCAATATTCCATCAGTGCTCACCTGTGGTTCTTTTTTGGAAACTGGCAATGGTAGCTATTACCATGTTTATTGAACTCAGTGTCCATGTGGTTCAATCTTCTCTCAAATCTAAACTGATTTATTGGTGGAAAACACACACAGCAAGTGGATCTTCTGTTCTATTGCCAATGATCCTAATGGAAGAGTATGCTGCAGTTTAAAAAAAACGAAGGAACTTTGGGTCAGGCAGCATCAGTAAAGGGGAATGGACAGCTAACGTTTTAGGCTGAGACCCTTCATCTGGACTGAAGGAATAGCGGGGAGCTGGCCAGTATAAAGAGGTGAGGAGGAGTGGTGGGGCAAGAGGTGGATCCAGGTTAACCACAGTACAGGGAGTGGGGAGGGAAGTTGTTTCCTAGAGAAGGAGAACACCTCTGATGTTCTCGAGTGGAAAGCCTCATTTTGATAACGGATGCATTGGAGATAGAGAAACTGAGAGAAAGGGATGGTGTCCTTACAAGAGGCAGCACGGGAGGAGGTGTAGTCTAGACTTGACTTGGTCACACTGTGATGAACTACATCCTCAGCAGCACATATTAGTTAATGCTTCCCTGGAAATTCCTGAAGGATTTGCTGGACTGTTGTGGATGAGCTTGAGTGATCATGTTTAACATTGACCTGTTATGGCAAAATTCAATTATATTGCATTACCAGGATTGTGCATCTTTGCTTTCAGTTATGCAATATAATCCAAGCTGGGGCAGTGGGGAGGATGGGGTGGGGAGATTGTTTGGGCATGCTTTCGATGGAGTGCTTTGGGCACAGTTGTTTTTGGGTGGCAGCTGGAGTGTGGGAAAGGCTCTGCTCTGGGACTTGGGAGAGCAGCCCAGCATTTGGGAAAAAGAGCATGGAGGTTGCACTGATAATTTAGGCAGGGTGTAGAAATCAGTCAAGTCTCTGGTGGGCGATGAGATTGAGGAAGTTGGTTTGTTCTGGCAAAGGGTTAGGATCAGGGCTGGGATGCAAAGACAGTGGAGGAACTTGAGAAGTGGTAGCAAATAGATGGGAAGAGGGTTACACAAGATCCTGGGGTTGAGGTGAGACGCACAGTTCAGGGGATGAGAAGGAAATTAGTGGGAGATGAGAGGCTGTTTTATATGTGCGTTGGTGGCATGGACTTAGCCAAAAGTTTTGCCTACAGGCATCCCAGGTTGGTACTGGTCAACACGCCTGTCTTGGGGGCACCCAGTGTAGGGTAATCCCAAATGAAGTCGTCAGAGTTCCCCTGCTCAAAAAAGAATATTCCACGAGGAATGGTATTTCATACTCCAAGGGCTTGAGGAAGAGATAACAAGCAAAGTTACCAGAAATTTTTGTTTCAGTGTCTCATTGCTCCCATTTTGAATAAAAGGATGTGTAAATAATTTCTCCTTCAACAAGTTACATTCAATGCATGGGTAAAATACTGGCAACTTTTAATTCTTCGGCACAACATGCCACATTCTTGAAAGTTTCTTCCAAATGTTTTTCTGGATTTTTGTGACTTTTTTTAAACTTATGGCTCACAATTAGAAACATGCGTCTCGAGAGATGGTTTTTGAACGCTCCCAAGGAGGTCTCTGATAATCAATTGGCCATTGATGGCATGCAATGGGATAATTACACTCCTTCCTCTCCTTCCTCCCCTCCCTCCCTCCCTCTTCTATTCACCATGTCTGGAGAAGTTTGTATATCTGCTGTCAGCCGCACAAATCCCACAACTTGCCTTGTGGGATATGGCGCTGTTTTGCCACTCTGCAGCATAGTTTGATTCAGTCACTGCACCTGCACTTTGCATTTAGTCACGGAGGATGGATCGTTCTTCAACAATGTAGTCAAATGACCAACGTGAAGCAAATCTGCATAACAAGAAGCAAGTAGATCTGTTCTTTTGACATTGGGGAGGCTCAAACACCAAACACAGAAAAGGACCTCTTGCAATAACACACAAACACAGTCCGTCAGCCTGCAGAGCCCCAGTCCAAGGACACAGCAGAAAGGTCTTCTAAATTCTCTTCTAATAATTCACTTAGTTAATCTAAAAATTCCATATAAACTGATGTAAATGCTAAGAGCTAATGAATTGTTTCTGTCAAGTCTAACATTCCATCATGAAGTGAGGGCTTTGCTCAGCAACTTGAAAAATGACTACTAATAAACAACCCTGCACGTGCTTATACCGTGTGCTGATATACTGACAATAAAGTGAGACAATGGCTGTAAGAAGGCTCAGTATATGTCACTAATTTTGGGGATTTGTGATGGTGGGGGAAGGTGTTTGGGTGGAAAGTATCAATTTGCAGCAGTAAAATCACTTTTTAGGGTCCAACATGCCATTTTAGATACCTGATGCATTATCTAATTGTATTGGGGTTTGTGAACAACAGGACAATTGACCATCCTCTTGTGCTCTTGTCTTTTTTCCTTGTCTGGCTCAAGCTTATCAGCTTTTCTTGCCATTATATAACCCTGTTTGTAGTTGGGTAGAATTATGTTTCGGATTCCCAAAAGGGGATCCATTTAGTTATTGAAGAACAGTTGTGCTTAAGATGAAACAAAGGGTCATGATTGAAGGGGCTTGGGGGTTAAGGATTGAAATTGGTGTTAGTACTATAACAAGGTTGGATATTGCGGAAATAATATTCTTAAGTCTGTCTAAATTCTACTTTTTAAGCCAAAGGTGCTTTTTTTTTTAAGCATTGCCTATTTTAACTATGAAAATGTACTTGTGCAAATAACAACATGTTACATTAAATGGAATACAATTGGCTGCAAACAGAAAACATTTGAACAACTCACCAGTGATGAGGAATCCTGTCAGAGCTGATTGTAATAAGGAGCTTAAGGATTTTGGATGCGAACCTACAGGAAATATTGTGGTACCGGAGAATGGAGCATCCAGATGTCCTGCAATGTAACAAAATTGGATATTGGGAGGTAGGGGAGGGGCTGGCACAGCATTTTTTTTTACAGCGCCAGTGACCCAGGTTCAATTCCGGCTGCTGTCTGTAAGGAGTTTGTACGTTCTCCCCAAGACTGCATGGGTTTCCTCCGGGTGCTCCGGTTTCCTGCCACATTCCAAAGATGTACAGGTTAGGAAGTTGTGGGCAAGCTATGTTGACGCGGGTAGCATGGCGACACTTGCGGGCTGCCCCCAGAACACTTTATGCAAAAGATGCATTTCACTGTGTGTTTCGATGTACATGTGACTAATAAAGATATCTATCTTATTTGGTGGTGTGGAATGGAGTGTATGCCAACCAAAAGAATAACAAGATACTAATCCAATGTTATGGTATGAAGGCAAATAAAACTGCAGATGCTAGAATCTGAAACAGAAAACAGAAATGCTGGAAGAACTCGGGTAGTCGAGCAAAATCTGTGGAAAGTGAAACCAACCAACATTTTGGGTCAACAATCCTCCTTCAGAACTGGGGGAAGAATGGTGGGTTTACAGTTCTCAAAGTAGGAGTGAGGTGTAAGATACAAGTCTACATGGAGATTGGTTAAGACAAATCGGGTGACGAGTGTGAGTACTGAGACATTTGTAAGATCTGGATTGAGGAAGGGACATGAGCATGATAACTAGTTTCTTTTTCCACTGCTAGGCTGACTGTTCTTCCAGCATTTCTGTTTTTGTTTATGACATGTAAACCTAGTTGATCTGGAAGTCACCAACAATGTTCACTCCATCCCAGGATGATATGCTGAAAGTCATCACGTAGTGCCCCATAAGTGATGTTGCATGGAAAGTCCATTAATTGCATAACCGATGCAAAAAAAATCATATCTGGGTACAAAGATGATTCACGGCATGGAGTACCCTCCTGTATATATGGAATGATGTGAAACAACCCAGGGATTGTTGTCATTGTTAAGTTTCACTCTCAAGGGAAAACTTGCAATGGCTAAATCAGTGCTATTCATGCCAGCTTCCTTAAATCACTATTCACAAGAACTGACCATTTTGAATTGGAAAAATTATACAAAACAACAAGGTATTTCACTCTGGAAGGAAGCAACCTTACTTAACGTATCCCCTATGTATAACAGTGGTCCCAGCACCAATCCCTAGGGTACAGATTTCCAGTTAGAAAAACACCAATCAACCTCTACTCTCAGCATCCTATCATCTTTGGATCCCTTCTGCCTTCACCTTCTGAGCCAGCCTACCATGTGGGACCTTGTTTTCTATTTGCATTATAGAAATAGGATCTGTTGTTTTGAGATGAAACAATTGATTATTATATTACTACTGCCAATTCTGCATGAATGGAAATCTTACCCATATATATCAACTTCATGGCAGTAGAGAGTCCTCAGGAATTTGGAGTTTTTCATAACAGGCTAAATTAAACCCCTTAAAAGGTTTAATTAAAAATGATTTAACTGTGTATTAACTTGATGTCATGGTATTGAGGTATAATCTATATCTTGGTTCTTGGTAATGATGAGCTAGATTTCAAAACCATCATTGCCCATATCTTGAATCTCCCAAACAGGCTCAATAAGCTGGATCTCTCGTACTTCAGACAAGTGCGCACTTAATGGTGATGTGACTGAGGCATTAATAATGTTGATGGGTCTAGCTTGTCTGTGTCAACTAATTATTTCTTGTTGAATGGGTAAAGTAGGAATGGCAGAACTAAATTAGATAACTGGATTTTTTCCAGTGAATTTTGTGGTGAACAATTATGTGCTGAATGCCTTTAAATGCCAGATTTCTTTATTGAATTGAGGTTCACCCCTTACCAGAGTTTGGAATCCTGTTGGTAAATAGCAGGAATGCCTCCTGGAGTAGTTTCAATTGCCTAACAGTTCCGAGAAACTCTCCAGCTTTATCTCTCCCACTTGAATTTTTGTTGTTGTTTGTACCTGAGGATTAATGGACATGGGAGGGCTTGGGAGGAACTGTATTGTTATTCTTAAAGCATTACTGCAGTAAAAGCAATAAACTGGGTGGACAATCAAAGATTCTTTGTTTACAGATTTACAGATGTGTCTCTCTCCCAGCAGAAGGTTCTGAAAGTTATGAGGCTCTAAATAGACTTAGAGTGAAAATCAATCAAAGTGCTTATCATTGTGTTTTCTTCCTATTTGGATGTTTTTTAACCAGGGTTTAAGTTAGAAAGTAGAATGTCTTTTATTCTTGTATCTGGTGATTTTTTTTTAAGTGGCTTGTCTATGTTACCTATTCCTGGGTAGCCTCATCGTTGATGGAAATGCCTTCTTGAATCACTATTTCACCAGTGGGAGATGCCTCCACATCACTGATCAATCAGAAATTCCATAATTTTGACATTGAGAGAATAGATTTGTCTGGACGATGTGGGTATCTTCATGATGTAGCTTCATGCATTTGCTACCACTTGGTGGTAGAATTCATATATTTGCCAAGGAATACCAAAGAAGTATTGGCAACTACAGACCATTTATATTATTGACTTGCAGTTTTATATTTGGAAAATTAAAGGTACAAATTCTTTTGGGCTTGACGTAGTCAGTGCAAGGAAAGTATTTCCGCAGTTTGGTTGACTAGAACCTTTCATACTTTTTCTATACTTTTCAAAATAAATTTTAAACTTAATCCTTTGACTGCAGTATTTGGGCTTGTTGGAGAAAAAGATATAACTTTGAAGGCTTCTGATTTACATATTCTGGCTTTTATTTCTCTTATAGCCAGGAGAGCTGTATTGCTTAAATGGAAGGAAGTTACTCTGCCTACTCATGCTCAATGGTTATGGGATGTTGAATCTAGATGTAGAATACTTGAATCTAGAGAAGATTCGCTGTTCAGCTTTTGAACCTAACCTAGACTTTCAAACCCTGTGGGGACTTATTTTGAATTATTTTCAAAACCTCTGATTTGGAGACTAAAACGCAGATATTGGCCGACACCGTTACGTTTTTAAAGGTTTTTCTTTGTTTTTTTTCCATCTAACAGCTTCAGGTTTTGGTAGTGGGAGTAGATTTTTTTAATAATAAAATATTTTAATTTTTTTTCCTTTATTAACTAACTTCAAGATATGATTATTAATTTAGAGTATTGTAATCTAAGTATAATTTAATACAACATATTCAGTAGTATTTTTATTCTTTTTCTTGATGCATGTACTCTATTTTTTTCATGGATTCAGTAAAAATATTGTAAAAGACTAGAACCGGGAGTCACGCTCAAAATAAGGGGTTGGTCAATCAGGGCAGGGAAGAGAGTAATAAATCTTCAGAATTCTCTACCCCAGAGAGCTGTGGAGACTCAGTGCTGAGTATATTCAAGATGGAGAATAATAATTCTCAAATATTATAAGAATCGAGTTTATGGGGTTCATGTAGGAAAGCGGCAGTGAGGTAAAAGATCTTTCATGAGCAGCAGGTTTAAGTGGTTGGATGGTCTGCTCCTGTTTTTACTAATTTCCTTTGGTACTGTTTCAAATTGTACCTAATAGACACATGCTAGAATAGAACTGAGCAAGCAGAATGTTTGCTTTATTGGGCAATGTCTCATAGTCTGAGTAAGTGAACTGGATAATTGAAAGATGAGCAGATGTTCTCTAAGAATTTCTACAAACCAGTGCCCAAAAATCTTTGGTAGTTCTCAACCTGACTTTGCAGGCTTTTGTCGTCTTTGTATGTACAACATAGTCTGGTTGAGTGGAACAGTGGATGCTTGACTGGTGTTATACTATTTTCCTCCTAATGCACCTAGCAGCCATCAAATTATATAATCAGAATATAGTCACTGTTTTAGACTAAATTTATGTAGATAATGACTTGATATATTTGTGGGTTAAATGTTGGCTGGATGCATACGTTTTCCCTGCTATATATTTCAAGTGGTGTACTGAGATTTTTGTCCAGTTGAGAGAGCAGTCTGGACCTCTGCTTAACATCTCATCTGCAACACCCCATCCGTGCAGCATTGCCTTTTCATCAGATTTGAATGCTAGCCTAGGTTTTGTGCTTAAGTGTCTGTAGTTGGACTTGAAAGCATTCTTTTCATGCCTTCTGTTTTTAAGATGAGTGTGCATCAGAAATGGTTAAATGGAACAAGGAATGAAGATACATTCCCAGAAATGTAGAGGTAACTTCATGCATGTAAAGCAAAGGTCTATGAGGAGGAACTTGGACTATTTGTCTGGGTATGGTCATAATTATGGCAAATCTTTACTGTTTGTTTGCTATAGTTGTGGTTGACATTGATTTGAATGCACTGGCCCAAGTAGGAATCAATTTAAATGGATCTTGATTGAGTTTTGAAATTTCATTAACGTATTCAAACCAGAACCAAATGTTTAAATTGTATAAGCTTTCATTTATTTTCATAGCTTGCAGAGGGAGAGCTTTTTTCTTTTGTGTACAAAGTGATTGATCAATAGTTAATTGTGCAGGGCATAACAAAAGTGTGCATTGTTTTCGAAATATCTTGCTTACCTGTGCTATAATTTTGCATTCTATCTCAACTCTGTTGACTTAATGTGGGTGTTTCTGTTGGGTTTGAGTTCAGTTGCTAAACAACCAAAATTATTGATTTGTATTGAACATAATTACAGTGTAAACTGGATACTTTTTCAGTAGTTAAGATGGAGGAATTTAACATTTAGAAGAACCTTTGAGTTTAAATTTAGCATTCGGTCTGTCCAATTGTTACTGAGTGAGGTTTTCTTTCATCGAGAGCACTGAAAGGGATTGGGTTTTAAATCAAACAATTCCGTCTTTCCGCAGCAAAACTGGAACAGTGGAGAGCTGAATGCCATTGCTCAAGGCATAAAACTGCTTGTGATATAGGCTATGTTGCTTGATCTGATTCATTTTATCCAACTGATGTATTTAGTCCATGGGTTCTGCCTCACTTGAAAGCTTTCAAATTTATGTAGCCTGTTTGATTCTTTCTTTTGCTAGCAAAGTTGTTCTGTGCTGATGCTTGAATCCTCCAGGTTATGTTGGGAGATAGCCTTCTGTTATATTATAGTCAAGGTGAACTACATGAGGCTCACATAAAACCAAGTGTTTGACTAAAGCAGAAGAGCAAAAAAAAGGAAATATTTCAAATCTACACATTTTGTCGTGATCTTAAAAAAATTGGGGTGATCACTTGCATGCGGACTTCAAAACAGAAAAATCTGTTATGAGAATCAACTTGCCTTGCTTATCCCGCTAGCTTTTCTCTCTCCTCTGGCCTACCCCTCCTCCCCAGGAAGGAGTGCTATGGTACACCAGTGTTTCATCTTTTTGTCAAAACTCAACTCAATTGAAGTTCAAAAATTGCTGTTGGCCAAGTGCATTGAAAGGTCATCATTCACGTCCGCTACCACCTGGGCACATGTGGACTTCATTAACATAATGAATAATAACTGTGCTTTCGCAAACTCTTGTACCAATCGTACATTGAGCAGACCTCCGTGCACTTTCCTACATTACAACGGTGACTATGCTTCAACAATAGTCCATTGCCTGTGGAGCCCTTTGGGACATCCCAAGGTAGTGATAGGTGCTAAATAAATCTTACTTTCTTTCCCCTTTCCTTAAAGAACTAAGGTTTTAAAAAAGGAAAAAAGAATGACTTGATTGTGGAATTGGTTATTTTAGCTGGTGCTGGATTTTTCCTTCATTTATGGATCCATCGTGGCTGTCATGACCATTGCTTCCTTCCTCTCCACTAATTTGCTATTGTTCCAAGCCCCCTTCACAAAATGGAATAGCAGCCAGCTTTAACTCCTCAGCCGACAGCTTTGACTGCAGGTTGTGGGTTTGTCAGCCTCCTAGTTTCTTCTGTGACTGGAGCATTCTCTTCCTCTGTACTGAATCAAGTAGAAAACAACTTCATTTGCTCCAGATCTGATGTCTCAGCAGAGTCCACCGCCTTGCAAAATCTACCTTGTCAATAGAAAAACATTTCAGCAATTTGGTCACTCCAGTGAATAGGGGAACAGAAGGGGTGGGTGGTAACAATGTGGCATTTTCAGCTTCAAAGAAAGCATTGAACTAATTCATAAACATTTCCAGATATAATGTTTTAATGTGGCATTAAATCAATGTAAATGCAATTATTATAGTTGCATGTTCCTGCTTGTATTCCTAGTGTAGTCATTCTTGCTCATAGAGGCTTGCTTCCTGCTCAGTCATTACAAAGGTAGAACAAGGGAGATGTCACTCTAGCACTCACGGGCTTGCTCGGCTTCATTATAAAGATTGGATCTAGTGTCATTGTAGGGTTGGGGTAACAAAAAACCTTTTGAATATTCTGGCTCCCCTCTTTGGATTTGAACTAAAATTTACAAATAGGGAGGCCGTGCCAACTTTGTGTGACGTTTTATTTTTTACTGGAGGGCCATGCAAGTCCAGGGGGTTTCGGTTCAGGACAAAAGTTGTGATGCTGACAATTAAATCTGTTAAGTACAGCTTGAATTACTAACTATGATGTGGGAGGTGGCAATTCAGCCCACTGAGTCTATGCTGCCAGCAGAACATGTGCATCAGTGGGCATTCTCCACCTACTCTGTCTCATACCCATCAATTTCCCCTGGCCCTTCTCCCAATTCTTCTGCTATCTACCTATGCAGAATCAGGTTTATTATCACTGACATATGTCGTGAAATTTGTTGGTTTGCGGCAGCAGGATAATGTAAGACATAAAGACATAAAAATCACTAAGTTACAGAAATAAATAATGGTTCAAAAGAGGAATAATGAGGTAGTGTTCATGGACCGTTCAGAAATCTGAAGGCGGATGGGAAGAAGCTGTTTCTGAAATGTTGAGTGTGGGTCTTTAGGCTCCTGTACCTCCTCCCCGTGGTGGGATAATTAACCCACCAGCGGTCACAAGTCAACATATACTGCTCAAGGTGAGGATCAAATGCAGGTCACTGGAGCTGTGAGGCAGCAGCACCAACTACTGTGCCTATGGGCTGCCTGTTTCAAGCCTTGTGATTTCCATCATAATTGGAGTATTTGAATTCCACTTATCTACATTTTAAACAATGAGCTCCCTTGCCCATGGCGACCATGTTACTTGAATGCGTTAGTGTTGGCTCCCTTTACTTAAGGATCATCCAATTTTGTTTGTTGCCTGATGACCAATGATATGAATTTGAATACTGCTGACCATCTCGACCCTCTCGTCAGTGGTCTTGTTATAGTTCTGGACATTGTATATAAAACCTAATGAAATCAATTACTCTGCCAGTGGCTCTGTTGGACTTGATAATAAAATAGTGGCTATCCTTTTATCTGCTGAATAGGGAAAACTGGAAAAAGGGCTTTATATCTAATGCAACTTGCACAAACTTTTACATCCATCATTTCCTTCCAACCAAACTGCCAAGATTGTTTCAGAGTCGCCAAGATTTAAAGGTACAGCTCCTGGGTACTGCAGGAAGTAACCCAAGTAAAAAAAAACATTCAAAAAGCACTTGCTGAAGGTGAATATTTATTAAGAATTTGCAGGAATGTGATGAATGGTGAATCTATCCAGCTGGAGTTGATGACCCTGGTAACGGGTGTGTGGATACATGCAGAGATAGTACCCAGAGCCCTGGTTAAATATTTCACCATCTCCCCTGACGATCTCTACCTACATTTAAAATTCAGCAGGACACTGAACAATTGGATCAGATCCATTTAAGTGTTGTACTTTGTGATAAGATTTCTTTTTATCATTCATGCCATTTTTACTGTTTGCTCGTTCTAATGAATTTGGGGGAATGTTGTGGAGAAGAGAGCCAAGGGGTTCTGTTAAAAGAATTCTTAACATGCTGGCTGCTTTGCTGTATAGTTGATCATATTAAATGGGGAACACATTTTGACAATCACTTGAATTGTTTGAGACCTGTTACAGTTATATGAAATAATCAATAAACCACCACCTCTGTCTGGAATCTTTTCTTGAGAGCATGTGACATTGATGTAATTGTCTCCACTGAATTTATGTTGCACCTTCAATATGGACAAATGCCTACGATAATACAAAATGCTTCAGTAATACAGGATGGCAATTAAACAAAATAGACACTGACTCACATGAGGTATGAGAGATGACTAAAAGCTTATGGATAATAGGGAAAGGGAGGAGGTGGGAGTATTTGAAGAGGAACTCGGGCCTTGGCAGCTA
Source organism: Pristis pectinata (assembly GCF_009764475.1). Lineage (NCBI taxonomy): Eukaryota > Metazoa > Chordata > Chondrichthyes > Rhinopristiformes > Pristidae > Pristis > Pristis pectinata. The sequence continues at coordinate 90,271,360 of NC_067409.1, forward strand.
AGAGCATGGCTGCCACTGGTAGAGAGCAGGGAGTTTTGGCCAGGTGGCTGTTTTCACCTGTTTGCTTTTAATCTTGCTCCTTGGCAGCAGGTAAAAAGATATTCTTCAAATTTTTGTGCCTGACACCAGAAAAAGTCTGCTTACCTAACTGAATTCTTATTTTAAAAACTAAGAGCCATGGAATATAGTGTCTTAAGTTGACCAAGCAGACTAGTGTTGGAAAAGTTTTAGGACTGATCAAACGTTGATCTAGAATTGATGTAAAGTGCAGGGAAGGAGTTGGTTTACAGCGGTCACTGTCAACATAAAATTATTCAAGTCTTTGATAAGTTGAGCTTTGAACTTTCTCCTTATTGTTATGGGTTAGACGTGAATTGCAGGCTTTCTGGCTCTAATTTAAAATGTCATCCTGTATTTGAGTTTATATTTCATTTCTTCTTCCTGTGTCCTAGTTTGTAGAGGTGTAACTGCACACCTTGGGATTAACTAACAGTAAAATGCACAAGGCCTAAGGCACAAGCATACCTCAAGTTTGGACAATTAAACAATATATATTTTGTTTCCTGTCATTGATATTTAATCCCTCCTGCAGGAAGTGTTAATATTGCAGGTAAATACTTATCCTGCTGATTAGCTATTAACTCCTCTTTGCTAAACTTTTGGAAGGTCTGTGTTCACAGTTTGAAAGCCTGTGATTCAGAAGGCTTACTATATTTCTGCATTCCATGTTGGACAAGGTGATTTTTATGAAAGGATTTTAAAAAAAAGTCCTTTCACAGTATATCTTTAAAACAATGAAAGTAAAACTAGTTCATTTTCCATGCATTAATTCACTGTAATGTACCATAAAGCCTATTTTTCTTTTAAAAAGGGGTTGGAGGAAGCACTTTGATTACTTTGTTAGTACTCGATGAGTTTTGAGTTTCCTCCTGCAGCATAATGTTTCTTGCCTGTTTTTAAAGGGCAGAATGACTTTAGACCTCTTGTCTGACCTTGCATGGAATATAGATGTTCAAAAACAGCAGTCAAAGTACAGATTTCTTTTGTATTCAACTGGTACATTCAACCATGTAGGTATATCCAGGATATGCATGTTTAAATTTTGGTTCAAAGCAAGTGAGCATCTAAATAAGAATGTGCAATTTGGTTCCTGATAACACTTTGTTTTACTGGAGTGTGGTAAAAGAAAATTTGATATGAGCCATGCAAGCAGATATTGGAGGATACTGTAGTTTTTTGAGGAATGTTGCGGTAAGAGGGATTAAGTTGGGAACTCAGTTGTTGAGTGTTCCATTACTAATGCTTGAATGATTTTAAAATCTGCTGTGTTTGAGGCCAAAATTGGAGGATTATGGTTATCTCAGACAGTTGTAAGGATGGAGCAGATTATGGTTAGAGACAAAAGATGCCATGGAGGGAATTGAAAACACAGGTGAGACTTTTAATATGAAGCTGTTGCTTAACCAGGGGCCAATTTGGATCAGTGCACATAGCTACAGTGGACTTAAGTCAAGACAGGACCGAGGCAACCTAACATTTAAATACAGGTACCAGAAAAAGGTATATACTCAAATATCACTTTGAGTATTATACATATTTCAATATTGTCACACACACATTTAAATCTTCATGCTTCATGAAGTATTTTGAATTTCATGAAGTTTGTATTAATTTCAAATTTTAAAACTAAATCTTGAGTAAGGCTCAAAAAATAAAAGACAATCAAATCAAAGATAGTGGTCAGCATCTGGAATGCATTGCCAGGAGTAGTAATGGAAGGAAATTAAAATTCAAAGTTAGATAAATATCAGAAAAGAGAGGATTTGAAAGGCTAACTGGATTGCTTTTATATAGAGCCAGTGCATACTTGATGAGCTGAATGGCCTCCATCCCTGTTGTATTGTAGCAATGCTGTGGCCACTGTAGATCTGTGGGTATTTTGATTATGATAGCCGTGGGTTGAATTCTAAAGTTATTATATTTACGGTTTACTGATAAGTGAGTCATAGGACTGGATGAAGTCTAGAAGTATGTAGCTTAGTGAACAAAAATCACAAATTGTTTTGTCCTTTGAGACAGGTCTCTTATTTTCCACAGCCTTTCTGACTGACAACTCTTTGATTGTATTTAAATGTAAAGTAAGGATTGAAGTTCTAAAGCTGGTGTAAAAGGAATCGTCATCGGAGTCACGGCAGGCTGTGGGAAAAAGGATCAGCTTTGTATCACTACACAGCTGAAAGTGGGAGTCACATCAAAATCTAACCTAGCAGGACCAAATGATACCCAACTCAGAGAAGCAGGGTTACATTGTATGCTGAACTTTGACATACTGTGGTTTACATTTCTCCAGGCACATCAAAAATCGAGCATTTTTTTCCCCCCTGGAGTAGTGAACCTTTTGGGTTTTTGTTTCTTTCGGCTATGTCCCATTTTTTTATTGTCTCCTTAAACTCCATGTCCTGCTTCATATCATTAAGTCCTCCCACTACGTAAACTGAGATTTATCACCCTTTCAAAGCGTTGCCACATCTAGTTGAAAGAATGATGATATAAAACTTCAGTTTGAAAATGCTGTTCACTATCCTTCTGTGTTGGATCTGCTGAACTAAAAAGCTGAGAGAGCCAGGATGTTGACTTGGAACATGTAGAAAAAGCTTACAAGTGGGCAAGCCACAAGTGTCAGTTGGGATGTGAAAAATCTGTGTGTCTCTCAGCTGTCAGGATATTATTCTTTCATCTCTTCAGACTCCCAGACAACTTGGAAGAGTTACCAACCTCTGTTGTATGCTCTATAAATCCTGAATATTTTTCTTATAGTTTGGAGCAAGGCACGCCACAACATATTTAAATGAATTACTGGCATCTGGTATCAAGCTAGCAAAATAAAAGCATGAAATCATGCCAGAAATCTGAAATAAATGCAAGCAATATTCAATGAGTTGGGTAGCATCTGTGAAGAAGGAAACATGAACACTTAAGTTCAATGACCCCTCTTCAGAACTGGAAGTTCCAGCAATGAGTTTTAAGATCCAGACAAAGGAGCAAGGGGAGAGGAAGAATAAAAGGAATACTCTGGGATGGATGGCAAAGAGGTTAAAGGACAAAAGGGTATTGTAAAACAAAAATAAAAGGGCTCAAAAATGGGTCAGATAAAGAACCAAAGGGTGGGTCAAGAGGAGATGTCAATAGGAGCAGCAGAAATTGTTGGACTTCACAAGTCAGGAAGGTTGTGATGTGATAAGATATCTTCCCAGTTTATGTTGAAATTGCATTGAACTTCATAAGAACAAGTGTAGGGATTTGAAGATGGAATGGTTAAAGTGAGATGGAGAATTGAATTGTCCTCTTCAATTAAAATTTTGTTCACTTGTCCGAAAAGTTGGTGGTCAGATTATTTGCTGATGATCCTGTGAAGACTCTTGTGATATGAGTAATAGCTATCATAAATACAAATTATCTTCTGTAATCCAAGATTTCTGAGAAATTTAAAATTCCATTAGCTTTTCTGTAGCCTTATCCTGATATGCCACCGTTAATAAAGTAAGAACCATAATTGTAATTGCTTTCATTATTTATTTAAAGCCATTTCCTTATAATTTTACAATTTCTTTGCAACATCAATTATGCTTTGAAAGATTTAAATGTATTTCAGCATCATCCAAAAACTTCACCATGTTCTTGAAGCCAATGCACTGTGAATGGAATGTTTTGCAGAGGCAATTCTACTGGGCAATGTAGGCTCCTGCTACAAATGTTTTATCTCCAGCATCATGGTGTTTTTCATCTAGATTCCAGCATCCGCAGTCCTTTGTTTCTCAAATGTTTTATCTACTTCAGGAGGAGATTTGAGTGAATTTGAGATCCTCAGTTGATCAATCACAAGACCAAATGGCTTTTTATTAATGACTTTCTTCCTTGCATTTCTATTGAACTCTGGTTAGGCTGCATTTAGAGTATTGCATGCAATTTTGGACACCTCACTATAGGAATGATGTTGAGACTTAGAGAGGGTGCAGAGGAGTTTTACCAGGATGCTGCCTGGATTAGAGGGCCTGTGCTATCAGGAGAGGCTGGATAAACTTGGGCTCTTTTCTCTGGTGGCGGCTGAGGGGTGATCTGTTAGAAGTATATAAAATTATGAGGGGCATAGATAGGGTGGACAAGCAATATCTTTTCCCATTATTGAGCGATCCAATACCAGAAGGCATGCATTTAAGATGAGAGAGGGTGGGTTCAGAACAGACGTGAGGGGTATGTTTTTTTTTTACTGAGAGAGTGGTGGATACGTGGAAAGCGTAGCCTGATAGGATGGTGGAGGCAAATTCTATGGGGGCTTTTAAGAGGTGCTTGGATGGGCACATGAATGAGAGGAAAATAGAGGGATATGGGCATCCTGTAGGTAGGAGGTATTAGCTATGTCGGCACAACATTGTGGGCCGAAAGGCCTGTTCTGTGCTGTACTGTTCTATGTATATAAACCTACCAAAGTCTTTAGCTGGACAATACACCAAAAGGTAGCTCCCCTTAAAAGAATAAATATTTTCAACACCTTTTACTATACAGCTAGAAATCTATATACATCACACTGCCCTCTTCCATCCCCTATCCCAGTGCCAGAACAAAATCATTATTTGCAAAGGTGTGGCAAATTTATGCTGCTTTTGGAATCCTTTTTATTGTATTTCCTCAACCTTTTTCTGTTTTTGTTTTCCTTTAAGGTTTGTCTAATTTCTGCTTCTCAGAATTCAATGGTGATCAACTTCAACCTTTACACTTGATTGAAACCCTGGCCTGGGTTGCTGTAGGAATCCTTTCCTACTTATGTTGAGATTTGGGAATGGAATGGGTCTAGAAGTACTGTTGCCCTCAAGCTATTTTACCCCTTTTGTATTCTTTTGTGCTTCTGCCAGTCTCTGTTCGTGTAAAACCACCCATTACATAGAGGGTAAGATGCCAAGTTGTTACAAGGCCTGTATTTACCCTGTGCTCTCCTCCCTGCACAGTGGTCTCTGGGAGAATGCCGAATGATGACAGTCAGAGAACAGAGTCTCCTAATGTGCCTTCTTCACTGGGCACCATGATTAGTGATTACTGCAGCAATAACAAGGGTGCTTAAGTAAATATAACAGCAGAAGGTAGTGTTGGAATTTTAATTGCTTGGTTCTGCTACCTTTCCTTTTTTTAAAAAAAAGGCCAGCGAGGTAAGGAAGGCAGTTAAAGAGCACAAAGTGACAAAATATTTGTATTATTTGAAAAAGTAGACTATATATACATATTTTCCTTTATTTATTTAGGCCCAAATTCAGAATTCAAAGATTGCATGTTATCTTATGAGAGGTGCTCGTGAGTTGAAGCAGTGGGTTTCATTTAATCAGCATTTGGAGCTGATTTTTGCTTTTATAATTTTAAAATGACTCAAAGGGAATATAATACAGCCACGGGAATATAATACAGCCACAGGAATTGCATTTTCCTACCTGAGAAGTCTTGGTCACAGCTACTGTATATGGATGGGGAACAAAACACAATGTTGTGCATCAATAGCTTTTCATCAGTTGCAGAAGGTTACTAACCTGAAATATTAACTATTTCTTTCTTAACAGGTGCTGCCTAATCTGCTGAGTATTTCCAGCATTTTCTGGTGATGTTTCAAATTTCCAGCAAATTGCAGTATTTGGTTTCATGTTATTATGGGTGGTTAATGCTTGTGGTCACAGGAATAGGAGCAGGCCATTAACTCTTTGAGCCTTTTCCACCATTGAATTATATCAAATCCAACCTACTTCAGTGCTGCTAATTAAACACTTGGACACCTTATATTTGGGCAGCATGTATCCTTGTATTAATTCTTTTGAAAAATTCTGGAGCATTTGAGGGGGCAAAAAAGCAATTAGGGAGGAGGGTTGACTCAATTTTCTTTGTTTATTTTTCTTTAAACTGGGAGCTATTCTTGTCCTACCTTTTCCAACAAGCCTACCTGGTTCTCCTGTCACCTGCTCAAACCCTTTGCTTTGCTTTTGGGCAACTCTGCTATACCTCTCCTGGGCAGCCTCTCTTGACCTTCCATAAATCTTAGGTCATCCAAAATTCTGTCCATATCCTGACTAGCTAATCCCATTCACCCATTGCCCCATTATTCACTGACCTACATAGGCTCCTGGCCTCTAAGATTTTGCTTTGTTTCTCAAGTTCTTTGTCTCTTTTTTCATCTCTTTGTGGCCTTGCCCTCTACAATTTTGCATTCTTCCAATTTGGCATTTGACACATCCTTGATTTTATTTTCATTGTTTCACCATTGGTGACCTTGCCTTTCCAACTGTCCAGCACCTGTTTGGATTCCTTGCCTTCACCCTCTCTCCCTCTAGATGGTCATTAAAACTTACCAAGCTTTTGGTCATTTGTCTTAAAGTCATGTTGGCATGATGTCATATTTTATGGTCCCCTAAAGGTGCTTGATGTTTTCAAAACAAAAGTAACCACAAGTTATAAGTTTATTTAAAAAAAAGAATTTCCTTTGGTTCCTGGGGCTGTGGTTAAGAGAACTCTCAATTACTGCAGTTTTTAACATGCCTATTCCCAATTTAGTTTTAGCAATCTTATCAGCCAGTTCAGTTACACTGGGCATGACTCCAAAGAGCTGTTATCTTCCAGAAGTGTTGACTTGACAGGAACACATGGGCTCGCATTTTATTCTTAGATTGACACTGTCAGTTGCTATAGGCGATACATGAAAAGTCAGTATCCCTCAGAGCTCTCTAGAATGTGGCTGTCTTGTTCCATCAGGCAAAGCTAAATGGGGAGACAGTTGTCATCTCTAAATGGAACCTATAGGGTCAACAGATTTCAAACTCTTTGGAAACTTCTGACCTGGAATAGAGTTCTGAAGCACATCTACGAGAACTTCTTTTTTCCTGGTTATAAAAGGCAATTGTTGATTAAGAGTGGCATTAAATCTTCCTTCTTGCCCCTCTCCCTCCCCACCCACAGAGTTCAAATACTTCCTCTTCCTTACCTATAGATCCTCTAGCTGTGTTTGTAATTCCACAGCTAGAAGCTGCATTCCAGCATTAATCAAAGTCTCCATTAATGACGCAGAGTGTGTTTGTAATGTGGTCCACCCTGGGAGATCCACATTCTGCACTTTTGAAAGAAGTTGCTGGATACAAATCAAGAGAGGATCTCTTAACTAATTTCCTCACCCCCTGCCCCCATCAGCCACCTCCCCTCTTTGTTTTTATATTGATTTCATTTCAATGTAACAGTGACACTTGTGAGAGTGACTATCATTATAATCTGACTTTCTTGGGACAATGGATGAAATGGTAGAGCAATGAACCTAAAATTACATGTCACAAAATCTGGAATGCCATGTAATAAAAGTGGACTTTAAAACTTTCAGGCATTCTTACATTACAAATTAGAACGACACAAACAGAGAATCAACCCATCAAGTCTGCAACAACCAACTAATTTATTTCCTGTTTACTGCTTGCTTTCAATTCCTGTTGTTATTATTATTTCAAGGAATGACTAAATTCAGACTCTGGTTTAAAAAAAGGTTGTGGTTCAGAATTTCACAATCTAATTACTCTTGAAAGAATGTATTAAAAATTGGAGATAGGAAAACAATTTATAACAACCATCCTTTGGACTGTATCAAGTTTAAAGACCAGCGCTACCTTCTCATGGATAACTAGGTATAGGTACTGTTAACATTATCACTTGCATCCCATGAATGCATGTGCCCATGAGATGTACTTAAACTGGTGATGATGGTGAAGCACCCCTACTTGACAAAGAAAACACAATATTATTAATGCAACACAAAAAGTGCTGGAGGAACTCAGTGGGTCAGGCAGCATCCACGGAGGGAAATAAACAGTCAATGTTTTGGGCCGAGACCCTTCATTGGGACTGGAAAGGAAGAGGGCAGAAGCCAGAATAAGAAGGTGGGGGGAGGGGGAGGAGCACACGTAGGCAGGGGATAGGTGAGTTCAGGTGAGGGAGGGGGAGGTAGGTGGGTGGGGGAGGGTGTTGAAAGGGAATGATGTAAGAAGCTGGGAGGTGATAGGTGGGAGAGGCAAAGGGCTGAAGGAATCCCCTCTCAGCTGGACTCCTACCAGATTCCTGGATAGCATGGACTAGATGGGCCAAAGGGCCTGTTTCTGTGCTGTAGTACTTCATGACTTGATAATTTGAGCATCTTTCTATCACAAGTACAAACTATTTCTTTGTAATGGAAAATTGCTGACCTAGTTTGAATTCAAAGGTTTTGTTGGCCTATACAGTATAACTGAAGGAGTCTGTTCAGTTCAGAATCCAAGCAATGAAATCAGGGAATTCATTGACCTAGCAATCAGATTTGTGCCTGCAAGTGGGTGCTGGAATTCACATTTTGGTCAGTGATGGATGTTTGACAACATAATCCATCAACTCTTGCATTCATATCCAAGCCTGGTCTTGGAAATTCCAGAACCCACTAAGCCACTGTTTGAATTATTGTAACTACAAGTTTCAAAGCAGTCCTTACAATATCAACTTTGGAAAGTCACTTAGATTTATTCCTTATTATGTGGAAAAGGAAAAATAATCCTGTCAGCCAGTTGAAGAACTGTTGCAATCTGATGCATTGTCAGCAACTAGTTTAGAAATAGTACTAATGTTTTTGATGGGCACTTTGGTTCTTGAGAGTTCTGAGGTACCCGTGTATTTCACTAAGAATCATTCCTATTTCTCTCCATCCTGTCAAAATGTGGCTTTTGTAATTTTATTATCAAAGTTTCATTGTCATGAAGCATTTTAGCTAAGCTGGGTCAGGGACAGAAGGGAAGAGATGTGTCTCATTCGTAGGAAAATGTAGTATGTAAGGTTTTGGATACAATAATTCTTCAAACTGGTGGAGGCAAACTAGCTGTTGATTTGGAATAGATTTGGTTGCTGTGAATTGCTATGTTTTTTCTTTTGAGGGTTGTGTGTAGGTACAAATCTTTGAACAGATCTTGCAGATGAATGTTAAATCACTTGTGGCCATGAAAAGTAAACTATGCCGACCATCACGCCTTTCTGCATTAATCCCACTTCCCTGCATTAATTTCATATCTCTGCTCATTGGAGTACCTGTCCAGATGCCTCTTAAATGTTTTAACTGTTCTTGCCTCCAACACTACCTCTGGCAGCTCATTCCAGATACCAACTACTCTTTGTGTGAAAAATGTACGGCACAGATCCCCTTTAAATCTCCTCCCTTTCACCTTAAACCTATGCCTTCTATTTTTAGACACCCCTACCATCGGAAACAGACCCTGGCTATCTACCTTATCTGTGCCTCTCATAATTTTATATCCCTCTATCATGTCACCTCTCAGCCTCCATCACTTCAGGGAAAACAGACCTAACCTATCGAGTTTGTCCTGATAACTCAAGTCCTCCAATCCAGGCAACATCCTTGTGAATCTTTTATGCACCCTCTCTAGCTTAGTCATGTCATTGCTTTGGGTTGGTGACCAGAATTGCACACAACATTCCAAGCATACCTAGCCAACATGTTGTACAACTGTAACATGACATCCCAGCCGATGAAGACAAGCATACTTCCTCAGCCGATGAAGACAAGCATGTCATATGCCTTCCTCATCACCCAGTCCACCTCTGTTGGCACATTCATCAAACTATGTACTCATACCCCGAGGTCTTTCTGTTCAACAACACTTCCCAGAGCCCTACCATTCACTGTGTAAGTCTTTGCCCTGGTTTATCTTCCCAAAATGCATCCCTTCACACTTGTCTAAGTTAAATTCCATCTGCCATTCCCTTGTCCACTTTCCCAGTTTATCTATATCCTGTTGTAATCTTAGACCACTTTCTTCCCTGTCCACTGTACCACCAATTTTGGTGTCATATACAAACTTACTCATCGTGTCACCTGCATTCTCTTCCATATCATTAATATATCTGATGAACAGCTAAGGACCCAGCATCAATCCCTGTAGCACACCACCGGTCACAAGCCTCCAATCTGATAAACAACCATCCACTACCACTCTGTGCCCCCTATCACCAACTAATTTTGTATCTAGTTTGCTAACTCACTCTGGATCCCATGTGTTCTAACATTCCAGACCAGCCTACCACATGGGACCTTTCCAAAGCCTTGCTCAAGTCCATGTAGATAACATCTACCACCCTGCCCTCATCAATTCTCTTGGTCACCTTTTCAAAAAAAAACTCAATCAAATTTGTGAAACATGGAATCTGGAGCAACAAGCAAGATGCTGGAGGAACTCAGCATTCAGGCAGCATCTGGAGGGAAATGGACAGTCAGTGTTTCTGATGAAGACCTTTTCATCTGGACTGAAAGATTGGGGGGTGGGGGGAGAACCCCAACTATTCCTTGCCTTTCCAAATTCAAATAAATCCTGTCCCTGAGAACCCCTTACAAAAACTTTCCTACCACTTATGTAAGACTGACTGGCCTGTAGTTCCCTGGCTTATTCCTGCTGCCTTCTTAAATAAATGCACAACATTAGCTATCTTCCAGTCTTCCGGTACCTCACCTGTGCCAATGAAGATGCATAAACCTCTGCCAAGGTTCCTGCAATCTCCTATATTGTTTCCCATGATATCCTAGAATGCACCTGGTCTGCTCTGGGGATTTGTCTATCTTTGTTTCAAGAGCTCCAACACCACCTCCTTTGTAATGTTGATATGCTTCAGGATATCACTGCTTCCTGCCCTGAACTCACTAGCTTCCATGCCCTTCTCTACGGTGTAAACAGACAAGAAATATTTTTCCTGCAACTTGTATCGCTGGACATAACCATTCAAAGTCAGTGCAATTGAGCTGGAAGTGAAATGACTTCTTGGTTGCCCCCAGAGCCCATTGTGTTTATTTCCCCTAATATTTAACCAGCAGACTTGATTTACATTGCTAAAAGAGGTTGCATTCCTGGGGAGCTTTGATGGATGAAGAGGGTGGATTTATTGGCTGGCGCTGCAGCTCCTGGCACTAATGGAAGCTCATTGTTCTGAGGTGCCTTCTGTGACCTTGAATGAGGGCCTTCAGGTGATTTTAAATACACACTGCACAGTTTGAGTAACATGGTATATGGAAACTTAAAATGGATTAGTTTTTTTTAAAAAGCTGCTTAATGTCGAAGAACAAGGGAGTGAATGTGAAACACAGCTAGGTGGAACAGGAAGACATCAGGTTTGATGGCTATCTTGTGCTCTGTGTCCGAATTCTGTCACGGGCGCTGATATTAATGGCCGTGGACTATTGAGGGGAAAACCCTTCCCAGGGTTGTTGGTACCTGTTGCTGGGCAGTGTGTGTGTGTTTTGTAAGGACTGATCTCTGCTCAGCTGGGAAGCATTATAGAACAATTATCCTGTGATCGGTGTGAGCAGTTCGAAAGTTATGCCAGGAATTGAAGTGGGTACAGTAGTGTAGTGATGAAGTTACTGGATTAGTAATCGGAGTTCTGGGCCATTGGCCTGGAGACATCATTTCAAACCCCACAATGGCAAATGAGGAACTTCAAACTTTGTGTAATTAAATAAACTTGGAAGGAAAAAGAAACTGTCATTAAAATCCATCTGGTTTACCAGTGTTCTTCAGGGAAGGCAATCTGTTGCCCTTCCAATCTGGCCTGTATGTGACTCCAGACCCACCATTGTTACTGACACTGAACTTCCTCCACACTCATTGTGCACAAGTAAATAAAGTGTGATTGAGAACCGAGTGCAAGTTGTTGGAGTCCAGTTAATCAGTGATGACAGGAACAATCGGGGTTGAAGCAATAAACACTGACTTGGTCAACAATGTCCATATCCCATGAATGAATTTTTTTTGAAGGCTGAGAAACAGATGGTAATGCTTTGGACTTTTAATAGCACAAATTTTAATAATAAAAACCTTCCTTGGGAGCATGACTCTTGTAAGTGGTTGCAATGTGCAATATCCTAATATCGATGCAGACAATATTGGTGCTGGTTCTGTAAGTGTTTTGGCTCTCATCTGGTGATGCAGCTCTCTGCCATGAATTGAAGCTCATTGTCAATGGCAGTTTTAAAAAAAACATTTCCTGCAGTCAGTGATGGTTCCTGATTCCATTCCACGCTGCACCTTTTATAATTTTCAAGCACCTTTCTACTCCATTCACTTTGGAAACCTGTGCTGGATCCAACGCCACTTGCAATTGAGTGTCACAGCACAGCTTGGGTGAGACTCTGGATAGCCGAAACAACAGCTGCAATCTTAATTTCTTGACCCTGGGCCACCAACTCCCATCTTACATACAGGTGTTTTAACAACAACCGCATTCAGGCCTGCCAGTTTTTATTCCCTTTTTCAATTTGAACAAAAACTATTGGGGAGCCAATACGAGAGGTTTTGTTTCCCACAGTCTAACTCTGAAAGCTGTGCTACATGTTAGCAGCGCCTCCTCAGCTGTACTTGGACAACTCCACTGCTTACACATTGACCAATTAAAGCAGGTGGAGAGAGAAAGGACTGGTCCCATTCATTCTGAGCAGCTTTGAATTGCATTTACTGGTAGTTCAACATGGTTATTCGTATATAAAATGCAGCAGTTTTCAAGAGTTCTTGCATTTGAGTGATGAGAAGTTAGGCCTGTGGCATTCCCCATCCCCACCCATTTGCTCTCTGTGCGTAATTTAAACGATATTTTTCCATTCATGCTTAAAATATTTTTAATGTATTTTTTGGGGCGGGGGTACATAGTTAAAATGATATTGTTTTAGATAACTTTCTGACCCACCTACAAAACTGTAGAAATGTACAACAGTTAGATTTTGAGAATGCAATTTAGATTTCAGGATACAAAGGCAATGTAACTAAACATGACGTACCTGTGGCATAATCCTTTAATGCTTCTCAAGTAGCTAATAAGTCTGTTAATCAGTATAAATGTCAAAACTTGTTAATGCAGTGGTTAGCAATTGTGAGGAGCAAACATATGTAAACGTGCAAATGAAAAGCAGAAAGAGGCCACATCCAGGAGATCTCAATGGAACCAATAAAGATTGGGAATATGTTGTCTGTTCCAAGACAAATTTGCAATTGCTGTAACTGGGAAATGTAACCAGAGCTTTTGTTGGGGAGTATGGTCCACAATCACATCAAGGTAATGAGAAGCCATTTGAGCTGAACGCTATGACAATGATTTGGAAGACTGCCAAAGACCCAAAACGGTTGCTTGAGATGAGTGTTAAATAATATCATAAGATGGAAGTAGAGGACTTTGAATGTAATTATTTTGAATGAGCAGCATTCTTACAACTTGCAGTGTCATACAGTAACAAATGCTCTAAGGAATCCCACTTTCTCAATCTTATTATCCCAATCACCTTCACTGTCCCCTAAATCATGAGCAACATGCAAACTGCTGGAGGAACTGCCAGCATCTATGAAGGGAAATGGGTAGTCAACGTTTTGGGTCGAGGCCCTTCATTATTTTAGTTTCTCCCTAAAGTTGAATAAATTGAGGCAATGTACCTTTGACAGGTGGACAGAACTATATCCACAGTACTTGTCATTCTGTGTTCTTCCTTCATTGTCTGCAATCCAAATCTGAATTTCCTTGAAATATCTGGAAATTTGAGGAACTTCAGAATGGTGAAATAGCCGGGAAGGAGGCTATTTGACCCCTTTGAGTCTGTATTGACTCTGTGTAAAAAGTAATTCATTGACTCCCAATCCTCCCTCCCTCTCCCCCTCCCTCCCCCCCTCCCCCTCTCCCCTCTCCCTCTCTCCCTCTCTCCCTCTCTCCCTCCCCCTCCCCCTCCCCCTCCCCCCCTCCCCCTCCCCCTCCCCCCCTCCCCCCATAGCTCTGCAAATTCTTCCTTTTCAGATGCTCATCCAGCTTCCCTTTGCAGCTTCAATTGAATCTGCCTCCATTACTATGCTTGACAATGAATTCCAAACCCTTTTTTTAGAAAGGAAGATTTCCTTCTCTTACTTTTATCATTCATTCTTTGTCCCCCTAATCCTTGACCTCTCTCAGATCCCCTCACAATTTCCTCAGTTCCAAGTGTTTCAACCCAGCTTCTCATACTCTGTCTATTACTAAGTTCCTCAGCTGTGGAATTCATTTAAGTAAATCTCTTCTGCGTACTCACTGAAGCCTCTTGCATCTTAAGTGTGGTGCTCAGAACAGGACACAATACTTGAATTGCGGCTAAACTAGTGTCTTTTATATAGATTAGTCAAAATTTCTTTGTTCTTGTATTCTGTCTTCTATTTATAAAGCCCGGTGATCTTATTTCATTTTTAACATTTTGCCTTGGTGCTTTTAATGACTTGTGTATATATTTCCCCCATATCTGTGTCCTTGTACCCAGCCAAATCAAAATGAGAGTACAACAATACAAACAATCCACCTGCCCCATTGAGCTCTGTTTACCACACCAGTGACAAAGTCTGTGAACCCTACATGGGACTCATCTGCCACTTTAGAAGCCCACAGAACTGGAGTGAAGGCAGTCATCCTCGAGGGATTGCCTAAGAGAAGATAAAGCAAGTAAGAGGGAAAAAAAATTGCGGAGAAGGTTGTAATTGGGCACCGATGTGTGATTCTCCATAACTGAATGGGCTGCTACCTTTTTATATTGATACAAAGAAGTCACGTGGCCAGGGTCAGTGGAAATGTACCTCGAGTCAGTGTTGTCAGGCAGAATGAAAAATCAGGGGCAAGAATTGATGAATGAATTACACTGCTGAAATGAGCAAAGTACTCTTGTTTTTAATTTACCTTTGCACACCATGTGGTTAAGAACAACTCCAGTAGTTCAAGGCTTCTGAGTCACAAGGTTCAAGTCAGGCCTGATAAAACTGACAACGCTGCTTCAAATCTTTTTGGCAGCTTTCTGTGGGAAAGTCTGTGCGTGTGGTAATATGATAGCAACCAACTCACTGACTCCAGATAGTTGTCAGTGTAAGCTCCTCTGAAGGTGGCAAGTCTGACTGAGTGAGATCTCCACTGAGTCTGCAACATAAACTCCTACATACACAGAGGATGTCAGCTGTGGACCAACTGAGCTATCCAGCACTGGTAGCTATTCTAAACTTCACAACTGAGTGTACACTTTTAAATCTGCATCAGCCTCTATTTACACCACACCCTGACCCTACAATGGTTAAGAATGTGCGAGTGAAATGTGATGCTGTTGCCACGCATCCAACACCTTTCCCATGTTGGTGTATATTAAGGATTCCAAGTGCCCTGCAGGGGAGAGGAAGCAGATTTGACTAGATTGGTTACATTAGGCATCTTGAGTGCAATTGCAAGCCCAGATTAATTAGCTGTTGCTGCGTAGGTTTGGTGGGGTAGGGAACTTCCATAAAAAGCAATGTGATAATGAGCTGATAATCATTTTTTAGTGACATTGAGATATAAATAGGTTAGGGCATCAGTAATAAATCTCTGCTTTGAAATAGTGCCAGGGTGTTTTTTTAATATATATTTTAAAAACAGCACCTACCAAGTGGAGATGGGGCATCTGTTTAAACGCATCAGTGGTTGACATCTCCAATCACACAACAGTCTCTCAGTAGCGCACTGGGTTACTAGCCTATACTTTTGAACGTGAACAACTCAAGCAAGACCCAAACCAAGATTCTTCTGATCCAATGAGAAATTATAAAGAAACTCCATCCTTGGGCTCTGATGTTGGCAAAGAGAATGCATGAAAGGCTGTTACCAATTAAAGAACCTGATTATGAGATGTGTAGAGGGAGTGGTAAGATAGTTTTCTGATGCTAGAAATTTTCTAGTGATGTTGAGATCGGAGCTGCCAGCAGCATGGGAATTTTTGTTTCATAATGACATTCCTTGTGGAACCAGGGGTGCTTTATTTGCAGCCCACCACATTTCTCCCACCTTCCTTTCCAAATTGCGACTCGCCCCACGACCCACTCTTTCAAGGTTGCCTTGGCTCTCCCAAGCCTCAATCACAAATGTTCCCTTTCATCTGATAAGGGGTCTGTCCTTCCACTTGACAGTGGTGAACATATGCTGTGGCCTACTGGTCACTGTTGATTCTGCTGCCCATTTGACAGTCAGGCATGAAACGTAACTTTGATGTTCGTGAAGTCCTGTCACTAGGTCTTGTAGGGCCTCTGTGTCCTTCTTGTCAATGGTTATTATTGGCCTTTCCTGTGTGTGCATGATCAATATCAGGGTTTAAAGACATGTTTTCACTACTATTACTCATTTGTTCAGAAGGTTCTGGGTTTGGGTCTCACTCTGTGGGCAGAAATCTAGGCTGGTAATCCTGTTGGAGATGTTAATGTCTATCTCCTTGCAGTGGAATGATTTTTAAAATTTGGAAACACTGCCATAATTTGAAAAGTGAGCAGGAGAGTTATTATTGGATGCCATGACCTATATCTATCCTCAACCAACATCACTAAAAATTGATGATCAGATCATTATCACATTGCTGCTGTTTGTGGAAGTTTAGTATATATGGATTGGTTGTCATGTTATAGCAGTGACTACATTTTCAAAAGTACTTTTGTGGCTACAGAGTGCCTTGAAGTATCCTAAAGGGGATACAAAAGGTGCTACATAAAAGCAACTCTCTCATTGTTAATTATCTAATGATCCTTTTGAATAGGTGGCAGTATCTGTTCAATTTGTGGTGTGGGTCAATGGCAGAAGGGTTGTATATCTTCAGGCTGTCTGTCTCAGATACATCCTTTAGGAGATTGCATATTGTTGTGAATGGTGCTCTGCCGTGGCTTATTTCTGTTGCCAAATTTTTAGTTCTCTACAAGGTGCAGTGGAGAATGTGGAGATGGTGGAATGAAGGAACGTGGGAGGAGGTTTGTCTGGATAAAAATCATAACTGTAGACCTATTGGAATATTTGGTGCAGCGAGTTTGATGTACTTCTCTGCAATCCACTTCTTAAAAATGTACCCAGTTTTTTGAATCATTTACCATGTTACTGTAATTGGGTGGAATCTCTATCAGTAAAGAACATATGTTTTAGTGCAGGGCTACAATTAACCTGTGTAGTTTGATGTCAAATTTTAAAATGCTGTCTCCATCTTGAAGGTGTGGTTTGAGGGTGAGAGTAGGGCACCAAGTGTAAAGAGTTGAAGGTGGGGAAAAGCCATAGATTTAAAGTGACGGATGAATCTTCACCAAATGCTGGTTGACCTTGAGATTTTGGCAATTAGGTATTTTAAAGATAAGAGTCGGTCAGACCATTAGTTGTTCTTGGACTTGAGATGCAGTGGTCAGAAAATTTGCATGGTGTTTACATGTGCAGCACTGAGATTTTTAGTCCCAAGTTTTTCCAATGACCTCATTGTATCACGTATGAGGTACATATGCAGGCTCTGGTGTTATTTCTTGGAATCAGTCGTCGTTCCCTAGTCCATGCAGAATTTCCTGAAGTGACTTCATATATTTTTTTGCTGTATGAAGGGGCAAGGGCCCTCTTCTCTGTAATCTGTTGATCATTGTGGGCTGCACATAAGCTCACTGTGAAAGAGGAGAGGCGATTGAACATCCAGGGCATTCTGCATCCTTCAGTTTTCTTCTTCATAGACTACATTAGCCTATCTTGCAGCAATGGGGCTGAGAACAATGAGGATTCTGGGCAATGTCTCAGAACTTTGAATTTTATGTTTAATATTTTTGTGTGAGGCATATGGAATCTTGACTAGAATCAACTTAAAGAATGTCTGACAAGCTTGTTATCATTAGCAATCGATATCTTGCAAGCTTTTTAAGACACTTTATTTGAAACATCTGAAAAATTTTGTAAAAATACAAGTCTAATAGGTATGAATTTTAAACATTGTGTTACGGACTCGGTGAAAGTCCCTTTAAGATAGTGTGTGTGTGTGGTGTGCTTACGTCAATAGAAGATAAAGGACGTAATGATGTTGTTGAAGAAGTCAGAAGAAGGGGGAGAGAGAGAGAAAAGGGAGAGAGACACCAGCCTGCTAGTTTCTCTGTCGATGGATGAGAAACAATAACTGTGTCTGCCACAGAAATCCATGTATGGAAATTGGAAGTAATCCGGTGGAGTTCACTTTGTTGCTGACCTGTAGAAGGAAACAGGTATTTGTGTGGACGACCACGATTCGGATGCTTTTCGGGGTGAGGAAGTCACTACCGAGTAAACACTGAGGTGTTGTTTGGGTTCCATCGTGGAACATTTGGACTTCGTAATTACTCTCTCTATGTTTCTCTACATCTACGTCTTATCTTCAGACAACGGTGGTGGATGAAGAAGCCTTTGCTCATGTTTCACCTTATGGCTTGCGGAACTGAACTTTAAGAACCATTCGTTGGACTTGGAGTTTGGGACTTTGCCACACACACACACACACACACACACACACACACACACACACACACACACACGAAGAGTTTAGTTTTTGGGGTTCAAGGTTTAACATTTTTGAATTCTAACATACTAACATTTTTACTTTTATTTTACATATTACCATAAGTAGTGATTAATAAAATAGTTTTTAACACCGAATCATGACTCGGTGTGTTTCTTTTGTTGCTGGTTCGTGACAATTGAGTGTCAGGCTCGATATTGGTATTCTTTGGAGCAGTTTGTGAACTTTTGGATGGATTGCTGAAACTTCTGCTCATAGTTAGCCTGTTGACCACACTCGTTAATCATGGCTCATTATATCCATGTTTGTAAAGAGGTTTGCCTCACCTTGATGAACAGCCTGAGCTGGTCATTCTCAGCTGTTTAGTGTTTAAATCAGATGACGTGAGGAAGGACTATACTCGTCAATTATACTAAAATCCTCAGCCATGATTTAAAGAGCTACTGTTCATGAAAAGGCATTCTCTATACTTATTGAGGGAAGGGGAGAGATGGATTAGAAAAGGGCCCCTTATTTTCATCACAATGGCATCACGGTGCATTGATGTTTTGATGTGATGATGTCATTGCATTCCATTTGTTCATGTGAAAAATGTTAGCTGATTCCTTTATCCTTTAGTACAGAAAGACTCCTTTATACATTTTTTTTCTCCAGAGTGTGTTTTTAACAAGTTTAGTTCCCATTTTAAGAACTGATAGCAAAAAAAAATTAAGAGTTCTGGATGCGCTGTTTCTTGGTATGCTTGTATCTTTTGAAATGTTTCTTACCTCAAAGTGCTGCTTCCTTATCTTTAAGATTCCCCCCAAAAATAGCTCTTACTTTTGCAATCTATCTGCTGAATGCCACAGTGGGAGAACTCATCCTGTCCCCTGTGTTTAGGGCACAATTGATGAGAACTCTTAAGAAGTTAGACACACAGCTTTGGCTGAGCTCTGAATAATACTTTACATAAATTCTTCACCACTATTTATCCTAAGTTCCTGAATTCCTGGAAATCCATAGGAAAGTTACTGTTTTATTTTCTCTCTCATTTCTCCCCCTCCCCCCCTCCATCATCCTTGGTGAGTCTGGCATGAAATAACTGAATAAAGCAGTTCTCTAAACTATTGCTTGATCTCTGGTAACCATTACTCATGACTTTTTTTCTTCCTCCATGCTCTGAGGGATGAAAGTTATTCCAAATTAATTATTGACAGGCTTCTGGTTTTAATTGCCTGCAGATTTTATAAAGACAGAGCTGCATATTTTTTCTTTTTTTTGTCAGAGAATCAAAGCAAGCTGGGCTGGTTGATCAAATACAATGTCAAATTTTGTATGGACAATCTTTCTAAAGGAAAGAGCTGCTTAAAGGAGTTACTGATCTAATTCAAAGGCCTCTCGGCACTCTGCTGTGGTTTTCCTCTCTTCCTGAAGCCATGGCTGTGGTTTGGGGCAGAGTGGCACAGCCCTTGATACGTTGGTCGAATCTTAACGTACAATGGTGAAAGCTACAGTGCTATTCAATAGTGGGGAGGGGAGCAGAAGGGGGTGGTGCTAGTCTGCTTGGAGGTAGGGGTGGATTGGTCGGAGCCTGATGCCGTCATTGCACACTAACACACTAACACACTCACTTGCCAGCCCCCGTGTTGAAGATAGGGAAGGAAATGTGGCGAGTGCTTGCAGAACCTAATTTCAAATCCCAGAGCTGGTGCAAATTTTAAACGTCCTCTGATGATATTCTTTGATTGCTCCTTGAAGTCCTCTGAAATATGGAGAACTGATTTGGCTGTCTGCGATCTAGTGGGATAAGTGCTGCATATTAAAGCCACGTTCACACTGGAACAAAACACGGATTGCGCACGAGCTTTTAATGGAAGACTTGAACTTCCAGACTTTGCCAAATCACTTGTAACTTGAAGCTTGGGACTTTTGGTAGACTGTGAATCAAGTTCCATATACCTGTGTAGGGGGGAGGGAGAATTTTATGGCACAGAAGGAGTCCAGCTGTTACTTGTGTCCTCTCCAGCCAAAAATAAGCCAACTGGGCTAATTCTCCCATGTCATATCTCAGTTCTTGGTAAACTCAAGCACTCATTCTGATACATTTTTAATGTGATGAATGTTTCCATCTTTGTCATCTTATTAGGGAGTACTTCCTCCGGTCTTTGGGTGAAAAAAATGTTTCCCCAACCTCCCTCTAATCCATTTACCAATTAATCTAACTCTATGCCCTGTAGTCATTGATCATTCTGCTGGGAGATGTAATTCATTCTTTTCTATTTGTCTTTCTTGGATGTTCATTCCTTTGTTCATGACCATCAGGCAGCATTCCTGATTACAGCCTGCTGCTGGAACTGTTCAAGGCCACAGGAGAGAATAAGATTAGATTTAACTGTCATGCCCTCAGAGTTTGAGTAGTTTGCTGACCCTGTTAAGCCTTCAACAAGAATAGCAGTAATTCAGCCACAGAATTGATGGTGTAGCCATAATTGTCTAAGGAGGCAGGAGTTTTGCAGGAATGGGAAGAAAAAGTTAGCAAGGGGAAGACGGGATTTGATGATTTTTTTTTGGAACATAGGTTACACTCCAAAGATTACTCCCTGAAAGGAATGCTTGACAGTCTAACATTTTTTGTAACATTTTGGTATTTGTGGCTTTTGATAACTATTACCAACTCTGCCAAAGTTGAACAGTCATTCCAAAAGAATAAAGGCTTTCTCAATCCCTAGAGAAGAGAGCTTTCAAGATTCCTCAGGCAAATGAAAACTGAAGGAATCCCTTTTCTGAAGGTCAGTTTCTATAGCGACTTATGTCATTTGAAATCAATCCACTGTCAATCCAATCTGCACAGTCTTTAGTTCTCACTTTTATCTGACTTTAAATGCTGTGTTCAAGCCGAACTCTTTGAGTTCTGTTATTACCTTAGGCAATGAAGTCCCATGCGGGTGTTGGCCACATGCCACAGCCAGCCTGATCAAGCTGCTCCACTGTATATAGGAAAAGACACGGACTGGAGTGTGTTACAAGGCAGCAGCATATGGTGAGGGTTGAAATTATGTCAAATGGCAAGAACAGAATTCAATGTTGCCACTTCAAAGACATTTAATATCCTTCACACAGCATTTCAGAAGTATAGGCTTTGCTCAGAGTTAAGAATCCAAGGGAAGATATGTGATGTTGAACAGTGCCTATTTTAAAATTGTGCATTCTGTCCTTGCTCTTGGATCATTTTAATTTGAAACTATCTATAGTTGCAAAATATGGGCTTTCCCTAAAAAAAAAAGCAGATCATGCCAACCCTGACAGCTGCACATACTCAGACTAATGGGTTCACATTGGTAGTTTTCATTTTTTATATATATACACGCGCGCGTATACACATACACACACACACACACACACACACACACACACACACACACACACACACACACACACCATGTGTGGTATTAGCTAAGTTAATTTTGAATGAAGGAATAAAGGCTCGTTCTTATATTCTGCGATTCAAAGTGAAGACTTTCTTTAAACTGCATAGATTGATTAAAGGGTCAACTAACCCATACATGATGTGTACTTTGTATGGAACTAGTAAATAACATATTTATAAACATAATTAGTAAAGCACTGATTCTAATAGTTAGAACAGCTGTTCTTCAATATGAATCTTTGGATTGGCAGTAAACCAGTTTTACAGTGGATCATGCATGCCATAATTGACCAATTTCTCTCCACACTTAACATTTGTTTTTGGAGTCTGCTGGTGTGTCAGCATGCTTATTTTGACTTTGGATACTTCTGGTGTACTGCATCACCTTTGCTCAATTAATGTTGTTAATTTAATAGTTCAAGTTGACAGAATTTTTTTTTTCCCGACATGCTTTCCTAAATAATATTTAGCACATGGCAAATTTTGGTCAATTTTGATTTGGATCATTATTGTTCCACAGTAGTAGCTGCTTTATCTTCCTTCTGCTTTACTATGCATAGCTTCTCAATGTCTTCTCGAGGCATCTGCTCCTGCTGGTTGCAGACAATGAAGGGTCACTGCAACACCCTGGAAAACGTACACCACTTCCCATCTCTTCGGAGCCACCTTTGGCGAAGGCAGACACTGACGATGGAATTTGCCACCACTTCTAATGCACTCTTCCTGAGCCTTGTTCTTAAGGGATAGCCTGACTTGCTTCCACTCTAGTGACCTTAGAACCCATAAAACCAATGAGGCCATTGTGGGAACCACAGAATCTTCTACACATAGGACATATGGATGGTTTGTGAGGTGGTGTGCTCCTTCTGCTGTTTGTGCAGGGCTTCTGTATGCTCCTGATGCATGAACTTGAGATTCTCAATACCATCCCAAATGCTGCTCCGCCACTTCAAGTATTCATTGAGCACATTCTTGAATCCTTCTGTCTACCTGGTAATCTCTTCCCATGGCAGGAAGTTGGAATGGAGTGCAGGCCATATGAACAACATGATCTGCCCAACATCGTTGAATGAGAGGAGCCAGGCCCTTAATGCGGAAGATGGGAGTGATACTGACCTTGGTTCACTTATTCCTCCAGTAAATTTGGAGGAATTTGCAGAGACTGCATTGATGGTAATTTTCTGGTGCCTTGAGTTTCTTGCTGTAGGTAGTCCAGGTCTCAGAAGTGTAAAGGGGGACAGGATCAATGCTGCTCAAATATACTATCAGTTCCGTGCCAGGCCTCAAACACTATCTTCCTCAAATGACCAAAGGCTATGCCAATGTGTTGAAAATGGTAAATTTTATCATTGAAGTCTGCCTTTGCCAAGAGGTGACTCCCAAGCTATAGAAAATGATTCAAGTTTTCCAGGGTATCACTGTGAACTTTATTGTAGGAGGGCAATATGGTGATGGGGAGTGGGCTCATCTAGGACCTTGTTCTTGTGGATCATTGCTGGTGTTGAGCCCAATTTGGTCACTGCATAATAGACATCACAAGTCACAATGATCTTCTAATTGTAAGCAGTTAAAACTATGTACACTTCCACTGCGAATGTTGAATTTAAATCACATGGAGCCTGAAGCATCAATTTTCCTTCATTAACCCTATTTACATGAAGGTATCAACTTGCAGCTAATCTATTGTTAAATAACCTGTCATCCAATGTTTTTGCTGTAATGTCAGCTGGGATCTTGTAGTGTGGTAACACAGATGAATACAAGCATCGGTTTAGCCACCAAAGCTATCAACCTCAGTTGTAGGATTTATCAGAACTAGTTTACGATCAATCCTATTTGAAAGAACCTAGTAGTTAACTGAAATGACCTTGGGAATGCTTAGGAATGTCGAGAGCATTTCTGTTGTTATGTTACTTTAGAATTAGGCACCAAAATTAACTTGACAGTTGGGGTTTGTGATTGGACAGTGGCTGTTTAATTTATGTAAATTCTTTATCTTGAACTAATTTTGAAAATTTGCTTGTATCTGTTAAAAAGATAAAACGGTGCAAGTACTCTCAGTTGCAGACCAGAATACACTAGTCAAGCAAATAGTGCATCTTCACAGCAAACTCCACAATAAATACCAAGAATCTTGCTACAAATAATCACAACTGCTGGAACATTACCACAATTTCTTTAAGTTTATGTTTTTAAGAACTTCATTGATTGCAGAAGAAGTCAGTAACCTCTAACTTGCATTTTATTTTACATTCAAGATTTTTGTTTTTTGTGAACATCAGATTAAAAAAATCCCAAAAGTTTGTGTTGTTCATCAGATTGCATCTTTTCCAGAGCTCTGGACAATTTGTGAATGTTTTCTGCCCAATGTTCAATGTAGACAAACCAGCTACTCCAGTCCAGCTTATTCAGTAAAACTGGCTGTGTTTGATTGTGTGCTTGTGAAGAGCCCTCTCAGCATTGCAAATTACTGTGGTGAACACAGAAGGTACCAAACAAATACACATTAGGTTTTGTCTCCTCTATGACAAAAATAAGTTGTATTGAAGTAGGCTCTTCAGCCCCTTAAGTCAAGATTTTGTGGGACCTCCTTCCACCTTTGTTTAGCCTATTCTGTTAATGTACACTTGTCTAGTGTACTTGTCGAGCCTTCCTCTAAATTTAACCTCAGTATTTGTCTCACTTGTGGTTGTGAGTCTCACATTCTAACCATGCTGATCAGTTGCAACCTGAATATCAGCATGTTCTGACCTCCCATGTCTGTGCATGGCAACACCCAAGTACTGAGGTATGTCTGACTTCCAGCTGTGACTGTGGACTTGCCACCAAGCAATGGTTATGGATCACCCTGAGCCAAGACACTGAATCTAACTTGTATCCTTCCCCTCAGTTTTGAATGGTGCATTAGTGTGGTGCCTTTCATTTGAATCAGTCTGCTGATCTACATTTGAAAAGTGAAACAAAGTAGTTAGTCCTTTTAATTGCAAGTTAATTTTTTTTAAGTTTTAGCTTTTTAGTTTCAGTGTTTTACTTTATTACATTTTAATGTCTCTGGTCATTGGCATTTAGAAGCAGATGCAAAGGCATTGACAGCATGTGCTGTCAGATGGTCATTGTTGTGCTCTGGGCTAGGGAATTGAATCCTTTTCCCATGGCTTTGTCACTACCTGGGATCTGCTCTGCCTGTTTGAATGGTCACTAATTACACATCCGGGGCACTGGATCCTCCAGCCAGGAAAGAGTGTAACCACAGGGCATGCGGAGCGGTTGTACACCTATCGAAACTGATCCTCCAATAAGAGGGACTCTTGACATCACAATCTACCTCATTATGGCCTTGCGCCATGTTGTCTGCCTGCACTGCACTTTCTCTGTAACTGTAACACTTTATTTTACATTCTGTTATTGTTTTCCCTCGTACTACCTCAATGCACTGTTGTAATGAAATGATCTGTATGGATAGCATGCAAAACAAAGTTTTTCACTGTACCCCGGTACATGTGACACTAATAAACCAATTTACCAATTAAATTACCACTTCATCTTGCATCCCCATCAATTCATGCCCTGGGCCCCAATTCTCCTGCCACCCACCTACACTAGAGATGCTACAGTAGCTTATTTACCTAGCAACCAGC
Organism: Pristis pectinata; assembly: GCF_009764475.1. NCBI lineage: Eukaryota > Metazoa > Chordata > Chondrichthyes > Rhinopristiformes > Pristidae > Pristis > Pristis pectinata. The sequence goes on from NC_067409.1 coordinate 90,296,789, forward strand.
ATGTCTTTGGGATGTGGAGGGAAACCAGAACACCCAGGAGAAATCCCTGCAGTCACAGGAAGAACTGGCAAACTCCACACGAGCAGCGCCCAAGGTTAAGGTTGAACCATTGTTTTGCAGACTTCTATCTGACCACTGGTGAATCTCCATGAAGATTCCCAGACAGTTGTGTGTTTCTTGGTGAGTAATATCTCTCGGCCTGGGCATCAGCCTTGTAAGTCATTGTGCCATTCCCAGTGCTTCTATCCCTTTTGCTCTGGAGACCATACTGCATACATAGTTTGTGTTGTGCAGCAAATGCTTTAGAAGTTTAATTTATCTTGGCTTTTTAATACCATTCCTCTAAATTAGTGCATTTTGTCTATTTGTGCTATGACTTGAAATGAGTGGATCAGTAGTCCTTTGTGTCCTCAACCAATTTAATTTTGTACTTGCAGGTTCTAAGCCTTGTATCTTGGAATCATTCCGGTTCTGGTCAGGCTTTGAGTTGAAGCTTGTCAGTTTTTGTTAATTTTATAGATTATCTTGTATATTGAACATAGACCCTGAGGAGCCTGAGGGCACATACCATCAGGCTTAAGGACAGCTTCTATCCCACGGTGATAAGACTATTGAACGGTTCCCTTATACAATGAGATGGACTCTTGACCTCACTATCTCCCTTGTTATGACCTTGCACCTTATTGTCTACCTGCAGTGCACTTCCCTATAGCTGTGACACTTTACTCTGTATTCTGTTATTGTTTTACTCTGTACTACCTCAATGCAGTGTGTAATGAATTGATCTGTACGAACGGTATGCAAGACACGTTTTTCACTGTACCTTGGTACAAGTGACAATAATAAACTAATACCAATACCAATGTTGTCAATTGTTTTTTACCCAAGTAATGAATTTTCACAGGGCAGTCCTCAATTTCAGTTGGTCAATCCCATGGAAGTGGGTAGGATTGCTGGGTGCGGTTATAATTAGGCTGAAAGGCTTTACCAGATTTGGGAAGGAAAATCCTGTTGAGTTCAACTTTACTAAATTAAGTAAGTGGTGACATTCAGTTTGCGCTCTGTTATCTTAATGAAGGAAAATTGTCTTGCACAAATTCAGTGTATTACTGCATGAGATATTTCTAGGAGAGATATATATGGAATCACAGCATGCCTGTTTAAAATGACACCCACTGTGAAATGCCAGGCACACATTGTCATCAAGGTTGTCCCTCCCCCATCACTGTAATAATTTATATCCTTTATGGCATAAAATAAAAGCAAAATTCAATTATTCTTGCTTTTTTTTCCAGTGTACAAACTCCAAAGGAAATGTAAGATCCTAAGCACTCATCAGTGCTGCTCAGATAGCTGGACAGAATGCAGTCCCCCATAGGCATTCAATGTCCAATATGCAAGTACATTTAGAGTGTTTATGGTGATGGGCAATGATTATTAGTTGGTGCTGTTTGTGTATCAAACATTTAACATCTGATTGCTCTGCTGTTTACATCATCTTCATGATGTGCCTTTTTTCTGTGAAGAAATACCATGGGACATTTTCACCTTTACTGCCAAAGCTGCATGAAATACTGTAAATTAGGGGTTTACATTGCCCTCCCAAGCTACACATTAGTATTGAAGTTAGATGGTGAACTAGTGACAGTATTGCTGGCTAAATGTGTGAATGGGCAGGTTTCAATTTTTACCACCTTGGCAGTTGCCTTGTAGAGCAACTTGATCATCTTTCTTTTGCTCCATTTGTGCAGTTCTCAGATGCTTGCAATCAGTCACGAGCTCTTCTTGACCTGTCCACAGGGCCTGAATGTTATTCTTGCCTCTCTGAAACCAACACATGCCACAGGCTCCTTGGATGGTCCAATGTAATTATGATTGTACAGTTATAATTACTGCATAGCAATTTAAAGCCTTGACACATAATTTGGAGAATGAGAGTTCAATTCCCCCCATTGTACTTCAAATCAAAACACAAATTATGAATTATCATTAAAGTGAATCAGCTAAGGAAAGAACCACATTGCTATATTGCAACACACAAAGTGCTCTGATGTGACCTAACACATGACTCGAAACAATGATGCAAGAAGGCAGTCATCATCGCCTTTCCCATCAAGATGGGCAATTAATGATCTTGCCCGTAAAAACCCTCCTCCATCAATTGAATTTTTAAATTTTAAATTTACTGCTTCAACATACTGTTTACTAAATTGTATAGCATTTTGCTTGCTTTGTTATTGACTGTTCTTAAGTGTTTGAAGACTTTGATCCCTGTGAACTAACACTTATACAGCAATCTCATCCGCGCACCAGAACGTTGCAGTACGATGGCCCATCAGAATTGCACCTCCAGCAACATTTTGTTTTGGTGTGAATGTACTGTTGCTTATCTTTGGCTTGTAATGGCATCAAAGAAGAGGCCATTTGGCCTGTTGAATCCATGGCAGTTCCCAGGAGATCAATCCCATTAGTCCCACTCCCCCTCCTCATCTTCCCATAGCCCTATAACTTTTCCCCTGGAGTGGGCTCAAGTCCAGTGTTCTGATTTATGAAAGGGGTAGGTAGGAATGTTACCTGCTTTTCATCAAGGTGTATGCCCATTGGTTGCACCAGCTTGGACCAGATTAAGGAAGCCAGTACCAGGACTCATTACTCTTGGGCAGAGCGACCATGGAGGTCCCAGGACAAATTATTCACATGTCCTCAAACTCCTGCTGACCCACCCAAGGTTAGTTAAAAATCCATTTCTGATGATAAGTGTGGAGGTCATAGGCTCTGGGCCTCCGGTCTACAGCTCTCTACGGTCTCCTTGCAATTTTTTTGTATGAAGCAGAGCCAGAGGCCAGATCAGTGCAGATAGTACCACCAGAGAATTCTCTGGACTAACTGACGAGGTGAACCTCTGATATTCTGCCCCCCCCACCCCCTCACCTGACTATGAAGATAAATCTACTGAACTCTACTGATAAGGTGATATTTAAATAAATGCCAATATTAAGTTTATACAATGAAGGTTAGGAAAAAGAGACGTGTTTAACAACCTTGGAACATCATAGGACTCTTCACAAATAAGTTAAATGCTTCTGAAGTTTCTTCATAGTAATAGTTAAAATTGATCTGATAACAAACCTGCAGTGAAGTAAAATGATGAGAAAATTATGATGAGAAAAATGAGAGGTACTTAATGAATACTTTACATCAGTATTCACCATGGAAAAAGATCTGGGGGATTGTAGTGGGGACTTGCAGTAGCCTGAAAAGCTTGAGCATGTAGATATTAGAAAAGAGGTGGTGCTGAAACTTTTGGAAAGCATCAAGTTAGATAAGTCGCCGGGACCCGATGAGATGTACCCCAGGTTGCTGTGGGAGGCAAGGGAGGAGGTTGCGGAACCTCTGACGATGATCTTTGTGTCGTCCATGGAGATGGGAAAGGTTCCGGAAGATTGGAGGGTTACGGACGTTGTTCCCTTATTCAAGAAGCGGAGTAGGGATAGCCCAGGAAATTATAGACCGGGGAGTCTTACCTCAGTGGTTGGTAAGCTGATGGAGAAGATCCTGAGAGGCAGGATTTACGAACATTTGGAGAGTTATAATATGATTAGGAATCGTCAGCATGGCTTTGTTAAGGGCAGGTCCTGCCTTACGAGCCTGATTGAATTTTCTGAGGATGTGACTAAACACATCGATGAAGGGAGAGCAGTAGATGTAGTGTATATGGATTTCAGCAAGGCATTTGATAAGGTACCCCATGCGAGGCTTATGGAGAAGGTGAGGAGACATGGGATCTAAGGGGACATTGCAGTGTGGATCCAGAACTGGCTGGCCCACAGAAGGCAAAGAGTGGTTGTTGAGGGGTTGTATTCTGAGTGGAGGTCGGTGACCTGTGGTGTACCTCGGGGATCTGTACTGGGACCCTTACTATTTGTGATTTTTATAAATGACCTGGATGAGGAAGTGGAGAGGTGGGTTAGTAAGTTTGCGGATGACACGAAGGTTGGGGGTGTTGTGGATAGTTTGGAGGGCTTTCAGAGGTTACAGAGGGATATAGATAGGATGCGGAGTTGGGCTGAGAAGTGGCAGATGCAGTTCAACCCAGATAAGTGTGAAGTGATTCATTTTGGTAGGTCAAATATGTTGGTGGAATATAGTATTAATGGTAGGACTCTTGGCAGTGTGGAGGATCAGAGGGATCTCGGGGTCCGAGTCCGTAGGACGCTCAAAGTGGCGGCGCAGGTTGACTCTGTGGTTAAGAAGGCATATGGTGTATTGTCCTTCAATCTGGGAATTGAATTTAGGAGCTGTGAGGTATTGTTGCAGCTATATAGGTCCCTGGTCAGACCCCACTTGGAGTATTGTGCTCAGTTCCGGTCACCTCACTACAGGAAAGATGTGGAAGCCATAGAGAGGGTGCAGAGGAGATCTACAAGGATGCTGCCTGGAATGCGGAGAATGCCTTATGAAAGCAGGTTGAGGGAACTCTGCTTTTTCTCCTTGGAGAGATGGAGGATGAGGGGGGACCTGATTGAGGTGTATAAGATGATGAGAGGTATTGATAAGGTAGGTAGAGGCTTTTCCCCAGGGCTGAATTGGTGGCCACGAGAGGACATAGGTTTAAGGTGTTGGGGAGTAGATATAGAGGAGATGTCAGGGGTTAAGTTTTTTTTACTCAGAGAGTGGTGATTGTGTGGAATGGGCTGCCGGAAACGGTGGTGGAGGCTGATACGATAGGGCCTTTCAAGAGACTGTTAGATAGGTACATGGAGCTGAGTAAAATAGAGGGCTATGGGTAAGCCTAGTAATTTCTAGGGTAGGGACATGTTCGGCACAGCTTTGTGGGCTGAAGGGCCTGAATTGTGCTGTAATTGTTCTGTGTTCTATGTTCTAAAGTATCTGTGAAAACTTGTCTTTTTGTTGCAAAAAAGAAATGTACAAGTGAATTGATATCTTGGCTGTAAAGAACTTAAAATTGTGCAGTTACCATGTCTCCCTGTACTTAAAGTACTACTTTGGCTGTGAAACCCTTTGGAACCAGTGCAACAGTGGAAAGTTCGTTTATAAATGAAAGTCCTAGTTTGCTTTTTACTTTTAATTGCCTTTTATGATAAGGCAAGTTTTACTTATTGGAAAAGTGTCTTAATTTTGAAATGTCTTTGACTTGTATATATTTGTTTTATAGTTCTATTGTACAACCACAAAGTCCATAGTCACTTTTATTTAAAAATGCGAAACTTCATAATAATTTGAGAATGACCTTCAACTGTACTACCCAGGATTGGAGGGGCAAGATTATTTTATCAGCAGTTACAAGTTTTGTTGAGATTTCATGAATATCTACTGAGCAAAGTTTTGTGAACAAAAGCTTCATTTCATTTTAACATGTGCATTTGTTCTGCTAAATATGGTTTTGTGTGTTTTTTTAAAGAATAACTATAATTATAATAAACTCTGTGCTCCCTTTATGGGATAATTCACCCATCTTGGAAGGAAGGATGTGCATTAGTGGCACCAGAAGAGGACATTTAAGAAGTAGTACCATTCTTTCCAACCACAGATGGGAGACTAGCTATTTTGCATCTGCAGCAGGAAAACTGCTGGAAATCTACTTCAGCTCTGTTACATGATCAGAATGTGAAGCAATGCCCACAAGGCATCTCCAATAGTCCCCTGGAGGTGGTGGGTGGTGTCGGGAGCATGCTCCTTTTATGGATATGTGTGAATTGAATTGCAGCTTCTTAACACTGCAGCCAATGCATGTTTGAAATGAGTACTAAAGAACCAAAGTAGTGGTGCTGTTGATGGGTGGAGTTCAAGTAGATGCAATGGAAGAGGACTCATGTGGATTATAAAGATGGGGACTGAATTTTTGGGCTGAATGCCTATTTTCTGTGCTGCATACTTTTTATGAGCATCATGCTCAATTGTGAAAGTAATCTCCCTGCTGAATCATTTTAAGTATTGATTTAATTTGATTGCCAAGACCGTCTTCAATTAGCTTGCAGCTTGTATAGGCAACTAATTAGCCTATAACTACAAGGGCACGTAATCCTTTGATACACTGTCCCTGGTCACTGCAGCAATCTTCAGAACTTTAAATTTAAAACCATTCTCATTCGAACCTTCCCAGAAGGAGAAAAGCAAACAATGGGAAACTTTTTTCAGTTTTATGTCAGGGATGACAGATGTCAATTGCATGGAATACAAACATTGAAGAAACTCCCAGATTTTATTGCTCATTGAAATCTATTGTCTATAAAGAAGAACAAGGATCCAGAAGTATGGGTTTTGACTCTTGAGTGTGGAGAGGTATGAGAGGAACATTTTTTTTCATTTTGAAATAAAATGGCACAAAATAGCAGTGAATGTAGGATTGGATCTTTGAAGCATCTGTGGAACATGTTGCGGTCTAGTAAGGCATTTTGAAGAGCTTTCCACAAACAAGCTACAACTATTTCCACTACATGTTTGACTCTGACCAACACCATCCTCCATCTCCAGCCACCCGCAGCTCAAGTTCACACTTCCTTCCTTTCTGCATTTGCCCTACTATCTGTCATGATACTTTTAACTTTGAGAGGATTAATGCTGTAAATTACTCCCTTGTCCTAGTTTAATCTTGCCACAATGGTAGAACTCTTGCCTCTCAGTTACAAGGCTATGGATTCAAGTTTTTGTTTGGGAGTCTTGAGAACATGATGCAGGCTGATCATATTCATCTAAATCTACTCTTAATGAACCACATCTAGGATGATCTGTTAAGCTGAAGCATCTTTTTTTCTCTGGAAGAATGCAAGAAATCCTGTGACACACTATTTGAAGTACAGGGAAATTGTCAAGTGTCCTGACTGACATTCATCCCTCAACCAAAATTGCTTTGGTGGGGGTGGAGGGTGGGAGAGGGTGGATAAAAACGGACTATTCCTTGCTATCTACAATTTGCAACTGCTCTGATTTGAAACACGTATGATTATTAAATTTCTTCATTGGATACAAGGGATTTTAGAGCAAAATGAAATTCTGAGTTTTTCTTACAACTTTTGATATATTTATCCTCAGATAAGGCCTTTCATTTGCCAGTCCCAATAATACCATTTTGGTATGGGTTCTGTTTTTGCTTTCCAAGCTCAAACCCCATAGAACTGTGCATACTCGACTGACAACCAACTGAGCAATTTATCACTAGCTCCAGGGCCTCATCATTGGCTCTCCAGCGTGGCTTTCTGTTGATTGGCCCAGTCACAGTCATCCTGGGGAGGAGTGATTGGGTCAAATGTCTCTTTGCTACCAACCTCTGTCAACAGTTTGCCCTGAGTCAGAGCCCTTGCCACTTTCCTTCTTCCTCTAGCAGCAGACCTTGTACATTGTTCTCATTCCCTTCGAAATCCACCAATGCTGTCCTTTCAAACCCTTAACCTATCTATTTGTCTCCAACTTTCCTGTTTTTGTGTGTGTTCCCAACCTATGCCGCTTTTACTCCATTTTCTGCCTCTGACATGGTCCTGAAGCAGCTATAATCAAAATCACAAACAATGCCCTTTGTGTTTCGGCATTGTAGACATCCCTCCTTCAAGTTCCTTTGAAGCATTTGCTGCATTTAACCACAGTGCCCTTTAGTCTCTGGAACACCTAGTTGAGCCACTGCCTCACAGTGCCAGGAACCCAGGTTCAGTCCTGACCTTTGGTGCTCTCTGCAAAGAGTTTGCACATTCTCCCTGTGACCACTTAGGCTTCCTCTAGGTACAGGTTAGAAGGTTAATTGGCATTGTAAATTGCCCCTAGTGTGTAGGTGAGTGGTAGAATCTGGGGGAAAGTTAATAGGGATGTTTTGTGTGTGTGTGTGTGTGTGTGTCTATTAAAAAAATGAGAGATATATATAAATATAAAAATTATATATAAAAAAATAAAAAAAATGAGGTTGGTTTAGGATCAATGAAAATGGATGATTGATGGTTGGCATGGCCTCAGTGGGCTGAAGGGCCTGTTTTCATGCTGATCTACTCTATGATTCCAGCATCACTCATTGCCCAGAGCAGTAGAACTCTGATTTTACTCTTCTGTAGCTTAACATGACCAGAGAATGTTCACTGTTTCCTTTCTCCACCCCTCTACATAATTTGACCTCTGAGATTGCCTGTGTGAATCCTTGGCTTCATCTTCCTATCTCTTGAGGACATTAAAGAATGTGGTCAGATTCTATGTGTATTGGATATGTATTTGGATATGGGCAGATTCCATATATTGGAGGAGTTTGAGGAATATGGGCCAAATGCAGCCAATTGGGACTAGTTTGGTGGGCACCATGGTCGGCATAGGTATGTTGGTCCGAAGGGTCTGTTTCCATGCTGTATTACTCTATGACTCCAAGTATGCTGATGGCAGATAGCTCAGTGCACCTCCTCTTGGCTAAGCCAATTTCTGCAGTGACTAAACTATTGGAGGTCTCGTGAGGACGGCCGAGTGGGGTGGCAGAGTGTGGACCCCTTTGGAAAATGAAGGAAAAATATTCAGCATTAAAATTTTCCTTTTGTTCTCTGCCACGGTCATGACGTCTGGAAGTGTCTGAACCATGTGCCTGATTTAGGAACCTGGACATTTGTATAAGATGTATCCTAGTTCCTGTCATTTAATTATTTACTCATTTGGTACTATTCTTTTACGATAACATATCAGTGTTTTCACAGTAGATGAGCAATTGATGTCAACACTGCTCTCTTAGTACACATTGGGAGCATTGTGTCCATTGCAAGCCTCACACCCAATGAACTGCAGTGATTGGACTGCTGACTTTTTACCTGACTTTGAGTTTATTGTTGGATGGTTGAATGACGTAGCTCATTGAAGTACTGATTGACTCTTGTGCTGTCTAGGTTATAAACTTAATGATGCAAGGTGGTCTCGTTGAAGAAGGAACTTGTGAGAAGCATTGTTCCACTGTAACCATTCTCATTTTGAAGTATGCTCAATGATTTCAGTGGGCTCTTTTATGTTAGAGTGACTGTTCTTTTACGGGCAACAATGAACACCCTCTGGTGACAGAGCCTTGTCTCTCACTGGTCCCTTTATTATTGGACTATACAAATATGTGATAAATTGACTTGGGCAGGAAAGTGTTGAAATATGGGAGATAGGGTAGTTAAGAAAGCTTATGGGATGTTAGCTTTCATAAGTCATGGGATCGAATTTAAGAGCCACGAGGTAAGGATGCGGCTCTACAAAACTCTGGTTGGGCCACACTTAGGGTACTGTGTCCAGCTCTGGTCACCTCATTATACGAAGGATGTGGAAGTGTTGGAGAGGGTGCAGAGGAGATTTACCAGGATGCTGCCTGGATTGGAGAGTGTGGATTATGAGGAGAGACTAAGGGAGCTGGGGCTCTACTCGTTGGAGAGAAGGAGGATGAGGGGAGACATGATAGAGGTATACAAAATATTAAAAGGAATAGATAGAGTGGACAGCCAGCGCCTCTTTCCCAGGGCACCAATGCTCAATACAAGAGGTCATAGCTTTAAGGTAATGGGTGGGAAATTCAAGGGAGATATCAGAGGGAGTTTTTTCACCCAGATAGTGGTTGGTGCATGGATTGCACTGCCTGGGGTGGTGGTGGAGGCTGATACATTGGTCAAGTTCAAGAGATTGTTAGATAAGCATATGGAGGAATTTAAAATAGGGAGATATGTGGGAGGAAGGGGTTAGATAGTCTTAGGCGTGGTTTAAAGGTCGGCACAACATGGTGGGCTGATGGGCCTGTACTGTGCTGTATTGTTCTATGGTTCTATTAATATTCAGTGTAAAGAACTTCATATTGATAGAATGCAGAGCTGGGTGAGAAGTGGCAGATGGAGTTCAACCCAGATAAGTGTGAAGTGATACACTTCAGGAGATCGAATTTGAAGGCAGAATACAAGGTTAATGGCAGGACTCTTAGCAGTGTGGAGGAACAGAGGGATCTTGGGGTCCACGTCCATAGATCCCTCAAGTTTGCAACGCAGGTCGATAGGGTTGTTAAGAAGGCGTATGGAGTGTTGGCCTTCATTAATTGGGGTATTGAGTTCAAGAGCCGCGAGGTGATGTTGCAGCTCTATAGAACTCTGGTCAGACCGCACTTGGAGTATTGTGTTCAGTCTGGTTGCCTCATTATAGAGAGGATGTGGAAGCTTTAGAGAGGGTTCAGAGGACATTTACCAGGATGCTGCCTGGATTGGAGAGCATGTCTTATGAGGATAGGTTGAGCGAGCTAGGGCTTTTCTCTTTGGAGAGAAGGAGGATGAGAGGGGACTTGATAGAGTTGTACAAGATGATAAGAGGCATAGATCAAGTGGAGAGTCAGAGACTTTTTCCCAATGCAACAACAGCTAACATGAGGGGACATAATTTTAAGGTGATTGGAGGAAGGTATAAGGGGGATGTCAGGAGTAAGTTTTTTATACAGAGTGGTGAGTGCGTGGAATGCACTGCCTGCAGAGGTTGTGGGGACAGATGCTTTGGGGACAGATGCTTTAGGGACATTTAAGAGACTCTTAGATAGACACATGAATGATAGAAAAATAGGGGGCTATGTGGGAGGGAAGTGTTAGGTAGGTCTTAGAGCAGGATAAAATGTCGGCACAACATTGTGGGCCGAAGGGCCTGTACTGTGCTGTAGTGTTCTATGTTCTATAAGTCTGTGTTTGCCATTGTGCTTTTCTGGCATGCATGGTCAAATTTCCTGCCAGTGTCATAGTTGATCTGTGAGGTCAGATCTCAATTCTCCCAAAACATCATGCATAAATCCTGTGATGCAGTTGTTTTATTATAGCTGCTATATTGTTTTATTCTCCTGCATGTTACAATCGGTACTGTCCAGAAGTGTAGCAGTGCTTCCAGAAAGTAATTCAGCTCGCATTCAAACTAACTGCAGTTCAACAAATCTTTTGTATCGTTTTGTCTCTGTCTCACTGCTTCACGTGGAATTTCCCCATCTTGACGGCACAATATATAGCTTCTGTTCCTGCTTTGCAATTTACAGATGTTCTCACCTGTCTTGTCAGATCAACTTCCAGCTCTTTCCCCCCATCCCACCAAATTCCGGTGTCTTACCCCCTCCCCCTCCCCCTCCCCCTCCCCCTCCTGCAATCTTCCTTTCTGTCACATCAATCTCTCCCTCCCACATCCTGCCTTCTGGTATCGACCTTCCTTCAGGGCTGAGATCAGGGATTCTCCAGGACATGTATTCTTCTGTGCAATCGCACAGGCAAAAGAAGAACCATATAAATGCTGATTATTTGGAACACTGCAAAACATCCTGCATTACAACCAGAGTATTTCTGCACCACATTAATATCAAAACTAGCATCTGAAATATTAACACCATGTTTTCCAGATGCTGAGAAATCGACTGAGCATTTTGAGCATTGTTTTTTTTCCTCTGTGGTAATTAGATCCCCACAGCTGTGCCAGCCTTGAATAACAACCAGTTGACAGCAGTTCTAGATTTGTCAGCATTGTACAGAGATAGTTGGTGCCTCAGTGACCTTTGCATTAAACTGGCATTGCAGAGACACCTGATTAGATTTAACAGCATAAGCGGGAATGACCTTGCAGTCAGGAAGGCTCAGACACTGAACTAAAGCATGTCCTCTGGTCTGGATGCACTTAAAGGCAGAAGCTGGTCTCCATATTTTAATGCCAGGATTCACTTATCTGGCTGCAGAAGTGTTGCTGGTTCCAATTCGAAACATATTCGCTGTAATCACTAGCAGGATTTCAACATGTTCTGGGGATTTTGAACTTCCTGCAGTTATTCTGGCACACAATCCAGGTTTTAGCCACATTCTGGTCTGTGAGAATCTTACTCCAGATTTAATAAGCAGGGGTCAAGATTACAGGAAATATAATTGAAAATTGGGAGCAAAGTTAATTTGACCAACTTTCATTCTGGTTCTTTTCTTTAAATCCGAGAGTACCACCCTGCTGCTGCTTCCGATGTAAAATATCTTATCACTTCATGGAGTGCTCTGAAACAATTATATATAGAAACTGGACTAAACCTTAACTCCTCATATTTCTAAAACATTTTGTTATCTCTTTGTCATAAATAACTGATAAAAGCCATGAAACCTTGCACACTGATACTGGTCCTTCCTATACCAGTAAATGCATTGAGATATGCTGAATCTGTTCTTTGTGTGGAAACTTGATTTTCTTCTTACTATTACCACCTGACTCATTTAAAGAAAATCCCCTTTAATAGTACGGAGGGTAATTTATTTGGCAATGATTAGTTCCAGTGATATTTCTGTATCGACCAGTTTTTTTAGATATATCTCTCTTCCCTTGTTCCTCTTGGCTTTATCTCCATGGCAAAATGCCAACACTGGCTGAACATCAATCTAGAGCTATTGCCATGTGACCTCCCAATTTAAGCTGCCAGATAAATGGCTCTTATTTTCCGACTCCTTTTTATTTGCAGGTAATATACAAAAGCGTCAAAAGAAAATGCGATAATAAACTTGCTATTTGCTATTTTAAAATGCCCTGTTGCTGGAAACCCCAGAATTCCTGGAAAATGGAGAGTCGGAAGCCCTAAAATTGTCCCAGAGTCTTCCTTGGAGGTGTCGACTACTTAATCTTGCCTGCATTTCATCTAAGTCACCATTCGGCATGTAACTTCAGGCAGTGGTCATAAGATTATTCAAACCACCCTGTTCTTGCATCTTTCAGGCATCATTTTCCAATGGCAGTTTAGAGTGACACACACTGGAACCCAGGCTTGACATCAAATTATGAACATCCATTGGAGATTGATCGCTGACCTTCCTTACTTTTTGCTGAAGCGGTTGAAAGATAAATGTGCTGACTGGTGTTTCTCATCCCTCAAGAAAGAACTCTGGACGTTTCTTTTTGAGTTTGCGTTTGAAGTTTGTTCCATTGCTCATCCAAGTTGGAAAGCAAGCCTGTCCCAACTTGTCACAGCCTGACAGACAGTTTGAGGGCGGATAATATGGAGAGAGCGCACAGCTGTTGTCTGCTACAAGCAGTGAACCGGGAAAATAGCAAAAAGGGGTAGTCTTAACATGTAACATTTCTTAAAATAACTTATTAAGTTATTTTGGTAGACTTTGTATTACTGATCATGTTATAGCATCAGGGTTTTTGGTAGTAATCACAGCAAAGGCTGGCAAAATGTCACTATAGTGTGACATTGATAGCAACTTCTGGAGTATGCTGACTGCATTTTTATAACAACCCTGAACTTGCTATCAGTGATTCTCTGCTCCTCCACAGGTGTGCTGCTTGGCAGCCTCCTCCGAAATAATCTTCATAAATCAGTGATCTGTCAAGTACCTGAGGTATTTATAAATTATTCTCACTGAAGTCACCTGAAAATGAGCATTGTTGCTCAAAGTAAATGTCAATTTTAGTGACATAAATCAGCAATTTCTCATTGGCAGCATCTCTGGCCCTAAAAAAAGTTATTTTCTGTCTGAGGATTTGAAATTCTTTTGATTATTTCAAAGTAGAATGGTGTTTAAATTTTCTTTAACAGTCTTAACATAATGCGTAGTCCAATTTTTTTGTTCTCTGTAAAGTTTTGTTGATGATGTGACTGGTGTTGTGAGAAACAACATGGGACATAAAGTGTCTAGCATAATTTGGTTTTATCTTTACTCTTCAACTTTCACTGTTGCTCTTTACAAAACTGCCTGGTTTAGTGGTTTGAAATTGTCGCTGCTCTGGAAGTCATTCAGTTTGCATCAGCCCACACCAGCAGAAAGCTGCGGATACCCAGTCTTGCACATGTGCAGTTCCTCCCAAAGTAATTTAAGCTTTTGGCTCCAGATATTCCTTAAATCTTTACTTGACTGGAACAGATGATCAGAGCTTGCTCTGGCTTTGCCATGAGAATCTGTCTCTGATACAGAGCCAGCGGAAGTGGATCTCTGTCAGGCTGTCTTAGAAGTAGTGCTGTCACACAAAAACATGATGTGGGAAGGGCGATTCTCCTCAGAATGTGCAAGTGTCTTGGAAATGCTTCCAGACAAAAAGGGGAAATGCTTTCACAAAGAACAGACTCTTCCATTAGATCTAGTCCATCTGAAGTCCTTCTGCTGAGGCAGTGAATACTTTTCACCCATTCACAATTATTGCCTTGGGCATAACAGCCTTGGCATGGCTTGTCAAATGTTCCTGATGCGACTTGTCAAATATTTCTGGTTTTCTCTTTATTGCATTTGGAATGCTATTTCTGAACAAGGCAGGCCTTTCTTTAAAGCAAGAGTCTGTAGAGCGCCTGTTGTAGGGAATGATTAAACATCTATCAGATGTGCTGTGCTCTTCAAGTATTTGCCTTTTGTTTTGAAATATGAAAGTATTCAACGTACTACCTGAGTATTGGAATTGAATTACAGTCTTCAAATCAATTCTATGTATGCTATTTTCTTAATCGATTTCATTAATTCATAAAAGAGTTAAATAAAACGAGCGCATTTGCACAAAATTGCTGGAGTGGACCAGATTTTGCTTGCGAATGCCAAAATAGCTTAAGCTGTCAGTCTTCTGAGATTACTTGGCATTATGCTGGGAATCACCTCTTGGAACCTGCTCTGATTTAGAACTGGCACTGGAACTGAGACCCCATTGAGCTCAAGGGAAATTCTCAGGCTTTGGGTTAGGCGGCAAAGGACCAGGCAAATTACTATAAATACAAACTATATTGAAACAATTATTGAAGTGTTAATTTAATTTTAATTCAATTTTATGTTAAAATTCCTCAATGCTTTTATACCTAGCAAAGCTGTGGTGGGGCTTTGCCAGTTCTTTTCTTATATTTCCTACCTCACAGGAGGCAATTTGCCCCATCAAGTCCATACTAAACTTAAGTCCAAGGAAAATCCCATTTTCCCACCTTGTCTCTGAGCAACTTATTCTCTCTTGTAAGTCCCATCAACTCTCCCCTGATTCTTCTGCCACCTTACTAGGGACAATTTACTGTCTCCATTTAACCTACCAGCGTAACCTTTGGATGTGGGAGAAAACCAGAGCATCTGGAGGAATCCTGCAGAATCACAGAAGAGAGTGCAAACTCCATACAGTCAGCACCCTGGTCGCTGGAGCTGTGCAGCAGCAGCACCAACTTCTTTGTCATTGTTCTGTCCTGGGGTGTTCAAGGATGTTTCAAACCAGGGTCTCATCACTGCTTCTCTAGAGGCTTTGTCATCATTGCGTTCATGCTGCTGGAGGCTTGGATGCTTTAAGCCAGCAAACCTGTAATCAGAAAATCTGAGCCAATATTTTAGGCTAATTCTTTATACCTTGTAGCAGTTGTTGGAATACTCATTATCTGAATTTTACTTCATGAAGCTTTGAGTTCCTCTGTATAGAAGTCCTGCAGATTTTTAGTTGCACGTTTGTATGGTGATTCCACCATAATTGTTAGAAGTATAAATGAAAACACTCAGTGGATCAGGCAGCGTCCACAGAAACAGTTAATATCTCAGGGCAATAATCTTTCTTCATAAAGATTTTCTATTTCTTTCTCCACAGACGCTGTCTGAGCTGCTGAATAGTTCTAGCGTTTTGTTTAATTTCAGATTTCCATCACCTTCATATTTTGCTTTTGAGATATGGTATTGGTTACATTGTCTTGCAATACATTTTAACAATAGTGTTCTGTCTTATGATCATTGATGACATCTGTGATTTTCTAGCTAGTAGATGGTGAAGTGAATGTTAAATTTTGCAGTGCCTTTAAGTCTTCAGGAGATCATCATAACCCACAACCAGTGCATCCCTTTGC
The DNA here is from genome assembly GCF_009764475.1 of Pristis pectinata. NCBI lineage: Eukaryota > Metazoa > Chordata > Chondrichthyes > Rhinopristiformes > Pristidae > Pristis > Pristis pectinata. The sequence goes on from NC_067409.1 coordinate 90,312,561, forward strand.
AAATTAAGGCATGATTATTACAGAAGTAAATGCAGCAGATTACTTACAACATGAAGAATAAATACATTATGAGTGGGTGGTGGTGATGGAGGAAAAGCAAGGGGAAAAAACTGACCAGGCCATTGGGAGAATGTTGTTCCTCTTGGAAATGGGTCTTCACATCTCCTTTACTAACTAAAATAGCAGATAAGTCTCAGTGAAATGCTGAATTCTAAAGATGACCAGTGTCCCATGCTGCAGCATCTGAACTGGGGCTTCCTCAGGGAACGTCCAGACTCTTGGGTGCAATTGCTCCCAGCTAAGCAAAACTGACGTGCAAACAGGTTTTCCCCTATGAAAAGACAGACCATGAATTGGCTATTCACTCATTAGCTGTTCTCACATACCTCTTAGTGGAAATAGATCTACAACTATCCTGGTTGGAAAATGGAGAAGCTTGATTTTTGTTGAAAACTAAACATTACAAATAAGAAGCAAAAGGCTTGTGTGTTTTCAGTTTTTAAACCTTGTGGGTGCAATTTTGTTTTCTCAGCACGGCCCAAGCTCATTAATTAATGACACAACATTAAGGGACTAGCAGCCTCAGGGAAGGGTGATTCTTATGGTTCAACCACTGTTTTCACATGCACACTCCTGTTGCACTTGGATATCTGTCGAAGCCTGAAAACTCGGCATCAAATACTGCACTACCTGTAAACGTTAAGCCACATTTTGGGAGACAGTAACCTTGAAAGAACCGGCTTTGAATCAGAATTGGAAGGTGTAGAGCTGTGGCCAGACGGCCTCAGATTTTTGTTTCTGAAGCTGCATGTACCGATTGCAAAATTTATGCCTGCCTTAGACTTGTTGGAGAGCAAGCTGATACAAAGACCATCCCCATTAAAGAGCAGATGAAAATAATTTTAAAAAGAAACACTTGCATTGGAAAAGTTGAAGTTTGTAAGAACACAATTTATAGTGGAAGAAATTGAAATATAACTCCATTCAACTTCTTTCTTTATTAAGTGTTTCAAATTATGTACCTGCAGGCTGATTCTGAAGAAACACCTGGGAAAGTGAGGGAATCTTGTTGAAGTCTATTCAAATGCCGCAATAGTGGGGTAGATTTCCTTTGGCTGTCCTGAAATATCAATCATGTGGCTTTTGTGTATAAAAGTAAGGAACAAATATTCGTCAGTTTGATGAAAGGGAAATGGAGGAAATGTTGGTGGCTTTAACAGCTTAACATTTAGGGGGAAATACAGTCTTTTCAGCACTAAATCTGTCTTTGTATTGATGCACAATTTTAATTCTGCTTTTATGTGCATAAATGCTGCCTGGCATGCTGAGTGTTCGTTACACTTTGATCTTCAAGGTTGAGGCAAATCATTTGGGACAGAATAAAAGGAACTTTATTATTCTGTTTCTGTCCTGTTGCCACACCTAGTTATTTATTGGCTGGATGAGGGCAAGGGCAGCATTTATTGATCTTGAATAGATAATAGTTTATCACTACCTTGATCTGCTTCAGGTCTTATGGTAAAGGAATCTGACAATGTTGGGTAGAGTGTTCTAGGATTTTGATTTGGTAACAAATCTCTCATTCAGGGGAGTTTACTACCAATCAGTGGGGAGTCATGTGCCATAAATAGAACCGGTGTTTAATTTTCTAGCACCAAAGCTTAGATAAAAAGGATAACCCAAGCTATTACATCTAGATGTGCATTCCTTAATATATAGGATATTTTTGGATTAATCCAAGCTGATGGTTTAATGAGGGGAAATTGTGCAAATACCATAATATCTAGCTCCTTTGAAACAATTGCAAACTTGTGTTTGCATAAAATAAAGGAGCAATTGAATGGTTGCATTGGAAAGATTAGAAACTTGTCAGGTGGGACTGATGCTTGAATTTTTTGAGCACTTTGAACTCCTTGTTCTTACTGGGGATGTGATGCCTGAACGTGGATTGAATTGATTTAAAGGTAAAAAGCATGAAGACTGAATTGTGTTGATGGTCATGTGAATGGATATATGGCTTTGGAACTGTCCCAAAATCAAACCAACTGTTTCTTAAAACAAAATCAGTCAATTGCACAATTTGGAAAAGGAAGTTGTTATGTATGGAAAATCCTAGATGTAATCAGCATTCATTACATATCGTTTAATTCTGGTTGTTGCTGTGGAAATTTGGATTAAAGGCCAAATTAATGCATTGTCTGTGCTCTTTTCCATTGTCCTGCGTTGACATAACATTTGCATACGAAGGAGTACTTGCAATTGTAAATATCTTGTGAAGGCCAAATTGCATCCAATCAATTGGCTAGCTGAATTAATAATGCTGATTTACATCTGCAAATACAGGTTCCTCAACATGCAAGATGCCATTTACTTATGTTTGTACTCCTTCAGTCTACCAATGGAAGTCAAGTCAAGGAGGCATATCTTCCACCTGTGTTGCACCCATCTGCTGCTCTAGCTGGGTGAGGAGTGATGATGGGATTGACTCATTGTCTGGATTTCACTGGAGTGCTGAGCCAACCTGTATTTGCTCACTCCTTGCCTGCTAGATCTCCACTTGCCTGGAACAGATCTCCCAGTAGCAATCAAGCCAGCTACACTGTGGTCAGAGTGGACCAGCGAGGGCCTTCAAGTTTTAAGTGACATCATGGTGTGAATCATCTGCCCATAGGATTGCTTTGGCAACTCGGTTAAGCCATGTCCCCACACTGGTAGTTTCGTAATGTGAAATATTTTCAATTTGCCATAAAAAGTACCAGAGTGTAGACCTCCATTCAATACTAATAAAATTCTGTTCTTATCTGGTATTTGCTCAACATCAATTATACTTGATTTACAAGAGAGAAAAAAAACCCTCTAATTATTTCCCCACTGGTCTGAATAACAAGACCAACTTGATTCAAATCACTGAAGCACCTGGTTAAGGATTGGCAAAATGAACTTGGACTGAAAACATTAGCTGATGATAGCATCAGCAAAGCACTTTTAGTTTATTCGTGTCATATGAGGCTGTCATTTATTGTGCATGAACTGAATGGCTTGCTTGAGGCCAGCTGAGTCTTAACTGCATTGCTGTATATCTGGATTCACAAGTGAGGCAGGCAGGCTGAGGCTGGCAAATTTCCTTCTCAAAATGGCATTAATGAACCAATTTGTTCTTTACAGCAATATGGTGGTTTTGTGGTCACTAGAAACTGACACACATTTTTAATTCCAGATTTATTTAATGACACTTAAATTCCCTGGTTGCCATGGTGAGGTTTGAACTTCTGTCTCTGGGTTAACAAGTCCAGTAACAATTATCACCATGCTATTTTGCCCCTTACAGCACATCTAACAAAGCATAAACTGTGGTGTCACTGGTGATACTAAGCATGGATATGTTTGGTGCAATGAGGGCCAACTTTAGTGTGAGAAAGTATTTCTTTTGGTGAAGGACTCAGTGCATCTCATGAATGAACAGGGGTGGGGGGGGGACCTGAATCCCATCCTAACATCAGGGCTGATTGGGACCTTTCTCCTGAATAGAAGAGGCACTGAAGAATCCCCACAGGGTATTGCAGCAGCATTGTGAAAGAATAATTTCACAAATTGACCCTGCACTGCACCTCGTATCTCATTACAGGAAGCTGGATATCCAAGGATAATGACCCCATCAACCAAAACTCTTTAAACCAATTGTTTTCCTCTCACAAAAGCTCTCTTATAATACCTTAAATGTGGAGACTGGGTTGTGGCATCAAGTACTTGGAACTTATTTAGGGGTGCTTTTACTCTAGGTTTAAACTGATCACTTGAAAATGTGAGGGGGGTGTGTGGGGGAAAAGTAGGCTTGAGGTAAAACAAATATTGTTGGTTTAAAAGAAAGTTGCTGTCCGGAATTTCTGGCTTGGAAATGGATTTAAACAGAGTTCTTGCATGACCACAATTCTGATTATTTTTTTCTGACCATTCTCAGCATTTAATTTGTCAGAGGTGATGCTGAGAATGTGATCAGAGACCTGTACCTGGTTGGTTAGGGAATGTTGGTGCATTGTTTTAGCTGCTGGTGGGCCAAGTTTGAATCAGCTGTCCCATACAATGTGGAGATATCAGCTGGTGTTCTTCACATCTCACTTCTTGAACAAAGACTTTCTGCAGTGCATGTCCTCTCCCCCACCAATGTCAGACACCTTTTGCTTCCTATCAAACTTAATGGGATACCGATTAACAAGCCTGCACCAAAATCACTCAGTCCTTTTAATTATCCATGCCAACTCGAAGTTTCAGTTCAATCGAGAGCCCTCAGTCCTCCCTATCTAAATCCCCCTCTCTCTCCCTCTCTCCCTCTCTCCCTCTCTCCCTCTCTCCCTCTCTCCCTCTCTCCCTCTCTCCCTCTCTCCCTCTCTCCCTCTCTCCCTCTCTCCCTCTCTCCCTCTCTCCCTCTCTCCCTCTCTCCCTCTCCTCTTCTTCCCCCCCCCCCCCCCCCACTTCTGATGCCTCCCACTCTCCTGCCCTCCCCCTTATAAAATTTTCCATCTTGGTTCCCTTCGAGTAGCAGCAGGCTACCACACATGTAGTTGGCACATGTGGTCTTTTTTTGGTATCAAGCTGTGTTGAGATCCGATGATTTATGAACTCGGCAGTAAATAATGTAAAGCTCAGTGCAATGCCAGCAGGTTAGTGAAGTGTAACAACGTAGAATAGATTTATTCCAGTTTTTAAACCAGTGCATAAAATTGAAGAAAATGTGAAGATTTTTATAAATATAGTGGGAAAGGGTAGGAAAGAATAGGGCTAGTTAGGGATCAGAGGAAAAAGTAACTTGTGTGTGAAGAGGATGGTGTGGGTAAAATTCTTAATAATGACTCTGCAGATGACTTTGCAAATTGGGGATAATTCTGATGTTTCAGATAGGCAGGATGTAATGAATAAGAAAGGATGTATTAAGTAGTTTAAAATCTTTGAAAGTAGGTAAATTACCAGGCTCAAATTAAATATTTCCTAGCCTTGGATGACTAAATTGAAACTTTTAACCAAGTAGTAAAGAAACTCTATTTTCTGATGTAGCCTACATGTACTTGACAAAGTTATTGAATAGTTTTCAGGTGGTAGTCTTACTAAGAAAATGTATGTCCATTGGATCTGAGGGATGGTGGCAAATTGGATCGAAAATTGGCTTAGTGTAAGGAATCAAAGGTTTAATAGTTGATGGATAGTTTTGTAACTGGGAGGCCGATACTGTGGGTTTTTTTTTACAAAGGTTGGTACATGGCCTTTTTTTCATATTAATGATTTAAATAGGGGAGGCATGATAAAGAACTTTGCAGATGGTACAAAAGTAGACTGTGTCGTTGATAGTAAGGAGAAAAACTTCAGGCCACAGCAAGATGTTGGGTGTCTGGTTGGTTGGGCAGAAGAGTGCCAAATGGTATTTAATCCAGAGAAGTCTGAGCTAATCATTTGGACAGGTGCAACTAGACGAGGAAATGCCCAGTAAATAGAGGGCATTGAATGAAATGAGGAGCATTAAATGAATCTTGGCCTGTATGTCCATTGATCGTAAAAGGTGGTAAAATATGTCAATAAGGTGGTTTAAAAAAAATGTACAGGATGATTTTTATTAGCTAAGGTATTGAATATAAGAGTAGGGAGATAGTGGTAAAACTATATACAACACTAGTTGCACCACAGCTGACAACTCCACAATAAAAGGGAGATTTTATTAATTTTTCAGAATGCGTGTATAACAGGCAAGGCCAGGATTTATTCCATCTCTAACTGCCCTGGAAGGTTGGTGAGTTACCTTGGCGTTGTGTCCTTTCAGTTAAGGTACTCCCACAATGTTGTGCATTGGGAATTCCAAGATATAGTGGCAATGTGAAAAGTCCAATTACTTTTCCAAGTCAGATTGGTAGGCCACTTGGAAGGGGAATTGCATGTAGTGGTATTCCCATGTAGGTGCTGTCCTTGTCCTCCTCAGTGATGGGGGGTTGGGGGTGGTCTCAGGTGTGGGAAGTGCTGTTGGAGTAGCCTTGGCAAGCAATCAAAGTGCACTCTGAAGATGACACATTGCAGCTACAATGCAATGGCAGCAGAGTAAATGGAAGTTTAGTGCGGTAGATGAGATGTCAGTCAAGTGTGCTGCCTTGTCCTGGATGATGTGGAGTCGCTTGTGTTGTTGGAACTGCACTTATTCAGGTAAGTGGAGTGTGTTCACGGATTCATGGAGTTATACAACATGGAAACAGGCTGCTTGGCCCAACTTGTCCATGCTGACTACGATGCCAATCTAAGCTAACCCCATTTGCCTGCAATTGGACCATATCCCTCTAAACCTTTCCAATCCAGGTACCCATCCAAATGCCTTTTAAATATTGTAATTGTATGTGTCTCAAGCAGGTAGTTCCATGTATGTCCCACCCTCTGTGTGGAAAAACTTGTCCCTCAGATCCTCTCTAAATCTGTCCCTGCTCACTTTAAACCTATGCCTCTAGTTTTAGGCTCCTGTACCCTGGGAAAAAGACTGTAATTATCAGCCCCATCTCTGCTCCTCATAATTTTATTAACCTCCGGAGGGTCAACCCTCTTTCGTTGCAGGAGAAACAGTCCCAACCTATCCAATTTCTCCTTTATAGCTTGAGTCCATCATTGCCCAATGTCAATTCCAACATGCTCCTGACATGCCTTGCAGGTGCAAAGTCTTGGAGTGTCAGGAGATGAATTGATTAATCAATCCAATAAAGAATTTAGAAGGAATTACTTTGCCTGGAGAGTAGCTAGAATGTGCCACCACAGAGTAGTGAAGTGATGACATAGACATTCTTGAAAAGGGAAACCTAGATCAATGCACAAAGGGACTAAAAATCAAGGAGGATATCCAGTCTCCTTCTGAGTTAATCATGAGAGAGCAAAGCCTTAAAATAGATTATGGACTAAGGACTGCACAGTGCGCTGAATCCCAACCTATTCTTCTTCCCATCACTGCTGCCATCAGTATTATTTTATACCCAATTATACCATGTCCGATGCAGCACATTAATGCCAAATTTTAATGAAGCATAAACATTGGCATGGGCACATGGCTGTTTCTGTGGAGTAAATTTTAAGTGAAAATAACTCATGGGTTGTGAAGTGCTTTGATGTTAGAAGAAATTAAATGCAACGTAAATAATTTTCTCTTCATCCTGACATTTCCATATTTCATGCTATTCTCCCTCCTTCCCTATTTCTAAGGAGGCTGTGGACAACTTTCTTGTGTCTCTGAGTGTTCTGTGCAATGTTTAATTAACCCAGGCTGATGCACTATGGACACTGTTGGTTGTCTACTGAATTAAAAGAACATAACTGGAATGAGGCCTTGTGCATAGAATTGGAACAATATATTTATAGTATTACTGTACTCATCAAAAGAACTTCATTATGCGTCAAAGTTTCTTTGTTCCTAAGCAACTGGAGAATGACTGGAAAAGAATTTTTAGAACGGAATCTGAATATTTTCTGCCACGATTGGTGCCAATAGATCTCAAGCCTTCAGTTACTTTCATAGATGGTCATTGAGATGTACAGCACAGAAACAGGCCCTTCAGCCCAGCATGTTATACTGACCATTGCACCTCTCTAAACTAATCCCATTTACCTGCATTTAGTCCGTAACCTGCTGTGCTTGGATGATTCAAGTGCATGTTTAGATGCTTCCTAAATGCTGTGAGTAGCTGTCTCCACAGGCTTCTCAGACTGTGTTCCAGATTCTAGCTTCTGACTTGTTCCACTCAATATCCAGACTAGATTCCTGCATCAACTGCCCCACAAAAAGGGCCAATGTGAATGTGCCCTTCGAGTTCCCACGTAAAGACATGTACAGCAGGTAAGAGTTTGTCATGTGTAAGTAGATGTACGTGATGGAGCTGGCCCAGTAGTCAGGTTACAGCCTATCACAAGCACTTGCTGTAGATCAACACATGGCTGCGACTAACTATCAGTTATTTATATAGTAATGGTAATAGTGTCATTTGCTAGTATGCATTGATATAGACCTGACTTGGTGGAGCAATGCCCCAACAACGCTTAATGACCACCTACCACTGGATTTTGGGCTGCAGTAGGGTGCTAACAGAAGAACTGTTGCTTCTGGTGGGAAATTAAGATGATGGGAATGTAACTCCAGTAACAAATGTAAGTGCGTTTTTCATATCAACTGCAGCAGAAGTTTAGAATGCTTTCCTCTGAAAGCCTGTGGATACTAAAACAACGATAGCTGTAGATGTGCGATGGATACCTTTATGGATATGAAGCAATTGTGGGCAGCAAATGAAGGGGCTGCAGAAGAGCCATAAACCAGCTGGTGATGCAGGATCCCGAGCTGAATCATCTCTCATTCCAATGTTTCTGAACATTTTTGGATTTCTCACATGCCAAAAAACATTTTTTTTAAGGGGAGGTAACATCGTCTTTGTTTGTCTTCCAAAGGATAAAATGAATAACCAAATTGCTTGCTTGTCATTTTGTTCTTGGTCTAAATCTAGCTTTGAATATGTAGCAGGTCTCTGGCAATGATTCACATTCACCTTCAGCCTTGTTTAATGTGATGAAGAGCAGAGTAACCTGTAAAGATAAATTAAAAGTGTAGGGCTAGCTCAGTCACGTAAAACATATCGGCTGTGTGCATTTATTGCCGAGTTATTCATTGGCTGTGTTCATTGCCAGGGTGTCCTTTTGGCTGTGCTAAGCCCTGGGATATGCATTGGCAGTGTTCAGAGCGAGACAACCCTGCTGGGTTTATCTAATGACTGGCTGGGAAGTTTTCCTGTCTGATATTCAAATTCTAATCCAATGCACAACTGAGACTTGAGTGTCAAAGTTATCAGCTCTACATACTGTCACAAACTGCTGGTTGTCATGAGCACGAGTGAAGTTAATTCATACTATAGTCTTGCCTTTAATCACATGGGGTTTGTCAGTTTATCATGATATATGACATGATACCAGAATATTTTTCCGTTGAGCTATTTACTGTGTCAATTATTTGAAGTGTCAAATAATTCTAGTAATTCGAGAACAAATGTTGATTATTATATACTTGAGTTATACTTTATTGACCAACAATTAAATAGTTCATTAGCTATTTTTAATAAGCTAATTGTAGAAATCAATTTTTGGAGAATTTAAATTCAAGATAGAGATTGCAGAAAGACTTCAGTACTCTTATCAAATATAGCAAAGATCAAATGTTGAATAAAGTTTCCTCTCCTGCAACTTTTCCTATCAATGATGGTTGTAATATACAAAGGAAAATATTGACTAAAAATTTGCAAATTAGTAGACATACTGTAATATACATTTAAGTTTGTCTTCAAATATAAGATGATGAAAGGTTGCAGCATTAGCTAGTAATTGGAAGATTAAATGTCACACTTCTGATCGTGTTTTAATCAAGACTGATCATTGGAAAGATTTTCAGATTCTGGTACTGGGGTTTGTAGATATATAAAAGACAAATGTGCCTAACTATTGTACACTATTCTTGCTGTAGAAAAGGTGTAACTGAGACTTAATTACTGAACAGATTCTCTGATCCTGAAAAAAATCATTTTCTATGTGCTTTGCCATTCTTGCATAGAGATATTTAACAATTTAGCAGTTTACAAAATGTGTTTTTAATGTTTTTTTATGTGTTTTTAATATTTTAGTTTCCAGCTAAATATTCTGGCTAAGATAGCAAGAGTTTAAAATACAATGAGCTGGAGGCAGTGCAAAATATAAGACTCGCTGCAAACAATTTACTCAAAACAGAGTCTACTTAAAGAGTAGAATCACACTCTAAGCCATTCAAAGATGAATGAAAGTCCAGAGCTGAGTTAAGGTCCTCTGGAACTCTTATGTTCTGTAGATTCTATAAGACCGAGTGTGTTCAGAGCTAGAATCTGAGGGGGTTACTAAAACAATGGAGCAATGCTTTAAGAATCAGTTATGATCTTAATGAGTGATGCAGTAAATTGGGTATGTTTACGACCTAACCCTATTCTTATGTTAAGAATGAGTGTTGGGTTATACTTCCCTTGTCTGCATTCCATTTATGAATTCTAATTCAAAGGGTGAATATTGATTAACCAGCTTGCCTTTCTAATTGGTGATGACCTTAAAGCACAAAGCTCAGTCCTGTGTGAGCACTTGGGTGGTTGATTTCCCTTACATGGTTGACACTTAATGTCCATTTTGGTTTTCCTTGGATGCAAGAGACTGGCAAGATGACATTGATTCCTTGCACCTGGTTGCTTCACAGATTAAAATGGGAGCCGCCTGTAGGATTAGGGATAAAACTGCTGTGGCAGTGATAATGTATTAAAGGACTTTCATGAGCCAGGTGAGTACTTTGTGGCAACATTTAATAATTTCTGGAGATTTATTACATTATTGAATTATTGAATTGAATTTTGATTTTCCTATGTTCCAGTTTGAACTGTTAACTTGCCAGTTTAGTGCTATAGCTATTGGAAGCTACCGTAATGTGTATGTAGTTAAAGGAATGACCTGGGCGTATAAATAATAGTTTGGGGCAGCTACAAATAGGGGGAAAAATGATCATTATCCTTGGCAATGATTACAAAAAATTGTAGATTCTGAAAATAAAATTAATGATCCAACAGTAGTGCAGGTGTGGAAAATGCCTAAATATTGGGCTATGCATGCAGAATGATGAAGTTGTTCAGCTCAAAGTCATAGGCTTGGACTATTGATTTGGAAGCCACCATAGTGGTGGCAATGTGGTTAATAAATTAAATAAATCTGCAATGGAAAGCTGCTGTCATTAACAGAGACTTAATATGACTGGATTGCAAACCCAAACAGCTCACTAGTGTCCTTCAGGGAAGGAAATTTGGGCCTGCAAACAATGTGGTTGAGGCTGGGGAGTTGTACTGTGAGAGGCAATTGGGGTTGGCAAATCTGATGTGTACCACTGCTGCTCATACCACCGAAACAACTGATGAAAAACAAAACTTCTCCCATAAAAGCAGGAGTACGAGGGCAGAATTCAGCATGGTTTCCATTGGAGGAAGCACAGAGGGACTAATAATCAGTATTTGCTCTGTGGTACTTGGTCTCCTTGTCTTCTGAGCTAATCATGATGTACGTTTCCACTGGCTCCAACTAATTAAGCTTAAAATTTTATTGTGCTGTGCAGTTATCAAATTGCCATTTTAGAAATATTCTTGACTTGTTCTCAAATGTTCCTGTAATCAGTATGATGACCAAATTTCAAGTAGTCTAAGCACTTTTCAAATACATGAATGTATTGGGAATGCAGGAAGTTGGAAAAATTGCCACCAGTTCTAAATTGTTTAGTGTTCCATTTGCTTTTATAGTTCAGTGAGCTGAGAGAGAGATTAGTCTTTAGGCTGAATTGGTTTCAATTCTGTCATGCTGAGCAGGACAATGAACTTTGGGAACTTCTACCTGGCCAGCTTCTATAAATTTCATCTTGTGACTCATCAGGCCGTACTTGCCACTACTCTTCTGATATTTTGGTTTGTATCTGACCAACAAAAACTTCCTTGTTCTAAACTGGCTACCCTTCATGGCTTCACAAAATTGTCCCTCTACACATTAATTCCTTAGTCCTGACTCTCCTATAAAATTCAGCAATGCTGAAAGGAGTTTTTTAAAGCAAGGACATTTGGTCCACCAGAAAATTATTAAAATATAATTAGAGTTAGATTTTATTTTCTTTATTGGTAATAACCAAAAAACCCTTCCATTGCTGCCACTACTCATCCAAATATCTACTTAAATTATTATTTTATAACAAGTTTTTTATTACATATGTTTTTGCTTTAAGGATGATGCCTTTAAAATTATGGGTAAACTAATGCCCAAATATGTTTGTGGCCATCTAATAGAATATACTTGTCATTAACATGTCTGTGTAATTTGGGGAGTGTTGGTGGGTGAGTGGACACTGTATTGGTAAGAAATCATGAAAGTGATCAAAGACTTTAAGTATTCAGCTGTTGCTAATTGTCATTAACAATTTGGGTACACATTATTGCAGAACTTAACAGTTTACTTGTTTTCCTAAATATTGTTTTTATTTTATGTGAAATGTCTCATTTTACAAAATGATGATAATAACTGAAGGGGGAAAAAGAGTAAACTGAACCAAAATAAAACAAAAATATTTGAGCCCTATTGTCCCCATTTGTCACTGCATTCAATATTTGTAAACTAACTTGGGTTTCATTGCCATTAAAACACAAGGCTAAATCTGTTCAAGGGGAGACCTTTTCCTTGAACCTGTATTAAAGTAGCCCACTGTTTGGTATAAGAAAAAACTTGGGCCTTCCAATTAAAATTCCGTACAAGCCCTTCATCTTTGTAAACCATTCATTTCGCAATTTAATCTTTAAATATTTTGTAATGTTTTCTTTCAATCCATGAGCGAATGCTCGGCAGCTTTCCTGGATCTCCCCAACCCTTCCCACTGTTGTGAAGACTGTTGGATGTGTTTGTCTCTTTCAATAAAAATGCCATGGCTACCTGCAACAGATTCTGAGATTGGAGTACTAATGGGGTAGAAGTTGTCTTAAGAGGTGCTGAATCTGCTGTCCACTCTATGCCCTGCCCGACACTGGGTTTCACTGCCTTCAGTGGAATTAAATACCAGCTGAGGATTATAAAGAGATGCTACTTTAATACAGTCCACATGCAACACTGCACAAAATTATTTTTTGTTATTTTGTTCAATATGTTAAAGGCTGGAAACGTTGCATTTAATTGCAAGTAGACAAAGAGTGGAGCATGTGAGGGAGAATCGAATAGTGGATTATGGTGAGGATTTAGATAGTCATAGAGCCATACAGCACAGAAACAGGCCCCTCAGCCCAACTCATCCTTGCCAACCAAGTTGTCTAACCAAACAAGTCTCATTTTCCTCTGACTCATATCCCGCTGAACCTCTCCTATCCATGTAATTGTCCAAATGTCTTTTAAATACCGTAATTGTACGTGCCTCAACCACTTACTCTGGCAGCTTGTTCCATATACTCACCACGCTGTGTGTGGGGGGTCCCTTTTTTAAATCACTCCTCTCTCACTGTAAACCCGTGAGGAAAGATGTGAGGAGGTTTGAGTGCAGCATAAAGGTTGTCATGGACTAGTTTGGCTGAATGGCTTGTATTTATGCAGTTATTGCACTTGCATAGTTAACATGAAACCCTCAGATAACAGGCTTTAAAGAAAGAAAGAAAGTAAACATTCAGTACCAATGGTGACATTTGATTTGAGTCTTCCATTTAACTTGGATAATTATTTTTGGCAAAAGAAAAGTTTTTTGAGACCATTTCATGATTGAACATTTTGTCCACCTTAACTACTACTGAAAAGAGTTTTATTGCACCTTTCTATGTTGGTCTTCAGCTCTTAAGCCCTTTATGACACTAACTTTATTCCCTTCTGGAAGGTTTGGCAGAGTTTGCTTTGCTCTTGGCTGGGCAGGTTTGTGAGGAGAGTTGGCCATTGCAAGACTGTGTTGGTAAAAACGATGCAGGTTCAAAGATAATGTACGTGCACAAGAAAAACTTTGCACAAGTAACGTCTAAGTTTCTGAAATCTATTCGCTATTTGGATGAAAAGCTCAAGTCTCATCACAAGCAAAGAATATTATTTTATCTGGAATAATATGGTGCCTCTGAACTAACAGTGCACACTGCTGTCTTTTGAGAATCTTGCAAAAAATACCCTGGATGATTTTCATGAATTTTGCAGCACCCTGCTATATTCTTCAGGTAATGAATCATATTCCTCAGGCACGAGTTTAATCAAACCATTTAATCAAACCTTGATGCCACCTGCTTTGTCAGAAGCAAGAGATAATTTAGGAATGTGATGCTGCGGTGATCTGCTAATAAACCATTGGAGATCTGCAATATGCTATTAATATCTGAAGTTTGTCAAAGTGGAAGTGGACTAAAGATGGATCACAGGATTTGTCTTTGAAAGGATACAAGATAACATTTTGTTTTCCACTAAGTGATTTTTCTCAGTGCCATGTTTTTATTTTGGTTTCTGGATACTTTCTGCTCACACCCAGGTTGAATGAATGGATGGAAATAAGTATGGTTGCAAAATGCACAAGTGAAATGTATATTTTCACATAAGAAAACATTTTAAATATTTGATACATTTTTAATGATCTTTTGAATGTAATGCCAAGGTGAATGACAGGAGTTGTAGGCTTTGCAGTAATGGAATGGATGGAGATGAGGTCCATCTTTAGAACTTGAGGCAATGACTCACTGTTGCATGTATGAATCGATCAGTCTGTTCATATTGCAACTGGAATCTGAAATTCAAGCAATAAAAATCAGGAATCTTTAACATGTTATGTAATGCATGCAGCACATTTCTCTTGATGTCCTAATCATTATGAACAATGCCAAGCCAGGTCTTCTGACAGATTAGACTTTGAGTGGTCAGTCTGAAATATGAAGTCTTCTGTATAGTGGACTTCCTGTGAATGTTTGTTTCTGAAACACTTCATTGATAACGCATTGGTTGTTCCAAAACAGCAAGTAATTCAGTGGACCATGAACACATCCCTGGAGCTCTGTTAGCAATTTCTGAGAATTCGTTATTGGGCAAAGGTGGAACATGGCCTGGGACTGCCGTGTGTTATAATGCAGTTAATTATCTTCTAAATTATACATCCATTTAAAGCTCTGCAGTGTATTAATATATACAAAACCCTTCCAGCCAGGGAATAGGATATCATTTTGTGGATTGGTTGCTTAGTTACTCTTGTCACAGCTTATCCAATACCAAAGTTAATTCTGACTTATTAGAGATGATTATGGAATTTGCACGTACAATTTAGAAATCAATTCCTAATTGCCCTTAGGATTTACTTTGCCAAAAAAATAGCATGATGAACCAGTTTAAAGTTTGTGAAAGCTTTCTTTTATGCAATATCACAATGCATTTCAGCAAACTGAGTATGATCCAACTGAACAAGGCTATGTGTTGTTAATGCCCCACCCACAAGGCGCATAGCTCTTGGTACAGATGCTGACTTGGCTTCATTTGGAGCCTTTTTAAAGTATTTGTTATCTTGTGTGAGGTCTTCAATTAGTAAAAGAATCAATGTCTGTCCCTAAATGCAGCAAGAACCAAATAGTAATGTTATTGAGCACATAATGGATGTAGCAAAATCAGTAGCTGGAAGGTAGTGGATGCCACAAAGATAAGTGAATTACAAATGATCGTTATCTTGCATACGCTGATCTGCCAGAGGCAGTTTATAATTTTGCATTAGGAATTTAGTAATGTGTGGAAGCACTCAACAAGTATGCATTAGTGTTGGAATGTATCCATTCAAGGCAATGACTCATTGTTGCACGTGCTGTGAATATGAATCAATCAGTTTGGTCACACTGCAACTGGAAAGTGTTTCTTTGTGTAGCTTTATCCCAAATATCAGTAAAATTTATCACCAGAACATAGCAGACATTTAGTAGTGCTGGACCTGAGCATTGGGTAGTTTCAGTGCTCTCCAAGGATTTCCCCATAACTGCTATCAACTGTATGGAAGGGCTTTACAGAGAGCTAAATTTCCTCTGTGAGACCTACACATCTGCACAATGTGATCATCCCTTTTCCTTGCCCCAACTGAGATTGCCATCATTATTCTCACTTAATCTCGAGAATTGCTGTCTGAGTCTCAGCCAACCTGGATTTGTTGCCTTGTACACATTCTGTGTGCGTGTAGTTTGTCTTAATCTGATTACTTCTCACTCTGTGTCATATCACAAATTAATTTTGATTGTTCCAGCGGTTGCGTGGAAAAAGCCAGTGTTTCCACAATCCATTCACTGATTTGACCCAACTGGGCTTTGTTGGTATTCCTTTGCATTGGTTCCCTTGCACTGGTCAGCTGGCCCATATGTTATAGCCTTCAACCACTAGTTTTGAGAGGCTAATAGTACTCCAGTATTATGAGTGGATAAATCTTGAGCATTCTTCTTGATTGCATGTACAATGTGGCTGCACATTGTTACAAGAGCCAGTCTATCCAATCACCAACACTTCCCTTGTTCCTTTGTCAGAAAATAGTGTCGCTTTTAGCACTATACACCAATTTTGGGAAGGCAATCTTCCAGCAAATCATGTAAGATAAGACAAGATATCTTTATTAGTTACATGTACATCGAAACACAGTGAAATGCATCTTTTGCGGAGAGTGTTCTGAGGGCAGCCTGCGAGTGTCGCCACGCTCCTGGCGCCAACATAGCATGCCCACAATATCCTAACCCGTACATCTTTGGAATGTGGGAGGAAACCGGAGGAAACCCAGGCAGACACGGGGAGAACATACAAACTCCTTACAGACAGCAGCCGGAATTGAACCCGGGTCGCTGGCACTGTAATAGCGCTACGCTAACCACATGGCAATAATGAATGTTGTTACATTCTGGCAATACAGTGGTGTAGCCAGTAGATCTGCTGCATCAAAGCTCTGGCAACCTGGGTTTAACCATGACCTCCAAGGCTGTCAGTGAGGAGTTTGCATGTGTATTTCCTCCAGATTGTTCTGGTTTCCTCCCGCATCCCAAAGATGTGGATTGGTAGGTTAGTTAGTCATTGTAAATTGTCCCTTATGTGCAGGCCAGTGGCAGAATCTGCAAGTAGTTGATGGGAATGTGGGAAGAATAAAATGGGATTAATATAGAATTGAGGTAAATGGGTGCTTGATGATTGGACTTTGTGAATGGAAGGGCCTGTTGCCTTGCTGTATGACTCTATGGTGTATGAATTCTCTAATGCACTGACTATCTAAATCTGTTAGCTCCTTCAATGAATGATCAACATTATTCCTTGGTTATTTCCTGCTGG
Source organism: Pristis pectinata (assembly GCF_009764475.1). Lineage (NCBI taxonomy): Eukaryota > Metazoa > Chordata > Chondrichthyes > Rhinopristiformes > Pristidae > Pristis > Pristis pectinata. Next base: position 90,329,424 of record NC_067409.1, read on the forward strand.
ATACCATAAAAACATAAACTGCAAATTGAGGGGTGGTGCGAATTGTTCATTCATTGTTGCTGAGCTGATGAAGTGATTATCTATTTCTGTTGAATCTCTCATCTCCATAAATCATACTGTCGTACCAACCTTTTGATATGTCTGTTTAAATTATTGGTTTGAAATGTGACTTTACTGGGCTAAATTTTAATCTATGTTAAGTTGGATAAAATGCCAAGGAAAGATTGTTCATTGTATGACCTATAAACGTTCTATTTGTTTCTCTCTGGCACACAATCAGGTGTAGGAATATTTAGTGCTCAATACAAGGCAACCCATTGTTTCTGCGGGTTGGTGTTTGCTGAGCACTTATGGTAGCTCTTGGTAAACACAGATTATATTGCTGGTTATTTTTTTTCACCTAATATCTTTGAAGCATGCAAGTGTTGGCAGACATGAGGTCATGCCACACTTGTCAGACACAGTTCATAATGGCCATAACACTGGTTGTACAGGGTGACCTGGGGTGCTTTGGGTATGAGAATAAAGGAAGAGGTAGTGCGCTGGGATGGGGGTGTTTGTGGCAGCAAAATTTTGTCCAGTTTCTCATGCAAGCCATTTCTTGGGAGACTTGGGATGTGAACAATCAGGAAATGGTTAATTAATAACCCTGTAGATAAATGACCTTTTAAGGAAGATTGATCATATTGTAGAATTTTATGTTAAAACTGAAGCTGATTTGATTTCAATCCAAAAACCAGGGTCTTAAATCTAAACAGAAATATGGGGTGCAAGATGGCTATGGTAGTTTTGGGAAACTACATTATAAGACAGGACAATAAGCAAGTAATGGGTAACATTGCAATAATTAACACGTCACAGCAAATAAGTAACTTCAACCCATTAGAAAAAGTGGTCCGGCTATTGTTAACAAAAGAAGTTAAGGATGGCACATTTAAAATAGTTTATAATATGACCAGAAAGAGAAATTAACTTGAATTTCTAGGATTGGCAAAATGTCAAAATTCATTGAAGGTGGCTAAGACATTAATAAGGACAGCAACATACATGCAATCCAGCAAGAAACATGACAAAGTCCTGAAAGCTTCTGTAGACATGCAAAAATGAAAAGTAGCCAAACGTTCAGGCCGATCCTTTGCAGAATGAGACAGGAGAAATTATATTGGGGATTGAGGAAACTGATGAGAAATTAGATAAACATTTTGTTTGTCTTTAGAGGAAGACACAAAACACTTCCTTAAAATAGTGGAGAGCAATGAGTCAAGGGTGGAAGAGCTGAAGGAAATTAGCATTATTTTCAAAAATATGGAGAAAATAATGGGACCAAGAGCTGATACATCCCAAGAACCTGAAAACAAACTGCTGGAGGAACTCAGCAAGTCGGGCAGCATCCATGAAGGCAAAGGGATGGTTGCATTTTGGGTTGAGACCCCGATGCAGGGTCTCGACCTGACCTGTGGACCATCCCTCTGCCACCCTGATGTAGGGTCTCAACCCAAAATGTTGACCATCCCTCAGCCTCCATGGATGCTGTTTCACTCGCTGAGTTCCTCTAGCAGTTGTTTTTTCAGGATTACAGTAATTGCAGTCTCTTGTTTCCCCAAGAACCTGATGATCTGTATCCCAAGGTTTTGAAAGAGGTGACTGTAGAGACAGTGGATGCACTGGCTGTCATCTTCCAAAATTTGATACTTTCTAGAATAGCTCCTATTGATTGAAAGTTGACAAATATCTTTTCTAGTTAGCAAGGGAGTGAGAAAATGGGAAACAACAATTTAGTTATGTCAACATCTGTGGTGGAGAGAACACTGGAATCCATAATTAAAAATGTAATAACAGGGAACTTGAAAAAATGATAGGATTGGGTCAGGTAAGTATGGATGTATCCGATCATGCATGACATGCTTGTTTTTTGAGATTGTAACTTGCACTTAAGGAAAAACGAGTGTTGCAATTCAGCAGGCAGTGTATAGCCTTTATTGCAAGAGGATTTGAGGACAAGAGGTCTGATTTCCTTACATGACAAAAGGTATACTTGTGACAGAAGGGAGTGTAGCAAAGGTTCACTGGATTGATTTTACTGAGCTTGACAGGGTAGATGCAAAGATGATGGTTCTCCTGGCTAGGGTGTCTGGAACCAGAGATCAGACTAGAAATAAGGAGTGGGCTATTCAAGATTAAGATGAAAGCTTTTCACCTTGATGACAGTGAATCTTTGGAGTTCTCTACCCAAGAGAGCTGTGAAAGGCGCAGTTGATGATTATAAGTGAGGCAGATCAATAGATTTTTGGATATTAAAGGAACTGAGAGATATGGAGTCAGTACCCGAAAGCATTAAGGTAAAAGATCAGTCATTTTCTTTTTAGATCGCAGAGCAGGTACGAGAGGCCAAATGATTCATTGCTTCCACTATGTATGTTCTTTTGCCATTCTTATCTGTACTGATTTTGGTTATTTTAATCTACTAGTTCAGCCTTATTACTTAACTCAAAAGACAGCAGGAAGCAAGCAAACCATCTAAAATTAATATTTACACTAAGCACAACTCTGTAATAATTGTAATGGTATACCATTAAGACATTTACCAAGGCAGTGTAACTACTTATTCATATAAAATAGCTTATTTTTAAACCTTTGATGTCTTGGCTTGAGTATGATGATCAAGATTGTTAAATTATTGAATGAACAAGAATGGGGGAATAACATGAATATATGCCAGACTTTTGACAGTAAGGTAAATTCCAAAATATGGGTATTCTTTGCATGATGCTCAGGATTTGTATCAATCTTTTAAGTCTGATAAACTCTTGGATATCTAATGGGCCAGGTGCTTCTGCATGTTTGTTTACATTGCACAAAGATGGTATGAAATCAAGTGTCTCGGAGTATTTGTGCTTCTATCCACCCAGCCTGCCAAAGCTGCTGCTGAGCAGAATTTGTGGAATCATGAATCCATTTCCCTTCTTCCTCAATCTCTGTCTATTTAAAAATGACTGAAAATAGTTGGTATGTGCAACTGTTAAATTGTTTTTATTCTGCCTTGAAAGTACTATCCTCTTAGAATATTAAGAACTAAGTCTAAAGATTTTGGAACTAAGCCACATGGCCGCTCTTTATGTTAATAATTCTGTCTGGGAGCATTTGGCTTGCTGAGGATAACATTTTCAGAGACAAGTTGAAACGTATTGAAACTAAACTGCCCACCTGGAATATGGCAGGTTACTGAGTCGAAGAGCCTTTGGAGGATAGATGGCAGTTAGAAGTGAGGCACAATTCAGACCCAGTCAGGTACATGAATTTGATATCCTTGTACTTTAATAAGGCTTCACAAGGGCCAAAGTCTTCAAGAAAATTTTCAAGAATTTTATTCTCAGTTTGTAGAGTGAAGTATTTGCATAAGTAGTATTGAAGTAGCGTTTATGGCTGTCATGTTAGTTGTTTTTAATAAACGTAGTTCCACTGACTTTTCTTGTTTCCTAAGTGTAACATATCAGCGATGCATAGAATTGTATGACAATTATAGCATATGAATGTGATCATTTAGCTCAGTCAGTCAATGACAGTAATTATTCTCCACATAACAATACATCTAATCACATATGCTCATCCTGCCCCCAAATTTCTTATCACTCACTACTCTTCTCACTTATTCTTAAAAACTGATGATAACTAAATCTTTTATGTTTTACCATGTTTCCATCACAATGCAGTTCTTTGACACTCCAAACTGGATTGGTCCGTAAACCATGTCAACGAACGCACACAGTACACTTACTGAAATGTCTTTTCCCTGACTATGTGACCTCACACATTTGCTTCAAAGTTCCAGGGTCTTCTGTTCTTCATCTATATTTTGCCTTATAGGAAATTATCAATTAGCACAGTACTAACTTTCATAGTCACGTGGATTAATGTCTGTATTTGAGTCTGTCCCACCCTCCGTGGACCATAATGTTATGGAGATGGTGTGCAATGTATTGTTGCTACTATATGTTTGGCACTGCGAACTGGGAGTAAACCTTTACACCATTCTGCTACATCATAGTGCTAAGTTACAGATTTTCCCACTGTAATGGGCATCTCAAAATTCAAATTTATGTGCCGTAGGATTCCTATATTTTCGATGTTACTCATCTCTGTCATGTCAAATCACATTTGTTTAATCCTGAAACCATTCTGACATAAATATGATTGCCCCATTCTACTACTGCCCCTCCCCCTGCTCCCCCCACCCCCCAAACTACCCAAGGACTAAAAAAAGTATTCCAGCATTTGGTCTGAGAATGGTGATGTACTTCTTGACAATCAACATACAAATACAGACCTATTGATGGGTAACATACTCTATTGAGCCATTTCTGAAGAGCTAAGTTTACTCCAATGACCACAACCCACCAAGAGAACCACCATCCAGCATACCAGTTATCTCCTGGAAGAGGCCAAAAAGCCCCAAATAATTTCAGGCTGCTTTTGGGAAAAGAGAGAATTTGGTGTGCTACGTCTCCAATCCTCAAATGCAGTTGGAATAAGTTTTAGGAAGATCATGGTGACCAAGAGCCAGAAATCCAATTTGTCACACAATGATATTGGCACAGACGCCCAACTTGTCTGACTCCCTCTTTGAATTCTTCCAGAAAGTTTGCACTTGTGAAAAGTGGGGAAAAGGCTGTTCACTTAAACGTGCTGAGTGGTCACATTTGTATCGGTAACTTGTGTGACATTGCAAGTTCAGCTCTGTTACTCATTTGAACAATTCTTTGGAAATTAGTTGTGCTGGGTTAGTATTGATAGAATCATCATGGGGCTGCAGATTTCCTTGCTTTTGTTATGAGTGGGTCACTCCTTTTGCTCTGCAGTGCCCAGACCTGTTTCTGTAATGCCCAGGGACAGATTTGTTGAGATAAAAATAAGAATTGTCTTTGTTGCTGCCTTTTCGTCTTGATAAAGCAACATTTTTCCATGTTTACCTTCTGTGATCTGCTTGAGATCTTTCTAGTTGGGTCAAATACTTCCTTGGCCAGCTATTTCTTTGGCAGAACATTCACTTGAATGGAATCCATTCTGTCCATTTGGCAGTCTATCTATTCAACTTTCATTTAGCAAAGATTACAGCATTTCAGACACTGCTATTAATACTGTAATTGTCTACAAAAAAAATAAATGGCTGTATTCTTACTAAGGAGTGAAACTATCCATTGCATACTTAATTGAAAGTTAGAGTGCATTGCATAAGGTTTGGTGTTTTCAAAAGAAGCATTTTATCCTTGCTGAATTATTGTGATGTTTATAATCCAACACTTTTAATGTCATTGTAAAGTGTTGTCCAGTTTTTCTGGTGTTGTGAGACATTTCTTTGTTTGCTTGAATCCCTGTTCTTGCAAGTTGTTATGCTGGAGTGTTGATAATTAGTGTGAGCCTTGAAGATTTTATAGCTGTTTATTATCTGACATGATATCCAATGCTACTTACTGGGTTAAGAATCCAGACCATTTTTACATAATTACTCAGTTAGAATAAATGTAGATGTTCATTAACAGCTAGATGCTGTTTTAGAGTATTCTTCATGTATGCCAGCAGGCCTTTTATATCCAGGTGCATGTTAATATGAAACACCTATGTCTTAAGCATGATGCCAATGGTTAGTGGTTAACACATTATAAATTCAGTGATAAAATACAAAGTTACATGTATTCTCCAGAAGATTACAGGGACTTTATGAAGTCTCCAGTACTTAGCCCTTTAATTCTCCCTGCAAATACCTGACTTTGAATTTCCAATGACAAAATGCAGATTATGTTTTTGCAACCAGGCAGAATACAGGGTTAACACTTATGATCGATACAGACAATGTTCAAGTAGAGCAGAGAAGTCCTTTGTCTTTGTGGGTCACTGAATGTATATCATTTGAACCCTGCACCATTTCAGAGCAAAACATGTATAAAAGCAAGCCCATAACCATAGTAGGCATTAAAGTTAAATAGATATAAATTTGTAATTAAATAGATATATACATGTTCTCCACCACAAAGATAAACAGTGATTTGAATCTGTGTCACTTGCATTGGGGTTAATTTTTCCTGCACATTGAGAACAATATTGCATGACGGACAGGATGGGCAGCTCAACATCCCTGAACAACGTTCATTGTTTCAGACGTGATGGGGGTGAGGGGTGTTAATAGAGGTGGAGGGGTTGCACTACTGATAAGGGAGAATGTCACAGCAGTATTCAGGACACACTGGAGGGCACATCCACAGAGGCAATTTGGGTGGAGCTCAGAAATAAGAAAGGTGCGATTACACTGATGGGATTATACTGTAGGACCCCTGATAGTCACCGAGAGATGGAGGAACAGATATGTAGACATATTATGGAAAGGTACAGAACAGGGATGTCATAGTGGGAGACTTTAACTTCCCCAGTATTGATTCCTTAATACAAGAGGTTTAGATGGGGCAGGATTTCTTCAGTGCATCCAAGAGGTATTCTTGAAGCAGTATGTGGAGAGTCTAGCTAGAGGAGAGAACATACTGGACCTAGTTTTGGGAAATGAGCCAGGCCAGGTGACAGACCTGAAAGTGGGTGAACATTTTGAGAATAGTGACCACAACTCATCATGTTTTAAGATAGTTATGGGTAAGGATAAAATTGGATCTTGCGGGAAGGTACTAAATTGGGGGAGGGCAAATTACGACAGGATAAGACGAGAGCTAAGGGATATTGATTAGGAGCAGCTGCTGTCAAATAAGTCCATATCTGACATGTGTTTAAAGACAAACCAATCAGAGTTCAGGATCGGCATGCTCCAGTAAGGAGTAAGGACAAGGATGGTAAGGTAAGAGAACCATGGATGACCCAAGGGGTCTTAAATTTAGTCAGGAAGTAAAAAGAAGCAGACACCAAGTTCAGGAAGCTAAAATCAGACTGTGCCCTTGTAGAATATAAAGATAGCAGAGAAGTGCTCAAACAGTTGATTAGGAAGGCCCAAAGGGGCTATGAAATGTCCTTGGTGAGCAGGATCAAGGAGAATTCAAAGGCATTTTATTCTTGTCTTGAGAAAAAGAGGATAACTAAGGAGAGTGTAGGTCCACTCAAGGATAAAGGAGGGAATTTGTGCTTGGAGTCAGAGCAAATGGCTGAAGTACTAAATGAATACTTTGTGTCGGCATTTATGAGAAGGATTTGGAGGATAGTGTAAACAGAGTGAGGGATGCTAATGTGCTAGGACATTTTGAGATTGAGGAGAAGGTAGTGCTGGGTCTTCTGAAAAGCATCAAGGTGCAAAAGTCCCCAGGCCTGATGGCATGTATCCCAGAACATTGAAAGAAGCAAGTGAGGAGATTGCTGGGGTTTTGACAGGAATTTTGTGTCCTCAGTAGCAACAGGTGAGGTCCCAGAGGACTGGAGAGTAGCAAATGTTGTGCCATTGTTCAAGAAGGGAAATAGAGATAATCTAGGTAACTATAGGCCATTGAGCCTCACGCCAGTGGTAGGGAAGCTATTTGAGAGGATACTGAGGGATAGGATTTATACACATTTGGAAAGGCATGGCCTGCTTAGGGACAGTCAGCATGGCTTTGTGGGGCAGGTCATGTCTTACAAACTTGATTGAGTTTTTTTGAGGTGACAAAGGTGCTTGATGAGGGTAAGGCAGTGGATGTTATCTACATGGACTTTAGTAAGGTATTTGATAAGGTCCCTCATGGTAGGTTGATTCAGAAGACAATGATGCATGGGATCCAGGGTAAATTGCAAGTTTGGATTCAGAACTGGCTTGCCCACAGAAGACAGACAGTAGGGGTGGAAGGCTGTTATTCTGCCTGGAAGTCCGTGACCAGTGGTGTTCCACAAGGATCTGTGCTGGGACCTCTGTTTGTGATATATATCAATGATTTGGATGAACATGCAGATGATTAGAATAGCAAGTTTGCAGATGGCGTCAAGATTGGTGGAGTTGTGGACAGTGTAAAGAACTATCAAAGAATGCAGCAGCATATAGATGTTGCAGAGAAGTGGCAGATAAAGTTTAATTTGCGCAAGTGTGAGGTGTTGCACTTTGGGAGGTCAAACGAAAAGAGAAAGTATACAGTTAATGGTAGACCCCTTAATAGCATTGAGGTACAGAGGGATCTTGGGGTCCAGGTCCATAGTCCACTGAAAGTGGCTACACAAGTGGATAAGGTGGTAAAGAAGGCATATGGCATGGTTCCCTTCATTGGTAGGGGTAGTGAGAGCACATTTGCAGTATTATGTGCGGTTCTTGTCACCCCACTATGGGAAGGATGTGGAGAGGGTGCAGAAGAGGTTTACCAGGATGCTGCCTGGATTAGAGGTTACGAGCTATAACGAAAGGTTGGACAAACTTGGGTTGTTCTCCCTAGAGCGTTGGAGGCTGAAGGGAGACCTAATGGACGTTTTTAAAATTATAAGAGGCATAGATAGGGTTGACAGTCAGAATCTTTTCCCCAGGATAGAAATGTCAAACACCAGAGGATATGCTTTTAAGGTTGAAGGGGGGAAGTTTAAAGGCGACATGAGGGGCAAGTTTTTTACGCAGAGAATGGTAGATGCCTGGGATAGTTTACCAGGGATAGGAGTGAAAGCAGGCAGCTTGGTGGAGTTTAAGAGGCTTTTAGACAGGCACATGAATATGGAGGGATATGGGTGAAACACAGGAGGAGGACGTTTAGTATAAATTGACAATGAGATTGGCACAACATCATGGCAGAATGGCCTGTCCAGCACTGTATTGTTTTATGTTCTTTTGGATTCCTTTCTGCAAAGGATTTTGCCTGGTTGAACTTGGTTGGCAATGGGCTAAAGACAACATCACTCTGTGCTTTAAAATATGCAAGCATTTCAGTGATCCAAAGATGACAACTATTTCCCAGTTCAATCCTTAGTCTAAATCAAGCCAGGCACATGTCTTTGCAGCAGGCGGAAAAGGTTCTGTGTTTCCATTCCTGATCTTTGTCCAGTGACTACTGCCAGAAAAATGTGTGCATGTAGAACAGCTAGACTCAGACTCCGAACCTTATAGTTGAGGTGCTATTACTTGATGATCTGAATTTCACAGTTGGTGAGACAATTATATGTGGGAGAGAGAGTTGGAAAAGCAAGAGAGTGACTGAAATGGAACAGAAGTTTCCAATCCCCCACATGGAATTATAGATGAACTCATCATGTCAAGATCCCCTGAGGATTCCCATAATGATGTGGAAAATCTTTGCACAAGATGTTTGGGGAAGCCCCATTGTTGAGATTATTTAAGATAGGAAATATATAGATAGTTGGATATTATGGGGATTGAGGAATATGGAGTTGGTGCACGAAAGTGGTGCTGTGGTTAAAGATCAGCCATAGTTATTATTCTGTAGTTATTACACCGCCAAATTGAAGGATTTATAATATCACCACCGCATTATGAGGTTTTGTCCATCAAATATCTGCTCCCAGCATGCTATTAGTCAGCAATTCAAAAGCATGACAGATGCACATTAGGATTATCTGAAAAATATCACAATGTCGGCGCCTGAAATTGAACAGCAGACACAAATCAGTTCTGTTCATTCCTATTCTGTTTTTCTTTCCCAAGTGAGAATGTAAGCAGGAGTAGATCATTCTGCCCCTTGTGGCTGCTTCCCATTCAATCAGACCATGGCTGATCTTTCACCTCAGCACCATTTTCCTGCACTAAACCAATATTCCTTGATTCCCTGATATCTGTCAATTTCACGTCATGAATAGCCTTAACCATGCACCCCCCCCCCTCGCCAAACCTTGTGTAGAGAATTCTAAAGGCTCTCTACCCTTTAAATGAAGAAATTTCATCTACCTTGTTGAGTCCTGTAAGTGTTTTATGTTTCAATGTGATCATCTCCTTTGGGGGATAAAAAGAGAATATCGGTTCAACCTGCTTAATTTCTCATCATGTGGGAGTGGGGGGGGAAAGATCTTTCCATGAATCAAGCTCATGAACTTTAATTGTATTTCCACAGCTCTTAAGTTGGGAAATCAAACATGCACACAGTAAATCAGGTGTAGTTTCACCAGGCCCGTATGTTTCCAGTGAGATGTCTTTACTCTTGTACCAAAATGCTCTTGCAGTAAAGGGCAACATACCTTTTGCCTTCCTAATTGCTTGTGGTACCTGCAGGTTCACTTTCAGTACAAGGTCACCCAAGGAAACCCAACACCCTTTGAGTTAAATTCAAGTTCATGTTTATTGTCACGGGCATACATACCCAGGGTATGTGCCGTGAAAACTAGATTTTTGCAGCAGCAGCATGGTACATTACAAACATAAATTAACATAAACTTAAATCAACACTAATAATCGCTCACCATTTTAAAGCAAAACTATTTTTACTCTGTTAAATTTATGACATTATATTCCATCTGACACATTCACTTAAGCTTCAAGGGTTCATTGACTACCTTTTTGCAACTTCACAATACAGACTACCCATCTCCAACTTTTTTATGAGCAAACTTGAATATATTACAAGTGAGTCCTTTATCTAAATCATTGATGAATTGTGAAAGGATGTGGCCCCGGCACTGATCCCTATGGCACCACACTAGTTACTGCCTCAACAACTGTTTATACTCATAGTTTGGCCTCTTATCTAATTTTTTACCTCTCTAAACTCTCCCATTTCCTCCCCATCACCCCTCCCCAAGTTCCTTTTTGTAGCCTTCACATTTTCCTCTCTTTACCCTTCTTCAATCAGTTCACGCCAGAACTTTTCATGAACCTGCGCAGTTCATGCTGATTCAACAAACTAGAAATATCCAACAGGTTTCATAGAAGGTTTTAAGGCACTAAATGTGGGCTTTTGTTCCCATTTTCCCACTGCTGCTGCCTGACTTGATGAGCATTTCCAGCTTATTCTGCTTTTAATTTCCAAGGTTTTAGCGTCTGCTGAATTTTATTACGTCATGCTAATTCCAAAGCATAAAATATTAATGTGTGTCTGTATTTTTTTTTGTCTCAAATATTTTGTTCTCTTTTCCCTCTGGATGTTTCTGCATCATGGGTTCATCAAGGGACAGGACTTCCTGATCTCTTAAAATTGAGCTTCAAACATCAGACACAGCAAGGGTCAAAAAGAATGAGACTATGCTGATTTTCCTGTCTGATTCCAAGCACTATCTGTTCACATGACTTTTTGTCTCCCTTTCCTATAAAATACTTTATTGCCAAACTGGGGCTAAATTCAATTATTCCACAAATGTTGCTGTGATTCAGCCTGTTTGTCTAAAATTTGTTGCTCCAGATTCCAGCATCTGCAGTCTCTTGTGTCTAAAGTTTGGTTCAGAGTTCTTTTCTGTGATGTTTTATGTTTGTGTTCCAGCATCACTACTGACTTAAAGTTAATGGAACAGCTTGGCACTTTTTCCAAAATAAAATTGCTGGGCTATTGCTCACCCAAGTAAAACTAATGGAATATATTTTCCACAGTTTTGGCTTGGAAGCCCTTGCATGCACCAATAGATCATTGAGCAGGGAAGATCAGCAGCAGTTCAGTTTTCTATTCTGAGGTGGCTAATGGTTTGTGGGATCGGCGCACTCTGCTGCAGGTGGGTCAGCTTGACAGGGTGGGTGGGTTGGTTGAATGGACAGTTGTGAACTTCTGTTTGCTAACTGCCTCCATGTGCTCCTATTGTGGAGACTGGAGGTGCTCAGTGCCTTTCTGGATGCTCCTTTCCTATTTTGAGCAGTCGTGCGCTAGGGATTCCTATGAGTCGATGAGGATGTTCTTTTTTCTTCCCTCCCATGTAGAATTGTTACTGTCCTGAAGCATTTTCTCTGTTCCCCTGGAAAATTCCTTGTTGTGATGGAGCTTGGAGCAGAGTACTCATTTTCAGCATTTGGTGTCAGGCATGTGGGCAGTGTGATTCACCTGTCGGAGCAGAATTAGTGTGACGACTATGTAGTGGTGCTGGCTAGGAAGATGACGCTGATCTTGAATTTGTAGGCTTTTGGAGAGGCGATGTTGGTGGTACTTCAGTGCACCGAGGTGCCTATTGTAGGTTGTTGGACTACAGATGGGACTATTGCCATGTTCTTTCTATAGCTTCATTGAAGCACTGAAATTCACCTGTTGTTGCTAGGAATGTGGGTGATGTGTAATTTCACTGATATTTAAGTGAGCAATTCAGCAAAGGAATGGGGAGCCTCCAAACAGTTTTGTTACTGCAGAACTTATTTTGAGCAGTGTCCTCTGTCATCTGTTTCATAATCACCGTCTGAATTGACTAGTTTTTTTTTTCCATTTGTTGAGGGACTGCCGCAATACTCATTGTAAAGTGTGAAATCAAGGAAACCAAAAGTAATGTTGAGACATTCTCTGGAGGACTGATGATAGGACAGTGCAAATGACTGCAATATTCCAACAGTGTTATGACATTAACTGTAATAAAATAATAATTTGCACAAGCTATTTCTAAATTGTTGTGGTTAATATTCCTAAAGAGCCTACCTATTTAACATGCTACTTGATTTAAAGACAGGATTTTCTGTCTGAAAAGCAATTATGACATCTGCTAATGGAGTGTGATCTTTAAGGAATTGCCACAATATCTGATCTGTAACAGGACCAAGAGTGAAGGACAGTCAAGGTTATTTGTGGAATTTGACCTTGAGCATCCAAAAAATGTTAAAAATGAATTGTTGCAGTTCCTTTTAAGTAGAAATAAAAAAACCCAAATCAGTTAAAGCATTGTGTGATCACGTCTTTTTTTTTTGCCATTTTAGTTTTGCATCAGGCACAATACTTTTGCAAGAAGCACAGTGTGTCAAATAGGTGCAGTAGTGTGGCTTCTAGACCAGAGTAAGAAGAAAATTTACACATTGTGCTTTGGGTCAGTTTTTGAATTTCGTAATGAGTACAATACCTTGGGGGCCAATAGAATGCTTGGGTGGGGGAAGTGGGAAGGAGAGCAAGTCTGGTGCATGGTCTCAGGGCAAGCCAGAAGCTCTGAGCACTCCATTCATGGATAGAGAAAGAAGATTCTTGGGACAGTGCCAAATTTGCTCCAGTCCTGATAAATTGAATAAAAAATAAAATTTCTCTAATTTGAATTTGTATAATTGGTTCCATCCGATTTGCGTGCCTTGGGTAAGTTATTGAAATGTAATAAATGTGTTTGAGCAATGATATGCATTGTGACATGCATGTTGGAGGAACCTTCAAAAAAACAACTTTCGAGGTAGATTAATTTGTATACACCAAAGAGTTGGCTGCTGGATCTCGTTCAAGCTCTGAGTATATTGAGATTATCTAGAATTAAGTATCCATATATTTGTCTTCAATCCCTGGATGAATGGGAAGATAAAAATCAGTCAAATATATTCCAGATTTTAATATCCAGTTTTACAAGACTTGATGTGTTAGGTATTGGATAAGCTAATTGCCCCTTCTGCAATTTTCAGGTTCATCTCTAGGAAAAAAAGATGGGTAAAAAGAGAAAGGTTAAGGGTGATAGTTATGGGAAATGAATTTTGACTCGTTGGATCTCGTTCAGGCTCTGAGTATATTGAGATTATCTAGAATTAAGTATCCATATATTTGTCTTCAATCCCTGGATGAATGGGAAGATAAAAATCAGTCAAATATATTCCAAATTTTAACAGCAGTTTTACAAGACTTGATGTGTCAGGTATTGGATAAGCTAATTGCCCCTTCTGCAACTTTCAGGTTCATCTCTAGGAAAAAAAAGATGGGCAAAAGAGAAAGGTTAAGGGTGATAGTTATGGGAAATTAATTTTGACTCGTCGGACATCAAGGTAGAAGTTGGGGAGTGAGAATGAATGACAAATGCCCACCGAACCTCTAACATCATTGATCATGGATCTGATTGCAGAAATTGTTTTCCTTTCTTCAGCCCTGGCCTTTTTTTCTCTTTGAATACAGGAAAAGAAATTCAACATGTATCAATCAAAAAAAAAATCAACATGGGTTGCTATTTTAAGGACTGAGGGTGTTGCATGCAAGGTAACATTGGCAGAGAGAAATAACTGTCTTATCTAATTTTCCCAGTAACGTCTGACTTTTAGCCAAGATGGGAACTTGTGGAATTTTATTTTCCAGCTGGCTGGAGCATAATGGTAATGAGAAGTTTTTGACAAATCAGATCTGTATATTAAAAAAAAACCTCGCTTCCTGGAACACTTACCCTAGTAACAGAACACTGATTAAGAGAAAATGTGCCGTGAGCTGGCACAGAAAGTTTAAACCTTATAAGTACAGAGCTGAACACTATCTGTTACTGTAATCCAGAGCAAAGTCTGCTGCAAGTCTGACTGAATGCAGAGAAAATGTGAACCAAATCTTTGCTCCTTTTAAGCACCAAGCCCTCTGACCTTATGATAGCTGTGAATTGCACGGAACAGGGCTGCCTAGTCTAGGATCTGTGCAGTTGCAGTATTCGTTTCCTTGAGAAGGATTTCAAAGCAAAATGCCTGTGTGCAAATCATGCAAAATTAAAATGGGAAAAAAAGACATTTGGAGTAAAAGGAGGAAATTCAGAGGCACAAAAAAGTTTTTATATTTTAAATTTCATATTTCTCATGACAGAGGAGGCCATTTGTCCTATTGAACCTATACTAAGTCTCAGAGCTATCTCATCCATCCCATTCCCTCAATTATTTCCTGGTAACATGTTCTCTCTCATATGCCCATCAACTCTTCTCTTTCCCTCATAACCCCTCCCCACCTATTTTCCTGCAACCCCCTATGATAGGGGTAATTTACAACAGCCAATTAACCTACCAACCAGCGCATGTTTTGGATGTGAGAGGAAACTGGAACACCCGGGGGAAATGGATGCAGTCACTGGACAAAATATGCAAACTCTAACAGACAGTACCCAAAGTCAGAATTGAGCCCCAGTCCCTGGAGCAGTGAGCTAGCTATTTTGCTACCAGACCACTCAAATTAATGACAGTAATCACCCAGTCCAAATTGCATATATGATTCCAGGCCAGTAGTGCCTTCCCCAAGTAAATACGTGGCAAAGCATGTTTAAGGAAGAGGTGTCAGAAGAATTATCATTTTCATTGTGAACTCATCACACATACAAACAGATCTTTGTGTTTCAAGTCTGACCAGCAAGCAACTTCAACCGCAAACTCTTTGCTACAGCGTTCCAACTGTGTCATTTGGCACAGAGGCACACACACAGACACGCATACACACAGATGTGCACATTTGTATCAATGGAAGGTCATTGGAAAGCAAACTGGTTGATTTTCATTTTCCTTATCTAAGGAGTTGACAGCTATCATGATGTCCCCATCATGATTCCAGCTGAGATCAACTCATTTGGCGAAGTCCAGCAATCAAAACTGATTAATACTACAGTGCATCGTTGCACAAAATCCCTAATTTATCAAAAGAATCTGAGCTCCTTCTTCCTTTTAAACATTTTTGGTTTTGAGGGTAAATCTAAATTGCGTGCAGCAAATAATGGTCTAATCATTTAATAATAATGTCTGTATTGAAAGCTCTGTGTTAGCCAATGAGTTGGAGGAAAGATGGGATATCCTACTCAGAAAATAATCTATTGAAAGAACAGAAGAAATCATAGCAACTCCCAATCTCCCAGTGATTTTTTTGTCAATAATGCTTTGAGGCAGGTTACAGTCCAAGAGTCGGAGTTATCCAGCATGGAAATTGGCCCTTTGGCTCAGCTTGTCCATGCCGACCAAATTGCTGACCTGAGCTAATCGCATTTGCCAGTACCAAACGATCTGCTGGGGGAACTCAGTGGATCGAGCATCATCTGTGGGAGGAAAGGAATTGTCGACTATCCAAAATATTGACAATTCCTTTCCCTCCATAGATGCTGCTCGACCCACTGAGTTCCTCCAGCAGATTGTCTGTTGCTCCAGATTCCAGCAACTGGAGTCTCTTGTGTCTCCCATTTGCCTATGTTTGGCTCATATCCCTCAAACTTTCCTATCCATATACCTGTCTGAAAGACGCCAAATGTTTTTTTAAATGTTGTAATTGTACTGCCTTTACCACTTCCTCTGGCAGCTCGTTCCACATATCCACCACCTCTGTGTGGAAGAAGTTGTCCCTCAGATTCCATTTAAATCTTTCCCCTCTCACCTTAAATCTTTGTCCTCTAGTTTTGGACTCCCCTACCATGGGGAAAAGACTATGACCATTCATCTTATCTATGCCTCTCATGATTTTATGTATTATCTATAAGGTCACCCCTCAGTCTCCTATGCTCCTGGGGAAAAAGCCCCAACCTATTCAGTCCCTCCTTGCAACTCAAGCCCTCCAGTCTCAGTAACACCCTTGTGAATCTTCTCTGCACCCTTTCCAACTCAATGACATCTTCCCTATAGCTAGGTGATTAGAACTGCACACAATACTCCAAGTATTGCCACTGTTGTTGGCAGAATCTCAGATGGCGATGAGGAGGTGTACAGGAGCGAGATAGATTGACTGGTTGAGTGGTGTCACAACAACAACCTCACACTCAACATCAGCAAGACCAAAGAATTGATTATGGACTTCAGGAAGGAGAAGTTGGGTTGACAAACACCAGTCCTCATTGAGGGGTCAGTGGTGGAAAGGGTGAGCAGCTTTAAGTTCCTGGGCGTCAACATCTCGGAGGATCTATCTTGGGCCCAACACATTGATGTGATCACGAAGAAGGCATACCGATGGCTCTACTTCATTAGGAGTTTGAGGAAATTTGTCATGTCACCAAAGACACTTACAAATTTCCACAGATTTATGGTGGAGCGCATTCTGACTGGTTGCATCACCGCCTGGTATGGAGGTTCCAATGTACAGGAACAAAAGGGGCTGTAGAGGGTTGTAGACTCAGCCAGCTCCATCACGGGCACAACCCTCCCCGCCGTGGAGGACATCTTAAAGAGACAGTGCCTCAAAAAGGCAGCATCCATCATTAAGGACCCTCACCAGCCGGAACATGCCCTCTTCATGTTACTACCATCGGCGAGGAGGTGTGGGAGCCTGAAGATCCACACTCAACATTTCAGCAACAGCCGCTTCCCCCTCTGCCATCAGATTTCTGAACGTTCCATGAACCTATGAGCACTACTTTGTTATTTTGCTTTTGCACTATTTATTTTTGTAACTTGTAGTAATTTTTATGTCTTTGTCTTGCACTGTACTGCTGTCGCAAAACAACAAATTTCATGACATGTGTCAGTGATAATAAACCTAACGCTGATTCTGATTCTGACCAATGACTTACTTGAGGATGAAGTTAGCTTCTGACATGCACAAATTTTTCTTTCCTGCCCCTAGCAATGACACAGCGGTTATATCTGAGAAGCGTAAATGCAGTAACAACTGTGAAACTGTCAGGATATTGATTGAGGATACTGTCTTTAAATAGTACTTGTGGACTAAACAGCCCAGCTGGATTACATACACAATCCAAAAGTACTGCAGATGACAGAAAATATTGTAAATACTCTGCAGGTCAATAAGCAACTGTGAAGAGAAATACAATGTTTCAGGTAGTTGATCTTTTCTCAACAATGGGAAAAGTTAGAAACAAATTGCATTACAAGGAGGGGCAAGTAGAGAGAGCAATGGGAAAGGTCTGTGAAAGGGTGAAGGCAGGAGAAACCATGGTGCCAGTAAAAGGAGTTAGAGAAGTCTAGTGAGTAACAAAAGGCATACCCAAGAAAGGAGCAAACGATGAATATATGAAATCATTAGTGAAAAGTAAAAACTCAATGCTGGAAATGTGCAGTGCAAAGCTGGAAAATATGATTATGTGAGGGTTGTAATGTGCCAAGTTATATGAATTTGTATTCCTTCCGTTCACATTGAACTTTGTAGAATAGGGTGGGAGTCTGTTCCAAAAATGATCAATGTAGTTTGAGGTAAAATCCACAATTATATTTAAGGCTATTCTGAGCAAATCCAAGCTAACAAACTTAGCAGGAGCATAAACTGCTGCACATCAAATATACAGGATTAAATTAAATTTCAACATTTGGAAAGGTTGGGCAAAAAGGAAAAGACAGCTTAGTACTGTTAATAACGGATTACATCAGTAGTTAGAAAGGGTCTTAGCCTGTCAGAGTATAGAGTTAGAATTGTTTTGGGTGGAGCTAAGTAGCAGCAGAGGGCAAGAAGATTAATGACAGTTATTCATAGACCTCTGGAGGGCACAGTGTAAATTAGAGATTCATGTAATGGGGAATACAGTGAATATGAGACCTGTAGACTGGAAAAATCAGTACCAGCAGCATAAAGGATGAATTCTCAATATGTACAAGATGGATTTTTAGGTCAGTAGTTGAGGAACTGGCTGGGGAACAGGCTATTTTAGGTGCAATGATAAGGGGTTTATGTTAAAAATCTTGTAACAATGCCCCTAGGAAAGAGTGATCAAAATATGATAGA
Organism: Pristis pectinata; assembly: GCF_009764475.1. NCBI lineage: Eukaryota > Metazoa > Chordata > Chondrichthyes > Rhinopristiformes > Pristidae > Pristis > Pristis pectinata. Next base: position 90,347,837 of record NC_067409.1, read on the forward strand.
ATTTTACCTTAAGTTTAAAACTAATGTGTCAAGGTTCTTAGGAAATAATATAATTGGCATGAATCAACATGAATTTATTAAAGGGAAATCATATTTGACTGATCTATTTGAGTTTTTGACGATGTGTCTAACAGAGTAGATAAGGGGAATGGTGACACGAGATTCTGCAGATGTTGGAATCTGGAACAACGCCCACAAAATGCTGGAGAAACTCAGCAGGTCAGGCAGCATCGATGGAGGGAAATAAATAGCTGACATTTTGGATTGAGACCCTTCATCAGGACTAAAAAGATAAGAAGGGGAATGAGTGGATGTGATATACTCATTTTCTGAAGGCATTTGATAAGGTTCCTCACGGGTTGGGGAATAAAGATAGAGCTCATGGAACTGGATTCAGAGTTGGATAGAAAATGGAGCTGGAGTTAATGGGTCTTTCTTAGGTTGACAGACAGTGACTATGGACTACTACAGGGATTGGTGCTTGAGACCTAACTATTCCCAATCTATTGATAATTGGCTAAGGGGACTAAATGTCACAATTCCAAGTCTAGTGGCACAAAACTAAGTGGGAATGTAAATAGTAATGGGAATGGAAAGAGACTTAAAGGGAACAGGTGGGCAATAACATGACACATCAAGGTCAAAGTCGAGTTTATTGTCATATGCACAAGTACATGTATGCACAGGTGCAATGAAAAACTTACTTGCAGCAGCATCACAGGCACATAACATCATATAAGCAGCATTCACAAGAAAAACTAAACAAATTATACACAATTTTTACAAGAAAAAAAACACAACTAGAACAAAAAAAACAAAGTCCATTTTAGTGCATCATGATCAGAGTGGTCATGGTGTTGCTAAACTGTAGTGGTCATTGTGGTTTTGCCATTTGGTTCAAGAACTGAATGGTTGAAGGGAAGTAGCTGTTCCTGAACCTGGTGGTGTGGGACTTCAGGCTTCAGTACCTCCTGCCCGATTGTACCTGCGAAAAGATGGCATGGCCCGGATGGTGGGGATCTTTGATAATGAATGTTGTCTTATTGAGGCAGTGCCTTCTGCAGATACTACCAATGGTTGGGAGGGATGTGCCCATGATATATTGGGCAGAGTCCATTACCCTCCGCAGTTTCTTGTGTTCCTGTACATTTGAATTGCCATGCCAGACCGTGATGCAACCAGTCAGGATACTTTCAACAGAACATCTGTAGAAGTTTGTCAGAGTGTTCGATGACAAGCCAAACATCCTTGGAAAGTAAAGATGCAGGCGCATGTTCCCTATGATCACATCTATGTGCTGGGCCCAGGACAGGTCATCCGATATGTTAACACCCAGGAATTTAAAGTTGCTGACTCTCCACCACCGATCCCCCAATGAGACTGGCACAAGTTTGCCTTCCTTCCCCTTCCTGAAGTCAACAATCAGCTCTTTAGTTTTGCTGACGTTGAGCGAGAGGTTGTTGTTGTGGCACCACTCAACCAGGTGTCCTATCTCGCTCCAGTAAGCTGACTCATCGCCACCTGTGATTCACCCAACAACAGTAGTCTCATCAGCAAATTTGAAGATGGCATTGGAGCTGTGCTTAACCACATAATCGTGTATATAGAGAGTAGAGCAGGGGGCTAAGCACACAGCCTTGAGGTGCACCTGTATTAACGATCAGCGAGGAGGAGATGTTGTTACCAATCCTCACTGACTGAGGTCTGCCAGTGAGGAATTCAAGGATCCAGTTGCAGAGGGAGGTACAGAGGCCCAGGTCTTAAGCTTGATGATGAGTTTGGATGGGACAATTATGTTGAACACAGAGCTGTAGTTGATGAACAGCAGCCTGATGTACAAGTTCCTGTAAGCGGATCCGGGTTATCTCTGAGGCAGGAGTTGATTCGTGCCATAACCAACCTCTTGAAGCACTTCATTATGGTTGATGTAAGCACTGCTGGATGATAGTCATTGAGGCAGGTCACTACGCTCTTCTTAGGCACCAGTACAATAGATGCCCAAAGCAGATGGGAACTTCAGACCGCAGAAGTGAGAGGTTGAATATATCCATAAATACTCCAGCCAGTTGGTCTGCACATATCTTTAGTACTCGGCCAGGTATGCCGTCTGGGCCAGATGCCTTTTGTGGATTCACCCTCTTGAAGGATGCCTGGACGTCGGCCTCAGAGACTGAAATTACAGGGTCATCTGGATATGTGGGAGCTTGTGTGCGTGTGTTCTAGTTCTCGCTATCAAAGTGTGCATAAAAGGCATTGAGCTCATCCAGGAGTGATGGGTCATTGCCACCTATGCTACTCGGTCTCACCTTGTAGGAAGTTGTATTGTGCAAGCCCTGCTACAGCTGTTGAGCGTCCATCTGTGATTCCAGTTTGGTACGAAATCGCCTCTCTGCGCTTGCAATGGCCTTAAGGAGGTTGTACCTGGACTTCTTATATGACTCTGGGTCACCGGCCCTAAATGCCACAGAATTAGCCCTCAGCAGATTACGAGTTTCCTGGTTTATCCCAGGCTTCTGGTTGGGGAAGACTCGGAATATTTTTGTGGGTACACATGCATCCCCACATGTCCTTATGAAGTCAGTGATGACTGTAGCATATTCACTTAGGTCCGCTGATGAATCCTCGAACATGGTCCAGTCCACCGATTCGAAGCAGTCCTGAATTCGCTCCTCTACCCCTGCCGTCCAGCTTTCGGTAGTCCTCTTCACTGGAGCCATGCTTTTCAGTCTCTGTATGTAGGCAGAAGCAGCACAGCCAGGTGGTGGGATTTACTGAAGTGTAGGCGAGGGTTGGAGCGCTAGGCGTTCTTGATGGTGTTACAGCAGTGTGCTGAATTCTCTTTAATTGCAGGTGATGTGTTGAAAGTAGTTAAGCAGAGACTTCTTCAAGCTAGCCTGATTAAAGTCTCCCGCTACGATGTGACAAGCATCAGGGTATGCTGTTTCATTCTTGTTGATTACAGCACTTAAAGTGCTAGCTTCATGTCTGCCTGAGGTGAGATGTAGACTGCAGTTAGGATGTCGGTGGGGAGACACCCGCGCAAGATAGAACAGTCGGCACTTCACTACCAGGTGTTCCAGGTCAGGGGAGCAGGAATGGGGCAAGACTGCCATGTCTGTGCACCACGACAAGTTTATCATGAAGCAGACGCTGCCGCCTTTTCCCTGACCCGACTCTGCCGTCCGGTCCATGCCATGGATCGTAAAACCCTTGGGCTGGGGCGCTGAGTCAGGAGAGTTTGGAGTGAGCCATGTCTCTGTGAAACAGAATATACATGGAGTATAATGTGGAAAAATGAGGATATCCACCAATAGAAAACAATAAATGCTACATTTATTTTGAATGGTGAGAGATTGGGGCAAGGTTGATGTTTTAAAGGGACTACAATAGGCATTTAGGGAGGCAAATGTTATGTTAGCCTCTATCGCTAGGAGATTTGAACACATGGCTAAACATGTCTTACTACAGTTATTAATGGTCTTGTTAAGACCACACCTGGTATATCGTGCACGGTTTCCTTCTTATCGAAAGAAGGATACATTTGCTTTCGAAGGAGTGCATAGTATATACATCCGATTGGTTTCAGAGAAGACAGGTCTGGCATATGAGGAGATGTTGAGTGGGCTAGTCCTCTACCTGCTGGACTTGAAGAATGAAAAGTGACCTTGTTGAGACACAAAATACTTGGAGGTCTAGACAGGGTAGACAAGGGAGGATTCTTCCATTGTCTATGGAGTGTAGAATTGAAAGCGTGTTTGGGCATTAATAGGAGGAACCTCAAATCGTCCAGCAAGTGTGCTAGTCTGGCACTACCAAAGTCCCAAGGTTGCCAGATTATCAGACAGATTATCAGAGTTGATTTTGGAGGGTTGTTGAAGATTTGGGTCTGGCTGAATGTCTCTTATTTGTGTTTGGGCTGAGTTAGCTGATCTTTGGAAAGGCAGGGTTTAGAATGTTACATTTGGCCCCTGGGTTAGGGTTACTGCTATCACATACCCACACCCAAACAATGTGAATGGTATCAGCAGATGTTGGGTGAGGAGAGGTTTGGGTAGGTTGCAAGTTCTCAATAATTGAATGTCACTGTGCCCCCTGAGGCTTAATAATAGATGATAACAATTTAGAGAAATTTGGGAAAAGAATGGAACTTATGAACTGGAAACACCAAAAGGAATGCCTAAGGATGAGAGCGGAGAACATTTTTGACAAGAAAAATGTAAGTTTTTAAGGAAGTCCAAAGAAAGTGAAATTGTGTAACTGTGTCAGAACTCTCATCATTTCATTTATAAAATAAACAGCTTTGAAGTGTAAAGGCACTTCCAGGAACAAATCTATCAGTCTAGTTTATATTGAGCAAAAACCCACAATTAGTAATGAGATGAATGATGACAGTGTTGGTTAAAGGTGAAATATTAGCTTGAATACTCTGTAGTAACTGTTGGACTATTGGATTCATTTGCATCCCCTGGATGGTTGGGCTTCATATATCCCTTTGTTTGTTGCTTTGTCAGGATTATGTGCTCCCAGGTAACAAGGTGTAGTGTTTACAGTTGAATCCTGTTGCTATTTATAAATTGGCAGTTCTTGGGTTCAGTAAACCACTGCCCAATAAACCAAGTTCATACTGGCATAGGGTGAGCAGGATGGAGGGATTGTTCCTTTGGACCTTGATCTCCAAAATTACGATGGTAAAGGATGAAGGGGAAGGTAATCTGGAGCTTGTCTGCAACTCCACAGCAAACTAATGTGTGCCAGCATAGTAAACTGTAGCCTTGCTCTAGCTGGTTTGCACTGAGCTGACGTGACATTCAATTCTTCCTTGATGCTCTGGATCTTCATTAACACTAAGCAATGTCAGTCTGCTAAGATGACATTCCTTTGTTCCAGTTGTTTTAGCTTCACTCTTACATTTCATCAAAACAAATCACTATGCATGTTTTTTTGGCAATAGGACTATTTACTTATTTGTATATTAAATACAGTTCCTTATAAGTGAGTGCAATCCCTTTTGAACACTTCCTTTGCATTACAGATGTGGCTTCTACTGTACTGGCTGCAATTTTAAGGAGCATTTAATTTTTTTTTAACAGCGTATCACATTTTATGTTGGGCTCAGCACTCTGGTTCTCTCAGACAAAACTGCTGGCTAGGAAAAATTCCATTGTGCACAGGGTTGCCAATGCTCAACATGTACCTGGCTCCAAGTCTTCTTACAGAAATGCTTAATATTCATTAAATCCAAAGTTGTGAGTGGTGGGGGAGAAGGGAGGGCAGCTTAGGAGGTGGGTGGGAGTGTGTGTATGTGTGTGTTCATCATCCTAAGACAAATATGATTTTAAATATTTTTGGCAGTGAAGTTAAAATAACAGTTGACTTGCCAACGGTTTTGTATTACAGTACCCAGGTGGGTTTTTAAGTTAAAATTGCTATCCTTCCCTTGCCTTTTTATTTTGGCCATATTTAGTATGCCAATTTACCCTTTGACTCCCATATTGCCGTTGGGTAATCTCTTGTGAGCAAGGTTTCACTAAGCAAGGCTCACCCATACATTCTGAATGAGACCGACCACCCAACATTTGTTTACTTTTGAGTGGTCAGCCATTGCAATTATACTGCATGTGAATTACTAGTAAGTACATGGTAACTGGCACCCAGCTGTCTGTGAACTCAGTTCACTAAATGGTTACTCTCTGTATCTCAGCGTTCATAACGACTTAGGGTCTGTGAGTTGCTGGTAAAAGTCTATGACAAAGTAAATGAATAGTTGCCATACTTTGTGATTCAACTTAGCATGAAATATGTCTCCTGGAGGTTTTATAATGCAATATTTTAACTACTAAAATATTTGTAATTGACATTTTGGGTGCTATAGTTCATATTGAATAAGGGGGTAATTGCTTCAAGAATTTCCTTATAATCTGGTTTCGGTAAACTCCATGCTCCATTAATGAGGTATATTCCAGAATCGTCAATGAAATAATAGAACTCTGTATTGTTTTTATTCAACTTGGCTAATCTTTACGTTGGATTTGATATTGCCCAAATGAAATTTTGGAAGTTTTGGCTTCTCTCTGACCACTTTTCTACTTATGTGCCCACTGCAGTTGCCACCCACGCTGTTTAATTGCTCAGAAATGTCTACAGCAGATGAAGAATGCAATGTAATTGCAACGTTGATCTGCATAGTCTATCACTAACTCAGTAAAGAAATCCAGCTTTTTCAAAACAGAAGTTTTAAGAAAATGCTTTGCAGTCCCATTTCATTACAGGCTAACACTGGCCAGTTGCAGAAGTTGAATGCAAATGTGACACTTAATTGGTTTGAAGTTATTAGGAGTGAACAGCAGAGCCAAATGTGTAAAGCAGGCTGATTTTAACGATAGCTCTGAAGAGCAGGGTAACTTTCTTTGCCTTTTGATTGAAATGACAATGGATCATAGCTTCTAATTTAATGCCAGTGTTATTGCTGGGACTTGGTGTGTTTCCCTTGAGAGTCCTGGTTTCCAGTTTGGGCCTCAGCCAGCAGTGGATCTCCTGATAGAGGTGTACAAGATGATAAGTGGCATAGATCGAGTGGACAGTCAGAGACTTTCTCCCAGGGTGAAAATGGCTAACATGAGGGGCCATAATTTTAAGGTGATTGGAGGAAGGTATAAGGGGGATGTCAGAGGTAAGTTGTTTTACACAGAGAGTGGTGGGTGTATGGAACACACAGCCAGCAGAGGTTGTGGGGGCAGATACATTAGGGACATTTAAGAGACTCTTAGATAGCCAACATGAATGACAGAAAAATGGAGGGCTATGTGGGAGGGAAGGGTTAGATAGATAATGGAGCAGAATAAAATGTCGACACAATATCGTGGGCCGAAGGGCCTGTACTGTGCTGTAATGTTCTATGTTGTACTGCTGCCCCCCTTTCAAATGAATGAGAAAAATTGGCTACAGGGAGAAGGGTTAAGCGAGCTTTAAGTTAGTTTCAATGTTTTTGCTTGCTTTAAGTGAGAGTTTGTAAGTGTGAGAGATTTATTTTTGATGTTTAACTGTGGAAAAACTAATTTTTACAAGTATTTTTTCATCAGGTCCTTAATGTTACTGAATGTTTGAATGTCAAATACATTGACCGATATTCAGTGATTATAACAGCTTAGGGTCAGGGCTCTGTCAAAATTGTTCTGAGGGGCCATCTCAGTGCAGGCAGACCTCTGTGCTGTATGTTGAATTGACCCATGGCAAAGTGCTGGAAGTTTGGACCAAACAAATGTAGCCTAGAAGCAAGCAGTGAGTGATTTTTGGAGAAAATAGAAGATCTGCCCCAATATGTTTACATTCCCTGTTTAGGTGCAGTAAATCACCCAGCTCCATAAACTTTGTTATTGCACATCCTGGGGTATTGGTGAGCATGATTTGGGATTGTGGCTGCATGGTACATTTTGTGAGAGCAGCATTATAGCTGAAGAAATTGGGCTTTGCTATCTATACACTTATTATACATAGATTCAGAATTATACTGCACAGAGACTGGCCCTTCGGCCCAACTCATCCATGCCGAACAAGATGCCAATCCACATCCATTTGCCTATGTTTGGCCCATATCGCTATAAAGCTTTTCTGTCCGTGGACCTGTCCAATTGTCTTTTAAATGTTGTAATTGTATCTGCCTCTACCTTTCCTCTGGTAGCTTGTTCCATAAACCCACCACCTTCTGTATGGGAAAAACTTGCCCCTCAAGTTCCCTTTTGAATCTTTCCCTCCTCACCTTAAATCTATGCCCTCTAGTTTTAGACTGCCTTATCCTGGGAAAAAGACTATCTTCCCTATATTTGCCCCTTGTAATGTTTAAGCACCTAAGGTCACCCCCCCCCCACCAGAACCACCACCACCACCCCCACCCCCCCCCACCCCCGGCCCCCATGGAGAACAGTCCCAGCCTCCACATTCTCAAAATTGCTGCTCAGGATGAGAGCAGTGATCACAATATTAGGTAGGAGATGAATCATATCGAGTGATTTGTGCTCCTAATTTTGAAATTGATTGCAAGAAGATGATAAATGTCACCACACTGAGCAGGCTTCTAATTCTCTACCATGCACTCTGATAGCAGCTGCATCTTGCAAAGCTGGGACTGGTAAATATTGGAAAAAATGAAGAAGCTTGCATTCATATAGTGTCCTTTTCCTCTTGGGCACTAGGAACGTTTCTCCTCCTTCAGAGAATTCATTGTTCATAAAACCTTCATTTTTCTGTCAGCAGATAACTTGTGCTGGTGTCAGTGTTATAAAATATGACAGGAGTAGGAAAAATGTGTATGCTTTGGAGGACCAAATAACAGTGGTTAATTTGTACAGCCATTCCTGGTATAAAATGTTCTGTAAGTCCACAAAATAATACTGGGCTAGTCTTACGGATGTTAGTCACAAGAATTAACACATGGAATCAGGTTGAAATCGTGGATGGAGATGTTTTGTAACTGGTTTGATGTGAAAGTCTGGCACACATTGAGAGACAATGTAGGCAAGTTTGTGGAATAATTAAGTGTGAACTCAATTATTTTTGAATGAACAGAAATGAAAGTTTGTTGTTCTCAGTTGAATAGATGTTGAAAGATATGGATTATCAGAATCCCAATAGTTCAAAAAATAATTACCTGATAATTAAACTACTGGTTCGCAAAGACCAAAAGCATTTGTGTTTTTTAAAAATTAGGTCATGAAATACAGAAGTGAAGTTATGAAATAATCGCTCACAATTTGAGTGTGGTGTACATTTTTCAGCAGCCTTTTGCAGAAAGGGCATTCAAGTCACACAGCGCACAGCATCAGTCCACTAGGTTGAAACCTAAGAAGAGAAGCTGGAATTATTTGGAGAGGCTTCAAGTGCTTGACTTCTGCTGAAGCAAAGAACACTTAAAATCCTTTATTTTCAAAACTAGATAAATATTTTAAGCATGGGAAGATGTCGAATGATGGTATGCGCATGCACCAGGATTTGTTTTGAATGATGGACAAGAGGCCATACAGCTTCTGTCTGCTGTAAATGTCCATGTTTCTATGAGATTTAACTAAAAGAGGAATAGAGAAGGTGAGGGAAAATGGAATGAGAACTGCAATTTCCATTTTTCTAAATTGATAGTCAAGTAATGGTATTGCTGGCATTCAAGTGTTGGTATTCCACATCAAAGAAACATGTCTAACGTTTATAGATCCCATGATCGAACTACTGCACTCTGTGGTATGTTTTGATAAAATGTGGATCATATTCTTGTTTGAAACTCCTTAAAGGATTTGTATCTACTGAAATCCTGACAGGTGACTAGTTTTGGCCCATGAGTACGCCTGTAGTCTGTGGTAGATTAACATGAGATCTCCACATAATAAGCAGAATGTAACAGTTAACAGTTGTTAGGTTTCAGTGCAGGGATGGTGCAGTGTGATCTAACTTGAGTTGCTGTATGTAGATTGGCTCACTTAGTACTTTTGAGAAAGAGCCCTGAATCAGGATTTGGATTTTTCAAACAAGTGGATATAAAAATGCTGAGGATGTAGTCATGTGACAGCAGATGTATGATGGCCAAAGAAAGCTGGAAATGGAAAAGAAAACTTGGCTTTTGTGATTCTATACCCACCCTATCATTTCAGAATATAGAATAATACTACAGCCTCTTAGATAACATTTAAAAGGGGCTGTTTCAAGTTGCCATTTGTTCACATCTGATTACTTGGCTGGTATTTCAGTGTAGAAACAAAGTTTTTTGTAGCCATTAGTTCTTTATCTCAAGAGTTTTAAGGTTCTGCATCTCTTCAGTCATTTTTACTGTTTTAATCAAAAATTGATTATATCATCCCAATATCTCTGTTGGAACACAAACATATATGTGGGGGGACGGGGCAGAAGAGAGTTTTGGTGGTGTAATGGTGGAATTTGGTTCTACTCACAAAACTAAGCATGGATCCAGAATAAATTGAGTTTTAGCTACCTTCACCCATTGGTGGGGCTACATGAGTGCCCTTAAGTTGTTTCTTTTGGGTGCAAGGGCACTAATTGATCTTTGAAAAGATTTACAGTACTAATTTACTCAGAGGGAGATTACTACACACAAACAGAATCAGCAAGCAGTTTTGTCTGTTTTAACTTATTTTTAGTTATCTAACATTGGATTACTCATTGAGTGGAACAGAGACTTTTTGAAACATTTCTTTGTGTGATGGTTCCAAATTGAGCTTCAGTAATAAAATTCCACCAGGTTACCATTCTTAAATAAGTCAAGGAATTTAAATGAAACATGATGTTCAAAATCCAATCCAATTCTGAATCTCCTGATGCATCTGACAAATTATGTTTATGCAAATACTTCGTAGAGAAACTGAAACCATTACTTCACATTGGGAAAACTATCACAATTTTGTTTGCAGCTTGCACCCAAAGTGGACAGTATCCCATTCCTCATCAGTACCAGAAAATCTTTCTTAGAAATGTAACTGCAGTGCTTGTGGTATTTCTTTATCCAAACATATGTATGTTTATATTTTGAGTTTCTCCTTCAGTTTTTTTTTAACCCCAATGCATCAAGCAGCAACTGTGGAGGCAAAGTAATAGTTGATGTTTTGGGTCGAGACTCTACATGAGGACCAAGAGTGTGACTGCTTTAGACAATGTTGATTAAAGCATCTACAGAAAATTAATTTAATGGAATGTATCCGTACAGTAACAGTCTGGAGATGCTCACCTTGCTTAATATTTTCACTTCAACTTACACACACATACTTACTCTATCTCCCTCTCACGCCCCATCTCTCGCGCCCCCCCTCTCTCTCTCTCTCGCGCCCCCCCTCTCTCTCTCTCTCGCGCCCCGTCTCCCTCTCTCTCTCTCGCGCCCCGTCTCTCTCTCTCTCTGTCTCGCGCCCCCCCCTCTCTCTCTCGCGCCCCCTCTCGCGCGCCCCATCTCTCTCTCTCGCGCGCGCGCCCCATCTCTCTCTCTCGCGCGCGCGCCCCATCTCTCTCTCGCGCGCGCGCGCCCCATCTCTCTCTCTCTCGCGCGCCCCATCTCTCTCTCTCTCGCGCGCCCCATCTCTCTCTCTCTCGCGCGCCCCATCTCTCTCTCTCTCGCGCGCCCCATCTCTCTCTCTCTCGCGCGCCCCATCTCTCTCTCTCTCGCGCGCCCCCATCTCTCTCTCTCGCGCGCGCCCCATCTCTCTCTCTCTCGCGCGCCCCATCTCTCTCTCTCTCGCGCGCCCCATCTCTCTCTCTCTCGCGCGCCCCATCTCTCTCTCTCTCTCTCGCGCGCCCCATCTCTCTCTCTCTCTCTCGCGCGCCCCATCTCTCTCTCTCTCTCTCGCGCGCCCCATCTCTCTCTCTCTCGCGCGCCCCATCTCTCTCTCTCTCGCGCGCCCCCCCTCGCGCCCCCCCTCCCCCTCTCTCGCGCCCCCCCTCCCCCTCTCTCGCGCCCCCCCTCCCCCTCTCTCGCGCCCCATCTCTCTCGCGCGCGCCCCATTTCTCTCTCGCACGTGCCCCCATCTCTCTCTCTCTCTCGCGCGCGCCTCATCTCTCTTGCGCGCCTCATCTCTCTCTCTCTCTCTCTCGCGCCCCCCCGCGCCCCCCCCTCGTGCCCCCCTCGCGCCCCCTCTCTCTCTCCCTCGCGCGCGCCTCATCTCTCTCTCTCGCGCCCCTCTCGCGCGCGCCCCATTTCTCTCTCTCTCGCGCGTGCCCCCATCTCTCTCTCTCTCGTGCGCGCGCGCCTCATCTCTCTCGCGCGCCTCATCTCTCTCTCTCTCTCTCTCTCTCGTGCCCCCCCTCGCCCCCCCTCTCCCCCCCCTCTCCCCCCCCTCTCCCCCTCTCTCTCTCTCTCTCCCTCGCGCGCGCCCCATCTCTCTCTCTCTCGCGCCCCATCTCTCTCTCTCGCGCCCCTCTCGCGCGCGCCCCATTTCTCTCTCTCTCGCGCGTGCCCCCATCTCTCTCTCTAGCGCGCGCGCCTCATCTCTCTTGCGCGCCTCATCTCTCTCTCTCTCTCTCTCGCGCCCCCCTCGCGCCCCCCCCGCGCCCCCCCTCGCGCCCCCTCTCTCTCTCCCTCGCGCGCGCCCCCTCTCTCTCTCCCTCGCGCGCGCCCCCTCTCTCTCTCCCTCGCGCGCGCCCCCTCTCTCTCTCCCTCGCGCGCGCCCCCTCTCTCCCTCGCGCGCGCCCCATCTCTCTCTCTTGCGCCCCTCTCGCGCGCACCCCATTTCTCTCTCTCTCGCGCGCCCCCATCTCTCTCTCTCTCGCGCGCGCGCCTCCTCTCTCTCTCTCTCTCTCTCTCTCGTGCCCCCCTCGCCCCCCCCTCTCGCGCGCCCCCCCTCTCGCGCGCCCCCCCTCTCGCGCGCCCCCCCCTCTCGCGCGCCCCCCCCTCTCGCGCGCCCCCCCCTCTCGCGCGCCCCCCCCTCTCGCGCGCCCCCCCTCTCGCGCGCCCCCCCCTCTCTCGCGCGCCCCCCCTCTCTCGCGCGCCCCCCCTCTCTCGCGCGCCCCCCCCCTCTCTCGCGCGCCCCCCCCCTCTCTCGCGCGCCCCCCCCTCTCGCGCGCCCCCCCTCTCTCGCGCGCCCCCCCCCTCTCTCGCGCGCCCCCCCCCTCTCTCGCGCGCCCCCCCCTCTCTCGCGCCCCCTCCCTCTCTCTCGCCCCTCGCGTGCCCCTCTTTCTCTCTCGCCCCTCGCGCGCCCCTCACACTCTCTCTCTCTCTCGCCCCCCCCTCGCGGCCCTCTCTCTTGCGCGCCCCTCACACTCTCTCTCTCTCTCTCTCTCTCTCTCTCTCTCTCTCTCTCTCTCTCTCTCTCTCTCTCTCTCTCTCTCTCTCTCTCTCTCTCGCGTCCCCCCTCTCGCGGCCCTCTCTCTCTCTCTCTCTCTCTCTTCGCGCCCCCCCTCTTTCTCTCTCTCTCTCTCTTGTGCCCCCCTGTGTGTCCCCTCTCTCTAGTGCCCCTCTCTCCCTCGTGTCCCTCCTCCCTCTCCGTCCTCTTTCTCTCCCCCTCCCTCCCTCCTCCTCTCTATCTCTCTCCCTCCCTCCTCCTCTCCCTCTCCCTCCCTCCTCCTCTCTACCTCTCCCCCTCCCCTCCTCCCTCTCTCTCCCCTCCTCCCTCCCTCTCCCCTCCTCCCTCCCTCTCCCCCTCCCTCCTCTCTCCCTCTCCCCCTCCCTCCCTCCTCTCTCTCCCCCTCCCTCCCTCCTCTCTCTCTCTCCCTCCCTCCCTCCTCTCCCTCCCTCCTCTCCCTCCCTCCTCTATCTCCCTCCCCTCTCCCTCCCTCCTCTCTTCTCTCCCTCCCTCCCTCCTTCTCTCCCTCCCTCTCTCCCTCCTTCTCTCCCTCCCTCTCTCCCTCCTTCTCTCCCTCCCTCCCTCCCTCCTTCTCTCCCTCCCCTCCCTCCTTTCCCTCCCCTCCCTCCTTCTCTCCCTCCCTCCCTCCCTCCTTCTCTCCCTCCCTCCCTCCCTCCTTCTCTCCCTCCCTCCCTCCTTCTCTCCCTCCCTCCCTCCCTCCTTCTCTCCCTCCCTCCCTCCCTCCTTCTCTCCCTCCCTCCCTCCCTCCCTCCCTCCCTCCCTCCCTCTCTCCCTCCCTCCCTCCCTCCCTCTCTCCCTCCCTCCCTCCCTCCCTCCTCTCTCTCTCTCTATCTCTGTTGCCTAACTGCTGCTGTTTTTGTCGATATGGCCATGCTGAGAGTGACGGAAAGTATAAATTTCAGCTGCCATCTTTCCTTCCTGTTTTATAATGACCCAACCAACATAGGAAAATCAAAGTCCTAACTTACTTCCACAGCTGTTATATAGCATGTTTACCTTGCCATTTCTCTAGTGACCATATCACCTTGCCCATAATTCACTACTCCTTCTCTAGGTCTCCTAATGCTTTTTTTCCTTGCCTGCAATTTGATTTTCTCAGTGGCCTTAAATCTTCCCTCCTATTTACTCCACCCCCTGCTGTGCCATCAACCCTCTCTCTCTCTCTCTCTCTCTCTTTGGTTGTTTGGAATTGTCAAAGATTTACTGCTCGTTTTGAGGGGGAGGGAAAAAAGATTTTTTTGATATACACATGTATAATGTAAGCTATTGTCAGCTGGTTCTAATGTATTCTGAAATGTGTTGAGCTATTGGAAAAGTTCTGAACAGAAGTTAAGCAATTTAAACTTGCATGTCTGCTGAAGGCTTTGTGCACAAAGGCATATGGGGAATCAACTGTAATTGACCCATTAATCTTGGCCTGGAAAGGAAGTATCAGTATTACAGTGCTGAGGTCCTCTTTGGTGCTTTTCTCTCTGGTCCATTTGATTAGCACTGCTGCATGTTCCTCTCCATTTAGTTTGGATCTCGCTTGAACAAAGAACATGTCTGGCTGTGTAAAGCGAGGTTCAAAGATTACCCTTGAAAATGAGTGACTCAGAATTGGGTAACATCCATTATTGGTTTCTTTATTTGATCTTGTGTCTTGCATTTATGACAAATGGGGAATTGGGGCATCCTTGCTAAAGAAATTATTGCGGTTTACTCCTGTTAAAACCCAAGCAGTGGGTTTCACCAACATTACTGCTGCTAGACAGGCAATCATAATGGCAGTTGCACACTTGACCCATTGGTGGAAGACAAGAAAGGGAAGAGCAAACAGCACCTGGGTTTCCAGGTATTGCCTTCCTCCCTCCTCCTGCTGAGCATGGAAAGGGTTAATCATGTCCCAGGGTGACTTGCATCAGGGTCACAGACCAAGATATCTGTTAACTACAGTTATCAATTCACAGAAACCACAATCTTTATCATGAATACAAATTCATGGACACTGATTTGTGACACACCTACGTAAATTATATCCTGAGGGTACACTTTAAGTCTTGCCCATATCACTAATTTCACTGTGGTGAACTCTATATTAAATTGTGAAATAAGTATAAAGTTTATGTCACAACCTTTTGATCCGATTCCTGTTGCTAAGTGATAACACCATGCACATTGATATTATCATGTGCAGGAAATACAACATTGGGATAAATCATGACAGGAAATGCTGTTGTCATTTTCCCAATAGCTAGACTTCAGCTCTTCAAGGCATTACCAAATGCTATATCTTGTATGTCATTTATATCAGAACAGTCACAAATAATCCTTTTTCTAAGCTTGTGTCCCATGAGCATCGAAAAAGCCTGATCTATTAGAACACAAGCAAACTGAAGGGAGGTAGTGGTGTCTTTCCTCAGTCTGAGAATATGTGGATTCATGTATTGCAATGATCCTTGGTTTCCATTTGTCTTTACCTAAGTATGATAATACTTGGCTGGATTGTATTCCATAATTATTGATGGCTTCTTCAAACCTCAATCAACAGCCAAAAAAAGCTGGGAACACTCGGCAGGTCAAACAGCATCTGTGGAAAGAGAAATGGAGTTAATGTTACAGGTCAACGACCCTTCAGTAGAACTAGTTCAGTGAGAAAACACGTTAGTTTTAAGTTACAGAGAGCATGTGACAACAATATATCGGGCAAAGAGAATATCTCTGAAAGGGTGAGGCGCAGGTTGCCGTTGTATTTCTGAAACTATCTGGTTGCTGGATTAATGAGTGATAAGAGAAAAAGAGACCATGTAGAAGTTATGAAATGCAGGTCAGAGCTATTGCAAAAAGAACTGAAGCCAAACGTGGCATTCCTGGAAGAGAAGTGGCAGTGTACTCAAGAGTTACCATTTTGCAAATGTGGCAAGTTATTTACTGTATGGCCACGTATCAAGACAGTTCTGTATCTAACCTCATGGACTTTACAGTGGGATGGAACAAAACAACGGATATGGAGTTAATGGTACTTTTCCCTCTAACTTATATCTGATGTTGCAATCAAAGTCTTAACTGAATTGAAATCAAATAAATTGACCCTGAATGAAAATTGATTCTGTGGCACTCCTGCTCTGACTTAGCACTGCAGTACATTTAGTAGCTTGCATGGTTCCTGTGACTCCTGAGAGAGTCAACCTAGTAATACGTTGTCTATCACTTTTTTTCTTCCTTTATATGTGGACAAGAGATATTATGAGTTATGGTCACAATCTAAAGCCCTAACTTTACAGATTTTGTTTTTGCATTATAACTAGGAAGCAAGAGCATGCCCGCAGAACTAAAGTTAGCAAATCTCAATGCATAAATTGTAGCTTTTTCAAAATTGAGCAAAATAAGAGTTTAAATTTGAGTAAATTTATCTGTAATTATTGACTCTCACCTCCAAACAAGTTTTTAAAGTTTCCATTGTGCTGTCATCTATCGTAAATAACGCCTCAGTTATAACCTGAATACTACTTTGGATTCTTTTTCCATTTAGGAATCTTGTCAGTTCCTTCAGATTTACCCAGTTACACTGGGCACTTGATGTGTTGCCTCATTGTGCACACAAATAAATTGAGGTATTTAAAATCCATTCATCAAAAATGATTAGAAGTCTAAATTTACCAGATTGTATCATGGATGGTTACAGCTGGCAGAGTAGTTCAAACCAATATCAGTGTAATGGTAGATGTGGGAACAAAATACTTTGGATGTGTAAGTAATTGTTATGAATTTTCTGTACAGAAATGATGATATGTGTTTTTGGTTAGGAGGATCTGAGTATTAGTAAATGTTGCATTGGAACTGCTGACATACTTCATTCTGATTTCATCTGCACTGATTTGTGAGAAGTCATTAGCTATGGGAACGTTTTAATGGCATTGGGATCCTTAATTACCAATGGTGGACAGTGTAATGATTTTCCGGTCTGCAAGAAAGATCTGGCTTTTGGGATTCCTTTGAAGATTTGCTACCTGTGATTCTGTTCATTAGTTGAAATCAGATCAGTGTTTCCCAGCCCTAAATTTTGTTTAAGAGCAGATGTGTGAAAATTCTGAGAAAAAGAGCAGAAGCCACAGCTTTGAGAGGTTGTGTGTGGGGCTTGTACTTAGAAAAAATGAACTGTTTTATCTGATATTTCCATGGTGTGTTTAATATAAAAACATATAAAATGGGTGGAAGCACTGTTGCAAGACAACTTGAATCAGAAGTATAATGAGAGTATAATGATTCAAGTATAATTAACTTGAATCAGAAGTATAATGAGTGGTGAATAATAGGTATCAGGGAGGTTCCTGCAGCATAGGCCTACAGATGGGTTAAGGTGATTTTGAGCATGTTCTGATTGATCAAGTTCTGGTTGGAAGGTGATCCAGAAATGAATAGCATGAATTTGGAAGGAATCTGCACATCCATGCTTTTTGCTGAAGGGATGCTGGTAGTTTGCAAGGATGCAAAAGTTCAGGGGTGTTTTAAAGACACTGATGAGAACTAATTTCAAATGTGGGGGTGGTATGTGTAAAAAGAATTGTTAAGAGTATCAACTAACACGAGTTGAAAATTAAAAAAAAACTGCAAATGCTGGAAATCTGAAATAAAAGAAAGAAAATGCTGGAAACACTGAGAAGGACCTTAATGTGAAATGTGAAGCATTAACTCTGTTTCTCTTTCCACACATGCCGCCTAACCTCATTTTCTGCTTTTATTTCAGCTATCATGAGGGCCAGGATTGGGCACAGTCTGAGGGAACAGGAGGTGCATCTCGTGGGCTGAGGGAACTAGGTTAGAAATGAGAGAGAGATTCAAATACTAAATCAGGGATAAGAGGAACATGAGGAATTTGGCCTGGTAATCGAGGGGATGATAAAGAACCATCAGACAGAACTGACTGCATGCTCTATGCTCTGCATCTTAAATCCAGAGTTCTCTCAATTGTTGGTAAGTTTGGAAGTAGCAGAGATGGAGCGGGAGGCATATGGTATCTTTGTACTCTAGGTTAGTCCTAGAATTGTGAGCAATCCTGGTATGTCAAAGCAGGTCCTGGTAATGGCTTATTCTCAAGGCATGGGACGCTGATTGTCAAATAGTTGTCCACGATATCTGTTCAATTCTCTGTCACATGGATCTGAGGAAGCAGAAGTGAGGACTATATGAAAGGAAGCAGCAAGGAAGAGGTAAAAAGTGGTTGTTATAAGGAGCAGATTAAGGTAAGAATGTGGTTGAGTGGATCCGTAGCTGCTGAAACTTTGAAGCAAATGATGAACTGAGGTTAGTTTGTTCAGATTTTTAAAGTCCTGAAGTACATGGGGGGATCTTTGTCCATGAGCAAACAAAAGAGGAAATAGGTTTAGAATAAGGAAGAGGATGCAGATAAAGTGGAACACAAGGGTGGGATGGGATCGTGTCTTGTCTGTGAGATGGAGTAGCAAGGCCACATAGTCAATGTCAGTAGTGTTGTAACTAGCTTCCCAAGCAGTGGCAACAAGTTTGTGGTTGCCAGATACGGAAACCACTTTGTGGCTCAGCCTTTAGCTTACAAATAGTGAAAAGAGGTTAACTACTCTGGGGGGGGGGGGGGGGGGGGGGCAATATCAAAATGAAAGATTCCACAAATTTTTAAATGCCATATTTGTTGTTATTGTGTGCACACTGATTGCTGAGCTATAGTTAGACCAGAATTATTTCCAATACATTTCAACTGTTGAAACTGAGCACCCGTAAATAGGTTTCTTTGTTAAACTTCTCCCACACCAATTCTTTGCTAAATCTGTGGGTAACTATTAAAACCAGCTACTCTTTCTTTTAAAATTTAACACCCAGTTGTGAAGAATATGTGTTGTAATATTATTTGAAATTATGGAATGGCAAATCACTTGCTACAGTGAAATCATTCCTGCTGTTGAATGATATCTGTAACATTATTATATAAACAGTAAACTTGAGGTGTGTCTGTATTTTCAATACACCACCTATTAATCCTCCTCACTTCACATTTACAGAATCTATCACTGACACTTACTCCAATTAATTTTTAGAGTGAAAACTATGCCTTAATACCCCTTGCATCCAAAGAAATATGGCACAGAATAAAAAATATTCCTTGTTTCTGGTACCTGGTCTGTTTCCTGTTGCATTTATCCATGTACACCGCTGTTACTTTCCTTTGGAATATTGATCATCTAATTTCATGGTGAGCTTGTAGCACAGCTTCCTTTAAAACTGAAAATTAGCTTGGGCTTGAGTGCTTTTGCAACAGAGCACAGCAGTGAATCACAGGGGTACTGTCATGCATATAATTTATTGATAACATAATTTGAAGTCATAAATGTAGGAACAGGCATTGAACTTGTTTCATATCTATCACTGAGTGGCTGCTTGAAATAATTCTTTCAAGGACATTCAGTTCTATGATTTGAAACTCAGCTCAGATTTGACTATTATAGAAACTCTTTGTTCACTCACTGCTTCTTGGAATCATATAAACAGCATCACTTTCATCACATGACGTGATTTGGCACTGCCAGTAATTTCAGGAGGGCAGAGCTGGTCATGTGCAGGTGTGGGTTTCAGCTTTAAACATGGTATTCCTGAAAATAATCAAATAACTTACTACCAGTCATTGCTTAAACATAAAAATCTGCATTCCTCTGGAAAGTAGACATTTTGTTTATCATGGAAGTTGGTGTGGGATGTGTTGAGCAGCGGATGATGAGGTTATTGGAACCAAGGTTACAGGAACCAAGGTTATTGAAGCCCTGCGACATTGTAATCAACTTCAAACGTGCTTTGCATTAGTGGACGTCATTCACACTTTATACCTATGTAACTGAGCACAAGAGCCATGCCAATTCTAAAAGCAACCACGCACCAATGAAAGTTTTTGCTAGCATTCCAAACCCTTTTATAGAACTTCCACTAATTTATCAACAAATGTGATGCTGAATCCAGTGCTGAAGCACAAGTTATCACCGTGTGATTTTTTTTAACAGAAAGTCAGTCTTATCGGTTAAAGATGGTGGTTCCCAACATTTTTGAATGAAAGGTCTACTGGTTCACTCTCGGTAAAATATGTCTATCCTTGCCCCCGTAAATGCCTGATGACATCACGGAGCCGATCCTTTTAGGGATTCATGGCTAAACCAGCCCTAGGTTAGGACAGCAAGTTTGCTGTAGATTTTGATTTCACTTTCTTATTACGAAGTTTCTAAATAACTTGCCCCATATTTTTAAAACCTGACAGAGCCCCCATCTCCCTTTCCCCCATCATCACCTCCCTCAATTGAGGGAGCCTGTAGGTTAAAGGGGCATCATTATTGAGGTGGTGATAATTCTTGAGAAGTGTTTGTTTTCCAGCTGGAGTGAAATGGTTTACTTTGTTTTACTTCAATTTTTATCTTTGTCCTCAGTTAAATTTAATTATAAATTGAGTATTTTGCAAGAAAGTCAGACTTTGAAAATACTATATAATGTTACCATACAAGAGCTCAACACGTTGTCTGGTGTTACGGAGTGTTATCTCACTGCATCCTTTAATTCTTTTAAAGTAAATTGATTAATGCCGCAGTTAAAATAATAGAGAAAGGAATGTCGTAAAGAAGCATTGATTATTTGTCTGATAACTTTATTCTATGCAGTTTCCAAGCTGAAGTGTAATCTGCCGTGTATGGATATTTAAATCATCAGTTACAATATGACAACTGTTTCTAGAATTAAACATGAACCATCAGGTGTTTGTTGCACAAACCAGAGTAACCATGTGAGTAGCATTTTAACATTATTTTGTTTCATGGACATTTATCTAAATAGTCAACAAACATTTGTGCAAGTATTTTTTACGCTTAATGGATAAGCAATTGAACTCCTGCAGTTTTCAGTCCAAAAACCTGCATGGATGCCAAATATGGACTTTTTTCTGGACTGAAACTGCCTAGATGGCTCATTGCTGAGGGAAGAGGATGATTATCATGTGTGTAGATGGTGATGCCTTCTCTGTGACACTGAACCTTCATGTGGAGGTGCTGGGAAGCTGTTGCTTTCATTCATTGAGAGAGCCAACAAATCTAAGGCCACGGGAGTCCTATATGAAGCAAAAATGCACACAATGGCCAATGGAGAAGGTCAAAGCTTACACTTTAGGCTGTAGCTGGTTCCAGTGCAAGTGAGAGTTTTTGGACCTCAGTTGAAAGATTGGGGCTGGAGGTTTCATTGGGTATCCATGTTGGATTCTGGTGGGGGTGGGGGGGATGGTGGTGGTGTGGTCACAGTGGTGAGAAGGAGTGGCAGTACCTGAGGATTGGAAACATTTTTGGACAGACAAAATTAAAGTGAAGAGTTGGGGTTATCAACTCCTGACTTCTCTGCTCTCAATGGCACTATTGCCTATACTATTTGCCAACATCTTTCCTCTCTTCCACCTTAGTGTCCCTACTTATATTTGATTCTGTTTTTGCCAGGCATCCACCAGAACATTTATAAATTGCTTCTCTTCCTGACCTTGAAACAACTACCTGTTGGAGTCCCTCAAGGAATCATCCTTAGCCTCCTTCCTTCCCATCCATTGCAAAAGCAAGGATCTGCCAGTGGCCAGCCACTTCAAATCCACATCCCATTCCTATACTGACATGTCTATCCACGGCCGCCTCTACTGCCACGTTGAGGCCAAACGCAGGTTGAAGGAACAATACCTCATATTCCACCTTGGTAGTCTCCAGCCTCAACATTGATTTCTCTAACTTCCAGTAACCCCTCCCCTCTTCTTCCCCCCACCTTTTCCTCCCTCCCCCCCCTTTGTCTTCCCTCAGTCCTGTGGCCCCCCCTCACTCCTCCTCTGTCCCCTCCACCACCCTCATGACCTGCCCATCTATTCCCCCCTCCCCTTTATTCCATAGTTCACTGCCCTCTCCTACTGGATTCCTCCTCCTTCAGCCCTTTGCCTCTTCTACCTATCACCTCTCAGCTTCTTGCATCTCCCCCACCCTCTACCCACCTGCCTCCCCCCCCCCCCCCCCCCAACCCACCTGGACTCGCCTATCACCTGCCAGCCTGTGCTCCTCCCCCTCCCCCAACCCTGTTATTCAGGCTTCTGCCCTCTTCCTTCCCAGTCCTGATGAAGGATCTCGACCCGAAACGTCAACTGTTTATTTCCCTTTATAGGTGCTGCCTGACCTGCTGAGTTCCTCCAGCATTTTGTGTGTTTTGCTCCCCTCTTTCCTTTTGTTTTTAGACCCAGGATCAGCTGCCATTTGAGCAGTGATGTTACATAGCTCTGTGTCTCTGCCACCTCTGTAGGTACCTACCCTGCAGGTGGTAGGTTGCTTGTCTGACATCTCTTTAGTGATCTGCAGAATATTCTGGCTATCATTGAGACGACTGTTAGCAAAGTGTTTGTCCACCCATAACATACTCAGCACTCCGCACACAGTTCCACCCTCCTTCCTGTTTAGCTTCCCAGGTTGAAGTAGCCAGCTGAAACTTTATTTCTTGAGCCTAGCAGGACAGGTTCCAAACCCATATTCTTTTCATCACATTCGTCACCTAGATACATCTGTGTAACCTTTGCCTCTACATCTGCCTTGCAACATGTGCTGAACCTTCTATCTCTGCCTTTTAGTAAGCTCCAGATTCAACTGTTCTGACAGCCTTACATTCTTCAAGCTCTGGTCTTTTAGTGTATCTGAAATTGTTCATATTCTTTCCACCCTTGCTCTTGCACACCCTGTATTCCTGTTCTTGATGGCAGTTCGTGCCAAGTTTTCCAATACCACCAGTTTAAAATTCTCTCCTCGTAATCCTCTTGAGTCCTCTTTGTTCACCTCATCATTTTTGCCTACCGTATGGAACTGTCTTTAACTGTTTAGGATTTGCATTCCCTAGTTTCTTCCTAAACTTCTCTGCCTGCTCATTTAGCTGTCCTTTTGCTCATTGCTATCCCCAAGTCAATCTTTCCAAGGATTTTTCCAGTACTTGTCCAATTCTACATTTAAGGTGATGATTAAGTACATTGTTGGATAAAAGTCTGTTTCTTGATTTTGATAGTTCTTAATGTGATGATAAAGAGCTGTATATACCAGATTGGTCTTGGTGTGCTGGCACGAGGGAGAACAATTGACTTTTGTTGGTTTAGGCACCTATCATCAACCAATCCACGCTGGAAGGTATCGTTTTGTAGGCTTCAACTCGAGATAGAATTCTCTGGACTCTGGTGCAGGAATAGCTTGCTGACGTTGATGAATAACTGATAAGAAGTTGGAAATGTCTCTCAACACAAATCCGTTCCTTCACTTTTCCTCTAGCTTAATGTGGAGTACTTTTGAGAAATTATTGGTTTATAATTGGTATCTGAAACTTGCCTAGATCAGAATGAAGCATGAGTAAGAAAGGGATGGTAATGGTCTTTATGCATTTCAGCACTTGTCTAACTTGCCGAAGAATGAAGGGTGCATCAATTGTAGTTTTTTACTCTTCAAAACAAGTGTTAATGTAGGGCTGAACTGCTGGTAAGTGTTGTGTTAATGTTTAACTGGCCTCAGTCACAGCATGGGGTAGGTCAAACAATAATAAATAGTTCTGGTATTTTCTGTGATTCGGTGCTTAAAGGTTGATGTTGATGATCACATTCTTTTTAAAGTGCTCAAAGGTGGCATAGCGGACATAAGAACAACAGTAATAGGAGCAAGAATAGGCTATACCAGCTCTTGAACTAAATGACTGTTTCATCATTAAATAAGATTTGATTGAGATTGATTTGATTGACACTTTGCCTTCACTTTCCTGCTTGATGCAAGTCACTGTTCATTCCCTTATAGTCTTTAAAAAAAAATCTCTGCTTTTAATAGGGTCAGCTGAGCATCCACTGCTCTGAGGTAGAGAATTCTAAAGTCTAATAATTCTCCTCTTTGCTGCCTCAGATAGACATCCACTTAATATGCCCTGCAGCTCCAGAATGAACTGACTGAGGAAGTATCATCATAACACCTACACTGTCAAGCCCCTTTAGGATCTTGTATTGAGCCAAGATCACCACTCATTCTTCTAAGCTTGAGTGGGTATAGGCCCAGTCTTCATTATACAACTCCTTCATCTCAAGAATCAATCTAGCGAACCTTCTCTGCACTCTCTCCTGGGCAAGGGTGTTGGTACTTTGTATGCCATGTACACTATTAGGAGCAACAAGTGAAACATTTTGTTGATTTTGCTGTGGTTAGTAGCAGCACAGTTGGGCTTTGAAGGAAAAAGACAAACAGAGTTAATTTGCCTACTTACCATTATCTCCTGCTGAAAAGCTCACAATGATAAGAGTGAAAGTGATGCTCTCAATGGCTAAATTGAACATTTTGTCAATTGCTATCCCAAATGAATGATCTTGGCATCTGTAGAGTTGGAACTATCAGAGGAGGAAGGGGAAAAAATTAATGAGGAATAAAAATTGCAAGAGCCCAATCTCATTGTACACCCTCAAAATCCTGATAAGTGATCACTCCCTTCATTGTTTTAATTCTTGTTTCATATTTAAGGCTGTGGCATTTAAGGGTTTATTAGAGACAGACAACTGAAGATTTTGTTATTTTTAGGAATATTAATGCGTTGTGTTTGGTTAAATATATTAATAATTAGATGAGTACACCTTGTGCTCTTTGCTGTTCAAAGCAATTGTTGTTGACATCGAGATTCATTTATTATTGGTATGAAACCAATGTGTATTTTCCTCAGGCTGCAACATTATTTATGGATTTGTTTTCTTTCCAAATGAGTGGATAAACAAAGAAGCAAACCTTTTGAAGTGAGTTTTGAGATATTATCAAGTTCTTTATTTTCATCTCCATCAGAAATGTTTAATCACTTTCCCCCTGCCCATCCCCCTTGAAATTCAAAGCCATTCCTTTCATTGAGCTACCCTCCCACTTCCCCACACCCAAACATCCAGTTGGGTGGGGGGTGTGGTCACAGTTGAATGGTGTATAGTATTGGACTATTTTCTCTCACCACGACTACTAAAGTAGCAGATATCACCATGTGCAAGTTCCTCTCTGAGGATGGTGTGTGACGTGACTTGGAAATATTAACCTATTCATTCATCGTTGTTGTTTAAATCCTGGAACACCCTATCCTGCAGCACTGTGGGAGTAGCTTCACCAGAAGGACCACAGTTTGAGGGTAATTAGGATGTGCAATAAATGCTGGCCTTGCCAATGATGCTAAGATTCTGGAAAGACTTGGGGGGGGGGAGGAAGAAAGGAAAATGATTTTTCTGCCACAAATGGCTTGCCATCTACCCTTTTAACACCTCTTCACTCATCATTAGCTACAAGGCAGGAATGTGATGGAACGTGCTCCACTTGTCTAACTGAATATAGTTGCAACAGAGTTTTTAGAAGCTTGGCACCATGAAAAGCATTTTGGCTGATCGGCAACCCATCTGCCACCTACAGAACACATTTCTTTCCCACTGGCCTTCAGGAGTTGTGTTCTGTGCTGAGTGTAGGAGGCATTCTGGCAACTCTCCAAGCCTCCTTTGATAGGACCTCCCAAATCCAGCTTCTGCACTTGGAAGTCATTAGGCACATGGTTCATCTTTCCCTTCAAGTGCATAACGTCCTAACCTGGAAGTATGGTATTACTCCTTTGTTGGCACTGGGTCAGACTCTTGGAATGCTCTATCTAATTGTACAATGGTAAATTTGTTTATTATTGTCACATGTACCGAGGTGCAGTGAAAAACTTTGTTTTGCATGCTATCCATATGGATCATTTCATCACATCAGTACATCAAGGTAGTACAAGGGGAAAGCAATAACAGAATGCAGAATATAGGGTTACTTACAGAGAGGGTGTAGTGCTGCACAGGATCAGCTTCATAAATAGAATAGACCAGTTCAAGTAGGAGGCTCACTGTTACCTTTTCAACAATGGATGCTAGCTTTGCAGGGGCTGTAACACCAGTCCCCACACCCCACACCACACCACAAATATTCTGACACTGTGATCAGTACAATGCACAGGAAATTCTTTTGATGAAGACACAAAAAATCTGCAGATGCTGGAATCTGGAGCAATACACAAAACGCGCTGGAGGAACTCAGCAGGTCAGGCAGCATCTATGGAGGGAAATAAACAGTCGATGGGCTGGAAATGAAGAGGGCAGAAGCCAGAATAAGGTGGTGGGGGGAGGGGGAGGAGCACACACAGGCAGGTGATAGTTGAGTTCTGGTGATAGGTGAGTCCAGGTGAGAGGAGGAAGGTAGGTGGGAGGGGAGAAGATGTAATCTGAGAGGTGGTAGGTGGAAGAGGCAAAGGGCTGAAGAAGAAGGAATCCGGTAGGAGAGGGCAGTAGATCTTGGAATAAAGGATGGAGGAGGAGAGGGGATGGGCAGGTCATTTTATTTTCACGACTGGTGGGTTGCAGAGCCAAGCAGACGAATGTGGGATCATTCTCCCCAGGTGCCAGGAAATTAATGACAGTGATGATCTCTGAGAAACCACCTGGTCTTTGACATAGCCTGAAAGGAGAAATTTGTATGAGGGGAGCTCCAGAGTGAATTTCCTTTCTGCCCCACCACAGACTAACCCATGCACTATGCTAACCAGTTGACATGGAAGTGCCTTGGGTCAAGTATACTCATTAACTATTGGTCAAACTTCCCATTTATTTCAGATTAATATTTTGGCTGCCCCCACCCTCCTCATTTAGTCTCGATGTGAAGGCCTTTCCAGTCTCACTCTGACAACTAATTTGTAGCATTGGAGGCAATCCAAACGGGATTCACCAGGCTAATTCCTGGGATGAGAGGATTGAGAGAGGCGAAACAAGTTGAGTCTGTGGTAGTTGGAGTTGAGAAGAATGAGGGGTGATTTTATTGAAACACAAACAATCCTAAGGGTGCATGATACTGAGTTGTTTTTACTGGTGGGAGAATCTCAAATGAGGCAACATGGTTTCAAGATAACAGGTATGTAGAAATTTCTTCTCATAGAGAGTGGTGATTCTCTAGAACTTTCTGTCCAGAGAGCTGTGGAGCCTAGTCATTGTAAGTATTTAAAGTGGAGATAGATAAATGTTTGAATGTTTGGGGGATTGAGGGCTGTGGGGATCTGTCACAGAGGAGTTGTGGCCTGGAGTAGATCAGCCATGGTCATATTGAATGGTAGGGCAGGCTTGAGGGACCATGTGGCCTACTACTACTATTTTCTTGTGTTCTTGTGTGTGGTGGGAATTGAACCAAGGTGAGAATGGTACCAATAGGACAAGCAGGCATTTGTGCTATTGCCTGGTCTCCAACCTAATACCACGAAACCTGTAGCACCTTATCACCACATTCAGTGTAGTTGCTTACGTGGTGATTAACCAAGCACATTCAGTTGTGTCCTTTTCTCCCTTGAACTAGAGAAATCAATGTATCAGATACTTTGTTTTCTTTCCATCTCTTTTGTGCTTGCTCTTGTACATTCATGGTGGTGTTGGTGTCTTCAAATGTCTGTGCCCTAGGCTTTGGAATGTCCAATATGCAGCATTTCTCATTCCTCCTATAAGGCAGGGTTTAAGATTTCACCCCTTTGAACAAGTCCTTGGTCACTTGACAAAATAATTATTTGAAAATCAGAAAACTGCAGATGCTGATAATCTGAAATTAAAAGTTAAGGTGCTGGAAACAGGCAGCATACATGGAGAGAGAAACAGCTTTGTAGTGTCACTATAATCGTCTTCAAATGTTTCACTATGTTAAAGGTGATGCATAATTGCAATTTTTATTGAATAACTTGGTCTTAAGTTAGTGACTATTGTAAGCGAGATGTCTTAAATGAGGGGGAATAATGTAAGAGAATTGGAGAGAGCGTCATGAGACTATGGAATTGCACACGAATAAGTTGTATTAATACAGTGCCTTCACTATCACAAGATATTTACAACTAATGAAGTTCTTTTCAAGAGTAGTTGTAATGTGGGGCTGCTAATTTGTGTATAACAAGGTCTCAGGTACGGTAATGTGACAAGGATCATTGAGTTGGTGATTATTGATCAAGGCTAGAATGTGGGCGCTTCGGATGTTACTCCTGTTTTGCAAAACAGTTCCATGGGACCTTCTACTTTTGTGACAGTGGACAATGCCCGAGTTTAAAAGACCGCCCCTGTCACATTGTTCAGTACTACACTGGAATATCATTCTTGATTTTTGAGACCTGATGTTCTGAAGGCAAGAGTTCAAATCCCACCCTGGCAATTGAGGTCTTTAAATTCATTCAAATGAAGTGGAGGGGGGTGGGAGGGGTCAGTAATAACACTAATGACTGGTTCATTGCTGAAAGAAAATTACCATTCCTACTCATTTAGTCAATGCACCACAGTAGCATGGTTGACTCGTACCTGCCCTCTGAACTGGCTTTACAAGCTAAGTTTGATTAGACATAGGCAAGAGATGCCGGTCTTGCTTGTGGTTCATGATTCAATGAAAAAATATGTATTGAATTGTATGGGAGTTAAGTCAGATGGGGCAAAGATCAGTTTCCTGCATGTTAGCCTTATAACAGCACAGAAGGAAATCTTTTGGCCTATCTTGTCCATGTTTCCTCCATGTTGCAATCCCATTTCTACCCCACCCCACCCCATCTCCCTGCAGCCCTGTATCTTATTTTCTCATGCATATGTTCATTGATTTCCCTTTGATTCTGTTTGCCATGAATCTACACTGAGGGGCAATTTATAGTAGGCAATTTACCTACCAACACATCTTTTTGGATGTGGGAGGAAACTGTGGAGCAACCAGAGAAACCTACATGGCTTGGGAGAGAATGTGCAAACTCTAAACAGTCAGCACCTGAGGTTAAGATCAAATTCAGGCCCCTGGAGATGTGAGGCAGCGGCTGTAACTGCCGTATCACTGTGCCATCCCTCTTTGTGACTAGGAAGCCTCCTCCAGCCTGGGACAAAGAGAAGTCATTTTCACACAGGGATAAAGCTGCAGCCAGCTGGAGTGGAGATAAGTAGATAATTCCCATCATTACATTGTGGAACACTCTGTTATATGAACTGACTTTGTGCACGTAATTTATATGTAACTATCCTCCATTCTCTGTATTTTTTTCTGGCGAAATTACCCAATGTTTAGTGGGAGACGCTGTTGCAGCTTCCATTTCCTTCATTCTTCCAACAGAAGATTGACTTGGTTGCATGTGTGGTTGTTTGCTCTGAGTCCTTTGCCTTGCCCACTTCCAGCTCAATAACAGGTTTGTCAACAAGCAATGTTTTCACAAATGCCATACCTTAAGACCATGAAGAATAGAGCATTATAGGTGTTAATTTGCTGAACAAATTTGATATTGATTCAGAGGTCATGCATATAATGAGATTCTGGTCAATCTTGTGCTCAGCAGTAACCGATGAGTTCTATTCATGTAATGCCAGGTACAACATTTCATAACCCTCCTCTTTAAACCCCCAGCTCTGTTTCTCTCCCCTTTCCCCTCTCCTCTGAACACACCCATGCCCACAACCACATCGAGATTCTGAGTTCTTATCCCACCAGATGGTTTGCATGTTCGTTTAAGAATATGTATAATATTCTGGATAATTGTGTTTCATTGTGGTAATTTGATATGTCTACTGAGTCATGAATGTTTGTACCGGTTATAATAGAAATTACATTCCACAGATTTTTTGAGTAGTTTAATAAGAACACAAATTTTAGGCATCAGAGAGCACAGCTCAGTGAGTAACTTGTCCTTTAATATTTGAGTTTTTAATGTTTAAATGACATGATGAACATCACCTCCGTGCAAGTCCTGAAAGCATGTGTAAATTCAGCTTTTCTCTTCCTACCATCATACTTCCATGAAAATCACAAAACTATTGAAGTCTTTGCTCGGTTAACCCAACCAAATCTGAGGCATTGCATTTTAATTTGAGCTTTGAGCTGGCTTCCTTTAGATGACAAGGATCTCCACTGCGTTTTTAGCTTTCTGAGAGTCAAATATTATCAATTGTCAGTTGCAATTGCTCATCACGGACAAAACTAATGGGCTTCTTGGAGCTGGGTCAGAACAGCTATCCACCAGACAGTGATATGTTTCAACAAGTTGCTTCAGTTTTTTTGGTTGTCTCAGTGTGTGATTAAAATATCACCTTACTTGAGAATCTGACTTTTAGACTGGTAAACAAATGGGCAATCAAACAAAAATGATAACTAAATCTTTTCCAGACAATTTTCTCCCCATTGAAACTCTCATCTCAGGAAGGGCACCTATTTATTCAATTAGTCAACAGATGCGCATTATGTTTTCAAGCACTACTTCATTCCCTACATTTATCCTTTTACACAGCAACTTTTAATGTTGGTCATTCTCAGGAAGGTAGTCAAATAAAATTTTGATGTTGAGCCACATGAGGAGACATTTGGGGAAATGACTAAAGTTTGGACTTGGAGAAGAGAGGTAGAAATGATTGGCATGCGTCATTTATAATTTTTCTTTTTCAACAGTGATAGCGCAGCACAGTGGTTAGTAAAGCTTCTGCTCACAGGTACAATGATGCTGGGTTCAATCCTGACCTTTGGTGTTGTCTGTGTGGAGCTTGCACTTCCCCCTCTGAGTGCATGGATTTTCTCCCACATCCCAAACATGTGCTGATTGGTAGGTTAATTGCCCACTGTAAATTCCCCCTAGTGATAGAATCTGGGAAGGGTTGATGGGAAATAAGTGAAAATAGGTTAGCATGGGATTAGTGTAAATGGCTGCTTGAGGGTCAGCGCAAATGGAGAATGGAGGATAGTTGCATATAAATTATGTGCACAAAATCTGTTTCATATAGCGGAGTGTTCCACAATGTAATGACGGGAATTATCTACTTATCTCCACTCCGGCTGTTTCTATGTATCTCTATATGACTTTGAGATGCCTTGTTCTTGAGCCATATTGAACCAGTAATTTTTCCAATGTTTGGGGAAGGCAGAGTGAATGTTATTTCTTAGTCCTCAGTGGAAAATAGTCAAAGTGTACGTGCAAGTTTGAATCCTGGACCACATGTTCCAAAAATAAGCAGGCACTGGGTAGAGGCTGGATTCCCAAAACAGAAGAGAAGTTTTAGGAGACTTAGGGAGGGTTTCAACACCTATGGTGCTGGAGCTACTTTCGGCTTGTGAGCTGACTGGGAATAGTCAAAGGCTCTGTGCAAAGGGAAGCTAGTCCATTTGTATCATTGCTGAAATATCTCCCATTTAATTATGCTTCAAAATCCAGGGATGCTTTCCCACAAGTGCTCCTTGCAATTTTTTTCAGTCAGTAATACCTATTGCTTATGGCGATGAATCTTCAGATAATAATTGTTATCTAAATAGTCTGCACATTGGTGATCACTCCCAAAGCAGGAATGCACGAGAAAATGTGATCAGTTTTTGCGGGAGTGGATCTTTTCACCTTTTATATACTGTGATTTTATTGACCCTGCAGTCATCATCTAGCAAGCTGAGAGTTAATCCTGGTGACTTTGCTGGCATTTTTCTGAGAAGCAACCTTAAGAAATGTGACCACTATAATTCTTATTTGCTGACTGTTTCTTCTGTAAATACTACTGACCTTCCACCTCTAACCCCTAGATATTTGCTTTTTTCAATAAGTAGGCTGATTAACAAACTGACCCTCAAAGAAAGGAAGTATATATTAAAAAAGGTAGCCAGTGTTTGCCCTGCAATTTTAAACAAAGCTTTAGTACCAAGATGAAGTTCTTTCCCAGATAATCAATTGGTCAAATGCAACAATGAGATTGCCTTTTTCAGCGATGACATTGCCTCAGTGATTTTTGTTTTGTGTTGTTTATATTCCAACTTTGATTACTTCACTTTCCAATGCAGTCTAATTCTCCTAGGTAAAGGCAGGGAAAGAATACCCAGCTAAACTGCATTTATTTCAATGCAGGAGGTTTAACAGGTAAGGCAGACGAACTCAGAGCATGGATTGGGTCTGAGGACTGGGATATTATAGCCATAACAGAGACATGGCTGAGGGAACGGCAGGATTAGCAGCTCAATATTCCAGGATACAGATGCTACAGGCATGACAGAGGTACAGGTAAGCGAGGAGGGAGTGTTGCCTTTTTGATAAGGGTAAACGTAACAGCAGTACTTAGAGACGACATTCTTGGGGGATTGTCCAGTGAGGCCATAATGGCTAAAACTTAGAAACAAGAAGGGGAGGGTCGCTCTAGTGGGGCTGTATGATAGACCCCCCCCCCCCCCCCAATAGTCAGTGGGAACTTGAGGAGCAGGTGTGTAGAGAAATTGCTCATAGTTGGAAGAATAATAGGGTTGTATTAGTCGGAGATTTTAATTTCCCCAGTATTGACTGGGCCACCCAGAGTGTTGAGTGTTAAGGGCCTGGACGAGGTGGAATTTGTGAAATGTGTCCAGGAAAGTTTCCTGAGTCAATATACAGAGGGCCCTACTCGGGAGGGTGCAATACTGGACCTCCTCTCAGAGGAAAAAGGTAGGGCAAGTAATAGAAGTGGCAGGTCCACAGGTTAGGATCCTAATTGGAGCAGGGCTAATTTTGGGGCAATTAGGCAGGATTTAGCAGAGGTCAATTGGGTGAGCCTGTATGAAGGGAAAGGCATGAATAGCAAGTGAGAGGCTTTTAATAGTGTGATATCAAGAGTCCAGGAGCAGCATGTTCCTGTTAGGGTGAAGGGTAAACCTGGCAAGTTTAGGGAACCTTGGCCAACAAGGGATATTGAGGCTGTGGTCAAGAAAAAGAGCGAAACATACATTGGATTTAGGAGGTCAGGAATGAGTGAATCTCTGGATGACTATAAAAAAATTAAGAATAATTTTAAGAGGAAAATCAAGAGGGAAAAGAGAGGGTATGAGGTGGATCTGGCAGGTAAGGTTAAAGAAAATCCTAAGAGGTTCTATGGCTATATTAAGAGTCAAAGAGTGGCTAGGGAGAGAGAAGGTCCCCTTAGAGATCAGCAGGTCCGCCTGTCTTGAGCCGCAGACGGGTGGGATTTCTAATGAATATTTCTCCTTGGTGTTAACTGAGGAGAAAGTCATGGTTGCTCAAGACATAAGGGGAACAAGGGGAGATGTCATAGAGGAAATTCATGTTACCAGGGAGGAGGTATTTGCAGCCTTATAGCGCATTAAGGTGGATAAATCCCCAGGGCCTTACCAAGTGCATCCTTGGACTTTGTGGGAGGCTAGAGAAGAAATTGCAGAGGCCCTTGTGGAAATATCTGATTCATCGTTAGCCACTGGTGAAGTTTCCGCTGCCTTGCTACCCTTTTTGAATAATGGAACAAAATTAGCCATTGAAAGCTGGCTAATTTTGTTCCATTGTTCAAGAAGGCTAGCAAGGACAAACCAGGGAACTGCAGGCTAGTCAGCTTGACATCAGTATAGGGGAAGTTCCTGGAGGGAATTCTGAGGGATAGGATCTACCAGCATTTGGATAGATAGAATCTGATTAGGAGGAGTCAACATGGCTTTGTGCATGGAAAGCCTTGCTTGACGAATCTTTTAGAGGTTTTTGAAGAGGTAACCAAAAGGTAAATGAGGTTAGGGCAGCGGATGTTTTCTATTTGGACTTTAGCAAGGCCTTCGACAAGGTCCCACATGGTAAGCTGATATGGAAGGTTAGGTACCATGGAATCCAGGGAGAGCTAGTTAGGTGGATTCAAAATTGGCTCGGAGGTAGGAAGCAGAAGGTGGTTGAAGGTTGATTCTTGGAATGGGGACTGGTGACTAGTGGTGTGCCGCAGGAATCGGTGTTGGGGCCCTTGTTATTCCTTATTGATTTAAATAATTTGGATGCGAATGCACAAGGGTTGATTACTGGTTTGTGGATGACACAAAATTAGGAGGTGTTGTTGATGGGGAAGAAGATTATTGTAGATGACTGGGATCTTGATCAGTTGGGGAAGTGGGCCGAGGAGTGGCAAATGGATTTTCATACAGATAAGTGTGAGGTGATGCATTTTGGAAAGTCAAACCAACGTAGGACTTGTACTATGAATGGTAGGGCACTAGGGAGTATAATGGAACAGAGGGACTTAGGAGTACAAGTGCATAGCTCGTTGAAAGCAGTGCCACAGGTAGACAGGGTGGGGTAGAAAAGTGTTTAGCATGCTGGCCTTCGTCAGTCAGGGCATTGAGTATAGGAGTTGGGACATTACATTGCAGTTGTATAAGTCATTGGTAAGGCCGCACTTGGAGTACTGTGTAGTTTTGGTCACCCTGTTATAGGAAAGACGTGGTTAAACTGGAAAGAGTGCAGAAAATATTTTTGAGGATGTTGCCAGGACTAGAGGGCCTGAGTTACAGGGAGAGGTTGGCCAGGCTAGGTCTTTCTTCTTTGGAACTTAGGAGAATGAGGGCAACCTTAGAGAAATGTTTAAAATTATGAGAGGCATAGATAGATGAACGGTAACAATCTTTTCCCCAGGAGAGGGGAGTCCAAAACTAGGGGGCATAGATTCAGGATGAGAGGGGAAAGATTTAAAAGGGACGTGAGGGGCAACTTCTTCGCGCAGAGGGTGGTGAGTATATGGAATGAGGAAGTGGTTGAGGCAGGTACAATCGTATCATGTAAGAAGCACTTGGATAGGTACATGGAGGGGTGCTGCTTAGAGGAATATGGGCTGAAGACAGGAAATTGGGACCAGCTGGGTGGGCACTGTGCTCAGCATGGATTTGTTGAGCTGAAGGGCTTGTATCCATGCTGTATTGCTCCATGACTCTGAGGTTATGTAATTAATATTATTATTTTACTCTATATTCATATTGTTGCATTTTAAAAAATCTGTTTCACGTCATTGGCTAGATGCAATGGGTTGAGTTACAAGTCTGAAATTGGGTAAAAACATTTTGTTTTGAGAATCTTGCGAATTCTCCATCACCCAGGAAATGTTGGCCTTCGATCATATGCTGTTGCTCATATGGCAAAGAAAACTTGAATTTTCTTTCTTTTCAAGAAATGTTGCTCACTACTAAGTAAGTAAACTGAGGCCAACTTCACTGATCTCGGGAACATTTTGCCAGAAACTTTGGCTACATGTACTACTCCACCCCACAATGAGTCTGGCTGACACGATGATAGGAGAATCATAAGTGCAAATTCTAGATTAAATCTGACTAAATGCAATTTTGTCCATGCACCTTAAAGACTTTCCTCTTCAAACCCTTGTCATCATATTCTCAGTTATTCCAATTGTTTCCTATGAAGGTTTCTCATTTTCCATGGCCTTTACCTGTCACCCTTGTCTATGGTGTTCCTGTTAACTGCACATTGCACCCAGCTATATTATAATTCAAGCTGACAGGAAGAACTTGATGGTTTATAAGGCACTGACCTATCTGACTGTGCTGATAGAACTGACAAAGTAATTAAAAAGTTCATATCGGGCTCAGTAGTTTTTCTTAACTGAATTTAAGCAAACTGTTTAATTTCTGATAAATGGAAATGTAGAAAAACATAAAGATGACATCTCAGATTTGCTATTCCAACAATCGGGAAGGGTTGGGGTGGAGGTGGGGGATGTGAAATCTATTCAGTCATCCTAACTGCAGGCTTTTTCATTTTGGATGATATTCAGGCTCTTTAAATGCCTTTCTCCTTGCATTTGACAAGGCCCCTCATGGTAGGCTAATTTATAAGATTAAGTCACATGGGATCCACAATGAATTGGTAAATTGGATACAAAATTGGCGTGGTCCTAGATGACAGAGAGTAGTGGTAGAAATGTTTTTCTGACTGCATATCTGTGACCAGTAGTGTTCTGCAAGGATCAGTGCTGGCTCCTCCATTGTAGGTATATTAATGATTTGGGTGAAAATGTAGATGGGCTGATTAGTAAGTTTGCAGATGACACAAAAATTGGTGTAGTTGTGGATAGTAAGGAAGGTTGTCAAAGGATACAGCAGGATATCGATCAGTTGGAAATGTTGATGGGAAATGGTAGATGAAGATTAATGTGGACAAGTGTG
Organism: Pristis pectinata; assembly: GCF_009764475.1. Taxonomy (NCBI): domain Eukaryota; kingdom Metazoa; phylum Chordata; class Chondrichthyes; order Rhinopristiformes; family Pristidae; genus Pristis; species Pristis pectinata. The sequence goes on from NC_067409.1 coordinate 90,383,598, forward strand.
AAATATTGAATTTTGAGAGGTTAAGTGCAACAGAAAAGTACATAGTAAATAACAGGACCCTTAGGAACATTAATGTACAGAAAGATCTTGGGGTGCAAGTCCATAGCTCGCTGAAAGCTGCAACATGTGGATAGGGTTGGAAAGAAGACATATGGTATGCTTGTCTTTATCAGTCGGGGCACAGAGTTTAAAAGTTGGGAAGTCATGTTGCAGCTGTGTGAAACTTTGGTTAGACCACGTCTGGAGTATTGTGTGCAGTTCTGCTTGCCACACTATAAGAAGCATGTGGAAGACGCAGAAGATGATCACCAGGATGTTGCCTGGATTGGAGCGAAATCGCTGTAAGGAGAGGTTGGTCAAACTTGGATTGTTTTCTCTGGAGTATTGGAGGCTGAGGGATGACTTGATAGAAATATATAAAACTATGAGAGGCATAGACAGGTAGATAGAGTCTTTTCCCAGGGCGGAAATGTCAAATACTAGAGGGCATTGGTTTAAAATAAGAGGGGGAAAGTTTAAAGGAGATTTACAAGGCAATTTTTTTTATACGGAGTGGAAGGTGCCTGGAATGTGCTGCCAGAGGAGATGGTAGAAGCAGATGCAATAGCAACATTTAAGAGGTAAATAATGCAGGCACATACATAGGCAAGGAGTAGAGGGATATGGACCATGTGTAGACAGATGGGACTAGTTTAATTTGGCATCATGGTTGGCACAAGGGGGGGCTGAAGGGCCTGTTCCTGTGCTCGCTTTCTTATGTTTCTATCTTTATTTGTAATTTGCAATCCATTGAATTAAGCACTCCTGGCAAGCAGCTGTGCTTGCACTGCAGGAAGGAAGCCCTTGTGTGAATGAACACCTGTATTATGTCATGTGCCAGAGGGAGCTTGCAGACTGGCTTGTGCTTATCCTAGAAATTGAGTCTCACTTCTCTGTGCCTTGGGACATTCAACCAGCTGGTTGAGAGGGGTATCCCCATAAAAGTTGCATGAACTTTACAAACTGTTAACAATTTCAATGTTGTTTCCAAGTGAGATGTTGCTAGGCTTAAAGGATTTTGAAATCTTTTACACTGATTCAAGAGTCCAATTGGTCTAAATTTGTCCTCTTCAACAATACTGGCCATGTCCTCAAGCATAATGATGAATTTTTGCTAAGTGCACCTTATTGTGGAGTGTTTGTCTCATGCTGCCCAGAAGCTTGGGTATGCAAGCACTTGAGATCACATTAGTCCATCCTCAAAAATGTGGAGCTGCTATGAGCAGGTCAACTAAAGTCTCACCTATGTCTGTTTTTATATTGATGCTAGAATTAACGTTAAATAGCTTTTGAATTCAGTTTAAATTAGTTCAAATTCATTCAATTGATTTGCCCTTGGCGCACCTGATCTTTGACCGGCTGTCAATCAAATTGAGTGATTGGCCTGTTTGTTCAACTGCAGCAATTAAGCTGAACACATTTTCAGTTTCAATCACCTTGAATTCTGACTTCTTGAAGCCATGTCCCAACCACCTTATACAGCAATGCTGCATTGCCCAGATTCACAGGTGTGTTTATAGTGGGTTTGTGCTAAAGAGTGGAAACTTGAGCATTATTTCAAATTGGAAAAATTGTCACAGCATCCAATGCAATTTTAAGAGTTTTTTTTGGGAACATTTTACCCAATTCTCCCTTGCCAGAGACTTTTGTTGTGTGGCCCATTGGGGACTAATTAAGTCTTCTGAAGAAGCTGTTTTTTTTTAACAGTAACACTTTGCTGGCTATGGTTGTCTTTTTTATTCACTTCTGGGATAACTCTTGTAATTGCTTTTGACCCAAGGGGAGGAATTGGAAGTTGTTGAAATCTGTTTCTTTTTCACACATCAGCTAGTTCCAAAGCTATCTTGCTTCTGTGGTTCCCAGAAGGGCTTTGTGGTTCAGTAATCTTGCTTTGAGGTGTAACTGATCTTTTGAAAGTCACAACAGTGTTGCTGCAGCTCCAGAACACTGACGCACTGAGTAGATGGATGTGCATGATTCCTGTGTGATGAGGGCATCAGTTATTGTCTCTCCCAGAAGCAAGAAAGAAGTGATCGGAAAACCATTCTGCTATCTATGAGTGTCATCTTGCCAATGAGTTTATGAGGAGAGGTTTGTACAGTCACAAATGTACTTGACACAGAGATAATGCACTTTTAAAAAGAAAAAACAAAAACTAAAAGAGCTAGGATCAAAGTCATGTCCATGTCATTAGGGAATTATGTGAAGGGTATGGGCATGAAGATAATTTGCAACAAAACCATGTAAATGAAATATACCAAATCTCAAGTTAATCCAGACAGAAAGTGAGGAATGCTTTCCATTTTCCTTCAATTCATGAGTTGTAAAATACGTCTTATTTGTTTTACTGAATAGCAGTCAGTCAATTCATCAGGTTTGTCTGAGTCAGTGTTATCAGATAGGAATCTTGGGTTTTATTTTTAGTGGATATGACAGTTTTGGAAATAGGCAGTATGTAATATCAGCACCATACGAATTGGAGCTTTTATCTTTTAAGGGTAGGATTATTTTAAGGTATTGGAGGTGAGCTGTTGTGGTCCAAGTTTACAGCATCACTTTTTTCACCTCATGGAAATGATTTGTTAGCTTTCTGTCCACTTCCCCAAACTTGCATGGCTCCAGTTCAATAATTATCCATTATCGATGAGTATTCCTCACTGGAGATTAGGTTGGGATAATCACTTCAATAGGTCAGGAAATGGAAGTACCAGCATTCCATCACTTTGTACCTGTTCAGCCAACAATGTTTCAACAGTTTCTGGTCTTTATTTTAGATTTGCAACACCTGAGGTATTTTACAGAGGGGGAATGTGGAGAAATAGTAATGTGTAAAAAGAATCTTGCTTTTTTTCTATTCCTTCGGTAGTTGTTTAAGGGATTTCTAGCCACACATACATCCATATGGTGCCAGAACTGCTGATCAGTCGAAGCCTGTTATTTTCAAATTTTTGTTGTCATATTAAGCTCTTATTTACATGGAGTAATTGTTGCGAAAACATTTAATTGTATGATACCATGTACAAGGTGATGGTTTCGATTCCCTTCATCCATCGTTTTCTGTTTTAAATATTTAAACCAGTATTTTAATAAACCCAATGACAAACAGGAATTCCACTTCAGACTATTGGTAAGTGAATTTACAACCATTAAATAAAAGTACAAATGTTTCATAATTTATCAAATCTCAACCAGATTTACTGTTGACATGAAGATTTCTTTGTACACATAATTTTACTTTGCTAAACATGGTTACTTATGGCGTGTTGGAATCTTTTGAAACATTGAAATATTTCAAATGAAATCTGCAGATTGATGCAAATTTCAGATTGGGAAATGTGTGTCCTGTGAAGTACATTTCAGAAAGCTTGGGTAACAATGGAATTCTTGAGCTTGAGGATGTGATGCTTTTGAACCAATGATATTTTTGTTGCTGTGAGATATGTATTCTTCAGTGTTTTACTGGGTGGTGGTTAATGGGCATGAATCTTTCCATTTGTGTTGAGATATTATATCTGTTGCCTTAGTTATTGCAGAGCTGCTGACTGTTCACAGCAGTTGACAGATTTGTGGTTAACAGACATTTAGCCACGATGTTGGCTCTGAGCCAAGTAATTGCACAAGAATTTAATCATAAAGTTGACTGGGAATCTGGTAAACATTTTGGTTCTACACTTGCACTTCCCAGAATTTAGTTTTGCACAATGTTATTTAAAATGAATATGTTGTTGGTCTTGAATAATTGAAGATTCATCGTAGAATGGGCCAAGTAGTGTTTGAGGTAGAAATGTCTGACCATTGCTATTTTCATACATTTGGGCACATTTGTACCCTATCATTACAAAAGCCTAAGAAAAGTAGAAGCAGGATTAGACCAAAAGGCTCCTGTAGCCTGCTTCATTGAATAAGTTCGCAATGGACCCTGCATCTTCACATTTTGGCCTGATCCCCATCGTCTGATTCCCCGGGTGAGCAAAAAATCTATAAAAATTGGTCTTGAGTATATTCAGTAACCAAGCATAAAAAGCTTTTATATACTTATAAGCTTCCAATACTTATAGATTTCTGCCAAAAGGAATTTTTCCTCTGTCCTAAAAGGCTGATCTGAGACAATGCACCAGGTTCCAGACCACCCAGCTAAAGGAAATGGCCTATTGGCATCTACCATGTCAATCCTTGAATGTCTGAATAAGATCATTCTTCTGAACTCCAGTGAGTAAGGACCAATCACTATATTGTTTTACATTCATGATGGCCGATATAGAGCATGCAAGTATGGAAGAGAAAAACCTCATTCAACTAATTTTACCCTCTGTGCCCGAGACACCTTTAACTTGCATAGTTATGGATTAATCCTACATTTAACAAAAAGGGTTATGTCAGAGTTCACACCGTATCCCCTTCAGTTCTGTGAAACTCCTCTTGAATCCTGATTGGTACCACCTTACAAACTACTTGCCCACCCGTTCCACCAGGCACCATCTCTCCCATCTGTGGAAGTGTCTGCAGTTCCCACATTGGCCTCATCAGACACCTCAACCCACAAAACCAGAGTGAAAGTGAGTCATCCTCAATCACAAGGGATCACTGATAAAGGTGAAGCTATTCTATAATTTGAATCTACTTAAAGTAGATTTCATCCGGGCCATGGAGGAGGCATTGCAATTTTAGGGTGAAGATTTGTGCTTGGGTAATGAGCAAACCACTGAGCTTTTACATAAGGAGCAATTTTCCTTAACCAGTGTACCCTTTAATTGTTTTATGTGGGGGGCAAAAAAGTCCAGTTGGTGCTGCAGAATGAGTTTGTGGAATAAACTCTCTTTCCTGCTCCCACAAATTCAAATGTTACACCTCGAATATTCTGGAAAAGGCGTTTTGCACATTGACCAGAAATAGCCAACATTTTTTCAACTTTATTTCCAGCTATGCTAAACTGTGAACATGATGGTTAAGATGAATTTGAATGTGCAAGTGCTATTTTGATTGAGTTGCACTTGTAGAGCCTGCATGTTGATGCATGCTATAACTGAACTGTTTAATACTTTTTTGTTGCCGAAAAAACAATTAAAATGTGAAAATCTTCTTAAACTTAGCCACAAATAAGCTTAAACTTTATTTATCATTAATTAGATAAAACTGCATGCAAATCCAGTGTGATATCGTGTCTTTTTAAAAAGTACAAACTGTACAGCTTGAACATAGCATCTGGGGATTTTAACTTATTAAGGCATGAGGTAGGAGATGTGACTAAAGGTACATGTCAAAGATTGCCAATGCGCTTGGCCCACATTTTGGAGCAGATTCTTCTCTGTCACACATGCCCTCAAATTATCTCTTTGCTATCGAGTGATGGAACAGAAGAAGAACAGATACCGTGTGCTGGTTTAAGAATTTGGAGAAGATTGAGGAGTAGGAGGGGTCATTAGAAGTGATTACTTGTGACTTATGTGTCAAGAGCCAATAGAGGCTGGCAAATGTGAGGCACTTTATGCAACAACAGAATCTAGAATACAAGCGGTGCAATTTTAGTTGAGAAAGCTTATGTAAAATGGAAGTTGAGTCTGGGAAGGAAAACACAGGAGCATGTTGATTGAGCCAAGAGGTGGGAAAGATATAAATGAGGGTTTTAGTGGCAGGTAGGAACAAGTGATATCTGATGTAGAGATAGATGGAGCTGCTGATGGGTTGCATATAATGCACTGAAGCTTGTGGTTAAACAGGATGGTAGGTTTGTACACCGCCTGATATAGCTTGAACATAATGGCTGCAGACACAGTTATGCACCAAGGAACAAGTCTTTGGTGGGAGCCAAAATATCAAAAAAGAATGTGGAGGGGGGAAGTGAAAATCCTCAAGGGTTTCTAACATTTTTTGATAAAAAATGTTGTATGGCTACTATTTTTGTTACGTCAACATGACCTGGGTCATATGGGCTGCTTCCATCATCCTTCATGTCATCCAAAATTTTTGAACTGTTCCGGGTGACCTCGCTGCCTGCCTTCCTGGTGATGTGGTATTACAACAGAGGTCCCAGGGATTTCAGACATAGTTAGCCCTCTGATCAGAGCCATACTTTTCTTTACATTTGATGCATTTTCAAACTGCTGATGTGTAATTCATAGCTCATTCAACCTCATAACTAGGAATTGAAGTATTACTAAGTCTTAAATGGAGCATCAGTTAAACACTTCGAGCTGCCAGCCCATCAGTAGATATGTTGTACTGCAAATAAATAATCAGTGTGACAGGATATGGCACTGCTTGCTCCTCTTAAAGGACAAAGGTAGATGTTATGAATTTTGGTGAACAAAGAAATCCAGAGGAGTGTGTCTCTTGCTGGAACAATTTTCTGATGTGGTCCCAGCATGCCATGTGTACTGTGAAATCCACAAGTCCCAAAACATAGCTTTTGTGTCACCATTGTTACAGTCTATCGTAAGTAGGCTATTGTGAACAACTTCAAAGTTTTAATTTTTGGACTTTTTGAAAAAGATATCGCATTTTGTATATACAGGTTGTTCCCAGGATACGGCAGGGTTCCATTCCTGTGAACGGTTTGTAACTTGAACAGTTTGCAAGTCAGAAATGTGGCTGCGAACTGAATTCCCACACAGCAGAAGATGCCTGCAGCAGCCGGCAAATCCATCCTGCCGGCCTACCAAATGCCCATTTGTATGTATGGGCTGTACATAATTCGGGTGTTTGTAAGCTGGGGGTAGGGAGTGGTGATCAACACACTCACACACACACCATTCTTCGGGTTTGGGTTGGGAAGAATGAGAGAGGTAACTGGTTCTATTTCAGTGAAAGGAACTGCTAGGATTTGAGCACAGGACTGCTGCTTTTATGATAACGATGTTTCAGCCACATGTACAATAAAATTAATGTCAGAACAAAAGACCTCAATTGCCACTGTCGGTTAAGGATGAGGAACATTTCAACAAGATGTTGCATCACTTTGTTCATGAAATCTGGAATGTGTTCATGACAGGGAAACTGTTTACAGGTCAGGCTGGGCCCTTGTGTTTCTTTAAGTTAATAAAGTACTGCATCTCCTGACAAGAACTTGCACAATATTTGCAGGGAATTTCCGGAGCTGCAATGATTTATGTTCTCAAGAGTGCATCTGTGTATGTAAGTGTGTGGCATAGTTTAAAGCCCTTATTGTGAAAGCCATTCTCCTAAAGAAGCAGTTAACATTAGATGCCAGAGATTCTCACTTTCATCTTATTTCAACTTAATGTTGTGGCTGCATTGTTGGATATACAGGTCATAGAATCTTGGTGCATAAAAGGAAACCACTGCCTCATTGTGGATGCACTATCCATTTAGTCCCAACCTACTTGTATTTTCCTCCATAGTCCTACAGTTTTATTCTCACTATCCTGTGCCCTTTTTTTAAAAGATACTATTGAGTCTGCTTCCATCTCCCTTTAAGGAATTGAATTCCATATTATCATAACTTGATGCATTTTTAAAAAATCCTCATTTTTCTTCCTGAATCACTATGTTAAATCTCTCAATTTCATCTTCTGTCATGCAAACAGTTTCTCAAGATTTATCAAATCAAAACAGCTCAATTTTAATCAATCTTTAATCTTTTGGTTCTGAAGTGCACAATCCTTAATTTCTTTGTCTAATGTGTAACTATTCTATTCAGTTAATGGTTTGGATATGTTGCTTGGTAGACTTTGTGATTTGACTATACAGATAGAGAGAGTTAGTATTTGGCTTTGTCAGCCACATCTGTGATGAATATTTTGACTTCTCTGCCTCAGAATAGCCAATGTATGTTGCTTAATTGAACCAGGCTTAGTTTGGTGAAGAGATGAACAAGTGTATGTAAGTTTGGATGAGAAATTATGGAATACCTGAAATTGATCTATCAAATAACAGAATATTTATTACTTTGGGAAGTCCGTGTGCATGCATGCTCATGATGGTGAAATCTGTTACTATGTAACATCCCATGTTACATTTCTTTTTCAAAAATGCAACATGGGATGAAGTCCAAGCAAGTGCAGCCTGATGCACTTTGATATTCCCTTTGCAGTGTTTCTGCATTGTCCAGGCATTTTAACTGGAGTAGAAATTTTGCTTTGCACTGCGTCACAAACAATTAGTACAGTTTTGTAAAAGAAAATAGTTGGATGAAAGAATAGGCTTTTAACAATGAAATGATTAAAATCATTGTGTTCCTCATGATTATTTCTATTTATAATAGCTCTGGAAACGCAAAGCAATCTTAAGTAGCTTCTATTGATAATATTGTTATTTATTAAGCAAAAGCACAACAATACCTCTGATTCAGTAACACAAGCGTAGATATGCTGTCGAATGTCTAATGAGCCGGCATTAATCATACATATGTATTCTGGCATCATTATTTTAAATGGTGTCGACTATATGGAAGAATCCAGTTGTTGGCAATGTGAATGGCACAGGTCTTTTTATATGTTCAGTGTTATGATACTATTCAGAACAAGTCAGTTGATCACAATTAAGTGGGAAGATCAAGGTCATTATTTCCTACCCATTACCTCCATTGACTTCCTTTTGGATTTATAACTGACCAGTGACCTCCATTGTTCATGTGTTGGACATTTTGAACTTTACAGTGTTCAAGTGGTACCTCATGTCATAGCTTTTAAATCCTTGAGCTCTTCAATTGACAGCAGAGCTTTGGCTAGAAAGAGGCAAAGATTTAATTGGGAATGTCTTTAATACCTCTATATCTCTGAACATGGCAAAAGCTAAGATGATGCTCAATGGTTAAAATTGTAGGTCGGTAACTAGAGCCAAAATTTTGCATTGCATTGCAAATGATTACTACATTTTTGCTGATATTTTAAAAATATGTTAGAGGTATTAACCTGTCTATTGAAGCACATTTTTGGATGGGCCCTTTTAAATGCACTGAACCAATGTGGCACAGTGGTACAAGTTTGGCACAGGGTGACATTTTCAGAAGGCACATTGCTGTGTTACCTCTAACTTGGGCTCCAATCTGAATTTTAATGTTATAGCCCATTACCACAAGTTGGCCTAGATTTTTTTAACACATAGGCAACTTAAGGGCAGTACATGTTGTCGCTAGATGTGGTGTGACGGCTTTTCTTTATATGCTATTTTAAGTATTTACTTTCTGAGCATCTTACCTATTACCAGTGAATTAAAGATATGCTTATTGATTTGCAATAAATTTCTGTTACTGATAACACTATTTAGGACCATTGTACTGTGCTAGTGAGGATGTTTGGCACTGGAGAATTTTCTGGGCCAAGTGCCATTTCTGAATGTAGTTGGAGTGTATTTTTGGGGAAGAGCTAAAAAAAAATCTGCTTTTCCAGGGAATATATATTTGAAAATAATTGCTTTGGTTTAATATTTTGTGATGGAATGAGCACAAATACCTCAGGACTGCGGTACCAAATTTTTCAGCAATAACATTTGCACATTTGTCTAGAAATTCCATTGCATATTACTTGTTTTAAGATTAAGCAACTAAAAATCATTTTGATCCCAAAGTGAAATATGCTAAGTACTGTTTCTGGGTTCATTTTGCATCAGTCTGATATTCAACTGAGTACCTTTTGCTCCCCTAACTGTATGTGCAACAGAGGTTCATGTGAAGTTCCTATTGCTCTTTTCTGAAAGTTAGAGGAAATTCAGACAACAATGAACCTGGACCTACCTGTAGGTATCAGGGTTATGTTTTCTCACTCCCTAGCCTGTCTGTTGCCAACATCACTGTTGTACACTTTATACCAATACATATACTTGTTTGCATTTGTGTAATTTTCCTCATCTGTTAACATGAAATTTGCCTTTCAAAATGAAAATGCAATACTATTGACCATGTATCATAGATGTGAATAAGTATTTATAGATGAACAATCATAAGAGCCATGATATTGCTCCTTCATCACCCTTGCCTTTCCAGAAGAATGAGATTTCTTGTTAACCAAGACTCTAAACACAGCCTGGTGCAGTTTAGCCAAGCCACCAACAGGCATTTAATTTGGAACTGCAATGTCCTGCTTGCTGGAGAATATCAGTTGCTTCAGCAAGTGAAACAAAATCTCATTGCCGGACAGTTGCTTGTAGGCTGAAGATCACTTGTCCAGATTTACTTCGAAATCCAAAAGGCAGAAACCTGGGCAAGGTGTAATCTGCTACAACATTCAAACTTGCACAAACTGGGATTGATAACTTGAACACTAAACTGTTCATACCGACAATCTGTATTGATGGACAATTCAAGGTTGACTGTAGATTGCACGGATGTGTTGGGGAGTAATGAACCATAATGTTTGAACTTTAAGCCTCAAGTAGTCCACATTTTGATGATGTACCCTATTTACTGGATAGAGGAATGAATAAATACTAGTCCTATGAATGATTACATGACAAGAAACAATGTCAAAAGTGAGACTTAGTTAACAGCATGTTTAGACTACTAATGGTTTATTTTAAATACCACTTATATGATGCATATTAAAAATATTTTGAGAAGCTCCCATTCTTTACCAGAAATAATAACTGTCCCTTCTGCAGTAACTGTTTCCGGCCACACTGCTAGAGCTGTGCTGACAGTATAAATTGGTGGTAGGTGGCAGTCCCTCCTTTGAGTAAAATTGTTGAGAAGTGGCCTCACTGAGCCCAACCCATGTATAAAATAAAGGGAATATCTCACAAAGTAACAATGTCCCCATGTAAAATGAAGGTTAGCCCATTAATGGATACCACATTTGACCACTTGGGTTTCAGATTAATCAGTATTCACACACATTTCATTACAGCTTGAAAAGCTGTCTAAGTTCTAACCAAGCTTTAGCCCCACACATTGAGTGTAAACTATATAGAAAATTGCAAGCTTGAATAAATGACGTGTCCAGCGAGACTTTCTCTGTACTTTACACTTGGAGAGTGTGGGTGCTCAGATGTGCTCCCTTTTGTTTTACCAATATGGCAGAACATAGAGAGGCATTACAGGCCATCCCTGTATAATCTGTGGGTTCTGTTTATACAGATTGTCCATGAGTCGATTTTGTCCGTAAGTTGGAAAATATACAAAAGATAAACATTCGATTCTAGTCACTATACCTCCACCATATTGTAATGAATGGCATCAAAAGTACATAAGACTGATGAGAAAGAACAATTACTAAAAGTGGAGAGAGAAGAAACCAGTTCCGCTGTTTGTGGAATGAATGTATGTACGTATGTTGGTCTTTTGAATGTAAAAGTATTATGGGAGCTCAGTTGTATGTAGAGGTGACCAGTAGTTGGCATTCATATACTGGGAATGACCTGTACCCTTCTTTTACCCATGCAGTGGGGAGCAAAGTTGGTACTCAGATACCGTTATTAACTCATGAGGTATTAGTGGGACATTCAGTGTAATTTGCCTTTGCTGGGAGATGCTCAGAGGCATTCTCATTATATATGTGGAGGGAAGAGATTGCTTAATGAGGCATCCCCATTATATTTGCTGTGGTGGTGTGGGGCGGGTGGGCTGCTCAAATGTATTCCCTTTTGTTTTACTTTTGAAGGGGCTCAGTAAGATATTCCATTTATTTAACCAATGGGCTACTTAATGAGGCATTGCCTTACACGTGTGTGGGGAGGGGTGTGGCTCATTGAGGCATTTCCTCTCTCCAACACCCATGGGAAGAGTGAGACCTCTTTCCTAATTTATCCATGAGCCCAGAATACCTTGTAACCCTAACATTTCCTTTACCAAGTTAATGGGCTTTCCAAGCTCATTTTATAGCTGTCAATCCAATGCTTCTCATAGTTTGCCCTCTGAATAAACTTTCAATATAAATGCTCCAGGGGATAAAAGAATACTCTTAACATAAATGAATACCATGACTATTTTGTTAATTGAATACAAGTTGTATGAAATGTAAAGAGGAGAGTTTTCTATAAAGGGGAACATTCTCATCATTCATGAAGCCTCATGGACAAACCTATAAATTCCTTTGAAGTGAACCCCGTAGTTTATTTAAGAACTCTGATTGCATGACATGCTCAACTGGCTTACAGTCCAAATTACGATGTCATGCATCACATCATGTCTCGTTTCTACAATGAAAATACCCTTCCTCCTCTCCCAATTGTTTAATCAGGTGCAGGTAATGTTAAGATCGCTGTAGTTCAAAATTAGGCCGAAAAAATGATTATCTGGTTTATAGAAACCTGCCTTTAAACACTGGCCCACAAAGCCCTGACTTTGGCAATTTTTAATTTCTGTTGGAGATGGGTGTATTAAAATGGATACTAATGGGAAAGAATTTTGTGCTCGAATTATGCATTGAGTCAACTTCCCTGTTCTCCATTCAAGCATTAGATGGTAACCCTGATCTTGGCAGTGCACCACACTCAGGGAGTGCCTGGAAGAAGATGGGGTATGAAGTGCAGAGGCACAGACCCGAGCATTCATCTGAAACAAAATGTGTAACCCAAATCTATGGCTGTGTATGCAACTCTCCCCCGTAACAGTAAGGACTTGTGAAAAATCCACCAACCCTGCCCCCTCCCCCCCCCCCCCCCCCCCCAAAAAGCTGCCACATTTATATTCTTGTGTGTGCCTCTGAATCCATGATACCCTTTGTGACTTCTAATAGATTGAGTAATATTTTGCTTTGGGTATGAATTCAGAAGAAGATGGGTGAAACCAACAACATAACTTTCATGTTGTTGCCTTATATATCCCAGAATTGGTAGGCTTTTAGCCCATCAGAGAGAGCTCAATTAAAACTAGAATCCTTCAGGGGATAACTCAGCATGTCACTTGGGCCTTTGTATGGACTGTAAGATTTTTGATAGTTTGTTACTAATCTTGACACTGATCTTACATGAACATAATGCATGATTTCTAACTTTATCTGGATTGTCAGAATTTTAGTGTTTAAGAGTAAAATGCCTTAAATTTATTCAGGAGTTTTTGTGGTCTCTGGACTTCACTGGTGGAACACTTAACAGCTAGTGAAACACTTTTTTTTTGCAGTGTAGTCCCTCTTTTAATAGAGCAAAGAAATAAGTTATGTTGCCCCAAGGTTCTCGGTAAACCCAAATGGCCTTGAGCTTTAAGTCATTAATTTGCTCGCAAATGTGCTATGACCTTAGCCATGCATCCAGGTGGGGGGATTTCTGTAAAGATTCCCAACAGAATCCTGGGGAGGATTTCCAAGATTTTTCTAAGCACATTTCATTGATTATAATGCACAAGATAAAGAAAAGATACTCCATCTTTGCAAATTTTGCCTTGTGAATGAAAACATGGAAGCACTCAGCCAGAATAAATGTTTGAAAATAATTTGCAGTACCTGAATCCATAATATAATTAACTCCCCTATGAGGTATTTTAATAATTCAAAAGAAATTTATTGTAGTTGAACTTGCTTGCTGCAAGCTTTAGTTTAAAAATAGTATATTGCATAAGGACCCAGCTGATCACGCGATGGCTGGCAAAGACTGGACTCAATCGCATTAAATTAAATTACAGCGACTATTATCTCGGTTCGAAGTAATTCTGCAATTGCTTCTAATTGAAGAAAGATTAAGAATCCTGCTTATCTTTACTTTTTCACTTTTTTTCATAAGTTTAATTGTAAATCGTTATGTGCATGCTAAGATAACTAAAGCAGAAAGTGAATATTTTCTGCAGCTGACCTGTTCAAAGTCCAATAAAATTAATTTAGTATGTAATTTGAAATCTTTGTAATTGAAAGCAACACATTGGGAAAAAATTTGTATCATTCCCTGAAAATTTAAAAAAAACTAAAGGTATTCTCTTCTGTCTTAAGTAGACAATTTAATTATTGAATAAGGGGCAATAGACTCAACTGCATGTTGAATGAATTGGAGCATCACAATAATCCTGATTAAAGTGGATTTATAGTACTTAGTCCATTGTAGAATTCTGTATAATGGTAATAAGAGGTGGTGTTAAGAACATTCTTGCAAAATACTTTGAATTTTTAGGCCATGGTATGTAATCTTAGATGCATAATGCCCTAAAATATATTTATAAAAATTACCAGAGAAAAAAAAACCCAATTTCCAGCTCGAATCATGGCTCTTCAGAACTTTGACCTGGCATTTTTGTTAGCAGTTCACTCTTGCACACCTGACCTGATTTCCACATCAGGCACACAACAAGGACTTCATTTCCTTTGCAACACGCCTGAGCAGAGTTCCCAGGAAAATTGCCCTATGTCATCTTAGTGGAAAGTCTCCCAGGATCAATGAGGTTTTTAAGAACTATATTCCAGTCCAGTCCAGTAAGTTACATTATTTCTCCTCTCTCTTTCAAATGAGCCCTTGCCTTCCACTGTGCTTACCAACGAAACTGTTTCTGCCACCTGCCTGCCTCAGACAACCATCAGTCTTGTTCTTTGACCCTCTGATCAGCCCTGGCCCCAATACCCAATCTCTGGATCACCATCATATATTTCCTCACCTCTTAGGAGCTATGTTGCTTGCAACACTAGACCAATGACTGAATTGGTTGTTGACACCTTGTGCAGTTATTCTATAAGCTTGCCTTTTGCCTTTTAGCACACATTATCACATCATTTTCTGGGACATAACATCTTGAGTATCCACATTTGTAAGTTTGTTTACCTCCTAAGAATTTGTTAAATTAATCAGAAAATGAATGTTATAAGTAGAGAGCAGAAGTAATAGGCAAAATTCAGGATTGTTTCTGACTTGAAGAGAGTTGATGAGATCAAAAATTTAAGTTTGTTGTGGAATATTTTTGTGTATTTGAACCTTTGCAGTGTGGAATGTGATTTGGCTCACCAATAGAAAGCCAAGTATCTTCATAAAGTTGCAAGTGCAGCTGTTAGACTTCTTCACTCAGCACAACTGCCCTCCCCCCACCTGATATATCTAGGATTGTTTCAGTCCAGATGTCTGCTATGCTATTCTTTTCAAGTTTCTTGGAAAATCTACCATGAGTAGCAGCAGAAATGTACACCAGCACAATATGCAGACTCGTGGCTTGGCATATCCCTCAATCAGTGTCACTCCAGGAAATCGACACTCCACACTGGATGGGCCCAGACCTGCTGGAAGTGTACTTCTAGATGCCAGTATGTAACAATCCATGAGGAAGGTTGTGAGTATCCCATACCTACAAGTAGAAGGGTAAGATGGAGGACATCAAATATTGGTGACCCATGTCACTGTTGAAGGTGGATTACAAGAACCTATCTGGGGCTATCACCAGTCGAGTCAAGTCTATTCTTAGACAGGTGAACCACCTGGACCAAATCTGCTCCATCCCCAACAGGAAAATTTCTGACGACCTTGTGCTGTTCAGGGTTGCCATTGCCTACATGTGGAACAGGAATGGATAAGTACCTGATCAGCTTGAACCAGGACATGGCCTTTGACACAATACTGCACACATATATGATGGACAGATTCTCAAAATGGGCTTCGGGAAGGGTATCAGGAACTGGATACAACTGCTCTATACAAACATCAGTAGTGCAGTCAGGTAGGAAATGGAAAGCTTCCCCATGAAATCGAGTCAGACAAGTTGCCCGCTCTCTTCTGTTTTGTTTGTGTGTTGTATCGAAGCTTTTGCCAAACCCATCAGAATGAACATTTACATAAAAAGAATGATAATGCCAAACAGTTGATGCACGGATCAAAGCCTCCCTGTACATGGACAATGTTTTGGGTTAACAATGTTCTAGATTGTCACAAAATTGGTCTTTTCTCCTTCTGTAATATTCCTATACCAAATAGTTTGTCATAAATGATCAGAATACTGCAAACCACCACACATTTAGATCCATGGGTATTCCATTTGGCAGACATTTCAGATTTTTGTCAAATTGCTATAAAATTCTTTTTCAAGCTCTGTCAGTCTCCACATGCCCACAGGCTAAGCTCTTTTGTAGTGCAGTTTCACAGTATTCTCATTTCATTTAATTTAATGAAGGATTTGCCAACAGCATGAGATTCTTCAGTTGTCTGTCCAAATGGAAATGATTACTTTGCCTCCAGCCTCAATCTTGCTACCGTGCTGGTTAACTATTTTGAGTCAGTCTACCAACAGTCTGTGGAGTTGCCCATTCAATTTCACTTGCTTCATACTGTGATTTGTTGTTAAACTCTAAGCCAATCATTGGAAATGTAGTTGTTAAGTGCAAGCCAGTCTCTTATCTTTTTTTTCCCAAAACCTTGGTCTGCCTAAAGGTCAGTTCAGCCAGTTCCATAGCTATGGCCCATGTCTGATATAGTCATATCAGAAATGAAACCAGTGATCTTCATGAAATAACCTAAAGGATTGGCTACCAGGCAGTGCACAAGTTTGTGAAGCATGACAGCAGAGGGATCTGGGTGGGAGAGGTGGACTTACAAAGGGAGACCCAACAAATAGAATTTAATTAACAGAGCTTAGTCAGGTTCCAGTGCAATACAATCTTACTAAAACCTAGTTCCAACCATTGTTCCTACATCTGAAAACTTTAGTCCAGTTTCCCTATCAACAAGTAATGAAGTTGTTTGACGTGTGCCCATTTCAGAAGTGGCAGCCAACATGTATGTATAGAATCATTGAGTTAAACAGCATAGTACACAGGCCCTTCAGCCCAACTCACTCATGCCAACCAAGGTGCCTTCCTGAGCCAATCCCATTTGCCTGCATTTGGCCCATATCCCTCTAAACCTCTCCTCTCTACAGGGGCAAGTGTCTGTGATCATATCAATAAGTGTCCAGTCATATTTCCAAACTGATGCAAGGTCTGTCACCAAAAGTAGTCATTTATTATACTCCCATTTGGGAAAATTTCATTTCCAATTGTACAGTGCCAGGCGGGTGAATTTCCCAACCTTGGACGGTGTTGTAGTATTTCCACAGCAAGATCAAGAGTCTCAATAAAACTCAAGGTCTTTATCCACAGGAGCAGATAATTTTATTGTTGAGTTATTGTTCCAGAAATGGGAATGACAACATTTTAGAATTTTGCTACAGTTAGCAAAACCCATTTTATTGATCTACTTTATTCTTTATTTTTTGGGGATTTGGGCATTGCTCAGCACATATTGCCCATCTCTAATTTCCCTTGAGAAGATGGTGATGCAAAACCACCTTGAATTGCTGTCGTACTTTATGTCGGTATTTGCACAGAGTTATTGCTTGGGGATCTCCAGGATTTCGACTCGGGGCTGATGAAGGTGCATAATGTTTCCAGGTCAGGATGGTATGTGACTTGGAGGGAAACCTGTAGGTGGATGGTGTTGCCAAGTACATACTAGCTTACCTTATTCTTGCTGGTAGAGGCTAGGACCCAAAAGGCACCGTGGGAGTAGCCTAGGCAAGTAATGAACTCTGATCGTCCTTTGTCACACCTTGTATTGTACATAAACAAAGGCTCAAAGATGTAGTAGGGCTCTGGCAAGTGTTGCAGTAATTATGTTCCGTTGATCCATTTAAATTAATGCCCAGGGAGGGGTGTGGTGTTGGTAAAAAAATAAAGTAAATATTTTCCCAAAAAAAGCCCTGCTTTAGAAGGGCTGGTGAACTAGCAAGTTTTAGCCAGGTTGGTATCCAAGATACTCCCCACTATTGTGAATGAAAGGTGTCTTTCCCACCCCCATCTCCTGTTATGACATCCCAGCTTTTAAGTCTGGGCTCGAGCAGGATAAATGGACTATTATTAAAACTGCTGTATTCTTCTTCACCTAGTATTTGTGTCAAGCAGAAAGGCATTTTGTTTGAATTTGGCTGAAAATTTTTGTCTGGTGAATAAAATCAATGACAATCTAACACCGATAACAAGAAAGATTATTTGTCTCGAGCTTTGGTAAAGGATAACTATAATTAAATTGGCATCATAATTTTGACCTTCTTGCTCAGCTGGTTCATGAGTTAATATTGGTGTTTTATAATTGCTTTAGATTGAGAAATTCTTCAATGCTTTGGCAACATTAACACACTATAGAATCTAAATATCATTTGGCCAAGATGTTTGAGATAATTTTTATTTTCTTCATTCTCAATGTCAATTTCCTATTGACATCCAAGTTGCAGTCACTGGGCAGAACTCCCAAAGCCAAATTAAAAGAAAAACACCCAATTGGTTGACACGCACAATTCAAAAACCTGCCTGAAGGAAGTCATGAATCAGGTGAAGAGAATTTGCCTTACTGCCAGCAAACTTGGTGTTTTGATTCCTCAGTGGAAATCGCAATAAAATTAAGTTTATTTCAGCCTCTCTAACAGAAGGTAAGATCAAGAATTTATTTTTTTTCATGACTGAGTGGTCATCAAGTTCCAGAATGCTTTGCAGATTTGTATAGTCTTGAACCAGAATGGATTAAATATTTGCCCAAAGCATTCAGGATGACCGTTGGCTATGTTGCTCTGTGAAAGATTGGTGTCTGCAGCAGTATCTGACAACTATATTTGACGCATATACTGGCATCAAAATTTAAACTCCTTTCTCCAGAGATGAATCTTGCAACATACGTCATTTCACCGTCACTCATGTTTAAGAAGTTGAATGTATCACCACAATCACATTTTAGCAAAATAAATCATTTTCAATGTGTGGTGTTGGAAAAGTGCTTACTTAAACATTGATCATTTTTTTTTGTGTAATGCTGTATCCTCAGATAGGGAAGAAGTACTGAAGGATGTTTTCAGAATTGATATTTTTAGCTTTCCAGCAGCAACAGGGAAGCTCAGCTCTCTTCAAAGAAGTTGGTTTGGTTCCAGTTAATGAAGTCGAAGGTCAGACTGTTAAATGGTTAATTTGACTAAATTTTAATGTGAATAGTTGTCTCTTAGATGGCACTGCCTACCAAAGCTATAATTAATGATGCAGTTCTTCCACTCAACTGCAGTGAGTAATTTAAAGCACTAGTATGACTTGTTGCTTTTCTGAAAGAAACCCTCTATGCAATGTTTAAATAATTTTTTATCAGTGTTAATAGATGATGATGACTGCTTTCAACCAAGCAGTCTGCTTGTTTGAAATCTCTAATCCTGTGTGCACAGCAATTCTGGATTTTTGCCAGCAAGCTTGGAATAAAATTACTTCAGATCCTCAAGATATTTTTAGTGACATAAGGAGCTGTTTTGCCTTGCACCACAAACAATGAAGCCATCTAGATACAGGTATAAAGTTAAGGCAAAAGAATAAGTAATGGACTAAAATTTGAATGCTGAATTTTGCGTCATTTAATGATATTCTGAATACCTTTAAATGAAAAAAGGGTTTGACAAGTTACCCTTTTTTTGGTCAGCTCAAATTAGACATGGAGCTGTTTCTTTACAAGTTTTTTTTGAAAGGTACAATATTTTGCTAACATTCATGCAACTCAAGTGCCATGCAGTGCCCATCTCCCAGAGTTGAATAATCTCCTTGATATTCAGCTGCATTTTGGGGATCATAGTTAACCACAAGCTCAACTGAGCTAGCCACATGAGCTAGGACACTTACCCAGAAATATTTTCCATTCTGTTTGCTTTTAAATGAGTCCAGCAAGGTTCCTTGTGTTCTGAGAACAGAAGTCCCTGCAGGGTTTTAAGGGTAATGCATTTTAAACTGGTTGATACTTTGTTTCATAAGGTTATCCCAATGCTATGTAACTCCACAGTGGTTTTGTCTTTTTGAAACAGCAGTCCCACTTTCTGAACCCTGCAACACCTACTGTAGCAAACAAATCCATTTGTGCTGATGTATCATTGCATGATTGTTTCCATGAATCAGGACCTGACTTGTAGTATATACAAGAGTATTGTAATATATTAAAACAGCATATTATTTTTCAGTCTGACACTCTTCCTGTCATCTGATAAGACCACCCACTTTATATTCAAGTAAAATCCTTGGACTTGGACTGTACAAAATCTAAATAGTTCTGTTTGAAAGGTTTTTTCACAGTGAAGGTGAATGTTTCTCCTGTGTTATTCCTTTGTCACCAGTTTGCTTATAGTCCAGTTTTTTTTTGAAGGATGAGGCAATTTCTCAAAATGAAAGAGGTGTGATTTTATTTTTTGTGTGGCAGAGGGCAATGGGAGGACTCCGTTGGTTTAGTCACGTGATAAAGCAACATTTGTTAAAGTTGTCTGATTTTTCGGTGAATAATAAAGGTGGCTTTGGGGCTGAACCACAGTCCTGTCAACCTGACCCCATGGCCATGCCTGACTTTATTCAAGGCCAGAGAATAAGCATGATGTAACCCTATTTACATGTTTAGGCAAAGGCAGTCGGCAACATATTTAACACTGGGGAAAAGTAATTTGGATTGTTTTCAGTGAAGTAAGTGGAAGTGGGATTCCACTTATTAATTTGGACTTTTGAGACACGATAGGATCTGCTGATACTTACTCATGTTCTGTAACACAAAACTCTGATAATCCTGGTCATCAACCTGACATTCTTGTGCCTAGACTAAATTTTCTCCCAGATGTTTGTGGTCTTGTGTTTCAATTTGACTGTTGTTCCTTATTTGATTGCAATTACTTTAAAGGTTTCCATGTGCATCAGGTGCAGTTAATTCGGGGAGTGCTGCAAAAAGATCTAATTGCAAAAAGGAAGCATTAGTATTACCTCAGGGCTTTATTTTAGTTGCCAATTTGGCAAAGACTTAGAAAAATATATTAACCAGTCTAGTAACAACCTGCACATTGCTGGTTCTAGTCTTATCATCAAAGGAGAAGGTACTCTTTAAAACCATTCAGGAGTTTCTGAGCTTCTATTCCTTAAGGCAACTCTGTGCTTTCAGCTAGTAGACAGTACATCATTCTTGCAAATGTGACATCCCGATTTCTATAATTTAGAAGGAACTATTTAAGTGAAAATTAATGTAATGAGGCAATGCAATCTTGCATGCCAGATCCATATGTTTCATCTGAGGAAACCGACAGTTTTGGTGCACCTGCCTGCTTATAAATGACCCTAGATGTAGAATTTGGGATATGCAAGGGAGAGGTCTGCTCAAGTATAAAATTAAAACGCCACCCGAACTTGATCAGCTGATGACTGATCCAAACCCAACCCAAGCCAGAGGACTTGTAATTTTTTCCAGACCTAACCGAACCTGGAGGCATTTGCAGTAAAAGAGAAAGAAAGACTTGTTGTGCTTCACAAACATTGATCAAGAACCAATGACACATTCCAAAATACCAAGCAAAGTATCCTGACCTGGATAAAGTATTGAGTCAGAGCTAGCACACGTGACTCAAAAGACCCAAATCAGAATGTTTTATCAGAACATACACTCAACCCTGTATGCACAAGATGCATATAGTCCATTCCAGTTGAGTAGCTAGGTAAAATGAGGATGAGGTGTTGCTCTCCAATTGCAGTGAAATAAGATGTAAACTGCAGTCAAACTCTTTCAGTTTCCATCACTTTTATTGATTTGTTTGTAGCCAGAATGAAGTCAGAAGTTACTGAAGAGAAAAGAACAAGATCTACTTTCTAGAGCAATTACAATTATCTTTATTTTCCCGCTCTTCACAACAAAATATTATTTCCAACCCCACTTTGTTTCATTGATTGGAATTTCAGCAATCATTTCAGTGCTGTAAATGTCACTAATTCTGGAGGCTGGGGCCATCAGATGCTCCAGAATTGTCATTGCACATGATCCTTTACCTGGGTGGTAGCAGCTACACAGGAAGTGATGTTATTTGATGCATGTCTGAAAAACCAAGGGTGATTTACAACCAAAGGAACCCAGTGAATTTCCAGAGTGGCATAGTTTTGACACTGAAATGTTGTAACTGCATTCCTATGGAGAAAATAGATTTTCTTTCAGATCATTGGAATAAAAATGTCTCAATCCATATTTCCAGGCCATTATTCTGGAGAAATATAATATTTAAACAGCTCCATTTTAGTACTTATTTGTTTTTAACTTCTTTGAAAAGGGATTTCATTTGAAATACTTACTTGAAAGTATGGTATCCTGTGTCCAAAATAACTGCAAGAGAAAGTAAAGCTCAAATCCACTTTCTAAGCCATCTGACTGTTTCTCATGGTCTGCAGTCATTGATGGTGACAGTCTCTCATCCAAAAACAAATGGTCTTTCATGTGTATATAGGTTGAATTAGAGTGGCAGTTAAACAGTTTAAGAGTTTATGTGTGTCGGTGTGTTTCTGAATTGGCAATTTAGCAAGAACACACAAGAAAATAGGAGCAGGAGTAGAGTACTCAGCCCCTCAAGCCTATCCTGCTATTTCATATGATCATTGCTGCAAATGGTGAGGGGAGTAACAGGATGAAGGAAATATACTCACTTCAGAAATATAACATATTTAATACAGGGATATGTATAGTTGTATGTGAGAAGATGCAATATATACTAAAGGGGATGTGTTTAAAATGGTTGAAGGAAGATGTATGGGTAAATGTGCTTGCATATTTGAAGGTGGTAGGATGTGTTTACTTATTTTTAAAACATGAAATCATTATGTTTATAATCTAAGATAAAAAATGAAAAAAAAATGTGAGCAAATTATGTTAAATCTTTGGTTGCTACTCAGACCCAACTTGTCACTCTTTCCAATATTTGGTGACCTGGAACTGTGTAAAACCTTTTAGAGTGCAGAGTATATTTATTAGAAAGCTAGTAAGGTTGTGGGACTGATGCACAGAGTGATGGTAGAAGTTAGTGCGTTGACTTTAGAAGCTGGGGTGGCTGTTAGCGAGATTTAGTAGGGAGGTCAAAATCATGAAGGGTTTTGTTGGAGTGCATCAGGAGAAACTGTCTACTATATCAAATAAATAGGTATGAAAGTCAAGCCAGCACAGGACTTATACTATGAATGGCAGGACACTGGGAAGTGTAATGGAACAGAGGGACCTAGGAATACAAGTGCATTGTTCATTCAAAGTGGTGTCACATGTAGACAGGGTGGTGAAAAAGGTGTTTAGCATGCTGGCCTTCAGTCAGGGCATTGAGTATAGAAGTTGGGACATTATGTTCCTGTTGTATAAGTCATTGGTAAGGCTGCACTTGGAGTACTGTGTACAGTTTTGGTCACCCTGCTATATGAAAGATGTGGTTAAACTGGAAAGAATGCAGAAAAGATTTACAAGGATGTTGCCAGGATTGGAGGGCCTGAGTTATAGGGAGAGTTTAGCCAGGCTAGGTCCTCCTTGGAACCTGGGAGAATAAGCAGTGACCTTTCAGAAGTGTTTAAAATTATGAGAGGCATGGATAAGGTGGACATTAACAGTCTTTTCCCTGGGGTAGGGAAGCCCAAAATAAGGGGGTATTGATTCAGGGTGAGAGGAGAAAGGTTTAAAATGGACCGGAGTGGCAACTTTTTCAAGCAGATGATGGTGAGTATGTGGAATGAGTCGCCAGAGGAAGTGGTTGAGACAGGTACAATAGTGTAATTTAAGAAGCACTTGGATAGGTACGTGCAGGGGCAGGACTTAAAGGGATATGGGCCAAACACAGGAAATTGGGACGAGCTGGGGGGGGCGCACCATGGTCAGCCTGGACTGGTTGGGCTGAAGGGCCTGTATCTGTGCTGTATTGCTCTGACTCTCGGTCAGCAAGGTCGGTAGCCTGAGGACACAGATTTATGGCATGGGAAACATTCGTATTGTGTCTGCATTTACTTAAGACTATAGAATATAGGAGCATGATTAGGCCATTTGGCCCATCGAATCTGCTCCGCCATTCAATCCTGGCTGTTTTTTTTAACTCCATTCTCCAGCTTTCTCCCCATAACCCTTGCCCTTTACCAATCAAGAACCTTTCTATTTCTGCCTTAAATACACCCAATGACCTGGCCTCCACCATCCTCTGTGGCAATGAATTCCACAGACTCACCACCCTCTCACTGAAGAAATTCTTCCTCATCTCAGTTTTAAAGAGACGTGCCTTTATTCTGAGGCTATGCTCTCGGATCCGAGACTCTCCTACTAATAGAAACATGTTCTCCACTTCCACTCTATCCAGGCCTTTCAGTATTCAGTAGGTTTCAGTGAGATCCCCCCTCATCCATCGAGTACAGGCCCAGAGCCACCAAACGCTCCACTTGTTAGTATCTGAAATGTTTTTTTCTGAAGGGGTGACAGAAGCAGACCTTATGATAACTTTAAAAATAAATTGGATAACAACATAATGGATTGAAATTAAATGCAATACTCTTTCTGAAGGCACCTGTGCAGGTTTATTGACCAAATAGCCTTGTGCTGTAGTGTTCTAGATTTCCTGTACTACTGCCCTTCGGAGTCTCACACACAGAACTCACAGACATGCTCCAGATTTCCAGCTTCTGCAGTCTCTCTTATGTTGCCTTTAGGAGCCTGTTATTTCTAACCTTAGCACTGAAAACGCTTTAAATTGATTTGTCTACACTGCTCCAACAGTGACAGAATTGTAGGTATCATATTGGGAGTTGTGATGCATTACAGGAGGGCCAAATATTAGAGATCAAAGCTCTGATAATTAGTGTGTTATGTGGTTGTGAGATTGGCATCCCCACAGTTTGTTTTTTGGTCAGGTCGGTGTTTAAATGGCGAACCCACCTTCTGGGGGTTAGTCGGAGTCTGGTACCTTGTCAATGTGGTGGGGGACAGATTTCAGATATTTTTAATGTATGTACTCACTGAATTTGAGCCCCCCACCTGCACCCCTCAGACCCTGCTCCCCCCCCCCCCCCACAACCAAGACATCTGTAAGTTAAAATTCACCTCCAAAAGTGTATAATTGGTAAAGAGGCTGAAGGAAATGTAATTACTCTGACTGTGACGTGTTCCGCGTTGTGAGGTGGGGGTTGGGAGGTGCTGATAGGTTATGGACAGTTTGCTTCATAAGTTCTGCTTTCAAGAAAGAAGTAAAGCATGTAGCTGTTTCCAAAATTCCTAATATTTCCAAAGCTATTACAGTACAATGAATGGATGGTATGAAATTCAGTACACTGAAACGCTGATGGAAAGGACACACTATTGGGACACGCTTGACATTTGTGTTTCTAGTTGTCGAGTATTTTTCTTGGTGATAATACTTTGAATTCAAAGCTCTTCGTGTGATTGTAGAGCAACGCTACATTTACTATCCTGGTTATAAACAGATTTTGAGGTCTGTGGTTCTAAATGTTTTCCAGAATGGCATGTTTTTGTTTTAAATCTTGAATTTTCTTCTTTGGTTCTTGGGAACCTAAGATTAAGACCTCACTTGCCCCACTCCTGACCATTCAACTTTTCTGTAATCTTTGAAAATTGAAATCTATTGTCAGCCATCACTATAGAATCTCACTTTTAAAGATTTCTATTGTTACTCTTACTAGAGAATACTTACTTGCATTACAATAGTATGGCTATACTTCAAGAATATTTAATTGCTGTAAAGTTCTTTAAAATATCCAGAGGGCGGTTTGCGTAATGCTATTACAGCGCCAGTGACCTGGGTTCAATTCTAGCCACTGTCTGTAAAGAGTTTGTACGTTTTCCCCCTGTCTGTGAGGATTTCCTCCGGGTGCTCCAGTTTCCTCCCACATTCCAAAGACGTATGGGTTAGGAAGTTGTGGGCATGCTATGTTGGTGCCAGAAACGTGGTGACACTTGCGGGCTGCCCCTGAACACTCTACGCAAAAGATGCATTTCACTGCTTGTTTTGATGTGCATGTGACCAACAAAGATGTCTTAAATGCAAGTGTTTTGTTTGTATATTAATGCATGGACTACACATGTTTTTGTGAAGCTACTGAAGTGGCATCTAATTTGGAGCAACTTAGTGCTCTTCAAATTTGACTCCTTGGAATGGTGCTTATTTTTGTTCACTTTCCAGGATCTGGGTATTGCAGTGAGGCCAGCATTTATTCATCATCCCTAATTGCCCTTAAAGACGGTAGCTGGTGATTCTGCCATATTTGTTTTAATTCTTTGTGAAAAGAATGCATTGCAAACTTAAGAGTACATTCTGGGTTAATTATTCATGCCAGATTCATTGCAACCTGTCATTTTAGTTTGCCCCGATCATACTGCCTCTCAAGGTTCAGTGGTGTTCACCGCTGTAGTGTGCGAAAGAATTATGAGAAAATGAATCAAAGGGAAGTAATAGTGAAATCCCAAGCATCGCTTAAAACTGCAATAGTAGAGCTGATCGTTGATCATTACCTGTTACATTTTTATGAAAAGGTCTACAGGATCAATAAACCAGCAAGTCTTTCAAGAGTCAAACTTCTCACTCCCTGACCTCCCCCACACCCCCCCACACACACACAATCCACATTCTGCTTGTAGTTTCTCGGCGTTATAACAGGCTGTAGATGAATGGTTGCTCGCTGTAGTAAGATCTGTTGGTAAAATCCAGTCATAGCTTTCCTGCTTGTAAGGAGGTCCATCTTTGGTGGTCCAGTGGCAGAATATACATTCATCATTATGTCATAGATCAGCTGATATGTTTTAATTTTGGAGGGGGATGGGGCTTGTGACAGGTTCCCTGCAGTGTAAGTATAAGTATCTGTTCACATTTTTTCAGCTGAACAGTGAAACTAACTCTAGAAAAGATTTGCAACAATGAGGTCATCTGCCTCATCTGATGAAGTAAGTAATGGGGTGGCAGACAGGACTGGGTTGAATTGAAAGTTACAACTGCTTGCTTCAATTAGCATCACTGGCTTTTATTACTTAGAGTCTCACGACGCTAATACGATTACTACAAGATTGCAAATACCTTGAGGCAATGTATTTAATGTTACAGAATTTAAGGTAACTTGAGCTGAGGTTTTTACAGTGAGTACATCACATTAACTGCCTGAAATCAGATTTTAATTTGATAGTAAATTACATAATTCTACATGGAGGCTAAAGCAAGTGATTTAAGTTAGCAATTCATTTTCACTGACCAGGTAACAAAAGTCTGTCAGACTAACTTGGGGAATCTTCCCTGTATTATTTCTAAATAGAAGCAGTCAATTTTGTAGAGACATATTTTGTCATTAATGGAGGAAATCTCATTCCTTTTTGGAAATTTGGCTTTAACCTCTTCCCTTGAACAGCACTGTGTTTAGAAAGAATAGGTTTGTGGTCAGTTATTTGAGGCATTCTCATAGCATTGCCCCAATTATATAGTTACAAATAAAAACAGGTTTTGTTGAAAATAACTCAGCAGATCAGTTAGCCTCCGAGGAGAGAGGGAGTTAACCTTTCAGGTCAATGATCTTTCACTGGAGCTAGAATGTTGCCTGACTCCTTGACTATTTCTAGCATTTTCTAATTTCTGGTATCTTCAGTATTTAACTTTTGCCACAGCTCAAATAATGTGAAGTGGCCGTGGCCTTGTCGAGGTAGGCGTACAGTGACTGCTGTTATGCATAGCTGCATCCTAGCTTTTTGTGTTCCCTTGGATCTTCATGTGCATTTTCCAATTAAACATTTAAGGCTTTCAACCTCACAGAAGGTATCATTGGCTTCTCTGTTGCAGCCAATTATAGTATTGTGTTTATGGGCTAATATCAGTGAAATGAAAAAAGGGTCTTGAAAAATGCCTCACATGTGTGATAGATTTATAAAACAAATGACAGCTGACAAATTCCAAAGATAAGGGATATTAAGTTTCAGTTAATATGCAGCCATCTAGTCAGGCACAGACTAAGACAAATATTTTTTGTGCAAGATGACGGCAGGTTTCTGTGCCGTGCTTTGCATTGATGCCTCAGCGAGAAATGCAGTCTTCAAGGACCTTGCATCTGAGGAAATGTCCATCAGTCAAACTGAACTGTTCTGGCCTTTGATTTGTCACCACAACTTACTTTTTTAGACTATGTTATTAATCTTTTTGTTTAATTTCCAGCCTATTATAATAAAACATGCTTTTCTTTCCTGTGTTTTGCAGAAAAACTCTACAATTCGTGTGGCCGGGAACTCAGAAGAGCACTTTTCTCTCTCAAGCAGATATTCCAGGTTAGTGCTGATAGAAACCTCACTGAGATGCAGATAGTACAGGTTAGTACTAAACCGATACCATGCTCAAGGGCAGAGAGGACAGGCTAGTGGTGATTGAAATCCTGCTCAGGCAGATAATCCGGGTTGATGATGATCTATAGCCCATTGAGAGGCAGGTAGTTCAGTTCGGTGATGCTCAATAGCTCAGAGCTGATGTTGACATGCAGTAATATCTTGTATCTCCTGAGAAGTTCAGAAATGCAGGCACTTTGATATTGACATTGGTGCTCTGTGTGAGATATTACAGGCAGCTCAAAGAGCAAGGGGGTGAATAAACCACTGCAAAATAAGTGAGGAAGAGTGTCTTCATGAAATGGATTTTGCCCTCAAGGATGAACTAACCTGGTATCTTGGCAACTGCTCTGTGGGATACCTGAACATCTTGGGATTCTATGGCTTACTATGATGTAGAATTAGCATGCTATTGCTGATGAATGCACATATTCAGACTTGGAAGCTATGGATAAAGCCAAAAAGGAACTAATCTGACCTTAAATCCCTGGCTTGGACCCCAGTGGGAGACAAACTAATCACCTAGGTGATGTTAATGTCAGGGTCAGAAAATAGACAGTTCTCTGTTAAGGCTTGATTGGTCAGAACAGATTTGGGAAATGTAACACCAATGGAATCCTTCTGGCAATGTGCTTGGAGCTTGGTGTTGTCATTACCAATGCAAGGCCTCATTGCAGCAGTCCGATCCAACCACTGGCATCTGTGAGATTATTATCATCTGAACAGAAGACCATTAGGATGTCATGCTCCATGAGAGATGTCAACTGAATACCAGCTAATTCACTATTATGTTCTGCAACCTGCTTTACACAGCAGTGACATTGGCTGCAAGAAAATCAATGTTGAAGGTCTCAAGGGACACCCCCACCTGACCCCCAAAAGAAAGCTCTTGGTGCCTCACAGAGCACCTGACTACCCCCAACCACTGAGAGCTGCAGATTGTCGACAACTTCTAGAGTCCTCCATTGTTAGCACCTGTGAAGACACTCTTGCCTTCTCTACCAGAATACATAAAAAAAAGAACAGTACAGCACAGTACAGGCCCTTCGTCCCACGATGTTGTACCAACCTATATAAACACCTACTCCCTGATCAGTCTAAACCTTCTCTCCCACACGGTCCATAACCCTCAATTTTTCTTACTTCCATGTGCCTATATAAGAGTCTTTTAATTGTCCCTGTTGTATCAGCCTCTACCACAACACCCGGCAGTGTGTTCTAGGCACCCATCATTCTCTGTGTAAAAGTCCTACCTCTGACATCTCCCCTAAACTTTCCTCCTCTGACCTTAACCAATACCAGAGGACATCAGTTTATTGCAGCCCTGGGGAAAAGGTGCTGACTGGCCACTCTGTCTATACCTCTCATAATCTTGTACACCTCTATCAAGGCGCCTCTCATCCTGCATTGCTCCAAAGAGAAAAGCCCTAGCTCACTCAACCTTTCCTCCTAAGACATGTTCTCTAATCCAGGCAGCATCCTAGTAAATCTCCTCTGCACCCTCTCTAAAGCTTCCACATCCTTCTTATAATGAGGTGACCAGAACTGAACACAATATTCCAAGTGTGGTCTAACCAGAGTTTTATAGAGCTACAACATTACCTCGCGGCTCTTGAACTCAATCCCCTGACTAATGAAGACCAGCACACCATACGCCGCCTTAACCACCCTATCCATTTGTGCGGCAACCTTGAGGGATCTATGGACTTGGACCCTAAGATCCCTCTGTTCTTCCACACTGCTCAGAATCCTGCCATTAACCTTGTACTCAGCCTTCAAGTTCATTCTTCCAAAGCGTATCACTTCACACTTTTCTGGATTGAACTCCATCTGCCACTTCTCTGCCCAACTCTGCATCCTGTCTATATCCCATTGTAACCTACGACAACCTTCTACACTATCCACAACACCTCCAACCTTTATGTCATCTGCAAACTTACTAACCCATCCCTCCACTTTCTCATCCAAGGCATTTATAAAAATCACAAAGAGCAGGGGTCCCAGAACAGATCCCTGTGGAACACCACTAGTCACCGACCACTAGGTAGAATATGCACCATCTACTACCACCCTCTGCCTTATGTGGGCAAGCCAATTCCGAATCCATGCAACCAAGTCGCCATTGATCCTAGAACCTTCACCAGGACTCATTTGAGTGGAATAATTAGGAGATCCAGGAGCTAAAAAACAACCAACTGAAGAAGCTCTTGGATTGGAAATTCTCTGCCTCAAGGGATAGAGATTTGAAGGTCAAAGTCTAATAGAAAAATCTTGTTGAAAAGAACATAATGCAAGAGATACAGCAACTGGCTGACATCCACAGATTTATTCATACAATCCAAACCATCTATGGTTCAAACAGTCATGGGTGCAAACCATTAGATCCAAGAATGGAGGCAAACTTATTAAGGACAGAAAGGCAGGCAGAGGCCCCTAGAAGGAGCATTTTAAAGAACTCATCAATTGTGACTCTTTCCTTGCTGTGAGCACCCTTGCCTCCATCCCTTGACAAGCTGTCCCGTTCAGCCTTGTCATTTTCTCGGATCCACAAAGATTAAAAAGGCCATCAGCCAACTGAAAAACATGTAGGGTTCAGAAGCAGACAGTACCCCTGCTAATGTTCTGAAGCTTGGTGGAGAGGAATTTCAGACTAAATTCATAATCTTGTCTCTTGCATTGGATAAGAGGAGAATATGCCAGGTGACTTCTGAGATGCAATAACCTTTACCGTTTTCAAGACTTAAGAGAGCTAAATATAATAACTGCAGAAGGATCTTCCTGCTGCCTGCACAAGGGGAAGTCATCACATTGGTCCTCCTCAACTGCTTCCTCCCAGTGGCTGAAGGACTGTTCCCCAAGTTGTGGCATTGATCCCATCCATCCAGTGACACAATGGATATGATGGGGCAACATCATCATGGTCATTAGTGACTTCTTATAAAGTCATTGACTCCATCAATTGAGGGGAACTGTAGGCCATCCTTCTCGTATTTGTCTGCCTGCAGAAGTCCAAATCATTTGATTGTAATGCGATGGCACACAACCCATGATTTTAACCAACAGTTCATAATGGACCCAATCTCAGTGCAGAGTTGTGTCAAGCAAGGCTGCATTATCACCCCAACACTTTCCACAATCGTTCTCACCACAATGATGCACCTTCAATAAGCTTTCTTCTGAAATGGAGTAATTTATCGAACAAATGGGAAACCATTGAACTTGCTTCACCCCTATGCTAGAATGGAGGTCACCCCAACATTGGTTATTGAGCTTGTGAATGTGCATGTTTAGAAACCCAGCTTTGTCCTTGTTGATTCATTCATTGAAGCGCACTAGAGAATGGACCTTGCAATTAACATCCACGAAACAAATCTTTTCCACCGATCTGCCCCACCTCCCCCAGCACAACACAGACCCCGAGAATAAACTTCTGTGACAAAATCCTGAAAAACATGTACAGTTTCCTCTGTCTTGGAAGTCCATTTCAATGAAAGCGGATATCTGTGATGAAATTCGTCATTTCCTTCTCTCTGCCAGCTCAACCCTTGGCTGTCTGAGAAAAAAATGTTTTAAGGTCAGTACCTCAAACACAGCATAAAACATGGTCTAATGTGCTGCAGCAAGAGATTACCAGGTGGGCAGAAAAAAATGAGTGAATTGATTCTCCCAAAGCTGGCTGGATAAAGTGTAATGTCCTTGCCAATACATGAGAATCTTGGCTTATAGATGTTCACAATGGAGATGGAGCTCTTGGGATGGCATTGAGATCCTCCAGTCCGTTTACCGGGAATAAACAGGCACCAGCACAAATGGAGAGAGGAGAGCACCATCTCCCAAATTGCTCACCTGCTTTCCTCATTGCACATCTCCTGCCCTCACCTGCTGGTCCTGCAATGGCTATATCAATACCCACTGAACTGGAGAAGAAGCAAGTCATCCTTGACTCTGAGCGGGCTGCCTAAGAAAGGAAGGGTAGTCCAGGTTTGTGCTGATTTGATAGCTCATTGTTTAAGATACCTTGCAGTAGGATGATGTGTTCCTGAGATGTCTAAAACTTTACTTTAAAACTTTATTTATACAACACGGTAACAGGCCCTTCTCACCCAATGAGCCTGCACCGCCCAATTACACCCAGGTTAATCTACTAACGAGTACGTCTTTGTGGGAGAAAACCGGAGTAGCTGGAGGAAGCCCATGTAGTCATGGGGAGAACGTACAAGCTCCTTACAGACAGCGGTGGGAATTGAACCCCAATCGCTGGTGCTGTAATAACGTTACACTAACCGTGCCGCCCTATCCTTAATTTGTTGAATATCTAGCCAGTGCAGAGTTAGCGGATCTCAACTTTGGCAGTAATCAGACTATTAAATCTCTAGATTAACCAGGGGTTAAAAAATCAAGATTACTGCTCATTACTTCCTTGTACCTGCCACTCAAAAATGCAGACAAGCTGATGGTGGATGAGTGTAGGTTTAGGTTAAGTTGAAAAGCAAAGTGCTAAAATACAAAGTGCTGGAAATACTCAGCAGGTCAAGCAGCAACTGTGGAGAGAGAATAATGCTCCAGGTTGATGACTTTTCATCACAACTACTGTAATGAAATGACATCAGCCTGAAATGTTAAACCTTTCTCTCATAAAGACCTCCAGTACTTCCAGCATTTTCTTTGTGAACTTCAGTCTAAGTTGTGATGCTTTCTGTGTTGCATATCTTGTTGGTGCTCAATGTTTATGGTTACACATGATTGTTCTTCAGATGAAGCACTGGAAAATTAATGGTACCTATGGCACTGTTCCCCAGAGAGGGTAGGTGCTTTCAGAACAGGAGGGAATTTATTTGGAGGAAGACTATGAACAGCTGCCATGTGGATAAGATACAAAGACCAGACTAATAAAGCAAGAAGGCAGAGGGAAATTCCTTTATAATGTATTTCCTAGACCCAGTAAAGTCAGGCACATGGCAATGGAATGAAAGTTAGTTCTTAAATGAAGGTAGCTATTATACAGGAAGTATCAGTGTCATGTAATTACTGGTTGAGTGAGACTTGTGATTAACAGGTAAGGAACCTTGTACAGACAAAATGAGAGATGGTCTTGAAAGAAAAGTTATTATATCAAAGGTCAGCCTGTGATTTCTGCTCCAAATCAGGGCTGTTTACCTCCCACTCTAGAATGTGATGACTTTTCCCCAGTAGATAATGTGTTTAATAGATGCTGGCCATCATTTAGTGAAATACGTTTCAGAGTCCGTTTTTATGTGAGCTTGAATATCAGGGCAGGGAGTTCCTGACCTGAGCTGCACAGTTTGGCATCTCACACAAATGAGATTATGTTAATTAAAGATGAGGAAGTCCATTCGGCCCATCATACTTTATTCACTGCTTTCCCACTCCATCAACTATAGTAATTGGGCTATAGTGTTGTGCTTGTTTAAAGGTGATTAAGAACATAATCTGAAATAGGCCATTCATGCCTATCACAGAATAGGCCATATCTGCCCTGCCATCCAGTAACATCATGGCTGTTCTTTTACCTCGGCATTACTTTTTGTGCTATCCCCACACATTGATTCCCTTAATATCTAAAAATAAAATCTATTGATTGTGATTGATGCAATGTGAATTGAGGATTGGAAATTACTAGCTTCAGTCCATTTGTTTTTGCATTACAGGATTGTTAAAGCACCTTGAATAACCTTGCTACTTTTACCTTTACTGCCTGTGCTGCAAACTTGCTGACATCTATTTGTGTCAGTAGAATATTCTTGGCGTAAATATTTAACAGTTGCTGTCCTCATTCAATTATTACCTATGGGAACTTTAAATTATGCAAGCTTTCCTTCGCCCTTTGAATGGTCTTCACATGCTTAATAGTGATGAGAGATTTGGGAAACTATTCTCTATTCTTATTCGTGTAATATTCTGAGAATAACATTTTCAGTGCATATTTTTCCATTGCATCAGACAATAACAAAAGAAACCAAGATGAAGATGACAGGAATCTGAATTTTCTTTGTTTAAAGAACTTTAATTATAATGCAGGTTTGCAGATCATGAGACCAATTGTGGGTGTAAGTAGTACGATGAACTGTTAACCCAGCAGAGTTCAGGAAAGCAACGAGTAGAACTTGCTGCCTGATCTGTAAATCATGAGAGAATTTCTGCCATTCATCTGCTGTGGAGCTATATATCTGGAAGGGATACTTGCTGTAATATCTCATTTGATGACAATTTGTTACATTAAAGCTGTTCCAAGTCTGGTTTTCAAAAATAAATCATGTTATAGGCTGAATGCCCCCAGACTGATTCTACTTGTCTTACCCATTTAGACATAATCAGTAGTTAAACACGTCCATATATACATCCCATGAATTTTACACAGATCCACATTCTGCAGAGTTCTTTCCTAGTCCATAGAAGCTGTTCCCTTTTCAAATTCAGTAGTCACTGTAGTTGATATAGCACCTCATCACTCACTGTCTCTTATTTCTGTGTGGACATCACAATGAGGGAAGATTTGAATCTGGGAGAGGAGTCTCCAGTGCTGCACAAGAGACTGTTCCCAGAGACAACAGAAAGCGAAGGATCTTGGATTGGGGATGGGAAAATATTCAACATAATCAAAGACCCCACCCACCCTGGACATTCTCTCTTCTCCCCTCTCCCAAAGGGCAGAAGATACAAAAGCTTGAAAACACGTGCCACCAGGCTCAAGGACAGCTTCTATCTTGTAGTTATAAGACTATTGAATGGTTCCCAAGTATGATAAGATGGACTTTTGACTGCACAATCTACCTCATTATGGCCTTGCACCTTATTGTCTACCTACACTGCACTTTCTCTGTAGCTGTGACACTTTATTCTGCATCTGTATTGTTTTACCTTGTACTACCTCAATGCATTGTGTAATGAATTGATCTGTACGAATGGTATGCAAGACCAGTTTTTAACTGTACCTCAGTACAAGTGACAATAAACCAGTTCCAATTCCAAACAGTATTGGGACTGATGAGGATAGAAAAAGGAGATATGTACTGAGAGAAAAGAGTTGCAAGTGGGAGAGACTAATTTATTAGACGGATATGGAACTTTGGGTTAGGGATACAGGAGTGCTCAACAAAGAGAGAGAGGATTGACTGGGTCAGCAGAGGGAATTCCATGTGGGAACCAATGACACATGCTTATGATCCTGAAGAGGGAGTATAATAAATTGAATACTAGATGGCAAAATGCCATAGTGGTAATCGTTCTGCAGCTTCCTGTTCGGTACATGGAACATTTAAAAGAGAGGGGGGAAAGAGCCTTCTACCTGTTCATAAATACAGGATGCCCCAAAATATTTTACATCCAATTAAGTGTTTTTTGAGGTACCACAATGTACAAAACCAAGCTGCCAATTTGTGCATTATTAGCTTTCTCAAAAAGCAAACAGAAAATGACCAGATAATCATTTTCTTTTTAGTTAATGTTTGATGAGCAATAATTATTAACGAGGACATAGGGAAGGAAGTCCTTGTTTTTAGAGCAATGCCCTGGCATATGACAGCACTGTAGATCGTGTAGTACAGTGGGAGCATTATTAGGAAAGTATTGGCCTAGAATTGTGCAGATGTCTCTGGATTGGTACTTGAATCTCAGTCCTTCTGATTCTGAAGCGACATGTTCGGCACAGCTTTGTGGGCTGAAGGGCCTGAATTGTGCTGTAGTTTTTCTATGTTTCTATGTTACTTGTGATTTGTGTCATAACTGTTAAAGGAGTATGGTTGCAGGTCTGGAGTAAAAGTGAATGGGTAATGTTCTTAAGATGGACCAGGAGGACCTGGAACAAAGTAAGGCCGTGCAGAATAAATGCCCTGCACTTGGACCAAAAATGATACCTTATGTAGGGAAATATGGTGTAGAGTTTGGGCAAAAGTAAAGGTGTGTATCTTTATTGGGAGAACAGAATTAATAAAAGTTGAATTTAAAGTAGATGGATTAATCAAGTTAAAGAGACCCAAAAGGAGAAAGAAAAATATTACTGCAATAGAATGAGAGGAGATATTTGAAAAAAAATTACAGCCAGGATTGATTGTGTTTGTGAACCATTCAAACAAGAATGGAGAGGTCAAAGCATTGATCATCAATGAAGGGATATATTCCAGCAGCTGTTATTGGAGATGTGACTTTAGGCAGAACAGGATAATTAACATTTCTGGTTTACGTATTTTCAGGACTGATGTGAAATGAAAAAGTCTGAGGTTTGGAGGGAAAATGGATTGTAGTGCTGGTTAGAGTCTATTGTTGTGAGAAGTGATATCAGGTTAAAATAGCAATTTCAGTCAAACACTTGGGTGCAAGGATGTCCTGATGAGGTTACTACTGGAAACAATATACATGAGAGAGGGAATTGATGCACATGATAGATGCAGACCTACAGGGAATTCAAAGAGATATAAACACAATAGGGCAATGAAATTAAACAAATTTTCCCAAAACTGACTAGGTACAAGTAATGCATGTGCTCAAGTTTTTTTGGAATGGATCCAGGACTGTTCGCTGCATCTCTTGATTAACAAGGAAGGAAAGGACACACAGTGAACACTTAATCCATGTGTATGACGCAAAGTCATTCTGGAAGGTAGGATGTTTCAGGTTTAACCCCCAAAAAATAAGGCAGTGAAGTGAAACTAAATGAATTGCATCCTGTTTTGCATTTGTAATGGATATGAGAGTGCAGGCATACTTATAAAAACTATAATTTTAGGTTGGGTTTTGTCAAGATGACTTGATTTCATATCTTGTAAGAGCTTGCATTCTGACAGAACTAAATTTTAGAGGCAAGGGTCACATCATAGAATCTTATTTTGATGATGTAGGATCGAGGAACCCTGGCACGGTGGTGTAGCGGTTAGCGTAATGCTATTACAGCGCCAGCGACCCGGGTTCAATTCCGGCTGCTCTCTTTAAGGAGTTTGTACATTCTCCCTGTGTCTGTGTGGGTTTCCTCCGGGTGCTCCGGTTTCCTCCCACATTCCAAAGACATACGGGTTAGGAAGTTGTGGGCATGCTATGTTGGTGCCAGAAGCCTGGCAACACTTGCGGGCTGCCCCCAGAACACTCTATGCAAAAGATACTTTTCACTGTGTGTTTCAGTGTACTTGTGACTAATAAAGATATCTTGTCTTATCTTAAAATTGAAGTCAACTGAAACTGGGATGAGAGTGAAGGTGGGGAGGAAGGGTTCTTCTAGCTAGAGCTTTGCCAACACAAAGGATGTTGATTTGTGGTTGTTGGAGACCAATCACTTGGCGATGGTATTGGTTTATTATTGTCACTTGTACCAAAGTACAGTGAAAAACTTGTCTTGCATACCATTCGTACAGATCAATTCATTACACAGTGCATTGAGGTAGTACAGAACATATTGAGGTAGTACAGGGTAAAAACAATAACAGCATACAAAGTGTCGCAGCTAAAGGGAAATGCATTGCAGGTAGACAATAAGGTGCAAGGTCAAACAAGGTAGATTGTGAGGTCAAGAGTCCATCTCATTGTATAAGAGAACCATTCAATAGTCTTATCACCGTGGGATAGAAGCTGTTCTTGAGCCCGGTGGTATGTGCCCTCAGGCTCCTGTATCTTCTGCCTGATGGGAGAGGAGAGAAGAGAGAATGACCCGGGTGGGTGGGTGCTGGCTGCTTCACCAAGGCAGTAAGAGGTATAGACAGAGCTTATGGAGGGGAGGCTGGTTTCCGTGATGTGCTCAGCTGTGTCCACAACTCTTTGCAGTTTCTTGCAGTCCTGGGCAAAGCGGTTGCCATACCAAGCTCTGCATCCAGATAGGATGCTTTCTGTGGTGCATCGATAAAAATTGATGTGTGTCAAAGGGGACATGCCAAATTTCTTTAACCTCTTGAGGAAGTAGAGGCACTGGTGAGCTTTCTTGGCTGTGGCATCTACATGGTTGGACCAAGACAGGCTATTGGTGATGTTCACTCCTAGGAACTTGAAGCTCTCAACCTTCTCGACCTCAGCACCATTGATGTAGACAGGTGCATGTACACCGCCCCCTTTCCAGAAGTCAATGACCAGCTCTTTTGTTTTGCTGACATTGAGGGAAAGGTTGTTGTCATGACACCATGTCACTAAGCTCTCTATCTCCTTCCTGTACTCCTACTCATCATTATTTGAGTATGGCCCACTACGGTTGTATCATCTGCAAACTTGTAGATGGAGTTAGAACAGAATCTGGTCATGGCAGTGCCATCCTTAGCTGCTTCATCAATGACCTTCCTTTGAACGTA
The DNA here is from genome assembly GCF_009764475.1 of Pristis pectinata. Taxonomy (NCBI): domain Eukaryota; kingdom Metazoa; phylum Chordata; class Chondrichthyes; order Rhinopristiformes; family Pristidae; genus Pristis; species Pristis pectinata. The sequence continues at coordinate 90,421,880 of NC_067409.1, forward strand.
AGTCAGAAGTGGGGATGTTTGCTGAAGATTTTGTAATGTTCAAAACTCCTTTGAAGTTGAATCTCATGACTGCAATATTTGGCTTCATGCATTTAAACAACCAGTCGTATTTAGTTACCTGTCCTTGAGATTCAGCAGCATTACCATTGTGGACTATCAACCATTAACATCTCTTAGAGCTAACGTTAACTAGAAACTTAAGTGGACCAGCCACAAAATATTGATCAGGTCAGAGTCTGGCTACTCTGCATGAGCAGTTACCATCTGACTTTCCAGAGCCTTTCCACCCCTGGTAAGGTGCAAGCTGAGAGCATAATTTAATGCTCTCCAATTGGATGAGTTGTAGCTCTGGTAACATTGAAGAAGTGCGACACTATCCACGCCACTGAAGTCACTTGATTGGCATCCCAACTATCTCCTTCATGGATTACCCATGGCTGCATTCTGTGCCATCTACGAGGCAGATGCAGCAATCTACCAAGGCTTGGACAGGCCCTGCATACCTATATCTGGGACCTGTAAGTTCCTCCTCAAGCCACACGCCAAGCTGACTTGGAACTGTATCGCAGTCTATTGCCTTTGTGTCAAAGGCATGAAGCACCATATTTAACAACACTGTCAATGTAGCATCTTTGTTCAGAGAGGAAGAGGAAGCTTACTTAGGATCTGATATTTTTGTAGGATTGTAGCATTTTGTGGGCTTCTGTATTTTACAATATAAGGTACATCCAAAGTAATCAGTTGATTTGATTTTCTTGTACTACTTCAGGTATCATTAAGACATGGCATACTGCAACTGGTGAATTCCCTTTTCACATCTGTTCTAAAATACAACTAAACAGAACAGTACATGATATAAAGTGGTCATTGAACAGTGAGTCAAATGAAGGGAAATTGGAAAAGATGACCAAAACCTCGTCATATGAGTTTTAAGGAATAGCTTGGAACAGAGAGAGGTTGAGAGAGTTTATGGACAGTATTTCACTGTTTAGTTTTGGAGTGGCTGTGCTATGAAAATTGTGAATACATAAGAGACCAGTATTGGAAGAGCTCTGAAATCTCACAAGGTTGTCAGGCAACGAGATATTGTGGAAGATCAGAGCTTAATCAGAGTTGGGGAGAGCAAGGAATCATGTTTTGGCCAGGATATGTGGCGACTGAGATCCTGACCATGCATAACATAGTACAGAAGAGCAGCTTAGAAATTCAAAGGTCTGGTGTCAGAAATTTTTGATCCATTTAAATCCACAAATGAAAACAGTAAACAGAAAGCCTGGGAATTCCCAATATCCCAACGTACATGTGTGTACGTTGATCTCTGATGGTCTCCTTATACTATGAGATGGACCATGACCTCACGATCTACCTTGTTGTGACCTTGCACCTTATTGCACTGCACTTTCTCTGCAGCTGTGACACTTTGCTCTGTACTGTTATTGTTTTTTACCTGTACTACATCAATGCACTCTGTACTAACTCAATGTAACTGCACTGTATAATGAATTGACCTGTACAGTATGCAAGACAAGTTTTTCACTGTACCTCAGTACAAGTGACAATAATAAACCAATACCAATCACTTTCCCAGGAATAATGTATCGTCCCTTTCATCTCAGCCCAAGGTTTTCATTCAAAGGTTTAAGCTGTGCCTAATGGACAACAGTAGATATTTGTTTGCTTATCAAGTTTTTTTTAAGTTAAACAGTTAAGTTGCTTAAGATGTGCCTTAATAACCTTACTGAGCTTATGTTAAAATAAATGGTAGCAGTGTGTGCATGCAGGTTTGTTTGTATGTGTGTTTCCTACCATAATCCATTGCAGTACTATAGATGTGAAGTACCAATGTCATTGAGCAATACTGAATAATGTGTTGTATGGCATCCAAGACTCGTAATTTCAGTGTCTCTGTATCCAGTCCATCAATGCTCATCATTTTTTATGTTCATTCAAGGGATGTGGGATTCACAGGCTGAGCCAGCATTTGATTGCCATCCTTAGTTGCCCTTGAAAAGGTGTTGGTGAGCTGCCTTCTTCAATAGGTGTGGTCCTTGAGGTGTCAGTATAACTGCTATGCTGTTAGGGAGTGAGTTCCAGGATTTTGACCCAGCAAGGTTGAAGGAACAGCAATGTATTTCCAAGTCAGGATGGTGTGTGGCTTGGAGGGCAACTTCCAGGTGATAGTGTCCCCATGCTTTTGCTGCCCTTGTCCTTCCAGCTGGTAGAAATCATAGATTTGGAAGTTGCTGTCAAAGATGTCTTGGTGAGACTCAGCATGTGTGATAGTTAGACTGCTTGAAACTTAGCAGTATTGAAATGTCTGGCCAGCATCATATTGACCTTCATGCAGATGTTCCATACACTTACAGAAAATATTGTTTAAAACTCATTCTAATGCCACCTCAACTCCTGTTTCATATCTAGCTGAACTTTCTAAACAGTATACTTTACCTCTGCCAGGCTGGCGATGTGTTACATCCAAAATGGACCATACAGAAAGGAAACCTGGCCAAATTTGACTACACAACATAGCTAGATTTGATGAGTTATTTATTGCTCAAACAAATTAATTTGTCAAGAGTTGGCTGGATTTACTTAATACAACTGTACCTTGAGTTTGCAACTGTTGGAAAAATTTATTCCTTTTGAAGTTAGCTGCTCATTTTTTTGTTTCAAACCCCACACAAAGAATGGCATATTTTTAAGTTCCCTAGGAGCACAGGGCACTCTTGTCTGGACAAGTTGGGCCAAGAGTTGAATGAAAGATAAACGAAAGCTGCGATTAAGATAAAATGTCTGTTTCTTTTGTTGGATATAATTGAAATTGATAACAGATTATCAAAATGATTTGCGTGATGCAAACACGTTCCATGTTATGTTGCTAACAAATATTTCTGAAGAGTAGCTTGAGAACTTATGAAGAAAGGAGCAACATAATATTCAACTAAATTATTCAGGGCACATTTGAGCAATATTAACATGCATCTTTTATGTAGCACCATTCCAGTTGCCAAACATGCTTCATGGGTGCAGGGAAAGCAGACACCGAGTTTGGAGGTTTTGGGGTGAAGGCTGGACAAAGTCTGAGTTGTATGGAGGATCTTTGAGGAGGATCCTGTGGATGAAATCCATTGTGTGAAGCCTGGTCAGCTGAGGGCACAGCTGCAAGGTCCATGGTGTGAGTGGTGGCTACAGAGGAAGAAAGAAGCAAGGCCATCTAAGAATGTACGTGGAGGAGGGCTGTGAATACAGTAGAAACTTGAAGATTCATTGAGGGGAAAAGTAATAGTAGAAGTCTCCCTGTTCATGGTAGTTTCACTGGAATACAGGCAAGGATTTGTAGTTTGCTGCAGTGCATTGCTGGAGTGCAGCTTTACACTCTTTCCCCACCCCCACCCACCCCACCCCACCTCTCCCTGGAACTTGGTGTGAGGCAGTTTACCGGCAACAGAATTCTGGATACTGGAACATTTGCACAGAATACATTGAGGGAGGTCATTTGGACAGGGATGTGGTGTAATAGTAAACTCTTAACTGACAAAGGCAAGGATAAATTTGTCAGCCACAAATGAAATGATTGGGAATATGGGGAGAGTAAAATGGGATTGGAATAGGGTCAGTGTAAATGGGTGCTTGATGGTTGATGTAGGCTTGATGGGCCAATGCTTCCATGAAGCATAATCCTATGACTCTAATTGCAATTCATATACTAATCAAGATAAATTATTTGTATGTGATGTTGGTTTCCTTCATTTTGCATTGAACTTAGTATGCTGCTGACAATGAAGTGGGTAGCATGGTGACACATCAGTTATTGCTGCTTCCTCACAACTCCCAGGACCCAGAATCAAGTTTATTATCACTGACATATGCCATGAAATTTGTTGTTTTGCAGTAGCAGTACAGTGCAAGACAAAAAGACATAAAATTATGATAAATTACAAAAATAAATACAGAGTGCAAAAGGGGAATAATGAGGTAATGTTCATGGATTGTTCAGAAATCTGATGGCAGAGGGGAAGAAGCTGTTCCTGAAACGATGAGTGTGGGTCTTCAGGCTCCTGTACCTTCTCTCTGATGGATCAGACTCTGTCCTGACCATTCTGTCAGGTGCTTTATTTTCCTCCCACATCCCAAAGAAATTCTGCTGGGTTAATTGACTACTGTAAATTGCCCTTTGGTGTAAAATAAATGGCAAAAGAATCAAAGGGGAGTGGAAAGGCATATGAGAGAGAATACGTTACAGGTTTCAGAAGAAAGAGAATGGGATTAATGGGATTACTCTGCTCAGAGCTAGTATGGTCCTGATAGGATTAATGCCCCCCCCTTCTCTATCATAATAAGTAAAAATTAAACAGTTGAAGCTAGATTCCAGTTGTCTCAGCTCCATGTGGCAGATGGGCTGAGATAACAGATTTTATCGCCCTCTGGAAACTTGTTAAGCAACTGCAGGAGACCATCTCTGGTTCTTACACTCCACTGCATTTAATCCTAAGGATTATAGAACCAAGTATCTGGCAAACCAAGTAATTATTGGGAACTTTGGAATTCAGGGAAGTTTACTCTTTTCTCCTTCATTCCATCAGACGTGTGGGTGCTAGGATCGGTCTATCCATTGGATCAGCAAATTCCAACATTTCTTTATGGAATAAAACCTGGAAATGATTGGCAATGTTAATGGGCAAATGCTCAGAGCCTCCATTGCCAATAATGCAATGCGAGACCATTTTGTTTTTCTCATCAGGGATTAATCAATGATTTCTAGGCTCAGTTTGAAAAAGATCTTATGGGAGTTTGATTAATCCAAACAAGCCTGGCAGATGTTTAAAAGCTTAAAATCAGATTAAAGAGCTGCTTTTTTTAAACGCTCACAGGGACCAAAACAGTCAAAGGTCAAAATAGGCAATAAACCACCTGCCCCTGTACAACTCAAGGGTCTGCAGGTCTGGAGGGGGTTGATGCCAGTATCTGTTTTAACTATCTAGCCATGGTATTTCCAGGAGGAATTTTAAATTACCCCCGAGTGAAAATTGACATCGACATCTGCCAGTTTTATTTACCCACTGTGTTTTTCCCTTTTATTATTCAAAATATCAAACAACCACCACAGGGACACTTAAACATCAAATTGGTGTAATTATTTTTTTAATATATATAACTGTCTCTGTGAATGTTTCAAATTTCTCTTAAATTTCAGACGAATTTTGCAGAATTTTATTGCAATAATATATATAAAAATGATTTAGTGGAGTAATTTAAGGATGATGATGTAAAATCATCTTTATGACTTTTCTAATGGAAACAGTAGTTTTCTTTAGTCTCTTAATAATCTCGTGGGAGTTCCTGAATAACTTTGGCATAATTTCAAAAGGGGATTGGCCATATCTTTCAATGCAATTTTGTGTGACATTGGATTGAATTCCACCTGATGCTGAAACCTATTTACTTTCAAGGGAGGTCCATGAGTAGAATCTCAGGTTAAGAATAAGGCCAGTTGAACATAATGGGAGCTGGTGAAGCTGGTCACATGGCAATCAAATGCTATCCTGATGCTCAACAAGCCATGCCTGCAGCAGACTTCTGGAAACATTGGATGACTCTCTTTCAGTGGAATTAAATTGAATATCTTCAAGCATGTTTTTGTTTCCCCTGATTTTTATAAATATATTGCATTGATTACTGCAACAACAATAGCAGCTTGCATTTATGACACACCTTTAATCTCCTAAAATATCCTGAGACACTACAGGAGTGATAACAAACATTTTTATACCCTGAGTTATATGAGGTAATGGAGATAACAGGACATGATCATAAGCCTAGAAGCAGATTTTTAAAGAGCATCTGCGACAAAAGAGAGAGGGGCATAGGGTGCATGGAGGGAATTTCTAAGCTTTATATTGTTAGCTGAAGGCGTCGTTGCAAATGTTAGAACAATTTTTTTTCCTGGCATTGGATGCCTCAGGATAACTTAAAGACTAGGACCTTAATTTTGAAATTAAGGTGTTGACAAAGTGAGGGCCAGCATAGATCATTGAGTATTAGGGTGATGCTTGAATGGGATGATTCAAATTAGGATATGGGCAGCAGGATTTTGGAAGTGTCGAATTTTTTGTAGATTGGAAGATGAGAGGCTGACCAGGAAAGTATAAGGATAGTCGAGTTTAGGTAAAACTGCAGATGAGTGGAGTTTGGGTCAGGCGATGGAATTAGCTGTTGTAGATTTTGGTGGCGGAGTGGTTCAGATGGGATGGTGAGGTTGTGAACAGTTTGGATCAACCTCAGCCAGCAGTGGTTGGACAATGAATTTTGTGATAGGAACTGGAGATAATTGCTTGCATCCTCAAAATTGAGCTAGAGGCCCTTTCTGTTCACTTAGTGTCTGCAGTTGGTCAAGCCACGTGAGAATCAGTCACAGTGAAGGGTTTGAGAGAGAGAGTGAGCAATTCAATCAGATTCATCAATGTCTTGTTATACAAAATTAATGATGGGCAATAACTGGTGCCCTTGCCAGCAAAGACCAGGTCTTGAGAATTGATGTTTGTTTAAAAAAAATTGTACTAGTTTGGCTCAATTGTTTTGCAGTTTACCTCTTTTTTTTCCCAAGTCAAGGGCAGAACCAAAATGTGTCCCTATTCCAGACAGTGAACAGCTGGTGCTGGTAGTGCAATTTTCTTTTGGACTCCCTGGAACCTTTGAAGCTACTTGCAATTATTTTAATAGTTTAGGTAAGGCCAATGCTACATAAACATTTTAAATGTAACCACTGGGAGCAATTAAAATATGAGTGAATGCATGGAGATCTCCAGAACAGCCAGATTAATGTTTCAGCATGCTGGGGTTCTGATTGGGGACAACATTTGCTCCACCTACAACAGTTTTTTTTTTAAATGCATCCAAATATTAATGAAAGCTTCTAAAATCAGTACATCTCACTTATTTGTCATGTGGTTTATGATGTAGTGGTTGAATGAACAGTTTATAATCCTTGCAAAGATTTGTTTCCGATTGAAAGTTTGTTCTAAAACAAGTTGAAGAAAGCTGTGTGGTTGGGTATGTTTGTCCGTGAACATTACTGATGGGTAATTTTCCAGTGCCATTCTCCCTTAATAATTAATCAATTATTTGAATCTGAAAACTTGCATTTGAACTACAAATGGTGGTAAGTGTGAGTGAGGATTGTTTCAGATTAGGAGCAACATTTCATTATGTAAATTAAATGAACTGTAATATTTTAGGGCCAATGACTGAAATAGTGTTCAATGATGCCAAGCCATTAAACATTTAACACAAAGCTGTGCAAATATCATCAGGAAGATGATGCTTGGCTGGACCTCGCAGTTGTATCATCAGTCCGATGCAGTAGTACAATGTTGCAATGTTTTACTTCAATCAATCCCTTTCTAAGGGTTAGGTGTACTTGACCTCTGAAGGATTCCTGTCACCAAAAGCAAACATATGGAATCTGGATTGAAAGGCAAATTGCAAGAGTTATTTAGTCTATAGATTTGTGTGCCCCTCCTTGTGGCTGGAGTAAGGTTCAGTGTGTGGTCAATGAAGGATCCCACTGAAAGAAAAGAAACTTCTCCAATGGGTGGGGTTTCCTGACGTTTCAGAAAAAATAATGACCATTGATTTCTGAACAGCTAACTTTGAAACATGGTTAATTAAAATTTTATTTATGGTGATTAGCAAGTATACTTAATAAACAGCAAACAAGTTTGGAAGTCTTACAACCTGCTTCTAACTTGTGCTCATTTTGTGATTGAGAAGGAAAAATGCCTTGATCTGAGAGGGGAAGGAAATATGCATTGAGTTTGTCTCAGCTGACTCGGTGTACGTGGCTCAAGGTACATTAGTTGCCCACCTACATGGTTTATCTAACATGAGCAATACAAGGGTCTTGTTAGTGAAGAAAAAAAGTCAAGAAATTAAGATTTTCAAATCAGTTTCAAAAATATATGATTGGTGCAATTTGTCATTATGCAGCTTACTGTGCCGAATGCCCACGCGTGATTTAGGGGATCATTTACTTATAATCATGAGCCTGTATACAGTTCGTAAGTGGGCCAATACATTTCTAGAATATGAATGTTCCGTTAATTTTAAAATCAAATCTTATAAAGATGTATTTTGCAGCAGTTTTATTGCTTGCTGATTATTCATGAATATTATAGCACAGATGATCAAATGGAGTTTAAGCTGAATAATTAAATGGAGAGCTGAGAGCTACCTTATTTGTCAGAAATAATGTAAATGAAGGCTGATTAAAATGTACCAGTTGAATCTGAGAATGGGACTGAATGCTAAAAACCTGATTTGTTTACATTCTGGGTCCATTTGAGTTGGTTGCTTGTTGAAATTCCAGGTGTTTATAATCCTCTGGCATTCCTTTGGCATAAAATTGCCACTCTAATCACTTTTAGGGCATTTTAAAATTGTGCAGTGAGGTTGGAGTTAAGAACAGAATTTTGTTTCAAATCAATTGTGTAGCCTGTGTGATTATGGATAGTTAGTGTGGTATATTTTATTCCCCTCTTCCCCCCCCCACCCCCCAAATGGGACACAATGGAAGGTGTACCTGACATGTAAGTGTGAGGTGTATGACATTTCAAACTGGTATTCCATCCTATAGTTCTGAAAAGGCCAGAAAGATATCTCCGAGAATACAAAATGCAGCACATCAGATCAAAAGTAGGAATGGAAGAGTTTCCCAAATATGAGAGGAACAATACAGAACATGGATGTTCATTTCTAGGATTAGAATGCCATTGTTACCTGGCAGTAGCGCACAATTGCCTTAGATGCTACTGTAGTAGGAAGCACTGTTGGAACTGAAATGAATTGGGGAAGCTTATCGATCAACACTAGTTACTCTCTCCTTCTCTTCCCCCCCCCCAACTCTCTCTCTCCCACCCCACTCTCTCTCTCCCCCCACTCTCTCTCTCTCTCTCTTCCCCCCCCCTCTCTCTCCCCCCCCCCACTCTCTCCCTCTCTCTCTTCCTCCCCCCCCACTCTCTCTCTCGCCCCCCACCCTCCCCGGCCTCTCTCTCTCACCCTCTCTCTCTCATATGACATGCACACAGAGTGACAGAGAAAGAAAGTAATGAGTTCTTTTTGTCTAAAAAATATATTTTATTATAAATTATAGTTTACAAATAGAGTGAGTTTAAATCAAGAAGGAGAGACTTTGACCAGAAGGAGTGACTAAAACTTGTGTCTATATAGAGAGAATTCTCTTTGATTCTGTTACAGCAAGTAGTTTCATTATTTCACAGAAGGAGAAAATACAATTATTTCTGTTTGTGTGTACACACAAAATAGTAAGTGTTTCCCTACCATTTTAATCTCAGTGTTGTGCTCTAATCCCATTAGGACGACAAGGATTTGGTTCACGAGTTTGTCGTTGCTGAGGGTCTGACATGTTTGATAAAAGTAGGAGCAGAAGCAGACCAGAACTACCAGAATTATATCCTGAGAGGTAAGCAATGCAATGTATTCCCCACTGTCCTGGTGCTTTTTATTTCTATTGGCATCTTGTGCCAGGGCTTAAGCAGACCCCACTGAGCGGTGGCTTAAACTGGTAGTCTGGCCCAGTAGTTTTGGCAAGAGGCCTTTGCTATTGGACTTCATACACCATGAAAAAGCTATACTTGTAGGCTTAGCTATTTTAGCATCTTCTACCTTCGTAGAGGCCTTGCAGGAAGAGTGTTTAAGCACCTGCTGATATCATTCTTCACTGAAATATTTTTAACCATATCTGCATTTTGTTCATAAGGAAAAATGGTCAAATCTGGTGCATAGATTCCAAAACATGATTTCAATACCAATTTTTGAAGCTGTTGAGGTGATTTCATCATTAGCACTGTGCTATTGTTATCCAATGAATGGCACATTTAGAAAATGTGAAGCAATGCCCAACATTAAGTTGCCTTCCACCTGTCTTGTTATGAATTTCCAGCGGCTGTTTGCCATTTCCATTGAAGTTCCAGCAATACCGAGAACAATCAGTTGGTTCAGCTATGAGATTTATAAAACAGATTCTTAATAGTCTCAGACACTGCAGATGGGGTCAGCTTGAAGTTCTCATACATAGGTCTTGTTTGTTGTTTTTGTATCATTCCACTCCTTGCTTTCTGTCTACCACACTATCTCACATGCACACACAATAACAGAGCAAGAAAGTAATGAGTTCTTATAGTCATTGTTTAAAAATTGATTGAGTTTAAACACAAAAAGGATATCTTTCCAAATAAAAACAAGTTCTTTAATTTAAATGAAAATGTTGGAAGCACCCAGCAGGTCAGGCAGCATCTCTGGAAAGTGGAACATAGTTAATGTTACAGGTCAAAGATCCTGGGACAGAACATATTAATTTTAATTTGCACTAAAAAAAATATAATTGGACTTACAATTACCATTTTTTTTTTAGCATTCTAGTACTCAGGAGGGCATTGAGTTTGTCCAGAGAGTATCTATGGGGGACAATGTTTCAGGTTCTGATGTCCTTGCAAACTGTGGGAGCTTGGACCACTTCTGAGCATCAGCTGAAATGCAGCTGTGTGGCTGGTTAAGATTTATCTGCTCAAGATTTGTTCATTTTTTTGGAATAGTTTAGGAAGTACTTTTATAAAAAGTGCTTTGTTATCTTGCATAGGTTTGAGCAAATCTGCAAAATAACTTCTGTCCTCTGAGTGAGTAGAAGCTTCCTCCAACTGAACATGTGAAGACTGAAGCTAATGTCTTTGCTCCCCATTGTGAACGCTGCTCCTTCACTTAAAGTCTATCATTCTCTCTGGTAGCTTTTTGAAATTAAGCCAGGTTGTTTACAACCCTCGTTTCATGTTGGACCCTGATATGAGGTTGGGACCACAAACTTACGGCACCAAGACTATCTTCACCTATGCAGCATTGTCTGACACTCCTCCTGCTTCAGCATGTCTGATAAAATGACCATCACTACGCCTTTGTTATCTTTAGAGTTGACCATTCCACCACTCTCCTGGCTGACATTCCTAGTTCTATTTCTGTTTAAACCTGAAGTCATCCAAATGTTGTCAGTCTCAGTCTGATGCTTGCTGGTTCCCTGTGAAGCAATGCCTCAATTTTAAAATTTTCATCTTTCCAATAATCTCCCATTAATGGAGCAAGTTGTTGGCTGCCAGTTGATTCTCTTCTCCAACTGAATGCTTATGATCTGGAGACTTATTGTTTGGAAGTATTCGGTGCACTTTTATCCAACTGTTGAATGGCCTCAGAACATCCTTATAACCACGTCATTGTTGCATACCTACTGCATATTACTTTCTAACCTAATCCACCTGTTAAAATTAAAGGAGCACCATTGTTAATGAAAGAATCTTTAATATCACAATTCTCCCCTGGAATTCCAATCAATAAAAACAAGTTTATTTTAAAGATATAATTTAGTCACACCATTATTGGAGTTGCCATTTTATCTCAAATAATATGCATTTACACCACAGCATTCACCATTAAGCTACCTAGACATTACATTAATTTGTATTCATAGATAGTTTTTAATCATAGCAAAATGTCCTAAGACACTTCAAAGAAGTGTTATCAAATTAGAGACACAGTGGAGATGAGAGTAACTTTACAACCAGGACTGCCTTGGAAATCAGGTGCAGCTTTATCAGAACCTATTTTATTCTCATCACTTAATATTAAAGGTTTTCAATTTTAAATAAAAACACATGCACCTTTAATTTTATTAAATGTTTGGTTTTATGGCAACAACAACAGAAATGTCTGGAATGTCAGAAATCTCAAGGATGTTGTGTTTGTCAGAGAACATAGAACAGTATAGCACCGGACAGGCCATTCAGCCCAAGATGTTGTGCTGATCTTGATGCTGATTTATACTGGATGTCCTCCTCCGGTTTATCATCCATATCCATCCATCCCTTTCATATTCATGTGTCTATCTAAAAGCCTCTTAAACTCCACCAAACTGCTTGATTCCACTACTACCCCTGGTAACCCATTCCAGGCACCTACCACTCTCTGTGTTTAAAAAAAACTTGCCCTTCATGTCATCTTTAAACTTCCCCTCTCTAACCTTAAAAGCATGTCCTCTAGTGTTCAACATTTCTGCCCTGGGGAACAGATTCTGTCTATCTACTGTATCACTGCCTCTTCTAATTTTAAAAACCTCTATCAAATCTTCCCTCAGCCTCCGACGCTCTAGGGAGAACAACCCAAGTTTGTCCAACCTTATAGCTCATAACCCCTAATCCAGGCAGTATGCTGGTAAACCTCTTCTGCACCTATTCCACAATCTACACATCCTTCCTATAATGGGGCAACCAGAACTGTACATAATACTCCAAATGTGGTCTGACTAAAATTTCACATAGCTGCAGCATGACTTCCTTACTCTCATACTCAACACCCCTACCAATGAAGGCAAGCATGCCATAAGCCTTCTTTACCACCTCGTCCACTTCCGTAGCCACTTACAATGAACTATGGACCTGGACCCCAAGATCCCTCTGTACCTCAATGCTATTAAGGGGTCTACCATTAACTGTATACTTTCTCCTTTGATTTGACCTCCCAAAGTGCAAGACTTCACACTTGCCCAGATTAAACTCCATCTGCCACTTCTTTGCCCATATCTCTAACTGTTCTATATACTGCTGCATTCTTTGATAGCCCTTTACAGCTCCACCAATCTTGGTGTCATCTGCAAACTTGCTAATCCACCCATATACATTTTCATCCAAGCACTGATCCTTGCGGAACACCACTGGTCACGGACCTCCAGCATGTTAACAGCCTTCCACCCTTAATCTCTGTCTTCTTTGGGCAAGCCAGTTCTGAATCCAAACTTGCAATTCACCCTGGATCCCATGCATCGTTGTCATCTGAATCAACCTACCATGAGGGACCTTATCAAATGCCTTACTAAACTCCATGTAGATAATGTCCACTGCCTTACCCTTATCAAGCACCTTTGACACTCCACAAAAAAAACTCAATCAAGTTTGAAAGGCATGACCTGCCCCACACAAAGCTATGCTGACTGTCCCTAAGCAGGCTATGCCTTTCCAAATGTACATAAATCCTATCCCTCAGTATCCTTTCCAATAGCTCCCCTACCATTGATGTGAGACTCACTGGCCTATAATTACCTGGATTAACCCTATTTCCCTTCTTGAACAAAGGCACAGCATTTGCTGCAGTCTAGTCCAATGGCACCTCACCTGTTACTAGTAAGGACACACAGATCATTGTCAAAGCTCAAGCAATCTCCTCACTTGCTCCTTTCAATATTCTGAGATATATACCATCAAGCCCAAGGGACATCCACTTTAATGCTTTTCAGAAGACCCAGCACTACCTTCTCCTTGATCTCAAAATGTCCCAGCATATTAGCCCCACTCTGTTTACACTATCCTCCAATTTCTTCTCCTCAGTAAATACCAACGCAAAGTACTCATTTAGTACCTCAGCCATTTGCTTTGACTCCAAGCACAAATTATATCCTTTATCCATGAGTAGACCTACCCTCTCCTTAGTTATCCTCTTTTTCTTTATACAAGTATAAAATGCCTTGGGATTATCCTTGACCCTGCTTGCTAAGGACATTTCATGGCCTCTTTTGGCCTTCCTAATCACCTGCTTGTGCACTTTCCTGCTATCTTTATATTCCACAAGGGCCTAGTCTGCTTTTAGCTTCCTAAACCTTATATTTGTTTCCTTTTTCTTCCTGACTAAGTTTAGGACCTCTCGGGGCATACAAGGTTCCCTTACCTAACCATCCTTGTCCTTACTCCTTACCGGAACATGCTGATCCTGAACTCTGATCAGCTGGTCTTTAAACTGCTCCCACATGTCAGATGTGGACTTGTCCAACAGCAGCTGCTCCCAATCATCGCCCTTAGCTCCTGTCGTAATTTTCCCTCCCCCAATTTAGTACCTTCCCACAAGATCCAATTTTATCCTTCCTCATAACTATCTTGAAACATAATGAGTTGTGGTCACTATTCCCAAAATGTTCACCCACTATCAGGTCTGTCACCTGGCTTGGCTTATTTCCCAAAACTAGGTCCAGTATGTTCTCTCCTCTAGCTGGACTCTCCACATACTGCTTCAAGAACCCCTCTTGGATGCACTGAAGAAATCCCGCCCCATCTAAGCTGCTTGTATTAAGGAATCAATACTGGGGAAGTTCAAGTTCCCCACTGTGACAACCCCGTTGTTTCTGCACCTTTCCATAATCTGTCTACATATCTCTTCCTCCACCTCTCAGTGGCTATTGGGGGGCCGATAGTATAACCAGCGTAATTGCACCTATCCTATTTCTGACCTCCACCCAAACTGCCTCTGCAGATGGGTCCTCCAGTGTGTCCTCTGAGTATGGCTGGGGCATTCTCTCTTCACAGTAGTGCAACCCCTCCACCTCTTTTACCCCCTCTCTATCACGTCTAAAACAACGAACCCCAGGAGTAGTGAGCAGCCAATCCTGTACTTCACGCATCCGGGTCTCTGTTATGGCAACAACATCATAATTCCATGTACTGATCCAGGCTCTAAGTTCATCCTCCTTCCCACAATACTCCCAACATTGAAATAAACTCATTTTAACCCACCAGTCCCACCATGTTAATTAGCTGCCGCTTGCTGTCCATCCTTTCAATCTTACTTGTCCTACCATCTTTCTTGCCCTCAACCCTACTGCTTGTTGCCCTGCTGCTGTGGTCCCCACCCCCCTGCCATTCTAGTTTAAACCCTCCTGAGTAGCACTTGCAAACCTCCCGGCGAGGGTATTGGTTCCCCTCCGGTTCAGATGCAAATTGTCCTGTTTGTATAGGTCCCACCTGCCCTGGATAGTAGTGCCTTGGATCAGACATCTCTATCGAGCATCTGATTATACGATGGCATGTCGAACACTAAAGGTGCTGGTCCTTTGGAGAAGTGTGCCAGCCTGCTGCCAGGTGCATTCTAGATCACAGTTTTTGTATTTCTGATTACAGTTATGTAGGCCAGCATCTGGTATGATGGGGAAGAAAAAAAATCTAATCCTTTCATCTCTAAATGTCAAAAGAATTTGTGCAAAGTCGCAGGTGAAATAGCAAGCAGTAATCAGTCTCCATGGCAACTTGATCCCATTTCATGCTGTGTATCTTGTAAACTGGGTCAGGTAGTGAGTGCATAGGGAGGACTTCCTTCATTAAGAAGTAAGCTGTCCATTATTTTTAACTTGTGGTTAAAGATGTTGTTTATAATATTTTCAGTAAAATTTCTGAAGAGAATTAGAATTGGCATAAAGGGAGACTCAAATTTATAGTTCATCAGATTAGCAGAAGGAAGAAAGGGTGATTGTGTTAGAGTAAAGCTTTGGAAAAAGATGTTAATGGAATGGTTTACCAAAATGGGGTTATTCAGGGCTTATTGTTTTTTTGAAACTAATTATATTACACCCAGGAAAATAAGGTAACAGCCAGTATTATTGTATATAATGGCTTGAATCGTAATTAAGCAGAGTTTGCTGGTGAGCATTTGATTAATGCAAAATCTGTGATCGAAGTTTATCGATGAAATGAGTTCCTTAATCCTGGAGCAGTCTTGCGAGGTTGACTGGAGGCAATAATATCTCTTATGCCCTAGCTCATTGATGGTGCCTCTTCTTACTAGAGGTAGCGAATACAATAGGCTTCACCATCCCTCTTACATCCACTTCACCACCTTTCTTTCTACAAATCACATCCCCATTGACTACAAATCACAGAAAAAAATTCCTGATACACCATGCCCCTCATTTTAGTATTCAAGTGTTAAGATTTTCCACTTTTCAAAGTACTTCATAAAATGTTATAAGCAATGACAAAATGTGGGCTACCCAGTTTCAGTTTAATATGTATAATCTTTTGTAACTTTGTCCATGTTAAAAATATTTCCCTCTAAGGATAAGTTATGGGTGAATTTAGAATATGTTCGTCAGTCAGCTTGCAGGACTGAGAATACACTTTAAAATAGAACTGCCAGGTCAGTGAAACTCAAACAGGCAAACAGTGCAGCAAGAAATATCAACAAATGGTCAGGCAGACAGAACTAGTGAGCTATCTCTGGCCCACAGGTCATAATTTGAACAGCTAGATTAATGTAACTGCAGTTATTTATAGTTCCTTCACTAATCGAGCAGCTTTTATTTATTGATTACCACTCTGCCTCCATCTCAAAGCAATATATCACTCTTTTAGGTCCAAACTTGTCCAAAATCAGCCAGTTATAGCTGTGTACTGCCTCCTGTGTGTAACCTCCAATGTCCCAATGATTGCTACAGATGTAGCATGCAGTGAATAGTGACTACATGTTTAAGGCCATGTTATGATGGAATTGCAGTAATGTATTGGTGGTGATGTGCTGTGGTGATAGGCACTTTGCTTGGAGTCAGCACGTGACAGCTGACCAGAGACTCTTCACCTGTCACATCAGAGTTGAGGGCAGCGCTAAAGCTCTGAGCATTAACCCCTTCCCTGA
Organism: Pristis pectinata; assembly: GCF_009764475.1. NCBI lineage: Eukaryota > Metazoa > Chordata > Chondrichthyes > Rhinopristiformes > Pristidae > Pristis > Pristis pectinata. Next base: position 90,438,386 of record NC_067409.1, read on the forward strand.
ATCCTCTCTCCTATTCCCGATGCCCCAGTGTTGCTATTGTGGTGAGGCAACTGTTGAAAATAATGCAAGTGGCAGGTTAGCCATGGAGCATCGAACAGCAGGCACTGACCTGTTGAACACTGGCAGCTGGTTTTGGACCCAGTCCTAAAAAAAAATTCCATCGGTGATGGTACACGGCTGATAAGGCACTGATCCACAGTCAACCTCAAGCAAAACGTGTTCGGTCATGAATCAAAGAGCCGTTTGAATGTAGCAATATTTAATAGTTTTAAGTACATGGAAACTGAAGGGGTGAATAAATAACAGGTTATTTTTTTCTCATCAACAGAATACCTTAGATTTTATATATATACATATATACATACTGTATATACACACATACACAGGTGTATATAGTTTATATCCTATTACAGAATGTTGGGTAAGGGCCAACAATATCTCCAAAGAATTGTAAATCAATACAACACGGAAGCAATCCACCCTATTTTGTCTATATTGACTCTTTGAAAGAGCTAACCTAGAAGTTACTTCACTCTAGCCTGGGATTTTCCAGATCTGGATGATGTTTTGTTCCTCATTGGATAATGTATTTGTCAACCAAGACTTATTAAGCATAGGAAAAGAGGTGTGTAATGCTGTTTACTTTAAAGTACTATGCATTTGAAAGTCTTATTGTGAGACAAAAAATTATGACTTGCGGGTCAAATCAATTATGACTTTCCTTGGTCAAATCAAACCACTCTGATCTGACATGATTTCTGCATCAGATGATGATATTTCTAATGCAGCATTTCTTTTGGAGGATTGCTGGCAAAATTAATCCTTGGTATTCCAGTTGCTGGACACGGCTACATCACCAGGTTTTAATAATATTTGTCTGATCTTGGCCATCACCTAAGTGAGTCCCATTACTTTTTCAAATTTTATTTTCTCTTCCCACCCTTGTACCTCTCCCAATTAAGGCCCCAATTTTATTTTCTTAAACTCCCACTGCTCCCCAAAAAGGACTATGATGTCCAGCACCCCCACGTCACCCATATCTAGGTTGCCATCTAACTGTAGCCCCTTTATACCCACCTCCCAAATCTAGTCCCCATGTACTCTGGATACAAAAACTTCTGTAGATGTTGGAATCTGGAGCAATACACAAAAAGTGCTGGAGGAACTCAGCAGGTCAGGCAGCATCCAGGAAGTGGAAATAAACAGTCGACATTTCAGGCCGAGACCCTTCATCAGGGCTGGAAAGGAAGAGGGCAGAAACTAGAATAAAAGGGTGAGGGGAGGAGCACAAGCTGGTAGGTGATAGTTGAGTTAAGGTGATAGGCGAATCCAGGTGAGAGGGGAAGATAGGTGGGAGGGGGAGAAGATGTAATTAGCTGAGAGGTGATAGGTAGAAGAGGCATGGTGATGGAAGGGAAACCCCGGTCACTGAAAAAGGAGGACATCTCTGATGTCCTAAAATGGAAAGCCTCATCATGGGAACAGATGCGGTAGAGGCGGAGGAACTGGGAGAAGGGGATGGCGTCCTTGCAAGTGACAGAGTGGGAGGATGTCTGCAGTTAATCTGTCTCTGGAGATGGAGACAGAGAGATCCAGAAAGGGGAGAGCGGTATCGGAGATGGACCAAGTGAATCTGAGAGCAGGGTGGAAGTTGGAGGCGAAGTTGATGAAATTGTTGAGCTCAGCACGGGTGCAGGAAGCAGCCCCAATGGAGTCATCAATGTGGCAGAGAAAGAGTTGGGGGGCGTTACCGGTGTAGGTTTGGAACATGGACTGTTCCACGTAGTCAACAAAGAGGCAGGCATAGCTGGGGCCCATGATAGTACCCAGGGCTACACCTTTCATTTGGAGAAAGTGGGAGGAGCCAAAAGAAAAGTTGTTGAGTACCAGTTCTGCCAGACGGAAGAACGTGGTGGTGGTGGTGGAGGGGAACTGGTTGGATCTGTTATCAGGAAAGAAACGGAGAGCCTTAAGGCTGCCCTGATGGGGGATGGAAGTGTACAGAGACTCGACGTCCATGGTGAAAATGAGGTAGTCAGGGCTGGGGAACTAGAAGTTGTTGAAGTGATGGAGAGCATGCAAAGTGTCATGGACATAGGTAGGAAGGGACTGGACCAAGGTGGAGTCAAGATATGAGGACACAAGTTCAGTGGGGAGCAGGCAGAAACAACGGGTCTACCAGGGCAGTTGGGTTTGTGAATCTTGGGTAGGAGGTAGAAATGGGCAGTACAAGGTAGGGGAACTGTGAGGTTGGAGACCTCCCTCTACAGCGAGGTCAGTGATGGTGCAGGAGGCAATGGCCTGATGCTCCTTGATGGGGTCCAGGTACTCTATATTTTTTCCACTTTCTCTGCAGCACATAAAGGGAAGGTGTCCATAGCAATTCAGTAGTTAATTGGCATAAATATTCCATGCAATCCTTTCCCTTCCTCCTGTCCCAACCTTCACTCCCCGCAACCTTCTGCCAAAGGTACTGACTCTAGTCGGGCATCGTGCCACAAGGTGTGAATGGATACATACATCAGTAGATGCCTTGGAGATTACTGAAGTTTGCAGTGGCAAGCCTATGACCAACGTGGTCATGGGCACAAGGAGCAGCAAGTCTTTGTAAGCTACACGGCAGTTTCTATACCTTGCTGCTGACAGCTTAAGGGCTCAGAAACCATGATAATAAGATGCAACCAATTACATCCTTTTCCAGAAAATGTTCCATTTAGTAAAATAATCTGTCAATGTTTAAGTCATTATTAATAAAGGAAAATAAAATCTTAATTCTTGAATACTACCAAATAATCCTTTGGGACCAGTTTACTAGGTGAGGAGCTTCTCAACTCTGTTTGTGGAATTATCTTTTGGTGTCCCAGCACTCTTGTTAGTTTTTATAATACTACTTTAATCTTTGATTAAATGTGGTTAAAATATTTAGCTTTTCTGACGTTTCACTGAGAGAATGCATCATCAGCTTGGAATCGGGCAGGTGAAGAAAGCGAGGTCCAACTTTAATCGCCAGTCTGTGTGAAGGTAACTCCTGTTAGCTGGGTTCCAGTAAGGGTAACCATAGTCCTTGAAGATTTAAAAAATGCTGCAGAGTTTGGAAATCTGAAATAAAAATAGAAAATGCTGGAAACGCTCAGCAGATCAGGCAGTATCTGTGGGAAGGGAAACACTTAATGTTTTGTGTCAAAAACTACTCATTAGAACTCGCAAAGGGAAAAATGTCAGATATCACTGCCTCTGGGTAAGGAAAGGGAAATATCTGCCTGGTCTCCAGGTCCTGATCACCAATCAGTGACTCTGGCTGGTAAATGTAATTACATGGACAGTATGTACAGCCAAGGTCAAGTGAAAAGTAAATCCCCAGTGGTTAAATTCAGTGATATTCACCATCATTTGCCATTTGTGGCCTGGTGCTCAACAAGATTCAATAACTTTTGGGGAAGGGAAGAGGATTACGTGGAAAAAAAGTTTCTTATGCCATTTTTGGCTTCCAACAGGGAGAGAGGGATTACCATAAGAAACAGTTCAACCAGATGCAGTTTTCTTTGAAACAGGCACTTTAATGGGTTTTGGGTCTTTTAAAAGGCAAAAAGAAACAAATGGATCCAGAAGATCTCCAGAATAATTTGGTGGATAGGAAGATATGCAGGCTATTGCAGCCAGCAGGTAAGATTGTGCTTGGAGCAGCGGACACTTCCCCAGAGCTTCAGGCTGTGGTAGACTTTTATTTTGCTGCTGTTTGCATTAATTGAAGGCGATCTACAGTTAATAAGTTTATGGAACTATCACTTTAGATCTAGAAATAACTGGAAAGGTTATGCTTTGGAGCATATCTCATGAGGGCCCAGAAGTATTTGTCTTGTAATATTTCTTTATAAAAGAAGTGAAATCTAGGAAATTAAAACAGCCTCCTGTAACACTGGTTTATTTGCCTTTGGATTCTAAGTGTCGTTCATCTCCAGTAGAGAGTGTCTGCTAGCTGTCGATATTTTCTCAAAGGAGTGAAATCGAGCCATGCCAGACTAGCCATAACAAATAGACTGCTGAGCAAGGCATCACCCCGGGTGTAAGGGTGGCAAGTTGTTAACATTTGGGTTAATGAGATCTAGTTTCTCAAGTCAGCTATTTCTAGTACCTTTTACATAAACACTGACCAATGAAGTTGCTCAGGTCTTGTGCTCTGTGAGAGTGACTGAATGCTAATGTTGCCTGTGAGCCATAGTTTGTCTCATTTTTGTAGTGCTGTAATTCTGGTCAATGTTTATTTTGCTGCAGTGCTGGGTTAATGTATACTTATGAAACATATAAATTATTGAGGGAAATTTTAGTGGGCTTATTTTTTTAACTAGTTGTGATGGGCTAGGGATTTATTCAACAGAACTTGCATTAAGGAAATTGATGCCACAACCTATAATGTTTCCTACTGATCTATAGTTCTCTCATCAAGCTTTATCCTGCAGGACTTGTGCCTGTTTTGGTTTTGAGCTTCCAGATTTGACCCAGACCTGTTTTGATGATCGTTTAGCGCAATTGACTCTAGGCTGCTTTATCTCATTTTCCATTTGAAATGCAAAGAAAGGAAGCTCCCAGAAACAACTCTTTGTTGAGGTGGGGGTTTGGATGGTGAAGTAGGATATAGACCTTCTAACTACATTTTTTAAGTGGACATTCCTCCCACACTACCAAGTACCTTTAATGGTACATTCCTGCTTTCGGCATGTTCTTTCTTGCCCAAAGGCCAAGGGGAAATCTCTGCTCACTCCAGCTCACTTGTAGCATTGGCCATGCATCCTGAGGTCAGTGTGATCACTGCCTTCAATTGTTGTGTTTGTAGCTCATTGTCACTAGTGCGGTGGTCTCATATGTATTAGATCAATTACCAATGAGTTGCTAAGCAGAATGAATGAACTAATTGTAGGACTTGGAGAAATTGGTAAGTGATGTTCTACAGGGACGCTGGTGATACAGGTGTAACATAAGCCAAGGCAAAAGCAGGTTAATATTATTGCTATTCAATAATATCATCACTGATTCTGTGTCCTGTCCGGTCTCCTGGTTGATACCCTTATCCCATAATCTCCTTTATGTAAAAAAAACTCTTATCCATCTGATGTTTGACTCCACATGGTGACTGAAGCATCCCCTGTGGCAGAGATTTTGAAATTAAATTGACCTAAATTCCCAGCTCTTTTAGCTCAAGAAAATGCTCCCATCTCTGGACTTGCCACTAAGAGGAAACAGGTTGTTAGCCTCAACTCTGTTGGAATCATTACTTGGTACAGAAAATTGGGGCATTCAAGGTGTGTTATTGAGATCTGTAGGTTGACAAACAGAATGACTGAGCTAGTTAAGTGGAGGACCATAAAATATAGAAAAACATCAACAAGCTCTCAGGTTGGGGGTAATAAAAGGCCACTGCCATTGAATAAAGTGAAAGCTGAGGTGCTTATTTTGATAGTAGGCAATCAGAGGGGACTTAATCCTTGGAAAGCAAGTAACTGAGTGGAGTTAGGGTGAAACGTGATCCACAAATACTAATCCATAAATCATAGTAGCATAGCAAACCGACAAGGCCAGGAAAGTGCTTTGCTTCATTTCCAAAAGGCAAATGCAGGAGTTAATGTTGACTTTGGTGAGACTGCGTTGGAAGCTATGTGAACTTCTGGTTTCCACATCATTAGAGTATTGAAGCATTGAGGATGTGCAGAAAAGGTTTACCAGAATTGAGAGAATCAAACCATTAGGAAAGGTCCAAAAAAACCAAAGCTCTTTTTTTTCTGGAAAAGAAGGCCAAAAAAGACCAAATTGAAGATTTTTTTTTACATTGTGAAATGTTAAACAGAGTATGGAGAAACACTTGTGGGTGATTCCTGGAAAAGGAATTGGTATGATGGTCAGCTAGATGTCAGATGGAGGTTTGGAGGAATTTCTTTACTCAAGGGTATTGAGAAAATGGAATTTGCTACCACATTGATTGACTGAAGATGATAGCTTTGATGCTTTTAAAGGAAGGTTGATATTTGGATGAACAAGAGGTGAGTATTGGCCAATAGGGGGAAATGAGAGAAGAACCAATTAAAATGGGAGGAGCTTTGTGTACTGGCATTAAGTGTTTGGGACAAATGGCCTGTTTATGTGCAAGTACATCCTACCTAATCTGATCTCTCAAAGCCAGCTCTTTTTTCACTCACCTGCAGCCCACTGAAGATGAATAAATATTAATATAAGCAATGGTCACAATATGTGGTATTTCTTCCTTTTTTTTGAACATAAAGATCTGAAGGTTGGTCCTTTTTATCTTCCACTGCTTCCCCATCAGATATCAGCTCGCACAACACATACTGGGGATAAAACATTCCTGGTCTACATGGCACTGTTGGTCGTATAACTTTCTGATTTGAGGAGGTACTTGAGGTTTGTTGGAGAGGTCCAGATGTGATTTTTGAAAGCTGCGGAATGGAGGGTGAGGAAACCAAGAGAGAGAGAACACATTACTTTGCAGACACTTGTAACTTTGCATGGGCCTGGAAGGTTGAGCAAGAAGGTAAGGCAAGAGAAGCAAAAGAAATAAAATGGTTCAGTGGAAAAATCTTCAGATATAATAGTAGAGTGTTATGAAAGAATAATGGTGAAGATGGGTTGGCTATACTGTAGCTGAAATAATTCTGCAGTCAGCCTGAAAAAGTGGAGCACCTGCATTTCAACTTGTTGAGACGCTTGGGGGTACTGCATCTTTGGCATCAGTCTGATGGCTGCACAATGGAAGTATTACTGCAGCCTGTTTGTGAAATGGAGAGCTAATATTCTCTCACTCAATGTCCAAAGATTTATTTTCATTTGTTGGAGACACAGATAAACATGTTCATGATTCAGCTGAATAAAGAATTCAGAAGTGTCAAAGGACTTCTCATTCACTATCATTGTTCAGTATTTCTGATTAAAATATGAATTATTCCTGAACTACTTGACTTTTTCATCTGTCACATTTTTGTTGTACATCTAAGAGTTTGCTATCACATGCTTTGGTTACATAGTTACTGGTAAATGAGTATTTAGGCATTGAAGTTTCTTGGTTGCTTCGGTGACTGGTTTGACGATTGAAGCAACATTTTTTTGTGGACTCTGCTTTGGATGATCAAGAAGTGGTGCAGTGCACTGGTAGGCCTGTCAGTTGGAGTTGACTTGTCATGAGATAAATCATTACCTCAGGAAAGTAAAATTACAGCTGGTAGAAGGAGGGTTTCTGCCAATGGAGTCTCCAGATGTATATTAAATCTGTTTTGCATCTTTAGGTCCAGCCAAAGATCGATTGTCACCCCATTTAAATGGGGTTGTATTACTGTTTCTACCAAATGGAATAAATGCTCCCTGTTTCAATTCCGCAAAATTTTATTTTACCTGGAGATGATCAAAAGTTTGGCTTATCATAGTCTATAAAAAGAGAATCAATTTTCAAAGCTGCTATTGTGCCTGTTTTGTGATCATCTCTTCATCTGCCAATCTTACATTGGAGCAGTGGGAGTGTATCCATTTTCCTGTTATATTGTTTCCCTTGTTCTGGCTAAAGAAATTAGATTTATATTCTTTGCAGTTTAGAAGAATGAGGGGTGATCTTACTGAAACATATAAGATCCTTAGGGGGCAGAAGAGTAGATGTCAAGATGTTTCCACAAGTGGGATAAACTTGAACGAGGGGACATAGTTACAAGATTAAGGGGCGGTCATTTAAAACTGAGGTATGTAGAAATTTTGTTGCAGACCATACTGAATCTCTGGAATCCTCTTCCCTGAAGGATTGTGGAGGCTAGATCATTGGAGGTATTTACAAAAAAGTAGATTTTTTTTTAAAGACCCAGTGATTGAAGGCAATGGGGAACTGAGAGAAGAGGAGATGAGATCTGGAACAAACTGGCTATGATGATGTTCAATGGTGAGACAAGCTTGAGGATCAAGTGGACTACTCTTGCTCTTTTTGTTTTAATGTTCTTGAAAAAGCAAATGCAATGATTTCCATTGTCTTGATCTTTCCCGAGATCTTGCATTTTTTTCCCTTTTCCAATATTTATTGAATAGCCTTTGGAAAATGACTATTGAATGCACTTCTATCAACCTTCTCAAATAGAATATTCCCGATCAGAATTCACTCCTGTGTGAAGGAAAAGCTGCCTATCTTCACTCCAGTTCTTTAGCCAATTATCTGTAACTTCTTGTACCTGCCAGTGGAATATACCTCCTTTATTTATGATTAAGTTGGTGTAATAACTCTTAAATCTCTGGTTGACCATCTCTGTTGTGAGGAGGGCACAATCTGAACTTAGAGTCATACAGCACAGAAATGGGCCTTTTGGTCTCCCATCTCCATGCCAGCCATCAAGCACTCATCTATGCTAATCCCATTTACCAACACTTGATCTATAGCCTTCCATGCCTTGGCACTGCAAGTACTCATCGAGATTCTTTTAAAATGTTGTGAGAGTACTGGCCTCCCCTACCTTCTCAGCTGGGGTATTCCAGATTGCAACCACCCATTGGGTGAAAAAGTGTTTCCTCAGATCAAACTCCTCACATTAAACCTCTGCCCTCTGGTTTTTAATACCTCTGTTATAGGGAAAATTTTCTCACTATCCACCCTATCTATGCCCCTCGTTTTATATACCTCTATCATGTCCCCCTTAGCTGCTTCACTCCAAAAGACACAAACCCAGCCTATCAATCTCTCTTTATAACAGAAATCTTTCATTCCAGGCAACGTCCTGGCAAATCTCCTCTGCACCCTCTCCAATGCATCATGTCATCCTCATAGTGTGGCAACTAGAACTGTACATAATACTTTAGATAAGGCCGAATCAAAGTTTTATAAAGTTGTCCTATGACCTCCATAATTTTATCTTCTGTGCCCTGGCCAAAGAAGGCCAGAATCCCACATGCCTTCTTTGCCACCTTATCCACCTGTGCTGCCACCTTAAGGGGTCTTTTGAACTTGAACACCAAGGTATTTTTTTCTTCCAGACTCCCAAGGGCCCTACCATTCCTGGGAGGAATTCCAAAGGTTAGAGCCCATGGGATCCAATGCAAGTTAGCAAATTGGGAGGAAATGCATCACCTCACACTTATCAAAATTAAATTCCATTTGCCATTTCTCCAGCCAGCTTATCAGTATTGTTCTGTAACTTGAAACGGCCTTCCTCGCTCCCAAAAATATCACCAATTTTCATGTAATTTGCAAACTTACTAATTATACCTCATTATATCCACATCCAAAGTCATTAATGCATGCAACAAATAGCAAGGGTCCCAGCACTGAACTCTGTGGCGCACCACTGGTCACAGGCTTCCAATCACAAAAGCAACCCTTCACCAATACCCTCTGTTTCCTATTATCAAGCCAGCTTTGGATCCAATTTGCTAACTTGCCTTTGATCCCATTGACTATAACCTTTGGGAGCAGCTGCTCCAGCATGACACATAATTGAAGCCTTTCATTTCTTATACCTTTCTAGTAAATTTCATCTCCACCTTTTAGGAGACTTCACAAGATCACAAGACAAGGGAGCAGAAGCAGGCCATTCGGCCCATCGAGTCTGCTCCAAGGAAAGGGAAATAGGAATGGGGGAAGAAGAAGAAAAAAAAACTATTCTAATCCCAATTACTGGCCTTATCCCCATATCCCTTGATGTCCTGACTATTTAGATATCTATCTATCTCCTCCTTGAACGCCCCCACTGATCTGGCTTCCACTGCTGTACGTGGCAAGGAGTTCCACAAATTCACCACCCTCTGGCTAAAGAAATTTTTCCTCATCTCTGTTTTGAAACTGTACCCTCTAATTCTAAGATTGTGCCCTCTGGTCCTGGACTCACCCACCAAGGGAAACAGCCTAGCCACATTTACTCTGTCCTTTCCTATCAATATTTTAAATGTCGCTATGAGGTCCCCTCTCATTCTTCTGTACTCCAGTGAGTACAGTCCAAAAGCCAACAAATGCTCCTCATACTTAAGCCCTTTCATTCCTGGAATCATCCTCGTAAATCTCCTCTGAACCCTCTCCAACGTCAACACATCCCTCCTAAGATGTGGGGCCCAAAACGGCGCACGATATTCCAAATGAGGCCTCACTAGTGCCCCGTAGAGCCTCATCAACACTTCCTTACTTTTATACACTATACCTCTCGAAATGAATGCCAACATAGCATTCGTTTTCTTTACCACCGATCCGACCTGGTGGTTAACCTTTAAGGTATCCTGCACGAGTACCCCCAAGTCCCTTTGTACTTCTGTGCTTTGGATTTTCTCTCCTCCTAGATAATAATCTGCCCGCTTATTTCTGCTTCCAAAGTGTATAAATGCACATTTCCCTACATTGAATCTCATCTGCCATTTCCTTGCCCATTCTCCTAAACTGTCTAGGTCCCTCTGCAACCTTCCTATCTCTTCAATACTCCCTACTCCTCCCCCTATCTTGGTGTCATCCGCAAACTTAGCCACAAAACCATTTATTCCATCATCCAAATCGTTAATGTACAAGGTAAAAAGGAGCGGTCCCAACACCGACCCCTGCGGCACACCACTAGTAACCGGTAACCAGCCAGAACGAGATCCTTTTATTTCCACTCTTTGCTTCCTGTCAACCAGCCAATGCTCCACCCATTCTGTTATCCTACCCGTAATTCCATGACCTCTCATCTTATTAATCAGTCTCTTGTGAGGCACCTTATCAAAGGCCTTTTGAAAGTCTAAATACACAACATCTACTGCCTCTCCCTTATCCACCTTGCCTGTGATTTCTTCAAAAAACTCCAATAGGTTGGTCAGGCAGGATCTTCCCTTCACAAAACCATGTTGGCTAGGACCTATCCTGCCCTGCTCCTCTAGGTATTCCGTAACCCTGTCTTTGAGGATAGATTCCAATAACTTTCCCACCACTGACGTCAGACTAATAGGTCTGTAATTTCCTTTATGCTGCCTCCCTCCTTTCTTATACAACGGAACTACATTTGCGACCCTCCAGTCCTCCGGAACCACGCCTGAATCTATCGATTTCTGGAAAATAATCGCCAATGCCTCTGCTATCTCTAAAACCACCTCCTTCAGAACCCGGGGATGCACCTCATCTGGTCCGGGAGACTTATCAGTCTTTAGTCCATTTAGTTTTCCTAGCACCTTCTCCCTAGTAATCTTAACTGAACTCAATTCCATTTCGTGAGACTCCTGACTAACCGGCACATTGCTGATGTCCTCCACGGTGAAGACCGATGCAAAATATTCATTCAATTCCTCTGCCATCTCTCTATCGTCCATTATAATAGCTCCTGCACCGTTATCAATTGGCCCTATATCAACCCGTGTCTCTCTTTTACACCTTATGTATTTAAAAAAACTCTTAGTATCCTTTCGAATGTTATCCGCCAACTTCCTTTCATAATTCTTCTTTTCTTTCCTAATGACCTTCTTAGTTTCTCTCTGCAGGTTTTTAAAAGCTTCCCAGTCCTCTGTTTTGCCACTAATTTTTGCTTCTTTGTACGCCGCCCCTTTTGCTTTTATTTTAGCCTTCACCTCTCTCGTTATCCACATTTGTGCCTTTTTTCCATTAAAAACCTTTTTTCTTGGAATATATCTATCCTGCAATTTCCTTATTTCCTGTAGAAATTCCTTCCATTTCTCCTCTGCCGTCCCTCCAGCCAGCTTACTCTTCCAATCAATTAGGGCCAACTCCTCTCTCATACCATTGTAATTTCCTTTGTTCCACTGAAATATCGATATAGCAGTTACCAGTTTCTCCTGCTCAAACTTGAAACTGAACTCAATCGTATTGTGATCACTGGTTCCCAGTAATCCCAGGAAGGACTTGACCTCCTTCCTTAAGTGTGTGTCCCAGAATTGGGTGCAGTGTTTCTGATGACACCTAAAAACTGAATCAATTTTTTCCAGACTTGCTTTGCATTTAAGAAATCTAAGTTGACTTTCATTCATTAACTCTGTAATATTTTCATTGTGACAGATTTCAACTAAATTTCAATGAGATTTGGTTGGTAAATATTTTCCTTTCAGTTCAAATTGAGTTACTCAGAGTGTTGAAATGACATCATTCCTGTCTACAGGGCAGTTGGTAAGATCCTCATTATGTTAAACATGATGTTTCAGATTTTTGCGACAAGCTCTAATTTTCTTTCGCTATCATTGAAAGTGATTTGCTTGAAGATATTATTTAACATTTTAGTTGGTTTCTTGAGTTCTTACTCAGAAAATAACATAAAGACATTCTGCAGAGAAACTCCCACAGTAATATCATGTGAAGTAAACTAAATTTCCAAGGTTTAGTGTCCAACAGCTGCCTGGTGTAATGTGATGGTTGCTGCTGTTTCTCAGTTTTTACCTCAGTGATGTGATGGTACAGGTGTTTGGTAGCCTGAGCTTGACACGACCTGACTTCAGTGCTGATGTCTGCATTACCATCCAACAAAATTTTATTCCACCAATACTTTGCAGCAGTCATGTGGATTTTCAGCTTGGTAAATTAATCAAATTTAGATAGTTGGGTGAACTCTCCTAATGGAAGGTTTGTCATTGAAAGGGAACATTGGAGGTGAAGAGATCTTGACAAAGGCTGTTCAATAAGGCTGAGTAATACAAAGTATTAGTATTTGCTTTTCAAACTCTTATTGTCAACATTGGAGGCTGCTTGTATTAATTATTGCTCATTCATTGCTCTGACATTCTGAGGAGCTACATTTCATCAATGATGCAGGGAGTTCTTCAGAGCATCCTCTCTGTGACAATTGCATGCTCACCCCCTTCTATCATCTGCCTTGCCATTTTTGGAGGAATAACATAGTTTAGTTGCTGAATACAATATAAATGGCAACCTATGGTAGAAATAAGAATTCTTCCATTGGGCTCTGATGAAAAGTTGGCTTTGTCCACTTCCCCTCCCCCCCCCACCCCCACCCTGTGTAGATGCTACCTGCTCTGAGCATTTTCAGCATTTTTAACCTTTTCAAGGGTTGTAAGTTATTTAACAACCCAATAAGCCTGTGTGATCAAATGCACCTCACTAAAATATTGACAACATTTTTTCCCTCATTTGGCCTCTGATTAATCTTCCTTGATGTGAAATGTCTCCACAATCTCCTTTGTGAGTTTGCATACATTCTGCATCACTCAGCAACTTATTTGTGATCATGATAAGGACAAGGAAAGGAGCACCAATCATTTCACTCTCAATGAGAGTTAAGATATCACGTAAGGCCAGTTTCTGTGACATTTCATCACTGGGGTTTTATCTTTCTTTTTGTTAGTAATAAAGTCGTAAGGCTTAACTGTTCATGGCAGTTTTGGTTCTGGATTTGGTAAATAATGCTGAATGGGATCCCTATGAAACATTGCTCCAGTGAACTGCGCACCCTGAATTTCAGTGTGGAAACACAGGTCTTCCCATCTACAACCTTGTAGTCACATTGCAGCATTCTTAGCAATTTAGAATTGACAAAGGTTGGGGATTGGAGAGTTTCTGGAGTGATGATGAGAGTTAATGGAGAAGATTTACTAACTCAGGGACTCGGAGAGCCCAGTCCTGCTGCATTTTCCAACATATTGTCAACGACTGCAATTCTGCATTTCAAAATTTCACCTTGAGGAGTTGCAAATCATTTTAATATGGAAGAATTTTAGGGACTTCATAACAACTGTGCAGGATCAATTCCTTTCATTGGGAATATAACTCTAGGAACATCTTGTTAATTTATGAACTGAACTCTTTCACAGCATGCACCTACAATAACCTCAGCCACCCAAACATTCCACACTAACAAGGCAAAGCTCAACTTGCTATTGCAACTGTTACTATCCTATGGTAAGCTGTCTCCAGATTACCCTGACTGGGGGCATGATGATAGAATTACTTGGAATCATCTAATATCAGGAGGGATGAGGCCGATTGTTCGAATAGCACCAAAGAACCAGGCACTTACCTGTAGTCTTTCCTCTTTGGAATACCAATTACCCTGCTGTGCATTTCAAATCATTTTAAAACCTGAGCTCATGAAGCTGGAAATTACTGTCAAGGATTAATACCGGGTGAATGCTAACTCTGGTTTTATTGCATTTTTGTGCTTGCTTTGTTTGCAAGCTTGCATTCCAATCCCTCTTTCTTTTTAATTCCCCAGCTCTGGAAGTTTCAGTCACGTTAATCAGAATTTTCGAAAGTCCTTGTTGCCTTCACACCAGGGAACATCTGCCTTATCTCAAAAAGTAGCAATTTCAAATGATCTTAAAGAAAATAAATCATAATGTAAAATAATATGTAAGCCATGAAATCCCAATTAATCGCTGGTGTTTAGGGACTTAAGTTTGTGCAGCTACATTTTAATAGTGTCTCACCTCTCTGAGACCGGGTGTGCTTCTTTACCGCCTGTACCTCCACTTAGCTGATTGGGCCCAGCAGACTATGTCATATTCTCCAACAGATCAACTTGGTTGTTGCCTTATAACTCTTGACCCAAGAAAGGATATTTATGAAAATGGGAAAAAAAATCTGCAGATGCTAGAAATTTGAAATCAAAACAGAAACTACTTCAAACACTCAACAGCTCAAGCAACAGCCGTGGATAGAGAAGCAGAGTTGATATATCATGATGCAAATCATTTGTCAGAACTGGGAAAAAGAGAAAACCAGTTGCTGCCTAAACTGTTGGGTGTTATCAGCATTTCCTCTTTTTATTGAAAATGATGTCTATATTCCTTGTGAAATTCTGTAGTTTCTTTATTGTTGCTGCTAAGGGAAATAACAAAGGTCCTTTATTGAAGGGAGTAAACTCTCAACTAACAGCAGTGTCCAGTAAACTGTGTACGTAAGATATACATGGTACACTGAATACCATGGTACCAACTGGTATGCTCAGTTCTTAAAGGTACACTTGCATTATATGCAAAAATACTCCTGCATCAACTATCAAAATTATAAATATATGAAACTGAGTATTAATTTCATATTTATAATTGTACTAGTTGATGTATGCATACAGGGATATACATAAGTAAAATTTGATCAATTGTAAATTCACTCGTTCTTAGTCTTTCACCTGTAAAACACTTCTCTATGAGCTGTACTTAATCTCTGAAGCATCTACTCTAAGTACCAATAATTCTATTGGATCACATCTCTAGATGGGCTTCATATCATCTGGTCTTGCATCCTATTCTGCATTTGTTGTTTCAACAAAATTATCATCTTAACTGTAGATGGATCATATTACACATTGTAAATGCTGACTGCTCACATAAAACTTAACACAGGGCTAATTGCTTTTATCAACCATAACAGTAATTACAATTATACAAAGTTCTTGGTACATTACTGGATGCCACAAATTTAATAACTATCATACTCATTTGCTTAATATTCTCCAACATTATGCCTCTGCTTTCACACTGTCTTGCATCCTGACTCCCACTCTGACGTTGACTGGACACCGGATCTTCCCTCATTCCCACTGTCCATTTTGAAGTCACAATATCATCATTTTTCCCTCTCTGTGGAATCTTCAAGGCTTTCACTAGTGCCCTGAAGGTTTTCAGTTTGTTTGTTGTACTCTGGCTCTGCTGTATTGGGCTGACATTGGTAAGTTCATACCAGCTGTGACATCCCTCATGAGACCTTGAGGTTTTGAACTGCTGTAATGCAGTCCTCTCTTAAGGTATCCAATTCAGGCCATTTAGCAATTCTATAAAGGGCAAATAGCTTGTAGACACTGAGCTCTTCTCCAAAACCTGTGCAGACTCCTCTTCTCTATTGTCTCTTCCGGACTTGGTTGACGTTGCCTCACTGCAGGACTTTTTAATGGAATTTATTACTTCTCGCTTTGTACATGGTTCCCTTGGCTTGAAACTCTACGAACGATCTCTCCATTTTGTGTAATTGTAATTACTATTGTCATTGTTCAGTTTTACGTGAGCAGTTAACTTTTAGAATATGTAACATGATGCATTCACAGTTAATATCTTGTCAAAGAGATTGTACATTTTTCCTCTGAACTGTTTGCCATCACAGTTTGTAAATAGTCCCATTGTTGTGGTGATGCCTTAGACTTGGACTACTTTATTGTGGACCGTCTTTCACTAGCTCCAGGCTCAGAACATCTTTCCTTCTGCTACACCTCACCCGGATCACCATCTCAGCCCAGGTTGCAACTTTGCTTCGAATGTCTGCTTCTCTTTCCTGCGGAGGCCTCTGTGGATGCTTCTGTAATGAACACTTTCAGTCTTGCATCTGGCTGCCATGGTGATGCAGTACCTGCAGTGATGTAAAGGTGCCCAGCCTATGCTGACAAACTCTTAAACAGCCAGCACTGAAAATCAATGATACTTGAATCAAACCCTCAATATTCACCATCTCATGGAAGGTATATACTTGCATTCATTTCATCTGCCTTCCATTCTGGTCGCTCTGAAATATCGCCCTCCTTCCTAAAATGTGACTTCTCCACCACCAGTGTGTGTGGAGTTCTAAACAGTATTTCCTTTATGTCCTACAAGTCTGCTTTCAGCTCCTCCCTCTTCCCCCACCCCCATCCACCTCTGCTGGCACAGAACAAAGCTGGAGTTCACCTGGTATTTGCCTTCCATCCCACCAGGCTTTGCATTCAAAGTACTAAACTTCACAGTTTCTGCCAGCTCCAATATGGTCCCATCATCAGTCACATCTTCCCCTTCCTCAGCTTTGAGGAAGCAGAAATGAAATTCTACCATCAGCATTTTGTCTGTAACATACTTCTGAGGATTTTTTTCTCTGTGCACAAGTTAGCCCTCTGTTAAAGGAAGGGTACCAGACTCTTAAACCTTATACAATGTTTAGTTTCTGTTTTCACTGTATCTTCTGAAGAGCTACTTGATTGATGTTGTAAGTTGTATGCTATTATTGGGACAAATAACTAGGTTTTGCCAATTATATTGTCACTTTCTGCTGCAACTCATTGCTCTGTCCATCATTGTCCATCAGTCCGGCAACAGTGTTGGATGAAAATGCATTTACCGCAGCATGGTGCAGGTGATTTATATGGGGATCATAGAACAGATCACCTGTGAGAGATCAAAGAAATGTGCAACACAGTCAAGGCAAGGGCAGCAAGAAGTTGTCTCAACTTGCCCAGTGCTGATGATGAAGAGGTTGTTTGATGTGAGGCAGTAGACAGTTAAGCAACTTGTGATCAAATGTACTCATGCATGGCCTGGTCAATAATTCTAATCCTCTTGCACAGCTTGGGCAGAATGCTGGCACTTTTTGATAAAATAGTCAATAAAACCATTTGAGTTTTAACCCCAGTGTGCACAAAAATGCCTTTCAAAACCACTGAAAGGATTTGTATTTCTTTTCATTGACTGATTCTTTTGAAGGCTGACCTGGTGGATATCTGTGCTGTGCTCCCTTTACAAATTGCAGGCTGATTGCTTGACTGAGGGATGAGAATGCCATACTGGTGTATTAAAGTACTGAGATACTGGATTGTTCTACTGCACAAAGCTTAAGTGCATAGTTATGGTCGAGGTTCCCATTTATCAGTTGTCACTGGAACAGTACCTCAGGTATGAGGAACCTCTCTTTGGAAAAAGAAGGAAAAGTTGGAGGGTATGGCTTGTAGAACACTCTGTTAAAGTTTATGGCTTGTAGACCATTTTTTTCTCACAATAGAGATGGGATAGGGTGTGAATGTGATCTTGTGAGTTAAAGACACCAAAGTGAGGGGAGTACATATTGAGCTTGTACAATGTCTTTGGTCAATAAAATTATCACAAAATCCAGTATATACCACATTTTTGTAGGGGTTTAACTACCAGAAAAAAAATGGTGCAACTTTGCGCTCTGTTCCTGGTGTAAAGGTTGTAGGTTTAATACAAAAATGTGATGATGGGACGATTCTTTTGCTATTTTGCTCTTGAGAAGTGCAAATCAATCTATATGCCAATTTACCACAGACAGTGAAGTTTTGTTAACTGCATTGAAGTTACAGTGGAAATGATGGCTTGAGTCTTTTTTTTTAAACTTAATTCTCCTTTTTGCAAAGGAACTGATGATTCTGCTTGGGTTGCTGTTATTTTGTCAAATAGCTTTTTTTGTATTAAGAGCGGTATTTGTGCTTGTGCACTGTAGGGTTTCAACCTGAAACATCACCAATTGCTTGCCCCCCCACTGATCCTGCTTGAGTGAGGAGCTTCCTTCTGCCCTTGTGAAGATCTTTTACATTCACTCTTGTGCCTTTTGCCACTTGTCATGAACTGCTGGAAACAACGCTTCAGCTATTTGTCCTGGTTTGGTAATGTGTTACACTGCCTTGTTATTTGCAGTGTTTGGGCAAAAAAGTCCCTTTATCAAGTTTTTCCAGTGTACTTCCCTATTTTGGGCAGCATCCTGATGAATCTTTGTAGCCTCTCTCAATCTAAGATGTATTACCTGTAGTAGGAAGTTCAATTGGTTGTATGGCCAGAGCTGAAGGCCTCAGCAGCTGAAACTCGTACACCAATACTGGACAAAGGGGAAGGGGTAGGATAGGATGCCCAAGAGTGTAGGGCTGGTGAGAAAAATGGAGAGATTTGAACTCTCTACCAAAAGCACTGCAACTTTCTTTCAGTTTCAGTTAATTATCCTCTTTTGCCTTACCAGGTTACCAAGCTTTAGATTAAGAGTTGAATTTGGCCTTAATTATTGATTATCAATCATCAAGTTATGATGCATCTTTCACCTGGATAAGATTTAAAAACATTAAGTTTCTATGGAGTGGTGTTGAGAAATGTTTTCAGTCTGAACTTTTGAGGAGTGTAGCAAAAATATTATCTAGTCTTTCTTGTAAAGCAGTGGAATTCATTCTTGAGGATGCAGTATTCATTTCAGAAGCCAAATAGGTTGTGAAAGTCAGCTGACTGCCACAGCTTTAGCATGCAGACCATTGAAATAATATCATAAGCTGCAAAAGTAAAGCTGGAACTGTTGATCAAAGTCACCTTAACCCTGAACATTTGCTGCCACAGACCACGATGCAGGGCATATTCTTTATTACTTCAAGAATGTTTAATTTATCCTGTGTTCATTATTTCCTGAGATTTAAGTTGGTTACAGAAGGACAATAACATTGCATTGGTCAATTCACATTCCTTGTGGATGAGAGGTATTGGACCTTGTGATTGGAACAGACATGACACTCCGATTAATTTCACTGCATGTTACAAAGCAGTATCTAGGCTACAGGTGTTGACAGATTTAGGGAGACTCCTGTTTTGCTGAGCCTTCTTCTGTTTAACTTCCAACAAGTTAGAAAGCTTATTCTGGATTATACTCAATTCTTCATTGATTCTAACTCAGAGATAGGCGCATACAACTTTAGTAAAAAGGTTTTATTGTTTGTCAAAGCTGAGGCTCAAAGATTGGCATAACTGAGCCAGATTCAGAACTTGCAGTTGATAAGTGAATTTAGGTGCAGCCTCCATGGCTTAATTGCATCCAGCAGAGCTAACTGAGAGTGGAAAAAGAATTACCTGCCTGCACTTCCAGCTCTTCAAATAGTCTATATTTTCATTACAGCTTTTGCACCTCCACTAAAGGGCCTTGACATTTCTGTTTCTCCTGTACAATTAGAGTCATAGAAACATACAGCATGGAAGCAGGCCATTTGATCCAACTCATCCAAGCCAACCAGTGGGCACCCTTCTGATTAATCCCTTTTCCCAGCCCTTGGTCCATAGCCTTCTATGCCTGGGTGGTTTAAGTGTTCATCTAGACATTTCTTTAAATGTTCTCTGAGGCAGGGTATTCCAGGTACTTACAACTCACTGGGTGAAGAAAGGTGTATAATAATTTTCTCAGGTGAGGAGCATGTTTACACAACAAGAAAACATACCAGAAACACCTAAATAAAGACTTGTCCTTGCAGACGTAACTGAAGTGGTTTCATTTAATTATTACACAAGGAATTAATTCTGTTGCTACAGGGAGATGCATGCCTGAGATTTCAGATGATGCTGTAATATTGAAAATTATCAGAAGCTTGAGGACCAGAATAATCTAAAGCACTGAAGGTGCTATAAGATTTGCGAACATTTACTCTCTCTGAATATGCATCCTCTTTAATTATTTATTCATTCACAGGATTCATGTCACTGACTAGGTTGTTATTTTTGTCTGTCCCTGATTGCCCTCTGATCTGATTGGCTTGCAGTTATGAGTTAACTACATTGCTGGTGGATTTTGAATTGCATGTAGGCCAGACCAATTAAGGAAGGTAGATTTCCTTTCCTTAAAGGGCTTTGCTAAACTAAATGGGTTTTGGGACAATCTGTGAACATTGTGGTCACTATTATTAATACTAACTTTTTATTGTTTGAATTTTAAGTTTTTCTTCTGCCATATGGGAATCCAACTAGTGTCTCTGGATACTAATCCTCTGAATAGCAATACCAGTGCAATATCTCAGGCACTATATCGAGCCTCCTTATAACGCAGAAGAAGGGAAATTCTCCTAGTGTCCCTAGTTGTGCTAGCTGTGCCTCTAGCCAAAATTTTCCAGTACTGTTACAATTCCAGCATCTGCCTGATAATGTGGAAAGATGCCCATGTATGTTGTTCATAAAAACCAAGACAAATCCAATCAATTACTACCCAATCAGTCCATTTGCAATCATCAGCAAAGTGATGGAAACTGTTGTTGACATTGCATTCAAACATCACTTACTCTTCAATGACCTGCTCACTGATGCCTGGTTTGGTTTTTGCCAGGACCTCATCACCGTCTTGGTCCAAACATGGATCAAAGCTGAATTCAAGAGGTGGGGTGAGTCAGTGCAGTGTTTGACTAAGTCTGGGATCAAGGCACCCTGATAAAACTGAAACCAAAGGGAAGTATTTCAATGGTTGGGGCCATGCCTCGCACAAAGGAAGCTAGTTATGGATGTCAAACATCAATTATACCAGCCTTAGGATAACGTCACAGGAATTTGTCAAGGTAATGACTTAGGGCCAGCTGTCCCAAGCTACTTCAACAATGACCTTCCTTCCATCATAAGATTAGAATTGGGGATGTTTGCTGATGGTGCAATGTTCATTGTAAATGAAGCTGCCCATATCTAAGTGCAGCAAGACCTAGGCAACATTCAACTAGTTAGTGGTGTGTGGCATTGCAATACAAAATTGTCAGAGAATGATCATTTCCAACAAGTCTACCCATCTGTCCTTGACATTCAGTGACATTGCCATTGCCAACACACCCACCATCAGTATCTTGAAGGTCACTCTCAAAGCGGGTCAGAGTTGGATATCATGTGACAAGTAACTCACCTCCTAACACTTCAAAGCCTTTCCACCATCTACAAAACACTAGTCAAGAGAGAGATGGAATACTCTTTGCTTAACATTTTTCAAGAAGCTCAACACCACCCAGGACAAAGCAGCCCACTTAACTGGCACCCCGTCAACCATCATAAATATTCATTCCTTTCACCATTAGTGCACAATGGTTGCAGTGTATGCCATCCGCAATACTTGTGCGGACTATTCTCACAGCTCTTCACAAATCCACAACCTCTCCCACCAAGAAGGACAAGGGCACCAGGTGCATGAGAACACCACCACCTGCAGATTTCCCTCCAGGTTGCACACCATCCTAACTTGGCCATATTGCTGCATTTAAGTCCTGGAACACTCTATCCAAATGCATTGTGGGAGAGTACCTTCACCAGAAGGACTGGAACAAGACAAGAAAGTGGCTCACAGGGGCAGTTAGGCATGGACAATTAATACTGGCTTTAGGGTAATATCAGGATCCCAAAAATGAATAAAAACCCATCCCGGCCACAGCTTTTTCATTTTATCATTCTTGAATATATTCTCAAATCCCCCTTGAAAGTTAATATTAAATCAGCTTTCACTTCATGCATACAATTCCTTCCAGACTCTGAGTACGAAACCACTTCTGGGTTAAAGTCTAACTGCTTAGAGTTGACATTTTAAAGCAGTATTTGGAAGGTGCTGCATTACGAATGTTCCTTCTCTTTAACACTAAGTTTGCCTGTTTAAGTGGATATTCAAGATGGTAAGATGCAAGAATACCAGGTGTGGCCTGGTGTCCAAGTCAGGATCATTCGCTCCACAAACACAAAACAAATGTTTTTCAGGTTATTGATCTGCCACTCACCATTAAACATTAAAAATATACTTGGTGTGTAGAAGCAGGTTAATAATGCATTGAAGAAGAAAGGTGCTGTGCTGAACTTGAACAATTCATGTTACCCATATGTTGCTCGCCTTGATGTCCATTATAATACCATAAGTAATTTTTAAGATTCTGAAGTGAGTAATTAGTGAATTACCTATTGTACAGGTTTCCCCTGCTTGAAGTTGCAATTGATTTTTTTCTAATGCTTCCCATTACCCGTATCTTCTCTGGAGGTTTTCCAGTGATGGATGAATAACTGCTGCAGATTTATGATTGGTCAGTATTTCCTGGCTGTATATTAATGGGAAGGGCTTTCTGCAGGATTGGTTACCTGTTAACCGTTTTGCCCATGAGTCAATGGCCTTTAACTTATCTCTCCAAGATTAAGTAAACACCACTTCATTTGTTTAAGTGGGCTTGCATGGTTTCTCTCTTCCTTATCTCAAACACTTGTGATATTTGTTCAGCATTGATAATTCTGTCCATGGGGTGGGGTGTGAAGTGGGGGTGGGATGGATTTATTTCCTGACTTGTTTTTTGTGTGAGATGCCTGATCTGCATTGTGCTATGGAATTGCCAAAAGCTGACAGCACTTATTGTACATTCGGTATCTGAGACAGACTCTAAGACTTTCTATGCCCTTGAGGTGATGTTGCCTGCATGCATTATTGTTTGCCATTTAGTTCCTTCAAAAATAACTCTGCAGTTACCACTGAATTTTAATTTTAAAATAATTCCCAGTTATTATCCCAAAGCAGCACAGCATATCCAAGCTCTCATACAGTCTAGTGCCGAAGTGGTTAGAAACCGTGGGGCAATATGTCATTCAAGTTTATTGTCATAGGCATACAAACACAGGGTATAAATGCCATGAAAATTAGCCTTTTGCAGCAGGAGCACAGTGCATGACAAATATAAGTTAGCGTAAACTTAAACTAACATAAATTATACACAACTTGCATGTGCGCAAAAATAAACAACAAAATAAGCATAAAAGCACTAATGCAAGTTGAGAAAAAGAAATATGCTCCAAGATAGTGTTAGGGTTTTTCAGGTCAGTTCAGTACCAACGTAGTCAGCTATCGGTATCATAAAATCTGTGGGTGCAATCAAAATTACAGGAAATTTTGCAGTGGGGAGATGCCAATCAAAGAGCATCCCATGATGAATGAGGGAGCTTCCCAAAATAAGAAAATATCTTTGTGGAGTTAGCATGTTGCTGTACAACTACTCTGATTCAGTGGCATCATCCATTGCCGTTTATGGTTCAAACATCCCTTTGTGACAGAACTTTTATCATAAATGTTACAATGCACTCTTCCTCACTGCTTCTCCCCAACTCCTATGTTTGTGGGACATATTTTAGCTATGTGTTTCTTCTACTTGTATTTCTTTTTCTCTGAAGCCAGGTTCAAATAAATAATGAGCATGGTTGGGTTTCATTTAAGACATTAAGTTTCATTCAATAGTGGTGAATATATAAGGCAGCAATTATAATCAACTTCACTTTATTGACTAAATTGGTACAGCTTCTCTCCATGCGATGAGGTGAAAATAATGAATATGTTTCATCAGCTTACTCCTTTGGGATCCCTTCGTATGGTGGCCTAATTAATGTTTTATACATTTCTAGCATGACTTTCCTGCACTTAGCCAAAAGAGGCATGCATTTTATCACATGCATTTTAACCACCTTATCTACCAATTCTTGCTAACTGTAGGGATCCATAGACAAGCATTTTAAAGTCCCTCTGTTGTTCTTCATTTCTCAGCGCCCTATAATTTGTATATTATTTGCTCTCACCAAATGCACTGGTTCACACTTCTCTGCCTCCACCTGACTAGTAGATAGATATCTCCCTGGAACTCTTCTATACTGTGATCTATTAGGCCTTCAATTGGATATATTCCATGACATTTTGGAAAAGAGGAGGGGAGTTATATCCACTGTCCACAAACAAATCTAAAAGTAAATTATTTACTCATTATTATTATTGTTTGCAGGAATTTCTGTTTAAATGGCTAATGGATTTCTTACTGTGCAATAGTGACTGTGATTTAAAAATTCTTGATTGCAAAGGGTTTTAGGCTATTCAGAGGCTGTAAGGAACACTATGTTAATACAAATTGTTGTATTGATAGCACAAAACAGAAGATTATTTGCTTATGTTATTCTTGTTTTGAGAAATGCTGGAACACTGGATCAGACACAATCTACAAAAGGAGAAAAAGTGGCTGCTTTCACTTGAGAACCTTTAATTACACCCACTTTGCTGTTTGTTTGATCTCAGTTATGTGCAAATTTGCTGCTGCATTTCCAATATATCATTCACATATAAACTGTTTTGTAGACTGTGAAATACTTGGGGATGTTCTCAGGATGATGTTACTGCATGAATTTAAGTTGCTTATTCCTTTGGCTTAAGTTTGGTCAGCAGTTGATTCAGTATAATGAGTGGGAAAAATAAATCCAGTGGAGAAAACGTAACAAATTACTGAATGTGGCTACAAAAATAAAATCCTACAGGTGCTGAAAAATCAGAAATGAAAACAAAATTCTGAAAGATGTGGAGCAAATCGAGCATTATCTCTGGAGAGAGAAACCGTTAACATTTCCGGTCAACAACCTTTCCTCAGATTGA
The DNA here is from genome assembly GCF_009764475.1 of Pristis pectinata. NCBI lineage: Eukaryota > Metazoa > Chordata > Chondrichthyes > Rhinopristiformes > Pristidae > Pristis > Pristis pectinata. The sequence continues at coordinate 90,463,218 of NC_067409.1, forward strand.
ATCAGAAGAAGAATGTTTGCACTTTACGGAGCACAATTTGTCTTCAGCCATCATTGAAAAATAAACCAACTTGATAAAAATAATGTGTTTGTGCTTTAGTCACTGGCTGCAAATGTTGAATTAAAAACTGCAAGCAAGAAAAACAAGGGCATAAAATATCTAATAAGAATTAATATACACAACTAAGGGTTGGTAATTTTAACATAATTTTAAAGCCTAAAAAGCATTCGACATTCCACTTGCACCTAGTTCAAAGCAGCTTTTAATTTACATGTGCTGATCAAAAGCAAGCATCACTGCCAGTTCTAATGGATGTTAGCATATAAACATGTGTTCCCCGTCTGTTGAGGCAGTTGCAGACTTATCTGAGCTGTGCCCTGCCACTACTTCAGGGTTCTTAAAAAATGCTGCATAAGAACAAGTGAAAATAGGAACAGTGGAGAAAAAAACTATTATTATCAGGAAACAAAAGAGGGAAAGAGGGTTCGTGGAATCTGCAAGTAAGTGCTTTGGTGCAGTTCTGGGCTGGCATGTTTTAGAGTACTTTGCCCCACCGTCCTTCAGTCTGGTGATGTTCAGTGGACAAGGACATCTAGAGGTAAATAGGTAGTTTCCAAATTATTGTGTTTACTGTAAGTTGAAGAGATAACATTGAATGTTAAAACTTCCAGAGTAATATAGAAAGTAATGAAGACTGGGAATGACTCCAGGGTGGATATCTGATCAACAGATTTGACCAGCCTGAAATTATGGGAGAGTTTCTCAAATGGTTTATGAAACCACCTAATTTCTCATGTTACAGCTTTGTTTTCAAACACAAGTGGCATTTAATCCTTTCTGAATCTCTTTTGTTAGTTGATGCATTGATTTTCAGTGTCCATTCAAAGTGTAGTAACACTGAACTATTTTTGAATGCTATGTTCTGGGGTCATCAACCTGAAATATTAACTCTGTTTTCCTTTCCACAAAAACTGCCTGTTTTGTTGAGTATTTCCAGCATTTTTTTATTTTTTATTGCAGATTTTGCTCTTTGGTTACTGTAGGTTATAGTTTGATGTTTAACATTTAATTGTTATCGAGTTATACAATCACTATATGTTAATATCATATTTAAAGCTGTCTTCAATGGACTGCTCTATTGATCCCTCATTGAGCCATCTGTGGATTGCAACAAATGGGAGTAGATCTGGCAGACTAGAGAGGAAGGTGCAAAGTAATGAGGATATCAATAGAAGCCCAGTCAATTTTTGCAACAGCTCGTACTTAATGTCCTTCATACAGTAAAACTCCCTTGGTGTCAACAATTCAAAAGATCGGAGGCTAGCTTGAGATAAATGCTAGCTAAAGCGAGTTCCAAGACAACATTGCCTTGGCACCTGTCTCTGGGTACCACAATGCAGCCAAAGCCTCTGGGAGTTGCAGGGAGTAATCATTGGGAGGGATAAATCCTACACTCACCTTCCTGGCATTTCTCTGGGTTTTGTGACCTTTAATGTCTACCATGGTAATGTCGACTTGCCTCACTGTATACATCAGCTCAGCACATCTGTGTACAATGCTGTGCAATGTCCAGAAGGCTCCATATAACAGCATTGGTGCCTGGCGGCTCATTATGGATTGGCACCTATGCATAGTTTGTCTATGCTTTAAAATTGTAGATCTGTGTATTCAAGCCATTATGGTGGAGGGCAATTGGGAGGGAGCTTGCTTAAAATAGATATAGTGGTTAAGCTGCAACCCTCAGGAAGGACGGCCACACATCTAAAGTTCTTAATCACTTGCCAGAATCATGCACAAGTTCTCCCCTCAACTTCCTTATGAAGTTGCAAATGTTAATTGGATGGTTTAAAATACATGTCTTTTTTATAAATTAATACTTATTAACAAGAGGTATACTTGCAAGTTCTCAGGTTTGGAACTAATAATTGACCTAGCACCAAATGGCACTTGTAGAAGAGAATTATAAATTTCTCCCACACTGTGATTAGAATAGTTTCCTAAATTCATGCGAGAAAGGTCTCACTCTAATTTTTGGACAGTGCCCATAAGTCCAAGACTCCCCAGTGTGCAAAAGATATTCTGTGGTGCTGCATGTTTATGTGCATTAAACAACTAAATTTCACTGATTAAAAAATGTAATTAAAGAAAATTGGAAGTGTACCATGTGGATCATAAAGTCCATGGTTAGACAGTTGTGATCTCTATGTGCTTGAGAGACAAATGTTCAGAGCCGCCCATGTAGGCACAGAGATATTTCATGCTGTGTTTCACATGGCTTGATGTCACTTTCATGGCTAATGTATAGACTAAGAAGGGTTGTTCGGTGGGCATAAGGTATACTTGGGTTGCACAGGTAAGATTATTTTGCACAGTGCCCCACAATATGGGAACAAAACTAGAGAAAAATGCAAATGTGTACTTGGGGTTTGGAAAGTTGAAGAGATCATGGTTTTAGTGGGAATTTATATCTCTGAGAGAATCCTTAATTTGCTTTGCTTATACGTGTTTTCTGGAGAAAAAAATGTTCAGTCAAAATGGTAGAAAGTACAAAGAACTAGTTCGTTCAATGAATGTTCATTCCTATCTTGACTCCTTTAACCTTATAGTGGTTGTTCATTACTATAGAAGCTTAGTTTCTGTGTGAGGAGGTTAAAAATAAATCACTTTGCCTTAAGTGAAGGTTTGTTTTGAAGACTGTTGGAAGGCTGGAATCTGCAAATGATTGTTTCCTTAGTTTCCTTCAGTAGTGGAATACATATTTAAATACTGTACTTTAACCCATTTGTTATCTTCTGCTCATAGGTGTCACAAGTACTAACATGAAAACAGCTGAAAGATGGCTATTGTTTGCCAGGCATACAGATGTAGTAATCACAGCAGATTTAGTATTTAGATTAAGGATACAAGGCTTGTTCATACTGGGAGGTTTTGTTTAAACAGAGAAATGAAGCCTTAATGTGACCAACCTGTTAGGCACATTTTGTATGTATTCATCATTATTTTATGAGCTGTCAATGTTTCTTAGTGGGGCCTGGTAGATCTCGCACAGTTGGTTTCTATAGTGATGCTGTTGAGAGTAGGGCCAGAAATCTACAAAAGTACACCAAGGTCTTACCTATGATGCACGTTTCTTATCAGGTATGAGCAAGAAAAGATATGGAATAGAATGCACAGAACTGTGAGGATACATAACTAAATGCTACTTCCTCCAGAGCAACTCCCACATTGTATTTGTCTGGAGAACAAGCAGGAGTGAAAAACTATTGTCAGTACAGCACACGAGGGAGATGAGAACAGATGGACAGGATAGCTTGAAACGTGGTATACTAGTAAAGAGCAACTGCTTTGTATCGTCAGGCTTTTAATCATCATCAATGATTATTTCCTAATCCATTGTTATAGCCGTGAGTGCCATAGGTGGTAAATGCTAAGTGTGCCATGTAGAAACATGAATTAACTGATGGATAGTGTTGAAGAGAGAGGCAGTAAGGAAGAGGAGGGCACTAATGACAAAAACTGAGAACCTGTGGTGAAGGGGAAAAGAAATGGGGAAGAAGATGGCAAATAAGTGATAAACCGAAAACGGGGAAGAGAATGTTTGTTGCCTTATTCATATGAAACTAATGTCAGCCTGAAATGGTTAGAATCAAACATGACCCTTTAGGGATTGATACCAACTACCATTGAATTTGGCAGAAGCTATTTGAACTAAGTAGATGTGATTTAATTAGAAACCTTCACTGCATTTTAATTACTCCAGTGTGACTATAATTACAAGTGGTTTGGTGAACAGAACTGAATTTAAAGACATCTCTCCTTGGGCCTAAAATCAATTTCTAATGTATATTCGAAGGTTATAACAATCTTTTAGATTATTTTATGTGATTTCACTGCTGACTTTTTTCTAGTGTTATGTGGCACATGACAAAATTAAATTAGCAGGCCTTCATTCCTGGGTGCTGATATTCTGCAGGTACATGGTCAACTGTGGATTTCTATGAAGAATCACTGGATTCACCTAAACTGATAGCCATGCTTTCCTCTATAGCAGTTGAGGATCACGGCCATAGGAAATACAAAATTCCCCTGTTTAAAACTTGTGTTTGAAACAGAAAAGGTCATTGTTCTTTCAAATTTTCCTCTTATTCCAACTAAGTTCCTGATGTATTTCTTAACCATTGTTCCTCATGATTAATAATGAAATTGTAATATCAAGGTTCATTCTTTACCTTACTACAGCAAACTCCTTAGCTATCTGTCTATACCTTTCTAAAGCTTTTTTAAAAAAAAATTAGTTTTTTTTTTACAGTTTTTTCCCCCCACAAAAACTGTCATGGCTTTGTCTACTTTTATGATAGCACAAATAGATTACAATGCTTTGTTCTCAACTTAAGGACACCTGCTTGTAAGCTGGTTTTATCAGAACTAGATTTCTCTTTGCCTGACTACAGTGAATAGGAGGAGAGAGTGAAAGGGCAAACACTGCATTTTATGTGTGCCTTTGTGTCAGAAGGTCCTTACCAAGGATCACTGGTGCTCGCCTAATGGGGATGGGCATCTCCAATTTCTATGACTGCACTAGTTAGCTTTTATTCTCTTCTCTCTTTCCATCTGCTCCCACATCCCGCCCCAAACCATTGTCACCACGTCCCCACAACCATCTACCACCACTTCTTCCAAAAAGAGGAACTTTTTTTCCCCCATTCAGGTGTAAGTAACGTATTTCTTACTGGTACAGTCACAATGGAAAACGGAGCCTATTTTACCCACTTTTACCGATTGCTTCTGACACTTTAATATCGACACATGATGCCAGCTTACTTTCACTTCTGATCTGTGCCAATTGTTACATTGTATTCAAGATTTTCTGTTGGAAAGGAGCAGAAGGCATCTTCCTAGGATTCTCATTATGTGATAATATGCATCATCTGAAAGCCAGATCTGCAGCTAATTTAGGGGGCTGCTTGATTTTGTACATCTCTTAAAGCTGGGTCCAGAGCTTGAATCCCTCCAACAGGCACTTAGTGGCATTCCGTTTAGGTTTATTCTTTGGGTAACCAACAATTCTGCTGCTGTCCAATGAACCGAGTCTACTGACTTCGTCTTTTTCAGCAGAGCCATGGATCAAAGTTGAAGTATTTATAGTCTATGGAACAGTGGTTAGAACCACAGATCCATCAAACCAGCACAAAGGACTTCTGTATGTTAAACTGAAATGTTTGTGAGGCTTGTGAAATCTTAATATTCCTTAAACCTATTTGGTAATTATTATTGAAAGCTAAATCATAAAATTGTAAGGAATTACTGTCTTTCTGAGAATAAATTGTGCTTGTTTTGTGTAAATAGTTGATAAAAAATTGTGATGTGAGATTCTGCAGATGCTGGAATCTGGAACAACACACACAAAATGCTGCAGGAACTCAGCAGGTCAGGCAGTATCTATGGAGCAAGATGAAGTCCTGATGAAGGGTCTCGACCCGAAGCATCGACTGTTTATTTCCCTCCATACTTTCCTGACCTGCTGAGTTCTTCCAGCATTTTGTGTGTGTTGATAAAAAATTGTGATTCTTTTTCTAGGACACTAATATTTGTGCCCTACCATGATCATCCCCAGAGTTTTAATAAGTGCAATACTTTTCTTTTCTGCAGCCCTTGGCCAGATTATGCTCTATGTGGATGGAATGAATGGGGTGATAGGCCACAATGAAAGTATCCAATGGCTGTATACGCTCATAGGCTCAAAGGTAAGAAAAAAATAAGACCAGTGGAAAATATGAATACCAGAAATCCAATAACATTATTGTGTATTTGCATCCAAACTACTTCTCTGAAAGTAACATCTTTTGCAGGATACTTGGATATCAGCTGCCACATTTCATTAATTTAACATGTGATGAGGGAAATTGTTATTTGCTGATGAAGATTTGTAGCTAATGTCATCAATCTTAACCAGTCCATATGGTGGGAAAGCACTGAATGATAAAACTGCAGGGATTGTCTTGCACATCAGACTTCAATACAAGCGATGCCCAAGAACAATCAGCTCGACCTTCTCAAGGGTGAAGATGGCACAGTGGTACAGGTAGAAGAGCTGCTGCCTTACAGCTCCCATTTGATGCTGCCAGATGTGATTGAAGATTGTATAATCAAAGGTTCTTATGTATTCGGCCATGGGGTCAATTCCAGCAAGGCTGTAGTTTTTAACTGAATAAGATTTATTATGGGATAAAAAGCTCTGGCCAGACCTCAATCCCTGGATCAACAGCGGGGACATAAACCAAAAAAATCATGGATAAAATTGTTGGAAGCTTCAACTGTATGGAATACCTCCAGACCTACAACACTTCATGTGAAATATTTCCAGGCAGTGTAGTAACTCTTCTCTTAAACCCTGAGGTCCTATGTGAGAACTGATTCTTCACAAGATGTCGGCTCTTGTTCTCTCCCCACTTGATATGTAGGCATTGAACATGGACATTTCCATATGAAGTGATGTTTTTGTTAATTTTCTTTAAAGAAGCTGTCTCACTGAAATAAATACTGGAACACTGTGGTTTAAAAATAAGATCAAACTGCCATACCCATTGTGGTTAGAGATCCAGAACTACTCAGCCAATGTGATGCTTTCTCAGAACAGTGAACAGTTGGTTCTTTTATACTTGAAACTGAGGTGATTTCAGAAAGTGTCTAAAGCCATGCTGATGTTTACTTGGATTAAATTCCAGGAGTCGTGGGTGTGTGAGTTGGCTCCTCATGTTTACACTGGTAAATCCAGTTCCCTTTTCCCAACTCCAGACAAAAACTAAAGCAACCAATCTGCCATCAGGATGTGAAGGCTGTTTTAACTAAGTAAATAGTGGTCTGCAGGGATCTGTGCCAGATAAGTACCAGGATAAAATCCACAATTTGGATTAGAATGCTTGTATTAAAACAGCTTTAAAATTCAACTTGGATCTCTCGTTCAGTGGTAGCAGTGAGACCACTTGGAATGTTTGTTTAGTCCATGTTTACCTCCAGGAGTAGATCGAGAAAAAAAACTAGCTGACAACGTAAATGTTGAGTGTGTCCACGAAACAAAAGAAGTTTGAAATTTAGACTACGGCATTCAGTTATAAGCTTTGCACCTATGTAAGGATCTGCCTCAAAGGAAGTGCAGATTCAACAGGATGAAAGTGTGGTTTAAAATTGATTTAGTGCATCAACCTGGTCTGTATTTACTTGAGTTTAGAAGGGTAAGGGTTGACAGAATCATTGGGTCATACAGCACAGAAACATGCCCTTTGGCCCATTACATCTATACTGTCCATTGAGTACCCATCTATATCGATCCCATTTACCAACACTTCATCACTACGTTTTGATCTAAAAGTGGTAGTAAAATGTAAAAAAAAGATTGGCAGGATACATAAGGAAAAATTCCTTTCCATTGCTGGGGAAATCCAAAATAAAGGGGAATAATCTTAAAATTAGAGCTACGCCATTCAGGAAGTATTTTTTCTCTCCCCCTAAATAAAGATAGTGGACATCTGGAGCATGTTCCACAGTAGGCTTGTTTAAAGGCCAGCTGGTCAGAATTTAGGACCAACACGTTCCTGTGAAGAAGAAAGACAAGGATGCAAAGTTCAGGAATGTTGGGTGATGAGAGATGTTGCAAATTTAGTCACAAAGTAGAAGGAAGCTTATGTAAGATTTAGGCAGCTGAAATCGAAAAGGGCCCTTTAGGAATATAAAGGAAGCAGGAAAAAATTAAAACAGGGATTTGGGAAGGCTAAAAGGGGCCATGAAATGTCCTTGGCAAGTAGGATTAAAGAGAAACCCAAGGCAGTTTATACATACATTAAAATCAAGGGGGTAACTAGGGAGAGGGTAGGACCACTCAAGGACAAAGGAAGTAATTTATGCCTGGAGCCAGACGAAATGGGTGTAGCGGTTAGCGTAATGCTATTACAGCGCCAGAGACCCTGGTTCAATTCCCGCAGCTGTCTGTAAGGAGTTTGTATGTTCTCCCCGTGTCTGTGTGGGTTTCCTCCCACATTCCAAAGATGTATGGGTTAGGAAGTTGTGGGCATGCTATGTTGGCGCTGGAAGCATGGCGACACTTGTGGGCTGCCCCCAGAACACACTATGCAAAAAGATGCATTTCACTGTGTGTTTAGATGTACATGTGACTAATAAAGATATCTTATCTCACCAAGGAGAAGGACACAGAGGCCAGTGAGATGAGGGAAGGGTATGGTAATACTTTAGGGCATATTGATATCAAGAAGGACGAGGTGTTGGGTTTCTTGGATAAGTCCTCGGGGCCAAATAGGATCTATCCCAGGTTATTGAGAGGGACAAGAGAGGAGATTTCTGGAGTCTTGACAGAGATCTTTGTGTCCACTTCAGCCACAGGTGACATCCAAGAGGACTGAAGAATAGCCAATGTTCTTCTTCTGTTTAAGACCAGGATAGACAAACCAGGAAATTATAAGCCAGTGAACCTTGCATCAGTGGTAGGGAAATTATTGGAGATGATTCTTACTGATAGGATCTGCTCACATCTGGTAAAACCATGGACTTTTTAGGTATAGACAGCATGGCTTTGTGTGGTGAAGGTTATGTCTAACAAACTTGATTGAGTTTTTTGAGGAAGTGACGAAGATAATTGATGAGGGTAGGGCAGTGGATGTTGTATATATGGACTTTGGTAAAGCTTTCAACAAGGTCCCTCATGGTAGGCTGGTCCAGAAGATTAAGGCATGTGGGATCCTTGGAGACTTGGTAGATTGGATTCAAAATTGATTTGGCCATAGAAGACAGGATAATGGTGGAGGGGTGTTATTCTGACTAGTCGTCTGTGGCCAGTAGTGTTCTGCAAGGATCAGTGCCAGGACTGTTTGTGATATATTTGATGAAGATAGAGGTGGGCTAATTGGTAAGTTTGCAAACAACATTAACAGAGTTTAATCTGGGCAAATGTGAGGTATTGCATTTTTTTTAAGAAGTTAAATGTAAGAAGAAAGTATACAGGAGGTGGCAGAACCCTTAGGAGCATTAATGTGCAGAGAGAACTTGTGGTGCAAGTCCATAGCACCATGAAAGAAGCAACACAAGTAGATAGGGTGGTAAAGAAGGCGTACGGCATGCTTGCCTTCATTGGTTGGGGCATTGAGTGTAAAAGTTGGGAAGTCATATCACAGCTTATAAAACTTTAGTTAGGCCATAGTTGAAATACTATGTGCGGTTCTGGTCACCACATTATAGGAAGGATGTAGAGAGTTTGGAAAGGGTGCAGAAGAGGTACACCAGGAAGTTGCCTGGATTAGAAAGTATTGGACAAATTTAGGTTGTTTTCTTTAGAGTGTCGGATGCTGACGGGATACCTAATAGATGTATATAAGATTATGAAAGGCATAGAGTAGATAGTCAGCCTTTATTCTCAGGGTGGAACTGTCATATACTAGAGGGCATAGCTTTAAGAGAGAAGGAGAAAGTTTAAAGGATATTTATGAGGCAATTTTTTTTATCCACAGAGAATGGTAGTTGCCTGGAACACTTTAGCAGGAGAAGTGGTGGAAGCAGATATGACAGCAATGTTTAAGAGGCACTCAGACAGACACATGAACAGGCAGAGAATTGATGGATATAGATCACTTGCAGGCAGATGTGCAGTTCAGATTGGCATCGCTGACCGAAGGGCATGTTCCTGTGCTGCACTGTTTTATGTTCTCAGGGGGAACAAGTTTTCAAGACTGAGAGCTTCGACTGTTAGAATGGATCAGTAATTATATAATTAAATGGTAAACACACAGATGGGGTTGAATGGTCTATTCTTGTTCAATCCGTAGGTTGAATTTTCCTGCACTATAAAGATCTATTGAAAGAATTTATGACCGGGTATTTATGAACAAGCATATATTTAATATAATAGATGTGAAACTCTTAACAAAGCTTTGAAATTGAAAGCTTGTCCAGACTTAAAAAGGCATTTGACAAAGCAGGATAAATTTAGAAAATGTTGAAAGAGTTTGGGCAAAAGAACTGCAATGGTGCAGGCAGGAGATAATCTTCTGAAAAGCTAATAAATTCTGATATTACAAACCATGATCTTACATCACCAAATTAAATCATGAAGGGGACATTGAAGCTATAAAAAAACCATAAAGGTTGTACTCTTTCAGGAGGTGGGGAAACAGATTAATTATATATTCATTTGTGCTGTGTATTTAGGCTGTTTTATGATTCTTTGGTGTTGGTAAAAAGAAACAAAATACTTTGCTTACTGAAGTCAGTGCCTAAGGTAGTGCCTTTTCCTGTGAACTGAATCGTTTTGGTTGTAGAAGTAATTGAAAAGGGATGTTGAACCTTGGAGGCATGTGTTCTTGCCTGCTAAAAAGTGCAGGGTATTAAAAGGACAAGTAAGAAATTGGAATCTCTCTCACAGACACAACCTCATTTAATCTCCAGATCTTACTGTCTTAAACCCTGCGTCCATCAGCAATGTAAATGTTTGAAAGGAAACATTGCACCAAATATATTGCATCAATACACACAGTTAGCAGTCCTGAGCCCTCACTAACTTGCCAATTTTAATCAAAAATGGTATAGTTAAAAGTGAAGTTTCAAAAATAATAACTTCAAGCTGACTTGTAACAGATAGAATAAATGTGATTGGATATCAATCTAACATTGCTTTGAACCAAATTCCACTCTGCCCAGTTGAATTCCACATCCCTGAGAAAGGAAAATAATGGTAGTGCTTGTTCTGCCAATTAAACTTCACTGCAACAGGTCATGGCATCTACTTGACAGCATAAGTACCTTATTAATGAGGAGATTTGTGTTCCAGCAGTGTCCCTCAACTTCTTTAGTACAGAATGGGGACATTTGAAACTGGATTCTCATTCCAAGAGTTAATAAATTCTTTTCTTTCTTTTTGTCTACTTCTTTCCTTTTCAATGAATCTTTCTCTCTCTTCCTGGATTTTGTCCTGAATCTACTCTTCCAAGTGCCAGCAGCAGTGGAATATTCAGTTCCTTGGGGCTGTTCCACTATCCTGTTAGGTCAATGATGCTCAATGTTTTCATATTGAGGGTCAGAGTGACAATCAGAATCACATATGAAGTCCTGAACTTCTTGAGAGATCTTTGCCACCATCATTCTGACTGTGCTTGGAAAATAGAATCCTAATGGGGTGATGAAGTATTACTCTCCTGCATTCTCCCAGCAGGTTTTCTGAGCAGAGAACCCAACGCTATGAGGGAATTGGGCACGTTTCAGATGATGAACATGTTTTGATTGATGTGGGTTGACTTAAATATCATAGAGTCATACAACATGGAAACAAGCCCTTCGGCCCAACTGGTTAATGCCAACCAAGATTCCCGTCTAACCTAGTCCCATTTGCCCCGTATCGCTCTAAGCTTATTCTATCCATGTACCTGTCCAAGTATCTTTTAAATGTTGTTAATATACCTGCCTCAACCAATTCCTGTGGCAGCTCGTTCCATATCTATGCCCATTATAATTTTATACACTTCCATAAGATCACCACTTATTCTCCTACACTCCAATGAAAAAAAAAGTCCAAACCTGCTGAACCTCTCTCCATAACTCAGTCCCTCGAGTCCTGGCAACATCCTCATAAATCTCCTCTGCACTCTTTCTAACTTAATGACATTTACTGGCAAAATGTATTTAATTGTTTTGAAGTGAAGTTTTCTGGAGCCGGGTCTTTCATTCTTTTGGTCAGAAGGGCCTCGCCAATTAGGAGCAGTCTTCCCAGAATAATGTGTAGCTGTGGCAGGTAAATGGTGGTTGGGAATAACGAGTGCAAAGAGAATCTTCGCAAGTTAAAAGGGTGGAATTTGTGCTAGTCAATTGCACAACTCTGGTTAAAACCCATTCTGTACTGTTTGCTTAGGTGAGCTGGATGGATCAGATGTGGTTTGTGGGCCATGTGTTGGGCACCATTGTGTTAGGTCATGGCTGATCTGTATTTGGACCCAATTACTTGCCTTGGTTTGGAATACTTACTCCCTATATCTAACCAACATTAATCTATCTTAGTTTTCAATCATTATTTTAGTTGTAGCCTCAACAGGATTTGTGAGAAGATAGTCCTTATTTTCACTACCCTATATAACAAAGGTCTAAATTTTAGATCTTCTGGATTCCTGTTTATCAGAAGAAATGGTTTCTCTCTTTCTTTAATATCAAATCTTTCAATCATCTTGAACACCTCAGTGAGGTCATTTTATTCTGTACAAGCTGTGACAGTGTTGTGGTTGAACAGTTCAGCTCACTTTCCGAAGGTGGTATATTCCTCCTAATGTGCAATGCCCAAAATTGAACACTGTACCAAATGAGCTCTAACCAGAGAGTTATGGAAATGATGATCACAGTTTCTATTCCTTTAACTCTTTGGAGCTGAATTCTCCTGCTCAAGGCTTTGGGCCTGCAACTCAGCCCTAGGCCAAGAAACATAGGGAGGCCGTAAATGATCTGATTTGAGCTGAGTGGCCTGGGAGAGAGGGATTTGGTTGGTGACTCGGGATCAGAGTTTATTTAAGGATTAATTTATGTTATATAGATGTACATAAAACAGAATTATATGTGCACGTTCTACCATCCAAGGTAATACATTCCGGGGAAGTGTTTGGCAGGATATGGTATAGCCTTATTTCTCTGCTGGAATGCTGCAATTTTATGTAAAAAAAAGAAATCCCTTGAGGTGGTGAAAATGTCAGCTTGTTAGCAATCTGAATGATAAATCATTTCCCCAAATAGTGGAGTGCTGTAGCTCCATGGTGTTATACTAATGGTACATAGGATGTGCATTTGCCCTCATTGTTTCCTAACAGTGGGGGAATTTCACTGCTCACTACATCACTGCATTCTGTTTTATGTACAGTTATATAACATAAATTAGTCCTGGAATAAAATGCTTTAAAAGAAAGCTGAGCAGTAAAATCCTCTCTTGTTTCATGCAGGGAAAATGGAAAAGAAAACAGTGAACAGCTTATTCAGGATATTTCCACTTTCCATTAAAAAGTTACAATGCAACATGAAAATCAGTTGCATGCCCTTTGTCTGAATGGAAAGTTAATAATGGGAAACCATTATACTGTATGCCCAACCTCACGTACTGAGAGTAATGCTGTTACACTGTCAACTCTGCAGAGTTTTGCAAATGTGCCAAACTCTTGCCTCCACATCCACTGACTTCTGTTCAATAGCAGCTTCAGTTTACTGTGGCAACGGTGCAACAGTATAACCTAAACTTTCCTTAAATGCAGAAATATCTGCTGTACTTGTTGCCAGGAGTTTTCTGAAGTTGCAATAATCCTACAGATTTGTGATGCTGAAGCTGGTTGGATTAGATCATTTTATTGTTCTTCCGTGACCTTGATGGTCAGTGTGGTCATGGACTTCATTTCCCATTTGACCTGCAGTCGTATAGTGAAATGAGCTGAAACCAGTTCACACAGATACAAGCTATAAAGTCCAACTGGGTTGAAAAACTGATAAGTGAACAAAAGTATTTTCAAAGTGTATTTGAAAGGATATTAGATGGTCCTTTATTTGAAGATCTGAGGTGCTGAATACTGCTGGAGTCAGAGGGAAGGTGTACAGTTTGTGATTGGGGCACAAGCATCTTAGCTGCCACTCTGGGCTTGCATTACTACATTTATTTTTTCCTTTCTTTGGTGCTAGTCTTGGGAGGGTTTCCTGTTTCCTTCGACTTCCAGTCATCCCATCAGTTGTAATTTCTTCCCACTTGCAAGATTCACCCCATCCTGAATACCTATCCCTCCCCTACAAGTCCTACATCAGTCATTAAGGTCCTTCTACTCTCTAACTTATCATATTGCAAACATGAGACTGCATCTGAGGAAACCACACAGCTTCCCACCATGCCCATTGTAGCATCTGTTGATGCTTCCCTGAGAAGCCGTGCTCTCTGCCACCTCCCTCTGAACTCCATCATCATTCACAATGCTCCCTTAAGGATAACCTCCTTCCTTTGCTCACTCCAACAAATGCAACCTTCTTGGACTCTGCCAGCATATCACTGCCCCTCTCCACCTGTCCAAAGCCTACTTAATGTGTTATTATGGCCAAATGCATTGGTAGCCATATCTTTATACAGTCTTGATTCGTGCACCTTGATTGTTACTGAAGCCTCTATGTCTGGTCAAACTTTTTACTCCCCCCACTCTCTATACTGGCAGTGTGACCCTTATCACCAGATCTGACTTTAGTCTCTCCTTCTGGAACTTTCTGGCACTGTGTATCTTATCCACTTTTGCAGGTTTACAGTGTCATCACCCCACCCCACTCCCACTATTCCTTCAATCCTTTCCTCCCTAGTGTATGCCTGAACTACATCTCACTTTGATGATTTTAGTCACAGCTCCTTGTCTTCCTTCATCTGAATTTACTGCTCTGCTGTCCTTCCCTTCCAAATTCAGGGACACCCGCTTGATCTTGCATCGCATTGGCATCTCTTCTCAATCAGCTACTCCGTAGTCCCTTGCTCTCCATGTGCCCCGTAACTTCCTTCTAGACTTGTCCATGCAGAGTAGTTTCCCTTCTCCCTCTGCCCCCCCCACTCCAACAACTCACCCCATCCCAAGTCACTTAGAATTTCTCTTCTTTAGCCTTCACTATGACGATAATGTGCTTGAACTTCTGTTTCTTTCACATTGGAACTTTGTGCATTTCTCCCTATCACCAACCACTCCTGGCAATCACACCTTCAAAGTCTATGCACCGCATTGTATATCCCCTTGCTCCATCTCCAAAACTCTGCAATGTCTAGCTCTTAGACCAAATTTTGGTCATCCATCCAAACTCCTCCCTCTTTGGTTGGGTATCTTCTTTGATCTGTTTTCACGTGGACAAAATCTTCCAGCTATAATATATATCCTAAGGCATTCACAAAGGCCTTCTCAAACAATAAAATATGATGGTGAGCCACATAAAAGGAGCCACATCAGCTGATAAGAGGTTTGGTCAAAGAGGTAAATTTTAAGCAGTGTCTTTGAAGGAGAATGAGGAAGTGGTTTTAGATGGCTTAAGACATTGGTAGCTGGAGACGTGTACAACACTCATGGAACAATTACATTTGGAGATGGCCAAGAGGCTAGAAGTGAAAAAGCATGGACATCTTGGAGAAGGCTGTAGGGTTGGAGAGAGGCAAGATCAGAGAGAGGCTGAAAAACAAGAAAGAAAACTAAAAGTTTTTTTTAAAAAAGTAATTTTTCAGCATCTGAGTATTATTGTCCATCCCTAATTGCTCTGAAGAAGGTGTTGATAGTGATAAACTGCTGCCCTAAGCTGCTGTGGTATGGTGAAGATACGCCCACAGTACTGTTGGAAGGGAATTGTAGTAACAGAGAAGGAATGCCATTAGGTTTCCAAGTCCAGGATATTGTGCAGATTGGAGGGGAATTGGTATTCCAGTGCACTGCTGCCTTTGTCTTCCTTGGTGGTTGAGTCACAGGCTTGGGAGGTGCTATTGAAGTAGCCTTGATGAATATCTTCAGTACATTCTTTAGCTGCTGTTCGCCTGTGGTGGAAGGAATAAGTGTTTGCCATACTGGGAAACTATGTGGTCCCTTTTGTCAATATTCTACATTAAAACACCAAAGAATTAAGGTGGATAAATCCCCAGGGCCTTACCTAGTGCATTCTTGAACCTTGTGGGAAGCTAGAGAACAAATTGCGGAGGCCCTTGCAGAGACTTTTGCTTCATCTCAGGCCACAGGTGAGGTTCCGGAGGACTGGAGAGTGGATAATGCGGTACCATTGTTTAAAAAGGGTAGCAAAAGCAAGCCAGGAAACTACAAGCCAGTGAGCCTGTCATTGGTGGTGGGTAAATTGCTGGAGGGGATTCTGAGGGACAGGATCTACTAACATTTGGAGAGATGGGGTCTGATTCGGGACAGTCAGCACAGCTTTGTGCGTGGGGAGTCATATCTGACAAATTTCCTAGTTATTTGAGGAGGTAATCAAGAGGGTAGATGGGGGTAGGGTAGTGGACGTTGTCCATATGGACTTTAGCAAAGGCTTTGACAAGGTCCCTCATGGCAGGTTAGTCTGGAAGGTTAGATCACGTGGGATCCAGGAGGAGATAGCGGATTAGATTCATAATTGGCACAATGGTAGAAAGAAGAGGGTGATGGTCGAGAGTTGTTTCTCAGACTGGAGGCCTGTGTCTAGTGGTGTGCTACAGGGGTCGGTGCTGGGACCTTTGTTGTTTGTAATTTATATAAACTATTTGGATGTGAATGTACAAGGCATGGTTGATAAGTTTGCAGATGATACTAAAATGGGTGATGTTATAGATAGTGTAGAAGGTTATGAAAAAGTACAGGGGGATCTTGATGAGCTCGGTACGTGGGCTGAGGATTGGCAATTGGCTTTCAATTCAGATAAATGTGATGTATCGCATTTTGGGAGATCAAACCAGGGTAGGACTTGTACAGTGAATGGTAGAGCCCTGGGGAGTGTTATGGAACAGAGGGACCTAGGAGTGCAAGTACATAGTTAGGTGAAAGCGGCGTCACAAATAGGGTGGTGAAGAAGGCATTGGGCATGCTGGCCTTCATTGGTCAGGGCATTGAGTATAGGAGTTGGGAAGTTATGTTGTAGTTATATAAGACGTTGGTGATGCTGCACTTGGAGTATTGTGTATGGTTTTGGTCACCCTGTTATAGGAAAGATGTTATTAAAATAGAAAACATGCAGAGAAGATTTACCAGGATATTGGGGGCCCGAGTTACAAGGAGAAGTTGCGTAGATGAGGACTTTATTCCCTGGAACGTAGGAGATTGAGGGGTGACGTGATAGAGAGATATAAGATCATGAGGGGCATAGACAGGGTGAAAGCACATAGTCTTTTTCACAGGGAGGGGGTGCTAAAAGCAAAAGGGCATGGGGTTAAGATCAGAGGCGAGAGATTTAAAAAAAGACATCAGGGGCAGCTGCTTCACGCAAAGGGTGATGCGTATTTGGAATGAGTTGCCAGAAATAGTGGTTGAGGCGGACATATTGGCAACATTTAAAAGGCATCCAGATAAGTACGTGGATAGGAGAAGTTTAGGTGGCTATGGGCCAAATCTGGGCAGTTGCTCACTGAGCAACACAGGCGGCATGGGCCAGTTGGGCCGAAGGTCCTGTTTCCATGCTATATGATTCTATGACTCTAATCTGAGTTGCTGAGTTTTAAATCCCATTAGCACATTTAACAAACTCTGAAGTGTCTTGTGCATAACTTTTGAAAAGTCTTTTTTTCACCTTCTACCTCATGTTGAATGCACAATTCCAGCCAGTTTGCAGTGGGGTTCACTTGCCAGCCGTTGCTTCGAGCTGCCTGCCTGCAGTTAGTCAGTCATCATGCAGCAAATTACCTGAGAAACTTAGAATGCATTTCAGCAACTGTTCAGCGGCCAGAGCTTAGACAGCTTAGACAGCCCTCCTCCCACACTCAGTAAACCAGAGACCTTCGTGGAGGAGGAGTCATTCTTAAGTTAGTCTGCACAGCTTCAGTGGCAAGTATCTGTCAGTGTGCCTTTTACATTGCTGTACAGTTGCTGCTGTTTGTTTTCTGATGGGATTAGTAACTGCGATTGAAATACACAGAGTCAATATAAGTTCGGCCAAAAACTATAAAGTAGAAAGACCAAGGTCCCTGTATTTCTATGTCTATAATCTTTTGCTAACTTTAAAACTTTCTCCTCTGAGACCTTAACCTGCTTTTGGTTCGCAAAAGGCAGCACTTTTAGGGGAAAGTAATCCATTTTCAAAGCACTGTTGACTAATCTCCAAAGACTGAGTGGAATGTCAGGATGAGGTTGATACAACAAGGTTGATTAAAGATTTATATCGCACATATTGTTTTAATTTCAATTTCTTAGCCCCTGTCTGAGTCTAGCACTACAGGGATAAGCATGGAGCCTGCCCTCCTGACCTCCTGTACTTGCAGGCTCGAGGTTCACATCTTGCTGGAAGCTGTTGCACAACATCCTTGAAGTAAAAGCTAGAGATCAAGCAAAATACTGAAATCTGGTAATGGTGTTGAATCTGTGGAGGTGCATCTCATAATTAAACCATAGAGTCACTACTAATCTGTTCAATCCACATCATTCAGTCTCCCTCAAACCTAGAGGAAAAGATGGGAATAGGTTATTACGACGTAGTTTTTTTTAACTAACACTTAACGTATTTTAAAATGCATACGAGATACATGTATAAAATCTAACTGAAATCTTTTTATGTCCATTACACCATAATAGACATAAATAGCAAAGACTTGCCATTTCAGAATTTCCTTCTGCCCTAAGCCACATGCCTCTGAGAAAGAAGATCCATCTGCATTTATGGAGTGGCTCCATATATTTGTGCAGTTTAAAATCAGCCCGGAGATGATTTGAAGGGCCTGTCTCTGGGGAAAATTGTCAGGTTACTTTGGTACTCTGTAGTCTTTTGTAAAATAATTTGCAGCATGACATTGGCATGTGTTAATTCAACAAAGAACAGGACACAATTGATGGACAGGTTTGCAGAATCTACGTTCAAGAAGATCAAATGCATTTTCTGTATACTATGATCCCAATGCTGACTCATACATGAAAATCTAACACTCTGCAATTGACAAGAGCAGAAAACATTTGAATAAACAGTCATAAAAAGAGTAAGTGCAAGTTGTTGCAAATTAAAACCATCTCATAACACTTTAACATTGGGGGGTCACTACCTTATGTTTCTAGAATTTGCTTAAGAACACTTTCAAGATTAAGGTTGTCTCCACCTGTGTTAATGAAATAAGAATTTTGGAGAAACTGGTGGATAAATTCCAAACAGCAATGATAATTGTAGGGCTGGTTAATTGAGCTGATTTTTAATGAACATTTAAGGGTGAGAAATTCTTAAACCTGTATTCTCGTCCTGCAGAGGCATTACGGTGGGGGCCAAGGCGCTGAGACTCCATTGTTGTGCGTGTGCAGGAGGCCCAAAAGGCATTGAATGTATTGGAACAGGGCTTGAATTTGTAGGAGCTCTCAAAGACTTTTCCTCTGTATTCCCCGTCATTATGCATTCTTAGAGAGGGTGATACTGAGTGGATTTTGGTCAGGGTGTGCAGCCATATGCAGTGGCATAATGTGATGGATGGGAAGAAGATGGCTTTATGGAAAGGTCAATGGAGGGGGCTGGGGCGAACAACTGAGGGAGAACAATTAAGATATTAGGATGGCATGAGGCTGGGAAGGTAGCCAGAGAGGGGATGAAATGGGAAAGATGGAGAAAATGATTGGAAGAGACAGAGTGAGAAAATCATTTAGGGTACAACAAATAATTCATTTGGCCTCAAGAACATCAAAGATGAGGTGGTCACTATGGATGAGAAGTTTTTTTTAAAAGAAAAAGAATCTGCATTAAGGATTATCATCAGTGCTTCTGACTCCCCGTCAGTGGCTTTGGTGAAGATGGGCCCCCCAATTAATACCAGAGCAGATGTCCACCCTCTGGTTAGGACCTGTTCCAGTATTGAAGACCATGAGTTTTTATGTATCTCATCTGCACTTTTAGAAGTTTGAGGAAATGACATCAGTTGTCCGTCGTACATCCAAAGACCTCTGCCCATATGCATGAATGATTGAAACTAATTTCCAGAAGTGTCCTGCCAACACACAGAGTACCTGGGCATTTAAAGTACGTGGATATTAGATAAAATTCACTCAACAAATTTAAACATTGCTCTGCACAAGAGCATTTCTATCCCAAAGTCTTTAACTATGCCTGGTAAGATTTGCTGAAATTTTATTTCTTTTTATTACAGTGCCTTGGGGTTTGTAAACAAATTCCACAAAAATCTCAAATGCAGTGCAGATACCCTGTTTTTTACTTTCTTGACAAAATCTTTGCAATAGTTTCTTGATGCCTCTCTCAAATTAACATGTTAATGGCAGCACTGGTATTTGTGGGGGAAAAAAAAGAATTTTAGCAAAGTACTTTTATTACTTATGTATTTCAGTTAGTCTTTATTACCCATCCTTCCTACAACCATGTTTTGTGAATATTTGGCTCCTTTGGATTCTTGAGCTCTGGGTGACAATATGTAATCTCTCCCTGGTTTTTGATTCCTGCTGCCTAATAGTCTGCTTGGGAATGTCGGAATCACCTGGTCTGCCTTGGCCAGATTGTGTTGGTGATCGTGTTCACAGAACGTTGTTTTCATTTATTCATTCAAGGAAGGAGGCTGCCACTGGCAAGTCCACGTCTATGGTTCATCCCTAATTTGTTGGGTTGCTGGGCCATTTCAGAGGGAAGTTAAGCATCAGTCACATTACTCGGTTGGATACAAAACCATACCAGATAAGTGTGGCAGGTTTCCTTCCGTGAAGGATCTCACCAAATTCAGTGACAACAATTTGATTGATTGCATCATAGGAACCACAAAGACTGGCATTTTTAATTTCAGATTTCTTTTAATTCCTTGAATTTAAATCCCTCAGTTGAAACTCATGGGATTCATACTCCTGTCTCCAAATCAATGCTAATCCAATAACTTGATTCCTGCTACTGTGGCCAGTCTGCACAAGCAGAGAGAGTCAGGGGGATACAGCACAGAAGCACGACTTTCAACCGCACCCCACCTCCCCCACCAAGCGCACACCAACCATCAAGCACCCATCTACACTAATCCTACATTAATGTCATTTTTTTATACTCCCAACATTCTTATTAATTTCCGCCCCCCCACCCCCAATTCTAACAATTACCTAGGGACAATTTATGGTGATAAATTAACCTATTAATCTGCAGTCTTTGATGTGAGAGGAAACCTATGCAGTCACAGGGAGAACACCCAGATCCACGTAGACAGTACCCAAGATCAGGATTGAACTGGGGTCCCTGGTGCTGTGAGGCAGTAGCTCTACCTATCTGTGCCACTGCGCTGCTGTTATAAAATACACTCACGTTGAAGCACACAGATTCATCTGGAACCAATGTGTTGTGAATTGATATATATTCTTTGGCTGTGTAGAGTCTGTAAATACAGTGGGTGAGAACAAGTGGAGGTTTGCAGAACACAGATTCATACCTGAAAGACAAAACTGTGCTTTTTGGAAAGCTGGAAAGTTTTTATGCTGTGTTCTCAACACCAAAGCAACCTTAATTTTGACATTAAATGATAAGATGCATATTAAGCAACGCTTCAGCATCAGCATTGTTATGAAAAGTGCTGATTTCATCAATTACCAGATATACTATTTATTTTTTCATGTCCATTCAACAATGCAAAGCTTGCATGTTGGCCTTTGCAAGATTTCAACCTGGGCATGGGCTGTCCTTGAGTAACAGGCAGGCTAAAATGTGTTGCGTGTCTGCCCCTCACATCTCCTGGGTTTTGCTCAATTGTTCTCGTTCATCACGTCAGCTCATGAGTAGCTGACATTTATACGAAGGCTGTTTGGGGTCATCTTGGTGATCCATTTATCCTCTGCTCCCACAGAACTTGTTCGCTCATTTAAAGCCCATACTGACCCTACTATAAAGGTTTGAGAATTGTATTCATTCTCACCTCCTCACAGCTGGTTGTTATAATGAAAGCATTAAAGAAAGCATTGTTCTGTAACAGTAAGGCCATGGAGGGGATAGTTGGTACCCTCAGCTGTCCACTGCCCTTTGGAGGTCTGATGATCAAGGGTGCCACTGTTGTTTCTGCAGCTGTCATTGAGCACTGAATTAATGTTCTTTGTGTGGTCAGAGCATTCCCATGCCAGGCAGCCATGCCCAGCACCAGAGGAATATGCAGCGATCACAGAGGTTTGGACTGTGGGTGGGTGAGTTTCAGCACCCAAATTTGCAAATTTCCAGATGATTATTCAGACACAGTTTTTCATCTAATCTTCCCAAAGATTATTATAATCAAAAAGTACTGAGCCCCTGGTTCAACTTTTGTTTTGCAGTGAAATGGATGCCATTCCAGTTGTTGTTTAGCTTTTCATTCACATCATGATTCTGGAAATGGATGAGGTTAACTTGAGACATGGTTAAATTTTGATTTAATTGGATTAGTAACATGGTTAGTGCAGTAAAACCCAGAATCCCACTTGTTCAGAAATTCTGATAATTTGGCATCTGGCTGACGAATTACTCCAGAATATAAAACAGGTGGGTGTAAGCAGGGGGTATAGCCAGAGCCCGTGGTTGGGGTCAGGAAGATGAGCAGGTGTGTGGCCAGAACCATGGTCCAGGGTATTGTTTGTTTTCACCTCCCTTTAAACTCACTAGGTTCACTGGGAAATTGATGATATGACTGTGTAACATGTGAAAAAAGGTGAAATAAAATAAAATTGTGTTTGGTTATTAAGAGGAGTAACATACAATAGTCCAGAAAATCTGCTAGTCCAGCACCACTAAAGTCCCAAACACGTTGGATTATCAAAGTTTTACTATAATGAGCTTCACTAGTGCAATTGTTCAGTGGTGCTTGATCTGGGCAAGATCCCCTGCTTGCACTGTTGTCAGCATTTAGAAAGGTATATGTGTTCAGATGGGCATTCATGTAAATTCTGGAGCACGGGTGCCCATACACCACCTTGCATTAGGCAAATGTGGTGCATAGACTTTTTATTTCCTCTGGGCTCAACATGAAAGCAATTGCTTTCCCCAACAGGAATTGTCTATTAAAAGTAGATTTTAATGAATATGCACCCCACAGCTGGGAAGTTCTTGTATGTCTTCAAATGTCAGCGTAGAGGACAGCAAGTCCTGCTCCATTACTCATCCACAAAATGAATAGGAGGAAGATCCTACAGGGCCCATGACCTTTAAACCTGAATTGGCAGTCTACAGTCACAGGTATTGGAGATCAGAGCAAATAGTGTGGATTTGTAGAAGCTGCCCTCTGGTCTTTTAACTTGGACATTCCTTTTAATGCCAGGTCAGTCATCTGGAACAGTCATTCCATTTCTAACAAGTCCCCCAACCCCACCCACCTAAGTAGCTGAACTTCTTGTACATTTATGGAATTTATGTACAGTGGCAGCCCTAAGGAGAAAGAGTTTAAAAACCCACAGTTATCCCGTTCTCATTCTTTCTCGTTGTAGCCAGTGCTGTGAGTATTTTTATTCATTTGACAATCTCTTTGACTTTGGCAATTGATCTCATGATCTCAAACTTCAATTACTAAATTAATGGTGAAACATTTTACACCTGATTTTCAGCCAGTGAAGAATAATATTTCAAGTTTACTGCCACCTTCAAAATGTTCGGAAGCTGATAACGGAAAAATATTGTGATGCTGCACATTACCCCAGTCAAATAAATGGATGGGAGGTAGCATGCAGGGGTTAAAATAGCCCAGAAAGGAATTTAATGCCGTTATTGGACAAAATTAACACTCAAACTTGATTTGTGAAAGAAGAATTTAAAATCTACTCTTAATAGCAAATTCCTGTTCCGCTTTGTCTTTTCCAGGATGTCCCTGGCCTGTTCTTATTTATTTGGGAGATAAGGCCATTGTTTATTGCCCGCGCTAATTGGCTTAAGGACAGTTTTTATTCTGTTATTCTAAGACTATTGAACGGTCCCCAGTACAATAAAATGGACTCTCAAGCTCACAATCTATCTCGTTATGACCTTGCACCTTATTGTCTGCCTGCTCTGCACTTTCTCTTTAACTGTAACACTTTATTTTGCATTCTGTTATTGCTTTCCCTTGTGCTGTTGTAATGAAACGATCTGTATGAATGGCATGCAAAACAAAGTTTTTCACTGTACCTCGGTACATGTGACAATACTAAACCAATTTACCAATTTCATTGTCCTTGGAAAATGTGGTGAGCTCCCTTGTTGTGCTGCTGCAGTCCCTGTGATGATAGCAGTCCTGTCATCCTGTTACGTATGAAGTTCCATTATTTAAAATGTCAAAGACCGAAAAACAGCAAAATAGTTTGAAGTCAGTGATGTATAACTTAAAGGGAACTGTGTTCCCATTTCCCTCCTTGGTGGTGAAAGTCAAACATTTCAGGAAGGTTTCTGGAAAGGCTTTGGCAGGTTTCTGCAATGCATTTTGTAGTTAGTGCACACTGCAGCCACAGTCTATTGGTGGTGAAGGGGGTAACCTTTAAAACTGGTGGCACAGGTACCAGTCAAGTGGTCTGATCTGTCTGGTGTTGAACCTCATCTGGACAATTGGAGTAAATTCCATTACACTCTACACCTGAATCTTTAAGATGGTGATTCCAACTTTCTTTCAGTTCATCTCCCCTCCCAGTGTCGAGATCCACAGCATTCCTCAGCACTCCTTGCATAGCTGTATTTCTTCCCACGTTCCAAAAGCACTCCTCACGTTAACCTTTCATTTCTCCTTCCTTATCTTTCTCTGTACATTTCTTACCACAGCACCTGCTGAAGCCACTCTGTTATTCCATTACAACTGAGCTGTTCGGACATGAAAGATGCTGTGATGATACCCTGTGTCAGGTTAGCTGTGCCCTGCTACTATGGCACTGTCTCCAAGCTCAGGCCTGTAAGATGACAAAGGGCAGTGACTCTGCGTGCCTTGGAATGCTGCTCAGAGTGTTTCAAGTCCTGTGTCGTCACTGCATTGGAATTCCATCTGACTGAAATGAAGTGCACCTGGAGGCTTTATTCTGCTGCTGATTATGGATAAAATGTCATGCCTGGTCTTTAATCAGATATTTACGGAGAATTCCTTCCTTTGAACTTGTGGTTTAAGGGTTGTATGTTTTGACTAGTCTGCTCATAACACTGTTGTGTTGCTCGGTCAGTTATGTGTTAGACAGGGTCCAGTGTGTAAATCCTGGCAAGCTTTCTTCTGTTCTTCATGTTCTGAAATGGAGACACGCATGCCATATCATAGAATCTGGGGAAGCAAACCAAGAGTGCGCAGTGCAAGTGCTTATCTGGCTGTTCAGCACAGGAATTGCAGCAAATAGGTGGATAACTGCCAAAAGGGACTAAAAGACGCACCGCTCCTACTTGCTCTGCATGATTAGCATGTAATTGGAAGGCACAATTTTAATGCCATCAACGAAAAAGCCAGAAACAACAGCATGGTGAACTTCTATTCTGCCGTGAAGAACTAAATAAAACTGCAGATGCTGGAAATCTGAAATAAAAACAGAAAATGCTGGAAAAACTCAGGTCAGACAGCATCTGCAGTAAGAGAGTGGTCCATTTTTCAGGTTTGCAAGCCTTCTGTTAAGGTTTTCCCAGCATTTTATGTTTCTATTTATTCTGCATTGAGTGCACTTGATTGAAATGAGTTTGTGGGTGCTGATTCAATAATCATCTTCAAAATTAAATTAGATAAATACTTGAAGGAGTGGGAAAAAAGTTGCAGAGTTGTGGGAAAAGAGCTTGTCAATAGGGCTGATCAGATCGATCACCCATAGAGCTGGCAGCAATTCAATGGGGTAAATGGCCTTCTAATTAAGTAGTGATAAATGATTATTTTCAAACCAATGCACAAAGGCAAACTTCTGTTGCAAAATATGCTAAAACAGAACTTGTGTTTCAGTAAGCTTAGTTAACTGCCCATAAGATGACTCCCTGCGACTGATGTTCAGCATTTCAAAGGGGTTTTTATTGGGGGGAAATGTAGTGTGCACAGATGATTTTAATTTCTGCATGATATAAATACTTGCGTAGATGGTACCTTAAATGACTTGCACTGTAACTTGTCAATTATAGACCCCATGCCCTCCATTTTGTAGGTACTTTTTAAATAGGTGGTTAAAATTTCATTGGTGTCTGCATTCTTGACAGGTCTTTAAATTTCTGTATATTCTATACAGAGATTGGTGGATTTCTGGATATTAAGGATAATGAGGTTTGAACAGGGAAGTTTGTACAGGGAAGTGACTGTGAGGTGCAAGATCAACCATGAACTTTTGGGTCTCATGAATAGTTTTGATTACCATCTCACCATCCTAGTGATGCATTTATTTGAGGCAGTACTTAAGATATGTATAAACACATAACTTGCAATGAAAGAAATAGGGAAATAGTCTAGATTGGCATGTTTGATTTCAACATTGAGATGCACATCATGCTTGTTTTAACCATATTGATTGCTGCACCACTCTTATTGTTACTGAACCCATTAACTGGAGCAGTGCTACTCTGACCTTTTCACTTCTGGAATCTGGGTTCAGATCCAGCCTAAGCTGACAAGATCAGAATGTCTGATCTGTCTGTTGATTGCATGTGAAATGAAAAGAACTTCAATCCAGTTCCAAGAGAATGTAACCCTAATCTGACACTAACGTGACATATTCAGCAAGTGAATAGGGTTCCCAATGTATTAAACTTGCATTTTGATGAGAGATTAAGTGAAAACAGTTGAGCAAATTTGCAGAAGGTGGGTTCAAAACTTAGAATTATTGCACAACAGTGGGCCATTCAACCCAACTGATTCATGCTATCTAATGCTTTGTGTGAGTCACCTTCAACATTCCTTCAAATAATTCTGCCAGATTAACTCTCCTGTCTTCATTTGCTTGTGATTTGTTTATCTGGCTTCTGCTTTAATGCGTCATTGTCATTCCCCTCAAATACTCAGAGCTCAGCTCCTTGTAGTTTAGTTTGGTTCAGTTAGCTTTTCAAAAAGATCATCAAGAATAGTCCCAGCAGGAATGTGACATTCCCCTTGCCATTTGCCTCCCTCCCCCCCCCCACCTCATCAATGCACATTAACCAGCTGGTAATTTTGGCACTAACTTTTAGGCTAAAATATTATGTGCTGCTTACAGCCAAGTAATTTAATGATGACACATGAGTTAGGTGCTGCTATTGTGATACAGTCTTTGACACAACCATGTGCAGAAAGCTTTACCTGTGTGATATTATCTGAAAGAGTTGATGTCAATCTGGAAAATGTTTAGCTTTTCCAGATCTTGGTGCATTGCATCTGCCTTGCAAAGATTATGTATGAATTGCCACTGTAGGGATTGCTACCTATCTGGCTAAACAGTGAAATATATCCTTGTGGCATACACAGTTGTTGGGGTAAGGGATATGGCAAAGGATTAAATATTTGTTTTCAGCTTTACTCATCCCAATTCTTTAGGCTGCACACTGAAGCTAACCTCTGAGGAGTTAGGGACCAAGGAATTTGTTCTCGTATCACAAGGGTTTTAAAAAAAAAGTGGTGTACAATTGACAATATATTTAACCCAACGCAAAGCAAAATTTCCAGGCCTCCAAGCCTCCAGAGGAGACCCCTGACTTTGAGATTTTCACCTATCATAGAAAAGTGATCCAATCATGAAGCTCGCCACATAAAAAGAATGCAAAGCACCTTTTTGACTCTCCAGCACAATTTTTTGATCTTGCTGATCTAAAAATCAACTTTTGTTGGTGTTCACAGAACATTCAGTTTTTATTAATGCTATTATACCTGAAACCATGCTGTTTAAAGGACCAGTCAAATTCAGACTGCCTTCTTTACCAGGATGCTCCACAACATTCTGTAGCCTCACTACTCACACTTGACACAGAGCCTTCCTTGCACCCTCAATGACATTTCTGTATTAAGTGTTTACTACCAATGTATAGTTGTCTGCACCTAACTTGCCTCTTGCAAGATGACTTGGAAATGTGGTATAATCATCAAGAGGCACCCGAGCCAGACACAGGAAATAAGTCGGAAAAGGCCAGGAAGGACTTGTTACCCAAGAGCTCATCCACCCAGAAGCATTACAAGGAGTCATACTCAAATGGAAACTTCTCGGAAGAGCTAAACTTCCACACAGTAGTCATCACTGAATCTGTGAGCTCCTGAAACCTCAAATAAAAGCTCAGATATGTGCCTAGACTAGGTTCTCAAAAGAAGTCAGTCACCCTTGCCCTGAACTGCCGAGTTTCAGCAGTGTTTCAGGCTACTGGCGTTGATTTATGCCAGAGCTCACAGTTTGCTGTTCCATTAGGGAGTTTACGCAAGCTCTGCACTCGAGGAATCAGAACTCCATAAACTTTTCCTTCAGCCCACAAGGTCAAGCAACGTGGAGTTGAGGATTTGCCAGCATTGCAAAGTACGGGCACTTACAGACTATGCAAAGGTAGGAGTTTCACTCAGGCTAGAGACCTCTGGTGCAGTCTCTTGCCGGAGTCTCCGAAGCATCCTTGCACAGACTATATCTCTTTGGCAAGTCCTCTCTTCCACCAGCCTCTCCATTCTGTTGAATCTTGTAGCACACACGCCCCTCCCAGCACCACTGCAGTCATTCTCTACACATGCCGTTCTGTACAGGTGGTATGTGTGCCCTTTTTAAAGGCTTCTATGATTGCAGCTGTATGACTAATTGTTAGAAGCCATGTGATATTGAACCATTTTAGACTATGAGTGCAAAATTTAAACTGAAACTGCACCTTGGCACCAGGTAACACCTTTTAGAAAAGATTGTTTTTGAAAATCACAATCCTATTAGCAGATTTTCCAAACAGCACTAGTGCACCGCAGAGTATTAGTTAACTACACCTAGGATGTGGAAAAGGAATTTCTAGGCCTACATTAGTGTCTGACTTCATCTCATCAGGCCAGTGAACATGTGAAGGGATGAAATGTTAATGCATAGTGTTAAATTTTGGTGGGAAGGATGAGGAAGGCAACATAAACTAAAGGGTGCAATTCTAAAAGGGACACTGGAACCCATGTGCATAAACTGAAGTTGCAGGGCAAGTTGAGAAGGTGATGAAGTGATTGACAAGGGTAGGGCAGTGGGTGTTGTCTGCATGGACTTTACCAAAGCATTTGACAAGGTCCCTCATGATAGGCTGGTCTAGAAAATTAAGGCACTTGGTGAGTTGGTAAGTTGGATTCAAAATTGGATTGGTCATAGAGACAGATAGTAGTGGTAGTGGGGTATTTTTCTGATTGGAATTCCCTCACCAGTGGTGTTCTGCACGGATCAGTGCTGGGACTTCAGTTGTTTGTAATGTATGTTAATCACTTGGATGAAAATGTAAGTAGTCTGATTAGTAAATTGATTAGTAAGTTTGCAGATGACACAAAAATTGGTGAAATTGTTGGTATCGAGGAAGGTTGTTAATGGATACGGCAGGGTACATATCAATTGGAAATTTGGGCAGAGAAATGGCAGATGGTGTTTAATCCAGATGAGTGTCAGGTGATGCATTTTGGGGGGTCAAATATAAGAGGAAAGTACACAATAAATGGCAGGACCCTTGAGAGCATTGATGTAGAGAGGGATCTTAGGGTGCAAGTCCATAGCTCCCTGAAAGTTGCAACACAAGTGGTTAGAGTGGTAAAGAAGGTGAATGGCATTCTTGCCTTTATTTGTCAGGGCATTGAGCATAAAAATTGGGAAGTCATATTGCAGCTGTATAAAACTTTGTGTGCAGTTCTGGTTGCCACACTATAGGAAGGATATAGAGGGTGCAGAAGAGGTTCACCAAGATGTTACCTGGATTGGAGTGTATTAACTATGACGAAAGGTTGACCAAACTTGGATTGTTTTCCTCGGAGTGTCAGTGGCTGAGGGGTGATCTGATAGAAGTACGTAAAATTATGAGAGCATGGATAGGGTACATCGTCTTTTCCCCCAGGTGGAAATGTCAAATATTAGAGGGCATAGGTTTGAGCTGAGAGAAGGAACATTTAAGGGGGATATGGGAGGCAGTATTTTTACACAGAGAGTAGTAGGTGTTTAGAACATGCTGCCAGGGAACTGGTAGAAACAGATCTGACAAAAACATTTAGACAGACTCATGAACGCAGGGAAATAGAGGGATACGGACCATGGGCAAGCAGATGGAATTAGTTTAGACTGGCATCATGGTCAGTGCAGACATGGTGGGCCAAAGGGCCTGTTCCTATGCTGTACTGTTCTCGGTTCTATGTAATGCATTTTTCTGATGGCAAATACTGGCACAACATATACAGTAAATGGTAGGGAAATTGGGAGTATTGATGTACAGAGCGGCCTTGGGGTGCAAGTTCATTGTTCCCTGAAAATAGTGACAAGTTGGAGAGGGTAGTGAAGAAAGCATTTGGCATGCTTTCCTTCAAAGGCCGAGGCATTGAGAATAAGAGTTAGGCTGTCATGTTGCAGCTGTACAAAACATCAATTGGACTGCACTTGGACTATTGTATACAGTTCTGCTTGTCTCACTAGAAGAAGAATGTGGTAGCATTAGAAAGAGTGAAGAAGAGGTTCAGCAGTACATTACCTGGAATGGAGGACTTTCCTTGGAGAGATTGGATAGGCCGGGTGGGCTGAAGGGCCCCTTTCTGTGCTGTACAGCTCTATGACAATGACTCAATGTCACAATTTTGTTTCCAAGAGCACACAGGATACTGGGCTCTGGAAAAGATGGAAAGGCTTTAGAGAGATAAGCCAAGTACAAAGAGACCTAGGTATTTCTGTGCACGAATGGGTAAAAAAGTTAGCAGATGTGCAACAAGTGGTGAGGAAGTCAAATGACACATTTGGCCTTCATTGCAAGGGAAATAAGGAAGGTATATATACAATTGTGCAGGGTATTGATGAGACCACATGTGGAGAACTGTGCACAGTTTTGGTCTCCTTATTTAAGAAAGGATGTACAGGCATTGGAGGCAGTCCAAAAGGGATTCACTAGCATATTCCTGGGATGAGAGGGTTGTCCACTCACTAGCAGCTAAAGAAATTAAATCTGTGTTCTTTGGAGTTTGAAGGAATGAGGGGTGATCTGATTCAAATGTACAGTACTCTGAGAGGGCAATGATACAGTAGATGTTGAGATATTTCAAAAGGTGAATGAATCTCAAACAAGGAGACATAGTTACAAGAGTAGGGGTGATCATTTAAAGTTGAGGTGCTGAGGAACTTCTTTTCACAGAGAGCAGTTAATATCTGGAATTCTTTAGCCTGGAGGTTTGTGGAAGCTAGCTCATTAGAGGTATTTAAAAAGGATGTAAATACTTTTTGAAAGATCAGGGAATTGAGGGCTGTTGGGAATTGGCACAGAAGAGGAGGTGTGGCCCAGGGCAGATCAGCCATAGTCATATTGAATAGTGGGGCTTGCTTGAGGGGCTTGGTGACCTACTCCTGCTCCTGTGTTTTTTGTGTTCTGATGCTCTGTATAGAGAGAGCAGAAGAGATTTATGAGAACAATTCTATGGAAATGCAACTTCAGTTACGTGGATAGATTAGAGAAGCTAAGGTTGCCTCCTTGGAACAATGAAATTTGAGAGGCCATCCAGTAGATGATTATTTTTAAAAAAAAGCTAAAGTGCCTAGAAAAAGTATGGATAGACAGACTGTTTCCGCAAGGCCCCCAAATGAAGGTGACTTATAAAAGAGCAATAAGTGACATGAGGAAAATTTTGGCACAGCAGGTGGTTACTGCCTGGCATACATTGCCAGGAGGAGTTGTGCAGGCAGATTTAACTTTGGCATCAAAAAGGGGGAGCTGAAGAAATGCTTGAAAGAGGGGAAAAATGCAGGGTAATGGAGAGAGGTTGGGGAAAGTAGGATGAGTTGGTTTGCTCTTGCAGGGGACAATCAGGAGTTTGATAGTCTGAATGCTCTCTCGTAAATTTTCTGTGATCCCATGATGTGATCATTTCAAATAATATCAGGAAGTCTTGTGGGGGTGATGCTGGTGCTATGCAGAATAATGAAGTGATATGGTGTCCCCAACAATTGTTTGGAAATGTTTGTCACAGTTATTTAATTAGATGTTTGAAGACCAAGGAGGAAAAATCAAAATTGGAGTATCTTCCCTCTTCCCCCCCCCCCCCACCCCCGCCTCCCCACCAAAAAAAAAGAGATGCTAGAATACCTTGACACAGCTCCCAGAAGCATTTGGCAAGTCAAGTAACATCTGTAATGAGACTAAAGGAAGTAGCACTTCAGTTGTGAGCAAGAATAGATGACTTTTTTTCCCCTCAATCTTGACAGAGATGTTTGGAGAAGCCTGGAAATCAAACTCTCCCTATCTAGAAGATTTTTGTTTTTTTAGTCACTGAACTCTCCAACAATGCTTGCATTTTTTTATTCCTATTTGATTCATTCACTTAGCATATTATTTAATTGTTACGCAGGTTTTCTGTTCTGCTGTTACAGTAGAGACTTAGAATAAGATTGCTTCCATGCAAAGTATTTTCCCCTTCAGCTTGCTCTTTGAGCTTTATTTAGTAACCAGCTGGTGCTATGTGGCATACAAGAAAAATACATGGGTGTAGACATCAGGGCAGTAATCCAGTTATGAATGATATTCTTGGATTAAAAAAAAATTAACTAAGGAAATCATTCATTGGAAATTGTTTCCAGAAACCTTTTGTAGTGGTTCCTGTGGTGCCTTGGGGAGGGAGTAATGAGTAATGTTATACAGGGTTTTTAATGAGCTTCCAAACAGTAGTCTGGTTTGGCATGCTGTCCATAATGCCATATTAATTTTCCACCAAGAAGCACATGTTTGGCATCCAATTTGTTAAACTATGAACCAATGGAGAAGTATTTACGTTTAAGTTAGTTCACACACTGCCAGTATGTGACCGCCTGAACTCCTGCTGAGGGTGAGGAGTGTGCTGCTGTTACACACTTGTACTCTCAAGTACACATATCCTCATCCCATTGTACCAGTTCAGTGCAGAGATCTCTGAACACACATGTATGCCTAGAAAATTCAGCCCTGTAAGTAACACCAAATTGACCTGAATGTGTTTTGGAGGTAGAATACAAAATAATGACTCTAATAGAGATATAGTTCAGCATTACCATAAGTCATAGAGACATACAGCCTGGAAATAAGCCCCTCAGCCCACCAAGTCTGCACCAACCATCAAGCACCCATTTACTATCCATTTCCCATTATCATGCTTTCTTATCCTGTTCCTTTAAAGTGTCTTGCCAATGGTTAGTGCTCAAGCTCCTTATCACCTGCCCTGTCTCAATTTATCTCTATAGTCTTGTATCTTACACCTCCCTCCTCTAGCTTGAAAACTGTAAACCCTCCACTTTTCTTCCACCCCCCTTCACCACCCCATGCCCTCCCCCACCGTTGTGAGGAAGGGTCCCTGATCCAAAAAGCTGATGATTGATTTCTCTTTTCATAGGTACTGCCTGACTGGCTGAGTTCTTCCAACATTTGTTTTTTGTTTCCAATTCCAGCATTTGTTGTTTTATCTGTTTACCCCCACTTATACTTATTTGACATTAATCCTATTTTTGTTTTATTCTCCCCAAATTCTCATCAAC
This sequence comes from Pristis pectinata, assembly GCF_009764475.1. Taxonomy (NCBI): domain Eukaryota; kingdom Metazoa; phylum Chordata; class Chondrichthyes; order Rhinopristiformes; family Pristidae; genus Pristis; species Pristis pectinata. The sequence goes on from NC_067409.1 coordinate 90,496,448, forward strand.
TCTCCTACACACTAGGGGTAATTTACAGTGGCCAATTAAACTATCAACCCAGACGTCTTTGGAACATGGGAGGAGGTCAGAGCACCTGGAGGAAACCCATGCAGTCACAGAGAACGTGTAAACTCCACATAGATGATAACTGAGTTCAAGATTAAACCCGTCTCCCTGGCATTGTGTGGCAGTGGCCTTACTAGCTGTGCCACTGTGCCACCCAAGAGTGAACTTTGAAGCAATGGTTCTATATTTTTAGGAAGAGGTTAAGATGTTGCATTTTCTTCTAGTGGACTAAGAGTGCATCTAAGATTCATTGAAGAAATAATTGGAAAGATCATTCTGGTTCAATATGTGTCACTTTTGTTTCTCACATTGGAGCTACTGGCACAGCACAGCTTAAGGAAAGCAGAAAATTATTTTAGTTCATGCCATGAAACTTGTATGGCCTGAACTTTTTATGAGAAAAGGTTTTAGGCAAAACTTTTTATGAGAATTACAGCAATGGAGGAAAGATTGAGTAAAAAGGAGAAATGAAAAGGAAATAAGTGAAAGATATGTACAAGAATAGATTAGTAACATAAAAAGAGAAAAAGTTTATATAAGACTTGCAAGTAATAAAAGGTTAGGACCAATGAGAAACCAAAAGAAGATTTTCTTTTAGAAGCAGAGGGTGTGGCTAAGATAATAAATGAGTACTTTGCATCTGTCTTCAAAAGCAAACAAAACTGCCAGTGTTTCATTAAAGGAGGAGGTATTACAGAAATAGTATAGAATGTAAATGGATAAAGAGGAGATGCTTCAAAGATCGGATGAGATCAAGTTATTGAAGTAACCAGGTCCAGCTGGAATGCATTAGAGGTTGCTGAAGGAACTAAGGGTGAAGATCACAATGGCTGTAGCTGCAGTATTTCAATCCTCTTTTGACAAGGAAATATGCCAGATAACAGGAAAATTACAAGTACTGAAATTTCTTTCACTGAATAAAAGGATAGCTAAACATGGTACTCACAAGCACATCTGCTCAATATCTGTTATGAGGGTACTTTGGGATAATCCAGGGGAATTTGGAGAGAACTAATTTTAATGTAGTTTATTTTCTCAACAATTTTGTAAATGTTAAAGGCAAATCATATTGGAGTAACTTGATTTTTATTGCTGAAGAATAGGGAAGGTTACGATTAATGTGTATCTGGACTTCCAAAAATTGGTTAAGGGTCAAAGGACAGAAGTAGAGAATGTTTTCCATACTAAGGGGAAGTATATGTGAAAAATCATTGACTAGGCTTTGTAGTGCCTAATTCTGGGCGTCACACTTGAAGATGTTAAGGAGAGAGTGCCGACGAAGATTGTTTGAATGATTCCAGTGTGAGAGAAGCTGGGATTATACTTCTTGAAAGAAGAAAAATAAAGGCAAATTTTAATAGAATTCAAAGTTTGAAGAGCTTTGGCAGGGTTTGTGGGGAGATAGAGTTCCCAACTGGCAGTCAAGTAGATAATCTGGGAGGCAGATTCAAAGTAACTGGCAAAACTACAACAGTTGCAATGTTTTCTTTTAAATGTAGGAAGTTGTCAGTATAGATTTTGCTGGGTTTTGCCAGTAGTTCCAATGGGAAGTCCCAAAATTACAGCCTGAGCCTTTCCAGCCATCTCTTGACTGGGCTCCGTCAATTTGATTGATAATTTGAACGATGATTTATTAATTTATTTCATTTTAATGGTTTTTGATTTCATTTAATGTTTCTGTACTTGACACCTTTGATAGATGCTAAAACCAGTGTTTTCATGGAGGAGTGGTAGGGTGGAAAGGTATGGTGTCTTTGTCAGAGTTTTCCAGAGGAGCTTTATGAATGGAACGTTCTTTGCTTCATGCTTGTAATCTGTAGCAACATGCAAGGCATTTGCCACACCCAAGGTTTAGCTGCCTGATCCAGAGCAGTCTCAACCAGTGAAATCAACTACCCAGTACTGGTACATCAGGGACATGCCCATGGCAAGCTGTGACCCCCACTCAGCAACATATAGGGTGTTATGATCTGACTATTTGACAGTTCTGAAACCATATTCATTAACTTTCAAAAATAAATTAGACAGACAATTGCAGGGAAATGGGGAAAGAGCAGGGCCCGTGGATCAATTAGATGACACTTATAAATTTCTGGATTGTGCTGAAGGGCTTCTTCCACTATTGTAGATTCTTTCATGAGGTAAGAGACTTGAATATTGAGAGGGGGAGTTCATACATATCACTGCCCTAATGGGTCTGGATTGTTAATACAGTATTTGAATTCCAGTGTGTGATATTGCTGCAATATTGACACTTGTGAGTTAGTTTGGTGTTCCTCTCCTGCTTGGATGGTGAATAAGATATCCCTGATTCCTTGGATTTCTAAAAATCAATTGAACTAGCTTGCAAAAGCATCCAATGGCTGAGCATCCATAGCTCATTCCTGGAGAATTCCAAAGATTTGCAGTCCTGTCAGTGAAGAAATTAGAGTCCCAAAGGGTTGACCCAATGACTCCTAGCTTTAGACTCTAGTTAAGGCAAGCAGTACTAAGCAACTACCTTGCCAAGCTTGGCAAATTTTAATGAAATCACCTCTCATTTTCCTAAATTTTTGCAGCATTTAAATCACCCAAATAATGATCTGGTACTGTCAGCCAAAGTAACAATAATAGAGAAGCATTTGACAACTTTCCCAGAGAATTACTGGAACTCTATATTGAGGCAATATTTAGTCATTGTGGCAGTAAAGCTGCTTTGGAAGTGCAGAAGAAAAAGAAGCTGCTGCAGTGAGTGGTGCAGTTGGTTTAATGCAGGTGAATTGAATAGGGACAGGGGCTTGCAGAATGAAGAAAGGCCAGTGATCCTAGCAACTTGATAACACAGTGACCAAAGGGGAGTTTGTTTAATCATAGTTTACCATAGAGATTGATTGCAAAACCAGACCAAATAAGGGATGGGGAGAACCCCAGCAATGGAGAGCTTTGCAAACCATGGCCCTAAGACACATTCCTGCATGCCACCTCTCCATTCACTCATCCTGTATTCTCAAGTATTATTTGTATCCTGTAGTGAATACAGTCCAGACTGATGTACAGTCTTACTTATCAGATTCCAGCACTGGTAGCCTTTGTGTTCTGTCTTATCACCCTCTTAGCTGTCTCCACCTTCACCCTCCCCTCCCCCCACCTGACTTCATCCACCTTTTTTTAGCCTGCCTCCACCTATTATCCACCTGACTCCACCCCGCCTCTCCTCTAACTGGCAGTGTTGGCCTGTCAACCATCACCCCTAATGGCCCCTGTCTCACCACTCCCTCTCTGCTCTCAGTCCTGATTCAAGATTTCGACCTGAAACATCGACAATTCATCCCCCACCCGCCCCCCCCCCCCACCGCATATGCTGCTCGACCCACTGAGTTCCTCCAGCAGATCATTTGTTGCTCCAAATTCCAGCATCTGCTTTTTCTTGTGTCTCTGAAGTACAGTCAATTGGGGTGGAGTTTGGCTGTTTACTGGAAAAGTCCTCTGTGAATTCAGCTTAAATGGTCTCAATCCACCGCCCGTAATTTTACACAAGTCATCCAACACCAGTACCAATGGTTGTCTGTGGATGTATGGTCTAATCGTGCTGTTCTTGACCAGGGAGAGTTTGATGCTGTGCCTGCAGTGGAAGTAGTTTAAATTTCCATCACTGATGTGCCTCACCAGTGAATTCAAAGCATAATACTGTATTAGATTGGAATGGGTCAAATAATATGAAGAGTGGAACTTCAGGTTATATATGCATCCTGAGATAAATTGATATTATTTGTCTTAGAAGTGGTTTCCAAGCATGGCTGAGACTTCAATCATCAACTTGGTGAACACCCACTTTAATGCCAGAATTGGATTTTAAGGGTCTCTTGTAAAACATTTAAGTTTAAAAAAAATGAGTTTCTGCTGAAATTATGATTAATTGGATTTGGAAAATCTTTCATATTGTGCTGTAATCACCAGCTTCCTCTTGGTGGTCCCATGCTGTTCTAGTTTTATCATTTTCCCACAGGAGCCTGAATATCATTCATGCAGCACAGTGCTTTTAAAAAAAAAGTGCGGAAAGCTGTAACAACTAGTGCAGAACAGACACTACACAAAGGCTTGCAGCTTTGCTCAACACTGCTGTATTGTGTCTCTACATGAGGTTCTACAGCTTCCTTCCTTGGGTCCCTTAGCTCCTCAGTGCCAGACACCGTAACAGTGGGAATGGGTCGGTGGTGAAGTGTCTCTGCTTTAACACCAATGCCTTGTGATTCAGCTGGGACTTGGAGTTAATAACGCTCACTACACTATCCAATAAATCTACACATTTTACTGCTCTCCTCTGTAGTGAGGAAGAAATGTTGTGGGTGACCTGACATTTGGAGAAAAAAAACAAATGGAAAGTATGTCAAGAGTAAGGATTAAGTCTGTATGTTAATCACTGATAATCCATGCAATTGATGCAGTTTCAAATTAATGCATTCATTTGTGATGAAATAATTGCTTATCCTAACAAAATTGTGGATTAAAAAAATGTGAAGATTTGTATAAGATCTTCCATGGGTCTAATTCAGCAGGCCACATTTCTTCAAAGCCCCCACCTATCACGAGACTTGTACTCTTACCTGCTATTTTGTCACTGACCCCCTCACTACCACCACCTCCTACCTCAACTTTTCCTGGCTGCCACTTTTTCCCCTTTCCCCATTTGCTCAGCCACTACTCTGTCTTGGGCACTCGTGACCTGGGCACATAATGGGAGCAAAAATGAGGCTTCAAAGAAAATAAATTAATGCTTCCTGTAGGACAAATCTCAGCTCCCATGGTAACAGCAGCCCCTCTGCCCCCTGCTCACCTCTGGAACCCTTGCCTGATACTTTGCAACATTGCCATTGAACCATTCAACAATGCAATCAAACCAACAATTGACACATTTAATTTTTAGTTGCTTGATAACCCTAGTAAGAAACAATAAATGATTTTATCATTGATCATTTTAAACAAAGATTGTTTTTATTCTATCAATGTATTTTTTAAATTTTTATGTTAAATTGGTCTTCATCCCAACTTGTATGTAACTGAACTACATGTATGTGTCTCCTGAGCTGATCAAACTGAGTGTCTTTTTGAAGTTCATATTAAACTAGTCTCTTCTGTTAGAAAACAAAATGAGGAAATCTTTACTTTCCATCAGTGATTTAAGCCAACGTTCCAACGCGTGCCAGCTTCGAGAGTTCCAAGAAAAAAATACCTTTCTTCAAAGGGAATGGAACTTAGCATGAGCAGTCATTTGTGTTTTATGTTTGTAAGGGGTTGCATTGAAGTTTGACAGAACCAGCCTAACTACGGGAATGATGCTGGAATTGCCAATGTTCTGTGGATGGCACAGTGAAGACCAGTTCAGCAACTGGCATGATTTTGACCTTGGGTAGCAGCTATACACATTGAGAATTTTATACTGTCCTGACACATTGGCCAGGATTTTAGATGAGAGTGGATGGCAGGGTGATGTGTGTTGTGTTGCAAGGTCTAGAAAGTTGGAGGAATGGATTACTCTAATGTATCCCGCATTATTCCTTTAAATTTTTAGCTTGGTTCCCCCTATTGCTTTTTCTGTCTCTGTTAAAACCCGAGGTCAGTGAGTTCAAGATGTGTTTGACCATTGTTCTAGACTTTGTGCATTTTAATTTCTGGCACCATCCCAAGCTGCCCAATTTTGACAGTGAAAGTTCCAGACAGGAATCATAACAAATAACACGGAAACTTTAAGGACCATTTGATGACTTGCCCCTTATCTCGGTGGGTATAAAGGGACTGACGCTGATGCACATTTTGTGGAACCTCTGCTTTCAGATGAGGTTTAACAATAAATCATTTCTGTTCCAAGCAGCTTCCCAGCTCTAGCTATATTTCCGAGCATCAATAAACTTATAACTGAATTGCACAGAAATTAGATCTTGGCTGAGACTGGACATTCCATGTGGAATAAACCCAATTTTGTGTTTATTTGTCACTGGGAGAAAAATCCCCAGCATCATTTGCAGTGTTTTTATGCCTTCTTTTATATTCACAAAGGAGCTTGTGATATTAATCTGATATTAATAAAATCTCTGGTTTCACATTCCACATTATCATATGCATTAAATATTTCCCATTCTTAAATTCAAACCAGACAGAACCTGACCATGTTGGGGTAACTGCCCCAAATGTTTGCAAATCTATAGGCCAATTCAGCCAGACTTGTCTTGTTCCAAATTAACCCTAAGAAAACAAGACAGAAGAACAGTTCCCTTGCTTTGCTGGTTATGGCCAGCACTGGCTATCTTTTTAGAATGAAAGGGACGAGGTAGACATATTTTTTGCATTTGTTACACTGCCCAAGGCTCACGAGACAGAGTATGTCAAGTGCTATCCTGTTGGCTGTGTTTCTTCTGTCTTTTTAAGAGAAGGCTGTGTTAATTGAAGGAAGCAAATCCATTATTAGCCCTCGCTGCAATGTTCTAACTCACTGCTCAGTGAGATTTATTGTGATGGTTGTATTTCTGGATGACCTGCATGTGGGATAAATCGATGACAGTATATCCGTGTAATACATTTCATGCAGTAGTCTGCCGAGGGCTATCTCTTGTGTTGACCCAGGTGTTTCCAAGCAGTGAGGTGGGGGGTTGGTTGGGGGATGGGGAGAATTCGCACACAGCAGATTAGAAGATTCAGAACTAAAGCATGTCTTGTACATATATCATTGCTAGCTGCATGACACTGTGCTGGAGGGCTGCAGCCTTTTGGCCTGGATGTATGTTACACAAAATGTGTGTGATCGTTATCCGAGACTTGAAAGATTTTGCTCAGCCACTTGAACCCTGACACGCACAATTCACATCTTGACTCTTTTTATCCTTTATCTGTTGGTCTGTGCTTAACCAGTCCCAGAATGTTCATATTTACTGGCATATATCAGTGTCTGGGTGTACTGAGGCAATGTGGTATCCATTGTGGAACTGTGTTTAATTTCTTCTTGCACCTTAAGAACTACCAAAATGAATATTTTGCACAGTGCTAATGGCAGAGTGTCAATCAGCCGATGCAGAGGTTTTGTATCGGAGGCCTCATCTAAGAGTGATACGTGAAGCTGGATAACCTACTGATACTAGCTGCCTAAGTCTGACTAAGGAGGTCACATTCAGTTCTATCCTCATCCAAAGTTTCAGGTATCCCTTTTCTAATCTTAAAAAAAACAAAAGTGGGATATCAAGCTGGTAACCCACAGTTCCACGTTGTTGGCCATCCTACTAATGCAGCACCAATCTTCTAATGATCAAATGAAAGTGAATGTTACAAAATGTCATAGTCTGAGGCCGCAAGAAACTGCAGAGAGTTGTGGACACAGCTCAGCACATCACGAACAACAGCCTCCCCTCTGTGGACTCTGTCTACACTTCTCGCTGCCCCGGTAAAGCCACCCCAGACATTCTCTTTTCTTCCCCCCCTCCCATTGAGCAGAAGATGCAAAAGCCTGAAAGCACGTACCACCAGGCTCAAGGACAGCTTCTATCCGGCTGTTATAAAACTATTGAATGGTCTCCTAGTACAATAAGATGGACTCTTGACCTCACAATCTACCTCATTATGGTCTTGGACCTTATTGTCTGCCTGCACTGCACTTTCTCTGTAACTGTAACACTTTATTCTGCATTATGTTATTGTTTTCCCTTGTACTAAATGCACTGTTGTAATGAGATGATCTGTATGGATGGCGTACAAAACAATGTTTTTCATTGTACCTCGGTACATGTGACAATAATAAACCAGTTTACCAACTTAGTTACAGAGTACAAACAGGCCTTTCAGCCCATCAAGTCCATGCCAACCATCAGACACCCACTTGCACTCATCCTACTTTATTCTTCCCACATTCCCAACAGCTCCCACCACATACCACTGATGTTTGGGATGTGGGAGAAGACTGGAGCACACAGAGAAAACACACCATGGTATGGACAATGTCAGCACTGGATGTCAGGATTGAACATGGACTGTTGGAGCTGTGATGCAGCAGCTCTATTAGCTATGCAACTGTGCCATCCCAAATAACATATAGCCTTGAGACAATTAATCTTAAATCAACATAACACTTCCACAAAAACAGATACATGAAACTTCAATTGTTTAAATCTTTATAGGTCACCCATACATTATCGATGCTCTGATCAAACATCCCCCAGGCTATAGATGGAGAATAGTCACCACAGGATTTCTCCTTGCTCACTGGTAATCATGTTTGTTCTATTCAGTTGCATTGGTTTTCAAGAATAAAGCTCCCAAAATGACCACTGTGACTCTTGCATATGTTACTGAGGGTTTTAATGCTTGATTTAGCCAGCCACAAGGGATGCCTGAATATATCCCCAATTAAGATGAGAACAGGCATATATTAGGCACACTTGTGGCATGACTTGAGGGACTGTTCCCCCTTTGGAAAAGAGGGCAAAACAAGGTCCAATATTTGCTCCAAATTATCATCCAAATTTTCAATCTCATGCAGTAATGTTTTAATTTACAAAATGTACAAGCTTTATTCAATAAATTTGCAAATTATTGCACCAAACATTAGAGTTCTGTATGAGATTTTTGTTTTAAATTGGCCTGTGTATTTGTGAGCTATGCCTAAATGTAATATACATGTTAGGTACTGTCTGTCCAGGGGAGAATTCTATTGGTGTACTGTAGTAGTTCCTTGGGGTCTGAGCCTAATTCCCCCTCATCTCAATTTTGTTCAGGATAGCTCTGACAGTTCTTATGTCTGTTACTGTTCAGTATTAATGCGCAGATCAGTTCAAGCTTGCATTCAACAAGCCAAGTGAAACCAGCATTTTGTCTTAAATACCACTCCATTCCTACTGGAAGCAGTAATTACACTCAACGTATAAAGCTGGACTCCTTTTATTATTACTCTGAGAATTTAAAATAACAAAACCTTGAAGGTTAGTAAGCAAAGGTAAAGAAGGGAGGACAAAGCAACTAAGATACTGAACTATTGAACTCAGTTAGATATATTTATATTTTAGTTCCATGCATCATTTCAGTTGAGACCAACAAAATTCTGACTTCACTATAAGCAGAATCAGCATGAAAATATTAATGCTCCCTTTGAAAGCTACACTTGCACATTATAAACTTGAACTGGCCCACATTTATTCCTTTCACACTTTATAAACTGATTCTGGCCCCTATTCAGCCCATTCCAGACTTTATACATTCAGGCTGGCTCACATTCAGTCCACAGTGGATCCACGGGGAGGATGGGGAGACCAGAAAAGGTAGATCCAGGATGGGGCAAGGCAGACCAGTCACTGTGGATCCATTGAGATGGAAAGGTGGGATTCAGGGGAACAGGCAGTGTGGGGCCACAGGGTGGCGAGTGAGAGAGGGGCAGCCCAATCACTGTGGGAATCTGGGGGGTGGGAAGAGGGGATGAGGAACAAATTACTGTAGCCTAATAGTTGATGTACTTTAACCAAATCTGCAAATGATATAAACATAGGGAAGAAGGCAAGCTGTGAGGAGGATACAAACACCTTGCTGAGAGATATTGATAAGTTAAAGGAGTGGGCTAAATGTTGGCAAATGGAATATATTGTGGCAAGATATGAAGTAGTTCACTTTGGAAGGAAAAATGATAAAACAGATTAATTACTTAAATGGAAAAAGACTGCAGAAAGCTGCAGGACCAAATGATTTAGGTTTTATTCATAATGAAATGCAGAAAGCTCGCATTACAGGTGCTGCTGTTACTTGGAAAAGCTAATGGAACGCAGGCTTTTTATTCACAGGATTGGAATATAGAAGTAGGGAGGGAGATCCCAATTGTTGTTCAACTCTAATGATATGGGGTGGAGGTCTGTCCGTTGAACCATAGGGAGAAGAGGGAGGGAATGGAACGTAATAGCAGGGAAGTTATGGGGGGAGCTCATCTACCCCTTGACAAAAACATTGTACTGTTCTCCAGACCTAGGGCGCTGATAGTTTATAAAGCCATGCTCTGAATCGGTTTCCTTTTGAATTTCCTCTGTTTATAAGCTCACGATTGCTCATTTTTAGTTTGATTTGTTTAACTACACTACCTCAAACATGGTGACCTGACAAGAAAGGGACATTCCCACCTTTTCGCTCAAGCACTTCCTGATGCTGGGCTCAGAGATGCACATTGAAATAAAGACACACAGATATAAATAAAATTCCTGTGTTGTTCAATTTTTGCTTCAGACTTTGTTGTCTTGTTCTTTTGGTCCTTGGTTCGGGCGGCACAGGCGGTGATCAGTTATTTTATCCCTCCCCTCTGTAACATCAATCTTGATAAAGCAACTCATTTTGTTGACCTCCTCATTCTCATCCCTTCACAATCTTAATTCGCCCTGCATGAGCAAGCACATCTACAATGCACTTGTACCAAAATGTATAGGTCATTAAAATAATATGCGAGGATCAGGATATTGCAATTGAGAAGGATCTAAGTATTGCACACGCATTATTCAGTGAGTGTATGTTGTTCAGACACAATCCTGTAAGTGATTGCCATCTGCTGTTGCAAGCCACTCATCACAGGCAATGAGCTGAAGATCTTGTAATGTTAAAATAATCCCAGTCACTGATTTCAGGATCCATATTTTCAGGTAACTTGGGCACGTTTTGCATCATGTGCAACATAAAGAGAAGCATGCTTGTAGCCTTTTGTGGCTTCCTTTATCCCCTCTCTGCATGTGCATTAGAACACAAATACACAGCAGTCAGATTTACTAGGCCTGTGTCAACTCGACCCATTTAACATTCAATGGAGGATATCCCCAAGGAAACCTGGCAATAAGAATGTGTGCAACTCCAGTTACTTTACTAGCTTTGATTACTTGAGAAATACAGACACAGTTGCACCTCCTAGTCATGGTTCTCCTCTTGATGAGATCAGTGGGATAAAGGAATGTTTGTTTTTCCTGCAAGTGCCATTCTTTGTTAAAAGCTCCTGTCAGCAAGTGATTTCTGATGAATGGGGAGCAAATTTTCCAAGCCCGTTAACGTGTGCACTGGGTTTGTAATTGTTGAACAATTCTCCAGTCAAGGTATGCAATTTGGATTCTTGCTTGAACCATTATTTATACTTTGAGTAAATATAGTGTTTCCCTGACCTTTATCAACCTGTGCAGTGAACAGTGGTAAAGATGTGGAGCTTGATGAAAATGGAATGGAGGTCAACAAAGAAATCATTTTGAGATGAAAGTTGTGTGTTTATCAACAAGATCCAACCTTGCATCTAACTAATGACCATTTTGGAAACACTGGCAGCAGGGAGTGTGACAATCCTTGACAAAATATCTTGGCAGTGGGAGCTAAGGAGCCAGCCCCTTCCAGAGTTGTAAGAGGATTTTTATTAGGTGCACTGCTATAATTTGTTGATGGAACTTCACTGAGAACCTGATATCCAGTGATGATCTGAAATCAAAACCAATTCCACGACTTCTTTCCTTGCGGTTGTTCTGTTGGAAATTAGGAAGAAGTTATTATTTCCTTTTTTTTAAAAGAGAAAGAAAATATATCTGGATATTAAGTAATTCACAAATGGAAACCCTGCCTAACTCTTTAAAGAGGCATGCTGCTTATGAAAACACAGAGCAAATGGTGTGATGTGGTTTGGTTGTTGCTTCCAAAAGCAAAATGCAGCTGTTGTTAAATATGAATGTCAAACTGACACCATCATTTCTGAGGAGACTAATAATGTGTATCTGTAATCTCAGGTGATGTCTGGACCTAGAAGTCTAATTCAGTGTGCATTTGGAATTGACAGGGAGCAGCAGTACAGCTGATAATCCACCATACTCGCTTCTTTGGTGGTACTGGGTTAGCAAATTTTCAGGCAAATGAGTTATTCCCTATTAATATCCCAATACATTTGAAATTCCCTTTTTATTTAATAAGTTACACAGTCTCATAAATTTCCCAGTGAACCAGGTATGCTTAAAGGGAGTGCTGAAAATGGGACTCTGGTCAATTGAAAGGGATTGCAGGATCTGGGGACCCAGAGATTTAGAAGAGGAGTGTGAAATTATGAGTCCCATTGAGTCAGAAGGGGAGAGCAGGAACTGGGATACTAGTGATTCGGAAGGGGAGAGCAGGAACCAGGGTCCCAGTGATTCCAAAGAGGAGTGCAGAAGTTGGAGTACCAATGAGACAGAAAGGAGCACTAAATATTTCTGGTGAGCCAGATGCCAAACTATTGGGATTTCCAAATGGTTGGATCGCAAATTATTGGAGTTTTAATGTAGGTTGTAGTTCTCCTTGTGGTCATAGAATAGATTTTGAATTCAGCTGATAAGGAACGTCTCACTCTCAGCTGGAAATAGAGCACACTCATTATAAGGCCTCTCCTCTGGATATCATTCCCTATTCATCTAACTCGAGTTAAGTCAACAGCAACATCAATGCTGGCCCATCTGCCCTGTTGGTAATGAAAGACTCTCAATAGCTTTAACATCTACGGGAGAGAACACTGCCACTGAAGGAGAAAAGGGAAAGGATACTGGCACCTGCTTACTTTTTGGATGTGAAATTGTACTTCTTGAGCTTTAGAATAAAATCATCCCTTTTACTGCCTGGACCTTGCTTCCTGTACAATGCCACTTATTCGATGTTGAGAATTTCTCGTGGGAAACCAATCTCTCCTTGAATGAAGCTGGTTTCCCAAGACGTTTCTTGTACAAGTTGTCAATATTTCTCCTGTCAAGTTGGATTGACGTATCGTGCTGTTTGTTTGTTGTGCAGTTCCGCCTGGTGGTGAAGACGGCCCTGAAGTTGCTGCTGGTGTTTGTGGAGTACACAGAGTCAAATGCACCACTGTTCATCCAAGCAGTCACCACAGTGGACCACAAGAGAGGTAAGTCTTATTATGCTCCAGGCTTCCCTCCCTGCTCCAAAACCATAGGAAGTATTTACAGGAGTGTTCCATTCTTTGTCGTATATCTTCAGTAGATCACCTTCAGAGCCTATACAAGAGCCAAAGGGTGGAAATCTCTTTACTCAGCAAACAGAATCTATTTAAGCATTGCACTATAGAAAATGGTCTACAAGCTCCCCTAAGATATTCTACAAAAAACAGAACTCATTACTGAACTTAGTCATTTCAACAGCGCAATCTTCTGGCAAGGTTGTTAGAATCATAGAGCTGTACAGCACAAAAAGAGGCCCTTCAGCCCAACTTGTCTGTGCTGACCAAGATGCCTAACTGAGCTAGTCCCATTTACCCCAGTTCAGCCCCTATCCCTCTAAACCTTTCCTATCCATGTAACTGTCCAAATGCCTTTTAAGTGTCATATTTGTACCTGCCTCTACTATTTTCACTGGCAGCTCGTTCCATATACTCACCACCCTTTGTGTGGAAAAAGTTATTCCTCGGGTCCTTTTTTAATCTTTCTTCTCTCACTTTAATCCTATGCCCTCTAGTTTTGGATGCCCTTACCATGGGGAAAAGACTGTGGCTATTCACCTTATCTATGCCCCTCATGATTTGATAAACCTTTCATAAGGTCACCCCTCAGCCTCCTATGCTCTAGGGAAAAAAGTCCTAGCCTATCCTGCCTCTCCTTATAACCCAAACTCTCCAGTCCTGGTAACAGGCCCATAAACCTTTTTTGCACCCTCTCCAGTTTAATGACATCCCCCCTATAGCACGGTGACCAGAACTATATGCATTACTCCAAATGTGGCCTTACCAACATCTTGTAACGTGACGTCCCGACTTCTGTACACAGTATTCTGATCAATGAAGGCAAGCATGCCAAACGCTTTCTTCATCATCCTTTCTACCTGTGTCACCACTTTCTAAATTAAATTTTTTTTTAAATTTTATTTACAGTGTGGTAACAGGCCCTTCCGGCCCAACAAGTCTGCGCCGCCCATTTTTTAAACCCAATTAACCTACCCGTACATCCTTGCAATGTGGGAGGAAACCAGAGCACCCGGAAGAAACCCACACAGACACGGAAGAACGTACAAACTCCTTACAGACAGCGACGGGAATCAAAACCCAATCGCTGGCGCTGTAATAGCATCGCACTAACTGCTACGCTACCGTGCCTTTCAAGGAACTATGTACAGTACCTGCACCCCTAGGTCTCTCTGATTATTGGTAGAATTAAACAATCATCTTCGCCCAGGCAAGAGTATGATAGAGCTATATGCAGCTGCCTATGTCAAAAAGCAGATGGATGTCTTATTTAAAACAGTTGCATTATGTGCAAGGTAGCAGCAGCATATAAACAAAGATGGCAGCAAAGGTTGACAAACTTATTCACAGGCTAGACTATTCCTTTCAAATAGCATTTTTTTTAAACAAGTTACTAGATCTCCTTTTGGAAATGGGAAGGGAATTGTTCACTTCCCCAGACAATCTGATCCTATATCCTAAGTGCCCAGCAGTCAGGATCCGTCTTCACTCAGTATCATCTGCTCCAGGGAAGAATCTGCCAGAGCACAGGTCATACATGGATACACCATTCAAGTTTCACTGTTTTTCCCAATTAAGTCTCCCTGGGGTTTGTTGTTTGATATGAATGAAGGGAGAGGTAGCTCACATTAAAAAATAATTCCTCTGTGTTAGTGTCAGTTTTGCTTTGAGCTACATGCACTGAAGGTTCTTGCTGTCAGCCATGCAGCTGAAGTGGCATTAGAATCCCTAAGCACAGGGTCATCAAAACTCTGCTCTGTGTCCTGATTCACACCTTCCCATTCACCAATCACCTCCAAGCTTGCTGCCCTGCACTATCTTTTTATGTTTCCCTTTTTCATGATCTGGCATTGCTGTCAACAGTGAGCTCTGAGTTATTGGAGGGATTTGGATATCCTAGTGCATGATTCACAAAAGGTCAGTATGCAGAGGTAGTAGGTAATTAGGAAAGCTAATGGAATGTATAGTTTTTGGAGCTAAGGAGAATGAATACACAAGTGGCAAAGTTGTGCTTCAGTTATACGGTATAGAGCATTGGTGAGACCACATCTGGAGTTCTGTGCACAGTATTGGTCCTATGTAAGGAAGGATGTTAATGCTTTAGAAGCAATTTAGAGATTTACTAGACTAATATCTGAAGTGGGTAGGTTGTCCTCTGCAGAAATGTCAGGCTGAGCTTGTGCTGGAATTTATAAGAGTGAGAATTGATTGAAGTACATTTAAGACCCTGAAGGGGCCTTGATAGAGTGGATATGAAGAGGATACTTCCTCTTGTGGCAGAATCTAGAACTTGGGTGTCACCTATTTAAGACAAAGATGAGATTTTTTTTCTTCTCTGAAAGTCTTTCTCTAGTCAAGTCTTTGAAAGTTTCTTCCTCAAAGGGTAGATAGATACTAGAAAAGCAAGGGGGTGGCATATTGTTGCAAGTTGATGGAAATGCAAAGTTAAGGTTACAGTCAGATTAGCTACAATATTGTTAAATGGCTAAGTAAGCCTGAGAAACCAAGTGCCCTATTCCCAGTCCAAGTCCGTATGTTTGTACAGTATGTAACATTTATTAACTATCCCAATTTCCCTGTGAGAAAGTGGTGCCAAGCTGCCAGCTTGAACTGTTGTAGTTCCCGAGGTGAAGTAACATGCGCAGTTCTGTCAGGAAGGGAGTTAGACCCAGTGATGAAGAAACAGTGATATATTTCCAGACCAGGGTGTTGTATTACTTAGAGAGAAATGTGTGTAAGGTGGTGTTCCAACACATCTGAAGTTCTTGTCTTCTTCGACAGTAGAGGTTGCATGTTTAGGAGGTATAGTTGGAGTAGCTACATAGTTGGGAAATAACTGCATTGCATTTTATTGATAGTACACACACCAGTCAGTGCGTACCAGTGGTGGAGAGAATGGATTTTTAAATTGGTGGATGGATATCAGTCAAGTGGGCTGCTTTGTTTTGGATGATGTTGAGTTTCATTTGTAAATTTCCCATCCTTTGTTCTCAAATATTTTTATCCTTTGCCCTCTATATATATTTTGTAATCTTCTGCATGATATATCTCCCAAGTTATTTGAACGTATCAAATTCTGGCCGTTTGAGCAGTATTGAAGGCTTTGTCTCCAACTATCTCTAATCTGGAATTCCATCCCTGAACCTGCCTCTGTGGACATTCAAAAAATATCAATAGTCAAACTTCTTCTATTCTAACGTGGCTGTGTCAATTTTGTTTGCTAATTCTTCTGTGGAGCATAATGGAATATTTTACTCTACTGAAGGAACCACCTGCCTAGAGGTTGTTGTTAACATAGAACCTTATCCAAACCCTGCAGCTCTTTGCCATTGATATCAGCTGTGACTCAATTGGTAGCCCTCTAGCCTCTGACTCTGATGCTTCTAGGTTCAAATCCCATCCCAGAGACTTCTGCATAAAGGTTTAGACTCTACTGAAGGAGTCTTTACTGTTGAACTGCTGACTTTTGAATGAGATTTTCCATGAAGGCTTCATCTCCTGCCAAGTAGATATAAAAATAGTGTTACTTTGAAAAAGAGCCCAAGATTTGTACCTGTAATCCTGATAAATATTGATTACTCTGACAACATTTTCATAACAGATTTTCCATTCATTATCTCTTTGCCATTTCTGGGTGTTTGTTGTGTCTAGATTGGATGCCATGTTTCCTGCATTCATTGATGAGTACACCTCAATGCACTTGATTGGGTTAAAATGTTTTGGGTCAATGTGAAAATGGCATACAGGTACTTTGCTTTCAGACCCCAAATTTATCTGAAGAGCTGGAGATTTTTGATGGCTGTTAGAATAAAATGCCTGAATTATTACTGTTTTCTTCTGATTGTCAGAAATTGTTGCGACTACTTTAGTAACCCAAGCAAGAACCACTCTGGCTGCAGGATGTGTACTCTGGCCAATGGCTCACAAAATCCAGCATGTTGTTCTTCCCCTTTCGTTTATTCTGGTTAAGATGCAGGGAGATTTGGGAACGTTTCTTTTACATGCAGTGTGCCCTTTGTAGTGACTAAATTTTCTATCTGATCACAAAAGAAATATTCATATCAGTAGCTATGGTTGTCGCAAAATGGATCTAAATTTTGCAACCTGTAATTTTCTCTTGGCTGTACACCCAATGTTAGCAGCATTGCGAGTTTTACTGAATGCTTTTAGTGCTGTTTCTTACATGATGCCAAGCCACTGTTCAGAGAATACACATACTGTGCACAACATTTTGTTCTTCCAGATAATTTGTGATGAAGTAAGGGTCATTTCAGTTTTCAAGGAGCAGCATTGCATGTCGAATGTTCTGTGACCTCTTGCAGGTAGGGACAGAGTAGAGTAATGAGAATAACTGGATGTCACAGCAGATTAATCAGTCTCCTATGTTGTATTTCTAGGATTCAGCCAGTGCTGCAGGTGTGAATCTCTCTGAGGTTTTTTTTACAGAGGGAAGACTGTACTATCATCACAATTTGTTTGTCTATTCATAAGAAAGCCAGAGGGTAAAGTGCTCTATCTGAGAGAGAGCACTTTAATGGCATGTGGTTGTGTGTGCTATTACTCCATTGTGTGTCACACAACGTGACTTTAAAGCTGGCCTCTTCTGAAAGGAGTCATGTGACATAAATTTCTTAGGCTATCTAGTTGTAGTGAAAATCCAAAATGCTAGGGGTCTTTAAGTAGTGGCTTAATTACAAGGGGGAAAGATTAATGATAAATCTGCACATGGCAACAGTTAGAACACTCTGTGCTGTTTTGGGTGTCTCGTTAGAGAAAGTTGATAAAACTTTAGATGGCATGTAAAATGAATACACAAGAGAAAAGGAACTGTAGTTAGCTAGACAAACTCTTGCATTATTGGGCATGTTTACTATAGACTTCAGAAAGCCAAGAGGAGGTTTAATGGAGGGTTTTGGACCAAGGATGGTTTCAGCTGAGTGAACTAGATAAGACCATTTCTTCTGGCAGAAGGAAAGTCTATGTTTTTTAAAAAAATATCAGTGAAATTATCATCAAATTGGGGTGGAGAAAAGCAAGTAAACATTTCTTAAAGAGTGTGATTAGACCCTGGAATTATTTGACAGAAGAGGCAAGCCCATTGAATGATGAAGGAAAATTGTAAAAGGAGGGATGAATGGTCTTTTTCTATGCTGCATCACCTTTTAACAGAATGGATTCAGCTGCAAAGGAGAGTGTGGTAGTAGGGGAGTGGGATTGGTAGGAGACAAGGGGAACAGAATATCCAGGAGCCACTGTGTCAAATGAGCCACAGAAATATGTTGAATCCAAATGACAAGCTGTCCCAACTGTATCAGCAAAAATTAGCCCTCCCTACTATAGAATATGGGCAATGCTGGTTGAGCCACTACATTATGATGGTGTTGATATTCCCACATGTTGATCAGAAGGTTGGAGGAAAGAGAACACTTGGTGAACAGTGGTTTGAAAGAAAACTTGTGGGAGATTTTTTAATGACAAGTCCTGTATTTCTTGCTGGCTGAGGTTATGGAACTCAAAAATTCTTGTCTGAAGGAATTTTTACTTGCAGGACAGAGCCTCAATTCAGCTGTTCTTTGTTTCTTCTCTGGAAATGCAGTCCCTCACATGCTGTTCACATCCCCTCCAAGAGATTCAGATTAGTGTATTGTCACCTACACCAGGGTGCAATGAAATTCCTTGCTCATGTGAAGCTCACAATGTATCAGTATTGGTTTATTATTGTCACTGGTACCGAGGTACAGTGAAAAGCTTGTCTTACAAACCGATCGTACAGGTCAATTCATTACACAATGTAGTTACATTGAGTCAGTACAGAGTGCATTGATGTAGTACAGGTAAAAACAATAACAGTACAGATTAAAGTGTCACAGCCACAGAGAAAGTGCAGTGCAATAAGGTGCGAGGTCACAACAAGGTAGATCGTGAGGTCATAGTCCATCTCATTGTATAAGGGAACTGTTCAATAGTCTTATCACAGTGGGGTAGAAGCTGTCCTTAAGTCTGGTGGTACGTGCCCTCAGGCTCCTGTATCTTCTACCGGATGGAAGAGGAGAGAAGAGAGAATGTCCCGGGTGGGTGGGGTCTTTGATTATGCTGGCTGCTTCACCAAGACAGCGAGAGGTAAAGACAGAGTCCAAGGAGGAGGGGAGCCTGGTGTCCGTAATGCTCTGGGCTGTGTCGACAACTCTCTGCAGTTTCTTGCGGTCCTGGGCAGAGCAGTTGCCGTACCAAGCCGTGTTTTGTTGATATTGAGGGAAAGGTTGTCATGACACCATTCCACTAAGCTCTCTATCCCCTTCCTGTACTCTGACTCATCGCTGTTTGAGATACAGCCTACAACGGTGGTATCATCTGCAAACTTGTAGATGGAGTTAGAGCAGAATCTGGCCACACAGTCATGAGTGTATAGGGAGTAGAGTAGAGGGCTGAGGATGCAGCCTTGTGGGGCACCAGTGTTGAGAATAATCGTGCCGGAGGTATTGCTGCCTATCCTCACTGATTGCGGTCTGTTTGTTAGAAAGTCAAGGATCCAGTTACAGAGGGAGGTGTTGACTCCTAGGTCTCGGAGTTTGGTGACAAGCTTACTTGGGGTTATTGTATTAAACGATATACATGGTAATAATAAATACAATAATAAAGTGACGAGCGCAAAACAACAGAATGGTGCAAAGATTATAGTGCAATCTGAAGTAGTGCAAAAAGAAATTTTGAGAAGATAATAACAGAATAACTGAGAGAGGTAGAATTTAAAGAGTCCAAGAGTGTGGCAGTAACACTGGGAAGGGGATGTAAAAGAGGTGATTGGTTCAAGTCTGATAGCAGTGGGGAAGAAGTTGTTCTTAAGTCTTGTGGTCTGGGCTTCCAAGCTCCTGTATCTTCTCCCAGAAGGTAGAAGAGAGAAAAGGGAATGGCCAGGGCTGCAGGCATTCTTAACAACACTATTAGCATGGCTTGCTCAGTAACTCTCGCTCAGCCAGCATTATTTCAGCTGTTTGGATCCTTCCCAGTGGCAGTTCACAACTATCAGAATTATTACTCCTGCTGCCACATTTTAAAAAGCACTCCTTTGGGATGTGTGAACATGACTAACTGTATCCTCAGAAAATCCTCAATACATACATCCCCCTGTGAATCACAAACTACCATACCAGTGGCAATTTCCAAGCTTTTGTCTGTGGGATTCCATCATCTACACTAAACATCATATGAATACAAGTTGTATAAACACTCCAACTTACTCTCCTCATTTTAAGAACTTCCTCAAACCCATCATTTTGACGAAGTTTGTGGTCAAAATCATCATTTCACCGTCTTTGACTTGTGGTCCATTTTGTGATTATGGCTATATAAAGTGCTTTAGAATTTATTAAAAGTTAAAAGTGCAACTTTAACTAAAAGGTGCAAGAGAATTTTATCTCTCTTGAATGAGGAAACAAAAGAAATAGTTTAATGTCTTGTATGGTTTGTTTCTTGGCAGTATAATGGAGTATTATCATTGCAATGGGAAAACAAAAGTGAGAACTGCATATTCCAAATCTGATATAGGATCCTTCTTGAATACTGCAGGGAGGTTGTGCTGCAGAACTAACTTCTGAATACTTCAACACAGCAAGACATTCTTCATCTTTGTCCACTCCTTAGCTTTGTGTCAGGTAGCCTTTTGCTCACAGCTTAATCTTTTTTGTACGTTAATTTCAAGAAGAAAGCACGTACCAATGTAATCTTTCTAACTCATCATGTAACTCCTGCTTTGGACCTGAAGAATCTGTTCCACATGTCTGTTCTATGCATCCCCTACTTGTGATCTGTAGTTGAGTGCTTGAATATCTTTTTAATGTGGAGACGCAAGAAATTTGGAAATTTTCCCAACACCTTCTGTAATTAACTTCAATAACTATTCATTTAAAAGGAATGTGGAATGAGAATTCTGGATTGGAAACTTTTGATGCCTTTGGTACTAAGATGTAACTTGGTCTTTCTAAATGTTGTCTTCTTCACTGTTTCACCTCAAGCTTTAATAAGGATTTGTGGTTGCTGCAAATTAGCAAGAGGTCACTGATGATCGCACTCTTCATTCTGCAGAATATTGTACGGAACTCAATCCAAAGACGTGTCTTTTTTCTGCAATAATGAACAACTGCCTCCTGGCCTTTCCAGCATTAAATTTTTTTGTCCTTTTTTTTTCAAAATACATACAAGCCAGCCAAACCAATGAAGATGATGATACAGATTCTGATAATGGCACAGGAGCCATTTGAGCATTTCTTCAATTGATGCTTTTTGTAATCATGCGTTTTTTTGATTTCTGGGCATTGTTGGTAGAGCCAGCATTTATTGCCCTGCATCTTCTCGAGGCAGTTAAAGATGGCAAGTAGCTGCAGGGCATTTTGCAGATGGTTCACACTGCAGCCACTATGATCCTGTGGTGGAAGAATGAATTGTTCATGTGATGACGTAGTACCAGTCAAATTTACTACTTTGTCCTGGATGCTTCTTGAGAGTTGTTAGAGCTGCACTCATCCAGGAAAGTTGAGAGTGTTCCTTTATACTACTAACGTGTGCCTTATAAATAGTGAAAAGGCTTTGGGATGTCAGGAGGTGAGTCACTTGCCACAGGATCCTCAGCCTTTGACTTGCTTATTGTGTGTATGTAGCTATTCCTTTTGAGTTGCAAGTCAATGGTGCCTCCTCAGGATGGTGATAATGGGGCAACTTGTAATGGTGATACCTCTGAATGTCAAGGTTAAGTCATTATAAACTTCTAGTTGGATATGGTCATTGTCTGGAAATTTTGTGGCACAAATGTTACCTGCCATTTATCAGCCCATGGCTGAACGTTATCTATTGGTGAGTAGGTGCCACTTTATAGAACTATTGATAACACCTCCCATCACTTTGCTGATGATTGAGACTAGGCAGCAGAAATTAGCCCATGTGTGAATGCTCTCCAGGTCTTGCTGCATGCAGGCATGGCTTGCATCATTGAGGAGTTGGGAGTGAGGTCGGACTTTATGCAGTCATTAGTATAAATTCTCATTTCCAATCTTCGGAAGGAAGGAAGGTCATTGAAGAAGATGGTTGCATTTATGGCATTGCTCCTTGTGATCTCCTAAGGATGAGATGATTGGCTTCCAGTACATAAAACTAGTATTACTTCATGTGAAATATGGGTTGCTATCATTGGGGTTCCCCTTGATGCCCATTGACTTCATTTTTACCAGAGCACCTTGATGCCACATTTGGTCAAATACCACTGAGACATCAAGGGAAGTTGCTTTCTCCTCACCTCTGGAATTCAGCTCTTTAGTCAACTTTGGATCAAGGCTTTGATGGTGAAACCCAAACTAGGCAGTGGTGAACAGGTTATAACTAAGTTCCACGTGATAGAACTATCGATAACACCTTCCATCGCTTTACTAATGATTGAGGCTAGACTGGTTGGGCAATAGTTAGCCAGGTTGGATTTGTCTTGCTTTTTGAGAGCAAGGTATACCTGGACAACTTTTCACATTGTCAGAAAGATGTCAGTGTTGTAATTGTACAGGAAGTTCTTGACTAGAGATGTGCCTTGTTCTGAAGAGCAGGTCTTCAGTATTACAGCTGGGATATTGGTATTGGTTTACTGTTGTCACTTGTACCGAGGTACGGTGAAAAACTTGTCTTGCATACTGATCATACAGGTCAATTCATTACACAGTGCAGTTACATTGAATTAGTACAGAGTGCATTGATGTAGTACAGGTAAAAACAATAACAGTACAGAGTAAAGTGTCACAGCTACAGAGAAAGTGTAGTGCAATAAGGTGCGAGGTCACAACAAGGTAGATCGTGAGGTCATAGTCCATCTCATCCTATAAGGGAACCATTCAATAGTCTTATCACAGTGGGGTAGAAGCTGTCCTTAAGTCTGGTGGTACGTGCCCTCAGGCTCCTGTATCTTCTACCTGATGGAAGAGGAGAGAAGAGAGAATGACCTGGGTGGGTGGGTTCTTTGATTATGCTGGCTGCTTCCCCAAGACAGCGAGAGGTAAAGACAGAGTCCAAGGAGGGGAGGCTGGTGTCCGGGACGCACCGGGCTGTGTCCGCAACTCTCTGCAGTTTCTTGCAGTCCTGGGCGGAGCAGTTGCCGTACCAAGCTGTGATACTTCCAGATAGGATGCTTTCTGTGGTGCATCGATAAAAGTCAGTGAGAGTCAAAGGGGATAAACTGAATTTCTTTAGCCTCCTGAGGAAGTAGAGGCGCTGGTGATCTTTCTTGGCCATAGCATCTATGTGATTTGACCAGGACAGGCTGTTGGTGATGTTCACTCCCAGGAACTTGAAGCTCTCAACCATCTCAACCTCAGCACCGTTGATGTAGACAGGTGCATGTACACCACCCCCTTTCCTGAAGTCAATGACCAGCTCTTTTGTTTTGTTGATATTGAGGGAAAGGTTGTCATGACACCATTCCACTAAGCTCTCTACCTCCTTCCTATACTCTGACTCATCGCTGTTTGAGATACAGCCTACAACGGTGGTATCATCTGCAAACTTGTAGATGGAGTTAGAGCAGAATCTGGCCACACAGTCACGAGTGTATAGGGAGTAGAGTAGAGGGCTGAGGATGCAGCCTTGTGGGGCACCAGTGTTGAGAATAATCGTGCCGGAGGTATTGCTGCCTATCCTCACTGATTGCGGTCTGTTTGTTAGAAAGTCAAGGATCCAGTTACAGAGGGAGGTGTTGAGTCCTAGGTCTCAGAGTTTGGTGACAAGCTTGTTTG
Source organism: Pristis pectinata (assembly GCF_009764475.1). NCBI lineage: Eukaryota > Metazoa > Chordata > Chondrichthyes > Rhinopristiformes > Pristidae > Pristis > Pristis pectinata. Next base: position 90,520,214 of record NC_067409.1, read on the forward strand.
GGATTATTGTATTGAAGGCAGAGCTGTAGTCAATAAACAATAGTCTAACATAAGTGCCTTTACTGTCCAAATGCTCCAGAGCTGAGAGTAGTGCCAGGGAGATGGCATCTGCTGTAGACCTGTTTCAGCGATAGGCGAATTGCAGTGGGTCAAGATTGTCTGGGAGGCTGGAGTTGATGCATTGCCATGACCAACCTCTCAAAGCACTTCATGATCGTGGATGTTAAAGCCACTGGTCGGTAGTCATTGAGGCATGTTACCTTGCTTTTCTTCGGTACCGGGATGATAGTGGTCTCCTTAAAACAGGTGGGAACCTGAGATTAAATCAGGGAGAGGTTAAGTATGTCCGCAAATACTTCTGCCAGCTGATCAGCACAAGATCTGAGCAAACGGCAAGGGACACCATCTGGGCCAGATGCTTTCCTTGCGTTCCCTTTCCGGAAGACAGATCTTACGTCCTCAACAGTGACCACAGGTTCAGTTGCATTGGAGGCTGTCAGGGTGGGTGGTGACAATCTACTCCCCTTCTGTTTAAGACACGCATAGAATACGTTAAGTTCATCAGGAAGGGATGCGCTGTTGTTAACTGTGCAGCCTGTCTTTGTATAGTAGCCTTGTCTGATCCTAAAGACTTTACGGTATCCAGTACTCTCAGCAGTTTCCTGATATCATGCAGAGTGAATAGAATTGCACCTGTGATGGTGAGGCAGAAGCCACTTGGCACTTCCGGATGAAGGTCAATGCAAATGTTTCAGCCTTGATTTTGCACTTATGGAAACTAGAGATGTTCTTAGAACAGCCTTCTCCTGTTAGCTGTTTAATTGTCTTCTGTGAAATTCTGAGGTCAGACATTAACAAGTGTTTCAAATGTTTTTTGTTTCAGGTGTGAAGCTGTGGTCAAATGTTATGGAAATACTGGATGAAAAGGATGGTATTGACACAGAACTTCTCGTTTACACAATGACTTTAATAAATAAGGTGTGCATAACATCCAGTTAAACTTAGTGTGCCTGTTGACTGTGTGGAGCTGCAGCCAACTGTCACCAAGTAACCACTTGGCCGAGTAGTTTCTGAACGGATGCATTCTCACTGTTGGTATCACGATGGTTACATTTAGCTGGCCATTTAACTGTTAGTATGCAGGGCATATCTTACAAAACAGCCTCAGGCCTGTTTTGAGTTTGACAGACATTGGAAATGCCATTATTCTTAGTCTTCATCACAACAGGTGTTGGTCAGTTCTGATGTTGTTAGATCAGTAACTTACCTCTGAAATCCTCATGGTAGCATAATTTTATGCCAATTAATGTAATTAATGAGTTGAGGTTTAACATATTAATGCAGTTGCAGGACACTTTTCTCCATTTATTAATTGAAAAAATGTTTAGTGACATGAATTTAATGAATTGTGACAACCATACTCTTCCATTTCCTGCTGGTATTTAATAAATATTGACTGTTAAACTTGCAACTTGAAAATGGACCACCAAATTCAAAAGGGTTATTGATGCCTGACATGTGCGCCATCCAGTGGTGAGATGTTAATCTACACACAATCTTCACAAACCTTTGGGATGGAAGGGAGGGATATGTGCTCAGTGGGAGGCAGCAACAGTGTTTGAGCTGGGGGCAAAAGAACTTCAACAGAGGCACAGGAATAGCTGTCTGCTAGTGGGCAACTGGGTTAAATGGTTCAGAGAAGCGGGAATGAATTAAGAACAAACTACCACAAAGCAACAAGTAACCAAGTAAGAATAATTGACAGCCTGCTGGTTGTAATCTGCTTCAGTAAAATGGATAATAACAACATAGAATGGTAGTAAAATATAGCTTTTTGGGTTTAATCTGTGCCCATTGGATCAAGTAGTTTCTTATATTAAACTCCACAGTTTTATCTTTAGCTTTGTATTTTCATTTTGTATTTCATATTTTCATATTTTTCTCATGACATAGAAGGAAGCTATTTGGCCCAATGAGTCTATACTGCCTCTCAGAGCAACCCCATCAATCCCATTCCCTTATTTATTTCCCTCCAACCCAATCTCTCTCCTCCCATCCTGATTCTCCTACACCCAACTGCGGTGACAGGGAGAATGTGCAAACAATACACAGATGGCACCCGGGGTCAGAATTGAACCCGGTTTGTGGGAGCTGTGCTACCATGCTACCAGTTGTCCATGGACCCAAAAATTAACCGTAACTCATGCTGATACCACTGATGGTCTTTAATGTTTAATAGAATATTTGCAAGAAGCATTGCTGGTATCATGGTATTCACACCTGTGCCCACTGTACCTGAGCACCTGGCTGCAAGCTTATCATTACAGTGCAGTATTGGATTAGGTCACATTACTTGTACTGGTTAAGATTGACCTATCAACCTATTCCGTGTTACAGAGCAGTCTGCCACAGATAGTATGATTGGTGTGGAACCGACCTGCTTTTCCCCATCACTAGCTAATTAAGATATTCTGTTACAATACTAACCTATTAAAGCAAGCTTAAATCTTTTTCATTGCAAGTCTTTATTATATGTAATTAAAAGTGCAGTCTATGTTTTATTCATTCTGAGATGTATGTCTGAGCATTCTGAAGGTCAGCAGTGAATTATTCTCCTTTATCTCAGCACACTTTTGTCATTGTCCTTTCAATAGTGCTTGCCATTCATATATTGCTCTTGAAACAATAAGTAGTATCAAGTGGAAACTGAGTGGATGGGCGTGGGTTGGGGGGCGGGTGGGTGGTGATGGTTGGCAGATGGAGGTGTTTGGTGTGTAGATGGGTGGAGTCATGCCAGGATTCTGATGCACAAAAGCAAAGCAGGTAAGGAGCAGGTGGTTTGACAATTTACGAGGAACAAGCAGAGTTAACGTTTGCAGACATATATTTAATTTTAAAACTGATTTTTTCCTTGAAACATTTGACATGAAATTAATTACACTAACATTAAATTTTCCTCATTTTACATGTGCACACAAACATATTGAGTGTGAGGGGAGCAATGTCCTGTCAAGTAACGGACAAGAAATAGTACTTAACTGCAGTATGTGCGCATTGAAACTTGGAATCGAATTTTCAAACAATGGTGTTTAAAATTTACATGAAGCTTGAAGCAAATAGCTCAATCTTTTTCATTGCAATGCCCACAAAAGTGACAAACTTTCATTGTCTAAATTTGGTTGAAGTAGTGACTTCTGGCAAAGAGAGATGTTGGCAGCAAAGCTCCTTTTACAAGCAGTTTTGCAGATGCATTTTTTTTTATTGTGTTTCTTTTAAATAACAGTTTCTCTCCCTCCTAATGGAATGATTGTGTTCATGTGCTTTGTTGGAATTCCCAGACATTGGCAGGATTGCCTGATCAAGATTCCTTCTATGATGTAGTGGACTGTCTGGAAGAACAAGGGATGGAAGCTATTTCACAGAGACACTTGAACAAAAAAGGAACTGACTTGGACTTGGTGGAACAATTCAATATTTATGAGGTAATATTTCACACTCCCACGTTAATGTGAACACATTGACATTGTTTTTAAAAAAGCTGATGGGGAGGAAGAGCTTTGCGTCTGTGTGTCATTATGAAAGGAAGCCTGAGGCATGGCCCATGCCAGCCTGTTATTCAAGGCTAAGCCATCAGAAAACGCAGGGATTAAGCTGCAGATGCTAAAATGAAGCACTTGCTTCATAAGAAAATTTGGTGAGTTGTAGAATGATGGAGCTGCAGTCTCCAGTAAACAATTTATTTGATTAGTCTTTCTTGTAGGAATGAAACAATTTACAGGCATTCCTGTCCAGTCCTGATGTATGTTGGTAATTTCAGCTTTTAATATCACAGTTGGAAAATGGGACAAATGACATTGTGTTTAACACAAGGCCTAGATGCAGACACATCAGCGGCATGAAAATAAACAGTGCAAAAGCTGTGGAAAAAAAAGTTATGCACTGGAATAGCCCACATTGGCAATAACTCACCCGAGGAATCATTCCTGAAGTGTGAGCTTATGAATGTCAAAAATAAAAGCACAGAACCATAGTTAAAGGCAAGAAGGCTAAAATAGCTATAGCCTGGAGGTGTTACTTGATAGCAATCAAGTAAAGGAATCTTGGGTCGTTTCTTCACTTTCCTGGAAACTGATAGCTCAGACCCTTCATCTTTGCCACGTGGGTCTCTAATGTAATGTAACATGAAGTTAGAGCAAGATTCATGCAACTGCCAAAGTGCATTTGACATGTAACTGGTGGATAAGAGTTATCATTGAGCCTTACCTTCATCTTTCTATCATCAAGTAAGGTGACAGGAGAAGTTGGCAGCCAAATGTATGGAGGAGTTATGGATCAAACACACCTCCTTGTCGCAAAGTAAACCAGGATAGGAAAACAAAGGGAATGCAATTTCAATTGACAGTGAAAAAAATCAAATCAAACTACAGATACTAGAAATGCACAGTAGTTTAGTCAGCATTTTTTTAAAGGAAAGGAAAATTGGGTAGTGCTTGAAAGGGTACGTACTCAAAATCTTTTTCCTTTACTTCTGCCATGACCTGTTATGCATTTCAAATATCTTCCCATTTTAAACATGGCAATTACTGTTTAATTGATGTGGTTTTTGCCATTTTCTTTTTAATAGTAAAACAGAATGTTCCAGAATCATATGTATTTCCAAAATTCAAAAAGATTTGAACAATCTCCCCCAAATATGCCCCAGCCTATTCCACTCCAGGGAAAACAAGCACAGCCTATCCAATCTCTCCCCATAACTAAAATCCTCCAACATACTAGTGCATCTCCTTTGCACTCTCTCCAGCACAATCATATTCTGTTGAACAATATCTGGAGGAAGCACGGAGGGTGGATAGCGAAAGTGCAGACTATATTTGAATTGGGGATTATAATATCCATCACCCAAAAACTGGTATATACTCTGACCAAACTCTGAAGGTCATGGCCAACAGAACAGCACAATGGTAGGTGTTGCGGGAACCAACTTACTCACAACCGGTCCCAAACCAATTTTAACTCTTGCTGCTCTCTGGAGTGCCCTAGCAAGTTAAGGTGATGTAGCAATGTGGGAGTAGTTTGGCCATACCAAGTTCAAAGGTTGAGGAGGCAACTTGCAAATACCACTCCTAACAGCTTGGGGGAGTTTGGGGTGGGGAATAAAAGTCAGTTTTGAAAAATAAATACAAAAATAATGAGACTTTTACAAGCACAGAAATTGAATGCAAAGATTTGCAAAGTAGCCTAAACCATTTTTTCTTGATGGATATATTGCAGATGAGCCTGAAACATGAAGATGGAGATGAGGATGTTAGTATAAACGGTCGTAAAGACAGGCGAAGATCAAGCCTTGGTGCAAATGAACGGCGTGGTTTAGAACGACGGAGGAGTCGGAGGCATTCTATCCAGAATATCAAGAGTTCACTATCTGCCCCTGCCAGTCCAAGCAGTCCATTGCCTGGCCATTTAAGTCCACACTTCATGTCACCCAGTGGTCAGAGGCTTGAAGACCTCAATGAAAAGTAAGTTTTTGTCAAAACCTGAAGTAAGTGTTGAAATTGTATTGAGGTGTGGTCCTGTGACTCTGGGTTTAATTGTGAAGTGGTCTTTGCTCTATGCTCTCCCACACCATTAATCCTCATCCATATTATTGAGCAATGGTTTTCATCCTGTCATTATTTGCCATATTACAGATAACTAGGGGTAAATGGATTTATTGTTAGAGAGTTATAAGAAAGGCATTTAGCAGCTACTAAATGGTATTGTCAAGGCTCATAGACTTATTCTGCTGCTGAATTTACATAGATTCCAGTTTATCGAATTCAGTTATGCTCTTCTGTTGAATAGTGCAATAGGAGGCTCTGCTTCACAAGGAAAAGCACAGCTTAAAATATTATCCGTCCAAATAACCCTGGGAATTTTACTGATTGTGAAATGAGATGTGATATACAAGGTGCTGAAACGCACTTATGGATTTGCATACATTATTCCAGAGTGAATGCAATTAGTTGACTTTGTTGGGCAATTGAGAAGAATCTTTCATGGAAGAAATTGTTAAAGCTGTGGATGAAATCTTGAACAATATTATCTCATTGATTTGACATCTGGAAGGGAGAAGGAATTTATGTCCAGGAGGAATTCCTGGATTTCTAGTAACTACAGTAGTGATGAAAATCATACCAAGATAGTGGGTTAAGTTATAACATGCATAGGATGGCCACAACCATTTTTTTTTAGCAATATGCAATTTTTCTATTTAGGCCCCTTTTTTCATTATTGCTAATGAGACCACATGGCTGTCAAAATGAAGCCTTCATTTCACTCAAATATTATTTAGATGTGGCTAGAACATGGCCTGCTGAGTGTTGAAATACTTGTGTTACATTTGGGTCCATTTTTCCTTGCTCCACACTTGGACCTGAAGGGAAAGTCATGTCCATTATGTTTCAAAATCTACAACACCCTAAATATCTGTGGTCACTATTCAGGAGGAATGCAGTGATTGTTGTATTCTATAGGAAATGTTTGCTTTAATTCTCCCCACCCAAATGCAGAATCCTGACCCTTGGTGTAATGTTCGTGTCTGATTTTGCCTCTCTTATTGTTTTTGACATCAATATCACTGTGCCCAGCAACGATGTAGCTCAACACCACATGACCAGCCAGCCTGATGAAGCAAGCCACTCTGATGATGTATTTGAGGCCATTCACACACCACCTAATGCGTGAGTACAGGAGCTGCATTGAATTGCATGGTTGCAGCTGGGCCACTCTTCCGCTCCTTGTGCTTCACCTATTTGGGGATGGCAGACTGGTGTGAAAAGCTTTTATTGCTGGGCATGCTGTGAGCAAAGTGTCTTTGCACATTTTCTCCCCTTTGGTCTGAATTCTCATGGATTATCGTGAAGTCAGATCTCCAGAAAATGTGCACGCATTGCAATTTTTCTGCAGCTTACTATTTCCGTAATGTGTCAGATGCTTTTATCATTGGTGCATCTCTGTGCAATCTGTGGTGGATGCTGCAAGAGATTGCCTTTCAAACAGGCCCAATTAAATGTCTCACTGATCAAAGGTGCAAGTAAACAACAGTTGCACTCTTACTGGGACCTTCCACCCTTGTTCCCTTCCCTCCACCTACTTCATTGGCCCCTGCCCACCTACTCTCGTTTCTATCATCCCTTCCCCCACAAGCATTTCACCCTTTTGCTCCTTTTCAGTCTTTCCTATTCTTTTCCCTACAATTGCCCCCCTCCTTCAATTCCCCCCACTTTCCAAGCTCCTTTCCTCCTGTCTACTCCCTTTACTGGGATATAATGTGTAAATGTGCTCGCTAATGCATTCAGGCGACAATGACCACCAACTCTGGACATTCCTCCAAATGCCTTGAAGCTGCAAGAATACCAGGGAGCATCTCTTCTTCAAATGCCTTTTCTTTTCCCTGCCCAGCAGTGCAGAAGGTAACTTCTAATTCCCTGTTCTTCTCTCTTTCCACTTTATGCTATTGGCTATTGAGACAGGGGACTTGACATGTTACCTGCTCTGATCAGTGCTGATATTGACCTGTGCAATGTTTGGACTGCTGCTGTTTGTTCAGAATTCTTCAAAAACCACTGGCCTGGAATCTTGGGTTGCTTGAGAGGAAGTAGACTCAAGGGAGATCTGACAGTGCTTGCAGACATTGATGTGGTTTGACTTAAATGTGACGTAAGAAGTAAGCAAAAGAAAAAAAATGACTCTGAAGAGCGGGAGCCAGGCAGCATAATGCAATAGCACAGAGATCTGAATTCCTTTGTCACATAAAGGGGCTCGGACTATTCCCTTTTCAACCGTTATTTAAGGTTGCAATTAATGTCATTTGCCTGAGGGTTTGTGAACTATGGTGACCAATTGATCATGGAAGGAATAATAAATGTTATTGGCCACAGGATAAGAGTCGGGGCCTTGTTGTCCCCCTATCCTTTCAACCACTGTTTGCTGCTGAGGGACTGGTTAAGTGGTACTTCTTGGCTTTGTCTGGGTAACAATTGCTTTTACTGGCCTATGCCTTACTTGGCCAATGCATATTTGATCCCATCACTGAAAGGAGGATATAGATGAGGGGCTAATCATTCACTTTGCATTTGACAAATGGTTGGAATGGGTAAGACTAGATTTTGGTTTGTAACTTTGAGTTTCACAGGACGATAAATGGGTCCTGAAAGAAATGCATTTGTTCTAAATAAGTGTTTATTTGAAGAAGTGTGAGTAGCTAGCGCTGAAATATTCTGTTATGGATTAAGTTATGGAGGAGTCTCCATAATTCAATTATGTTAAGTGCCTGAAAAGAATGAAAGCCCCCCTTTAAAAGTTGTTTACATGGTGTAGAAACATAAATCTTCAAAAGCAGAAAGTTTTAAAGCTTGCAGCCAAATCAAACAGATTGCTTGGTTGAAATAGTGTCTTTTCATTGAAATGCTTCAGATCCAAACAGTAATGGCCTCAGTCCATTTTTTACTTGTATCGGTGGATATTAGCCCTTTGCTTCTTTGCAATAGTATTTTCTTGGTACATTACAGGGCCACTGAGAGTCGGTCAACTCTTCATCACTTTTTCTACTGTTTGCTGTTTATTTTAATGATAATTTTGCCAATTTTAAAAATACCACCAAAAAGTTCAGGTTAAATTTCTGCTATAGAATTGCCCATTGTGGACATTTCATTGGGCAATAAATGCAGTAAGAAACAGTGGTGCAGCCAGTAGAGCTGCTGTTTCACAGCACCAGAGACCCAGGTTCGATCCTGAGCTCGGGTTGCTGTCTGTGTGGAGATTGCACGTTCTCCCTGGGTGGGTTTCCTCTGTGTGCTTCACTTTCTTCCCACATGCCAAAGATGTGAGTGCTAGTCGGTTAATCGGCCACTGTAAATTGCTCCTAGTGTGTAAGTGAGTGGTCAGAATCTGAGAAGGGGAGTTGATGAGAATGTGGGGAGAATAAAATATATGGGATTAATGTAGGATTAGCATAAATGGGTGTTTTGATGGTCAGTGTGGACTCGGGCTGAAAGGCCTGTTTCAATGCTGTATGATTCTATGATGCTCTTTGATTGCTGAATCTAGTTTCTAGATGCTGTTCAATTATTCAAACCATTATTGCCATCATCCTGATCACCTCAAATATCCACCAGCAGATTGGAGACAGCAGATGCTGCAGTCTGGAGCAGCAAACAATCTGCTGGAGGAACTCAGAAGGTCGAGCAGCATGTGTAGGGGGAAGGAATTGTTGACTTTTCAGGCTGAAACTCTACAGATTGTTTGTTGACACACCAGTAGATGTTGAGCAGTGTAATCTTTGCAAAGTTTTAATGCTCTGGGCAACCTGCCTTAAGGCAGGTGCTTAAAGTGTCAGTTACAAATTATACAGGAAAGAATGATTCTGACTTTAATATTGCAAGGTAGAATCTTGATGCTTGCTGAAGTTGCATTGTCATCAGGAGCATTTGATATCCATGTTGTTTCCAGCAGTTAAGTCATGAGCAAGCAGCTTTTTGGGAAGCTGCAAGCAATACTATTTTGCTGGGAAGTTTTCCATTATCTGCTGAAATTGGTTGGCAGTATGAGGAAGGAAGTAGAATGCTGAAGATATTAAAGGTATTGTAACCTGATGAAATCTTTGTACTGATCTTTGACAGTTTAATTTTTGCATTAACCCAGACAGCTTATTCAAAATGAGGATGCATACTGTGAGAAGTTCATTGTTGTCCCACCATATAGAGAGCTGCAAGGATTTGAGAGAACTTCACATCAAACTAGGCTTATATTTGCTCTGGGCAGGTTTACATTAAAGCAAATGTAGGGAACAGTTTTCTTTAGCTGACCATCTCACGTCTATTTTCTGAAATGTGCTGAAAGAAAATGGGCCATGCCCCTTTGTTGCAGTCACCATCTGTTTTTCTATTGCCTCAGTGCTTCCCTTGCGGGGAACAGAGTCCTTGCATTGGGCAGTCATGGAAAGTAAAAGAGGACTAGCCTCGTTGTTGGGTCTGATGAGGGGTTTATTGAACTGGGGCTTGCCTGGAGAGCTTGCAATGGTCCTTTGTGGCTTTCTCTTGTTCCCTTAGACTGAAGGCCACAAGTGGTTTGGGAGATGCAGAAATAGCTAAGCAGTCTGCAGGGGTGAACCCAGTCTTGTTTTGCAAGTGCACAATAGATCCCCTAAATCTCTTGGTTGCTACTTCTATGGCTTAACGGCCAGTAGTCATTTCTTGCTGAAACTTCGGTAAAAATGGATTTCCATCCCTGAATCTCAGTTGTGCTCTTCCAGACTAGCATCCAGATGATAAGGGATGGCTTACTTAGGAAATCACATTTTAAGCTACTTTGAGCATGATACCAAACGCAAGTGAATCCACAGCGGCCATAACGCGTAGACACAAATTTCATTTGTTCCACCTCGTAGCAGCAGGATGTTGTAGAGCTTGAGCTCAATGTAACATATACTTGCAAACTCCACCGTAAATGTATGAGACTCCAAGAAGTACCTCTACTGTAACTTTGATCGAGCAGTTCAAGGACATTGAGCACTTCCTATCTTAGCACCAACGCTGGGTATAAATCTGGACGGAGATTTCTTATTCATTATTTAAGGAGATTAAGTATTTGATAGTAATTAGAAAATAATAAGACATAATCAAGATCAACTCAATTAGGTGAATGCTAATAAAATATATTGTGCTAATTATTGAATAGGTACAATATAACAGAACTCAAATTTAACAGGTGAGTTTTTAATTAAAACACCAAAAATGATTTCAGGAGAAAGCAGTTTCCACCAGTACCATTCTGATGTTTGATGCCAAGTCTTTGATTAATGAGGAATATAATCAGACTTTAAAGTCAATTATTCAAATTAAGAATTGCTCACAGCAATTTGATGTGAATCAATTTTAACATATGATACAGTTTAAATTAAGAATACACTATATAATGACAGTGTAACACTATCTAAAGGTCAGCAAAGTTTATGTTTCGTTCACATAAATATAGCAACTTCCCAATTTATTCTGGAAACTGTATACGGTGTGGTTAATCAGCATTCATCATCTGAGGTTTGTTTGTATTCTTAGAGTTTAATTACTTCTGAATTTTAAAACAATATCCACAAAATGTGAGGGAAAACAGCCAAAACAATAAAGAGAAAGATGTGCTCCCATCCCTGTTTACTTATAAATGTTAAGAGTATGAAGATGGCACAGCAGTTAAGTTACTGGATTGTCATAAAAGCCCATCTAGTTCACTAATGGGCTTTTATGTGAGGGGAGGAAATCTATTGACCTTACCAAACTGGCCTAAATTTGACTCCAAACCCATCAACATGGTTGATTTTTTGACTAGTCTCTGAGCAAGCCACTTATTCAAAGGCAATTAAGAATGGGCAAGAAGTGCTGGCCTTTCTGACAATGCCCAGATCCCAAAGGCAGAGAAGTGAAAAGAAAAATTAAGCAATCCAGAACAAGTTCTTGAAATGTGAATCTTGAATGATCAAGCAAAGGAGTCCAGTAGGAAGGTTTTCTGGTCTTGATATTGGGAGGAATGGTTGAGGGTTATAGAATTAGCAACACAAGAGCCCAGGCTTTTCCTGAGTACGACCAGACGCCCTCACTCACATTCCCCATTGTCCCAGTCTCACTGCTATGGATCAGTCAGGGCCAGTCTCACTGGATGAGATGGTCCTGGAGCTGAGTAACTAATCCTTGAGCATAGAGGGAGCCTCTTACCTGACATGGGTGGACCAGGGCAAGCCTTACTCAGAGAATTCCCCTGACAGACAATGAAGTCCTGCTTCCAGCTTTTATGCCTTATTAAGTTGGAAAGGCTTTGAAATGTGTCTTGTTGTGGGAATTCAGAAGCATTTAACAACAATGAAAAGTATTTTAAAAGATTGTGCCAGGCCTAATCTAGTGCAGATTTGGTGTAGTGCTGTGATTCTCCAATGGAAATGTGAGGGAATTTCTTTAAGCTCTTGCTCCGCTGTTGGATGCCATACAGAATCCAGCATCTGGGAAATGGAAGTGGGGTGCAGCCATCAGGTTTAGTATTCTTGCATTGGCTCAGGAGTCTCCAGCTTACTGCAACTTGCTTAAGTAAATACCAACATTTCTGTGTAAGATATGGCAAAGTCTGGACCAAGGTATCCATGGAGCAGGGAAGAATAATTATATCATAATTTTAGGAGAATAAAGTTCTGCATTAATTGGTTAATAAGATAGGGAAGTGGCCAGTTTAAGCCTTATCCATACCAGGTCAACCATTTCTCCCTCCCACCCCCTCCACTGTCTCCAAGTCTATAAGGTGAGATTGGAAGGGATGTTCAGCCCAGCAAGATGAAAGTTTCAGTCATCTTAAAACACAACTGCACCAGCTGTCTGTTTTCCAACAGTTACTCAAAAGAAAATAGAAAGCTATATTCATGGAGAATAGTAACTCTTCTTGATTGCAATGTCTTCCATTAATGCTCATTGCTCATCGAGCAAGATGTTATTATTATCCATGTGCAGAAACCTATGATGAACTACAAAATGTAAGATAGCAATCAATTTTGCTGTTCCACTTGAAGTGTAACCTCCAACAGGAAGATCAGTGATAACATAATGATGCAGATAGAAAACAATTTGACACATTGTTCTGAACCATCCAATTGTATATTGGCATTTAATGCACGGGAATAAAAAATGTCCAAGTACTTCTCAATCCTATATGTAATATTTTGGAAGTCTTAATATCTGCAAAGTTTTAATTGTAAAGTGACGGTATCTCCAAAGAGGAATTGGGAACAGCAGGATCCTGAGAAACAAATAAAGGTAGGTCAACTTAACAATTTGGAAATTACAGGGGAATCCCATTAGTACATGTGATAGGTCAAATTTTTTTAATTCATCCCTGAAGTTGAAATGAATATGGGTTAAAATAAGAAACACAATGTTTGATGGTGATACTCGTAAATCATTTTTTAACATACAGTTTCTCTGCTAAAATTGGAATTCAGCATTTCTTTAAAATAAATTTAGTTTTACAGCAAGTCCAAGCACACTTCTGTGGCCTGGTCGATTAAATTAACTACATTTTGGTTAGCGTAGATTTCTGGGAGAGACCTGGCCCGATTAAGAAAAGATTTAGATTTCCCACTTTGATCAGAATGTGTTCCAAAGATAAGCTCAGACTGCTGATTCTATTGTTCTTATTTGACTTCTGTAAAATTCACTCCCTTGGTTATACAAGGAATATGATAGAAAATAGTCCATTTAACTTTTCAGATGACTTAATATTAAACGTTTAATGGTGGCGATATAGAATGGAAACCAATTGCAAGCTCCTTCACGGCCACTTCAAAGAGTCTTCCTGAACTGTTTCGTACCAGTTTCTGATCAACATTGCTGGGAATAACTACCTCTATTATTTACTCATGGGGTCTTCTCAGTAAGATATTCAACATTTATTTGGTCAAATCTGAACTGATAAGAGCTTTAATTTGTACCACTTAAAAAGTAATTGTAACAGTGCACAAAATTTAAATACCTTTGCAAATTTGTCTCTCCCTCCCCACCCCACCTCCTACCACCCCCAGCTTCTCCTCCCTGGATTACTCTCAATATGAATTAAAGGTCTGTTTTGTGAATATGTTTAATTCAAAGGTTTCCAGACTTTTGAAATCTTTAATTAAGAAGGATCAAGTCCAACAATGTCATCTCCACCTCCATTCCAGATCATCTCATTATGCAGGGCCCTTTGTTCAATTCAGAGATTCCTACTGTTCAGGTCCTTTGGTTTAGTTGCAGAGATTCTTATTGATCAGGTCCTATGACTCCACTTTGGAGATTTTCATTAGCCAGGTTACTTTGTTCAATACAGGAAATTCCCATTATTCATATTTCTTAGCTCCAGTTCCATTCTATAATGCACATTGGTTATATGTACTACTGAGAAATAAATCTAAATTGGAGCATCTTTGTTTTTGGGATTAAGAATGCCAAGCTGTCTATTCTGACATGACCATCTATGTCCATTTCTGTATAATGTTTCCCGTTCTATATGCGGAAGTCATAAACCTCATGGAGTCATAGAGAGATACAACATGGAAATGAGCCCTTCAGCCCACTGAGTCCACGCTGACAATGAACAACCCATTTACACTAATTTAATGTTAAGCCCATTTTTTTTATTCTCCTCGCATTCTCATCAATTAGTGCTAGATTCCACCATCCACTGACACAGCTGGGGCAAAAAATAGTGGCCAATTAACCTACTAACTCTCACATCTTTGGCATTTAGGGGGAAACTGGAGTAACTGAAAGAAACCTACGTGTGCAAACACCAAACAGACAGCACCCAAGGTTAGGATAGAACCCAGGTCTCTGGTGCTACGAGGCAGTGGCTCTACTGGCTGCACCACTCTGCGTTGGTCCAAAGTCTTACTGTAACTGATGTTATCAAATTTACTTTGGCATAAAGGTATCATTACAGAAAGGTTCACTTCATTTTCTGGAGACAGAAATATACCATTTATAAATACTTGAATTATCAATAGATTTATTAGAATCTTTTTGGAACAAAAGGGCTTGTGCAAACCCCTTCCTCATTATGTTTGATTGGTTTACTTTTCAAAATCAGATTTGGCAGACCATTATGCAGTTGACAATGGTGGCTGTGCTTTTTTACTTCAACTTCATACCTCCATCCATGATGTAATATATGAGATGGATAAATATGGATTTTTACCATTGCACTGGCAGCAATGTCGCCTGCTGACGTCCGACGATGGAATCAATGCGGCAAAATTCACTCAGTGGTTTTGTTCAAATGGCATCATGGGCCGATCTTGGGAGACAAGCAAGGAAAATCAGGGTGGGAGTTTTGCTAAGTTAGAGGCAGCCTGCTTGCTCCTATTCATTTTGTATGTTGCCAAAGCTAAATGCTTGATGCCAAATTTGGAAATGGGATTCAAGATGATCATCTGTAGACTATTGCACCTGGAAAATACAACAGTCAGATATATCCTAAAGCTATATAATATCTTTGTAATGTTTTTTGATTGCATAGCAAAGAACTGACACAGGCGCAATGCTCCAAGTGAATTACAAAATTCTACGGTTCCGCCTCTGCCTGTAAACACTGTAAATCTGTCGTTGTAGCTGCTAAATATAGCATTATTGAAAATGTCTTTCAGCAGCTGCTCTGCTGGATTTTATTTTGCTACAGCTACCTCTGAGTTTCTGGGAGTCCATTTCTACACCATCCTAATGCTTCTATTTTCCAGCTGCCCAAGTGAGAGAGCCAACATTTCTTTGCCCTTCCTGTCTTTTCTAAATTCTTTACATTGACAAATGGATGTTTTTCCACCTTGTTTTAATATTGCCCTTATTACAAAGATTTGTCATCTTAAGGATCTGTCATTGTCACAGATCTCTGGAGTCCCAAGACCTATGGCTTTATGCTTTTGCCTGCCATCATTCCAGCAGGGTTTGTACAAGCTGAACAAGTTTCTGTTTGGTTCAGTTTGTATCCAAGAGGATAGTACTTGTCTACTCAGCTACAATGAAATTGTTTCTTCGTTATGGGAGCTTCCAAATTATCCCCTTTTAAATCTGTTAGTTTAATCCATGATTACCAATATGACTTTCAGGGTAGCAGTTCAACTAGTAATCCTAGGTCATGTGCCTTTGTTTTGCATGAGATTAGCTTGCTAAATCATATGTTTCATTATATTTTCAACAAAGCTCAAGCATCCTCAACTTCACAGAAGTTCTTTATATAACACTAAATCTACACCCTTCAGCCACACATATCAAACTGACCTTATTTTAAGTCTCTGCTTCCATTAAAATCCACAGTAGTGTATTCCATAGAACATTTAAGAGGCAGTTAGATGAGCACATTAATGGGCAGGGATATATGGATATCTACCACATGCAGGCAGATGTGCAGTCTAAATTGTCATCATGATCGGCACAGACATCATGGGCCAAAGGGCCTGTTCCTGTGCTGCACTGTTCTATGTTCTATGTTCTCTGTTCTATGTTCTAACATCAGGGTAGAAAGTTGACCTCAGCGGCATATAAGAAAGAAATGGCGCCACTTCCAATCTACCACATTTTAAAAGCAATGTTCAACAGGTAGCAGGTACTGCAGCATTTAGTACATGTGGCCATGGACAAATTTCTACCCCATATTTAAAAATTAATTCATCAAAAAAGTCCACTGCTTAAGCTTAAAGAAGAAACAAGGTAGAATCTGGGTGTGATTAAGTTCTATCGGGGAAGCCAAGAAGCTTTCAAAACCTATTTAAGAAAAAATGTGAAATATATCAACCTGTGACTGTTTAAAGTACAAATGGATAATGTACATTTAGATTTTTTTTTGCATAAAATCCCAAGGGAGATATTGGGAGAGGTAAAAAGTGTAATATCAGAACAACCTTTTCAAAAGCTTGGTGAAAGATGTGTGCTTTAATGAAGGGATTAGTAAAAGAAGACACTAATGTGCAGCTTGCATGTTGAGCTGACTAAGTAAGCATTGTTGAAATAGATTACTAGCTATTAGTAGGTTTGGCAAACACTACAGAGCAGCAATCAGCAATGCAAATGGAATGTTGAAGCATATAACCAAAACAGGAGAGTGCAAGTCTGAGGATGCTCTTTTAATACTTGTATGTTCTGATTAGATGACCCTTTGATTACAAAATCAAATTTTGTTGAACACAAAGGAGACATTTAATTCTTGGAAGTTGTGCTGTGAAGAATCTCAAGGCCGATCTCCAATGCTAAAGACTTAAGAGAGTACTGGGAAAAATGATGACAAAACAGTACTCAGTGTTGAGCAGGAAGTGAAGAATACCAATACTATTTAGAATTAGAGAGTTGTACACCACAGAAACGGGCCCTTTGACCTACTATGCCTCTGCTGACTTTTTGCCCATCTGTACTAATCCCATTTGCCTGCATTAGGTCCGTAGCCTTCTATGCCTTGCCTATTTAGATGACTGTCTAAATGCCTCTTAAACATAGTAATTGTATTTGATTCCGTCAGCTTCTCTGGCAGCGTGATCCAGATATCAACTACTTTCTATGCAAAATAAAAATTACCTCTCAAATCCCCTTTCAAAAGTCCTACCTCTCACCTTAAACCTATGCCCTCGTGTTTTTGATACCCTGGCCCTAACTTAGCCCCTAACAGCAGGGCAAGTGAACACTGGTTCAAGCTGAAAAGACCAAATGTTGGAAGGTTTTTAGTAAAAAGAAGCCAATGCACTAATGTGTGAATGCTGTGAGATGAGCTTATTGTTATCCTGGCTGGATGAGCTAATAAGAGTGGAATGGTATTTCTCATCCACATTGATCTTGAATGCTAATCTTATGCTTGGAATTCTTTTTTAATATGGTTTGGACAGGATCAGTGACACATTTCACCAGAAAAAAATCATATTTCTCACATTATGTGTGCTTGCTCTCTCCTCAGTTTCTCCTCCTCCTCCTCCATTTTTCCCTCTCTTTTTCCTTCGACCACTGCCCTTAACTCTCCCTCACCCACCAATTCACTCTCCCTCTCCTTCGCCTGTCAGCTCCCTCTGCCTCGCCTGCCAACTTCCTCTCCCTCATCTGTCCACTCACTGCTTCTCCCCTGCTTGCGCTCCCTCCCTCCCTCTCCCTCGCCTGCTGCCCCTTCCCTCTCTCCCCCACTCCTTTGCTATCTATAATTAATTAATATTGCTATTTTAAGCTTTCATGCAATATCATTGAGCTTCAAACATTGTGTCTTTGCCACTCTTCTGTCTCCCTCCACTCCTAGTTATGTCTATAACCTCTTAGTCTTTCCAGAGTTCTGATGGAATGGAGCTCCCTATTTCCCTCCAATATTTTTCCTCTTACGGCATTTCAAACTTTTAAAATTGCAAGGATGTTATCATTGGATTCTTTTGTGAATTAATTCTCTCCATTTCATTGTTTTAAGCCCTGGCAATCTTCGTTCCGCAGGCCTTAATCCTTCATTTTTGGTTTTCCTCCCACAAAAACAAGAGTTGCTTTGTTTTAAGCATGTTGATTTATTGTTAATGATATATCATGAATATGATAGTAACTGTTCCTCACATTTCCCATGAATCCACCACCTCCTTCCTTGAACCATATTTTCTCCCTGATATGCTCCCCCCACCTCTCCTTCAAACCTGCTTTCATCTGTTCAGAAAAAAAAAATCTTCACCCTATTTGAACTTGCAAGTATTGCCTCATCTTCCAAAATTCTTTGAATGTTTTCTGGTATCCCAAACTCATGTCTATCTTATCCAGAGCACCTCCAGTCAGGTTTCCACCTATGCCATAAATACCAAAGTGGCTTTAATCAAATTCTCTCATGGCATTCTGTATGATTGTTACAAAACTTGTCTTCTACTTCTCAGCCTTTTCAACCTGATTTCATTCTATGTTGAATTTGACCATATCACCCTCCTCTACTTTTATCCGGTGGGGTAGAACTGCTCCCACCTGATTCATTTCTTCTCTGTCCACTTATTTTTAGAGTCTCACTGGATTCTCATTACCCTGTGTGTACACCAAGGTCCTGTCTTATTTCTCATCTATGTGCTACCCATTGGCAACATCATCTGTCAACAAAGTGTCAGTTCCCACATTCACACTGCCAACACTCTGTTTTGCCCTTCTGCCATGCATCAACCACTCTAATGCATCCAATTGTGAAACTGATTGCCTAATATCAAATGTGTTGGCTCTTGTCTAACCAAACCCTCTGTTGTAAAATTCTCAAACTAGTCTTCAAGTCCATCCATAATTTTCCATTCCCCATCTATGTAATCCCCTCTAGTCCTGTGCAACAAAACTGAGTTGCTGTAGTCTTCTAGTTCTAGACTCTTGCTCCATCACAAGACTTAGACTTTAGTTTACTAATGCCCTAGCTTCTGCTACCATAAAACAATGGAGGGGGAGAAGCAGAACAGTCTTCCTTAGAGTGCTCTTCGAAACATATTCCATTGGCTGAGCTTGCAATTATCTCTTTGCAGCTTAGGGTCAGTTAGGTTTTTTTTGCTATGCCTTGTGTCATTTTCTGACATAAACTAAGGTTATTGTTGTTGTTATCCTGGGATTTTATAATAAAATAGCATAAGGTAGCTTTAATAGTCACATGTACAGCAAAACACACAGTGAAATGCATCTTTTGCATAGAGTGGTCTGGAGGCAGCCCGCAAGTGTCGCCACGCTTCCAACGTCAACGTAGCGTGCCAACAACTTCCTAACCCGTATGTCTTTGGAATGTGGGTGGAAACCGGAGCACCCGGAGGAAATCCACACAGTCACGGGGTGAACGTACAAACTCCTGACAGACAGTGGCAGGAATTGAAGCCGGATCACTGGCGCTTTAATAGCGTTATGCTAACTGATACGCTATATGGGATGCACAATTAAATTTAGTATGTTGCTGATTACTTTTGTATTTTTCCATGGTAAGTTTAAGTAATTAAAATAATAGAAAAAGGAAGATATTGACCAGAAATCTGAAAATGAAAATACGTTAAAATTGTGCCACAGGAGGGTTCCACACCAGTTGTCGTGATGTGGAGATCGGTACTCTACCGCATACTGTATTGAGCATAGTGGGGTGTCAGCACAAGGGAATTTGAAAATGAACCTTGCCTGAAATGGACTTCAGAAGCAAAGTCATGTGAAAAGTATGGCTTTGCTGCTTGTTCTTCCTGGTGTACTGGGAGCGTGTAAATGGAAGTTCTCAGTAGGAACCACTGCTTCGGCTGATTGTGTTACTTTGGGAGTAATTGATCCTTGAGTGACAAAGGAGTTATGGGCCTGACCATCAGACATCCCTACCAGTCAGTGGTACATCATCCTATCCAGTTCTCTTTTGATGGCGCTAAATGATTTTCTTTCCACATCCTTATAGACAGTACATACTAGATTCAGGCTGAAGGGCCTGTATTGTGCTGTGTTCTATGTTCTATGATTCTAGCTACTGGATCTTTTTATATAGTCACATCATTTTTGGTATAGGTTCAACGTAGCTTCCCATATGTTTCATCAACAATTGTCTCACCATGTTCTTTTTCTTTCAAACATCTGTTTGATGCACGTGTACCCCCAGATCCATATTTTATTAACATCCTTTAGAACATCTAGAACCAGAGAGTCATATAGCATGGAAACAAGCCCATCAAGTACCATATGCACACACAGAGATACACGCACACAGAGAGAGACGCACACAGACACACAACAATATCAATTAACCTACTAACCCACACATCTGTGAGATATGGAAGGAAGCAGAAGCACCTGAAGAAAAACCATGCTGTCAACTCCACTTGGACGGCACCATAGGTCAGGATCGAACCCAGGTCACTGGAGATGTGAGGCAGTAGCTCTGCTAGCTGCACCATTGTGCTTCCTACTAAGTAAATATATTGTCCCATGTACTCTCTGCCAAAAAGCATCATTTACACTTGCATAAATTTAGCCTAGAATTTCTTGGCTGGAACCTTTAAGAAATCTCAGTCAAACTAGGAGCGGATGCTATATTTGCTTTCTTTTGATTTATAAAAGGAAAAGTTTACCATTATTCAATGTCTGATCCAGTCTCCCCAATACCACTTCTGGAAATCCAATGTGTGGACCTTCAGGGGCAATAAGCCAAAGTTGGCCTGCACGGACCCATTGGCTATTGCCCTCTCTTTAAGCCCTTATACCTCCATTTCTTTTGCTTGAATTTACTTTTGGGGATTGCTGATTACTTTTGAAAGCACACCAGAATGATTAGAAGGATGGAAGGACAATGTCAGAGAACATGGAACATATTGTGTTAATTCATAAGTTGCCATGGAAGCCTTATTTGTGTATGTAGTTATTGCTTCACAACGCTTGTCACGACAGACTTCTTCTTTAACAAACCTTGAATTGGGCAAATAGCAATTAAATTTGTACAATTATATGATCACAATCAATCATTGATAATTGTACAGTAAACCACAGGGTATTAACTTCTTCACTTGGATGAAAAAGAATACAAAATATATCTTTTGGTGGAATGCATAAAGCAAGTACCTCACAGAGGCTTTTGCAATATTGCTTTTTTTTTCTTTTCCTTGCCTGCCTTATTAGTAATCTGCCGATAGTAAGCAGCAGTGGTAAAACTTTGTGCACAGACCTAATAGTGGAACCCAGCTGCCTATCCACCTGCTTTTCAACTTGCCATCAGTTTAGGTGCCTCCCAGTAATGTTCATAAAAGAAAGTCAGACAATAAAGATCTTGTTTGCAGCTGAAACATTTTTAAAAGGGCTGTGCAGAAGTGTGAGTGTAACTAGATAGTTGAGTCTGGTTAATTCAACCATCTCGGATTTGTATGCATGTGTCTTGCATTCATATTTGCTTGAGTGGACCTAGTACATCATGACATGTGCAATAGTGGCGGTTCAACATTTCAGAATCAGGTTTATTATCACTGACATATGTCATGAAATTTGTTGCTTTGTGGCAGTGGTACAGTGCAAGACATAAAGACATAAAAATTACTATGTTACAAAAATAAATAAATAGTGCAAAAGGGGAATAACGAGGTAGTGTTTATGGACCATTTAGAAATCTGATAGCAGAGGGGAAGAAGCTGTTCTTGAAACATTGAGTGTGGGTCTTCAGGCTCCTGTACCACCTCCCTGATGGTAGTAATGTGAAGAGGGCATGTCCTGGGTGGTGAGGGTCCTTAATGATGGACGCTGCCTTCTTGAGGCACCTGCACAAGTAGTGCTCTCATTCAAGCAAACCTAACGAACATTCGCACAGATTATTTTACGCACTCTGTTCTCTAGCTTGTATCTATTTTCAATTCAATGGTAGAAACCTGCACAGCTGGTTATATTTTTAACTGGATTTTTATCAGTAAAGCAGCAGTATGATTTGGAGTCATGCTGCTATCAGGCTGCAAGGTACTGTAGACTACCAGCCCCCCCAACTCGCCCACACACTCAGATTTTATTTTGCAAAAGACAGTTGCTGCTTACAAATGGCAAAGTCCACACTGGTATGTTTGTAAATTCATAGATACTAGAGGTCTGTGCTGCTGAAGCCTTGGACTCAGCCAGACCAGCACATTTTGGATTAGATCCTCCTTTTGTTCTCTCTGTTGTGTCATCTGGATTATTGAGCAGCTGCCCCATGGGAAATGGCCCTGGATAATGTGCTTCCAATTATGATCTATCTTTTGGCACTTTGCTAGTGACCAAAAATAGTGGATTCATCAGGTTCCATTGGCCAAGCATATAATTGAACCCAGTCTATCAGAATTAAGTATCTCTCATACCCACTGCCTAGTTGCAAATGAGAAAATGTCAACATTTAGAAATGTGCATTTTCAAGACATAATTTTTATGATGAAAAATGTGAGGAGCATTTAAGTTTCTCTTGAGTTTGTTTAAAACTTATTGAATAAGTCCTTGCCCCAATGGCTCATTAAGATAAAATGTTGTCAAAATTATGAACACTTTATTTTCACCTCATTAACAATGCTCATGCCCCTCCTATTATTATTGCCAGTCTTCCACATCCTAACCTGGCATGTTTTCAAAGTTGGCCAAACTAGATCATGAGTCATTCAACACAGCTGTCTAAACCCAATATTTTCTTGCTCCTTTTTTCATTTTTTTTAAAAAGGCTGTACTTAATTTTCCAAACAACGTCTACACAATAGTCCACTTCCCTTCAAATTTTGTATGACAGAGCTACCAATGGAGGAATAAGTGAAAGATTCATCTGTGCAGAGGCTTGGTGGGAGGAATAGCAGACCTCTTGGTGGAAAGTTGGTGCGGCTTGATCCATGGTACATCAAAGTCACTGTATTGTATTTTAATGGATATTCCCCGCTATTTTTCCATTGGGGTAGAATGCAAATTTGTTGCATTTCCTTCATGGGAGAGTTTAAAAATACAGGTACCAACATGTAATTAACTTGGCAGAGAGATGATGATTTCATGGTGTAATTTTCAACTGGCTTTTCCTTTTCTGACATCTCTGCAATGAGAAGAATAGTGAATTGTGCTGGCTCAGTCTGAGCAGAGCACAAACTGAGTACTGCACTCTCTATTGGCAGTGATTTACTGGTTCAGTTGAGATGCCTCACTCCTGCTTGCGTGAACTTGGATTATCAATCTGCTTGTTCAGTAATAATAAATAAAAACAGAAAATGCTGGAAACATTCAGTTGTCAGCTAGTCTAAGTGGAAAGAGAAACATGGTTAATGGTCCAAGACTCTTCATCAGAAGTTCTAAGTTCTGAGGAGTGTCTATACTCAAAATGTTAACTGTTTCTCATTCCCCAGATACTGTCTGACCTACTGAATATTTCTAGCATTTTCTATTTTTATTTCAGGTTTGCAGCATCAGCAGTTCTTTTGACTTTTGATCCATCAGTTTCAGTCTGGCTTGTTTTGATTTGAGGATATTGCAGGCTCCTTTTCTGAAAGCTAATGCCATTCTCCTCATCTTGTATTCTATTTGCAATGGTGGAATGTTCTTAAAATGAAATGACTTTTGTTGAAATTATCACTAAAAATGTCCATGGTCATAGCAAAAACAGGAATAATTAGAAAAATTCACACCAGGTAATTCAGTACTGGATATTATTGTACTGACTCCTCTGACAGCTCCTTTAGTAATTTCACATTTTTTCCTTCACCTTCCCCACCCAAGTCCCACTGGACCAAAGAAATCCAGGGAATCCCAAGTTTAGCTAACATTGGGAAAGGGAAGTCATCAGAGATCCCATATTTATCCAGTGATCGCTTTGCAGATGTGTTCGCATGATGGGGATTCACTGAAGATTGACTCTTGACTCTCAGAACTGAATAGTCTTTTAATTATTCTCAGCCTGCACAAGGACACAAGCTAGAGAGACACCACTCAGATGCACAATACTCAGATGAGGCAAGAGAGCACTTCTAGCTGGAATAACCCAGGAGAGGTATGCTCTGAAGGAGATTCCAGATGAAAAGATTAAAAAAAAACCCCTAGACAAACTAGCAGACAGACTTGTATTTACCTCAGAAAGCAGCAAGAAATTTTAAATTATAATGTATCTACCAACATAACAAAAATAAATAATCTCAGCTAGCATAAACCTCATTTCATTTTTATTACAAACAAGTGATGGTCATCACACACAACCAGATTTTTTTAAGAAAGTATTGAAATCTGTGAATGTAAAAGACCACAGCTTCCTCACCATGACAAACTTGATGCTTTGATCGAAAGTACTCAGAAGATATTAAAAATTGTAACAAGCAAGGTAAATGGCAAGACTGTAATGTAATCTTGATCTCAGAAAGCTGTCAAATATTCACCATGCATGTTATGTTAGATCATATGATTTTCTCAGTTGGAATTGTCTTGTTCCATGTGATTTATTATTCATAACACTAGGTATCGAAATGGCTGAAGAAAGATTACATTTGCTTGACGTTAATTACGTAAGAATGATAATGTCTGTCAAACTTCCCTGTCATTGGACATTCTTTGCTGGAAGCTCTGTCTAATCTACCATTAGTCTTTTGCATTATTTACTGTTCTCAGACAAACTTGGTCATTTCATCTGAATTGCCTGTGTTCCTTTCATAATCATTGTTGTGTGAGGACCTAAGAGACTGCAGCTGTTGGAATGTGGGGCAAAAAATAAACTGCTGGAGGAACTTGTCAGATTGAGCAGCATCTGTGGAGGCAATGGACATTTGGGGTCAAGATCCTGCATCAGAATACTGATGTAGGGTCGTGATCTGAAACATGTTTTTTGTGTGTGTGTGTGTGTGTGTGTGTGTGTGTGTGTGTGTGGCTTTCATTCTGTCTCATTAATCTTTGCTCATTCATTCTCACCTGTTCCTTTGCATCATTTTCCTTCATCACATTGCACAACCAGAGACGAGGAATGCGAGGAGGAAGACACTGAAGAAGAGCAGCCAGTTACTGAACCTAATACAGAGGATGAGGGGGAAGAAGACCCCCCTTGTCAGGGTCAGGAAAGGTATTAGGGTTACATTTGACGATCCATATTAGATTTAACCCTTGGAATGTAACATGTGTTTTGTAATCAATAATTATAACCACCTGGAGTATAGATGGATTCACTTTACAACTACTAAAACAGCATTTGGATGATATTTCTGACTATGATAGCCTTCTGTAATAACAAAGTATACAGATGTGAGGCTTTCTCATAGTGAAAGAACGTTAACTCTGGTATGAAGTAAACTAATATTGACAGTGTTTCAAATTACAAATCAAATAAGATTAATTATGAAGTAATGAAGATCATACTTTTAAAAAGTATGCATCTTCAAAGGATTGCTTAATGTTTGGAGTTAAATTTAATTCAATTTTCAAATATTCTTTTATTTTGGTCCTACTCCAATCTTCCCATGTTCCCTGCCCTTTCATCCCTCTCTCCCACCAGTGAGTTGAAGCCAGACGCAGCAATCGAACAAGCAGAAAATAGCCCCCAGAGTACAAAATATGTAGCAAGCTTTATTCCCGTGCCTGAAGAGAGAGGATCTTCCAGCCAGTTCCAGACTTCTGAAACAAACAGCCCTTCAGCCACCTCTCCTCCTCAGTCACCCAGTTCTTCTGGTGGTTCCCAGCATTCTTTGCAGCTATCATCACTGCCATCTTCATCATCATCCATTGTCATTCCTCATTCACCAGTGGGTTTGCCAAACAGCCCTCAAGATTCATCAGCAAATATTAACCTAGCTGTCTCTCCCACGGTTGAGAAGTTGCCATATCTTCCTCATTCACCTTTCCATCTATTCTCATATGATCTGAGTGAAATTCCTTCAAGAGCCAAAGAAAAGGAAGCAGAAATGAAGCAAAACAGGTAGATTGGTGTTTTTGTGTAATTCTTCAAGATTATTGTTAACATTTTTAACTTAGATGTGTGGTTTTGAATTCTGCTGGTGAGTAATTAATTCCTTAGGGTTGTAGTTGTGTCCTTCTAACACAGTCTTAGTCTTGCTTATGTTTGCCTTCAAGTTTTGCTGGGCTTTTTCCTCTTTTGTTTCAGCAGCTCACCATATATGTAGACCTTCTCACAGCTTCTGAAGTTAAAGCCATTTTCTAGAATCCTAGGAATTCTTAAAATGAACTTGGCTTTGAAGATTGTCAAAAGTTTCTGCTTTGACAGACTTCTTAACAGCCTAAACCTGTGCATCCCTGTAATTCAGTAAGTGGAATAAATAATGTCAGACACAACAAGTGGGGGGGGGGGGTCTTTTGTTTGGACACTCAAGTCAAGTTCAAAAGGAAAAGTGAAATGACTATGTTGCTGAACTATAATATCTCTTGAAAACTGCAAAGTACAGTCTTTTGGTTTGCAGTGTCCTTTGTAGCTGTTTATCATTCCATGTTGATTACTTATGTTGAATTATGTCATCAGCTAATAAAGGAAGAAATAGCATTATACAGTTATGTATGCCTTTATTATACTGAAAGGTCACGAGATGTTATCATGGGTTTTGTGATATTCGGGCAGGTGGAAGTTTTAAAGATTTAGGGAGTGTATTCCAGAACTTATCACCTGGGCATGTGAAGGTTATGAATATCAATGATGGAGCAAGCAAAGTTGGGGATGCTCAAGAGGCCAGAGGTGGAGGAATGGAGGGATATGGGAGGATTGTAGAATTTGGAGGTGATTATAGAAATAGGGATGTCAGAGGATGTGGATTGAAATAATGGAAAGATTTGAAAACAAAGAGATTTCTAATGTCAAGGCATTAAAAGCCATTGTAGATCAGTGAGCTTAGAGATGGAAGTTGGATGGAACTCAACAGGTCAGGTAGCATCCGTGGAGAAAAGCAGACAGTCAATGTTTTGGGTCAGGACCCTTCTTCAAGACTGAAGAAGGGTCCTGACCCAAACCAATGACTGCCTGCTTTTCTCCACAGATGCTGCCTGACCTGCTGAGTTCCTTCAGCGTCATCTTGTTTTTCCATCTTGATTCCAGCATCTGCAGTCCTTTGTTTCTCCAGGTGAATGGAACTGCCAGGACAGAGATGGCAGTCAGGAAACTGATGTCAGTGTTTGGATAAACTGGTTTACATTGAGTAGAATGAGGAAGACCATCCAGGAATGCATTGGAGTTGTCAAGTCTACTGGTACAAAAGACATGGATAGAGGTTTCAGCAGCAGATAAACTGAGAGAAGGTAGAAATAGGTGATGCATTGGAAGTGGAAAGGCATTTTTGGTGGTGTTGTCTATATGTGCTCTAAAGCTCATCACAAGCTCAAATGTAACACCTGTGTTGTGAAAAGCTTGTTTCAGCCTTGAACTATTGCTAGAGAGAGGGATGGAGTCAATGGCCTAGGAATAGTGACCGAATAGATCCAACAGTCTTGCCTCTTGTCAACTACCAGGTTTTCTGATACTTGGGAAACCTGTCAGAAGTGCTTAAAAATTAAAACTGTGGTTACATATGAGGCAAGAAGTCTCACCAAAATATTTCAGTGATAGCCTCACTTCTGAAGAACCAATGTTCCTTCCTCTTCACTCCACCCTGACCCCTAACTGTCAGCATTATGCTTCCTAGTTTTGATTTGTTAATACTGCTATTCCTCCTTGCCTGCCTATCCTTGAGGTTAAAATTACTCTTCTCCTACTAATTCTGTTTCTCAGATATTGCCCTGGACTTTTAACGATTTTGTCTCTCCACCAAGTACTTCCAGCATGTTCTCATTTTGTTTCAAATTTCTAGAGCTTCCTTTTTGATTTTGTATATTTAAACATTTGCGTTAGAATTTCTAACACTCCTTCAAAACCACTTGAATAAATATTTGAACTAACACAGCTCTCTATCACCTGTGTATTTGAGCTGTGTGGGATAACTAAAATGTTACTTTCTATCAGTGCACAGACGAGGCCTGTTGCTTGTTTTTTTATCTTTGCCTGTTTTGAAAGTTTATTACAAATTCAAAACCAGTCTCAGACAAAAAAGTCAATCATCACAATGTAAATGTGAACATTGTGCATTAAACTTTTCACTTGTGGCTCTTACCAGAGAGAGTATAACATTTCAGCTTTTGTAATGTAATTGGCGAGGCTGAGTAAAGGCTTTCTACGATCTCTGGTATTGTACTTGATTTGAAGAGAGGAACGAAAACAAAACAAGGAGTCATGGCTGCATATTTGGTCACATCTCTGTCCAAGTAGAGCTGTCTCTATGACTGTGAAAATCTGCCACAATGTTTTTCCTTTTTTAAGTAAATATTTAAGGTGCCTATGATGGAACGTTTTCCAGATGCATATTAACATTGTGCAGCTATGCCATGGTGTATAAATCCTGGGGCTTGATGCATTTGTATACATGGCCTGTGTCTTGACAGGCTCATCTATGTAGCCTGTATCAAATGGAAAGCTCAGTTTTGAAGGAAGCTTGTCCAGCCAAGTAGTATTAAAATTGCACTGTGTAAATGTCATTTGATGGGCTTAAGCTGTGTCTGATACTCATTATAAACTTCTGTTAAATGCAGTTTATCCATGCCAGTATCGATACCAGAGAAGGTCAAATACGCCACCAGATTATTTGTGAAGCTAGTGAATAAGCTGCAATCTTATTGAATCACCTTTAGTCAAATCAATGTAGCTCATCTTTGTCCAATCTGTATAAACCTTCAGCCAATCTGATATGCATCACATTGAAGTGGAAACATGCATTAACTATTTACTGAAACCAGTGAAAATGGTTAATGTGTCAGGCAATAAAGTAAGCTATCTCAACAATAATATTATCAATATAAATGAGAACCAGCCTTGGAGCATTCCAAACATTTTATTTGTGATGGCTGATAACAATTTGAGTCAGACAGTATGAAGTTAAAAATGGGTTATGTTCTCAATCCTTCTGACTATAGTGATCATTGTTGAAAACTGAACTTCAAAAACTCAATGTCATTATTATGTTGAAACCCTAGATTTTTGTCTCTATTACATGAGTGGTAATATAGAAAGTTATCACTAGTGTAAGAGACAAGTAATCATACACTTTAGATCCAAACATGTCTGCGACAGACATATGGCTTGCAACATGTTCAACTTATCTAATTGCCTTTCATATACATGTTGTACTGATGGAAGGATGGAGTCCTCTTTTGTAAGGCTGGTTTCTCAGTGAATTTTGAAAATAAGCTGTGCTGAAGCAAAAGTCAAATAATGATGACTTCAAAGCTAAGAAAGACCTTTGTGTTAAAAATTGGTACTCTGTTGCATGTACTAAACAAGTGGTATGATAAAGTATGCACTTTGAACTCTGCTTCTGAAGTTTTCTTCAACTCTAGTCAGTAGAACCAATATTCAGAGTTCAATGCAAAATTTTCTACATTGGATATTTAGCACAGAGAACAGAAGCGGAATTCTATCCCCATGGGACCATCTTAATTGCCTTCCTTCCTTTTCCCACAGTTCTATATTGTGGTACATTTCTGACTAATTTTCCACTGAAGTTATCTAAGTTACATTACCTTTCAACTTGACAAAATATTCCTAAGGTTGACCACTTGTTCAGGGAAATAACACATCCTTACATCCTGTCAGTATCTATCCTCCTGACACTTTATACTTATGCTCTTTATTCCACGATTTATACCCAAATCAGATATCCCTGATTGATCTTCCATATCCCTAAGCATTATCAATTTGACTCTTTGTATGAAAACGTTTATGCAGAGATCATGCTTATTATATTTCTAAGGAGGCCCAAAGCAATGTGAAACAAATTACTTCACAACTATACTATTCCCGAATTTATTCATTATTTTCTTGTTGAGATTTCTCTTGGCTTTATTCACTATCACTTTCTCTGTATTTCTATTTACAGTCAGTCAGAATCTTCCTACATGAGCAAATGCACTGACTCTTTTGAACCTTGTACATCCAGGTCTTCTAATAGGTGGGTCATTAAAGTAACTCTTTCAATGATAATTATAGCATGCTGCTATCAGTTGGAAGCTAAATTGTTTGTGGTGTAGCTCTGAATTTGTACATTTGTAGATGAAATGAGCATCTAGTTTTACATTTGTAGATGCATATGTCCATTATTACCGTATTACTTCTGTTTAAAATTAAACTTTGCTTAGTAGTGCATATGGGAAGAGTGAAGGAAATAATGAGAACAATAGGGAATGGGGAAGTAAGTGTCAAATTTACTTTAATAATGCCTCTGTATCATAGTTCTTGCCAGAGAGAGTGTATTGGAGTACAGAGGCTGATTATAATCAAAATTGATCAGGATTTGAGTGATGGAAGAGGATTAACTGGATGAAGAATTCCATTCAGTGGGCATGATCGCCTATCAACAATTTGGTACCTGTGCTGCAGTGTAGGATTCAAGAGAATTGGCCGGCCTTCTTTTACCACCATTTAGATTTCTAACCAGTTCATTCCCATCAGGCAATAAGTTGATCAGAAACAAAACTGCAGCACTAGCTGATGAAATGCACTTAAAATTGATTTCTGCCACTGCATTTAACTAGGTTTGCAGTGTTGACTTGTTAGCAGTTGTACTCTGGCAAAATTCAGTGCCCTCAAAAGAGGGAAGAAAATTTTCCCATATAAAGCTTAGCAGGAAATTCTTTGTTAATGTCTGAACCAGTAAACTGTTCCAAAAATTCAGTTGAGCCTTGTTCTTAATTGGGTAGAGAATGATTACGACCAAGTAATTGAATTTATTAGTTATCCTGCAAGCGTACTGATCAAGCAGCATGAAAGAGCCTGATAGCTGCTTATGAGTGCTGAAAAAATTGATGTGGATCTCACAGGCAATGTCAATGTTTAGGAACATAGGGAAATAGGAACAGGAGTAGGCTGCTCGTTCCTTTGAACCTGCTCCATCATTACAACTGATCCTCCATTTCAAGATTATATGCCTGCTCTCTCCCTATACCCTTGCTGCATTTGTGTCCAGAAATCTATTTGACTCCTTAAATTTATTCAGTGGCTTGTTTTCACAGGCTTGTGTGGTAGAAAATTCATTGGGTTTGCCATTTAAATAGTAATCTGCCTTTCTGTTGTTTCTGTTCAAGTATGTAAGTATGCAATTATCCACTTTATATTGCATTTGCCCTCTATTTGCCCATTCACATCGCCTTGAAGCCTCTTTGCATCCTTCTCACAGCTCACAATCCCACCCAGTTTTGTGTTGACAGCAAACATCGAAATATTACATTTGGTTTATTCATCCAGATTATTGATATATATTTTAAATAGCTTAAGCCCAACTATTGATCCCTGAACTACCCCAATAGTCACCACCTGCCACCTCAGAAGAGATGCATTTATTCCTATTCTCTGCTTCTTGTGTATCAACCAATTCAATGCATGCCCGTTAATGATTCCAAATCCCATGTGCCTTAATTTTGTGCATTATTATCTTAGGTAGGCATTCAGAAAATCCACATCCATGGTTTCTCCCATACCAATTTTACAAGTTTTGTCCTCAAGAAGAACTCCAATAGTTTATTCAAAGATGATTTCTCTTTAGTAAGTCTCTGTTGATTTTGTCTAATCCTGTTA
The DNA here is from genome assembly GCF_009764475.1 of Pristis pectinata. Classification (NCBI taxonomy): domain Eukaryota; kingdom Metazoa; phylum Chordata; class Chondrichthyes; order Rhinopristiformes; family Pristidae; genus Pristis; species Pristis pectinata. The sequence continues at coordinate 90,551,789 of NC_067409.1, forward strand.
ATATTTTCTAATATCCCATTATCCATCCTTCATAATAGATGCCAACAATTCCCTACTACTGATGGCTAACTGGTCTGCAGTTCCTTGCTTTCTCTGTCCTTTTTTTTTAGTAGTGGGGTTACATTTGTCACTCTGCAATCTGCAGGAACTATTCCATAACCAATAGGATTTTGGACAAGAATGACCAATGCATCCATGAATTGCATGGCTAAGTTGAGGATTTATTAGTTTTAGGTCCCATTAATTTTTCTGGCACTATTTTTGTTTTATTAATGCTAATTTCCTTTTAAGTTTTTTCATAAAACTCTTGGCTAACTTTTCTGGGAAGGTACTTGTGTCCTTCTCCATGAAGAAAGAATCAAAGTATTTTTTTAATTGTTCTGCCATTCCTTTGTTCCCCATAATAAAATTTCCCATTTCTGACTTTAAAGGATCATTGTTTGTCTTTGCTAATCTTTTATTGTCCATCTCTAATTGCCCTTGAATGGAGGGAAATCCGGATTTATATGTGGGCTAGACTGGATGAAGGCAGCATATCTCCTACTCTCAAGGTCGTTAGTTGACCATGTAAAAACCAATCTTTTTTTTTCTAGTAATTTTGTGGTCACCCTAACTGAGTTTTTATTCACAATCTATTTTCCAACTACCGTGGTAGAACTCAAACTCTTGTCTCTGGTCAATAGTCCAAGTTTCTGGATGGTAATCCATTAAGTTAACCACAATGCCATCATGCCTTTCATTCACGCTGGGAAATAGTGACATTTTCCAAGTTAAACTTAAAATTTTATGACCAGAATTAAAAGTTTCATGTGTATATGTTACCAAAATCTTTACTAAACCCATTTAATAATGTAGGAGAAAAAAAGGTCACAGCAATTCGCTTGGTATTCAAATATAACACAAACGAATAACTCAAAACTTATTCAGCAATTTTAATCCCTACAGATAATGCAATATACATCATTTCAAGTCAACCTGGAATAAAATGGTTTCAGTTTTTATTTTAGAAAGCACACAATATTAAAATTTATCTGTGGAATACAGATTTGTCAATATTTCTGCTGACATGCAAAAGCAGTTTAAAAGCCTCAAAATCTTGAGTCTGCTAGAACAAAACTACTTTTAATACATATAAAACATTGAACTTAAAATATGTGATGTTCACAGTTGGTATTATTGATAATAAATGCAACTCCTTTGCAGTTATTCCAACTCTCCCTGATTTTCATTTTGGAGAATGACATTTCACCTTTCTTACTTGAAATGACAAATCCAAGAACAATTTGCATTTATTTCATGGCTTTAAAATAACAAAATATCCTAGGGTGCTTTGTAGGACTGTTACCAAACAAAACTTCAAAAAGCTAGGTCAAAGAGTTAAGTGTAAAGAAGCTGCTTAAAAGAAGAAAGAGAGAGAAATTCAGAAGGGTTCAGGGAGGCAGTTTCAGAAGTTGGATCCCTGCCAGCTGTAGACAGTTGCTAACGAGGGAGACAAAAATTGGAGGAGCACAGAGATCTTAGAGAATGGTGGAATAGGAGGAAGCTACCGTGGCAGGGAATAAATAAAGCCCAAGGGAAGCATTCAAACTTTTAGACCACTATCCTTGCTGTGATTGATGGGTTTGAAGATGCATGTTTTTAGTGACAGACTTGGAAAGCTACTTAGCTTACTTTCATGCAGATTAGGTTACAAATATTAGAGCAATGCAAACTAATGTTGATTTTTCAAAGTTTAAAAAAATTGCTACTTCTATTTGGACCAGTTATTTATGTTGAATGTACAGTCATGCCATTCAATTTAAAGTGGTAGGCATTGTGTTAAATTTGACAGTCATTTTCATGTGGGCTGGCTTTAAAGTAACAGAGAGACTGGAGACGCTGAAACTGTTATCCGTAAAGAAGTCAAAGAGAGATTTAATACAGGTGTCCAACATTATCAAGGCTCATGAGAAAGTGTTTCCTGTGACAGGAGAGTTGGTAGCCAAAGGACATAGATTTAAGTTGCTTGACAGAAGTACAGGGAGAGATTGGATTTTATTTGTATCTTGTGAGATTTTAAGTGGAAAGCACTCTCTGAAAAGTAATAGAAATAGCTTGGGTGACAACTTTTGAAAGGGTCAGGATGTATTTCTGTGTAGGAAATACTTGTAGAGTTACATGGGAGAGAGCAGAGGAGTGAGACTAATTGGATTGTTCTTTGAAAATCAGCACAGATGTGTCAGGTGATCTCCTTCAGTGCAAAAAGAGCAGACCTGACCTCAAACCACCCTACTTTCAACCAACCTAACTAGGCAGCATCGGAAACAGATATTCAAATTTCTGCCTTTACTTTTTCCCCATAGTTTGTTATCCAGTTAGAAATTCTACCAAAGGAAAGATGTTCGTCAATCCAACATCAATGATATTTCTGAATGCTGCTTCATGAGCATTGCAGGCAAGATGCCGTGTAAATCCCATTTGTTTTGCCATAAGTGGAATGGCTGCTGGATTCATTCACTTTTGTGGTGAACGGAAATGTACTTTCAATTAAAGTTATGTGCATATTTAAGCTAAATTTGAATGCATGATAACATTTGTGAAATCCTCATTAAAAGTGAGAACTTTGTGAGGTCTGCAGAGCAGGATTGTTGGGTTTCCCTGTGTAACGCCAAGCTGAAACCCACATTGTTGGTTTCAATGCCACGTTCCTTATTGATGCAAGTTCTTCTAGTGCTTGGTATTCAGCACAGCAGGTGTGATTTGTACTGCCAGTTCTTAAAGAGACATGTCTCAGTACAAGTAGCACCTTTCAGGAAAACCTCTGTCCTCACTCTGCCTACGCCTAAAGGTTGAAGGAAAATTAACTGATTTAATGACCTCCCGAATCCCACAGTGAGTATCAGCATATGAGATGAAGCAGAGATCAATAGCAACAGCCTGAAATTATTCTGAGACTGGAAAACTGAGAGTGGTTGTGGCCTTGACCTCCAGGGACAAATGATCACGGCTCATGTAAGACAATTTTTGATGTTGCAGGAGGTCACTCATATCTGAGGACAAAGAGTGCAGTTTACTGTTGACCCTTTAATTAGCAGAGTTTCCAGGGAAACAAGGTTTATTAAACTTGGTGGTTAATTGAGTAAGTAAGAAGTGATATTCTTCAGGCTAGTGATGTTGAATATATCTCTTCGGATGAATTTTGGTATTGTACACTACTTCTGATGTCCTTTGTGAGAGCTTTAAGCTGGAGAATGTGTCAGGAGAACAGAACCTCTCCACGAAATGCTACTGACAGGCAGTAAAGCAACCAGAATGTAGAACTTTGGATTAACTTAATTTTCAGCAGCCCAGCACTGCCTTTCTTGCAGCAACATGAACACATTTCTAGCAAACGTTATTTGGTGCATTGTTTGCTCAGGATTGCCTTGGTTACATACTGCAGAGAGCCTTACACACACCATTTGTGTGTTGGGGTGAATGAGCCCTTGTTCCAGTTTGGATCAGTTTAAGAACCATCTATATTTTCTGTTACAAGATAAAAACCAGGTAGCATCATTATTCATTCCCAATACTCTTTTCCAAGGCACTCCATTATAAAATAATGAGGACTAAAACCAGTGAAGTAGGTCAGCCTTGCTCTTATTGAAAACAGATAGCTTAGATCCAGCTCTTAGATTTGTATCTCTTTCATCCCTAAAACTGTCAAGAACACTGTTGATAATATGCCTGTTGGAATGATATATACCAAAGAAATCTAAGTACTTTTAATTAAGTTTCTTGTACCGTTCAACATCAGTTTGAAGTGTTTTAGCAAACAATTTGCTGTACCTCTGGGTATATTTCAGCAACATTTTGATGACAGAAGAGATGAACAATACAATAGCTTCAGATTCCACCATAGTATGAAATTCTAATTGGCCAAAACCTGCTGCTTGTGGTAAGCCACTAGCACATCAGCTGACATGGAAAAACAGTGAGTAATATCCATATCCTAAATGGCAAAATCCATGCATTCAAAGTAGTTGCAAAACCACAGCATGGCCTTTTCCAGCTATTAAAGATTTTAAATATTTCTAGATGTCCTTGACATTTGAGTTAGTAAATTTTAAAATAAAAATTTAAATCTCTCAGACACTTTATTACTTAAGTAATGGAAGGCAATAAAACCAGTTCAGTTGGGAGATAATTAATGGGCAAATTCAAGTCCCTTCTCTTGCTACTCCTTGCTATTTCTAGCTATGCTGGTAATTGTAGATGGTGTCTGGAGAGGTTTGTAACAGGAAACACATTTGCATTATGCAACTTGACAGGGAAGCCCAAAGGGGAGAGATACATAAACTTGGGCCCCAAGTGTTTTAGAGCCATTCTCTTGCCCTTCCTTAGTAGTAAATTAATCATAAGGAAAGACTGTAATACACTGTCTGACTTGTGAGAAAAACAATGAACAGCTGAGAATTACATAGTAGAGGAGTGACTACATGTGTCTCAGGAGAGTCTGTGAAAGGAGTTTTCAAATCAAATGATAGGTGACAGCAAAGCACCATCTTTTTATGAGTGTCAATTAGAGTGAAATAATGGCCATTATATTGTTAACAATGATTATACAGGTGCTGTGTGCACACAGTCATGTAAATTAGAACATATCGGTTGCAGGTCCAAAAATTAAATTCATGAACTCACTGAAAAGCTTACCTTATTATTGGAATGAGGACTTCAGATGTTAGTTTGTAATAATTTGCTTTTCTGTAGTCAGTTTGTGAATATAGTTTTTCTCATGGAGCTTAAGAAACTTAACAAGTTGGGGTACCTTCAAAATGACTGTTTCAATGGTTTTGGATAAATATAGATGAGGGAATATCGTTGTGATAAAACCCAAATATGTTGGGATTGTTGTTTCTAATAAATTTAGAACTAGATTTCCCAAGTGTCTGTTGAAATGTTCATAAATCCTGAATATACGTTCTGATGGCCAGTCTCCCTTTCTGCACCCTTCATAAACTGAATAGCATTTAGCACTTTTAACCAGATCATAACTCGCACAAGTTGCATGTCTCCTATCACTGTTGCTCACTGGCTTGCATTTACTTCTATTTCAGCAAGTCTTCAATTTAAAAACTCTCATCCTTAATGCCCCTTCTGGCCTTGTCGCTTAATCACCTCTGTAGTCTCTTCGAACCCTGTTGTCATCTAAGATCTTTGTGCTTTTCTAGTTTTGACCTCTTACACTTCCCAACTTTCCTTCATTGGATCATTACCTAGGCCGCAAACTCTGGATGTTCCTCCTTAACCATTTTCATCTTTCCCTACCTCTTTGATCAAGCTTTAATTAATTCTTCATGATATCATCATCTGTAGGGCGGGAGTCAAATGTTGTTAAACTCTGCTGTGAAGAATTTTGTATAGTTTTAAGACATAAAAAGGTACAAAGACTACAAGTCATTAATGGAAAGAAGAACAGGGTGAAAATCTATTGAAATTTGAGAAACTTTGGGAGCAAGGTAGTAATCCAGAGCATTAACTTCTACAAATATGAGCATCTAAAACTCTACCCATGTTATAATTCACACCATCTCCTTCCCTGCTTGCCCCATGTTCCAATGCTCATTGGATTCCTATTTATTAATGCTTTAATTTTAAAAGTTTCACCATTGTTTTCATATCCTTCCATAACCTTGCCCCTACCTACCTCTGTAATCTCCTCCAGCCCTCCAATCATTCAAAACATGTGAAATTCTGGCCTCTTGACCCTTCCTGTATTTAATGACTCCATTATTGATGCTTGTACCTGCAGCTGCCTAGAACCTAAGCTCTCTTCCCTATCCAGCAATATGACCAAGAATCTGGCTACCTGTTCCAATCATTTGTAATGTACGTGTTATCAAATTGTGTTTGGTAGTGCTCCTATGAAGCATCAGGGAAATTTTGCTACATTAGAAGTATTATCTGAAAAGTTTATTCAGGTTGGTGACATTGCCAAAAATATGGATTTGTTAAAAGTACTTGGGGGTCCCAAATAAATAATCAAAGGACAAGTCATTCTTTCTTTGTTTCAAGCTTGCTGTGGTCTTTAGATTAAACAAGGGTGTTTGGCTGTCACTCAAGATGCTGAATAGCATTTCCTTTTGATTTGCATGGTGTAAACTCAGACATATGCAAGGAATTATCAACAGTCCCAAAAGGTGGGATCATGCTGTTCCTCACACAAGAGGTTGTCTCCCCAAGTCAGGTGCAGAAGATCTTGTCAGCCATGGCATAAAACTAATAAAATAAAATGGATGAGCATTTAGTATGTTCCAGTTCAGTTTGTCAACTCCTTTTCTCAGAAAGGAAGTAACTTGAGGAAAAGTAATTACATGAAGTTTATTTTATAGGAAAAATGCCCAGAATTATGATTTTGGCTATATATTCCATCCATTACTGAGTAGCTTCATTTGAAAGATTAGTGTGTTGAAGGAGAAAACATATTCATAACACTGAATTTTTTTGGATCACACACACACATAAATATATATCTATACCGTATGTATATACATAAATTTGTGTTTCTGCATTGAATCACATGTCACAATTATCACTTTCTGTTTAAAACGTTTATATTATCACGGTCTTTGAGATAAAGCATTCTCAATTTTTTTTATTGCATACCCTCTTCCAGATTTGCTAGCTGCCTGAGAATCCCACTGTATAATCTCTTCATATTTAATTCCCAAAATGCTTGTTACTGTTTCACTTTTCATTTAATATTGTTGAACGATCCTTAAAACTGCCCCAGTTCTTTTCACCTTTCACTCATGAAAACATTATCGCCTTATCTTTTCAAGCACTGAATTAACAAGCTTATTTAGAACATGGTTTGTTATTCTGAGTTGTCTGGGAGTCTGTTGTGAAAAGCTTGATCTCTTTTTCAATGCACACACAAGCAAATCTAACACCTTCACCTGTGGAGTTGCCTGTGGTAATCATTTCACTTGAGGTAAATACCAACGGACCTACAGTATAATGAAAATTACACTTACTATCACATAATTTCTCTGCCAGAGATTTCTTGTGCACCTCTAGATGCACACATACCACAGTTTGGGAGTTCTTAATCTACGAACCCAACTTTGGAGTAAAGGTGAACTGTTTCCAAATTTGGGAACATGCTGTTAACTTTTACTTGTGATTTTCCCTTAGTATTATCTGGAAACCGAATCATGTAGTACCATGTTTTTGTGTGCTACCTGATTCAATTTCAATGAATAAAGGAAATAAAATCAGGGCTTTCATGTGAGCTGCTCAAAGTTCTCTGACCTCTGACATGTTGATGGATGGGGGATTCTGGACATGTGCACTGAGCTCCAATGGCATGCAAAACATATTTGGGCATCTTCAGTTCCTGCATGGGTGGCTCATACTGTCTGGAGGCCACTCTTGCAGGAACAGGCTTTCAGAGTGCCTGTTTAGCTTGTGTAACTGAAATAGCACTTGCTAGAACCTGACTTGGGTAGATCCTCAAGACTGATAACCACTAAAGTTTGTGTCCACCTTCACAACCAGCCACCAGTCACAGTCCTCGACTATCAACTTCCTCTTCCACCTGGCCCTACCAAGTCAAGCCCCCCTGACTATTGATCCCCCTTCCCCCAATCATTAAAGTTACCCACCCAACTACCAAGTCTTACCCTTCCTACTCCCCCTACCCAACAACAAAGTTTGCCCTCTACTGCCCCAACCCCTTAACTGCCAGTCTTACCTCCTGACTACTGATCCTACCCACCATCCATCCCTAACAGCTGACCCTCATCCTGATAGGTCTATCAGCCCTGGCCCTAACCTTACAATCTCTCTCCTGTCTGGCATCCTCCTGGACATGACCCTGATTTACCACTGGCTTCTTATGTGTACTGCATAATAGTGGCACATGTGAGAAAACCTTGTGTATAAATGCTGTTCAGTAAAACTCTAGTACTGAATTTCCCAGTGGCAAGCCCATGGTCAAAGTGTTCCTGGGGCTGCTGCCAACAATTCAACTAATCAGCTTTCAGAGGTGCTGACACATTTCTAGATATAAGCATTTACATTTTGTGTGTTTGATGTATGTGTCTTACTATTCATTTGCATTCATTCTATGTTGTCATGATCCTCATTTTTCTATTGATTTACTTCTCTATTATCTTTTGCATGTGATCACTGCCTGCTATTCAGAAAAAGTAAACACCAATTATCATAGTTCTTACAATGTTTGTTTTCATGGGCACACCATTTAACTAAATAAAGGATGCTTCTATGAAGTTCGTGAGATACTTGGGCCAGTCAACCCATTGCGAGCCAGGGACTTGGCTGAATAGGTAATACATAGGTCTACTGCCCTCTAGTGATTCCACAGTTTTCAATGTGAGATATGTATGGAGCAATCTGTTCTTTCCTGCTTTTAATCTTTGTGGATTATAATGTTGCTTTCAAAATAGAATTGCTTTTGTAATCGTATTGTCCTTATCCTTGTTGTTCCCTTAGCTACTATGACTCTTTTGCTCCTTCCGATTTAAGGAATTTTGTATGGCGGTACACTTTACTGCCACTTCATCAATGAGAGATTTATTTTTCTGAGGCAGAGTCAATATTTTAGACAGTAATTCTGGCCTCTGCTGTATTATTCTAATTATTTCCACTTCAACTATGTTGAGCATGGCTGGTGAGGAAAGGGTTAATAACACACTTTGCTGCAAGTCCAATTGTGACAGGATCTGGGGATGTAAATCACAATATTTTTGAAGTATACTACCTCTTCCTTTGTTGCATCTTTCTGCATGGTACCTGCTGAAATGATATATGACACCTCCCTGCATGTTCCTCCCATCCCACACTCCCTGCCATTCAAAAGATTGTTTGGATTGTTTTGTTGCATGGACAGTTATGTAAGTTCCTTGCATATCATAATTCATGTCAGGATCATGGTTATTAGAAAATGAAAACAATCTTTGCAAAGACACAACTGTTATGTGAAATGATCAATTTTTGGAGGCATAGGTTCAAATGCAGCACTTCTGACTATAAGGGTCCAATGTCAGTGGAATTTGGGATGGTTAATTAGCAGTAAGTAGGAACCCTACACTGAAACACCATGCAAATGATTGTGATGGGAAACAGAAGCGTTTTTCCAATGCTGTTGAGGTCCTGTTCTAGTTGAACCGTACAATGTATCCTTTCAATAATTTGTATCATAGTTGCACCAAAACCACATTTCAGTTACCCACTCCAAGCATCCTGTGGTGTTTTTAATCAGTGATTAGCTACTTACTCTCAAAGCAATAAAACCCACGTAGCCTTTTGGTGGGATGTGGGTGACATTGGCAAAGGCAGCATTTAAAGCCAATCCCTCAATGTTTTAAGAGGGTGGAGCAAAACAATCTCCTTCACCTCTTGCAGTGCACGTGGTGAAGGTCCTCCCACAATGCTATTCGGTAAAGTTTTCTAGGAGTTTGACGCTCCAACAACATTTCTTTCCAAGTCAGAATAGTGTGATACATGGGGTGGGATTTGGAAGTGTGAATTTCCCATGAGCCTGCTACCTTTGTTGTTTCCTGTTTTATAGGTTATGGGTTTGGGTGTTTCTGCAGTGCACCTTTTAGATAGTACGCTGAACCAAAGGAGAAGAGAAATGGGGTAAAAATCTAGCAGGCTGAATGGTGCCAAGCTTTGGGAGAATTGTTTGAGATGCACTTAATGAGGAAAGTGAAGTGTATTCCAACGTGACTTGCAGATGATGGAACAACGTGGGGCGGTGGGGGTTAGGGGGAATCACCTGCTGCAGAATAGCAGTTTTTTGCCACAATTTTTATGATTGGTCCAGTTAAGCTTCAGTGGTAACACCTTGGAATATTTATGACAGGAAATATAATGACAACAATGTCTTGAATATTCAAAGATAGGTGAATAGATTCACTCTTGATGGAAATGCTCACTGCCTGGCACTTGTAGAGCAAGGAAGTTCCTTGCCACTGAAAAGCCCAAGCTTGAATGTTGTTCAGGTTTGCTGTATGCAAGCACGGACTCTTTTATGCCAGTACGGAGTCATAAATGAAACTGTCTGCTGCGGAAACATAAGCAAACATTCCCACTTCTGAATTTTATCATGTAGGGAAGGTTATTGATGAAGCAGCTGAAGTTAGTTGGACCAAGGGCACAGTCTAAGGAATTGCTGCAATCACCCTGTTGCAGCTATGGAAATGGCAAAATGCTTCCTATTGAACTATGTTTGGAGAAAATCATTGGTTGTCATTTGTTGTCGAACAAAATAAGCTTGATAACTATGAAGGGGTCTGCTTGTTCACATCTCTTCTAACTGGAGAATGAGCCCTTGAGAACAACATATCTGGGAAATGCTAAATGATCGAAAGTTCTGAATTGAAAACTAAACATATTAAAGAAAGGCCCTTTGGCTTTTATGATGTACTGGAAGATTAGAAGTCTGCCAGGCTCAATTGGCTCTTTTGTATAATTGTGTTTGATCAATAGCTACTTTTCTTTTCATGATGAGTTTAAACTATTCCCCAAACACCACCTTCAGGTCAAAAGAAGGCTACTGTCCACTGTTGGTTGGATGAACATTCCAGTACTACTTGCATTCTTATGCTTTTGCATTTTGTTTCATCAAATGTACTTAATGATATAATTTAATATTAGCACAGGATGGAAAGCTGTCGTATTAGTTTACCATGAAGCTTTCATCTAACTTCAAAAACATGCAGAAATGGGACTTAACTAAATAGCTAGTAGAAAGATTATTACATTAGTTTAAAAAAAGAAACAATTGTTATGAAATAATTATTTCAGCACATGGTACTTAAGATCAAATGTGTTAACGTCTCTCACTTCTACTTCAGTCCAGACTTAAGTAACCTTGTTCTACCCAAGGTTCAGCAGAAGGAATGCAAGGAGCATAACGAACATTCCATTAGTTGTGGGAAAGATGAGACAATTGCTCATTGTTCATTTTATGATCAGATGATGCCTTGTTTTAGTTTAGTAGAGTGCTTAATGTAAAACATTTCTAAACATAGGTGTTAGGGATAATGCTATTTTAAGCAAATTTTAAATTTATTTGTGTTAATATTTTGCATGCAAAGATCCAAAGGGTTAAAGGGTACGTTAAACTGCCATTGAAGACTGTTGAGCTGAACTGAGATTTCCAATATGGTGCGTTCAGCTTTTGTGACCTTGTAGCAATATCTGACTCAAATTGTGCAATATCCCATTTATGGAGATATTGTGGTGTTTTCTTTTAGGTATTTGGATTCACAACACCTATCAATGGTGAAGCTGCCAGATTTAAAAGGTGTGATCCTGCAGTGGATGCCAAGCACCCTAATTATCATGCCCTGATGGCTGTTAGATGTTGAAGTTTCCAGTTGGTTCAGCAATTTGATCTCAACCTGCCTTAGCTTATTGAAATGTCACATTTTACTCTTGAAATGTTTTCTGGACAGCAATACCAAATAGCATTTTTTTTTCAATATTTTATTTGGTTTAACACACATTGGGAATAAGTAAAGGGAATTATTGGGAGACACATCATCGAAGGGATTGGCTTCAGTGATCCTAATTGATAACTTGTGCTATTTGCATTTTGGTTTTGTCTTTTTTTCAGTCTAATCCATGTACCCACAGTGGAATCTGTAAAGCAGAATAGCAATTCTAATGTAAACCAGCAGTTTATATATATATATGGATGTTAACTTGGTTTCACCACCTTTAAATTTAAAAAAAATCTACAGTAGAAATATGACTATCATAATATCTATGGTGATCAAAGTGTCAACTAGAGGTACTATACATAATCAGGCACTTGCTGCATCAGATGTAGCATGCCAGGCACATCTAGACCACATATTTGATATAATGCAAATATATATAATGATGTTTCATATATATTTGACATAATACACTGAAATTGACCACGGAGTCTGATATGACCATACAGATGATGGAAAATGTTTGGTAATACTGTTAATAAAACTGTTTTGCCTCAAAATTCATCCCTGGTTTCTAGCAGTAAACTAACTGAGTAATGGCGATATAGTGCATTGGATTCTGCCTTCAAGACTGAACTTTGGAGACAATGTGCTGTTGTCACCATTTAGCTTGCTCAACATCAGCAACTGAGGATGAACTTCAAGGGAACTGAAACTTGTAGCCAACAACCAGTTGAAGACAACTGGTTGAAGCCAAAAGTATATTGGTGGCAATTTAATATACTGCATTCTCCATAAATATACTATTACATTATTATTTTGGCTGGTTTAACAGTAAATGGCTGCTTTTAATTGCATGATGCACTAAATGTTCTGTCAGATGCTTGCTGGCTAACATTTCTTTCTTTCTCTCTTTTTCACTCATTTTGTTTCTCTTTCTCTTTCTTCTTCCACTTTCTTACTCTCCCTCCCTCTCTTTTCTCTCACTTTCCCTCCCTCTGCCCCTCCCCCTCTCACCCTGCCCCTCCCCCTCTGCCTCCTTCTGCAGATACAGCAGCTATGGCAGCAGTGCCTACTCAGGATCTCGACTGTACTCTGGGCTAAATGCACCCACCACCTCCAGCTTTCACTACAAGACCTCCGTCTCGCCTGCTCCTGAGGCAAAATCTGAAAGGTTTGTGTGATTATTCCCACCCCTAACTGGTCTTTGAGACTCTATTGCAAACAGATTTTGTGAAAATACACAGCTGCTCTGTGCCTATTAGATTTGCTTTTCTGCTTCATTTTGTCAGCTCTGTAGAATATCTGAACATGAACCGTTAACCTGTCTTTTTTCCTTATGGGTGCTGACACATCTGTGTATTTTTAGCACGCTCTGTTTTTGTTTCAGTTTTGTAGAATTCACTGCTTCCTTTTTATTTCAAAGCACAAATTCTTTTTATTATTTTGAGAATTTACTCTTGACCTGTGTTTGCTTTGAAAACACTCTTCCCATTGTGTTATGTGTTATTAGAGTTAGATAAAACAATATTTGACCTTGGGATCATCACAGACAAATGCTTAAAGAGGTGACATGTCTTCAATTCTCTCCTGGCTATTTGAATGTAATTAAGGTTATCCCATGAAATATAGTAGATTTCACACTTAATATAATCATACCCCAACTGATTTCCATGTTTCCTCATGTTATTTCAGAAAATGCATTAAATTGTAGCATAATTCATTATCAATTTGATTTTTTTCCCATAAGGACAATCTGCAACCAAACAGTTCAGATATAATACTAAATAAGGCCAAATAAGGGCAGCACAGTGCACAGCAATTAGTGCTGCTGTTTTATAGCTCCAAGTTCAATCCTGACATTGGTCAATGTGGAATTTGCACATTCTCCATGTAAATGTGTGGTTTCCCCCAGGTGCTCCTGTTTTCTCCCATATGGAAAAGACATGCTGGCTGATGGGTTAATTGGTGACTATAAATTGCCCCTACTGTAAGTGAGTGGCAGGAGGGGGGAAGTTGACAAGGACGTGAGAAGGAAAATGGGATTAGTATAGATGGGTGCCTGGCGGTCAGTATGGATGCCATGGGTGAGGGGCCTGTTTCCATGCTGTATGACTATGACAAGTTCAGAGCCTTACAATGTAAAGAAACAGACCATAACTACATAAACCGTCAGAGCAAGTAATAGGCAGTAATGTGGCTGTGAACTTGTACATTTTGCAGTTGGTGAGCTTCATGGAGTGCCCACTTTTATCAAGGAGCATGATTTTCAGTAAAGTGTTTTACAGTGATGTTGTGCTTCACCTTGACATTTTGAGAGCCCCTTAAGTATTTTGAAAGTTAATAGTCCAAATTTAATCACACATTCTTAAATGTGCAATATATTCATGTATATTTATTTTACTCATTTATGATGGAACTGCTGTTCTTGATCAACTAATGCCAAGAAATTGGACCCACGTATAGCTGTTTCATGCATAAATTGTGCATCGCAAGTAACAGTCACATGGTTTGAAGTGTTAGTGCCCACTTTTGGGGGGTGTTGGTGGGGAGGTGGGGGAGAATCTCCCACCCAGCAGAAAATTAGACTGGATATTTCAAGATGTCATTCCCCCAAAATCAATTTTCATTTGCCCATAATATTTCTTGCATGTGGTAATGGCATTGTGTGTGGCTCATTTTAATCGTTTAACAACCAAAATTGGATGAGAAGGTTGCACCCTATGACTTCTGTAATTAGTGATAGGAATGTGTGGGATGGCTGCCTATTTTAATCTCCTGGTGTAAGTGGGTGGGGGGGAGTTGATTGTGTTGGATAAGTAGACATTGCATCAATGCTGAGCTACATTTACAAATTGAAAATGTCTTTGGGTGAAACAGAAATTGACTCATTTTGAACTTGGTGGATTTGGCTTTTTAAATAAAACCCATTCTGCACTCACCTGCTGAATTCTTGAACACTGAAATCTTATGCTGCAACTTTTCATCAATTCTCCATGAACTTTAACGATAAATATTAGAAAACAGAAATGTACCTAACAACAGAACACTTTATAATTTGTTACCATTGATGTTTAAGTTTTGATGCCGCCATCTACAGAGAAATGGAAATTAGCTTAAGTTCTTGATCTTTTTGGCCATCATTTTCAGCAACATCCCATGAACATGGCTGATCTTCTGCTTCAATTTCTTGCTCTATACACTGCCCTTCTCTTGTTGCATGGAAGGCTGGTGGTAGGATCACCTGATGACCTGTTGAAATCTCTGCATTTATAATGCTTCCAATATTATATGGCTGTCATGGTTCTGACCACAAAATGATGGAAGGATGGTGATGTATTGTTCAAGTCACTTTGAGGAGTTAATAATTAAGAAAGACACACATCGATTTTAAATTCAATTAAATATTTTAAAATTAATTAGACTAACTATTAGAGTGAGAGATCCTGTAAATGCACAAACAAAATACAGGTTCTCTCCAGGTTACGACAGCATTCCATTCCTGTGAATTGTTTGTAATCTGAACAGTTTTGAAATCGGAAATACGGCCGTGAAGATGCCTGCAGTCCTGTAGCAGCGGGCAAATGCATCCCGCCGGTCTACCAAACGCTGCTTCGTATGCATGGGCCGCACTTGAGTCCAGCATTCTTAAGCAAGGGAGGACGTGTAAAAGGGTTGAAGAATACTTGAGCACTTGAAATGTCAATTCAATGGCATGGAATGCTTACGTTGAATTTGCTGCTCCTTTTCTTGAGTTCTGTAGATACAGAGGATTACTTGATAGGTCATTAGGTTTGTATACCTGTGGAAGCCAACAAATGGGCTCCATCTTCAAGATTCTAATTCCCCAATATGCATCAGCTTCATAAAATATAAATGGGGAATACATACTTAGGAGTACTTGCAAAGGATACAGGAAGCTGAGTCTTGGACCTATTATTCCGAAGCAGCTAAGTATTTCCTCATTTTAGTAAAAATATGCTTTCGAGTTTATCTGTAATCATGACATTATGAGACTCCTGTTAAGAGGCAACAATCATCCTGAAGAAATGACTATCCTTTCCGGCACATGTTTTGTATGATGGCTTTGTGTTCCTCTAATGCTCTATTACATGTCAGCGTATGTTTGTACTAGGATTACATAGAGATCTCATGTTGATGGATTGTTTTAAACTCCAACAAATTTCCACACTTTATCCTGAATTCCATTCCTCAAGGAAAGGGAAAGACATGGATGCTTGAGATCAAGACTTTGATGCATTGTAAAATCAACGTGGGGGGAATCCAAGTTACAGTTGATTGAAAAGTTAGATGTGCACAGTGCTTATTGGTGCTGTCACAGTCATAAAATTAAAATGATTCCACTCCTATATTACCTTCCCTCCCACAATACAAATTGAGTTGCAGATTCTTTTGAATTCGCTTGCTACTGAAGATGTTACTGGCTTTGTTCCCAGTATAATTCTTAGTCTGTGAAAGACCAAAGGATCTTTTATTATAACCGTGTAAATTGAATACAGATTTCAATAAGTGATGGTACAATGGCAGTATGTAGTAAATTATTCTAGATCGGGCTCAAATTGAATGCAAGCACAACATACTTATCCAGTGACATCCTCAAATGCTCAGAACCATGAGGAAACTTTACAATCCAAGTCATATGTTGCTATTTTGACAACAGATTTTATTTTTTCCATCAACGTTATGTAGTGCATTTTCTACAAAAAAAAGTGTACAATTTATACCATGCAATTGATAGACTTTCACCTGCAGGTTCATGTAAACTAAGAACATGGAACTTGGGACATGGAGCACAGAACAGTACAGCACAGGAACAGGCTCTTCGGTCTACAATGTTGTGCTGAACTAATTAAACGCCTAACTAAACTAATCCCTTCTGCCTACACGAGATCCATATCCCTCCATTCTCTACACATTCATGTGCCTATCTAAGAGCCTGTTAAATGCCTCCATCGTATCTGCATCCACCACCACCCCTTAGCAGCACATTCCAGACATCCACCACTCTCTGCGTAAAAAGACACTTGCCCCGCACATTCTCCTTTGAACTTACGCCCCCTCACCTTAAATGATATCCTCCAGTATTAGACATTTTGACCCTGGGAGAATGATGCCGGCTGTCTATCTGTGCCGCTCATAATCTTATGAACTTATATCAGGTCTCCCCTCAGCCTCCGCCGCTCCAGAGAAGACAACCCAAGTTTGTTTAACCTCTCCTTATAGCACACAATGTTGGATTCCCTTAATGTACGCTGGCCAGCAGCGCATTACTAAACCTTTCAGCTTTTTCCATTACGCAAAACGTAGCATTTCTTGGTACCAGGAATTTAAAATGGTTTGTGGATTTCTAGTGCAGCTCCTCTTAAGAGGCTGAAAAATTACTAATCAAACCAGCTGGCCAGTAGTAAGCAAAATTACATTGGTAAATTTGAGGTGAAACATTGTGAATAATATCATGCATGACTTTGGTGCACTAAACAAAATAATCTGTTTGAGTAGAGCTTTTGGTACCATATGTATTTTCCCTTTTATTAAAAACAGATGCAACTGTCGGTTTGTTATTAGAGCTAAAATCTCACTCTGTTGCTGTAGGTTTATTCATTTAAAAATAGATCAATGTGTCAATACTCAAAGATATCTCTGGTTCTGGAGCAGAAGTGTATAACCTTGATTTTTAGTCTGAGCTCTCCATTCCTCCCTTTTACTTATCTATTTATTTAATGTTCAAAATTATATTTAGTCACCTCATATGGATGTGATAAGATTTGCGTCATTTGGCAACTTTATCAACTTTAGTCCAGAAATCATGCCAGCCCACAGATATGACCACTGCAACAAGAGAGAGCATTCTTCTCAACTGAAAGCAGATTACATTCCCGGGAAGACTTTCCTTGGTTGTTTTGGTGGGGGGTGGGAGTTGGGGGAGTGGGTGTGGTGGAGATGGTACGAAGAGGTGCCTGGTATTTTTACCACTCTTGTTCCAGGCTGAATTGACAGAACTCACAACAATGTTCACAACACAAGAAAATAGCAGCAGGAGTAGACCATCAGGCCCCT
Source organism: Pristis pectinata (assembly GCF_009764475.1). Taxonomy (NCBI): domain Eukaryota; kingdom Metazoa; phylum Chordata; class Chondrichthyes; order Rhinopristiformes; family Pristidae; genus Pristis; species Pristis pectinata. The sequence goes on from NC_067409.1 coordinate 90,569,299, forward strand.
CAAGCCTGTCCTGCATTTCAATGTGATTGTGGCTGATGTGCCCCAGACCTCAACTCCTCTTCTGCGCCAGTTCCACAAAGCACTTAATTTCCCAATCTTTTAAAAATGTATCTACCTTTCCTTTAAATAGTTCCAGTGCTCTAGCTTCCATAAGCCTCCCTGGTAGTGGATTCCAGAGATGTACCAGCCTCTGCAAGAAGAAATTCCTGCTTACTTCAGCTTTAAATGAAGACCACTTTATCTTGGAACTATGTTTCAGACACTCTCACTCATTAAAGAATTATTTGAATTGATCTAACTTCTCCTAGACCTTGTAAAGTCAGATCCCACTATGGATGCAAAGTGCACAGAGAAAAACCTTCAGTTAGGATCAGGCAGATTTATGTTTCAAGTAACTCAAAGATTTTGACCCTGCTGTCACTCAAACCACTAAACCTTCCTTGACTGGTCCTTTGACCTGGAGAGCTTGATGTTAATTTGAAGGGAAGAGGGGAGAGGGTTGGCTAGTTAAAGGTAGAGAAACCCAGAAGAATGGGTTTTCCTCTGATCCTACCAAATTTAATAGTAGAGCTCTATTTTTTGTAACTCCATTTTCCATCTAACCAGCTCAAGTTCTGCTCTTCTGTCATCATTGAAATGACTCTATCTAAAATCATAGTTTTCTTCCACTGATGATGATGACTGTTGTCTGCTAACTGACTTCAAGGATGTCTCCTTTATTCCTTAACAGTTTCTTTGTTTGCCTTTCTTTGTATGCTTTTTCAATGCCTTTCTACTGTTCACCACATTTGCTTGGTTTCACCTTGCTATCTCAGCATAGTGGCCAAAACTATACTGGTGGCTTCTCTTCCCAACTCCACACAATATCTTTGGAACTCCCCCTAGAGTTTTGTTCACATCCATTCCTTTCCTCAGCGACATCCTTATCTCAGCTGTAGACGTGGGATTAGCTTCCTTCCACCACTCCTCACAGCCTTTGCATTATCGGTATGTTTGCATGACATTTATCTTGAGGGATGTAAAATTTCCTCCAATTAATCACTGGTAAACCAAACCTTTAGTTTGTATTGTTCCTTCCAAAACCTCTAATCTTTTTTTTTCCCCAATTCCAACCCCTTCCTCAACCATGGCCTTGAGCTGAACAAAAGTCTTGCACAACCTTGGATATATTTGGTCCTGAGCTGACCTTCCAACCGCATTTTCCTGTACGATATAAAGACCATCTTCGTGACTTTGCCCACTACTGCAATTGATCTAAGCCACTAACTCTTAAGAAGATACTCACCCTTATATTTTATGACATGTAAGCTTCATTAGTCTAATGATGATCTGGTTGGTGCCCTGTTCCCTTTCTCACTCACCCATTGATGACCTGCATTGAATCTTGCCCGACCACAGATCTTGCAAGACCTTTACACCCTCATAGAACTCATCACTTCAAACAAGAATCTCATTCTGTTCTTTCACAGTCTTGTTCCTCCCTACTTTTTTTTCCACCTTCTCCGTCACTACACCACTCCCATTCCTCTAGCTCAAGCCTCCTAAGTGCTTTCTTCCTCCCCTCCCTGCCCAATATTCCAACATCATCGGTAGTGGTGCTTTCAGCCTCACGGTTTGTAATTCTCTTCTGTAAACCCTTCATTTTCTTTAGTGCACCTCCTTGACTGAATGTTGATTATTCTTCCTCCTATTTTCCCCTTCGGATTGCAATTTTCCATGCAGCATCTTTGGACATTTTGCTGTGAAGGTTATGTTCTGTTGAAGCACTGGACTGAGTATTGAACATATTTATTAAAGGATAGGTAGTTCTTGCTAGCAAGTTTCACGAATGCAGCAAAAACCATCAGTTTTAATATATGAAGCACCAACCCCGCTCCCCCCACCTCCCATTTCCAAAAAGGCAGTTTACTCCCAACTAAGCTTTCACTTTTCTGAAAAGAGAGGTGGAGCTTGGTGAACTCAACAGAGCAGAACTTGGAGTCTGCTGTCATCATGGATCAGACCAAATGGAAGCAGCAATGCTCCTTATGTCAGATGTGTCATCCTTATAATGTGGCTTTGCCTATCGTCTTGTGCTTCAGCTCTTCCTCGTGGGCTGTGACTAAAAAAAAGAAACTCAGAAATGGTCATTCAATATAAGCTGGTCTGTTGGTGTATTAAAAACAAGTAACCCTTTGTATGTGAGATGTCCAGAGCTCTTACAACAAATTTTCTGGTTCTGATGGTAATATTCATAGAGCAGGCATTCATAGAGATAGGGTAGAAAGCCAGCCAGTGAGATGTTTTCCTTCTAGGGAGGCTGGAACTTTGTAATTGACTATCTTATAGTCAATGGTAAAGTGGTTGAGACTCTTTACATGGCTTCATGTGTTTGGTTGGTCCACAGGCCAGTGCTGGGAGGTCTTTTGTCCTCATCGTATCGACAACATCAGGAATCGTTGGCAGCAGAGCGAGAGAAACGACGCCAGGAGAGAGAAGAACGATTACAGCGGATAGAGCGGGAAGAGAGAAACCGATTCAAGTAAGAATCCCATCATAGAAACCAATAAAAAGAAATCAGTAAGAGAGACAAAGGAACATGAACACTGCTGAATTCTCATAGACTACAAAGTTTCAATATTTGCAAATTTATGGTTGATTTGCATTAAATTGGCATCATGGCACCACTATTTGAAATCCCAGCCATATTCAAGGCTTTTCTTGGCCTTTCTCCAGGTGGTGAGTTTCCAGTCACAGCTTGGTTTTGAACAGAGATAAAGTGACTAACTTATGGGAAGATTGGCTGGAATTCTATGTTAAGAATGCACTTAACACAGACAAAAGCAAAGTGGAAATCCAATGGACTGGGAAAGCTATAAAAGGCAACAAAGGGACACAAGGAATATATTAAGAGCTACAAAAAGGGAAAATGAAAAATAGCTTGCAAGGGCTATCAAGTCTAATGATGAAAATTTTTTTATAAATATATGAAGGGACCAAAAGTGACTAAGAGAAATATGGGTTCATTAAAGACAAAAGATATACATTGCTATCAACAATAGCAGCCCTGTTAAATGAGTAGCTTGCATATGTATTCTTTAGAGGAAGGTTATTACATAACAGCAGTATAAGAAAAATTAAATATATATCAGAGTAAAAATCATTGAATTTAATGTTTTAACAAAAGGTAATGAAAATAATAACAAGGCTATGATTGATCCCTTGTGCCAGATAATTTCCACACAAAAGTATTAAAAGTAGTAAGTGAAGAAACTGTGGATATTTTATTAATAATTTTTCAAAACATTGTCAATTTGGAAATGAATCATTATTTAAGAAGGGTAGGAAAGAAAAGGTAATCAGAAATGATGAGAGTGGAAGATTGAGGAGTAATCCAATCAGAATGATTACAATGATGAAGACAACAGGATGGAAAGGGGGAAAAATTCAATTCCTTTACAGGTGGGAGACCCTGAACAAGGTGATTGTGAACCCTCAGACAAAAGGAGTTTATGACTGAGAATGATAAGTATTACATCTTGTCCATGTATCGAGCGAGATTTCTGCCCACCAGTCTGCAGCTAAAAATGACCCTATCCCAAATTTCTCATTTACATAAAAGGGGAAGTTGCTCACACCACTGATAGCACTGCTTTGTCATCTAGTTTGGAAGATTGACGTTGAAAAAAATGCGACGGTGCAGTGAAGGAGCTGCATATTTTAATGAAAGAGATGATTCTCTCTTCCAGAAAGAGCTCATGGTGCCCTCTTTGTCTGTTCCCAAACTGATTCTTGTCAGAAGCAGCACTGAGGGTCTTTCTTGCACTTTTGTGCAGGATGACTAAGACTTTGCACATCAATGAGGCTATCTGTTTAACAAATAAAATTGGGTCAAAATTAAAAAATGCATTAGCTGCTCCAAGTTCATTAATCAGATTTGAGCATTAATTTAGTATAATGCTTGTTTTTCAGTTATTTCATCTACTCTTTGACCATGAGCTCATGTTGTTTGTCACTTATTATCCATGTCCAAGGAAACCTCCATTCATCTTTATGATGTTTCCCACGTTCTTTTTTTAAATTTTTCCAACTACTGCTGAAAGTAAGATCCATGCCATCATTGGGAAGTTTATTTGACATTTCTACTGTTCTCCCTGTTTCTATTCTTCATCTCAAAGTTCTAGTCTAGTCTTACACATTCAGCAATCTACTGGGGCCAAGCTTGTTCAGCTGTCCTCCTGATTAAATCATCTGAAATTCTGGTCCTCCTATCTTGCCAGAGTCGTGCTGTGCCCTGTGCGAGTGACTTTCTCCAGCCATGCAAATTCTGATTCTGATCCACAGGTGACATCTCCACTATGCCTATGGAATTTTTTTTGCAAAGCCATATTGTCTTGCATTGAGAGCTTAGATGCAGTTGGGCTAAAACCTTCCTCCATAAATATTCCTATTTTTTTGAGTTTAACTTCCACCTGCTGACTTGTTAGTCAATGTGAAATATTTTACTTGGGGAACATTATACACATGCAAACTGTACAAATGTAACAAGATGTAGCCAACTACATGCTGTAAGTATGTCATTTTGGAAAGGATTTGTTGTATTGGAGGACATTAATGCTTTCTGCAAACATCGCCATTCATATAGATATACACAGGTGAATATAATCTTCCAAAGCTCCACGGAACTTAAATGTGAAGTCTCCCAAAAAATTGCCTTTCTGCTACCATAAAGGAAGTGGATTAAAAATGTTTCTTTGGCCATTAGTGTTTTAAGCAGATGCATAAAATGCCAGCCACTCTTTTAGCCTCCCTGCCTGATACTTGCTTCTTTTTAAGTTGAAGACAAATTTCTACCTCAGTGTTTGCTGATTTCTTGTCCCTGTCTTCTGATATCTTTTACTTTCCCTTCTGTCTTTTAGTCGGGGGTATATAGAAAAACGAGAAGAGCAGAGACTGGCAAGAGAAGAAAGGTTTGCTTATTCTGCTAGATGTGCACACAAATACTTATTTCAATTAAGTAATGTATTTTCTTGAATTTTAATCCATGAATTAAATGGTCAGCAATTTCTGACTGTGAAAATTTTATAGACCAAGTTTCATCATAGAACTGCCCACTTTCAGATGGACTGCAAAACTAAAGATAATCAATCTGGAAGTATCTCATTTCTCTGGAGTTCAACTATTAGCAAACATACACAAATATGTATCTTTTCTGATTGGATCCTTCACAAAACTTCATGATGAGCTTCTCAGAATTTCTGTCCAAAGTAATAGGCTGATTTCTACCACAATGGTGTCAAAATTAGGGTGATTTTGTTGGATGAAATTTCCAATTGGTCTGTTTTTTTAAGATGATCTGGAGCTGTGCACATACCTCTCTGCTATAAATGGTGCATTAAAACTGCAGGAGTCCCAGAGACCTGCTGACCAGACTGGAATTTGTCCTCTTCCTCAAACCACATATTGACTGCAGAAGCCCTGTCCCCACCAAACAAGCCCCACTGCCCCTCAGCCCACTCCCCACCTCCTCCCATCCATCTACCCAGCTTAATAGTGGCAACATGTCCTCTCTAAATTCCTTATAGTTTATGCAGGGTGGGTATTTTTGTTGCTGGTATATGAAACGATTCTGGCCCTTGAGGTTTGAAATGTTGTCCTAGCAAGAACAAAACAGTGTTAGAATTAGATGCTTGGCAGAAACATCACCAATGTTTCTAACCTCTGCTCCCAATTCCATTGATTGAGACTTTCCTTCATCATCATTTCCTTTTGCATTATCCTGCATAACTGAAAGCCAAATACCCAAATTAAGTCAATTCAACTGTTGCATGTGTTGATGTGCACAGACCTACTTAGGTTGAGTCAGTATGTTCCCCATTATTTGCTATTGCCAGTGGCATGGGTTTTATTTTTGAAAACTGTTGCTGCTTTGAAGTGAACTGAGCCAGAACCAAATGAAACGTAGCAAGCAACCTGTGAATCAACTGCTGGAACCAATTTCCAGTCTTCACAATGGACACAAGCTACACAGATGTAATGTACAGCTGTAAATGCAAAACAGGAATTTTTGTCTCCCAAATTGATGCATCCACCACCTCACTTTCTCACGCTTTTCTTTCCACCCCTTTAAATGTTGTTTCAGAGAACCTTGAAATAATAAAATGCCTGGGGTAAAAATGTACCCAGGTTTGAGGGCACATGGGTTTGATCACTAACTTGAAGATAGACTGTTTGAGAATTAGACTGCTTTGCACTGGTTTCAGCATCAAGCACTCTGATACAGATTAAAGGTATCTCTACTTGTCCCAATGTATATCTTTACTGGGCCCTACTGGCATTTCTATTTGCCACCAAATTATAACCTTACAAAATTGGAATTATATGATGTTACCTACTGTGTGTTGATAAGCTGAACTCAGATCTTGGCATGAGTATGCAATCTTTTTGTTCTTTTCCAAACATTTTGGGTGAAGTTATCTGACGAGGAATTCTACCTCCCACAACCATCCAAATATAAGAACTTTGCAGCTGCCAAGGAGGCAACTCACTTTTACCCCATCCTGTCTCCACTGAATTTAAACTTGTTTTCAGAATGAAATGCTTCCAAGGTGTGCATTAACATCCATTAATGTCCTTTTGTTGGTAACTTTTTACAATGCTACTTTCATAAACAAACATTAAATATTCATCCCATACAAATAGTTATTGGTAAAAAGAAGCTCGATTAAAAGAAATGTGAAAACGTTGGCTAGAAGCAGTGAGCACTGCTTTTTTTTCGTGCCAGTGTTTTTAAGTATAAAGAGTATGATTGGTAGCATGCAGCAATAAACAGTTCAGAAGCACTGTCTATGCAAATACAAAACAGATGTACTTTCTCTTCCAAAGCAGCTTTTGATGACTAAACCCAACATGACGTAAAATTCCATACTATTGGAATAGATGCAGGTTCAAGCAAGAGGAGCAACAGTTAGAAGGTGGTGAAAACTCCTATGTCACTTTGCATCAAGGATCTGCAAGGAATGGAAAAGATCCCATTGATAAATATCTCATGGAAACCATTAATGTGTCTTAAACTTTCTTGCAGTCCGTCTGCAGGTAAACTCGAGCGGCAGCCAGTTTGTATTTCATTTAGTTTCAAGCCGTTTACTTTGGCAGTGCTGCTGGCTTAAGATTCAAGAATGAAAGTGTCTGCAGTATAATGCATGCGATATGCAACATGCTGAAGCTTTTGTGGACTTCTTTTCAGATACAAGTACCTGGAAAAATTAGCAGCTGAGGAATATGAGAAGGAGGCCAGGAATCGGGTGCCCCGGGCACGCAGTGACCTTTCCCTCAGCCTGAGTTCATCTGCAGCCTCATCGTCTCCCGTCCCAAGTTGTGGGACTCCCCCTCCCGAGCCTTGGCAAGATCTCAAGTCTCCATCCACACAGAGTGAATCGCCTCAGCCTATAGAAGGTGAGTATTGAGAGAAAAGAAGTAACATTGCTTTCTGTGTGCGTATGCAAAGGTATTTGCTGGAATTTGGGGATCACCCTGATAATGGTGATTGTGAATGTGGATGTTGATTAAGAGCTTTAGAAAACTGTTAATTGCTACAGCAAGCAGAGGTGCATGGTACAAAGGCAGTACATTTACTGATTAAACTCGGGGCTTTAATTTCCACAGTTTGCAGGGCTTTAGGTACTGCCAAATAAGTTTCCAGTATTTTAACAGGCTCATTGACAACATATTGTAAAGTAGTAGATCACTGCAGTAAACATGCAAAAAGAAATCTGAGGAGCTTACAAATTATTTCTTCAGCTGTAGAGATTTATGCAGTGGCTATATGGTTGTTCATGCAATACATAATATTTTGTCCATTAGTTCTAATAAATATGAGCAAATAGAAATTCTAGACAGGAATCACTGCCCTGTTATTTTCTCACACTGAACTCTATACATGGATCATATTTGCCTCTTGATATGGATGCATAGGGGCACAGTAACACAGCAGTTGCAGATGCAGGGCCCTGGGCTCAGTTCCAACTTTGGGTACTGTCTGCACAAATTTGTGCATTCCCTCCATGACTGTGCGAGTTTCCTCTGGGTGCTCTGGTTTCCTCTCTCATCCCAAAGAAATACAAGATAGAATAAGTTGCAGGAGTACAGGGAAGTGAGGAGAGGGGAAGTGTTGCCAACGGAATTGCTCTCCCAGGTGCTAGCATGGACCCGATGGGCTGAATGGCCTTGTATCTTCACAAGTGTAAGATTAACCAATGTATTGAAATTTAAGACAGAGGTAACGTGTTTTGTGTCTGTGTGAATGGTGTGCGCGCCCCTGTCTATCTGTGTGTGATCTCCTCAGTCTCCTTCTGTACCTTTCCCAAAGGAGGTGATTTTTAATGAGATATAGTTTCACATAAACACTAACTCTCAGCAGGGTTTGTAACTGGTCATTAGATTTTGAAGAGCCTCACAGTTCAAGCTGACATTTTTTCCCCATCATGTACTCTCCAGGATTTCTGCAGTGATTGCAATCCATTGTGACTCTGATAAAATTAAAACTGATTACCAGGAGACCAGTCACCTCATATTAAACTAATATTACTTCCCTCCATCTACATCAGAGGAGTGCGATCAATTGTATAGCGTTCAACTGTGAGACATAGGGCTTAGTCTGGAATTTCCTTGATTTTACGGGCGGCACAGTAGCGTAGCGGTTAGCGCGACGCTATTACAGCACCAGCGATTGGGATTCGATTCCTGTCGCTGTCTGTAAGGAATTTGTACGTTCTCCTGTGTCTGCGTGGGTTTCCGCCAGGTGCTCCGGTTTCCTCCCACATTCTAAAGACGTACGGGTAGGTTAATTTGGGGCTTAAAATGGGCGGCGCGGACTCGTTGGGCTGGAAGGGCCTGTTACCATGCTGTATATAAAATTTAAATTTAAAATTTATGTATAATGGCATTATGTGATGCAATATGTGTATCCAGTTATCTATTGAGGGAGACTATTTAAAAGTATTTTAAATTGAATAATTTTCATTTATTTCCCATTGCCCTCTGGGAGGGCTCTTTATAGCAGCGATGACATCAGAAGCCAGTTGGATTATTGCCCAGCATTTGGTGGAAGGGAGAATCCGAATGAGATGTAAAATCACAACTAGCTACCCATCCAGATGTGTTGCACTACTTTCAAGTAGGGTAAACTATATTCAAATCTATGGCTCCGTGGCGGTATTCTTACCTCTGAGCCAAAAAATTCGCAGGTTCATGTCTTACTCCAGGGACAAATCTTACTTCAGGGATTTGAACATATAAATACTGAGGGAATCCTGCAACATCACTGTGCCTTTGCAACAAAAAGAACAGTAAACAAAGACGAGAGGATGGATGTAAAACAATCTCTGACACTAATCAAACAAAAACTTGGGAGTTTTGGTCAAGTTTTATCCTTCTTTTTATCCAGCTTTACTAAAGTAGATTCTTTATAGTTTCTGAGAGCTTGCAGTGCAGAACTCGGTTACTGATTTACATATAATACAACAAAGGCTACACTTTGGAAGTAATTCAGCAGCTGTAATGTGCTCTGGGGCATTTTGATTTCATAAAAGGAATCATGTGAATGCAAATTCTTTCCTCTCCTTTTATATAATAGAATGGCTCCTTCATTCCTAAGTATATTTTTTTTAGGCTTTGGAGTCAGTGGAACAGAATCTATGCTATGGGTTTTTAGTAGAGTGAGATCTAAACTTTAAAACTTAACAGGCTTATAATGTTGCTTGAAATATGGTGCCTAGCAACCTGGATATACCAGATACTACAAAACTTGCTGCAGAGTAATAATGGATAATATAGTTGCAGGAATATGGGGGATTTTCTCCTACCTTTGCTGTAGACCTTCAGCAGCTGCAGTGACACTGAACGTAAAACGCAATCAACAAATAAGGCTGGCAGTTGTGTTATTGCCAAAAATATAAATAGAAGAACAATTTTCTCATTTCTGTGCTCATACCATTAATATCAGTTTATATTAATGCAGATGTCACATACTGAAGAGTCCAATACCCTACAAGGTGAAATAATATTTCATTATTCAACAACTCAATGAAATGCCAGATGGTTATAGCTATTGGAAGCCACAGGAGTTCCTGAGGGAAGAATACCTGACTCCTCTTCAGAGGCTTCATCAGTGACTTTGTATCTTGTCAAAAATAGGCCTCTTTTTACGAATAGCAATGTTCAGTTTATTAAGTTGTTCCTCAGATAATGAATTAGTCCCTGCTCGCATGCGACAAGACCTGGTCAACATCCAGATCTGCACCAGTAAATGGTCAGTTAACATTTGTGCCACATAAGAGCCTGGCAATAAATTTGATGTGCAGTCATGACCATGTTAGTAATGATTAACCTCCCTGTACTCAGCAGGCTTTCATCAGTTTTTGGCAAAGCCACTAAACATCAACACATCTTATGTGAGAGAGGAAGCTGAAAAGAAGAGTTCTCTCCAAGTGAGGGAGAGTTTGTATCAGCCAAACAAGATGCTCTCCTTAGACAATGGAGAAGATTGGAAGCATGCAACAAATGTGATATTTTGCATACCATATTTTAGACCCAACCCCTGATGCAGTTGATGGTGAAGAAGATTCAAGTGCTGGGATTTGAGGTGGGCTAAGCTTGTTCAAGCTCAATTTACTTACCCACCTCAAAAGAAAGACAAGACTTGTGTCCCATCTGTTTGGATGGGATTCATATCAGGATTTGATTGATTAGAGCCCTTGGTCCAAAGTGAAAGAACAACATTCAAACTCTCTTCACCATCCAACTTCAGTCAGGAATTGTCTCTGAAATATATTAATTTATGTTAGGGTGGAGAAACATCATGTTTACTGCTTGCTTTGGTTAAGACACTTTTGTAATAGGTTCTTGGATATTTCAAATTTCCAGATGATAATATTCATAACTGCCTCAAATCTTTGCATTTTCTACCCTATTGAATGGCTTTTCCCAGAAATTTACAACAATCACAATGATCTAGTTTTATTCAAATGTTCACATAGTTGAACTCAAGAAAATGAAAACCAGGTTTCAATGGAGAGGATGCAGAGGATACTTATCAGGATGTTGCCTGGGATGGAGTTTAATTTATGAGGAGACACTGGATAAGCTGGATTTGTTTCCTTTGGAGTTAGGAAGACTAAGGGAGACCAGATTGAGATGTATAAAATGATGGACATAGGTAGAGTGGATAGTGAGAAACTTGTCCCCGTAATTCTGAAACCAAAGGACACAGGTTTAAGGTGAGGTACAAAGGGGTTAAAGAGTACTGAAGAAAATCTTGTCTCACCTGAAGGGAGGTTACAATCTGGAACACACAGGTTGAGAAGTGGTCACAACATTTAAAAAGTATCTGGATCAACACATGAATTGTCAGGGCATAGAGAACGGTATGGATGTGTGTTGGTAAAGGCAATTAGTATAGATGGGTACCTGATGGAAGCAAGAACAGGGTGGGCCGAAGGGCCTATTTCTGTGCTGAATGACTAATATTTCTCCCTCTACATCCTAGGAACTGCCAGATTTCCATGCCCTGCCCTGCCCTGCCCTGCTCTGGTATTAATCCTGACTGCCCATGGCCTATGCACCATGCCCCTACTCCACCCTATGGTAAATGCCAGCCTGCTCTTCGTCCTATGAAAACAGCAAATGCTGTAAACACTCAGAAGGTCAGGCAGCATCTTCCTGTTCTGACAAAGCGCCTCTGACAAGAAACATCAACTCTGTCTCACTTTCCACAGATGTTGCCTGACCTGCAGAGTGTTTCCAGCATTTTCTGCTTTTGCTTCAGATTTCCAGCATCTGCAGTTCTAATTTTCATTTACTCCCTTCCTCCTCCTCTTACCAGGAGCTGTCAAGATCTGGAGCAATTTAGGATTATAGGATAGGCAGTTTACTGTGCCAATACACAGCGTTTTTAGTCAAGTTTATCATTTGGATAATGAACCAGCCCAATGTTATCCAAGGAAATGTGTATAAAGATGAAATAATATAGGAAAATTAAATAAGCCACCTCTCCTAAAAGCATCAGTAATGGATGTTGGGTAAAATTCTCTTAGAATTGTGGAGACTTGCTGTGAGGAAACTTGTTTTTTAAAAATAGATGTACTGACCAGTTTATTAGCAAGCTATGCTTTTACTGCTTGGACCTGAATCCAGTTCAGACAACCCCATGTGAAAGAATTTGGACTGCCTCAGCTTGGCTTCCACTGTTGATAACTATTCATCAAAATAAGTGTGACCAAATTGGGACTGAATTGATAATCTCACTGAAAGAAGTGCAGAAAAAAAGTCAAGCTATTACCTTGAAGGAACTTTTCTGAAGGAAGCATTATACTTCGTGTGGCACTGTGGTTCTGGTCGCTGCATTACAGGAAGGATGTGGAGGTGTTGGAGAGGGTGCAAAAGAGGTTCTTTAGGATGTTACCTCAATAAGAGAGTATTAGCTATAAGGAGAGGTTGGAGAAACTTGAATTGTTTTCAGTGGAGTGTCAGAGGTTGAGGGCTGACCTGATAGAATTATGAGAGGTATAGGTAGGGTAGATAGTCAGAGACTTTTTACCAGGGTGGAAATGTCAAGTTCTAGTGAGCACAGCTTTAAGGTGAGAGGGGAAAAGTTTCAAGGAGGTTTACGAGGCAAGTTGTTTTACGCAGAAAGTGACAGGTGCCTGGAATGCAATGCCAGTGGAAGTGATGGAAGCAGATACAATGGCAACACTTAAGAGGCATTTAGATAGACACATTAACAGCAGGGAATGGAGGGATATAGACCAGGCAGATGGGATTTGTCTGGATTGGCATGATGGTCGGCACAGACATTGTGGGCTGTGAATGACCTGTTCCTGTGCTGCACTGTTCTATGTTTTATGTGTGATCCAAGGATGATGTAGGCTGACACTGGTGTCTAACAAAGATAATTTCCTAGCCCCGATTACAAAATATTCCTATTGGAAACCACTGTATGGTTCATCAAGCTATTTAAATACCATGACTTGGGGTTAAACATGTCCTTGTCATGGCATTTAAATGGCTTGATGAACCATTAAGTCTCAGGTGGAGCAGACGTGATGATAATCAGGGCTGGGAAACATCACTTGGGAGTACTGTTCCTGTTTGCCCTCCAGTGACCTTGTGTGTGGATGAAGACAATGGCATTTTCAGCTGTCATGTCCTTGCAATTCAACAGCTGACTTGCATGGTCTGGGCACGTGGTGAAGGGCCCCCTGAGACCACACCTTTGCATGAATTTCTGGCTCGCAGAAAGGATAGATGAGAGATAATTGGCAAGGAAATTAAGGAGATACTGTATTTTCTACAACTGGTCTGCGCACCTTACTTTCTTTCACCAGGTCTGGCCACTTAGTGCCTCTGCCTTATTACAGAGATTCTCTTGGCCCCAGTGAAGCATAGCATGGGAGGTTAATAACTTTCTGTCAATAGTGAACAGATTCTGCAGCCTTTAGCCCATCCTGTATCTCCCCAGAAACCAGAAGAAAATTTTGTGTGATATGCCGTGATTATATTAGAGTAGAAATGGCAAACAAACAGTGTTGAACACATTAATCCAATATTTTTAAGTGGCATTTATTTTTATGCAGATGTTGATCTGCAAAATAGCAGGAAGAGGGGCTGACCCATGAACGTAGAACAACGCAGTCAGCATTCCTGTCTGTAATTTCTACACCGTGATCTAACACTTAGGATGTGTGTAAAAATCAGGTTGCCTTAATGAACTCCAGATTCCAGTCACAGAACTGATAGTTGCTCTCAGAAGTGACTTAGAATTCACTACAACCCCACAGTCTGATGTAGCATTGCAGTGTAATTGTGAGAATTGATTACAATAGCTGGGGGTCAACAGTTACCAGGTGGGTAAATGAAATGAGTTTGAAGGCTTGTTAGATACTGTTGAGCTAAAGATTGATGGCGCAGCAGCATATTTTAGCACAGCTTTTCCACAGGTTACAAGTGTGCCAGAGAATTGAGCTTCGCATGCTTTTTACATGCAGCACTTTGGAATGGTGTGCGCGTTTTTCTCTGAAAGCATGAGCTATATATGAGGCAGACTTCACGTCTGCACCAGCTCAAAGACAGAATCTGTTTTCACTTATGTCTGAAATTAATGCAAGCAATTTAATACGTGTATGGGTCAGCTTAAAAAATAGATCAAGCTGAGCACCGGCCATCAGACATAATTACCTGATGAAGAGATTAATAAATTCTGCCGCTGGGCATTCGTGCCAGAAACTCCAGTTTTTGGAAATGTACAGAAGGATAGGAAAAGTTGGAGTCTGCTGGGGGCAGGTGTCCTGGTGGCACATTTCCTGTATTCCAGTTGCAGTCTGTACCAAACAACACAAGTCTCTGTGTTCACTTCCCTTGTGGTTTTCAGAAGTCCGCTTGCTTGTATGGGAAGGTCATTAACTTCTTGTTATACAAGCTCTCCTCTCCATACTTAACTCATTCGCTTAATTATTTTTGATGCCTTAAGAACTTTTTAAGAAAGCATTTTACTTTCTTCCTCCCACCTAACTATTTTTCTACAACGCAAGGTGGCACAATGTTATGAAAATTCTTCTTCCCCTTTTTATGTCCTGCTTCCTTTACTTGACGTAAAACTGAATTCAGTGTAATCAACCTGCTAAGGGGGTCCAGATACATTCTTGCTTGTCCTTGTCACAGAAGCCCCAGCTCACCTGCAGCAGGTGAGTAATAACATAGCTCTCTACATGCTTGCATTGCTACACTAAAGCCCATGAAAAGTTGGTGGACAGTTGTAAGCATAGTCACAGTTCACTTGCCATTGACAGTTCAGGCCATTGCAGGAATATGTTGCAGTTAATTGTCTTTTGTCCTCCAATCTTGTTAAAATGAGATTTCACTATTAGAAAATATGGTCATGTTATATATAGCTACAGTTCATTATCATCCCTCTGGAAGGTTTAAGTATGTCAAATTAAACACGTTTATCAACAGAACTGCTAAAATGACAGATTGGAAATCCAAGAGATATGTTATCATATTTTAACATTATTATTAACACATAACAGTACAGCACAGGAACAGGCCCTTCGGCCCACAATGTCTGTGCCAAACAAGATGCTGAATTAAACTAATTCTCTTCTGCTTGTTCATAATCTATATCCCTCCTTTCCCTGCATATTCATTTGTCTAACAGCCTCTTAAATCCCACTATCATATCTGCTTCCACCACTCCCCCCGGCAGTCCGTTCCAGGCACCTGCAGATCTCCTTTAAACTTTCCCCCTCTCACCATAAATGCATGTCCTCTAGTACATGACATTTCTATGCTGGGAAAAAAATTCTAACTTCACTCTACCTATGCCTCTCATAATCTTATAAACTTCTGTCAGGTTTTCCCTCAGCCTCCGACGGTCCAGAGAAAACAACCCAAGTTTGTCCAACCTCTCCTGATAGAACATACCCTCAAATCCAGGCAGCATCCTGGTAAACTTCTTATGCACCCTTCCCAAAGCCTCCACATCCTTCCTGTAATGGGCTGACCAGAATTGCACACAGTACTCCAAGTGTGGCCAAATCAAAGTTTTATATAACTGCAACATGACTTCCTGACTCTTATTCTCTATGCTCCAACCAATGAAGGCAAGCATGCCATATGTTTTCCTTACCACCCTATCTACTTGGGTGGCCACTTTCATTGAGCTATGGACTTGGACCCCGAGATCCCTCTGTATGTCAATGCAATTAAGGGTCCTGCCATTATTATATACTTTTCCCTTACATTAGACGTCCCAAAGTGTAACACCTCACACATGCTTGGATTAAAATCCATCTGCCATTTCTCTGCCTATATCTGTAACTGATCTGTCTTCTGCTGTATCCTTTGACAGTCCTCTACACTGCCCACAACTCCTCCAATCTTTCTATAGTCTGCAAAAGTACTAATGCACCAATTTACATTTTCATCCAAGTCATTTATATACATTACAAACAACAGAGGTCCAAGCACAGATCCCTGCAGAATACCACTGGTCACGCACCTCCAGCCAGAATAACACCCATCCACCACTTACCCTCTGTTTTCTATGGGGAAGCCAATTCTGAATCCAAACTACCATGTCACTGTGCATCCCATACATCTTAACCTTCTGGATGAGCTTACCATAAAGGACCTTGTCAAATGCCTCACTAAAATCTATGTGGACAACATCCACAATCAACTTCATCACCTCCTCAAAAAGAGTCAATCAAGTTTGTAAGACATGACCTACCCTACACAAAGCCATGCTGACTGTCCCCAATCAGCCCCTGTTTTTCCAAATGCATGTAAACGCTATCCCTAAGAATCCTCTCCAATAGCTTCCCTACCGCTGACGTGAGACTTGCCGGTTTATAATTTTGTGGATTATCCCTAGTTCCCTTCTTGAACAAAAGGAACAACATTGGCCACCTCCAGTCCTCTGGACTTCCCTGAGAGGGTTAGCCCTGAGAGGGTATTGATTCCCTCCAGTTCAGGTGCAACCTGTCCCTCTTGTACAGGTCCCACCTGCCCTGGAAGAGAGTCCAATGATCCATATATACGAAACCCTCCCTCCTTCAGCTCCTTAACCATGTTTTGAACTGCAGTGTCTTCCTATTTCTCACCTTACTAGTATGTGGCATGGGTAGTAATCCTGAGATTACAACCCCCAGAAGTCTTTTTTAACTTGCTACCTAACTCCCTAAGATCACTTTGCAGGACCTCATCACCCTTCCTGCCTATGTCATTAGTACCAATATGGACTGTGACTTCTGGCTGCTTACCCTCCCATCTCAGAATGTCCTGTACCACTTCAGAGACATCCTTGGCCTCGGCACCAGGGAGCAACACACCATCCTGGCGTCCCATGTGCAGTCACAAAAATGCCTATCTTTGTCCCTAATTATCAAGCCCCCTGTCACTATCACTCTGTCTGACTTCACCCCTCCCTGCTGAACTTCAGAGCCAGTCATGGCACCATTGACTTGGCAGCTGCTGCTGCTGCTGCCCTCTGAAAGGCCATCTCCCCAAGCAGTATCCAAAGAGGTACATCTGTACTGAGGGGAGGGTGACTACACCTGGAACCCTGTACTGTCTGCCTACTCCCTCTACCTCTCCTGGTGGTCACCCAACTACCTACAGTCTGCTTCTTAGGTGTGACTAAAACTCTTGTGCTCTCTGCATCACAGATGATCTTCAGTGTGTTCAACTCCTCCTCCAGCTCCTTGATGTGGTCAGCCTAGAGCTGCAGCTGGGCACACTTCCTGAAGGTGTAGTCATCAAGTCTCCCTGATCTCTCACATCCTGCAGGAGGAGCATGCCACTGCCCTAACTGCCATCCTGACTTCACTAAGCCTGAATAATAAAGTTAAATGACCATATCTGTTCTTACCTGTATGCTTACCTGGAATTCTATTCTAGTCTGAAATTTTATTTTCAGATTATACTTTTTCAGGCGAAGTTTTGGCATCTTTTTCACATCAAATTGTTGGAAACCAAAATATATTTAAATTTAATTGTAGAATGTAGTACTTTGGCTGCTTTGCAAACTCTTCACTCACTCACGACTGGGTAGGAACCCATCACAGTAAAAATCATGATAAGGTGTGCTAAAAAGGGACAATCAAATTGGCCATATGCTGTTGCAAGTTATCAGGGGAGAAGGAACTTCCACAGAATGGATCATCTCATTTCCTGCAACGTGATGACTTAGCTTGGCCCCTCTGTATTTGAGTAAATCTGCATGGAACAGAAATGGCAGGAAATTGGACAGGTATCCCTACATCATATCTCTGTCTCTCTCTGTCACTCTCTCTCTCTGTCACTCTCTCTCTCTGTCACTCTCTCTCTCTGTCACTCTCTCTCTGTCTCTCTCTCTCTCTCTCTGTCTCTCTCTCTCTCTCACACTCACACTCTCACACACACTCACACAGTGAACCATCAATGCATGCAGACTAAAATAGGTCTTGGTTTTGTTCCCTGATCTTTGCAGAGCCACCTCTGTCACTGCAGCGATAGATGTTTCAAATTCTGTCACACCTGAAATAGAGGAAAAGATTCAAGGATTTTTTTGTAAAAATGTAACATCTCCATTGATTTGTGGGAATCTATGGGCCAAGGATACTCAAATACATGAGGAGCAGTCAAGATGGCACTGACCACCTCAAGTCGAATCATCAGGAGTGCACAGAAACTAGCCATTAGTGACAAATCTCCCAAATTACCCAATAATTCCCTGTCCACTCCATCAGGCACTCCCTGCCCATCTGTCATAGAAGTTGTGGGTCCCTCATTTTTGCGTTACCAGCTGCATGAGAACACACAGAACCAGAGTGGAAGTAAATCATCCTCGATCCTAAGGAATTGGTTCAGGGAATGAACAGAGTTGGCCCTAATGCTCCTGGGTTACGGAGGGAAAAAGCAGCCCCAAATTTTGCCTGTGATTTTAATTCCTGAAGGATTGTGGATGTTCAGAGAGGACAAGACAGGGTTTCTCTGTGATGCCTCACAAAAATCAAACATCTTCTCTGTTCAAAAGTGAATGACTGTCCCTAGTCAATGTACCAAAAGGTGATTTGCCTCAGTGCAATTATATCCTGGTAAGACAGCAACATTTTCAGCATAAAGAAAGGGATAAATTTGGTGATAAAGAAGAAAGATTTTGTTGTAAAGTCTTTAAGCTGCTTTTGTGAAAGGCAAGTGATGCAGAGTAGGGTAAGCTTTTTTTTTGGTGGAACAAAAAACAAGCTGCTGGGGGAGCTCAGCATCTATGGAGGCAAAGGGATAATGTTTCAGGTCAAGAGTCTGCATCAGAACTGAGGATGTAAAGGGGAGGTAGCCAGTATAAAGAGGTGAGGGAGATGGGGGAGGCAGGAGCTAGCAAGCGATAGGTAGATCCAGGTGAGGCTGATTGTTTATTGCTCCAGATCCCAGCATCTGCAGTCTCATGTGTCTTTTTTTTTGGTAGAATTTAACAAAGGTAAAGGAAGTGGAAGCAGTTATTTAACTGGTTGTACACAAAAGGGAGTAGACAATATGAGCCCAGCCCTCTGCATGATATTCAAGTTAAAATTAGAACCAAGTTCAGGATCCTCCACTACATATTTGTGAAAAGATACAGGGCAAAAAGCCTTGGGCCACAAACTTGGCAGTTCTGCAGAAGTCCAGCAAAGTAGCCAACCAGAGAGCACTAGCACAGCTAACCCCACACTTCTGCCATTATACTTCTGGAAACTCCAGTTAAATAGAGCTTTGATAAAAGGGACTGATCCTTGCTCTTTTATACAAAATTTATCAGATGCAACAAAAAAAAGCAAAAAATAGTTTTACTTCTGTCTTCCATCAGCCATTGTAACAAAACTGTTTCTGTTGTCCTTGATAAGAATCTTCACTGGCCTAACTATGCCAACATGTTTTAGAAACTTGTATCCATTATGTTTCACATGCATCCGGTTTTGCAAGAGCTGCAAGTGCCAAAGTTCAGATGAGACAAGTGTCTCATTGCACTCTGTGCAGAGAGCAGGATCAAAATCTGCATCCGTGAATCCGTACATCATAAACTTGCAACCTCAGGTATCCATATGGAACTAAAAGTCAAAGCAAACAACAAATTCTGAAGGAACTCAGTGGGTTGAGCAGCATCTGTGAGGCAAAGGAATTGTGTTGATGTTTTGGGTCGAGACCCTGCATCAGGACTGAGTGCAAAGCAGCATTGATTAAAATACATCCAGTGCAGTTATTTATGGTACTCGTCCTGTTTATTTGGTACTTAATGGTACTTAACTGCTCAGCGTGCTGCTTGACCCACTGAGTTCCTCCAGCAGTTTGTTTTTTGCTCCAGATTCCAGCATCTGCAGTCTCTTGTGTCTCGCCAGAAGTCACAGGACCTCCAGCACCCACTGACTGGTGGTTATACAACAGCAGCTGAGATCTGCAACTAAGCCCCAACCTTGAAACAAAGAAGGTTGGGGAAAGGTGAAAAACCCAACTTGCAGCAACAGAAAAGTCATGTAATCAACATACAGACCTATCAACACCAATGTAAGAAATGAGATTTACTATTCAAGAGTGGGACAGGTAGCAACCCCATTTAAAGATCTGGATCTATCTTCTGTGTTCATGTAAAATGCTTTGAAAGATTTCCCTTTTGAATTAAATTGAGATCTTTCCAAACCTAAAATGATTATTTAGGTAGTTCTGCTGTTAATTTTAAAATAGCTGTAAGTGGTTCAGAGAAAGCCAAGGGCACTTTTTTATGGTAGTGTGGATACAGTATGCATGCTGAAACTGTACAAAGCTAAAACTGTGAAGCGCTGTGACTTTAATAGTATCTAAGATCCCCTCCTCCTTCTGTTCCTGTTAGTCCCTGCAAGTGAGCCAGAGCAGGAGCTTGAGCCTGAGCCTGACTCAGAGCCTGCAGCAGAAGCTGAAGGAGAAACCGAGGTGGCCAGCGAGGGAAGACCTGCAGAACTGGGACCAGAGCTGGAGAGAGAGCAGAGACCAGATCGAGAGCCAGAAGAAAACGTAACACTGAGCGAGAAGGAGAGGCAGAATGAAGAGCTGAACGAGAAAGATAACTGTTCAGCATCCAGCATCTCCTCAGCCAGCAGCACTTTAGAAAGGGAAGAAAGGGAAGACAAAGTAACCAGTGACAATGAAACTGGTAACAATCATAATTTCACTGATTATGTCAGAACACTGTACTGAGTTAACAGTCGAGTAACTCACCGAGCACTAATTAGTAATTGCAGGTTGCAGTGTTATACCAAAATAAATGCTTGGCTGTTGCACCACATGGAGTAGACTTGAGTTTAATTATACATTTGCTTTCATTGGCTCAGTTTAATTAATATGAGTAACTGGCAAGGTTTCAGTGAGCATTTTCTAAAAGAATCATTTTGCAATGTTGAGTTTTTTTGCTTTGCTTTGCTTTGTTAATCTCTGATAATTTTTTTACCCTGTTAATGTTCATTAAGTTCAAGCTAATTATGACATATGAACAGGATAAGTACTATAAAGAACTGCACTGGATGTCTTTTAATCCACACTGCTTTGCATTTCAGTGGCATGGCAACAAAATACATGAAAGCACCAAGAAAATAACAAAGGGAAGGGTACAGGCCCAGAATCACTTATTGTGTCAGACCAAGTTAAGAAGTTGTTTAAAAAGATGTGTATGACGTTTGAGTTCCTAGGCTTTATCATTGGAGACAGGTTGCAAAATCTGGATTACACTGTACTGTAATAAAACCGGTTGGCAATAGCTTGAATATTGTTTACAGTTGTGCACCACATTCTAGGGAGTATATCAAGGCTTTACAGAAAGTGCAGAGGAAGTTGTTATCAGGGGTTTTTAGTTACATTGAGAGACTGGAGAGATCAGGGTTGTTCTTCTTGGAACATAGGTTAGGGGTGAGGCATGATGGAGATGCTCAAAACCATGATTGGTTTTGATAGAGTAAATGAGGAGAAACTCTTACCAATGGCAAAAGACTCAGATTAGTGAAAGAAACATGAGGTGATATACTACCTAGAAAGGTGATTGGCATTCGGTTAAAAGTTGCAGAAGAGAATTCTGATATTTGAAGTGGAAAACTTTGTGGGAATACTGAGAAAGGACAGGGAGGATGGGAACAATGAACTCTGTTAAAGAGCTGCCACAGGTCCAGAGGCCTGAATGACATCATGGAATGGCTACGAGCAATAGGCTGCCTTGCCCTGCGGGGAAGGAGAGGAAAGCAGCAAGGTGTGTGGTAATGCCTGTGCATTGTACTCCACTTCTGATTTGTGGTTTGTTTATTGTATTAAATTTTGGAAGTGAAGTATAAATGCACATGCAATTACCTTACAGGTATAGAGCTACAGTATTAGCTGGAGGATGAAGTTCTAGGGAAGTGCATCTTCCTGTACAACTCAGTTTCATAGAAACTTAAATTAGATCCACTGTTAGCACCAGCATAAAGCCATATTGACTTCAAAGGAGATAAACACTAAAATCAAAGTTAAAAATCTTATGTCACTCAGGCTACAGGTTGTGCATCAGTGAGGAGGAATTTTATCTTGCAGATAATCCTGATCTGTCTCCGAGATCACCTTTTGGAATGAAGGATCTAAATAGCTGAGCTGTCTCACTATATGGTTGTTATTATAGTGCCATAGAGTATCAAATTGTTGTCTTAAAACAAGTTTAGATGTTATTTAAGAAAATGGATTGCACTCTTAGAAAGTGATAAGGAGAAACATTCCAATAATTTCTTCAGTTAAGTTATGCCACTTTTATTTTGCATGCAGCAAAATAATGTCAGTTTTTTTTATCTTCACTTTAAGAATAGTCAGCAGGTTTCTGGTACAGCCTTAAATAATAGTCACCAGTACTAATCTCCCATTGCCAAATTCTAACTCCTGGTGTCTGTTCTTTTGTTTTGGACAACAGGTAAATGGATGCAAGGCATTAAGGATGTCAGTGTAAATGACCAGTGCAGCAACATTCTTAATAACAAACGGTTCATGCTGGACATGTTGTATGCACAGAACAAAAGTGGAGACGATGATGATGAAGAAACACAGCCCAGGAAGCAAGAGGAGGAGAAAGAAGAGTCCCTTGCAAGTCTGGCCAGCCGAATCTCCACTCTGCAGGCCAACAAGCAGGCCAATGAGGGTAATGTGAAGAAAATGGAGATCGACCATTTGGAGAACCAAGGCAGTGTGAAAGCTTTTACTGACAAGTTTAACAGTGGGGAGCTGAGCAAAGGACCTGCATTATCTGACTGTGAAACAACCACTGTGACTGTGGATAAAATGACTGCACAACCCAAAAAGGAGTCTGATTATATCTGGGATCAACTGTTGGCCAATCCTCGGGAACTAAAAATCAAAGACATAGACTTCACAGATTTGGAAGACGAGGACGATGTGGATGTGTTGGACATGGAAAATTTGCTTAGTTCTAGAGACTCCATACTTCCTCCACCACCTCCCCCACCTTCTTTCATGGGCTTGCCGCCCCCTCCTCCACCCCCTTTACTTCATTGCCCACCTCCCCTTCCAGTACCTGGTATGTCAGTGCCCCCGCCTCCACCTACAGGCCTCCATCAACAGCTTGGGTCACTACACCCATCAAGGGGTGAGCCAACATTCATTAAGAAAAAGAAAACCATCAGGTTGTTCTGGAATGAAGTCCGACCAATTGACTGGCAGTTCAAAAATTACAAGCGATGCAAGGAACCACTTTGGACCCAATTGGAACCTGTGAAAGTGGATGTATCCAAGCTGGAGCATCTCTTTGAATCTAAATCCAAAGAGCTGCCGGTAACCAAGGTAACGGACCCTAATACCACTCGATTG
This sequence comes from Pristis pectinata, assembly GCF_009764475.1. NCBI lineage: Eukaryota > Metazoa > Chordata > Chondrichthyes > Rhinopristiformes > Pristidae > Pristis > Pristis pectinata. The sequence continues at coordinate 90,592,654 of NC_067409.1, forward strand.
AGGATGATTCAAGCAGTATAAAAAAGGAATTGGGGTTAACTGATTTGAAGAATGGATTTGTATTTCATTGTTGATATATGTGACATGTTTCATTTCAGTAGAAGAAATAAGAGGTTGTGAAGTAAAGCAAAAGTCCAGATGAAGGTTAGAGGTTTATGTAGGTTAGAGCTTGAAAGAGATCCATGGGTACAGAGTGACAACATTAAATATAACAGGATAGTTTAATAAGGCTTTAAAGTGCAAACAAAGCACTGGTTTGGGATCCATTCCCAGAGGAATGGGATACAGAGCCAGAAGTTTAAGTAAAATTACATAGCGCCATATCATACTCTGGGCACCATGTCCATAATTGCCAAGCATTTCTCCAATTTGCTTGCCTCTGAATGTTGTCTTTATCCGTGGCTTCCCTACCCATAGTAAAAGTCCCTTACAATCTCTTCTATCAATTTATTTCAAGAGCCAAAAGTTCAATAAAACCTCCTCTTAGCCTTCCGTATTCCAGCAATCTTTTCTCATAATCCAGTCTTCGGAGCCCTGTTAATGCACTGATTTTTCACTGCACACCTTTCAAGCCCAAATAACAACAGTTCAGTGCATTTCCAAGTTCTGCTAAATTTTAAAAAAATCTACGATGCAATGACCTGAGAGTTTCAGGACATCTCCCAATACTGTGGTGCAGTTACAGGATATGTTCTCCTGATTTCACTCTCGTCAGCACTGGGTGTGAACTTATCCAGATGCATTTAAACTAAACCCTAAAAGGCATTGGACAACAGAGATTCATCCCATATCTGGGCTGGATTGAAATCCAGAGCCCAGCTGTGAAAGGAAGCTTTTCCAGTCTGCCACACCAGTCAGTCGCCAGACAAGTATACAATCTTGTCAGAGAAATATTCTCAGAGTATAAGGATGTCACTATTTGCACACATGCGTAATTGCAACTTTATAAAGTGCACCATAAAATTGTTGGTATGTATTTGTGTGACATCACATTCCCCGGACAGGGAAAGAATGCTGCTGTAATTTATTGTTGCTTGCCAAAGTAATTTCATACAGGAACATGTTATTCTTACATTTATAAATGACTGGTTATACCTCAGCTAGAGTGTTGTGCCCAACTTTGGGCATCATATGTTAGAAAGGATATCCAGGGACTGGAAAGGCAGCAGGAGAGATTTACTAAAATGATACCAGGAATGTGGAGGTTCAGTGACATGGAGCGACAAGAGAAAGGTGAGACTAATCTGCTTACAACTATTAAGATTAAGAAGAAATTTATCAGAAGTTACAAAGAAGAGTGTTGGATGATGATAGATAACCAGAGGATCCAAATTTAAGGTCAATGAGAAAAGAATCCAAGGGGCAAGAACAAGAGAACATTTAGGCAGTGAATTGTTGTAATCTGGAACATGTGAGAAAAGGGTTGGAAGTGGATTCAAGAGTAATTTTCAAAATGGAAGTGGAAAATTTTGCCACAGAGCAAGGGTGTGGGATTTATTGGATAACTTTTTAAAAGGGTTAGGGCAAGTGCAATGGGCTGAATAATCTCCTGTGCTGTAAGCTTAAATAACTGTAAAACAGCAGTTGCTTCACAGCACCTGTTCTCAAGCAAGTATTAGTTTAATGCAATGTACAGGCACCAGACTAGTATTGTATTGCCAAAGATTCATTATTCAGAAGTCTGTTTAAAAATAGAGAGCTGCATTGCACTTTTGGAGCTCTGTGTCTGAAACATGTGCACACACCTCTTCCAACACAGCAGATCTTTATGGAAGACTTGGATTTGTATAGCATTTTTCATGCCCCTTTCAAAAGCACTTTGCAGCCGATGAAGATTTTTGAAGTATAGTCGTTGCTGCACTGTCAGAAATACTGTGGCCAAATTGAACACAGCAGGATCCCACAGGCAACAGCATAGTAAAAGCCAGGTAACCTCTTTACAGGAGATGGCAGTAAGAATATTGAGTAGGACAAGATGATAATTCCCCTGCATTTCTTTGAAATAATGCAATGACTTTGTTTATAATCACTTGAGATATCAGACAAGACCTTAGTTAAACATCTCTTGTTTAAGCAAATCTACTTATAAACCCATATTATATCTGTTGAAGTCACAAGAGACTGCAGATGCTGGAAATCTGGAGCAACATACAAAGGAACTGGAGGAACACAGTGGGTCAGTCAGCATCTATGGAGGGAAATGGACAGTCAGCATTTCAGGTTGAGATCCTTTGACCCGAAACGCTGACCGTCCATTTCCCTCCATCGATGCTGCCTGACCCACTGAGTTCCTCCAGCTCCTTTGTGTGTTGCTCTATATCTGTTGAATTTGTATTTTAGAAATACTGCTCCAATGTACAAGTTCCACATCAATAGTGCATGAGATGATGTCATTCCAGTGGGTCATTGCTTTTGAAACACTATGTGGAGCCTTGATCAAATTGCCCTGAGATGATCATTATTTGGCAATCCCAGAACAACTAGGTTTAAAACCACTGCTTGGATTGGAATTCCTCTAACATATCCCACTTGTGCCTTTTGGGTCCCTACCTTCCCACTTCCTCCCACCCCCCCCCCCCCCCTTTATTCTTAACCTCATCTCCTGCTACTCTTGCTCCTGGTACTCTCACTCGATCCCACTAAAGCAAAGCTCCTTCACCTGTCACTACCTCAACCCCTCATTTCCCTCCAGCAAGCTTGAACGTCAGCCACCTAGCGCTGCAGCCTCCATCTCCACCCACCCATTTCCAGTTCCAATCCTTATGTCAGGTAACTTCCAATGACCTGCTTATTGACACAACTCTCGAGCTCCAACCCTTAGTCCACTGCCAATGGCAACCTCTCTTCCCCATTGCACTTCCTCCCCCACAACTCCATCATCACTCCCCCAGTGAAATGACTGCAGAGATGGAAAACCCTTTTCCTGGACATAGAAACTTTGGATCTCAGGTGCTCCAGAAATTTCCAGCAGCTAGCCTGCAACCAAAATAGTTATTAGCACCCCTGCAACAGCAACCATCCAGCTCACCGATTTGGATGCACTAGATTTTCCAGGCAGTTGTCTTTTATAATTATGCCTGCTGTAGAGAATCTGAACCAATGTTTCTGAGAGATCTTGATGGTGCCTGTTAAACAGGTTGCCCATATTGTTGACAAACCCATAAGACCATCAGATATGGGGGCAGAATTAGGCCATTCGGCCCATTGAGTCTGCTCTGCTAATCAGCCATGGCTGATTTTTTTTCTCAACCCCATTCTCCCAACTTCTCCCCATAACCCTTAACCCCCTTACCAATCAAGAACCTATCAATCTCTGCCTTTAAAACACCCAATGACTTGGCCTCCACAGCCCTCCTTGGCAAAAAAGTTCCACAGATTCACTACCATCTGGCTGAAGAAATTCCTCCGCATTTCAGTTCTAAAGGGATGTCTCTTTATTCTGAGGCTGTGCCCTCAGATCCTAGACTCTCCTACTAATGGAAACATCCTCTCCACGTCCACTCTATCCAGGCTTTTTTGTATTCGACCACCAGAGGATCTGGGAGCTTGGTGGCCAACAAGACCAAATGTTTATCATTTTCAAATCATTAAACAATAGTCGTGGTCATTAAATTCGCTGGGTCAAAATCCTGGAACTCTGCCTCTGAAAGCATAGTGGGTATCCCAACAGCTCAAGGACTACAGTGGTTCAAAAAGGCAGCTCACCACAACCTTCTCAAGGGCAACTAGGGATGGGCAATTAAATGGTAGCTCACATCCCCTGAATGAATTAAAAAAATTACTTGATAGCATCCTCTGGAATGATTAATGGATAATTAATGTGCAAATCCCTGCTAATATGAAGTTAATAAGGAATTGTTCTTTTTATAAAGCTAACGATGGAGCAGGATAAATTGGCCAACAATTTGTGTTTATTGACAATTGGTAGGTATCTCTCCATCACAAGTTCCTGACCATTTTATGCATTAATAACAGTGAGTACCTTTCATACACTTTTATCAGCAAGACTTGAGCCGTTATACTGTGAACAATAGGTGAACAAGGTCAGTTTGAGTTTTTGTGCTTTAGAATTTATAATCAACTGCCTTTTCAACAAGGGCAGTTAACTTGTGCAATAGTTTTTAAATTTTATTATTAAATCTACAACAATGTCTTTTGCCCTTTAACATCATTCCTTTTGCATTAATGGGCAAAGCGAACGTTTGCCTAGAAATTGGATTGCATAGTGCTGGAAATGAAAATAAATCACATGTGTGACCATTACTGGGTCAGATTACATTAGTGGGGAATTCGACTAGGCACTTGCTGTCATGACTCACCTCTGTAGCCATAATGTGATTTCCATATCAGGGGCACTGGGGATGATGCAATGCCCGGTGCAATGCTCTTTCATTGAGTTCTTCTGGGACAATGTTTTTTTAAAACCCCACCCTTCCATCCCACTACACCCAAGTGGATGCAATCACTGAAGCACAGCTGATGCCAGTAAGTTACTGTTTCAAGGCTCACACCCCAATTGGACTTCTTGAGCCAGACCTTGGGAGAAGATGCTTGACTGTACCTCTCTGAGAACAATGCCTGCTCATTTGCAATCAAGACTTTGAATCTCAGACCTTGGTCGCAGCTGAATTTTGATGCAGAGGGACGATGACCCAAACTGTATTGCCCCACCGCTTCTGTGCCATTATAGTACACGTCTTAGATTTGATACATTCATTCCAGTATTAGCAGATAAGTAAGGCAGATTTTGGAAAGGTGCAAAAATAACAGGTTTGTTGTCATGGGTGACTTCAACTTCCCTAATATTGATTGGCAACTCCTTAGTGCAAAAGGTTTAGATGGGGCGGAATTTGTTAGGTGTGTACGGGAAGGATTCCTGACACAGTATGTAGTCAGGCCGACTAGAGGAGAGGCCATACCGGATCTGCTACCAGGCAATGAACTTGGTCAGGTGACAGATCTCTCGGTGGGCAAGAATTTTGAAGATAGTGACCACAATTCCCTGACCTTTGGCGTAGCCATGGAAAGGATAGGAGCAAACTTTATGGGAAAGTATTGGGGGAGGGCAAATTACGATGGTATTAGGCAGGAACTTGGGAGTGTAAATTGGGAACAGATGTCCTCTGGTAAATGCACCACAGAAATGTGGAGGATGTTTGGGGACCACTTACGTGGGGTTCTAGATAGGTTTGTCCTGCTGAGGCCAGGTAAGGGTGGTAGGGTAAAGGAACCAAAGTTGATAAGAGAGGTGAAACATTTTGTCAAGAGGAAGAAGGAAGCATATTTAAGGTTTAGGAAGCAAAAATCAGACAGGGCTCTTAAGAGTTATAAGCTTGCCAGGAAGGAGCTGAAGAAGGGACTTAGGAAAGCTAGATGGGGTCATGAGAAGGCCTTGGCAAGTAGGGTTAAGGAAAACCCTAAAGCATTCTACATGTATGTGAGGAAAAAGAGGAAAATGAGGGTAAGGGTAGGACTGCTCAGGGATAAGAGGGGAAGAATGTGTCTGGAGGCGAAGGAGGTAGGGGAGGATCTGAATGAATATTTTGCTTCAGTGTTCACCAGGGAAGGGGATTTAGATGAATGTGAGGTTAATGCTGACAGGCAAATGTGTTGGAGCAGGTCGAGGTTAAGAAAGCAGTAGTGTTGGAGCTCCTAAAAATTAGGATAGATATGTACTTGGGGTCGCATAGGATATATCCTAGGTTACTCTGGGAAGCAAAGGAAGAGATTGCTGAAGTGTTAATGATGATTTTTGAGTCCTCCCTGGCCACAGGAGTGGTGCCGGAGGATTGGAGGATGGCAAACGTTGTTCCATTGTTCAAGAAAGTTAAAAGGGATAATCCTGGGAATTATAGACCAGTGAGTCTTACGTCAGTGGTGGGCAAACTATTGGAGAGGATTCCTAGGGACAGGATTTATGAGCATTTGGAGAAGCATTGTCTTATTAGGGATAGTCAGCATGACTTTGTGAAGAGCAGGACGTGCCTCACAAGCCTACTAGAGGTTTTTGAGGAAGTGACAAGACAAATTGATGAAGGTAGACCGGTGGGTGTGGTATATGTGGGTTTTAGCAAGGCGTTTGACAAGGTTCTCCATGGTAGGCTCATCCAGAAAGTCATGAGGTATGAGATCCATGGAAAATTGGCTGTGTGGATTCAAAATTGGCTTGCCTACTGAAGGGGAGCATTCGCCCTGGAGGTCAGTGACCAATGGTATTCCACAGGGATCTGTTCTGGGACCACTGCTCTTTGTGATTTTTATAAATGACTTGGATGAAGAAGTGGAAGGGTGGATTGGTAAGTTTGCAGATGACACGAAGGTTAGTGGTGCAGTAGGTAGTGCAGAAGGTTGTCATAGGTTGCAACAGGATTTAGCCAGGATGCAGAGCTTGGCGGAGAAGTGGCAAATGGAGTTCAATCCGGAGAATTGTGAAGTGATACACTTTGGAAGATCAAACTTGAATGCAGAGTACATGGTTAATGACAGAGTGTGGAGGAACAGAGAGATCTTGGGGTCCAAGTACATAGAGCCCTCAAAGTTGTCGTGCAAGTTGATAGGGTGGTTAAGAAGGCGTATGGTGTGCTGGCCTTCATTAGCCAGGGGATTGAGTTCAAGAGCCGAGTGGTAATGTTGCCGAGTGATAATAAGACTCTGGTTAGACCACATTGTGTTCGCTTCTGGTCAGCACATTATAGGAAGGATGTGGAAGCTTTGGAGAGGATCAGAGGAGATTTACAAGGATGCTGCCTGGATTGGAGAGCATGTCTTATGAGGAGAGGTTGAGCAAGTTAGGGCTTTTCTCTCTGGAGTGATGGAGGATAAGAGGCAACTTGATCAAGGTATCTAAGATTATGAGAGGCATAGACAGAGTAGACAGCCAGCATCTTTTCCCCAGGGCAGTAATGGCCAATACTAGAGTTGACCCATTTAAGGTGCGTGGAGGAATGTTCAGGGGAGATGTCAGAGATAGGTTATTTTACACAGAGAGTGTGGTAGAGGCTGATACGATTCAGTCATTTAAGAGACCATTAGGCACATGGATGAAAGACAAATGGAGGGTTATGGGAGGTGAAGTAGAGAGGGGGATAGTTTGAATGTGGATAAGGTAAGGTAGGTCAGCGCAACATAGTGGGCCAAAGGGCCCATACTCTGGTGTACTGTTCTATGTTCAATACTGAGATATTACAGTTCTATTAATAATAGAACAATAACATTTTAATGTTACAACAATAAAATAGATCTGTCAGTTCTCCTATTCCATTCTAAAATACTGTTCTGTTGTCACTAAATATTATAGAGTGATATAACAAGTACAGTAAATAACAAATCAAAAATATTACTTGCAGCTTAATATTTTGCCACTTTGTTACATTATATATTCTGAAAAGGAATGGCTGCAAGATCAGATATTGAAGGATTGTGTTGGAAATTTTTTCCTCTCTTCCTATTCTCTATTTATTTATGCTTACTGTGAATTTTCTGACAAAGGCTCCTCATTCAGTGATGTTTGAAACTGCAACAAGTGTGTCATCATATGTTTTCAGGAGCATCCTTTCTGAGGACAGTGCATTAAAGTCATTTTCCATTGCTCTGATGATTTGCACCATTTCTGTTCTTTTCTCTCACTGAGAGGATCATGCTCTTTAGTTTGAAATAAAAGTAGATAATGTTGGAAGTAGTCAGCAGTTCAGGCAACAACTATGGAGAGAGAAACAGTATTAACATTTCCAGTTGATGAGCTTTCATCACATTTTGTTTTTTGCTTTATAATGCTCTTTAATCAGTTTTGGTCTGATAAAAATTAATTTTATTTTACAAAATCTATTACAGAATTTTTTTTTCAGTGAGCTTAGCATTTTAGTTTAACAGTCCTATTTTAAACTTCAGCATATTGTCACTTAAATGGGAAAACTTACCAGCTTCGGCCATCATCTTTGAAAGGCCGCATGCTGCAACTGCTTGACTTCATACCTTGATCCCCACACTGGCTGAACAGCAGGAAATAATTAACCTTTCCCATGCTGAACCCTTGGTAATGAGCAAACCTGAATTCTTCAATCATAATCTGTAGCCCTTGCCAATGATGCCACATCCCATGAATAAATTTCAATAAGGAACAGTTTTAAAAAAGCTTGGAAAGGACTTGGTAACAAAGGGAAGCAGCCTTTTTTTTAAAAGAGAGGAGCAGTATGGAAAGGCATTGAGGCAAATTTAACTATTGGCAATCAACTCACTTGAATATCTAATTTTCAAAGTTTTCTCAAGTTTTCTTTGCACAGCTGGAAACAATTTTGTATCAGTAACAGCCTTTAACAATGAGTTGTACAAATTATAGTTATAAAAATGTCCTTTACTGATAACTTTAATGAATCCCTCAGTTAAAATAAAACAAAAAGTGAACACCATTAAACAAAAGGATTTCTAATGCTTTCTTCTTAGCATGGGGGTTGTTTTTCCCTCGTAATTCATTTGGTACAATTTTGAATGGGCCAACATCTGCATTTTAATTATAGGCATCAGAGATTCCTTTGCTCTGAGAGAGGAAGAATTTATTGCTCCTCAGAAGAGGCACATCCAGAATCCTTGCCAACAACAAAAATGAAGGAACTTCATTAAGTTTTACCCTCAGCAAGATCTAAGTTGTAAAAAAATGATAAACTGGTTCCACATGTAACAAACAATTTCTGATGGTAAACTTCAACCATTGTTAGCACAAATATGCAATAAACACATCTGACTAACTGAAATGCTGGCAGCATTTTCAAAGGTGGCTTCAATAAACCGAACACAGATGGCAAAATTCCTGTGGCTTATTGTCCCTAGGTAGGAATTGAAATGTATGAAAGTGACCTAACTGAGATTTTTCAATAACAATTCATTTATTTCCTCTTACAGGACTTACAGTAGTGACCAACCTTCATAATAAAGAGTTACAATTCAGAACTATGTTAACAAACCTCAAATTTAATTCTTGATGCAAATTCAAATTAATCTTTCCATAAATTACCATTTTGTCATCGTGTCATTGAGTCATACAGCATGGAAACAGGCCCTTCATCCATGCCGACTGAGTTGCCCAGTGAGCTAGTCCCTTCTGCCTGCAACTTTGCATTAGATGTTAACCCAGTCTCCTGGTATGACAAAGATTCAGTTTAAAAAATTCTTATATTAAAACTCATCTTTAGGCTTGCCTTTCCATTTTGCTAATATTTAGCCTTTAAAGCCTCCAGGATATCTGATCTCCCACAATTCTGATTTCTTATACATCTCTTGTTTTAATTATTTCTAGGATTGAGGACTGTACTACTGATTAATTACCTTTTCATTAACCTCTTTAATTCGCTCTTTTAAACATCTGTCTCTCAACCCCACATTCCTTGTCATGTTGCTCAGTGTTAGATTTTCATTGATCTCACTCTTGCGAAATGTCTTCAATCATTTTGCATGTTAAAGGTGCAACATGAGTGAATTCAGAGAGAGTTTGCAATCCTTAGTAAACATGAAGACCTGTGCTTAACTGGTGACATCTGTGTTTGAACTTAAAGCATTGCTCGCCAATACAATGATGTTTAATTTTATGAAATGTGGTGTTATACACTGTAAAAATCAGCTTTTTTATTCAAATTTGAAATATGTCCCTGGCACACTTTGAATCCATGTAACAGAATTACAGCAGAATATTTTGAAGGAAGGTTATTGTAGCTGTCCATTGGGAAAACACAAGGACAGGATTCAGTCGATAACCTATTCTTAAATATGTTTCCCTGCCAGCTTCACCACCGGTTGGTGTTTGGTAACTTTGCTCCCATTCAATCTCCCCCACTACTTTAAGTAAATAATGCTGTTTTCAGTTCATCGTAGTTTCATTTTCGACTAGGCCAATTTCTTCCATCTAATATTATTATAATCATCAAGCTGTTCAACACAACTGTGTTTAGCATTGCTAAAGATTCTGCTTATTGGTTGGCAGAATCCAAACCAATATATCAATAATAATCCGTATCAAAACCTATTCAGTCAGAGTAAGCTGGTGACTCAAATCATTAAGTAATAGTGCATTAAACCACCTCCATTCTGATCATAGTTGCAGTACTATGGTTCTTATTATCAACCCTCTGCCCATGCAACTGTAGGATGTGCAACATCTGCTGTTTTATCTTCTCAATGCCTGTTTCCCAGGGACCGAAATCTCCTTCCAGGTGAAGCAGCAATTCACATGTGCTGCTTCCAGTTTTGTTTATCACATTCAGTGCTCAAAATGTGGTTTCCTCCACATTGGGAAAACTGAATGTAAACTGGGTAACTACTATGAGCTCACAGTCATGGATCACTTTAATTCTCCATCCCATTCTCACTCTAACCTCTGTCTTTGGTCTCCTTTCACCATCCTAACAAAGCTTAACATAAACTCAAGAACCAGAATCCCATCTTCCAGTTTGCCAATTTCAGCCTTGTGCTGTTATAAGACTCATGAATGGACCCTTTGTATTGCTAAAGTTGAACTCTTTATCTCTTAATCTACCTTGTTATGGTTCTTGCACTTTATTGTCTACCTGCACTGAACTTTCTCTGAAAATTCTGCATTCTGTTATTGTTTTTCCTTTTGTACTACCTTGACATACTTATGTTTGGAATGATCTGTCTGGATAGCATGCAAACAACGCTTTTCACTGTATCTCAGTACATGTGACAATAACAAACCAATTACCAGTACTCAACATTGAATCCAAGAAATTCAGCTTTCAGGGCTGAATCTCTCATTTCAACATACAAGAGGAGGATAGAAAAATATTGTATTTTAGATTTCTGCACCCTTCTGCACCTATTCCACTCACACCTTTTGCTATTCACCAGCCTTTCTCACCCTCTTTCAGCTGGCACCACCACAGCTTGTCTCACTCCATCTCACGGTGTTTCATTTCTAACTTATCCTAGTTTTGATGAATGGCTTGGAACATTAACTTTATTCCTCTCTTCAGTCTTTTCACTTCACAACCGCTGCCTGAACTATTGAGTGTTTCCAACACTTTCTGTTTTTATTTAAAGTTCCCAGCTGCCACAGTGTTTTGGTTTTGAAATATCGTCTGTTCTTAATGAGTACCTTTTATGTGCACTTTCCTTTGACGGGTTATTCAACCCAATTGATCTCTGCCAGTATTTGAGCACACAAGCCTCTTCCCATTTTTTTCTATCTGTGTTACACATATTTCACCATTGCTTTTCTTTTGTCATCAAATCTATTGCTGAGTTGCATTTTATATGCTACATCAGTGCCCAATCTGAGCATTCACATATATTGTACCAACCCCTCTGCATTCTATGATAACATTACTTTGAATTTGCCTGAATCACAAGATGGTAAGTGCATCCTGGCAGGAATTCTGTTTGTACTGCGTTTAAGCAAAGATCCTGTCCCAGCCATTGTAAATTTTAAGCATTTAGACAGTCCTGGCAGCAGTGTTTGCATTGGATAAGTGTTTAAATCAACTGCAGCTTGGATTGAACACTTTTAAAGATGTACAATGGAGGACCACATTGAAGTTATGTTCAATAAAATGTTGGCCCAAGATATGAGGGTGCCCTTTTATTTTGCATCAGACCTGGGTAGTTTCCTGACTCTTATCTTTATGGTGTAATTTTTACCCTGGAGGGGAGCAATTAGATGAAGTGTCATATAACGGCACTAAAGTGGTGTCCCCATTTCTGTAAATGTATAATAAAAGCCACCTGCTCTAAGTAAATCCAGACATGGGCTTTGGCAGCACATTTAGCATAATGTGAGAAGCATTTAGCACTGAGTACATTCATGCCCAAGCAGGATATGTACTATTAAAATATACCTCAAGGGCACCCAGACCAAGGCACTTAGAATGCTGGAGTCATTTGGTGCAAGCTAAAAACAGTAACTGGATAGTGCTCTTTGCTGTGCAGGTTAATGATGAATGGCATTGTCTTTAGTTTAGCTGTCAGGCTTCCCTGATCAGGTGCGGGTATCCGACAGATTGAAGGAGAGGTACAGGGAAGTTGCTGGTAGGCATTTTGTTTTACAGGTGCCAACCAGTAGGAAGTTCTCACACGTAATAAGTGGTATGGAGCACACAGTGTCTGCAGAGATGTAAGTTAAGTAGGTGGGCAAAATTACATTTGAATATAATGATGAGGGGAAATCTTTTATTCGTTTCCAAGGGAAGAACAGAAAAGCAGAGTATTACTTAAAGGATGACAGAATTAATTAAGGTGTTCAGAGAAATTTGGATGTCTGTCTACGAAGTTAGTATGCAGATACAACAAGTAATGGGGGGGGGGGGTACAAGAGTAAGGAGATATGGCTGAAACACTGCAAGGATTTGAGACCTCATAGAGTATTATGTACAACTTTGGACTCTTTATTTAAAGAGAAAAATATTTGTCTTGGATACAGCTCAAAGAAGGTTCATGAAATTGTTTCCTGTGATAAAGGGATTATTTTGTGGAGAATGGTTAAACAGATTGGAATTACCCCCACCCCGGAGTTTAGAAGAATTAGAAGTGATCGAACTGAATCTTGAAAGTTTCTGAATGGTTGCTCCTCAAATGGGAGAGTCCAGAATTAGGGGGATAGTCCCAAGGTTAAGGATCAGTCACTTCAGGGAAAGATGAGTAGATTTTTTTATCTGTCTGACTGTAAATCTTTGAAATTCTGTGCCCCAGAGAACTGTGATTGCTGAGTCAATAGGTATGTTGTATAAATATAAAACTATGAATCATTATGAATCTTAGAACATAGAACAACACAGCACAGGAACAGGCCCTTCAGCCCACAATATTGTGCTGAACTAATTAAACTAATGGTGCCTAATTAAACTAATCCCTTCTGCCTGCACATTATGTACATAATCCCTTCTACTGGATTATGCTAGGATTCCCTGATGGCAAATAAGAGTCCCACTACCCATGATGAAAATGGAGGTTTATAGATAAATAGTAACTATTTCAATCTTTACTGTATGGCTGAGTTAACAGCAGCAGGCTCAGGGCTACAACAAAGGTGATGAAAATTCAGTTAGCATTACCAAATCCTGTTGGGAAATACAGATTTTCGAACTTCTTGAAAGCAGAACTAGGCTCTCCAGAAATCTCTTGATGAAAAATCCTGCTGACATATGCTGAGTTTGCTCATTTTGCAAGTAGCTGGGTGCTGATTGGGACCATGTAACATATACAACAGTAGAATTCGGTTCCTTTAGTAAGGGAGGAGGTTTAGCAGTGATACAGGAAACTGGTGTCTGTCAAACAGTGATTTATGGCTGCTACCGTGGTCTTGTTCTTCCCAAGTTCATCTCCACTTTTGATTTCTATTATATGTTCTGAAATGAAACTCCAACAGCTGGATACATAAATATCTAATTGAAATAACCGAAGAAAGGAAAGGAAACGGGCTAACCATCTGTTTCATTCAACCACAGAAGTTGTCTTCCAGTTTTTCACTTTGCTCTTGAAGACTCCTGTGACCCTCAAAAGGCAGTTTCTCTATGGATTGGTATTCTTTCCACAAAATGCAGTTTCAGAAAAATAACCTGCAAAGTTATTTTCTTTCCACTGATTCTACGTTATAATATTATGCAGGTGGAATAACCAGGAAATCATTCCTACAGATGTTACTTTATTGGAAATGTGTGTACACTTTCATTTTTGAAAGCTGCTTTTTGAATAAGTGAATGGTTCCTGTAATATTGCCATGTGCATGTTGATCCCTCTGTCTTCATCCAATCATAAAAAAGAGCCTACTGTAAATTTTCTTAACCTGAATATATTTTGATCACCATGTGGTGATCATTGTCAGGATGATTTAATGGGTGGTCGAACTATTCCCATTCTGTCACAATATAAGGATCTCACCTTATATTGATTTACAATTTGACAAGATCTCTTGCCAGTTTTTCCCTCATGTGATGAAAGCATCTCATTGACAATAGCAGAGGTGATTGGAAACTACAGCATCCTGCTCCCTCTGAAAAGTATAGCTGTTGTTAAAAAAAAACTGGAAATGCTGGAAACACTCAGCTGGTCAGGCAGCATCTGCAGAAAGAGAGAGAATATTTCAGGTTTTAGGTCTGCTGCCTTAGTCCTGTTGCAGTGTAGTAAATAACAAGGTTTCAGTCTGGTTGGTCTTCTATGTGATCTTGCCTTTTATATGTTAACTAGGAGAATGTTTGCATTATCCCTGCAGCTCAAGCACTTTTCATATATTTATTTTAAAAGATAACAGTAATCGGGATAGTCATAAATAATTTCTATAGAGAAGAAAATGAAATTGAAGTGAAGATATACAGCTATACTCGAAGCATTTCTATTGGCTGGTTATTACCATGACATTGGTAAAGGTTTGGCCGTGGAGCATGGTGCTCACTTCCCATTTGGAGTAAGTTTCATGACATGGATAGCTGAAAAGATGAGGGTGAAAAACATAGAACCTCTTTTGAGAGAAGTATCCATAAACCATCAAAGACTTTTGAAGGTGGTTTCCTGTAATTTCCCAACAATGACTGCAGGAAATCGAATTCAAGGTCAATTTGTAACCTTTATGTAATTTGATGTTTATGATGATGAGATGCATTTGAAGTCCTCAAAGGTTAAATGGTGTGTTTATTCCCACACACTCAACTACTTTTGTAATCAATTTTAGGAAAAACTTGGCTGACTTTATGTATAAGCATACAGTTTGATTTTAGCACTTAAACAATGAACCTTTTAAGAAAAATAATAATACAAAGTGTCTTGCCCAATCAGAAATCTTGATTTTGTTAATTTTCATTATGTCAGTGTTTCAAGCAGGTTTTAATGTAAAATTAAACACCTTGTAGTTATTCCAGTATCATATCATTGGTGCCCTCAGCACAGATTATATTACCTGGACTTTGCAGTGGGAGTGCACATATTGGCTGGGATAAATGCAGGTTATCATTCTCGAAGGCTCATTTCGAGCACAGACCTACCCATGTAAAGTCAGACATTTGGCCCTCTCTTTAGCCCCACTCCACTCCTACCTATGAATGTTGTTTGAGGTGATTTCTAAAAAAAAGAAATGCCTGTGTACAGCCACTGGGATGGTGGATTTGGGAATCAGCACATTTGAGATGAAATGAGATATCTTTATTAGTCACATGTACAAGGAAACGCACAATGAAATACATCTTTTGCGTAGAGTTTTCTGGGGGCAGCCCGCAAGTGTCGCCACGCTTCCGGCGCCAACATAGCATGCCCACAACTTCCTAACCCGTACGCCTTTGGAATATGGGAGGAAACCGGAGCACCCAGAGGAAACCCATGCAGACATGCAGAGAACATACAAACTCCTTACAGACAGTAGCCGGAATTGAACCCCAGTTGCTGGCGCTGTAAAGCGTTACGCTACCGCTACATTTTCACTTAACTCAGCATTCTGTGTCCTGATGTGCTCAAAATCCCAACTGAACAAAAGCTCCCAAGAAAAGTAGACATTCCCCTTAATTTGGACCCTTTTCACTGTCCTGGAACAATGAGAACGAGGATATCTTCCTCTACTTTCCCCTGCCCCCAGGTGGGAGCATCAGTATGATGTGGTAAGTTCAAGACACACAGTTGCTGATCTATAAACTTCATTATTTTACACACATATATTAAGTTCCGTGTGAGTGTAATTCTAGTATCTGTTCTTATCTCAGAAAACTGCTGCAGATGGGAAGAGACAAGAAGTCATTGTGTTAGACTCAAAACGGAGCAATGCCATTAACATTGGACTGACTGTATTACCTCCTCCGAGAACAATCAAGACTGCAATTCTTAATTTTGATGAATATGCCTTGAACAAGGAAGGAATAGAGGTAAGAATTCCTTTGTATGCCCTGCATAACCATGCAATAAATTAAGGTAATGATCATTTACACATTAAGACAATCTAGCAATCTGTTACAGTTTTCTTAAATAGTAGAGTTAACTTTTAAACTAAAACACCATGGTTACAATCAGGCTGAATAACATCAGCTTGTGACAAATAGAAGCTAGATTTCTAGTGCATTCTCCACATATCAATCTTGTTACAAGCTGTGGAAAAAGTTTAAAGCTATGAGCATTCAGGTGGAATTTAGGATTTGAATTACTCCAGGTCAAGGAGAGGAACTTAAACGAGGAAGAGAATGCATCCTATGCCCATTATTTGATGCAGGTGCAGATGGAAGTACCTGCGTGTTTCACTACCTAATGCCAATGTAGAAGTGTCTTCACCAGAAGCACTGCATTAGTTCACCAAGGTAACTCACCTTCACCTTCTCAAGGGCACTTAGGGCTGAGCAATGGATGTTGACCTTTACCAATGATACCTACGTCTTATGAAATGACTATGGCTATTTTTTGTTCAACTTAATGATGAATTTCAAAGATAGGGAAGTGGAACATTATGGCCTTTAATTACCAAATATCAGCATTGTTTCACATATATCCAGTGTTCCATCATTTTTATTGAAGTACACAGAGTTGGCCACAGTGAGAGCTTAAGAATTACTGATGGAGATATGAGTGCTGAGGGATGGTGTTTATTTTTTAAATGTAGGCTGGAGATTTTGGCTTTTATTTGCATTTTTTGGCATTTTGGACAACTACAAATCTAAGCGTGAATCACAGTATAAATGAATAAAAGGCCTTCTCCCTTAATTCATCAGTTTAACTTCTGATAGACATAGCTCCATATGTGCAGTGAGAGGAATAGTCAAGTTAATTGGTGTAAGGTCCTAACTTTTCTGGACTTTCACCTTATTTCAAGCAGCAGTTGCTGCCAGTAGGAGAAAATTAATTCTTGTTGTAAGGCAGCAGCTATGTTTGCTTGGAAAATCCTTTCAGAGGAAATTCTATTTTTAGCTGCTTAGTTTATTGTGAAAGAGGATCAGGCAAACACTAAATAAGTGTCACCATAATTGTGATTCTCACAAACCAATAACTTAGTTAAATGTTTCAAGTTTTCCGCAACCAAATCAAGAAAGCAATGTGGGATTTGTTCCCATCCCAACCCTACTCTACTTGGTTCCAAAGTTCCTGATCTTAGAGTCATATGACTTGGAAGCAGGCCCTTCAGCACACTGAGTCTGTACCAACCATTAAGCACGCATTTACACTAATACTATTTTTATTCTCCCCACATCCCATCAACTCCCCTCAGATTTTATTATCCACTCACACACTAGAGGCAATTTGCAGTGGCATTTTAACCTACCAACCTGCACGTTACTGGGACGTGGAGGAAACAGGACACCCAGAGGAAGCTCACACGTTCACAGAGAGAATGAGCAAACTCCACACAGACAGCACCAGAGGTCAGGATTGAACCTGGGTCACTGAAGCTGTGAGGCAGCAGCTCTATTAGCTGTGCTACTGTTCTGATTGGTTGATGGTGGCAGCCATAACTCAGAAAGAAAAGATTTTTGTTTTACTTTAAAGATTAATTGTGAGTTTAAAAAAATAATTGGCAAATGTAACCAGTCAGAGGGTTAAATTTCCTCTGTGCGCTGGGCTACATCGTAAAGCAGCTTCTGAAGAGTGGGTTTGTTATTTTCTTACACCCATTGCACAGAGGAAAGTTTCCAACTTGTTTCCCCATTATCTATGTGATCCTTTCTCCTTCCTTCTCTAGGTTGGATGTTGAAATTAATAGCAATTATATCATCCTGTTGGATATAATCTGCTCCATTCCACCCAGATGCTTCCCTGTAATTGTCCAAACCAATTTTGTAAGACTTGTCTAAAAAGGGCAATGTAACCATTGTGCTAAGTCACCACAGCAGATCATGTTTTTGAGATATCAACTGATTACAACCGTCTCTAGATTTACCATTTTAGTATACCATCCAAGAAAAGCCAAAGAAAAAATGGAAGATTTTCAGGAATGTATTCAACTGTTGGGGACAGAACAGAAAGAAAATCAAATCAGATACCAGAAATTAGGAGCAGATGCTGGATCACTGGAAATACGTACCCTGTGAGTCAGCATCTGTGGACAGAGAAACAGAGTTCAAACGTAAGATGCATCTTCTTCCTCAAACTCTTGATGAGCATATCTGGGAAATGGGCTGCAGGGAATTAATGTGGAGTTCCAATGTTAACTCTTTCATTTCAAAACCTGCCCGAAGGAGATTTAGGAAAGGCTTTTCATTTTAATGATATATTGTGGAGAGGGTTGGCTGCAGATGGAAAGGGAGGTTAAATTACTCTCACCCATGCTTTGGTGTTTGGAAGAGCTTGTGAAATAGGCTTGATCAGCAAGTTGGAGAGGCTGGATGTGGGAAAAGGATTTAAAGGAGAGGAAATAATTTGTAATATAAGTGAAAAATTAAAACAACTCTTTGGTCCTTTCAGATGCTATTTGATGATTTTAGTTCAGTCTTTCCTTCTGCATTCAAGTACCGTGAAGTTTGGACAGCCAGTTGCATGAGAAGGGACACATTACTGTTCATCATTCCAAGTACTGTGGAGCACAAATTCACTCCCTCTTCCACCCACTCACTGTCCAAAGCTTGTGAAGAAATTAAAACAAGTGCAGTAGAATTAATGCTCCCATTTTTTATGGACTTTACTCCTCAGGACTACAGAAATATAAAACTTCTATTTATCTTTCACAACTTCAGGATGCTTCGAAGCACTTTCCAACTGAAGTCAGTTTTATGTAGGAAATGCAGCAGCCAATTTGCAGCCAGTAAGATCTTTTTTGATAAGTGGGTACCAGGACTCTGCTACTGCTGTAAAGAAATAGTATCATTGAATTTTCTTCCAAGTTATTCCCTCAGGATTGAAGATGACCTGCTTCCATGAGGCCATTGTAAGACCTGTAGACTCTGCCACAAATGTGGCAGGAAGCGTTTGACACTGTGGATGGATCGTTTAGAAAATTGTACATGCCTTCCAATGCTTACACTGGACCTACATGTATGCTGAAGTTATCAGTGCTGTTTCCCGATGCTCCTTGAGATCTTTTACATGCACTCAAGAGGCAGTTTCAACATTTCAAATAAATATTGGCACCTTTCCTAGTACTGAAAAAGAGAGTCACCTTGAGTTAGATGGTCAAGACTCTAGAGTCAGATCTGAACCCACAATCTTCTGACTGGAGAGAGTGTTCTATCACTAAATTACGACTAACAAAGGAAATGTTGGAGCTGAGAGAAAGCCACTGGTACATTTGTGTCTGGTGCCCTTGAAATCTAGCTCCCGTTGTAGCATCTGATTAAATTTTGACTGTTCTTAATTTTGTCTCTGATGTCCTGTCAAGCTGTTTTTTCCAAAAATTGCATCTTCAGTGAGAATAGTATTCTTCACAGTTTACAAAATGAGCTGTTCAGATGGAAAGATTCTGAGACCATATTTTCTGTTTTAAGAAGAATCTAAAGGGTTCAAAGCAGGGCAAAGTTTAGACTTTCAAAGCATCACTTAGTAATTTTGTTACTAAATTTTCCTTCTTTTGAAATCTCAGATTTGGCATGTTCAACATTAAAATATTGATAATCACTAATTATCCAAAATATTTGCACACTAATAATAGTTAAACTCGGCTACATAGGAAAATAGTGATCAGCCTTTCATCAGGAGGCTTGAGAGATTGAATATTTAGTTGTTCTTAACCTGTATTGTTAGAGAAGCACACCATAAGGGAAATTCACTCTCAAACTATAATACATATGGATCACCAAGAAAATGGCCCTTCCTGCAAATTTTGTCAAATAAATGGCTGTCATAAATCTGATTTTATTTTAGAAAATCTTGACCATGATTCCCAGTGAAGAAGAAAAGCAGAAGATCCAAGAAGCCCAGCTGTTGAATCCTGACATTCCTTTAGGTTCTGCAGAACAGTTTCTTCTCACCTTGTCTTCCATTAGTGAACTCTCAGCTAGACTCCAGCTCTGGGCCTTCAAGCTAGACCATGAAACCGTGGAGAAGGTAACTCAGACCCAAAAATAACTTGATCTATGATATGTGGTGTATTTATTAACAGCATGCATTTTACAGAGTTTAGCTGAGTAAGTGAACAAAAAAAGTCCAGCGGGCCCTTTCCTGCTTATAAGGAATGTGGATAGGTTGCTCTCAGTAACAAATGTTGATGAAAATGATGTTGGAATAAAATACCAGGGCTGATTAGGATTTTAATTTCATGCTATGCTCATTTGTATGTTTGTTGATGGCTGAGGAAATGTATATTGTTGAAGGCACAGTTTCCTGTACTAGGTTAATATTGCAACTCAGTGCAGTTTGAAAATTTGTGTGTATTAGGGTACAAGTGTAATTTACAGAAAATTATAAATGTTCAATTATGAATAACAACTGCCACAATATGAAGTTACTAAGCTGCGTGGGTTAAACTGCATGCATTGCAAAAGAGTTATCAATCTAGCTGTTTTGTCATTTATCTTAGATGTGCAGCAAATCTGCATGGAAAAATATGGAATGCAAGTCAAGAATTTCCACATCAAGTTTCATTTCCCACACCACCTTTTTCAATAAGCTCTGGTTTTTGTTATTGTTGGTGTAATTTATATGCAGTTTCTCTGACTTCAGGTGTAAATGTTACATAGAACAATACAGCACAATACAGGCCCTTCGGCCCACCATGTTGTGCCGCCCTTCAAACTACACCTAAGACTATCTAACCCCTTTCCTCCCACATATCCCTCTAACTCAAATTCCTCCATATGCTTATCTAACAATCTCTTGAACTTGTCAATGTATCAGCCTCCACCACCACCCCAGGCAGCGCATTCCATGCACCAACCACTCTCTGGGTGAAAAACCTCCCTCTGACATTACCCTTGAACTTCCACCCAATACCTAAAGCCATGTCCACTTGTTTTGAACATTGGCACCCTGGGAAAGAGGCGCTGGCTGTTCACTCTATCTATTCCTCTCAATATCTTGTATACCTCTATCATGTCTTCCCCTCATCCTCCTTTCTCCAAATGAGAACAGCCTAGCTCCTTTAGTCTCTCCTCATAATCCTCATACTCTCTAATCCAGGCAGCATCCTGGTAAGTCTCCTCTGCACCCTCTCCAACGCCTCCACAACCTTCCTATAATGAGGCGACCAGAACTGGACAGTACTAACCAGAGTTTTGTAAAGCTGCATCATCACTTCGCGGCTCTTAAACTCAATCCCCACGATTTTATGAAAGCTAACATCCCATAAACTTTCTTAACTACCCTATCCACCTGTGAGGCAACTTTCAGTGATCTGTGGATATGAACACCCAGATCCCTCTGCTCCTCTACACTGCCCAGGATCCTGCCATTTACCTTGTACTCCGCCTTGGAGTTTGTCCTTACAAAGTGTACTACCTCACACTTCTCTGGATTGACTCCATCTGCCACTTGTCGGCCCAGCTCTGCATCCTATCAATATCCCTCTGTAAGCTTCGACAGTCCTCCACACTATCCACAACACCACCGATCTTCCACCCCCTCATCTAAGTCGTAATAAATATCACAAAAACTAGAGGTCCCAGAACCAATCCCTGTGGGACACCACTAGTCACAGCCCTCCAATCCGAATGCACTCCCTCCACTACAACCCTCTGCTTTCTACAGGCAAGCCAATTTGAATCCACACGGCCAAACTTCCCCGGCTCCCTTGGCCTCTGACCTTCTGAAGAAACCTACCATGCGGAACCTTGTCAAATGCCTTACTAAAATCCATGTAGACCACATCCACTACTACTACCCTCATCAATCTTCCTGGTCACCTCCTCAAAGAACCCTATCAGGTTTTTGAGGCAAGATCTTCCCTTCACAAAGCCATGCTGGCTGTCCCTAATCAGTCCATGTTTCTCCATATGCTCATAGATCCTATCTCTTAGAATCCTTTCCAACAGCTTACCCACCACAGACGTAAGGTTCACTGGTCTGTAATTCCCTGGATTATCCCTACTACCTTTTTGAATAAGGGGACAACATTCGCCACCCTCCAATCCTCCAGTAGCATCCCCGTTGACAACGAGGACTCAAAGATCCTAACCAACGGTTCAGCAATCTCCTCCCTCGCCTCACGAAGCAGCCTGGGGAATATTGCGTCAGGCCCCGGGGACTTATCTGTCCTAATATTTTCTAGTAACTCCAACACATCCTCTCTTTTAATATCTACATACTCTAGAACATTACCCTCACCTACACTGTTCTCAGCATCATCAAGACCCCTCTCCTGGTGAATACGGAAGAGAAGTATTCATTGAGAACCCCACCACTTCGACAGCTTCCAGGCACATCCTCCCACCTTTGTCTTTAATCAGACCTACCTTACCCTAGCCATCCTTTCTGCTCGTTACGTATGAGAAAAAAGCCTTGGGATTCTCCTTAACCCTACTCGCCAAAGCCTTTTCATGTCCCCTTCTCGCTCTCCTCAGCCCTTCTTAAGTTCCTTCCTTGCTACTCTATATTCCTCACGAGCCCTGTCCAATCCTTGCTGCTTACAACCTTATGTATGCTGCCCTCTTCTTCCTAACTATTTGTTCACCCTCTCTCGTCACCCACGGTTCCTTCACCCTACCATTCCTTTTCTGCCTCACCGGGACAAATTTATCCCTAACGTCCTGCAAAAGATCCCTGAAACATCGACCACATCTCCATAGTACATTTCCCTCCAAAATGTCACCGCCAATTTACATTCCCAAGTTCTCAACCTATAGCCTCATAATTCGCCTTCCCACAATTTAAATATTAGCTTTAGCTTTATACATTTTTACATTGGCTTTATAATGTGATTGTAAATATATTGCACAATGCATGTCCTACTTATGACCTTGAAGGTCTGACTTGTCCTTGTTCTGGCTACAGGAAGTTGCGGAGCCTCTACAGGACTTGAAAGAAGGAATGGACCAGTTAGAAAATAATAAAACTTTAAGATATATCCTGGCTACATTACTGGCAATAGGAACTTCTTAAATGCATCAAATGTGAGTCTTCCTGTTTTCTCATTCTTTATATGAAGTACATTCTGCTCTTGGGCATTCTGTGAGGATTCTTTAAGATGTGTCTTAAATTGATGCAAGGTAATCAAGTCACATAGCACAAGAAGGACATATTCAGATTCCTTAACTTAAACTATGCCACTGCATTCTCTCTCTCTTTAGACTTGACTGTTCCCCTGGTTTAAATATTAGTATAATTTTCCCTTAAAAGATAATGGGTTGGATTTACGATGAGTAACAAACTCTCAGCCATATGTTGAACCTGCACTTTCTAATAGACTTTCCACAGAGTTTCCCAAGGTGAGTTGTGGTTCATCAACAGCACTACACCCCGGAAGCTATCTGAGATCTGGGACCTTTGCAAACGTGGAAAGGATCTGTGTATTGTTGTGTATATGAATATAAATGAATCTTTAAGAACTAATTGTATCATAAGGATGACCTTTAGTACATTGTTGTACCAGCCACTGTTAAATGTAAGTTGATTGCTTTCAGTAAAGAACATTCTGTTGGTTGCTCTACCTGTATTATTGAATACATGTAGTCTTTGTGGGCTCTTTGGTGTTCTAGTCAATGGACAACCAAAGAGCCCACAAAGACTACATGTATCTAATTAGATAGAAAAAAATATTGATGAGCAGTACAGAGATTTAACTAGGAAGTGTCAGTTGGAAATAGCGAAGTTGATGTCAAATCAAATACAATAAGTGCAATAAAAAGATGAAAAGACAGAATGGATTACGAAAGAGAAAAAAACAGATGAGGTTTTGCAAAACCTTTTATGTGCTCAGTGATGATTAAAATCTGAAAGATTTCAACACATGATATCTTTATTGGTGGAGAGGTTGCTTGGTAATTTTTAAATATATCACGTCATAAAAGAGAGACAATGTCTCTGTATTGACTCAACACAAAACTGCAGAGAACATGCAGTGTGAAATTTATCAGGATGATGCCAGTGAAACAAAATCATAGTATTGAAGAGAAAGTAAGATATTGGGACTATTTCCACTGCACCGCAAGATAAATTTATTCAAGGTTTTTAAAAAGTGTCAATCATTTTGAATGGATGCACTATTTTTTCAAGTCAGTTATGTATGGTAACATTAATTTCTATCTATAAATACGAATTGAAAGCAGATTAAGGGTAATACTGGGTTTATGGTAATAAAAAGTCTTTCTGCTGCCCTAATGATCTTGAGGAAAAGTAATCTTTTGTCCTTACCTGGTCTGACCTATACAGAGCTCCAGACTCGTATGTGGTTCACTCTTAATTGTCTTCTGAAAGGTTCAACAAGCCAATCAGCAGAGCAGCAGTTAAGAAAGGCAATGAATGCTGGCCAGGCTGGTAATGCCACAATCCCACAAGCAAATTTTAACATTTTAAATTCTTAAATAATCAACAAACCTACAATAAAAGAACACAGAAGGCCATTTGACCATTCACGCTTATGGCAACTCCTTAGAAAGTAGTATTCAACTAGTCCCACTCTTCTGTTCTTTGCTTATCTCCCTGTAAATGTTGCCTTTTCAGGTATATATTCAATGCCCTTTTAAAGTTACAGTTGAATTTGCTTCACTATTAGGTAGCACAGTCCAGATCATAAATCACTATATGTAAAACAAAAATAAGTGTCTCATTTTGGTTCTTCTATCAATTATTTTAAATCTGTTTCCAAGTTACCAACTCTCCTGCCAGTGGAAACAGTTCCTCCTTGCTTACTTTCTCAAAACTGATCATAATTTGGTCACCTCTACTAAATCTCTTCTTAACCTTCACATACCAAAGGAGAGTAATCCCAGTATCTATTATTCCCACCAAACCAAACTCCCACATTCCTGCATCATCCTCATAAATCTCCTCTGTACACTTTTAAAGGCCTGGAATTTTGGTGCATAACTGTTTGGCAGCAAGGGCAAATTGACAGTTCAAATACTTCTAATGTCCATGACAGGGAAGTCTCAAACTTCATAAAAGATTCTGTCACTCCGGCTGCATTCAGAAGTAAAATGGCAGAATACTAAAATCACTGAGAAATCTGGATGCCAATATGTGCCATGTCAGTATTCAATGGTCAATCAATGGTCAATAATGGCTCAGAAAGAGATGGAGGCAGATTTCAGCGTATTTCATTTTGAATTAATTGACTGCAGTTGTATTTAAATACATTGGTTTTGATGTTTCTAGTGTCCTAATTATTTAAAATTTACATTGTTAAATCATTAAAACACAGGTATCGTGAATAGAATTATTTATTTTTTATTATTTTTTGGTCGTTTTTGAATGTTTGTGAATGTCAGCGATATTCATGAATGTTCAAATAGTTCTGCCTGAAGGCACGACTTAACTGAATGTCAAGGCTTGGCAGGGCTTTGCTGTTTAGGATCCAGTTTCAGGGTCCTGGGTAGGTTGTTGGAATTAATGAGGGCCACTGTCAACCATTCTGGGCAGTACCCATCCAGAATGTGTTGCAGGTAAGTGCAGAAATGGGACTAATGAGTGTGAGTGACTCATTGCCAACCAAGGTGTGTATGGGCCATATGTTGTGTATCAGAGCCTTAAACTTTGGCAAAATACAATGACCGGAATTGAACCAAGTATTCTAGCTGCAGCATAACCTGTCATTTGTAGTGGATTAGCATCACTTATTTTGTATTCTGGGCCACTGTTTACAAAGCCAAGGATACCTTAACAACTTGTCTTGATGCTAATCCAGGAAATCAAGATTTTAAATAGGTACTTCAAATTTTTACAGAGTGCAATATAAAACTGGAATACATACATTATAATAAAAACTAAAATATAATTCTTTAATGGAAGAATAAAGGAAGAAACAAATTTTATTTTACCATCAATTGGATTTATTAAAAACTAAGTGGCTCCACATCCAACAAAAGTTCCAAGATTTTGAGCTGTTTTTTTGCAGTAAGAAGATTAAGTATTTGGCCTAGTTTGCAACTTCTGCAGGTCACTGATTTCTGAAGATATTGGTGGAGAAGTTTGAAAAACAGAACTCCCTGTGGAGGAGCAGGGAAGTGATGTTAGCAGCTTCTGGATTTCTCTATTTAACTCCAAGTACATATGCCAGAAGTTAACTGTTACTCCAAAACTAGGCTTATGAAAATAACAAAAAAAAAAATTCCAATGCAGGGGAATCTGAGAAAACAAACAGAAAATGCTGGAAACACACAGCAAGTCAAGCAGCCTCTGTGGTAAGAGATACAGAGTTACACTTCAGTCAAAGACCTTTCATCAGAACCCAAATCTATACCTACACTAGGTAACAATGAATGGCTAAGATTAAAGACCAGCAATAGAAAGACTAACTTTTTAAAAAATATATATCAATGTGTGGAGTTGGGGTAACAACCAGAGAGATGCACTTGGCGGCATTCATTTGGGATTATTGTCTTGACATGGAGATTTGATGTAATTGGTTTGTAAAAGCAACTTGCTGAGCTAAACATGAAAGGAACTAAACAAAGATGTTAAATCGACAACTCATAGTTCTAGGAAACCTTTCTAGCCACTAAGTATGATGTCATTTAAAAAGTGTTCAAATCAATCAACATCTGTGGAGGGAGAAATGATTAACTTTTCCGATCTATATAAGATTTAACTATTTTTTAACTAGTTATGGAGCCAAAGGAATGGACAGACAAGGAAAGCTTTAAGATAGCTATGAATAAGGAGTGGACCTTGCAGGAAAGTATTGAATTTGGGTAGGGCAAATTATGAGGGCATCAGACAGGAGCTAGGAGAGTAAATTGGGAAGAGTTGTTTTTGGACAAGTCCACACCTGACATGTAGAGGTTGTTTAAAGACCAGCAGCACAGAGTTTTGGACTGGTTTGCTCCAGTAAGAGGGAATGACAAGGATGGCAAGGCACAGGAAACTTGGATGATGAGAGAGGTAGTTAATTTAGTCAAGAAGAAGGAGGAAGCTTATTTAAAGCTGAGGAAGCTTATTTAAGGCTCCGGAAGCTAGAATTGAACAGGGTGCTTGAAAACTATAAAGGAGCCAGAAGGGAACTCAAGAAAGGATGCAGGAGAGCAAGAAGAGGTCATGAAAAATCCTTGGTGAGTAGGATTAAAGAGAATCCCAAGGCATTCTATACATACATCAAGAGCAAGAGGATAACAAGGGAGACAGTAGGACCACTCAAGGATAAAGGAGGGAACTTGTGTTTGGAGGCGGAAGATGTGGGCGAGATCTTAAATGAGTACTTTGCATCAGTATTTACCAAGGAGGATGTAGAGGATAGTGATTATCAGAGTGGAGCATGCTAAGATGCTAGGGCATTTTGAGATTGGAAAAGAGGTGGTGCTAGGTCTCTTGAAAAAACATTAAGGTGGATAAATCCCCAGGGCCTAATGGATATGCCCCAGGGTATTGAGAGACTTGAGAGATGAGATTGCTCAGGCCTTGACCAAGATCTTTGTATCTTCGCTAGCCACAGGTGTGGTGCTGGAGGACAGGCAAGTAGCTAATCTTGTCCCTTGGTTCAAGAACAGAAATAGGGATAATCTTGGAAGTTATAAACCAATGATTCTCACATCAGTAGTAGGGAAACTGATGGAGAGGATCCTTAGGGATAGGATTTATGAGCACTTGGAGAAGCACAGTCTAATTAGGGACAGTCACCATGGCTTTGTGCAGGGCAGGTCATGCCTGACTAATCTGATTGAGTTTTTTGAGGAGGTGACAAAGGTGATTGATGAAGGTAGAGCAATGGATTTTGTATCCATGGATTTTAGTAAGGCATTCAACAAGGTCCCGCATGGTTGGCTCATTCAAAAAAATTGGTCATAGGATCCACAGTGACTTGGCTGATTGGATTCAAAATTGGCTTGACCATAGAAGACAGAAGGTTGTGATGGATGGGTCTTATTCTGGATGGAGGTCTGTGACTAGTGGTGTTCCACAGGGATCTGTACCTCTATTGTCATATGTTATATATATATATATATATAAATAAATGATTTGAATGAAAATGTGGTAGGGTGGGTAAGTTTGCAGACGACACAAAGACGGGTGGCATTGTGGATTGCATAGCAGATTTCTGAAGAATACATTGGGATTTAGATCAGTTGCAGATTTGGGCAGAGTAGTGGCAGATGGAGTTTAATCCAGGCAAGTGTAAGGTGTTGCACTTTGGGAGATCCAACATAAGGGGAGAGTATACAGTTAATGGCAGGATCCTTAATAGTGTTGATGAACAGAGGGATCTTGGGATCCAGGTACATGGCTCCCTAAAAGTGGTCACACAGGTTGATCCGGTAATAAAGAAGGCGTAGGGCATTCATTCCTTCATTAGTTGAGGCACTGAGTTCAACAGCCAAGAAATTATGTTACTACTTTATAAAACTCTGGTTCAGCCATATTTAGAGTATTGGGTTCAAATCTGGTTGTCTCATTATAGGAAGGATGTGGAGGCTTTGGAGAGGGTGCAGAGGAAGTTTACCAAGATGTTGCCTGGTTTGGAGGACATGTGCTATGAGGAGAGATTGGAAAAGCTGGGGCTGTTCTCCTTCAAGCGGTGGAGGCTGAGGAGAAATCTGATAGAAGTTTATGAAGTTATGGGAGGCATAGATAGAGTAGGCAGCCACTGTCTTTTTCCCAGGATTGAATTGTCTAGTACTAGAGGGCATGTATTTAAGGTGAGAGGGGGAAAGTACAAAGGAGATGTGCGAGGCAAGTTTTTTTTACACAGAGAGTGGTGGGGGCCTGGAATGCACTGCCAGGGATGGTGGTAGAGGCGAATAGCATAGGAGCATTTAAGAGACTCTTTAATAGGCACATGAATATGCAGAGAAGGGAAGGATATGGTCGAGTGTGGGGAAGAGGGATTAGGTGAATTAGGAGTCATTGGTTTAATTAGGTTGGCACAATGTCATGGGCCGAAGGGCCTGTCCTGTGCTGTACTGTACTGTTCTATGAAAGAGTGCAGGATTTATTAAATGAGATGAAGGGTGATGGTGCGAGTGAAATGGAGATGGTAATGGTAGCATGTAAAACCAGAAGAGTTGCAAATGATTACAGGTGAATAGGAGAGTTGGAGAAAAACATGGAAAGCTGAGCAAAACAAAAGGCTTTAGTGGCCCAGGGCAGTGTCAGAGAAAGGTAGACCCTATGCGTGCAGACTAACTAATCAGCTGTCCCCAACCTGAGCTTCAGTAAATACCTTAATGGAAGAGTGTATAAGGTCACAGAAACCCAGGGGAGTGGAATGCTGAATTAAGGAGGTTTAAAAGCGGAGGTATTATATTCCTTGAGAAGCACAGCTGCAAATGAGACAGATGCAAGCTAAAAATAGCTACTTATGCAAGGAGATGTGCAAATCCTGAAGACTGAGAGACTGATTTAAAAACAATAAAGAAAGGTCTACAAAGGTAGTTAAAAAAGCAGTTAAAGTTAAGAGTAATTTTCTGTTTTCTTTACAAATCTCTGAAAAGAACAAAGTGAAAAGAAAATTTGTATTAAATGGTGGTAACAGATTTGTTAATGTGTCCTTTGTATCCATTGTCACAATAGTGGAAAAATAAACCACCACTAACTGAATTCAAGTCAAGGAGAGGAAGTTCATGAAGTATGCGTTTTTATTTTGTCCATTACAATGCTCTTAATGTCACCAATAACCAAATGCCAAAAGCATGATTATCAATAAACAAAAAGAGCAAACAAAAAAGTTGTTGGGATCAAATTAAAGACTGATTGAATTATTATGCACATCAACACTTGGTGACATTAGTTTCTGAGTAGCTTAACAGCCTTATGTAAAGCTGCTAATCAGAAGGCTGACAAAATGTCAGCTTGTCTACTAATTCTAAGTTTTAAACATCAGTCGTATCTGAGATAGGAAAAGATGGGGACCTGCCTAGAAGTCATGATTACAGATCTAACACACTGCAGAAGGCAGCAAGTGGAAATAGCTTAAGTTTTGTAATATAATTATTTTAAAAGTAACTTTCCAATAGGCAGGAAGTATGACTTTAAAACCAACAGCAGCTAGCAATTACTGTCTTCTTATTTTATGATGGTTTGGTGTTGGCCTGGGATCTAAGAGGAGATCGTGTGGCGATACTAGGAACTTGTTGTTCAGGCTTGGCTTCTTCAATTGCAAATGTTTTGCTGGGATATCTGTGTTGCTGTAGTGGACAAAGGAGAATTTTTCCACAGCAATGAGCACTTATTTGCACAAACTTTACTTCACAAACTACAACCCTCTCTACCCCTCCTTCACCCACTTAATTTTCTTTTGTCTTCTGAAAGCATGTGTGATGGATACAGATTTATAGTTGTTGCAAGCACACTACCTAAGTACAGTAAGAGTTGACTGACTATTCAAGTTAGGGACCATAGCAGCCTGAGTGCGATTCTATGCCCACCTAAACCTCCGCCAAGCTTACTTCTATTTGAAATCACTAGATGTGAGCTGGAATAGGAAACATTGGGGATATATTGTCTCTGCTTCATAATTCAGAGGATACAAACTTTTGTGGCAAACACCCATATCATTGTTCATATTTATATTTTGTATGAATTTTATTTTAAAACACTTGACTGGAATGCTATGACTAAGATCAATGTTGATTCCAAATCAAGTCTTCACCTGCTTAAATAGGACTGGGTTCTCTCTCTCCATTTGTAGCAGAGCTTCCCAAATGTTCGAGTAGTCTCAGCCACAATTATCAGCTCTGAAGTTCTGTTTTGGAAGGAAAAGAATGTTTGCCTAAGCACTGGATAAAAGCATTTTTCTCCCCTTTTCTTGTAGGCCAAAGGCTTTGAGCTGGGGTACTTGGAGAAAGTTCCAGAGGTGAAAGACACGGTGCATAAGCAATCTCTTCTGCATCACATTGCAACCATTGTGGTGGAAAAATTTCCAGATAGTTCAGACCTGTACTCTGAGATTGGGGCCATCACGAGGTCAGCCAAGGTATGTCAGCAAAAAAAAATTCTGTCTGTCTATTCTCCAGATGGTGCAGCTGTATTTTCCAGCCAGAGCAGAAGGTAACAAAATATTGTTCTGCCTTTTACTCAAGAACTTTTCAAGTTAAGGAGTTTGGGGTATTGTGGAATCTTTCACATCCCAGTACATTAAAGTAAGGTCTCAGAAATCAACCAACTTCACCCAGTTTGTCGTCTTGCTGGAAAGTTCAGACATAAATATTTTTTTAGATTAGGGGAAATATGAAGACATTTATGCATCAGTCATAAAATGGAGAAGGCTATAAAGTAGCATGTGGAATCCAGCGTGGAGATTTGGAGGTTATGCAATGCTATCATAAAACCTGCTCTTGCTTCCATGCTTCCATGCTCCCATTGCAGCAAAGATACGAAGCCAGCAACTTATCAACATAAGGAATCAGAGCAAAGGTAGGCAATATGGGCTCTCGACCTTGCTCTGCCTTCGAATATCTTTAAAGTCAAAGTCGAGTATATTGTCATATGCGCAGTACATAGGTGCAATGAAAATCTTACTTGCAGCAGCATCACCAGCACATAGTTTCAGAGACAGAACGTTCACAAGATAAACATAAATTATACAAAATTATACAATAAAGAAAATAATTAGAACAAAAAACAATACGAAGTCCATTGTAGTGCAAAGTGATCAAGTTTATGGTTAATATCCTGCTGGCACTTCCAAAGTATTGCATCTGCCATTGAGTCAGGTTCTCAGCTTTATCCCTCGGTATTCCTTGGGTTGGGTATCATTGCCTTTTCACTGTGGTGTAGAGTGCCACACTTCCTGAGCCCCATGGGATGGTGATCCATCTGAGCAAATATGAAAAAGGACGAGTATCAACAAAAATTCATTCTCAAAGAACATTGATCATTCTCTAATCTCAAAGAAAGTGTAGCAGCCAGTTTGAGCACCCAGTTCTAGTATATTTTAATCAAGTTGGGAATCACAGCCACTGTACCTAATCCTGGCTACGGCTCCCCCAAACTTCCTTTCTACCTAGAGTCACTGGATGATGAGATCTTACAAGTTGCAATGTGAATGCAACTGATCAAGTTAGATGCAATTGATCTCACCCACAGCATTCCAGACAATGTGATATTTTAGAAAAGATAGAAAAGGAGCTTTGGGGGGGAAGTTGCTCTACTAATCAGGGACAATATCACAGCTGCACTCAGAGGGACATAATGGAGGGCCCGTCCACTGAGTCTATATGGGTAGGAGCTCAAAAATAAGGAAGGTGCAATCACTCTGATGGGATTATAGTACAGACCCCTCAATAGCCACTAGGACATTGAGTAACAGAGATGCAGGCAGATTAGGGTTGTTGTCGTGGGGGACTTCAACTTCCCTAATATAAACTGGGACCTCCTTAGTGCAAGAGGTGTAGACGGGGCAGAATTTGTTAGGTGCATCCAGGAGGGTTTCTTAATATGTAGATCGTCCAACGAGAAGAGGGGCCATACTGGACCTGGTGTTGGGTAATGAGCCTGGTCAGGTGACCAACCTTTCAGTGGGAGAACAGTTAGGGAACAGTAACCACAGCTCCTTAAAAGTCTTAAGCCAGCTATAGAGAAGGATAAGTATGGACCTAGCGTGAGAGTATTAAATTGGAGTAGGGCAAATTACGAGAGCATTAGGCAGGAACTAGGGAGAATTAATTGGGAACAGCTGTTTATGGGTAAATCCACATCTGACATATGGAGGGTGTTTAAAGACCAACTGCACAGAGTACAGGACAGGTATGTTCCAGTAAGAAGGAAGGACAAGGATGGCAGGGTAAGGGAAGCTTGGATGTCGAGAGAGGTGGTGAATTCAGCCAAGAAGAAAAAGGAAAAGTATGTAAAGCTTAGGAAGCTAGGTTCAAACAGAGCACTTGAGGATTAGAAAGAAGCCAGAAAGGAACTCAAGGAGGGAATTAGGAGAGCCAGGAGAGGCCATGAAAAGTCACTGGCAAGTAGGGTTAAAGAGAATCCCAAGGTATTCTATACAAACATCAAGAGCAAGAGGATAACTAAGGAGAGGGTAGGACCACTCAAGGATGAAGGAGGGAACATGTGCTTGGAAGCAGAAGATGTGGGTGAGGTCCTTAATGAGTACTTTGCATCAGTATTTACCAAGGAGAAGGACATGGAGGATAGGGAGATCAGTGTGGAGCTTGCTGATATGCTCGGGCATTTCAAGATAAAGGAGGAGGTAGTGTCGGGTCTCTTAAAGAGCATTAAGGTGGATTAGTCCCCAGGGCCTGATGGGATATACCCCAGGTTATTGAGAGAGGCAAGAGATGAGATTGCTGGGGCCTTGACCAAGATCTCCATGTCCTTTCCAGCCACAGGCGAGGTCCTGGAGGACTGGTGAGTAGCTAATGTTGTTCCATTATTCAAGAAGGGAAACGGGGATAATCCTGGTAACTATAGACCGATGAGTCTCACATCAGTGGTAGGGAAGTTACTGGAGAAGATTCTTCGGGATAGGATTTTTGAGCATTTGGAAATCCACAGCCTTATTAGGGACAGTCAGCATGGCTTTGTGCAGGGCAAGTCATGCCTTACCAACTTGATTGAGTTTTTTGACAAGGTGATGAGGGTGATTGATAAAGGTAGAGCTGTGGATATTGTCTACATGGATTTTAGTAAGGCGTTTGACAAGGTCCCTCATGGGAGGCTCACCCAGAAGGCTAAGATGCATGGGATCCACGGTGAATTGGCTGTTTGGATTCAGAACTGGTTTGCCATAGAAGACAGAGGGTAGTGGTCGATGGGACTTATTCTAGCTGAAGGTCTGCGACTAGTGGTGTTCCGCAGGGATCCCTACTGGGACCTCTGCTGTTTGTGATGTATATAAATGATCTGGATGAAAATGTACATGGGTGGGTTAGTAAGTTTGCAGACGATATGAAGATTGGTGATGTTGTGGATAGCATAGAAGACTGGCAAAGGATACAGTGGGATATGGATCAGTTACAGATGTGGACGGAGAAATGGCAGATGGATTTCAACCCGGCCAAATGTGAAGTGTTGCACCTTGGGAGATCAAACGTAAAGAGACAGTACACTGTTAATGGCAAGACCTTTAACAGTGTTGATGAGTGGAGGGATCTTGGGTTCCAGGTTCATAGCTCCCGGAACATGGCTACACAGGTTGATAGGGTGGTAAAGAAGGCAGATGGCATGCTTGCCTTCATGAATCGAGCTGCTGAGTTCAAGAGTAGGAAGTTATGCTGCAACTTTATAAAACTCTAGTTCGACCATATGTGGAGTATTGCATTCAGTTCTGGTCGCCCCATTATAGGAAGGATGTCGAGGCTTTGGAGAAGGTATGGAAGAGGTTTACCAAGATGCTGCCTGGATTAGAGGGCATGTGTTATAAGGGTAGGTTGGACAAACTTGGTTTGTTCTCTCTTGAGCAGCAGAGGCTGAGGGGAGATATGAGAGGCATAGTTAGACAGCTAGTATCTTTTCCCCAGGGTTGAAATGTCTAATACCAGAGGGCATACGTTTAAGGTGATGGGGTGGGGGGGTGAGTTCAAAGGAGATGTGCGGGGCAAGTTTTTTTACGCAGAGAATGATGGGTGCCTGGAATGCGCTGCCTGGGGTGGTGGTGGAGGCAAATACGATAGGGGCATTCAAGAAGCTCTTAGATAGGCACATGAATGTGTGGGAAATGGTAGGATATGAACATTGTGTAGGCAGAAGAGATTAGTTTAGTTTGGCATTTTAGTACTAATGTAATTGGTTCGGCACAACATTGTGAGCCAAAGGTCCTGTTCCTGTGCTGTACTGTTCTATGTTCTATGAAAAAAAGCACTTTCCACCCCCCATGGGGTGAATGAATCCCATGGACACCAGGGAAAACTCCTCTCCCTTTCATGTGTAGTACAGGATCTTTTATGCCCATTCCAAGAGAGCGGGCAGAGTGTCTATTTGATATCCAATGACAGAGATGACAGTCCCTGGATACTCCAGCTCTCTCTTAGTACTGTACTGAAGTGTCATGCACAAGGATCTCAGGAGCAGAGCTTGAACCTTCAGCTTTCTGCCTTGGCTGAAACCTTGGGTGAGGTAAGAGGATTTGTTGAGTGACACAAACGTATATTCTGGTGTGCTATTCAATATGAAAAGAATCTAACAAGATTAGCATCTTAGGCCACCTGAAGGAAGCTTCCAGCATTATTGGCCAGGTGTTAGTTGCCTCACACCATGAAGGGGGTAGAGACACAAGAGACTGCAGATGCTGGAATCTGGAGCAAAAACCAAACTGCTGGAGGAGCTCAGTGATTCAGGCAGCATTTGTGGAGAGAAATGGGCAGTTGACACTTCAGGTCAAGACCCCTCATCTGGACCAGTTACTCCAGCAGTTTATATTTTTGCACCATGAAGTGGGTGAATTGGTAAAGTTACTTTCATGGATTTAACTTGGTTGTAGTGCTGTTAATTCAGTTCCTTCACACTACAGACTCTCCATTTGCTTCAAATCAGTTTGAGTCCTGACTCCCTGGCATCGTAACCATCACATGCATTGTTTTAACAAAAAACAGATTGGAAAAGTGCAAATGAATGTGCAGATTTTAAAATAAACATGTTTAATTTTCCTTGACAATGAGATCATTGCTCTACAACTTGGCATTTTAATTTCTGTTTTTAAGAAGTCGCATATTTAATTTATTTGCATCTCTAAGAAAGACCTTGCCATAAAGCCAAATAAATGACGGTAATGTGTTAACAGGGTGCAATGCTATATAATCTTTCAACCCCAAGACAGCCTGGTATGGATTGCTTTAATTACCATGCAATATAAAGTATGACTCACTAATCCAAATTCAATTTTGTGTTTAAATATTCAAAGCTTGAGCTGGTTTTCCAATATTGCATTTCATTTAAAATAGAAAGTAAACGACAATATCAAGAGGAACTTCAGTTTTTTCCATTTCTTGTTCTTCAGCTGCACAGAGGGAATGTCTACCCCTTCACTCTATTCTTTTTCCCATATTTTTCAAGAAGGCAAAAAAAATTGCATTACCACCAACAGTGTGAATCTGCTGGCCTAATCAACTGAGATCTAGCTAGTAATGGCAGCAGGATGTTTTACAATGCTGTTGTCAGCCACATAAAGGACAGGTTTACAGTTCAGTGGCCTGTTGGGATCTGTGCCCCTGCAGCCTCATCCTCACCGGAGTAACTATGTTTGCCATTAATCAAATATGCCAAACCATTGGGAACTGACATTTGTCAACTTAATTGCTCCATTGAGCATTGGAGCTTCTTGGGATCCCTAAGGTCCCTTTATCTGTAAAGGTTAACTATTTTACGAACTGAAAATGAGATTTTTACAAACATTTTGCTAATTGCCTGTGTTTATGGTCAAACACATCAAATAGTTTGAATTTTTCAATATCATTTTCCATGGGACACAACTGATACAATCAGAACCTTGAATAATTTAAGGGAATAAATCCTCTTCTCCCTAACATACATGAACACAGAATGACTGGTTGAAGCCCATGTACTGTGTGCAAATCCCCCTTATTGGGACCCTTTTCCATTGAGTGCCAGCTTGTAACAGCATGTTTGAGGCTTAGTAATAGCCTTATTTTAGTCTCACCATCAATGCAACTGAAATTAGCTCAGGCAAGTTTCTTCAATTTTGGACAGTACGTGGTGCACTTCAGGGAAGAGAGGTGTTCTGTATCCTTAATCAGTTCTGAATAGTTGCTCCCTTAATATCTCTTGTTTCATACTGTTTCTTCCTCCCACCTTCTCTACCCTTCAGTTAATGGTAGCTTACATGAGATGTTAAATACAAATATATGAATTAGAAGTACAGGCCTATGAATGCCTGACTTATAGACAGCCTACTACATACGAGCGGGCATTTGGGAGATGGGGCAGATGGATGGGTATGGATTTGGTAGCTGCTGCATGGCTGAAGGCATCTTCTGCTAGGCGGGAATGGGGCATATCCTCCTGCCTTCTCTCCCACAACCACTGCCCCCCCCACTCCCCGAAACCTGCAACAATCAGGGACTGGGTCAAGCCGAGCAGAACTGAGGGCGCTGAATAGACTAACTCGCTCACTCACTGAGTCAGTGAGACCAGTCACAGCCACTCTTCCGTCCCAGCCGTTTCTGTGTTCCTTTCCCACACAGATTTTGTCCATTTCTGATATACGGACAGTTCAGGCTATGAACAGTTCTCATAACCTGGGGGCTGCCTGTAGGCCACTTGGTTCCTTGAGCCTTGTTTGATCACTCAATAAGGTCTTGGCTGATCTAACTTCAACTCTGTATCCTCCCCCAACTCCCCCACCCCCACCCCGCCCCCCAAAACCTTTCACTCTCTTGCTTATCAAGAATCTTTCTACTTCTGCTTTTAAGGAGAAGAGTTTGAAAGACTCCAACCCTCTGAGAGAGAACAGTTTAGTCTCTTCAGTGTATGACCCTAGATTTTTAAAACATTGACCTTTAGCTCTCAATTCTGCAACAAGTAGAAACCTCCTCTCCACATTTACCTTTCTACCCTGTCAGGACACCTCAGGGTCTTACTTTTTGGGTAATTATTGGAGGTGGGGAATGCAATGCAATGCCCCGTCTTGCTGCCCTTTTTGTTCATGCCTCTGCTCTCGTTATACTTCATTCACTCAGTTCCATATATATATATATAAATATTTAGTTCCACTGCTACATTGGCCTAGTATGATGGTCCTGTCTGCTGCACCAATGGTCCTCCTGGC
The DNA here is from genome assembly GCF_009764475.1 of Pristis pectinata. Taxonomy (NCBI): domain Eukaryota; kingdom Metazoa; phylum Chordata; class Chondrichthyes; order Rhinopristiformes; family Pristidae; genus Pristis; species Pristis pectinata. Next base: position 90,630,302 of record NC_067409.1, read on the forward strand.
TTTTGTGATAGAATTGAAACTGCCAAGCATACTATGCTATATGTCCTTATCAACCATAAAGAGAAGAAAACAGTCTTATTTGTATACAAGTCAAAATCCTTGAAGGTAAAATAAACATTATTCTATCCTCCAGCAAAAAGTCTCCATTACATCTAGCTTGCTTTGGCTCTGAGTTGATTTAACAGGTCATTCTCGAATGAACTCTTTTCTGCTGCCACTGTCCTTTCTACATTTGCTTCTTGGCCACTATTTTCTTTGATTTCAAGAATTAAAATAAACTAAAGTTACACCTAGTAAAATGGCTGTGCAGGAGAGATTCAATTTTTTTTTAATCTGTTTTTCTCAGGTTGACTTCGACCAGCTTCAGGAAAATCTTTGTCAATTGGAGAGGAGATGCAAAGCCTCATGGGATCACCTAAAGGCAATTGCAAAACATGAAATGAAGCCCTCCCTGAAGCAGAAAATGTCAGAAGCCCTGAAGGATTGTGCCGAGAGGATCATCATTTTAAAAATTGTTCACAGAAGAATAATAAACAGGTACAAGATGTAGATTCTTTTCTATAAATGACGTAAGTTAAAGATGTTTTCAGGATAATTTTGTTTCAGTTTTTTATTTAATGAAAAACCATGAAAGTGGCCAAGTTCTCTGCTGCAGTTGTGTCTAGAATTGAAGGAAAAAAGTAGAAGCTGAAGCAAAAGTTAGCAATGAAATGCAATTGAGTGAGAATATTAAAAATATAGCTGTTGGCTGCAGAGGGAAAATTTGTTCTCATGAGCTTAAAAGCATTTTGAAAGTGGAAATAACTTTTTAAAAAAAAGACAAAAGTTTGCTTTGAATTTTTCAAGTCAAAAATAATAGCTAAGAGTTCAGTAAATTCTACCAGGGTTTGTGGTAACAGTTTGCATTTTTACTGTACTCCTTGTATATGAGGAATACAGTCTCAGAACACCTTCATGAGGGGTATTGAGCATTGAGTGGAGATGCTGAAGATCAGAGAGCAGGGTTTGATGGGAACCAAGGTAATATGGTAGCTAAATCCATTGGGTGCAAGTACAGCAGCAGAATGAGTTCTGGATAAGAAATAGCATGCTAAGAATTAATGAGACGTAATTCCAAGCTATTCTCTCTTCTGCTCACAATGTATGCTAAGTTCCTGACCTTGGATGGATCATCTTAAGGTTTCATTTATTCACAAGGTGGTGGGGAAAAATCAGAAGTTAACCAAATTTCTAAACACTTGACCAAAAAATGGGTTTGGGATATGGTTTAGAACAGGTTATCCACCTCCTAATTTGAAAATACATCATTACTGTGCAAATATGTGTTCAAAACTAACGTGCTCCCAGTGGAAGTCTAGTCGGTAAGCCATAAAATTTGGAAATTCAGGTGCGCACATTATACAGTTTTCCAATCATTGTGTCATGCAATTGTAGGCACTGCATGTCTGGATTTACAATTTGCACTGGAAATCTAAGGTTGTAAAACTTTCTTCCAGTTCTGCCCCCTCAAAGGAGGTGAAAATTTCTCCTGTGCACCAGGTGTACTAATTTAGAGACATGTTCCTTGTAAATGATTTCTGTTGCATCTTGTACGTCATCCAAAAGCACCTTGCAGCTAATTAAACATTTTTTGCTATTGTAATGTTGGAAACGTGCAGGCAATTAGCACACAGCAAGGTTCCACAAACAGCAATGAAATCATCATCTGTTTTAGCTATTGTTTGAGGGGTGAGGGATTAGCAGGCCTCCCCTGCTTTTCAAAGTATTGCCAGTGATTTTTTAGTAGCAACATAAGAAGGAGGGTCTGATAAACATCTCAACCAAAAGATAGGACTTAAGACAGTGCAGCATTCCTTCAGTATTGAAATCTCTGGAATGGGACTTAAAATTGCACCTCTTTGTACTTAGAAGTGAGAGCACTACCCCGAGCTGAAACTCATGAAATGGTTCATATTTGCCGTATATCTGGTACTTGAGGAAATTTGCCTTCAGTAACAGACTTAGTAACATTTACCAACCAGATTCTCCGGTGAATTTATTGGTGCTTGCATTGTAAAATGAATAGACGAATAAAATAAAAAGAACAGGCAGACAAATGTAAAATCATATTAGAAAATTATTTCTAATGATATGTCATAGTTTATTTTTGTTAATTACTTTCATTACCTCAGAAGCTTATTTGAAAAGCATGAATGTCAGGATTAAATTAACTTGTCTGCCAGCTGCATTTCTCCCCAGGGTCCTGGGAGGATGCAGAGTGCTGAATCAGTGGTACTTGTTCAGAAAAAAAGATGTTTTTCTCATAACAATGTCTGGAAAGAGAAGAGGGGCATAAATGGGTCAGAAATAGCAGTTCTTTTCCAGGTGTTTTTGGCCTCATTTCCAAATAAAGCATTTGGAAAGAGTAGAAATTCTTTATTCAAGTATAATTTTGTCAGGTATCTCTTTAAAGGGCATTAGGTTTGATTTTAAGTTATCTAAATGGGTATTAATGAGGCAGTAATGGTATTACAGTGGGTTCGGTTGCTTTTCTGCCAAAATACTTATGCTTTCTTTGGGTCTGCAACTGACCAGATAAGTTCCCATTGGCTTGTCACACAAGCTTCTTTTAAATAATGCAAATTGGAATCCTGTGACATGCACAATGTGACATTCTTGAACTGAACTAGCTCAGAGTCTTGGGTATGCATTCTCCAACCAGATCTGCTGCCTGTTGAGCTGAAGGGCCTGGAAGACAATGGCCCAACTTCTTTTTATGGGGTCATACAAGAATAATCTGAACTTCTACTACTCCAAGGTCCTTCAGTACATTTCTGCTGCCTTCTAATCTCTGGACCACTCTATGTTGGGTACACCTCATTACACTGAGATGCAGTAGGATATATTCGCATAGGTGCAACGGAGAAGGGAACGTACAATAAATGGTAGGATACTGATAAATGCACAAGAGAGACCTGGTTGTTCATGTCCACAGATCCTTAAAGGTAGCAGGATGGGTCAATAGATGGTTAAGAATGTATACAGGATGCTTTCCTTTTTATGTTGAAGCATCAAATGTAAACACAGGGTGGTTGTGCTAGAATGGTGTACGACATCTGTTGGGCCACAACTTGTGTATAGTTCTTTTCAGCACATTTTAGGAAAAATGTGGTTACACTGGAGAGAGTGCAGAGGAGATTTACCAGATTGTTGCCACAAATGGAAAATTGTAGCCACGAGGAAGGATTTGATAAGATGGGGCTACTTTCTTCAGAACTTAATTGAAGTGTATAAAATTATGAAGGGCATAGATCAACAGGAAGAATAAATTTGCCTAAGCAGACAGATCAAAAACCAAGGGAGTTTAAAATAATTGTTGGGAAGACTGGAGAGGAAATGAAGAAAAATGATTCACACAGACAGTGTTAGAGGTCAGGAACTCCCTGCCTGAAAGACAGTAGAGGCAGAAGCTCTCATCACATTAAATTACTTGAATGTATCCTTGAAGAGCAGTGACCTACAGGGCTACAGACCTGGTGCTGGCAAGTGGGATTAGGTAGCTCCTTTCTCAATCAAAGTTGGCTGAATGGCCTCCTATTTTGCAAATTTCCCCAATTCTAGGATAGCGCTGTGCACCTGCAACTCATCAGATGGAAAGAAATTGCATCTGGACTCAAAATAGCTCTGGCCTCTCCACCCCGAGAATGGGTGGACCAGCCAAATACTAATGTTTACCTGGTCAAGTCAGGGCATTAACTATAGAAGTTGGGAGGTTATGGTGCAGTCGTACAAGATGCTGGTGAGGGAGGCAGACAGGAGGAAGCATAAAGTCAGGCTTTTTAAGTAGGTTTTGAATGCAATCAGGTACAAACAAGTTGGCAGGCTCAGCTTTGAAAATTTTGAGGTATGTTCACACATCACTTTTTTTTTAAATCCAGTAAACCTTTGAGGATTAAGACGCTCTGTCTAAACATAGAAGATAAAATTTTATTTCATGAATCTAATCATATCCTAACTTCATTTTGCTGTGAAATTAAGTAGCTTAGTAGTCTTCACCAGCCTACATCTCCCAACAGATGTTTTGTAGAGATTGATAGAATGACTTGAAATCACCTGGTCACACTATCAACACAGGTAGGCATAGGGAGTGCACGTCATCATGTGCAGAAGGGAAGATATTCAGAAAGGTGGGGTGGGAATAGTTCTGATGTTTACACCAGACCACAATGTATAACAGGTATGCTAAGAGAAAAGCCTTAAAATGATGGCTTTATGCTTATCATTAAGATTGTTCCATATTGGCTCTTCCATTCATTGAGCTGAGTTTGGAGAAAGGGGATAAAGGTTACTAAAATCATGGATTATTTGGTCATTATTACATGATGTTTATAGGAGCTTGCTGCACATAAGTTGGCTGCTATGTTTCCTACAATTACAATATTGGCTACAGTTCATAAATACTTCATTAGTGTGAAACATTTGGAGATATTCTGAGGAACTGAAAAGATCTATAGAAATGCTTGACTTTTTCATTGAATGGAGAATGAGTGGCATCTTCCCTGAGATTTGCCACTTCATGGGGAAAGCTCTGCTATTCTGCAATTCTGCACTCTAGAAAATTAAGTTTTACTCTTTTGCAGTTGTGCTTTCCTATGGCCTGTCTTTAGGGGATGTTATGATTATTTCAATGTCTAAAATTTCCCCAGGTGCCTGTATATGGTTTCCCCAGTAACAGTTGGAATGGTGGAATCATCTAATAGTTTTATCTTGAATAATCCAGCAGGATGCAGAAGTTATAGAATCTCCTGATGTGTGCCAAAAAAGCACTGTGCAAACTTGGACCAAAACATTCATCGTAGGGTGCAGTTGAGCATTTATTTTTCCAAGATCATTCCCTTAGTTTTGTTGTATGTGTTTTAAGTTTCCATTTGTTTATTATTTGACTGAATATTTACAGTGACTATGTGAAAGCAATTGGGCCTGTACCTGTTCCATCTGTTGTTCATTTCAACAAAGTCTCCACAGCTGTGATTTTTGCTTTATTCTCCAAAAAGGTAATGACAATGTAAATGCCCATTATCTACATGCATGGACTAGTTTATCAAGTTCTGGATCAGTGAGCCAGAGAATCAGCTAAAATCTGTCAGTCTATCAGATAAGCAAGATTAGCTGTGTTATATCTGAAACCTATTCCGTCAAGTCCCTTAAGGAAGTGAAATTATCTCATTTTCCCAGATCATCTGAGTATATCTCATGTCAACTGCTTTATAATGTGTTGGGAACTGTTTGTAGAAGGATTCTGTAAGGAATGCTGGTCTTAACAACATCCCATTCAATGTTTGCAACATTCTCACTGTTCGTCATGTAAAAGTTAACTGTCACGCATGCACAATTTGCTCCAATGGTCACGTATTCACAAGTGTAAGGAATGAACACGTTATATCATACAGGTTCTGAACTACTTCTTTGTCTTCTAGATTCCATGCATTTCTGCTGTTCATGGGACATCCCCCACATGCAATCAGAGATGTGAATATTCACAAGTTCTGTAAGATCATCAGTGAATTTGCTCTTGAATATCGAACCACCAGGGAGCGAGTGTTGCAGCAAAAGCAGAAACGAGCCAATCACAGAGAAAGAAACAAGACCAGAGGCAAAATGATTACAGATGTAAGTAAAATAATTATTTTTTATTGCCGGTAGTTGGGATGAATATCCACTTTGTCAGAGCTTTAGATTTTCATCACTAGCTTCTGTGCAAGCTGCTGGTATCCATGAATGGATTGTTTGGTTTTACAAAGCTTCTTCACATTAGAACAAAGAAATACTTTAATGTTTGTGGGATGGATCTGCCGCTCTCAGGATGTGTTGCCACAGGGAGAATCTCTTATTGTGGGGCTGGATAAAGAGAGATTTGCTGGCATTGTCTCCTTGTCCTTCACCATTGTTGTAAAAAGCCTTATGGCCAGCTAGGTGCAGACCAATTTCAATCTGGATGAGGGAAAACCAAAGGTTGTTTTCAATTCTTTCCAGAGTTGGATCATGGCCAGGATGGAAACACGGAGTTAGGATGATAGGTGGGAACTGAAGTACAGACCTGAAATTAAAACAGAAAGAGGCTGATATGTACAGGAACATTTTTATTGTTGGGGTGAGGCTTTTTACATTTGCTACATAAATTTAGCGATGAGTGAGCTGTGGAGTTCCCTTTGATCTACGTCTGCCTGTCTGTCTGGTGGCACTGAAGTGAATGTGCTCAATTTCCAGTCATGCTTTTCACAATCAAATCCCTCCATCCTTTGAATTGTTCTCTTCTAGATTCTTTTAATAGCTGGAATATTGTTTTTTTTTGAACCATGCAGAGCATTTTAAGTGCAGTTGCACCAATGATTTATTAAGTGGTAGGATGACCTCACTACTTTGGCTCAACACTGGCCTTTGAAAAGATCCCAAATCTAACTTATTTTGCTTACTGCTACTGAGCATTGCAATAGTATCCATACACCTTGGTACAGTGTGAGAGATAATTAGTACATAAATCACTCAAAAAGAACAGTTAATCCTGTTGGGAACAGCCAGATGTGTCATCCAAATCCATTTGGTTGAATATTAATTTTACAGTTAGAGGTTTGAAGTCAACATTTAATAGAATTGAGCCTAAAATTGTTGCAGAGCTCAATGTTTGTTGATAGTCTTCTTTGAGGATGAAGGTGCTTTGCCCAACTTGTCTCTCAATGTACACTGTATCTTGAAAACCAGATGTTCACTTAAGTAATGAATCACTACTATAGAATTGAACTACCTACCATTCTTCTAGCAACAGGCTTCTGGGATTAACTCAGTCACAGAAGTGGTGTTCCAGATTCTCTGGAGATGTACTGAAGCATTGATTCTCCATAAGAAACTGCATCTTCTTAATTATATTGGATGCTTAGCCATCGTCTTTCATTGCAAGGATGTATAGTCCTAAATGTGAAAAAAAACAAGATAATTGAACCTTAACACATCATCCATACAGCCATCAGAGATGCTCTTTATAGGTAACTGACTTCCAAATGCATAAGACATCACCAGTTATTTGAGCACTCTGTTTAGGATTTAATCTATATTAAATGGGAGCTGTCGGGTTGGCACACTGTTTTTCTACAGAACAATGCACCTCTCTCTCTCCAGCCTTAAGATGTGGGTATTGGCTAGAAAGCATTATAAATTCCCAGCAGCTTGCAAAAAACAGCCAGCAAACAATGATCTTAATACTGTTATATGTACTGTAAATGTCTTTTGAGAGTCCAAGTTCTGGACATCAGTTGTACTTCCTCCATCAACCCATTTTTTTTCCATTGAAGAACTCATCAAAATTATCACACACACTTCTGTTTTCAATAAATCCATATTGATTTAGTTAAATTTGTCATCTGAATTTAACTCTATTATGGCCTACAAATTCATCCCCACCATAAATGTTAAACTGACTAGACTATTGTTACCATTTTGAATTTTTTTCTGTTCATCTCCCTTCATTCAACAAAATATGTGCAAACCATTGCCTCATCTTCTAATTAAGCTACAGACAAAATCATTTTTATTTTATTTTTGTGCTCAAACCAATGGTGCTTTTTATGATATCTAATGCTCTCAAGCTCAATAGGTATTTGTTGTATTCAATATTACACTGTTCCACATTTTTTTAAAATCTGTTTTGAGGTTAAGGTTATCACACCAACATCAGATTTGGGAGTGCAGAGCGAGATAAACTAATGTAATCCTTTCTTAACCACTGTTCAAACAGTTCTTGAAGTCATCGATCTCAAATTGACCATGGAGAGTGAAACAAAAATATATATTATGGATTAAATAAGTCATCAGATGGGTAGTGTGTGTATGTGTATATGTGTGTGTGTATATGTGCATATAATATATATAAAGAAACATCTCCAGATGGTAACAAGTAGCTGTCTTTGTTACTGGTGCAGCATGTGATTTGATGCAGCTCACCCACTGCACCCACTGCTTTGAAGGAAATTTTGTACAACAATCAATGGGTGCACTGTTAATGGAACTATTTCATCAAAAGGAAGAATTGCTTAGATGTTAGTTTAAGTATCATTCAACTAAACATTCCCACTAGGATGTTTTAAACAGAGAATTACATATTGCCTTTCACATTCCCAGGGCATCTCAAAGAAATTCATTGCAAATGAATTGCTTTAAAAATGCACATTTATATCTTGGAAGGGAATACAACATCCTGTATGCACAAGGCAAAATACCGCAAAGAGAAATGAAATAAATGACCGCTTAATTTGTATAGTTTGGTGCTGCTTAGACTAAGGTTGGTCAGGCTACCTGGAATGTTCTTCTGTTCCATGTATGCTTTGCATCCATGCGCCTTTTGCATCATCTGAAGAGGCAAGTAGAGTTTTGGATTAATATCTCATCCCAAGGATATTTAAATAAAGAGAGAAATAACATGCAGGTATATAGTACCATTTAATACCTCATACATCAAAGTGCTTTAAAGTCAATGAATTTGTTTGAAGTACATTTACTGTTCTGATCCAGCTGCCAATTTACACACATCAAAGATCCCATAAAAAGCAACGAGTAAATGACCAGATAATCTGCTTTATTTTTTTGGTTAAGGGATTAAAATTGTTCAGGCAGCAGAAGCACACCCCTGCTCTTTAAATTGTGCCATGGAATCTTTTACATCTGTTTATAGATTAAAGCCGCATCTAAAACAGTTCAGCTTCTACAGTGAAGCACTGCCTCACTTCTCTAGAGGACTGTTAACCACTATGAAGTGCCTACATTTATGGAGTACAACTTAAACCCACAACTACTTGATTGAGGTGGAAGTACTGTCACTGAGCCAAGAGCTGGCTAGAAAGGGGTGGATTTAAGTTAACTGTTTCTTTCTTTCACATACAATCTGGATTTTTTTGCCTAGCAGGTTAACTTAAAATATTGTCTTTTATTTGACAACATCAAGACCTGCTGTGAAAAAAATAGTCCAAACTCAGTGACAATGAAGCAATTATCTCCTACTCAGTAGGTGAAATAGCATCCATGAGAGAGAGAGGATTCTTCAGGCTTTTCATTAGAACCATAAACCCTGGAATTGTGAAGCTTTGTTAAAATTAATACTGTAGATAGTGTTGGGGTAGATTTTGTGGATCATCCCTCAGTATTCATTCTACTATTTGAGATGTGCAATCATTTGTGATATGAAATTATTGGCTTTGTTCACTGCTGTTCCGAATATTTCCTGTTTCATGTAAAAATTGCATATGAGCATAAGAGGGAATAGTTAAGTGCCAATGTGCATCATTCTGAATTACTTATTGTTTGATTTTTCATCTCATTTATGTCTGAGATCTAATTTGCAGGTGAATTTATTTATAAACAAGCTTTAAGTAAGAATATTCCCAAGATGGCCATAATCTTCATAAACTTAGTTAAACTGACAAAGTGATCAAGTTTCAAAGTACTTAATTAGTTGTAAAGCATTTCGGGATATTATGAAGTTGTGAGAAGCACATTTGTTGCTGAGTTATCATAATGTTGTTCCTAGTGATACAATTAGTCTCGTCACACATACATCAGTCCAACTTGCATTACACATAATTAAGAGATTATTAATCAAGATCTTCAAAAAAATTCAGCAGAAGTTCAGGGATTGATAGTTGCTTGACTGACAGGAGTGCAAACATTTAACTCTATCAACTCCCTGACAGCTTTCTCAGGGACGTTTATATTTTAAATACCCTCATTGAAAGTTCTTTGCTAGAAGGGGCCAAATGTGGTGCTTCCACCCCAAGGACTTAGAGTTGGCAACCTTAACCCTCTACTGCTGAGGACCATCATTCCAGTTTGATCACACTCTCCCACTTTTCAACATTATTTTAATGGGGCTGTTTGCTGCTCATTGTTCAGTTTTCAATTCTATTTGCAGTTCTTCAGGTAATTAAGCAAACTGCCTGATACATCCAGAGCCAGAGAATGTAACTAGATCAGGCACGCATTAGTTACTGGAGGCAGATTACTTGATTTAAGTTGTTCTTTACCTATAAGGCACCAATCAGGGGTGTAATTAAATACTGACCACTTGCCTGGATGACTGCAGCTCCAACAACATGTAAGGAGCGTTTGGGGGGGGGGGGGGGGGGGGGGGGTGGGGGGGGGGGGGGGGGGGGGGGGGGGGGGGGGGGGGGGGGGGGGGGGGGGGGGGGGGGGGGGGGGGGGGGGGGGGGGGGGTGGTGGTGGTGGTGTCGGTGTCAGTGTCATTCAACATGGCCTTCCTAACAATGCTCACAGATGATAAAAAGAACCACCATCTGAATGACCTGCAGTATTGAATTCCATTTCTGATATAGAAAAATTAATTAAATAATCATTGTTAATGAATCAAAGACTCTATGGATTTGCACAGGATAAGATTAGTCATACCACCTGGTCAGTTACAATCAATATTAACTGCCACTATTCATTATATCTCTATATCTTTACAGCAATCTTTGAGTATTTTCATCCATTCATTTTTATTTCTTTGCCATTTTTCAAATGCCTTGCGTTACATTTCTAATTCTCTATTTGCCTTTCTGTACCTCATGCCTTTCCCTCTTCTCCTTCCATTTCCCTTCAGACTGATGAAGATGATGATGGTGAGGTATGGCTGTTGTCTTGGGTTGTGGAGACCTTTGTCTCATGGAAGCATTACTACTAAATTCATTTCAATGCTTTCTGTGCTGCTAACATTGTAATGGCCAACATGACGAGCAAATGATAGCCAGGCCCTCATGTTTAATTGCACCCTTTCAAACGGCATTAACTTACTGACCTTGTTTCTGAGTGTTTTGACAGCATAATTTCATGTATACTAATATCTGGAGAATTTGTGGCACACTAATTTGTTGGTTAAGGATTGTGATGGTTTTTGATTCTTTCCAGATGCAGATGTCACAAATTTCCTCAAGTTCTTTTAATACTGACTGCAGACATCAAACTTTACATGTCAGAGGTTAATCTGATAATGAACATACCGACATCTATATTTGGAATACTTTTTCATGATGGTTACATGATTATTATTACTTCTAATTTTTGTTTAGTTGCAGATTGTTCATTTGTAATTGGCCCTTTCATCAGCATTGTTTATCCACAAAAATCCCCAGCAAAAACCTCTCTGAATGCCATACATGTCTTGTAAACTTCTGCTCACAACGCTGCTTGTTCATGCAGCAAGGCAAATCATAATATAGAAAAATAATGCACATTTTAAAAATCTGATATAAAATCAGAGGATATTAGAAATTCATAGCAGTTTATTCATAAGCAGGCTGCCATTTCCTTCAGAATATATTATTGTTAATAGATTGCATTTTGGCTGCTTGGAAATCTGATAGTTATGATGATGTTGCCTTGGAAAACCTGAAAGCTTTATCTTTCAGTTCAAAATACAATTTGAACCATTCCTTGAAGTGAAGCTTCTATTTAGCTTACAATTTTTAAAAGAAAAAAATCTTGCCTTTTACCAGTGAATCTGTGAACAAAATTGCTGGAAATTACTTCCATGTTTTGCCTGATAATGTTTGTTGAAGCATTACTGATGACACCAGTAAAGGTCCCCTTTAAATCTCTCCCCTCTTACCTTAAATCTATGCCCTCTAGTTTTAGACTCCCCTATGCTGGGAAAAAGACTGTGACCATTCACCTTAATTATGCCCTCAGAATTCTGTATACCTCTATAAGGTCACCCCTCAGCTTCCTACGCTCCAGGGAAAAAAAAGCCCCAGCCTACCCGTTCTCTTCTTATAACTCAAGCCCTCCAATCCTAGTAAAAGCTTTGTGAGTCTTTCCAGATAACAGCCTTTCGAGCTTAAAGACATCCATCCAATAGCTAGGTAACCAGAACTACACACAATATTCCAAGTGTCCTCTCACCGTCTCTTGTACAGTTGTAATATTACATCCTAATAAGTCTTAAGTCCTGTTCACCTCTCCACTACATTTAGTGTAAGTTTTTGTCTGATGAGCATTCACCATTTTCCCAAAAGTCAGGATATTTCAATAAGTTACATATTGATTAAAATTTTGATTTAAAAACTTGGCTGCCATAAACTGATGATTTTAAAATGTAAAACAGAAATGTTCAAGTTGACAACTGGAGAAATTCGTTTGCAAGCAATCTTTCAATTGGACTTTGTCAACATGCTGTTTCATGTGTGCTTAGGTTTTCTTGCTATGGGGTTTGTTACAGGGCAGTGTAGGAATGATGTTGGAAAAGGATGGCTGGAGATTAGCAAGAATTCAGCACCATGAGGAAATTTGTATTTCTTTAGTCTACGGCAGCATCAACTGGGGAAGGGCAAGCAAAGTTTAGAATGAAGTGTGTAGTAAATACTTAGTTTACATCCTTCATTAAGCAGAGAGGCCTGCTCCTCATTAGTTGGGAAGTACGGCGATACATAACAGCAACAGCATGCATTAATTGAAGCAAAGAGAACAAGGTGCAGCTGTCAAAGTTATTAATCTGCAAATATTCATAAAACTGCAAAAGAAGTCCTTGGGTTTAGAAAGCAGCTGCTTACTGGGATGTCCCTTGCTGCCAACACCGTGTCATTCATCCTTTGTAATGCATAGCTATGCCATTGTACAACCTAGTGAAATCTCAAGTTCAAGTTTGGATCTGGGTCCTGTTGCCGCAATAGCAACTTAAATATTTTAAAGAGATGTCAGTCTATTTCAAATAGGAAAACTGCCTAAATCTTCAAGTAATTGTTGCAAAGCTTAAAGGCAAATTTCTGTAGTCAGGAAACGGGACAAAAGTCAAATGAAGATGGTCCTCCGCAACTCTTTGTATATGGGGCCATAAATAAACAGTTGAATAGATGATTTATCAGCCTAAAACACTGGATGCAGAATTATTGAGGCTCTCTGCCAGCATCCCTACATAGAGTATGAATACACTGATCCTTTCTGAAGTATTGCACAAAATCTACAATTTGGTAGGATGGCAGTAGTGTCGCAAATACAGCAAAGATAAAGCCTGCCCGAAAATTTTGGCCTTTATGTGTACTCTGAGGCAGGGGAGCTGAAGTAAAATATGCTTAAAGAATTTGTAAAGGCTAAAGCCACGGAGGTCCCACTGAATTTGAGAAGTTATTTCTTTAATTTCCCACCTGGCAGTAGGCCAGATTCATGGATTGGTATAGTGGTGGGACAGGTTACGAAGGTTTTTTGAAGAAGCCCTCCACTCTTTGTGAAGGTCAGGCTCTGTATGAGTGCCATTCACAACTCATTGCAAAGGAATCCAAACATGCCTCATATAGTGTTGGATGCCACTGCATGGTATCTGGTACCTCTTTGCTTCAGTGCACTATGCGCACAGAAGACCCACAAGCAGTTTGGTGTCATCATCAAATAGGTTTTCTGACTGAATTCTGTTGGGCAGCATGTATAAATATTCACTATGTGATACAAGTTCTATGCCAATATTAGCATCAAGCAACTAGCTTGCAAACTAAGATTCCTGACAATAGGTTGCCTGTGATATTCTATTAATGTTTCTCAGAGCCATCCCTTTTATAGAAAATCCAAAAGGCAATCTGAGGTTGTTGGAGAATTTATTATTGTGACAGTATACTATTGTTTTAAAATTACTCATTGAGCTGAATATAATCCTGTTTTCATAGCACAATCATCCCCATAAACATTTTCACAGACTTGTTCTATGCAACACGCTGAAGTAATATCCCTGCGTTGAAATAATATCCCTGCGTTGAAGTAATGACAACACGTACCTGATTTGTTGTATAGACAGGAAAGTTCTCCAGCAACACTGCAACTGTCTCGAGTGAGACCCAACCACAGGGACTGCAGTATGCAGAAGAGGCAGCAGAACATGAAAATATGAAAGCAGTGCTTAAAACCTCTGTACCGAGTGGAGAAGTTACTGCTGGAGTACCAGGCCTTCGAACTCGAACGAGAGCAAGCCGAGGTAAAAGTCCCCATTTAACCTGACCACTTATCCAGCTTCTGGTATTGTGTTGCATAGGCTTGTCAGCTCCAACTGCTGCTTGATTGACTGATGCCCAGTCTCCCCCTTCTCTTCTTGTTGAGGTCTTTTCCTTATTAAAAGTTTGAGTACTAACGAAAGCTTCAGAAAGGAAAAGCTTAGTGATGGAGAATTCAAGAACTCTCCTGCATAAACATGTCAACTGCTTGTGTCACATTAAGCCAAAGCTCAAGCTGATCCAACTGCAAATGCATTCATTCCTCAACCTCCATATTTAATAGTTTAACAAATAGGGCAACTGCCAAATTCTTTGTTCACATGGGTCATTCAACAACCTCGATTACCCAGCACAGAGGAAGAGTGCCTGGGAAAGGCTGGGGTCTCTCTCAGCCAGAAGCCTCTTAATGTTCTGCCAAACAGTTATGCTGAAAAATCTGGGTGGAGGTGGACTGCTGAATGGTCAGGATCACCTGCTAATATAAAGCTCAGGGATTCTACCCTTCAGCTGGGTGGCGACTGGGAAGCCAGAAGCTGGTCAGTCAGCAGCCACTCCACTTATGCAGCAACCTATTTCTCCATCAATCCAGCCATGTTCTGTCCTGCAACCTGTTACTTCTAGAACCATTAATGCAGAGCTTATATGATCTCACCCAATATCGAGCCCTGAGATCCTGCATCCTTAATTGTGCAAAATATAAATCCATTATTGACTATGTTACATGGTTTTGCTCTTCAAGGCCGTGTTGGCTCATGGGCTCCAGGAAATGATGACTCCCCAAATGCCACAGATGATGCTGCAGATGAAATCATGGACCGGATTGTAAAGTCTGCGACTCAAGTGCCAAACCAGCGAGCAGTGCCTAGAGAGCGGAAGCGGTCTCGTGCAAACAGGAAATCTCGTAAGTAATTATTGTTAGAATATTGAACAGAACAGCACAGGAACAGGCCCTTCAGCCCACGATGTTTGTGCCAAACTTGATGCCAATTTAAATTAATCCCATCTGCCTGCACATGGCCTATGTCCCTCCATTGCCTGCCTGTTCATGTGCCTGTCTAAATGCCTCTTAAGCTTCACTATCGTATCTGCTTCCAAGACCTCCATGGCAGCACGTTCCAGGCACCTGCCACTCTGTGTTTAATAAAAATACTTGCCTCGCAAAACTCCCCCCCCCCTCTTAAAACTGTGCCCTCTGGTATGCATTTTCACCCTGGAAAAAGACAGTGACTACCAATATCTATACTTCTCATAATTTTATATACTTCCCTCAGGTCACACGTCAGCGTCCAATGCTTCAAAGAAAACAATCCAAGTTTGTTCAACTGCTCTTTATAGCTAATACTCTCTAAATCTGTGCAATATCTTGGTGAACCTCTTGCACTGTCTCCAAACCGTCCATATACTTCCTATAACATAGCAACCAGAAATGCACACAATATTTCAAATCTGGCCTAACCAAAGTTTAGTACAGCTTCCATGTGATTTCACAACTTTTATACTCAGTGCCCCAAATGATAAGGCAAGTGTACTACACACCTTCTTTACCACCCTATCAACTGGTGTTGTCACTTTCAGGTAGTTATGGACTTGCACCCCACGATCCCTGTATATATCAGTGCTCCTACAACTCCTGCAACTTATTTGTATACTTTCCTCTTACATTTGACCTCCCAAAACACAACACCTCGCATGTGTCCAGATTAAACTCTATCTGCCTTTTCTCTGCCCTTATTTCCAACTCATCTATACTCTGCTGTGTCCTCACAATCCACAACTCCAACAATGTTGTGTCACTACTGTAGGAAGCAAATCAGAAATTCTAAGGATGAGTCCCATTCTTGAACTTTTAGCAAAGCTTAGTTCTCACTTGGCATTGGGCAAGAATGTGTCAGCACTGCCTATACTTTGTAACCACTGCCCAGGCTTCTTCCCCCCCCCCCCCCCACCAAGGCCCTCTGATAGATCAGCATCTTTCCAAATGTCAGAAACATTTAGGTAAAAAAACTGGAATAAAGCATTAAAAGCATTATTTAAAAATTCAAAACTATCATTGGTTATTTTACAGAAATATACTGTGAAATAAATATGATAAACAATGTTTCAATTATGTTCAGTAGCACGATTTAAATGAACAGAGCCATCTTAGTTGTGCCAGCAATGGTTGAAGTAAAGCCAGGGGCCAGAGATGAAGCATTATCTTGCTCCTTGGCTTAACTGTCTTGTGGAAGGCTTCTGGACTCAATGGGAAGAGTGAGAAGTCAGTGTGTTCCTCCCCACAGAACAATGTGTAAGATGGAAACTGAGGTTTTTATTCAGCATCAAGGGTGTCGAATTCTGACTCATTTTTTATTGCAGTTATGAGTAACTCAATAAAACACAAAGGCCTAGAAATTGCACATCTCAAAAAGCACAAAGCTGACAATATGCCAATGAATGCTGTGTGCAAGGGCCTCCAGCAGCAAAATGTTATTGCACTACAGGAGCAAGGCATCTTATACCAAGCCACACAAGATAGTTTTTGATTAAATTCCATCATGCAGCGTACAAATTGTGCATTATTCATCAAAAAAATTCTAAGCTAAAGCATTTACTTATAACTGAATACCATCTCTTTATGAATCAGAATCTCATCGTGTGTTGAATGGTCTTTATCTGTGCTGAGTCTCTTGTTTTTTCACAGCTTTGCAGTTCGTACAAATCCCCTGCTCTTTCCTCTATCTCTGCCCAGTTTCCCTCTTAACCGTACTTATCTCATTTCCTTGCAGTGTTGAGCTACTTCTATTATGCATGTAAAGTTTGCTCTGCAGATCACAATAACTTGTCCCATTAAAAACAAAAGTTCTCATCATTTTTCCACTGGTTCTGTTGCCAATGACCTTAATTTACTTTCTCTATTTACTGTACCTTCTGCCTCTGTAAATGGTTTCTCCATATAATCTATTAAGACCATTCGTACATTGAATGCTATTAAGTCTCCCCTTAAACTTCTGTTCTGAGTACAACCCCAGCTTTTCCAATCTCTCCATATAACTGACATTCCTGTATCCCTGACACCTTTCCAGTATACCTTCTCCATACGTACTCCTAGGTCTTGGCATCCTCATTGTGTGGCACCCACTGGACCCCCACCATGGATTTCTAAAAGTTTAACATAAACTCCCTCCATTTCAATTGGCATTTCCTTTGGAAGGGTACTACTTCTCAAACTTTGTTAAATATTATCTGCCATTGTTCAATCATCTGTCCATGTTCTCGTAAAGTCCTGCTACTTAGTGTGTCTACCCATTGATACCTATTTAGGTTTTGGAAAAAGGCAGTGGTCCCATCACTGCCTCCTAGAGGATGATGTCATTTATACTTCCCACCAATTGGTAAAGCAGCTTTCTAACCATTAATCCTCTGCATTTAAGTTTTAATAACAAGTCTATGATGATGTTCTTCATCAAATATCTTTTGCAAATCAATATCACATTACTTCCACCAGTCCTTTTCAATACTTCAGCAAAGCACTAATCAAATGCATCTTGCCTTTAATAAATTTAGACTTGCTATTTAAAATTTGTTTGTATTTAACAGAAAAGTGCAAATTAATTTTGTTTGTTAATCACCTCCAATTGTTTCCTTGCCACCAAAGTTGGGCTGATTTCCCTGGAAACACTTGGTATAGTACCCTCACACTTGTTGAATAAACAATGGTTTAATATTAGTCCTCTGGCATCTGGCAGGTTGAAAGCTTATGGCCCACAACTTCATTATTTCCACCCTTACTTCCCGCAGACACCAAGACTAAATTGTGCCCTGATTGGCAGTATTTTAAGTGCCTTAATACCCAACCATACCCTCTGTCTCCAAAAGATTTCCTTTTTGATCCGTAATCAGCTTCACACAAACCTTGATTACTTGATTTTGGCATTCTCATCTCTATTGAACACTAACCTATTCTCAGACCTTTTTTCCCCTCTATTTCCCTTCACTGTTCTCCTCTGCACTTTTGTTTTAACTTCAATTCTCAGTTAGGTTGCAGACCTGGATTTAAGCCACCATTTCCTGTTTCATTTTGGTCTACTCTTCTTCAGTCATTTTCGAAACTCTAGTTTTGAGTCGAGTTTTGTCTAGTTCTGTCCCTTTTGTAAAAACTCTAGTTTTGTCCCTTCCCATGAATGTGTCCAGCTTGCATCTGAACAATCTCATTGCTGAAGATTTCTGATTTACTATTTATTTTAACTGAAAACCTTTGATTCTTATCCACTAATCCATGGTCCCTTTTTCAGTTCACTGAAAATAGTTCTCGTCCAGTTGATTTTTCCTTGTCCTTTTCCATAGCTACTTTAATGACATGATAGTAATTGTTTGACAGATGTTTCTCCAGTACAACAAACTCACTTTCCCCTCTTTATTCCCCAGATGCACATCCAGAAAGAATTCTTTCTGATTTGAGCAGGAAACACACAAATTAAAGTTTTTATGTGATTCAATAATGCCTCCCTCACTTTCTTAAACACATTGAATGTTAGCAATTTAGTACTTTCCATTTCTTGCATTGTTTTGTGAGACTGAAACAAAGATAAATTTGTCAAATGGGTTTTTGTTGGTCCTATTTTAATGCCTACCTCACTGTGCGCTACCTGGGCATACCAACAAACATCCAAATTTATTGATGGTTTTGAACCTATATGGTGATTATGTATGCATGCATGATGTGGCCAACACTGAGTGCTGCCTGTTCTCAGCTGAGCCATTAGATGGCAGTCTTTCCTGCAGAGGCAAGGAAGCGTAATCAGCTCATACAGCTAAATTGGTGATAAACCTTTAGTCACTGCCCAGGCTGTGAACCCATGATGGTCCAGCAAGAATCGAGAGCATTTTTTTAAAGCATTAGATTAATTTAGACACAAAATTTGGAAAACTGTGTATTTCTCCTTTGTATATTACGCTAACCATTACCATTACATTCTTTAGATGTGACTTCATTTTGTTATCTTGCATTTGGTCTTGCCAAAGTAGACGGAGACTAAGTGACCGTTTTGCAGAACACCTGCACTCCGTCCGTAACCGTGATCTGAATCTCCCCGTTGCCAGTCACTTCAACTCCCCCTTCTACTCCATCACAGATATGTCAGTCCTCGGCCTCTACCACCACCAGAAGTCCAAATGCAAACTGGAGGAACAGCACCTCATTTTCCATCTTGGGACCTTACAGCCTAATGGCATGAACATTGAATTCACCCGCTTTAAGTAAACCAAACCTTCCCCCCCCCATGCCTCTTCTTTTCTTCCCTTTCCTACCCTCTTTTTTCTCCTTGTCTATTTTTTTCCTCCCCTCCCCCAGTGGGGCATCCGCCTCCATACCTTTGACCCATCCCCCAGTGGATCTGCTCTCCCCTCCTCACCCACATCTGCCTATCACTATCTCTTACCTGCATCTACCTATCACCACCTTGTGCCCACCCCACCTCCCATCTTTTGTCCACCTATCACTGCTTTGTTTTCCCCTCCTATATATTGGGCTTCCCCTTTTCCTATCTTCAGACCTGAAGAAGGGTCCTGACCACCTGCTTTTTCTCCACAGATGCTGCCTGGCCTGCTGAGTTCCTCCAGATCTTGTTGTTTTTCATCATTTTGGTCCCACTGTCAACAAGAGATAGAGAAACCAATAGTTAGGAAGATATCAGGGAGGAGGTTAAGAGGAGACATTATTGTGGTATATAAAATTATGAGGGTATAGGTAGGGTAGACTGCAGGAAACCTTTCCTCAAGGCAGAGGTAGGTAAAGCTATAAGACATCAGTTTAGGTTGAGGGGGAAGAGATTAGAGGGGGATATGAGGGGGAAGAGATTAGAGGGGGATATGAGGGGGACTGTCTCCACCCAGAGAGTGGTAAGTACCTGGAATGCACTGCCTGGTTGAAGCTGCATCACTGACAGTATTTACGAAGTGTCAAGATGAGCATTTGTATCAATTAGGCAATAGAAGGCTTTTGACCAAGTGCTGGGAGATGGGATTAGCAATGGAAGGGTGCCCACTGGTCAGCATGGACAAGTTGGGACGTATGGCCAGTTTCCGTGCTGTACAATTGTATGAATCTTTGACCTGAGCCCAGAGAGGTGCCTCATCTCATGACAGTTCAACATCTCATGTGAAAGACACTGAGTGCTGCACTGGATCAATCGGCTTTGACCTTTGCGTTCAAGCTTCTGGAGTAGTACTTGATCCCAGAACCTTCTGACTGACCCTCAATACAACAAATATTCTAAATATTAGATTAAACTTTCCATTGCTTGTTATAATGATTTTGTCAGTTTAAAACGGAAGAAAGTAGGACAGGAGTACCTGGCTCATCAAACCTCCCTGTCATTCAATATGATCATTGTTGATTTGTCTCAGGCTTCATCTCCTCTGCCGTACCAGATCACCATCATTATGTAGTCACAGAATTATATAGCACAGAAACAGGCCCTTCAGCCAACCACATCTATGGCAATCTATACTAATCCTACTTGGCTGCATTATTTCCACACCTCTCTCTGCCCTGCTCATTCAAATACTTGTCCAGATGCCTTTTCAACATTACTGTTCCTGCCTCCTCTAGCAGTTCATTCCAGTACCGACTATTTGTGTGAAAAATTTACCCCTCAGTTCCCCTTTAAACTTCCTCTCACCTTAAACCTGTGCTCTCTAGATTCTGGCACCCCTCCCATGAGAAACAGACACTGACTACCTACCCTATCTAAGCCTCTCATAATTTTATATACCTCTATCATGTCACCTCTCAGCCTCCTTTCGCTCCACAGAAAACAGACCCTGCCTATCCAATATCTCCTTATATCTCAAGCCCTCCAATAATCTAGTCTTTCTCTAGTTATCTATTTATTTTTTTAAACTACTCTCCACCATCCTTGGAAGCAGAAAATTCCAGAGATTCACTATCCTCTGTGAGAAGAAGTTTCCATGTGCCTCCGTTTTAACTGATTGCTCCCTGATCTTGTATCTCTACCCACAAGTGAGAACATGTCCCTGGTCATTTTATTCCCCCACTTCCTGTAACCTCAATATACATTTTATTCCCCCACATCCTGTAACCTCACACCCACTTTTCCTTCACCCACAATTTAGTTGACCATGATGTGAGTAAAAGTATGCCTGGAGCAGCAGCAGGCATAGCTAAAACTAAGGTGCTAACCTGGTGAAGCTACAACTTGAGATCATGAGCATACTCAGCAGCATCATGTTTACAAAAGGTAAGAATTTCCACTCCCATAGATCAGGTCAAAGGTGCTGCCACTTCCATGCCCAAGCATTCCTTGTGGTGGACGTTAAGCAACAAACAAGCAAATTAGGTGGCTTTACAAACCTCTCCAATCTTAATAATGATGAAGAGTTACATATGGTTAAAAGATGAGGTTGATAGTTTGCAACTATCTTCTTCTGCTGGAAAAGTTATCCTGGTCAGCTATCTTCACCCCCCCCCCCCCACCACCACACATAATTATCTCAAGACAATTTTATTTACTCCATATGACCTTGAGAGTGAGTGAGGCACTTGACATGGTAATGATGACTTTCAGACAATATCCTTGTTGTAGCACTGAAGAAATGTGCTCTGGAATAAATGGGGTTTATAACTATTCTGTACAAATGCTTGCTTGGAAATTATGCAGAAAAAAAACCATACCTAGGTATCTCCTTTCCACAGAAAGCAATACTAAGCCAACCTGGCCAATTTCTGTCTCAGCAGCCTACTCTCAGTCTTCAAGTTATTGGAAGGAGCCTTCAACAGTGCTAACATGTGGCACTGACTCACCTATAACTTGTTCCACTCACACGTTCCATAAAACTGAAGACTGCTTGCTCATCCAACTACAAATACTGGCTGAGTATCACAGAGAGAAAATAGACAATTCCTCCCTGTGATACTCAGCTTACTTTTATTCATATTGCTTTATTTTGTTTTCCCATGCACTTTTCTCCTTTTACATGTGTGCTTCCTCATTACTTTGCAAACATCACATGAAAGGTTTGCTCAGCATTATATCTAGAAGTATAGAGGGATTTTTTAACCAAAAATTCTGAAAATGCATTGCCTTGAGTTAAGAGTGTGACCTTAGTGTATCTGTATTTCTCTCTCTCTTATAGTAAGAAGAACATTAAAGAATGGCTTGACACCAGAAGAGGCCAAAGCACTTGGTTTGGTCAGCACTTCTGAGATGCAAGTGTGAAGTGAATTGAGCATGAACTGCGACAGATAACATCACTAGCACCTGAACAAGGCACAGCTAGAAACGTTCAACTGGCAACCATTTGCTGCTCATGGTATCCAGTCATCACCCAGCTCCATTCATCATATGATGCATATGAGAAACATGAGCTAGAAAGAGATGGCACACTTGGCACTAAAGATCTGACAGCTTTTAAAAAAAATTAAATCAGGATTGTTCGGAAATATTTATACCTAGGTAAAAGTATTGCTTTTTTTTTTATCTAACTGAAGTGATTAGAAGACTTTAGTGGGTAAGCTGTTGTACCTTGTATGTGATATGTTTACATTGGCTTTACTTGTGACCTATTTGTGTAGCAGTGAAATGCACCATTTCAGTGTAAGAACCAGGCCTTAAGGAGACAGTGTGCTGATGTTGGCTGGCCACAAATGTGACAGCTGTTTAACCTACATCCAAAAAAGTGAGTTAATACAACCTGACAAGAAATCGTTCAATTCTAAAAATTATTATTTTTGTTGGCCTCTTTGGTAATGGCATTATTTTCTCTGGAGTATCATTGCCATTGTTATAAGTATATTAACTTTTTCTAAGAATACCTTCTAACTACTATAGAATGCTGGGTAAGCAGGGAGAGTTAAGGTTCCCATGCAGGCAACAGGCATCACTGTTTTCATGCAGTTGATTTAATTATTAAAGGCTGAAAGGGATGGTATTTGTAAAGGTGAAATTCCCCTTTCTATATAATAAATATTGCAGTTGTTTCTAACATTAGGATTGCAGTAAAATTTTCTGACCAGTTTCAGTCAGAGAGGTAAGGTAATTGTTTTTTGCTACATGGGTTAACTGAGTATGAGCATCTTGATGGCACTGAAATGCATTGGTGCCACAAGAGATAAAGGTTCATAGTGGGATATCTGCATACGCTTAGTATATTAGCTGGTGATCAGAGCTCAGGCTAGATTTCATCTACTTCCTCTCCCTTCATGGGTGAAATTTGTTCACTCACAAATGTAGAAAATTCCAAGAGCAACTAGGTGTTTAGGGTATTGCTACATATAAAACAGTTTTCCCAATCTGCTATGGGAAATGACGGCTTGCACTTCCTTGATTATGGAATGGCATGGTAATTGTTGGTATGGATACCCCAGCACTCCATTCTGGCTGGAACTTTGAAAATCAGAGTCAAATGAAGGGAGAAGTTGTGGGAAAAGGGACATTTCCAAAGGTTAATGACAGCTTAAATTCTGCAAAAGTATTACTCTTGTATAATAACCTACAGATTTTTGACTACTTCAGTAACAATGTGCACGTATTGTATCCTAGAATGATCATTCGACTAAAAAGCAAACCATTAAGTTGAATCCTGATAATGAGTAAGCAGTCCTCAATTCCTTAGTATGATGTGCATTATTGTTGCTTCAGTCAACTAGGTTAACACAAGAAATAGGTCCTTGAGCTTGATTATTTGGCTTGTGTAGTTGTGTTGGGTTGATTATATATAGGGGAAGTAAGACCAGTGTGAACTGAGTGAGGTGTGGGAGATATCAATCTGCTTACTTGTGTGGTTTGCTTCAGGTTGGTTAAATGATTTACCCACCCATACAGTTAAGGGGACACTCACTGTTACACTGGCATAGGGCAAGACCCTAAACATACTAATGAGTATGCTCACCTGCATAAAATAGCTCACAAGAGTATTATTTTAATACGCTATGAAGATTCATGACTATGTCCAAACTCATGCTGAGATATTTTTAGTTACGTATTGAAAATATTTTGAGTTGTAACTGAATATGCTTTGAAGCTGCTTTTGAGGGAGTTAGATCAGTAATCAGTTAGTTCAGGTTTTTAGCCACCTGTAATCTCGATGCACTTGAGCCCAAGCTTGATTAGAAGAGAGGTTTTGATCAAATGCCCTTGAAGCTAGAACTTAAAGAATAGCAATTATAAATAAATATTTATTGAAAGGTTGGCAAAAAGCTCTTATGAAACGTCTCGGGAAAGAGGTGTAGTTTTGTTTATGTATGGAGAGTATAATAAATATCGTTGCGGGATAGAGGTGCACAAATAAAACATTTAATGGATGCAAGCAAAGTTTAATAGATTTTGCAGCTATTTGAGCTACTAGAAGAACAGGTCAGGCAGTGTTTGTTGAGACAGAAACAGAGTTACTTTTTCAAGTCAATAATCTTTCCATCAGTACAGGATAATATTGTAGTTTTTGTTTTAAGTAGCCTTGTCCCTACCTAACATTGATTTGAAAATGTCATAATGTTGAGTGTAGAAACAACGAAAAAATGCAAGGGTAAAGGTGGCTGGGCCAAGAGTTTTATTTTTTATATACGTGCCATGAGCTGGTTCTGGCCACAACATTGTTCTACTAAGTCAATAAAGTTTTTTTTTAAAGTTTTGTCCAGTATAGAAATCTTGAAATCTCCGCATTGCATTTCCTTATCTGTGGAGTTTGATGCTGTGAAGCTGCCAGTTTAAAATCTAATTTCTCCTCTGCTCTGGAGGAAAGGCTACTTCTGACTCTGGCTAAATGTTAATAAAATCTATTCTTCTGTAATTCAGGTAGTTGAATTATTCATTTCTTTAACAAGAGTAACAGCTTTGTGCTATTGTGGGTAGATGTGTTGTTTGCTGGAGCAACAGAATATGTTGGCACTAACGTGGCTCGGGGTCTTGTGGTGGGTGGGGGGAGGAAATCATGAGGTGTGAAGGACTTTAACCATAGAACCCTAGGGATCGCAAGCAGCAAATTCTGTCAGGGATTGAGTCTCTAAACATAAATGAAGGAGCATGATGGCTAGTTTCTGTTTAATGTACTTCTTCTATTTGTTTATTTCAGAGAAGTGTGTAACTCTTGTTTGAATTAAATTAATGACATGTTTTCCTACACCTCACCCTCCAGAGCAATTTAAGTGATGTTGGAGAGAACACATGCCCTTAAGTCTCATCATTCAATTCAGTATGGCTTTGATGTTTAAGATGGGAAGAAATTAATTTGAAACCAGGAAAATCACTGTGACTGGATGCTATTGCCCTTTTTGCCATTAGTATGTTTGAAGCTCAATCAGTTATTATTAGCTCCAAGGCTGGTATAAACTCATGATCACTGAAACACTTAAATAAGTGTCCAGCTGTTCCTGCTAATTGATTAGTTATTAGTGAAGCTCAAGAGAGAGGAGGCTAAACAAAATAGCACATCTCCCTCAATTTACACAGATTATTTTAATACAAAGAAGAGACTACTTTGTGTGTGTATATGTGTTAGATTAAAATAGGGGGTTATATTTGAACAGGGTACTCAAAATTACATTTATCATCTCTAATTTTAATTGATAAATTTGTAGACCAAGCAGCAACAAGTTAATAAAAAGTTAACATTTGATGTAGAATATTCTGGAACTAAATTTATAAATGAAGCATGGGGCTAGTTGTGTCTTGATCTGTAGAAAATATTTCCAGTTTAATGTTGTTATCATATGAAATCCAAAGAATTACCAGTTGCCTTTACCATAATACCTAACTTGAACCTTTTTCTCCAGGTACTCGCTCCAGCAGCCCCTCGCCTCATTTATTACTAGGTTTTAAACCAGCCAGATATTAAAATTAGATTACTTTTATTCATTTGTGGGTTTTTTTGGATCCGAGTTGGGGGGAGGGGAGTTGTCGCTAGCAAGGCCAGCATTTATTGCCCATCCCTTCAGTGGTAGTGAGCCATTATTTTGAATGACTGCAGTCCTTCTGGTGAAATAATTGCAGTCCTGTTGGGTGGGGTTCCAGGATTCACAGCCATGATGGGCTAGCAGTATTTCCTAGTCAGAATGTTGTACAACTTGGAGGGAAACCTATAGGCAGTGATATTCCCATGTGTCTGCAACCCATGTCTGTCTTGGTGATAGAGATTATGTGCAAGGGAGGTGCTGTTGGATAGCCTCAGCCAAGTAACTCCAGTGCATTGTGTAAATGGTACACACTGCATCAGTGGTAGAGAAAATTAATGTTTAGAATAGCAGATAGTCAAGTGGGATTTTTTTTCCTGGATAGAGCTGAGCTGCTTGTGTTGTGGGAACTGGACATTCAGGAAAATTGAGCTTTCTGGTAACACTTCTGGCGTGTGCTTTGCAAGCATTGGAAAGCAATTGGGGTTTGGAAGTATAACAGTCTCTGCTGGATACTCAATCTGTGACTTGCACTTGTAAGTCAGAGGTTTAAAGTCGTGGAACTGATCAATACTTATGTATTGCACCAGAAGATGCCTACATATAGATAACACTGGAACCTACAAGAGCACACAATTAATAATAATATCTTTGGTGCAAATCTATTGGAGATGCATTCTTATTCGATGATAAGTGAGATTAGAATCTGCAGCCATGTAGTAGATTCTTACAGCAACTATTTTAGACAGTTACCACAGAAAATAACAACTCAAAAAGTCAACAAGAGTCATTATGTATGAAATGTAATGGTTCTTTATCTGGCTCTTCATTGTTCCCTAAATATATGTTTCTCAGTTAAATGTTTAGTTCAACAACAATAGGTGCTATAATGTATAGAGTGAAATGGCAAAAGTACTTACAAGTAAGAATAGCAGACATCTGGCCTTGGAGATACAAAAAACACCTGGTAAGGAATTTAATTTCCAAAAATAGAGAAAGCCTGAAACAGGGAATCAACCCAGCTAAACCACTCCCAGCCCACTTGACTAGAACTCTATCTCCCATTCCACACATTAATTTTCTCTAACACTGATGCACCATAGTTGCAGTGTGTACCATCTACAAAATGCATGTGCGGTTACTTGGCTAGGCTACTCTGACAACACCTCCCTAACACACAATCTCTACCACCAAGAAGAACAAGGGTTGAAGGCGCTTCACAATATCAGCACCTGTCTGTTTCCTTCCAAGCCCAGTTTTAATGGAGGGGCGACAAAGGTGGGAGCCAACAAATCCAAGGTGAATGGATGTTTAAACATTTCAAGAGGTTCTATTTTAACCATAGCAGCTAGGTTGCTCTGGCCTGGGGAAACTCAGCAGGTGAAAGGAATGAGAGTGAAAGCTATAGCATAATTGCATTACAGAAGTTTACTGACAAAAGGATTGCAGGTTTACGTCAAGCTACCCACTAATAACTCTGCCCTCATTCTCTGCCCTCTCCCTCGTCAAATTCCAAGAAAGGCCTAGCTACCATCAGAGCACAAACCTGCAGATGATCCATCTTCAATCCCATCATGCAGCTGGCCTGCTGTCAGTCAGACTGGCTACAAGCAGTAACCAGAGAGAGAAAAATAAAAACTACTCGATGTTCAGGAAATTGTACTTCCAAGATTCCCAACTTGGACAAAGCTAAATGCCTCCCCCCTCCTCATAACTACTCAGCCCATAGAATCAGAATAGCTAAAGTACAGAAAAATTCTAATTTGTTCTAACAGAATACTCCTAATGCCATCAACATTTAGATCATGAGATTCTGCATTTCTATTACAATAATTTTCACAAATGTTACCCTCTAACCTTTACATTTTGTCTGAACAGTCCTGCGAACTTTGAAAATTGCTTTTCATCTTGGTATTACTGACCTGTTTGCATTTTGTCATGTGCAAAATAATTAACGTTCAGATTTATCTTTACAGCAGTCATAGATATTTAATATTTTAACATTAGTAAGTTGATGTCACCTGACTAAAAAGCAAAAGTTGTTGAAAATAATTGTAGCACTGCCAATGCTTTGGCTTTCTCTTTTGCTTTCCAATTTGATTTTATTTTAAATGAATGCAAGATAATTCATCATGCAATTATACTTCTTCCATATTACTTGGCCTTGGCATTATGGTTGTTATAGTGTTGGTAAAACTTGTGTTCAAATAATCAAAGTCAATTTGTGCTTTCCGAACGTCAATATTAAGATTGGCTTTCTCAATGCTATTGTTTTTAATAAGTACACAGCTGCTACCCTGATAAACCTCAAATGTGGGTAAGTGCAGAAAGGTTTCCCTTTAATAGATCAACCTAGTCTTGGCCTGCAACATAGCAACTGTCTCTTTAACTTGGAGTGCACAAGGTGACTGCATTACATTGGCAACACGAGCATTGGATTCTTCTAGGGTTACGTACTCTGTAATGAAGCTTCCTGGTGTGTGTGGAAAAGGCTGAATTTATTTGCTTTTTTTTCCCCAAAAAATGAGCATATATTTTGAAAAAGAAACTCTCAAGATGTAATCCTTTTCAACCTGAGGCCAGGCTTCCTCACGAACTCTGCACTTTTACTGATATAGCAAAGCATTCAATCAGGCTCTATATAGTTTATCAGTCCTTCCAGAGGTCTGCTGGTACAAAGTCCACAACCTTGTGGTACCCTGGCCTGAACATACTCAAACTTTTAAACACTGAAGCTACTCCACAAATAGTCATCTCCACTTGTGGTTAAAGGAGAAAGAAAAAACTTACTCCAATTTTTGCTTAATTTGAAAATATCTTCAGAAATATTAACACCATT
Organism: Pristis pectinata; assembly: GCF_009764475.1. Taxonomy (NCBI): domain Eukaryota; kingdom Metazoa; phylum Chordata; class Chondrichthyes; order Rhinopristiformes; family Pristidae; genus Pristis; species Pristis pectinata. The sequence continues at coordinate 90,659,019 of NC_067409.1, forward strand.
TTATATTGATAAGGGGGGAATTGTAAAGAAATTAACAGTTTTTAAAGAAGTCTTGTAAAGTAGAAAGGGCAAGTTTCTAAGAACAATAAAAATAAAGAAGGATAATGCTGTACAGTTGTGTAAATGTCACTCTTCATGATGTTTCTGTGTAGTATAGTGTAAGATAAATCAGACACACTGGTTGCAGTGTTATTCTGTGAATTGTAATTTAAAAAAGCCATGCATGGTCATTTATTTACTTCATGAATTGCTCATAATAGATAAGGGAGTTTGTTACATTGTTACATTTGTGTGTGAAATTGCATTTGTCTTGTGTTTTTACTTTAAGAACTTGAAACTACTGTTGTAGAACTCTTCACTCCACAGATAACATTTATTCAGCTTTAGGAAGCCTTGTTGCTACATTAACACTAGTGGGAAGGAGCATCAGTCCACCTGATCCTCCCTCTCTATCCATGCACCTTTCTCCACTAGTACTGCAATGTCCTCTGGTGCCATTCAAAGTAATGATATGAAACTGGCTACAAAAACCCATAATTTAACTCTCGCCATAACTCTGGAAATTCAACAGCTTGCAGCAACAGTACTGTGTACAAATATATTGCAATAAAGCTTTATTAAGCCTATTTTTCCAGTTTTATTTGTGATGATTGGTCAAGCTTAGCAAATGGAAGACACAGATGTGAGTGCAGTCCTGTAGTACTTGATTTTCCCAGATATTCAAAAAACTTTTTCTCACCATAAGTGATAATTTTCTTAATCTAATTTCTGACCAGTGCCACACCACCTCTGAGGGTGTGGCTTGTGAGGTGAGATTGTGGAATTAGTCAAATTAAAACACCATTATTATATGTGATGCCAGGGTCGAGGCACTGACCTTGCTGTTTCTCTCTTTGGAAGTTCTGGTTTGCAGAGTGGCAGTGGTAGTGGCATCTTCTGCCGTGTCAGTTGCTCAAAGTTGCCTCAGAGTTCTTACAGGCAGAGCAAATTTACACAGGTTGACTGGAGCCTCTGACTGAATTATTTAATTGCCCCTCCTTGTTTTGCCAAACTCATACCTTCACTTGTATTGTACTGCTCCAGGCAGTTTTTAAAGTTAATTTTTTAATTTACTCATGACTGTCAAAGATATTGGGGATGACTGTCAGCTTTACAACACTTTGCTGGCTGTGCTGTGACTGCAGCAGATGGTCTGCTACCTGCCCTTGTAATGCAGTCTACCCTGCATACACACTGAGAGCCAGTGTGCTACGATAGAGGGACATGTATCCCAGGGGCAGGCAGCCAGTGACATTTGGGGTACTGGAAGAACTACCTGAATATTTAATTCATAGGTTTTTACATTTGTTGAAGCATTTATGAAAGTTTGTTTCCCTCAAATGAACGAATCCCTTGCTGGTGAACTGGTTATTCTGCAGCAGACGGGTCAATTTTTACAAAGATAACCACCTAACTATAATTTTTGTTAATGCTCTGAAACCCTTTCAGCTCTACAGGGATTCACACCACATTAGTCTGCTGAAATCTCAATTCCCCATGTGTTAGGCTGGTTCATTCTTTAATAGATGAGTCTCAAAGTGACTGTCACACTTACCACAGCAATTTCCAATGCAGCCATAGGACATGGAATACCTGGCCTTTATTTTATCATTCAACTCATTTTCCAGGTCCAGCATCTAGTTATTGGCTGTTTCCACCAAGATACTACAATGCTCACAATGAAACCAATTGTGCATTAGGTACCCACATTGGTGAACACCTCTGTGCTGTCTGGGGTGACCTGTCAATTTAAGAACAGAAACAGGAGTAGTCACTCAGTCCTCCATCCTTCACAGCCACTCTTGATGATCTCCACCCCTCCCTTTCTCGGAAATTTACAACATATTTTCCCATACTGTCAAAAGGTTTTCCCATGAAAGCTTTTTTATTCGTTCCACAAATGCTGCTTGACATACTGAGAATTTACAAAATTTTTACTGCAGAGCCCGTTTTAAACCTGGAGTTTGGTAGGGCAGGTGTGGTGAACACAATTCATGACAAGGCAGTAGGAAGGGGTAAAACAGGAAAATCCCTGCATTGGTCTGATGCGGCCCAGAGAAACCTTTTTTTTACAATTCCAGCAGTGCATGATTAACATGCTAAACAAAAAGTAGTGCCTTAATTTGTGGAGATGTTAAAAGTGCTTGTTGCCAGTTTTAATATCTGCTTATTAGCTTTAAGTGAGTCATCTTCTGGAACTCCTCAATCTCTTGCCCTTCTGCAGGTCCCAGTTTCTCACCAGTTAGAATAAATTCTTGATTCATCTATCCTTGGATCCAAACTAGATGATCTCATGTTTGGCTCAGTTGAGTTCCCTCTGTCTTAGTTTTATCACTTACTTAACCCGGCTGTAGACATTTGCAATTTCCTGCTACCATCTGAATAAATACTGTCTCTTTTAATTTAGATTCATCTGTTAACTCAATAGCTACCTCTGTAATCCTTCATTTATTATCAATAAATGTTAATACACTAATACATCAGGGTGCCACCTTGGGAACATGACCTGTCACAGTCTGCCGATCTCAGTATTCCCTCTTTTGACCCATCTTTCAGTTAATTTCTAATCCAAGACTAAAGGCTGCTTCCAAATTTGAAAACTCTGACCTTAAACCATAATCTTTTGTGGAATAATACCAATCGACTTCTGAAAGTTCATATAAACAAAAGCTATGAAATCATTTTTTTTACCTTATCCATGACTTTAAAAACTAAACACTTTTTACAACTCGCATTCAATGAACTCATGCTGGATCAGTGCATTTTTCTTGAGTGTTTCAACTTTTCCCTCGTGACAGATTCTCGTACCTTAGGCCCATCCTGGCTTGAGGATTGGCAGGCAGCAGAACATGGTACAAATAAACCATCATTTTGGGCTTAATCTCACTGAAATGTACAAAATTCAGAAAAGCCTTCACCCTAGCGTGCAGAGTCTAGCAAAATAGTGCCTAGTTTCAGAATGGGTCATTTCACAGAGATGAGAAGAAATATTCAGGAGGGCACTGATGCCCTCAAATATCACTCCTGAATCTTTTCTACGCAGCCATGTTACTGAATTTATTTGCTTTGTGGTTTATAGATAACAAAACAAGCACGTTATCCATCTATTTTTTAATTCAAATAACATAATTCAGTCTGTTTCTTTATTGTCCACTATGCCAACAAGTTATGACCAATAGCTAGAGGAGCTGAATCAGAGAGTCTTCAACTTGCAAACAAGAGAAAAGGAGATAGAAAGGAAACCTACATTTTTAAAAGCTTCTGTGTCCTGCCTTAATAATAGAAAATGTACAGCCTCAAAACTGATCATTTCATGCGTTCAGTCACATATATCCCAAAACATATGCAAAGAAGTCGTCATGGCCAAACTTTTGTTTAGCTACCATCGTAACTGAGTCCAAGAATTCTGAACACCTCCACTGCAACTACATCTTACCACTAGCTGGCAAACTCAGGGGAGGGAATAGTAATATCAGGAGCATATCAACATTACTTTGAGGAAGTGTTTGTTTAAGGTTTTGAAATATGTAGAGGTGGCAAAACCCCACAGGGCCTGACTAGGTGTATCATAGGATATAATGAGAAGCAAAGAAAGGTGATTACTGAGGCCTTGGCAGAGATTTTTGTATCTTTTAAGTATTGGAAGACTGCAGGATAGCTAATGCTGTGCCATTATTTAAGAAAGCAGCAGGGATAAGCCAGGGAACTACAGGCCAGTGAGCCTGATTTCAGTGGTGGGGAAGTTTATTGGAAGGGATTCTGAGAGATGGGATTTATTTGCATTTGGAAAGGTAAGGACTGATTAGGATAGTCAGCATGGCTTTGTGCATGGGAAATCGTGTCTCACAAATCTGATAGAGTTTTTTTTTTAAAAGAAGTTACCAAGAGAATTGATGAGGACAGGGTGATAGATGTTGTCTCTGCCTTTGACAAGGTCCCACATGGTAGGTTGGTCCAGAAAGTCGGAGCACATAGGATCCAGGGTAAGTTAGCAAAGTGGACACACAATTGGCTTGGTGGAAGGAGGCAGAGGATGGTAGTGGAGGGTTTCTCAGATTGGAGGTCTGTGACCAGTGTGCCTTAGGGATCAGTGCAGAGTCCTCTGTTGTCTGTCATATATATTAATGATCTAGATGGGAATGTAGGTGTCATAATCAGCAAGTTTGCAAATGACACCAAAATTAGTGGTATAGTGGACAGTGAAGAAGGTTGTCTAAGGTTACAATACAATCTAGATCAACTGGAAAAGTGGGCAAGGGAATGGCAGATATAATTTAACTAGGACAAGTGCAAAGTGATGCATTTTAGGAAGTTAAACCAGGGAAGGGATTACACAGTGAATGGCAGGGCCCTGGGGAGTGCTGTTGAACAGAGAGACCTTGGGTTACAAATACATAGTTTCCTGAAAATGGGAACACAGGTAGACAGGGTGATGAGGAAGGCATATGGCATGCTTGCCTTCATCAGCTGAGGCACTGAGACAAGAGTTGGAACGTCATATTACAGTTGTACTAAACACTTGTTCGGCTACACTTGGAGCATTGTGTGCAGTGCTGGTCACCATCCTAAAGAAAGGATATAAGTTACAGAGGTTGCACGTGTTCACAAGATTCACAAGGATGTTGCCTGATTGGAGGGCTTGACAGGGCTCAAGAGAGATTGGAATAGACTAGGTCTGTTTTCTCTGGAGTGAAGGAGGCCTGAGGGGTGACATGATAAAAGGTATGTAAAATTATGAGAGGCATAGATTAGGGTAGATAGCCAGGGGTCTGTTTCCCATGGTGAGAGTGTCTGAAACCAGAGGGCATCAGTTTAAGGTGAGAGGAGGAGGTTTAAAAAGGGATCTGACCATTAAATTTTCTCACACGCAGAACAGTTATTATCACAGTTGAGCTGCCAGAGGAGGTGGTGGAGGCAAGGACAGCAACAACATTTAAGAGGCATCTTGACAGTTACTTGAATGAGTGAGGGATATATAATTGATGCAGGCAAGTGGGATTAGTATAGATAGGCATAATGGTTGAGTTAGGCACAGTGGGCCAAAGGTTCCGTTTCTATGCTGTACAATTCTGTGACTATAATTGATCCTCACAAATGCTAATGCACACGTGTTGCCCGTTTTTTTAAATGAAGTGTTGTCCAAATGATACATGTTGGGGGTTGGGGATTATGATCATTCCTGTTTATGGGCCAGGGACTGAAATGCTAGCTTTAAAGCTGCTGCTAGCAGCCTCTCTCAGAATACTGAGCCCTTCCAAGAGGAGGTCTGATGGGGTATAAAATTAAAACCTGACCCTAACTCAACCTGCACACTTCTAGTTCTTTTCTCTAACTGACCGGAGTCATTTGCTGAAAAGCAGGAAAAGAAAACCATTGTGCTGCACCTAGAGGACTCATGCAGCAACACTCTACACGTAATCCTGTCCTACATAAAGTACTGATCTAGGCAGGTAACTCAAACTGGCTATTTACAATTGATCCCAATGGGATTGGGTCAGGTGACGAGCTCTACTACTAAACCTATTGTTAAAGTTTCCTAGTGTGAAGGTACTGAAGGAGGCTGTAATCAAGATAACCGCTGGTTATTCTCAGTGAGATGCAATGGCCACAGACTTCAAAATACCATTGGCCAATGCAAGAAAAGACTGAGGCTTTGTGGAAGCCCAATGAGATCATTATGTTGAGAACAAATCACTGAAGCAAAAAAACCTCATTTTGATTAGGTACTAGGAACTAAAAAAAAAGTGAATTTTGTGAGATTCTCCTAATCTTCTATTGGAGAAGCCCTGCAGAAACAATCATAACAGTTCATCATGGAAAGGATGGCCTTTAGTTACTAAACCTTAAGTTGCATGCCTTGTTGAGCTAACCATGTTTTTTGAATTATTGTGATTCATTCTATCAAGCCATGCCAAAAGATATGTGCTAATAACTATTTTTGCTAAAGTTGGCTCCCTGATAAAATTCCTAGGCCAGAAGCTAATACCCTTTCATGAAAGAAACATTTATCAGAATGAATGATTGCAAAACTAGATTAGGACTCCTTCTATTGAAATCAGTCCAGCAAACTGCTGCATCAAACACAAGGCTTGATATGAAGCAATTGAAATGCACACTGGAAAATATTATAAGTTGCCACAAACATTTTAAAGTCTCATTAAAGCTGCTACATGCCAGGAATCTTTTATTCTGTCCTGGAAAGCAACGTAATGGCAAAACCTTTCTAGTTGGTATGCTTCACTTCTGGGCTTGACATATAATAATTTCACTTCAGCTCAAAGTATTTCCAAACTTTCACAATTCTATTTGCTTCCACTAAAGAATCTGCATATTAAAATTGTGTTAGGGCAAGTCTCCATAACTGAATTCTTGCTTTAAGACATTCTTTAAGGCAAATGGCAACCAAATGATTTTATCCAGGTTGGATCCTGCTTGTGATCCTTTCTGGGTAAAGTTGTGCCCATCAGGAAATTGGCCCAGTGCAACTTCAGTGCAACATTCACCTTAGCACATCTTTTCTCTTTGCAGTGTCAGTCACGCAGCTGGTGGAGTACGAATCCAATGTGGCACATTTCCTCCCTCATCTTAGAACTTTTGGGTGCAAGCTATGAACTTTGTTGAATAGTCACTGTGATTCCCAATAAGTCATCAATTATAGGGTCTGCACTCTGATATCAATATCATCCGCCAGCCTGATTACTCAGGATATTTGAAATCTCATCATCAATTGCGTCCTTTTTATATTCTGGATATCAAAATTCAACACTGTGGTCTCGGCTTCATCGATCATTCTGCATCTCACAGTGGCACAGGGCTACTCATAACATAGGACTCTGAGCACAGATGCGTTCCCCCTTCCCCACATTTGCCTTCCAATGACAGGCACGGTAGTGTAGCGGTTAGCGTAACGCTTTCCAGCGCCAGCGACCCGGGTTCAAATCCGGCCACTGTCTGTAAGGAGTTTGTACATTCTCCCCGTGTCTGCGTGGGTTTCCTCCGGGTGCTCTGGTTTCCTCTCACATTCCAAAGACGTACAGGTTAGGAAGTTGTGGGCATGCTATGTTGGCGCCAGAAGCGTGGCAACAGTTGCGAGCTGCCCCAAGAACACTACGCAGAAAGATGTATTTTACTGTGTCTCAATATACATGTGACTAATAAACATATCTTTTACACAGGTGTTCTATGATTGCTAAGTGGTTAGCTCAGATAAGGTCTGAGACACTTCCCCATGATCAGTGTGGCAATGGGAGATTTTGACAAAGGTCCCATTAATGAAAGCGCTGTCCCATTTTAGTGCTCATTCAGTTCCTAAACCACTCTTGTGCTGCTTTAAATAGCATTTTTGGCCAAGTTTGCAATTTCATTTGTGGGTGATCCAATTTGACGTCAGTACCACACACAGCACAGGTTTGGCTCAGTAAAATCCACTTCCTTGGTACCTTTATTTTCACTGAACCCACAACAAGATTTAAATAAATAAACCAAGTATTTTCAATCCTTAGCTGAAGAACTGCATCCAAAGGCTACTCATGTGATTGAATGAAACAGAAGTTTGTGTCTGACTTACTTCCAGGATTCCAAATACAACATATGGTTTTCTCAGCATGAAATTCATCCAGGAAAACTGTCTATACAGGTCAGGAGTCCTGTCAAACTTCAAGATCATTTATGGTCTCCATTCAAGTCAGGTTCTAATTGGGTAGGAAGTAGCTTAACAAGGGTTTGCAGACATAATTAAATTCATATTTTAACTATGTGGGGCTGGAACTTACTGGGAAATGTCAGCAGTTCCATGTCAAACTGTCAGCCTCTCTCACTGCAAGTGCCACCAAGTTCAGGGTTGCTCTGTGAACAGAGAGGTCCCAAACCTGCTGGATGCTCTTTTCTAGAAATTCCCCAACTGCACTCCAACTTTTGTGGCCCAGCTCAAACTTATCGCGCATGTGTATCTTCCTGCTCAAGCTGCACCTTGTTAGATTTGGCACAGGAACAGCAAGTGCATGCAGTACAAATGGAGAGTAATAGCTCTCAATGACCCAGAGAAAATAATTTACTTTTCATTAATTATCTTTGCCTAAATGTTTTAATTGTTTAAACATCAAGTATTTTATTTTTAAAATTTATTTTTAAGTCTCAAATTTTTAAAGAATTTATTGATTATTGATGCTTAGATGTCATTTTTAGATGTTTCTACATGTTAAGGACATTTAGTATCATTCAAAGTCTTGACAGGTTTGACAGTTGGCTAAACCTGGGTGAACAGTTTAGCTCTTAAGTTTTTTTCTGCTATTTTATGGGCAGAGTTTGTACTGGTCCACCCTGATGATGGCATTACTCATTAGACTCTGTCACAGTTTTGGGCCTCTTTCTTTCGGATCTGATTACCCTGGACAGCAGGACAACATATCCAGTTCATAAAAATCAATTCCATACATCATGCTGGTCACTGGTGAACACAGACCATTCCCTGCTGGCAGCAAGTTCTGCCCCATTGTTTCCATATTTTTATATATTATTTGATATCAATTGGTATGTTGTAGCCTGCCATCCTGAAACGAAGCTTTTATTCCTGTTCTATTTTCTTTCCTTTCACCAGCTCTTATCCATGCTATTATATTTTTTCCCAATACCATGAGTCTTAAAGTTGTTCAACAAGATCATGGCATCAAATTGAATGCCTTCTGAAAATCCAAATATGGGTCACCTGGAGATTTCCCCTTAGCAAAACTACTGGTGTCAGCTTAAAAAAACTAAAAATGTTTCCAAAATGCTTAATTTCCCTTTGAAAAAGTCAGTGTTGATTGTGCCCAGTCACAATGGCCAAGATTTTGTGGTCAGTTGTGACACCATATGAGGCCCACAAAATAGAAAAAAGCCAGGATAAGACATATTTCCAGATGCCCTCAAAAAACATTGAGAAGTTCTAAAAAATCTTTAATAAAATCTAAGTTAACAATCCATTTTATAAATACATTAAAAAGTCTTGGGAAAGGTTTTTAGAAGTTGCGAAATTAACAAGCCATTTAAACTGTAGTGCATTGGTCTGTAGAGAATGCTATTCTTGAATACATTCTGCCATTAAAATCCTTTTCCTCTCATAGGAAAACTTTGCTTGCATCTCTTCAAGATAGTGACAAGCCTTTGGATACATCAAAGGTGACAGGGGATTTGCCCAAGTTCACACTGCCTTACTCACTTACAGGGTTTCTGCATGAGCAAAAATTCTAAAGTTGCTATCTCATTTTCATAATATACTGACAGAGAACCTCGCTGCCTTTGCTACCATAAAACCTGAGTCATTACAATTTTTTAAAAAGACATTCCCATGTAAGTGATTTATTTTCCTAACTTGGTTATTGAAATTGTTTTTTTCCCTTATTCCTTTCCTAAACAGCAAGGTTGCATTTGCTAAATTCCATTCCACAAATGTGGTTCCTCAACAGTGGAATTTTGAAAGATCAAAACCAACAAATTCACCACATCTGCAGTCAGCTCAGCTGCATCTCTTGGATGTAGGAATAAAGTTGAGGGAGTTTATTGACATTTGGCCTCAATAGTTTCTCCACCACTTATTCAATATGAATGTTATTTAATTTAAATTCCTCACTCTCATAAGACCTTTGGTTCCCTGTGTTCTTTAAGCCTTACAACGTAAAGACAAACAGAATACAAGCTAAACATCTGTTGTTCCTCACTATTATTTCTCCTCATGTCCCTTTTAAGACACCCATATTTACTTCATTTTTTTTTAAGTAGTTATTTCTTCATGGTTTGTGACAATGCCAGCATTTATTGTCCATCCCTATTTGACCCTGAACAGAGGAGCCAGCCAAGAGTCAACCACATGGAGCTACATACAAGCCAGACCAGGTAAGGATGGTAGATGGGTGGGACAAGTAGTACAGTGGCAGAACAAGTAATGCTGCTGCCTCATAGCTCCAGCAACCCAGGCTCAACTCTGACCTCTGGTGCTGTCTGTGAGGTGTTTGCACGGTCTCCGTGTCTATATGGGTTTACACCAGGTGCACCAGTTTCATCCCACATCTGGAAAACATGCAGTTTGATAAGATGGTTGTTTATGGCAAATTACTGCTCACATAGATGGAGGGCCAGAGAAATGAAGGGAGTTGATGACCGTGCAACAGAGAATAGCTTGCAGGGAATAATGGGAGAATGCAATTAATGGAGTGCTCTGAAGCTAGCATAGATTGGATGGGATGAATGGCGTCCTTCTATGTCATAGGGAAATAGGAGAAATATATGCAAAAGCACTTCTGGAATGGCTGCGCATTGGTAAAGGTACTGCCACAAATAGATAGTTCATTCCAGGATATTGGCCAGTGATAATAAATGAACTGGTGATTTTTTTCAAGTCAGGATTCTGTGCATCTTGGAGGAAAACTTCTTGACAGTGGAAAATCTGCCAGTCCAGAAAAAATGTCACATCAACCCTATTCCAATTCAATCCAGTCCAAAGTAATCAAATTTGATCCAATCCAATTCTCCTTAATCCAATATAGTTTTATCCTGGCTACTCAATGGAAATGAAATGGAATCACATCACAAGCTTGTCAAATTAAATTAAATCAGATCCACTAGACTAAATCCAATCCAACACCACTGAAATGAAATTAGATGAAATGTCATCCAGCAATCTAGTCCAAATGCTATCCAAGCCAAAGCACAGGTCCAGTCTGAATCCAGTCATATCATATTATATACAATCTTATCCAGTCCAGTAAATCAAGTCAAATTAAAACAAGTCCACTGGTTTAAATCATATAGATCAATTCAAATCAAGTAAATCCAATCAAATCTTTCAAATCATAGAATATAGATGAAACAAAATAACAATCTCAAATTCAGTTCCTGCCTAAATCAAATCTGATATAATTCAGCCTTTTCTTCAAGTCATAGCAAATTAGATAAAATCCATAAATAATATCCAAAAGTAATTAAAAGGTCTAGTCCAAATACAATCCTTTTCCAATCCAATCACAACACTCAGACTAGTCAAGTCAAATGAATGAAATCAAATACAATACAATCCATAAAATCACTTCAAAATAAATTAATTAAAACAATACAAGGAATGCAGACCAATCCATCCAAAAACACCCAAACTAAACCACATCCAATGAAATCCAATCCATCAGTACATCTCAAATCAAATCCAATATAATCAAATACAACACTCCAAAGCTGCAAATTTATTCATCTTTTCCAAAGCAAGTCAAATCCAATCAAATCTAACCATTAAACAATATTCTAATTGAGTTCTTATTTATTTACAATTTCATCCACAAACTTGAACATACAACACATGATTACACAATTCCCTCATTTCTGCCATTGGTATAGCAAAAGAACAAAGTCCTAATACAGATTGCTGGAGAAGTCCACATCACATTCTGCTCATTATTCAACTCATTTCTCCTCTCTTGCATTTCTTTTAAGGATGCCAGAACCTTAAATGCTTCTAAAAGTTCATATAGGCCATAATCTCTTTCTTAATATTATTGTCCACACCCCACCCTCCATCAAAAGACATGAACAACCATCAAGCATGATCTACTCTTTAGAAACCCACATTCTTCTTTATCAGATTGTCACAACGACAGATTCAAAACAATCTTCCCATTATAAATGAAATTAATAGTGTAAATCATATCTGCGCAGATCAGCTTCCTCCTTCACATTTGTAATGTGTTGGAAGGAGTCAGGAAAAGTTCAATGAAACATTCTTAGCTTCTCAATCTTTACTGACAACCTTCTTTTCATTGCAAGTTCAAAAGTGGGATGTTACATTGAATTAAGAGTTCAGCACCATTCAGACCTCCTCTGAAACAAATCTGTTTAATTATCATTCAACTACATGATTGAGATAACATCCAATCTTTGTGCTGACAGGTCATAGGTAACATCTATGTCATATTTATTTTCCTAGTAACGGTGCATACATCTTTGAAACTCCCAGGGCATGCTGAGAGAGCAGTTAAAAAAAGAATGTGGGATCCTGAGCCTTGCAAGTAGAGACATTGAGTACAAAAGCAGGGAGGTTATGTTGAACATTGATAAAGCACTCGTTAAGTTTCAACTGGAATGGTGTGCCCAATTCTGATCACAACATTTTAGGAAGGATGCAAAGGTCCTAGAGGGTGCAAAAGAGATTTCTTTTAGATCTCCTTGAAATGAAGGTCGAAAATGAGACTTGAACAAGATTGGTTTACATGGGGTAAATAAAGAAAATTATTCCCATCAGCAATGGTTCAAGAACCAGAAGAGTGATGGGCAAAAGATGCCAGGAGGGTATATGAGAATTTCTTTGATGCAAATGATATGACACTCTTTGCAGGACACAGGAGGCTATTCAGCCCAATGGATCCATGCTGGCCCCCAGCAGAGCAATCGCATCAGTCCTATTCCTCTTCTGTGTCCATTAACTCCACTTTGATTCTTTTGCCATTAACCTACAACCAAGGGGTAGCCAATTGACCTGCAAAACTGGAGCATCCAGGGAGAACATATAAACTCCAGGTGGACAGCACCCGAGGTCAAGTTTGAACCCAGGTCCTGGGTGCTGGAGGCAGCAGCACTAACCGATGCACAACCCTACCACCTGGCAGTGTCAACCAGGGCTTTTGAAAGCAAATTGAATAGACAATTGAGGGAAAAACAGGGCTACAGGAAAAGAGCCATGGAATGGGACAAATCAGGTTGTTCTACAAGGAGGACCAATGCTTCAAATGACCTCTCTCCATCCTGTAATAATTTTATGATTCTACAGTGGGAGGATCATCAACACAAAGGCTGCTGCAATTTGAAGAGAAAGTCCAATGGCATACAGCCACATCCTAATATAGGATTACTCTCACAGTAAAAATGCATTACTTCAATTGAAGATTAATTATTTTCTAAATTCTGAGGTATTTTGATAGAAAAAAGTAGGAAATAATAATTTCTTTTGGCAGGAAGATCAATACGCAGAATGCACAAATTTTAAATAAATGGCAAACTAAGGGCTGAAGGTGAATATTTTCGACAGTGAGAGAATACATTGCCTAAGATGGTAGCAGAAGCTGATTCAAGTTCCGAGTGGTTGATCCATCTCAGCCTTCTCCAGTGGTTGCAGCATGATAAATGCCAATCTTCAGCCAATTCAATTCACTGCATGTGATATCAAGAAACAGCTAAAGGCATTGGATACAGCTAAGGCTATGGTCCCTGACAACATCCTGGCAATTATTCTGAAGACGTGCTCCAGGACTTGCCATGCCCTTGGCCAAGCTGTTCCAGTACAGCTACAACACTGGCATCTACCCAAAAATGCAAAAAATTGTCCAGATACATTCTGTCCACAAGAAGCAGGGCAAATTCAACCTTGCCATTTACCACCCCATTAGTCTACTCTCGATCATCAGCAAAGTGATGGTAGGAATAATCGACAGTGATATCAAGTGGCATTTGCTTAGCAACAACCTGCTCACAGAAGCTCAATTTGGATTCCGCCAAAGTCATTCAGCTCCTAACCTCATCACAACCTTAGTTTAAATATGGACAAAAGAGCTCAATTCCAGAGGCGAAGTGAGAGTAACTGCCCTTGATATCAAGGCAACATTTGATAGAGTGTGACAGCAAGGAGCCCTGACTAAATTGGAGTTAATGGGAAGCAGGGGGAAAACCCTTCATCAATACCCAGCACAAAGGAAGATGGCTGTGGTGACTGGAGTCAATGACCTCAGCCACCGGACATCTCTGCAAGATTTCCAGGGTGGTGTCCTCAGCCCAACATCATCAGCTGTTTCATCAATGACATTCCTTCAATCACAAGGTCAGAGGTAGGGACTTTCACTGATGAACGTACAATGGTCAGTACCATTTGTGACTCCTCCAATGATGCAGCAAGACCTGGACAATATCCAGGCCTGGGCTGATAGGTGGCAAGTAACATCTGCGCCCAAGTGCCAGCACAATGACAATATCCATCAAGAGAAAATCCAGCTATCACCCCTGACATTCAATGGCATTACCATCACTGAATCCCCCACTATCAATATCCTGGGGGTTACCACTGACCAGAAACTGAACTAGAGTAGCCATTTACACAACGTAGCTACAAGAGCACATCAGAGGTTAGGAATCCCGTGACAAGTAACTCACCTCCTAACTCCCCAAAGCCTGTCCACCACAAGGCTCAAGTCAGGCGTGTGATGGAATACTCTCCACTCGCCTGGATGAGTACAGTTTCAACAACACTCAAGGAGTTTGAGGATCAGCACTTCATATTCTGCTTTGGTAGTCTCCAACCTGAAGGCACAAGCATCAATTTCTCTAACCTCTGGTAACCTCTCCCCTCTGCCCCCCCTCCCCTTTTCTTCCCCTTATTCCCACGAGCACCATCTCCCCCTTCTCTTTCACCTCCCCTGCCCTCTTGATCTGCCCATCACCCACACATTCCTCCCTCTGGTCCCCTCCTCAAGTCCTTCCCCTTATTCCATGATCCATGTCATCTCCTATCAGATTCCATCTTCTTCAGCCCTTTGTCACTTCCACCTATCACTTCTCAGCTTCTTAAGTCATTCTCACTCTTCCCCTCCTCCACCTGCCCATCCTCCTCCTCTCACCTGGATCCACCTATCACTCGCCAGCTCTTGCTCCACCCCTTCCCCCCACCTCTTTATACTGGCCATCTCCCCTCTTTCTTTCCAGTCCTGATGAAGGGTCTCGACCTGAAATGTTGACTGTCTACTTCCCTCCAAAGATGCTGCCTGACCCTCTGAGTTCCTCCAGCATTTTGTGTGTTACCCAAGAAGCTCGACAGCACACAGGATGTTGCAGCCCACTTGATAGGCACCCCATTCCCAACCATTCATTCACTTCACCACTGACACACAGTGGCAGCAGTTTGTACCATCTACAGGATGCACTGCAGACACTCACCAAGACGCCTTAGACAGCACCTTCCAAACCCACCACCTCTAGCAGCTAAAAGGACTAGGGCAGCAAAATCATGGGAACACCACCGCCTGGAAGTTGCCCTCAAGCCACACACTATCCTGCCTTGGGAATATAATTGCCATTCCTTCACTGTCACGGGATCAAAATTCTGGAACTCCCTCCCTAACAGCATTGCGGGTATATCTACACCTCAAGGACAGCAGCTGTTCTAGAAGGCAGCTCACCACCTCCTGCTCAAGGGGAATTAGGGATGGCAATTAAATGCTGGCTCAGACTGCAAGGCCCACATCACTTGAATGAACAATAAAAGAAAAATCAATGGCTGCTCAAGAAGAGTGACACAGAGAGCAACACTGATGTAGAGACAGAAACAGAACCACAGATATACATAAGTGAAAAGACAAATAAAACCACAGATGTAGTTTCAGGCATAGAGAGAAAGACCACAAATGAAGAATAAGAGGGGAAGACAGATGGAGAAAAGAAGCCAAAAGGTATAGGAGAGTGAACAACAGAACACAAAAGGGACAGAGTTGTCTTTTAGAAAAGAATCTTAAAATAAGATCCCACCTGCTCTCTCAGGTGAACTTTAACTGATCCCTTGGCACTATTTTAAATTTCAGCTCTTTCGGAGTAACACCCTTGATTGGCCAATATTTATTCCTCAGGTAACATAATTTAAAGAACAGGATATCTGATCCTGATCACATTGCTGTTTATAGGAGCATGCAGTAGACAAATGGCTGTTAATGTTTCAAACTTGAAATACTACACAACACTTTAGGACATCGATATTAGAAAGATTCAACGTGATTGAAAATCTTCCTTTTCTCCCCTCACATCAATGTACAGACAGATCAAGGAAAGGAACTATAGGTATATACAGAGAGGGAGAGGGAGAGAGAGAGAGTGAGAGAGTTGCTCCTTTAGGTAAATAACATTAGTGAAACAGAGTGAAGGTGAAGATGCTCGGAGGCAGGCAATATACAAAAACAAGGCAGCTATCTCAATAGTAGAAGTAGGGCCAAATACTTATACAATATTTGCAAATTTATTTGTATCCTGTCATGCAATTGATGCCCCATTTAACAAAATAATGGAGATGTTACAAAATCATTTCAACCTAGCACCAGAAATTGTGAGAAGTCTCAAATACATAACAAAAGTTCAAGAGTTTAGGAGAGACAATTAGTGACTATGTGGTTGTTCTGAAAATTAATTATGTCATAGCAAGTTCACTCCATTTCTGGAGTGGGTGCTGAAGATAAGTTTGTGCATAGACTGATAGATGAGAAGACCAGTTACATACGGAACTATAAGCTAGGAGCAGGACTAGGCTACTTGATCCTGCTCCATCATTTAATAAGATAATGGCTGATCTGATTGCAACCTCTGTTCCATATTCCAGTCAACCCATGATAACCTTTCGCCTCCTCACTTTCAAGAATCTATTATCTCTGCCTTAAAAATATTCACACTTCCTCTAAATATTGTGGAAACAGATTTTCAAGTTACTTAACACTCAAGATTTAACATCTAATTGGGCATGCAAGATAGCATCTCATGTCAATGGAAATGACCTCTAAAATTCTTAAGGAATTTCAGCCTGCATCATGTATGCACCAATGGCAGAAACTATAATGGAGAGCTCCAAGATCATCCAAATTACATGAGGGCAAGTGAAAAGCAGGTTTGGCAGGAAAATCTGCTACTATTGCTACAGGAAATTGCTCACTATTCATACAATTTCAGAGCAACCAGCGCAGGAACCAAGGGTACTTGGCTACTAGATGTAAAACCAAACAAGTCTAAACACCAGCAGTAAACAGAGTCCCAACAAAAAGAAAAAAAAGTTTCAGTCAGTAACCATAGAATCAGGGTTTACACAGCATTGAGACAATGGAACAACACAAGGTGTGCTTTATACTAGCACATACACCAATTTCAAATTTGAGGTAAAAATTAACAAACAAAATAATGAATATTGACAGACTTAGACTAATGCGTCACAGGAAGGAACATATATGACCAATAGCTTAGGAAGGTGTCATTAGCCAGAAGTGCATTAATACTGAGAATACACTCTTGTGAGAGCTTGAGGATATTAGGACAAATAGAATGTGTAGTCCTCTAACACCAACAGATTGATTCTGCCAAGATCAGATTGGTTGAAATCATTGAGAATGGATTGGAAAAATATACTCAGCACAAGTATATCATGATTATGTTTAAGCAAGTTTCTGGAGCAATGTGTAGAGATGTTCAAGTAGTCATATATTGATAATGAGTATTACAAAACTCATATGTATAAAATCAAATGCAAAGTCAGGCCTGTATCCTATGCATCAAAAAATCAAGTAGGAGAACTGAAAAAACCTGAGTATTGATGAAAGTGGCACCAAGTGATTAGACAACACTCATTCAGGTGGAACCCAAGGCTAATACAACTGTTCAGCCCTGTGGGGATGATAAAATGACCCTCACTAGAGCAGCAATACCACTGCCTAGATCTCAACATTTATTATAGTTAGAAAAAAGTGAAGTCTTAGTGAAGTTGAATCTGTGCCACACTTGTGCCTAGCTTAAAAATCAATGAAGACAGTCAATACTACTTGACAAAACATACAAGAGGCCGTACATGTTTACTAGGCTACTCCATGGGACAAAACAATAATTTAAATGACCCAGACAACAACGGATAAGACGGTACCATGAAGGAAGAAAATCTTCAGGTACTAAGTGTTTAGAATGCTGCTTCAATACAATGTGAAGCTCAAAAAATGTGCTTTGGTTCTAATAGGATGTCATTTATTTCAGTCTTCAAATAGATTAAATGAGGTGCAGCCAGTGGAAGAGAAAGCTGAGGCCATCATCAGAGTCACAAAGTCCAAAACTGTTACTGGATTTCAGTCATTTTTAGAAATCATCCAATACTAATCTAGATTTCTGTCAGATTTTGCCAGTGTTGACATCACTTCACCAGCTGTTAAAAGAAAGACTTATGGTGGTGGGTTAAAGACCAGCCAAATGTGCATGATCCATGAAAGAAATACCTCACCATCCAACAACGTTTGCCCAATGGCCATGAGAAGTCTACTGCTCACATCATGCACTCCGACCAAAAGGTGGGAAAAAATACGTTCACATAGAGAAGGATGCATTGGAAATTATATATGGAGTTACAAGGTTTCTTCAAATTTTGCTGGGAAGACCATTCAGACTAGCTACTGGCCACCATTTCGGGCTAGAGTCTACTGTTCTCATGATCACAACATCAAGCATATAAATCCTTCTAATTCAATGTTAATATGACATCATCCACAGAATGTCTAAGCAATATTTTGCTTGGATACTTCATAGACAATGTTGAGGCACATCCCTTCTCAGGACCATACTATGAAGGCGGCACAACAAATATAGAAAATAAATTGTGTACTAAACAGGTGGTGGAAAATGATTTATCCATCACAGCAATGGAAATAGCTGGAGTTACACAGAAAGATCCTGCTTTGAAGCAAGTGTAATAAACATTAAGTGGAAGAACAAGTTCAGACAGAGCTGTGAACAACTACATGAAACCATTTCATAGCAGACACTCCAAACTGACCTACAACCAGAACTATATAAAGTGGACTTGCGGGGTAGTGATACTTATGATTATGGAAGGACACCGTGGAGAACACTCGGGCCTAGTAAATTTGAAGGTAGTGGCAAGAGGATTTGTCTGTTGGCCTTTCAAAGGCAAATATATAAAAAGACTAAGCCAGTAGCTATACAGTGTGAACAACATAACCCTAAGCACCATTCAGGTGTGGAAGTCGCCTACAAGACAATTCATAAATATCAATATTAATCATTGTTAAAATATGAATGGACAGCTTCTCAGTATTTAATGACAAGCATTTGAAGTGGCTAGAAGAAAAGCATGTGGGGTTGTGCATTACCATAGAACACATGAAAAAAAAGTTAAGAGCTACCTTTGCCATACATGGACTGCCTGAAGAATTTATATATGATATGACATCCAGAGGTTAGATTGCTTCTGGTGGAATGATTTATGAAGTACGACAGAAGAAGCACTATTTCACATCTGTTTACTACCAATCTTAAAATGGGAAGTGGGAAGATCAAGAGGCATTGAAAGGTAAGAGAGGCATTGAAGAATTGCCTGATAAAAGTTTGATTGAACTTCACCATGAAATATCAACCTACAGTATTTCTCCTAAGCTATACAAGATGTATCATGTTGGAACATTAATGAAAGACTCAGAAAGTGGTCAAGTGTCATCCAAACCAATTTGAAAGGGAAAGCCGAGGAAAGGTAATTAAAACTCAGCAAGTAACTCAATGCAAGTCAAAATGAACAGAGATTCAGTCTGCACAAAGGGAGTTTGGGTACTGAGATCTCCAGGCAAGTTGGAGATACAGGGAAGGAATATTGCAGAAGTAATGGAGAGATGCAGGGTTAGGAACTATTTTGAAAAAATTAAAGTCCACATTAAAGGGCAGCACAATAGTGCAGCAGGTAATGCTGATAGCTCACAGCTCCAGCAACCAGGTTCAATCCTGACCTTGGATGCTGTCTCTCTGAAGTTTGCATGTCCTCTCTGTGACCATGTGGGTTTCCCCTGGGTGCTCCAGTTTCATCCCACAGCCCAAACATGTGCGGTTGGTAGGTTAATCAGTTGCTATACATTGCTCCTAGTTTTGGTTGGTGGTACAACTACCAGGAGTGAGTTGATAGGTCTGTGAGAGAGAATGAATTACAGGGAAATAGGTGCAGAAGTGGGATTACTCTGAGTGCTGGTAATAGACATATTGGGCCCAATGACTTTCTTCCATGTCACAAGGAAATATGAGAAATGTTGACCACATAATCCCAGTGAACAATATTCAGAAAAATACCAAAGAAAGCTATGAGATCAAAGATGTTTCTGTTGTTCAGGTGCAGTCAATTTGTGATATTTCTTATGAGAGTTAGGGTAAGGTGAAGCCCAGAGATGGATGATATTTCAACAATATCTAGTGAACCTATGACTTCAACACAAGTAATGCCAGTACCATGGCAAAGATCACAGGGTGCACGTAAATGGCTGGCTCAGCTACAATTGTAAAACTGGTAAATATGTTAAATCAGCTTGTGCTTCCTTTTTTAAAAAAAATTGTACATTGGTCATGAATAATGATTATTGCTTTAATATTGTCACTCTTAAAAGATTGTGTCAAGTGATTAACTACTCACTGGGTTGCAACACTGTTCTGTAGGAGGTTCCAGAGACAGACTGTGGTGAACGTTTGAGGAAACCACATACACTTTGCTCGAGCTCCTCATGTCATACTTGTGGACATCTGTATATTCCACAATGGACTTTATTAGAGACCCAGTGAATGCAAGTTCTTTTCATTGATGAAGGAGGTGCATGAAATAGTTTCCTTTATTGGCCAAGACATTGAATACTATAGGGAAGCCATGCAGGAACAACGTGGCAGCAGTAGAGAGAATTGAAAGGAGAGTTACAAGGATGTTGTCAGGGCTGGAGAATTATCATTATGAGCAAAGGCTCTCTATGCTGGGGTTATCTCTGGAAAAAAGGAAATGGGAGATTTACTTGAGATGCATAAAATTATGAACAGAAAATGTCTATTTCCTTCAACAGAGAGTTTAGTAACTAATGGATATCGGATTAGCTTCATCAGTAGAAGGATTAGAAGGGAGAAAGAATTCTTTCACTCTGTGAGTGACAGGCATCTAGAACTCAGTCTGAAGAGATGGCAGAGGCAGAAGTCCTCACCACCTCGATGAACACTGCAGGACTATGATCCAAGAATGAGAAGAGGGAAATACCCAAAAGCAAGTTTTCAGTTAGCATGGACACAGCAGACTGAATGGCCTCCTGTTCAATAGATTTCTTATTTTCTAATGGAGGTACACAAAGATTTAATCCAGGCTTCCTTGGATTTGCATATATTTCACAACATAATATTGAAAGTAAACTATTACAAGCCTTCAGATCTGCAAATATCAAGTGGGGTGGAGCTGTAAATACCAACAAAAAGGACCAACTTGATCAATTAGTCAAAACCAGGTTTGTTGGTGTCCAGGAACAGCACAAAGCTTTGGGCCATTATTCCAACAGTGCAGCCTCAGCCTTGAGATGGTTGTCTTTTTTAATATTACAGAGTTTCAAATCTGGAGGAGCCCAGTCACCAACTTCTAACTGCCATTTGGAAAGTGGCAGATGTCCATGCTCAAGCTTTATGACAAATAGCCAACAGACTGACAAAATACCACCCCAAAATTCTTTACTTTATTTGATACAGGTACTAGCATAGTATTGTAAACAAGGTAATCTTGGCCCTGATATTTGTGATGGGATCAGTGTAAGGTAGGCAGAAGTCCAGCCCCACATTGGGATGCAGCCCAGAAGTTTCTAGGTTACTCCATAAGAACATAAAACACACGAGCAAAAGGAGGCCATTCAACCCCTCAACACTGCTCCACCACTTAACGGTCTCCATATTTTAATCATACATTTGTGGTTGATTAATCTGTACAAACTGCAACATTCTCAACTTTGCAAAATTGTTTACTGCAGTTTTGGGTGAATCATAAATATACAGCAGGTTTCCATAACATCTCTTAAAATTTCCAAAGTTATTTTACTGGTATGTTACCAAGATACGTGACCTCGACTGATATAGAAGTAAGTTTCTTGGGCTTTGTCAGAGACCTCACGACTCCAGATCTAAAAACCAAATGAGAAACGAGCTTTATACGAAATACCTTCCTCCTCTCTCACAAACAGAACTTGTAGTTTACATTCACCACAATTCAGATTGCACGTTTCACCGCCATTTCCTGAAGCGGGCAAATGAACAGCTGCAAGTTCTGTGATTCCACTCCCACCCCCTCCATTTCCTGCACTTCGCCCACAACTGCCACTGCTTTCATTCAATTTGCAACCGGACACTACCTTCTTCTCCTATTCATCCATCAGTAATAAACTAACGGTATTTCCCCTGTTACCTTCAAGTGACCTTTAAGCTGCCTGATGTTACTGGAAAAGGGCTACGCCACAGATGCGTCAATACAAGCCACACAAGCCGATAACATTTGGTCTGCATTATTTGCAATCTTGTAACAGTAAATATAATTGTCAGTACTGGACTAAAGATTTATTAGAAAAGGAACAACTCTGAATAGCCTTGGTAATTACAACAGGAAGTAAACTTTAAGTTGCTGACTTCATGGGTATATTTCTTAAGATGTTATTTTTAAAATTGCTATTACCCATTCCTGAAGGTGTTATATTTCAAATGCACCTGAATATTTTCACTCCACATCCCTGACAAACATTGAACCTTTGTGGGTATTAACTCAAAATTCAGTTTTTGGCAAACCAGCCAGGGAACTTAGCATGATTTGAACTTGGTTAAAACAATCTCAGGTCTTAATTAGAAGAACTTATTGATCACTCTAGCTGGTCAAATAAGAGGAAAAGTGGTCGAGACCTCATTACATTGCATGGATGATAATTGTAAATAGACTATTTGAATGCTTTACCCTTAACTCTCTGGTGCTGCTCTCATCTAGTGTCATGTGCATCCAGTAACATTCAGCACATGTGGATCAGGAACAAGAACTCATTTTTCCCTTCCAAGGTCTGGGACAGAACAACCATAGCGCAATAACACAAATCAGCTAACTCCCTCAACCTAAGAAGAAACCTGGAAGCTTTTTGGTTTTGGAACCAATATAGACATTTGCTATAAGCTGACTGAGATGCTCCATTAATATTAAAATCAGGGACCTATAATGCTATTTAGACCACAATTACATTTTAAATAAAAAGCAAAGAATGTTTATCTACTACACTTCTAATATTTGACTTTTCCAGAAAAATAGCCAAGTAGCTGTTGCAGGTCAAGGGATACCAGTTTAAATGTGATTTACAACATCCCTCCCAATACAATAATGCCAGAGCATAATATCAAAGTAAAATCAAAGCCCAAGAACCACCAAGGTCAGAATTCACCTCACCACAGAGATGCTGATCCAGGGCTTTGTGTGCCATTTCAGCAAGGACTGCAATGTCTTACAAATCCTTGACATTCTTGGCCCTTTTCCTAGTAGGAGGTGCTGACCTCCTTTGATAACAGAGAAAATGAGAGTGATTGTCAGGAGAAAAGGTCATCTGCAAGTAATAGATGTGACGAGATCAAGAAGGAAGGCAAAGGAATGAGAACCGGGAGGTGATGAATGTAAATGCAACAAAAGAATGGAGTCATGCAGCATGGAAAGAGGCCCTTTGGCCCAACTCAGGTGAGCTTGGGTGATGCAATGATTCATTTTCTTGTGGACTGCAGGCATCAGTGGCATGGTTTGGAATTATTGCCCAATACTTAACACCATTGAATTCCAAGACTTGTTAGTTCATTACAAAGGGCAATAAGAGTCAACCACGTTGCTGCAGGACTGGAGAGACATACAGGCCTGGGCAATATATATTCAGAATAGGGTTCTGATTTTTGAGATGGTATGCAGCATCAACATATACCTTTATGGTCTTTGGATTGTCAGCTGAGAATTGCTTCCTAATTTGTCCAGCTTTTTTGTAACCAGGACACCCAATGTGGAATTTCAAACTCATTCGGATTTAAAATAATCCCTACCAACATTTTTAAGATAGTTTCTTTATTCGTAAAACATAATTTGAGCAGACAAAAGGAAAATAAATAGAATACCATTTTAGTGGAAAAAAAACACTGGTGGAGTTCATCATCAGCAATAAGGTATTCAGATTTGTATGCAAGCTCCTCCCCCAACTGGAAGGGTGCTCAGCTGAAGTCAGGCAGTTTCCAGCTGCACAAAAGCAGTCGAAACTGTATATCAGTGTTCAAAGGCCACCTTTAACTTCCCATCTATCCAGCTGCAAATATAGTGCTGCAAGAAACTCAAAGAGAGAGCATATCAAATCAAAAGCTGCAAACGCTGAAGATCCAAAACAAAAACAGAAAATGCTGAAATAAATTAGCAGACCAGGCAGCATCCACGGACAGAGACAAATATCATCAACGTGTCTGGGCATTGACCCTTCATCAGAAGTTACTCAGCTCTATTTCTCATTCCATGCATGCTGCCTGACCTGCTGAACATCTCGTGTCTTTTGTTTTTATCCAAAGTAACAGCTGGAAATCACACCACACAACAAGCAAGCCTGCTAGCGTGTTCAAATTAAGTTCATTTAGCTGCTCTTTTATATGTTGAACACATTTAAGCTAAATTAGCATCTTAGTTGAAAGTGGGTAGAAAATACATCACACTGATGTATTCAAGCATTTTCAGAGACAAACTTCAAAAGCAGCTGATGTGTTCATAATAAAAGCAAGCCAAGAATGATTTTTTTCCAACTAGATGGTAACATAGGAAGTGATCCGATAAAAGAATGCAAAAGCTTCTGGAGGGGAGCTGTAACCCGTGGTCAATGATTTGACTGGATCAAATCCATTTCCTGTATACATAACTCATAAGTTACTTCCAATAATTTACACAACATGCTGATGAAACAAGTATTAAGACCACAAGACGTAGGAGCAGAATTAGCCCATTAGGGCCAGAGTCTTCTCCGCCATTCGATCATGGGTGATTTATTTTTCCCTCTCAACCCCATTCTCCTGCCTTCTCCCCATAACCTTTCATACCCTTACTAATCAAGAACCTATCAACCTCTGCTTTAAATATACCTAATGACTTGGCCTTCACAGCCGTCTGTGGCAATGAATTCCATAGATTCACCAGCCTCTGGCTAAAGAAATTCCTCCTCACCTCTGTTCTAAACATCCTTCTATTCTGAGGCTGTGCCCTCTGGTCCTAGACTCTCCCACTACTGGAAACATCCTCTCCACGTCCACTCTATCCAGGCCTTTCAATATTCGGTAGGTTTCAATGAGATCCCCCCCCCCCCCCCCCCCCATGATCCTAGACTCCAGGGAGTACAGGCCCAGAGCCATCAAATGCTCCTCATTCGTTAACCCTTTCATATCCGGGATCATTCTCATAAACCTCCTCTGGACCCTCTCCAACACATCACGTACAAGGCCCAAAACTGCTCACAATACTCCAAATGTGGCCTGATCAACACCTTATGAAGCCTCAGTATTACATCCTTGTTTTCATATTCTAGTCCTCTTGAAACAAATGCTAATATTGCATTTGCCTTCCTTACTACCAACTCAACCTGCAAGTTAACTTTTAAGGAATCCTGCACTATGACTCACAAGTCCCTTTGCACCTCCGATTTCTGAATTTGCTCCCTGTTTAGAAAATAGTCTATGCCTTTATTCCTTCTGCCAAAGTGCATGACCATACACTTCCCCACGCTGTATTCCATCTTCCACTTCATTGCCCATTCTCCCAACCTGTCCAAGTCCTTCTGCAGACTCCCTGCCTCCTCAACACTACCTGTCCCTCCACTTATCTTTGTACCATCCACAAACTTGGCCACAAAGCCATAATTCCATCATCCAGATCATTAATATATAATATGAAAAGTAGCGGACCCAACACCGAGCGCTGCGGAACACTATTCACCAGCAGCCAACCAGAAAAAGCCCCATTTATTCCCACTCTTTGCCTTCTGCCAGTCAGCCAATCTTCTATCCATGTACCTTTCCTGTAATACCATAGGCTCCTATCTTGTTTAGCAACCTCATGTGTGGCACCTTGTCAAAGGACTTCTGAAAATCCAAGTAAACAATATTCACTGACTTTCCTTTGTCCATCCTGCCTGTTACTTCCTCAAAGAATTCCAACAGATTTGTCAGGCAAGATCTCCGCTTAGGGAAACCATGCTAACTTTGGCCTATTTTATCATGTGCTTCCAAGTACCCTGAAACCTCATCCTTAATAATGGACTCTAACATCTTACCACTACTGGTCAGGCTAACTGGCCTATAATTTTCTGTCTTTTGTCTTCCTCCCTTCTTAAAGAGTGGAATGACATTTGCGCTTTTCCAGTCGTCTGGAACCATTCCCGAATCTACTGTTTCTTGAAAGATCACTACTTGTGCCTCCACAATCTCTTCACCTACCTCTTTTAGAACCCTGGGGTGTAGTCCATCCAGTCCAGGTGACTTATCCACCTTCAGACCTTTCAGCTTCCCAAGCACCTTCTCCTTAGTAATAGCAACTACACTCACTCCTGCCCCCGACTCTCTCGAATTTCTGGCATGTTGCTGGTGTCTTCCACAGTGAATACTTATTCAGTTCGTCCACCATTTCTTTGTTCCCCATAACTACCTCTCCAGTGTCATTTTTCAGCGGTCCAATGTCCACTCTTGCCTCTCTTTTACTCTTTATATATCTGAAAAAACTTTTGGTATCCTCTTTTATATTAGTGGCTAGCTTGCCTTCATATTTCACCTTTTCTCCCCTTATTGCTTTTTTTTAAGTTGCCTTCTGTTGGTTTTTAAAAGCTACCTAATTCTTAAGCTTCCCACTAATTTTTGCAATATTGTATGCCCTCTCTTTTGTTTTTATGCTGTCTTTGACTTCCCTCATCAGCCACAGTTGCCTCATCCTCCTTTTAGAATGCTGCTTCTTCTTTGGGATGAACTGATCCTGCATCTTCCGAATTACTCCCAGAAACTCCTGCCATTGCTGCTCCACTGTCATCCCTGCCTGGGTCCCCTTCCATCAACTTTGGCCAGCTCCTCTCTCATGCCTCTGTAGTTACTTTTACTCAACTGTAATACCGATACATCTGATTTTATCTTCTTCCTAATAAACTGCAGGGTTAATTCCAGCATATTATGATCACTGCCTTCAAAAGGTTCCTTTACCTTAAGCTCACTCATCAAATCTGGTTCATTGCACAACATCAAACCCAGAATTGCCTTTTCCTTAGTAGATTCAACCACAAGCTGTTCTAAAAAGCCATCTCATAGGCATTCTACAAATTCCTTCTCTTGGGATCCAGTGCCAACCTGATTTTCCCAATCTACCTGCATATTGAAATCTCTCATGACCACGTAACATTGCCCTTCTTACATGCCTTTTCTATCTCCTGTTGTAATTTGCACCCCGAGATGGTTTACCAGGAAGCGCTGGCCTAGATGGCGCACGTGCCTGAGTGCTGAAGACCTGTTCAGACCAACTGACATCTTGCAAGGACATCTTCAACCTCTCTCTTCTGCAGTGAGGGTCCCACCTGCTTCGTACAGCTGCCCAAGAAGAGCACGGTGACTGCCTCAATGACTACTGTCTGGTAGCACTTACATCTACCGATCTACCGTTTTGAAGTGCTTCGAGAGGTCGGTTATGGCAATGAATCAACTCCTGCCTCAGAAATGACCTAGGACCTTTTCAATTTGCCCATCACCTCAAAAGGTCAGCAGCAGATGCGATTTCTCTGGCTCTTCATTCTGTTCTGGATCATCTGGATAACAGTAACATATACTGTAGGTCAGGCTGCTGCTCATTGACTACAGCTTGGTGTTCAACACAATCATCCCATTCAAACTTATCACCACATTTCAAGACATGGGTCTCTGTACCTCCCTT
This sequence comes from Pristis pectinata, assembly GCF_009764475.1. Classification (NCBI taxonomy): domain Eukaryota; kingdom Metazoa; phylum Chordata; class Chondrichthyes; order Rhinopristiformes; family Pristidae; genus Pristis; species Pristis pectinata. The sequence continues at coordinate 90,686,578 of NC_067409.1, forward strand.
TGCGAATGGATCCTTGACTTCCTCATCGGTAGACCTCAATCAATGAGGATTGGTAACAATAGCTTCTCACTGACCATCAACAGGTGTGCTTAACCCCCTGCTCTATTCTCTTTACACCCATGACTGTGTGGCTAAGCACAGCACCAATGCCATCTATAAATTTGCCCATGACATCATAGTTGCTGGCCGAATCGTGGATGGTGATGAGTGTGATAGAACATCTGGTTGAGAGGTGTCGCAATAACAACCTCACGTGCAATGTCAACAGAACCAAGGAGCTAATCATTGCCTTCAGAAAGGGGAAGTCAGAAGACCATGTGCTAGTTCTCATTGGTGGGTCAGTGGTGGAGAAAATTGGCAGCTTCAAATTCCTGGTCATTAACATCTTAGGTGACCTGCCCTGGGCCCAGCACATAGATGCAATCATGAAGGTGGCATGCCAGTGCCTCTACTTTCTTAGAAGCTTAATGAGATTTGGCATGTCACCAAATACTCCAACAAATTTCAACAGATGCACTGTTGAAAGTATCCTGACTTGTTGCATCACAGCCTGGTACAACAATTCCAATGCACATGAACATAAAAGACTGCAGAGAGTAGTGGAACAGCCCTCTGCACCATTAAAAGCATCTATACGAGGCACTGCCTCAAGACAGCATCCATCATCAAACACCCCTACCATGTGGGTCATGACCTCTTCTTGCTGCTACCACCGGGTAGGAGGTACAGAAGCCTGAAGTCCCACACCACCGGGTACAGAAACACCTACTTTCCTACAACTATCAGGTTCTCGAACTGAGCTACATAACCCTAATTCTACCTCAGCAACAGAACACTACGGGCCACCTCTTGCACTAACATGGTCTTGTCTCCATTTTTTTTTTGCATTAATGTCTTGTTTTGCAGAGTCTTTCTTCTTCATTGTCTTGTGCAATTTATGTTCTGTGTGTTGTTTGAATCTATATGCTTGTAATGCTGCTACAAGAAAGTTTTTCATTGCATCCTGTACCCACTGTACTGGTACATCTGACAATAAATTTAACTTGACTTGATGTAATACCAGCAATAACTACAGACCAGCAAAGCTGGGGTTGTTCTTATTTTGGAATAAGTTACAAGCAAGCAAGAAAGACTTGCGCTTTGTGGTATTAATAGGGGTTTTGGAAATGCAGGAGGGAAACATACTAGATTGAGGTGCTCCTGTCAATCTTAACAGCTCTGCCTATTTAAACCCAACCAGCATGAGACCCAGCTGTTACAACTTGCTCCTTTTAGCACAAAGACAGCATTTCCAGTAATACTAAGCGGCGAGTTGAGATGTTTTATGTTGTAATGTACAAGAAATTTGTGCAGACATTTACACAAAATGGGCTAATATATCTTTATGGCCAACAATGTGAGAAAATGATCTGATAAGACAACCACAGATCAACCAAATGCCTGGGTACTTCCATGTGACCTTTTATTATCCTATTGTAACAAGGTAGGCAGCACCCTTGCCTCTGAGTCAGAAGATTGTAAGTTCAAGAACTATTTTAAATACCAGAGGGCAAAATGCCCAAAGTAAGGTAGAGGGAGTGGTACACTGAGAAGCTGTTTTTTGGATCAAACATTAACAAAAACCCTATTTATTCCCAAATATTCATTAAAAATCCCATGACATTATTTTGAGGAGAAAGAATGTTATCCCTGATGACCTGGGCAATATCTAACACTCAGTGAGGGATAAAAAGCGCAAAATAACAAATGTATGTGGCCATCATGGGAAATTTTAATCTGCAGTCAATTATCATAGGAGATTTTTTAATCTACATATTGATTTGATGAAGAGTAGCATCGAAGAAGAATTTGTGGAATGCATCAGGGATTGCTTTTTAGAGCATTGCCAAGCTTTTCTGGGGTGGGCTATGTGAAATTTGGTCAAGTAATGAGGAAGGACTAATAAGTGATCTTATGGTTAAAGATCCCCTCGAGGTAGTGACCACAAAGGATGCTCTGGAGCATCTAGACAACCGCAAGACATAAGTCAGGCTGTTTATCAATTACAGCTCTGTGTTCAACACCAACATTCCCTCAGTACTACTGACCAAGTTTTCAAAACATGGGCCTCTGTACCTCCCTCTGCAACTGGATCCTTGACTTCCTTATAGGGAGACCACAGTGAGTGCGGATCAGCAATAACATCTCCTCGCTGACAATCAACACAGGTGCACCTCAACGATGCGTGCTGAGTCCACTGCTCTACTCTCTCTACACTCATGTGGCTAAGCACAGATCAAACACCATCTATAGATTCACAGATGACACTGCTATGGTTGGTAGAATCTCACATAGCAATGAGGTGGTGTACAGGAGTGAGATAGATTGGCTGGTTGAGTGGTGTCACAACAACAACCTCGCACTCAACGTCAGCAAGACAAAGGAACTGATTATGGACTTCAGGAAGGGGAAGACGGAAGAACACACACCAGTCCTCATTGAGGGGTCAGCGATGGAAAGGGTGAGCAGCTTCAAGTTCTTGGGCCTCAACATCTCCAAGGATCTATCCTGAGCCCAACACATTGATGCAATCACAAAGAAGGCATGCAAGTGGCTCTACTCATTAGGAGTTTGAGGAGATTTGGTATGTCACCAAAAACTCTTACAAATTTCTATAGGTGTACTGGGGAGAGCATCCTGACCAATTGCATCACAGCCTGGTATGGAGGCTCCAATGCACAGGATCGCAAGAGGATGCAGATGGTTATAGACTCAGCCAGCTCCATCATGGACACAACCCTCCCCACCAATGAGGACATCTTCAAGTGGCATTGCCTCAAGAAGGCAGCATCTATCATTAAGGACCCTAACCATCTGGGACATGCCCTCTTCTCGTTACTACCATCAGGGAGAAAGTACAGAAGCCCAAAGACCCAAACTCAACAATTCAAAAACAGCTTCTTCCCCTCCGCCATCAGATTTCTGAATGATCCATGAACACTAGCTCATTATTCCTTGTTTTTGCACTATTTATTTTTGTAATTTATAGATTGTGTCTTTGCACTGTACTCCTGCCGCAAAACAAATTTCACATCATATGTCAGTGATAATAAATCCAATTCTGATTCTGAATATGACAGAATTCCAAATGTAGTTTGAGGACGAACACCATGGGTCCCATACCCAGCGTCTCCAATTTAAATAATAGCATTTATAATGGTAAGAGGGAGGAGTAGTTCAAGGTGGACAAGGTAAACAATCTAAGAGACAGGTCCGTAGATGAACAGTGGCAGATATTCAAATTGCTGGTCTACAGTGCTCAGCAAGAATTTATCCCAATCAAAAAAAGGGAATCCATAAGAAAGAGGCATAATCTTGGTTAACAAAGAGGTGAAAGACAACATTAAATTGAAAAGCAAGGTATACAAAGTAGCAAGGACTACTGGTAGACGAGAGGACTGGGAAGTCTTGAGGATCCAGCAGCAGGAAACAAAAAAGCTCATAAAAAGGGAGAAAATTAATTTTTGAGAGAAAACTTGCATGTAGTATTAAAATAAACAGTAAAGGTTTCTATGGATATATAAATAGACTAAGTCATATGTGGGGCCTCCAGAGAACAGGGCTGATGAATTAACAGCAGCAAATAAAGAATTGGTAGATATGTTGAATAAATTTTATACTTCAGTCTTCACTGTGGAAGACATTGTTAATATTCCTAAGATATCAGATGGGCCAATTTCAAATAACATGGAAGGACTTACAAAGATCCCAATTACAAAGGATGAAGTATTGGAGAAACACAGGGAGACAATTGGAATTGGAATTGATTTATTATTGTCACATGTACCGAAGTACAGTGAAAAGCTCGTCTTCCATACTGTTCATACAGATCAATTCACTACACAGTGCATTGAGGTAGTACAAGGTAAAATAATAACAGAATGCAGAATAAAGTGCAACAGCTACAGAGAAATGCACTGCAGGTAGACAATAAGGTGCAAGGTCATAACAAGGTAGATTGTGAGGTCAAGAGTCCAACTTATCGTACTAGGGAACCATTCAATAGTCTTATAACAGCGGTGTAGAGCGGTCCTTAAGCCTGGTGGTACGAGGTTTCAGGCTTTTGTACTTTCTGCCCGATAGGAGAGGGGAGAAGAGGGAATGTCTGGGGTGGGTGGGCTCTTTGATTATGCTGGCTGGTTTACTGAGGCAGTGAGAACTGTAGACAGAGTCCACTGAGGGGAGGCTGGTTTCTGTGATGTGCTGAGCTGTGGGCAGGACCCAATAGACTGCATGCTAGGATTTAAAGGAAGTTTCTGCAGAGATAGTGGACTCATTGGTTGAAAATTTTCATAACTCGCTAAACACTGGAAGGGTACCAGAAGATTGGAAAACAGCCAATGTACTCCTTTGCTCAAAAAAAAGAGAAAGGCAGAAGGGAGGGAACTACAGGCCGGTTTTTATTGGCAAGATGCTAGATTCAATAATCAAAAGAGGAAACAGCTAATCATTCAGAAAAGCTGAAGATAATTACATCTCATCAACATGGCTTTATTAAAAGTAAATTATGTTTGACAAATTTGCTCAAATTCTTTAAGGATGCAACAAGGAGGGTTGATAGTGGGGACTCTGTAGATGCAGTGCATTTAAATTTCCAAAAGGTATTTGACAAGATGCCACACAAGAGGCTGATGCATAAATTCAAAGCCTATGGTATTGGAGGAAATGTGTTAGAGCAGATTGAAAACTTGCTGACTCACAAAAAAACAGTGAGCCAAAATAAATTGTCCTTTTCAGACTGGAAGGAGGTAACTAATGGAGTACCACAGAGATCAGTTCTTGGCCCGCAAATGCTCACTATTTACATTAACGACGTGGAAGAAGGAACTGTATGTAAGGTTTCCAAATTTGCTAACAATAGGAAAATGGATAGAAGAGCATGTTGTGATAAGGATACTGTGATTCTACAATGGGATATAGATAGAGTGAGTGAGTGAGTGCGTGAGTGAGTGAGCAAAAGACTGGCGAATGGAGTTTAATGAAGGGAAATGCAAGGTCATGTATTTTGGCAAGAGAAATCAAAGGGCAGATTATTATCTAAATAAGAGAGAGTGAAGTTCAGAAGGATCTAGGTGTTCTAGTTCATGAATCACAAACAGCCAGCAGGTCCACCAAGCAGTTAAGAAGGCAAACGGCATCTTGGACTTCATTGCAAAGAGGTTGGAGTTTGAAAATAGGGAGGTTTTGTTGCAATTTTACAGTGTATTGGTGAGGACTCACCTGGAATACAGTGTACAGTTTTGGTGCCTTTACCTAAAAGATATAGGAACAATGCAGCCAGTACAAAAGAGATGCACCAGGCTAATTCTTGGGATGAATGTGTTGTCCTAACTCAAGAGATTAAATAGCTTGGGCCTGTATTCCTTGGTCTTTAGCAGAATGAGGGGTGACGTTATTTAAACATGTAAGATCCTAAGAGGGCTTGACAGGGTAGATGTTGGAATGTTTTTACTAGTGGAAGCATCTCGAACAAGGAGACATAAGGCAAGGGGCTGGTCACTTAAAACAGAGGGACATAAGAAATTTCTTCTCACAGAGGGTAGTTAATCTCTGGATTCTCTGCCCTGGCAGGTGGTGGAAGCTGGATCATTAGAAGTATTTAAAGTGGAGGTGGATAAACATTTGATAGATCAAGGAATAGAGGGTCATGGAGAAATAGAACAGAAGAGCAGTTGAAACTGGCATAGATCAGCCATGATCATATTAAATAGAGGGGCAGGCTTGAAGTGCCTGATGGCCTACTCCTGCTTCTATTTTCCTGTGTTCTTGTGTCATTACTTTGCTGTTTGTGGGATCTTGTTGTGAACTAACTGCTGTATTTTCTCAATCATATTCAATTATTGTGAATTTCAGTCATATTTCATCACACTTCAATCATATTTAATTATTGCAAGGAGCTTGGCTTGACCAAAGGTCAGAAGAGATGCCTATAAATTCAAGTAATTAAATTCTCTCTTCTAATCATTAAAATTACAAGAAAAAATATTTAAAGCACAATTTCTATTTGTTATTGGAATATAACCTTGATACAATGTTGTTGAGAGTTCCTCCATGGAAATATTGGGCAGTCTTGCTCATCGTTATTTGCTTTATCATTCAAAATTTCCACCTGTGTGAGGAATTACCCTCTCATCTGCAGGTCTCTGCTCTTTCTAACAAAACTTCCTTGCTGAATTAGCACTTTTGAATTCACTAAGTATTCCAGTACATCTATCTGTACACTAGAGGGCACTTGCGAGTTATTTTCGGAGAAAGTTGTGTTGGTAACTCGGGGAGGTGTACGTTTCTTAACTATACTTGTCAGTCCTGTGTGCAAAGGAAATCTAGCTTCAGTGAAGCCATTTAAAATACAGAAATATGTGAAGCATATTTGCTTTCCTCCAGATTTTAATTGTTCACTGGCCAGTTAATGCCACACCACGTATCATCCTGACGTGGAAATATATTCAGTGCACAGTATAAATCCTGGAATTCTCTTCGCAACACCGTAAGAGTACCTCCACTACAAGTACTGCAGTGGTTTATGGGAGCTGCTCACCACCACCTTATGTGGATAACTATAGATGGACTTTAAATGCTGGCTTTATTGATGACACATTTTCCATAAAAAATAACTTTGAGGAAAGGAAGTAGATCATGTAAAACGAAACCTTTTAAATAAAGAACTTGAACCCATCTTATTTTATCTTACTTTAAATGAAGCAATACAATGAAAAAAAATTCGTATTTTCCACATGTTGAACACCTGTTACTCAACTGAAAGGTGTAATGGCAGATTGATTATCCAACCTACTTCCAGCTTTAGCTGAGCTGTAACTTTCTGCAATACGGACAGATATCAGACTGTTCATATATTTTGTAACTTCTTGTTATAATTCCCAAGCTTCCTAACCACAATCAGTCTTGCTTGATGCTACAATCTGTTAATTTGATCAATCTGCATTGTTAGAGAATCCAAGTTATTGACAACATTACTGGTAATTCCAGTATCGGTTCTTGGTCTTTCTACTTGCTCATTCTGAGCCCAACATAACTCCCCTCATTACCTTCTCCCCTTCCAACAGTTTATTATCCATGCCAAACATTCACCTCGAATGCCTTGAAGTCTACAACTGAATGGATTATCAATTCCAACTGAGTTATCAGTCAGTAAAATAACCTTGAATGCGTTTACATAAGATTACCAGTGAAGATGGCAGTAAATACCTTGAGCATTTGCAGTTTGTACTCATTGTATTATTATATGGATACAAAACTTCTAAACTACATTGGAAAAACAACATAGATATCAGTGCATGACAAGATCTGAAAATGATGATCTTGGGATGTGTTGGTTTATGAATCTATGAAGAATTCAGGTCATCCAAAAGAGTATAACCAAATGATCAATACATCATCAAGGACTGTGCTCCAAAGGAAATCCAAAATAAGAGGTTAAAATAAAACACTCATAAGAAATGTGAAGGCTTGCAGCATTGACAATATGATACGGGTAGAGCTGAAAAAACCAGAAGAACATGACATCAACCTCCTTCATAGCCGTTCATGATTTTGAGCAACACCATCACTGAGAAGGAATGATTAAAAAGGTCAGTGTATGGTCTGTATTCTTAGCACATAACGGTGACACCAGTGTGATATGGAGCCATAACACAGTCTGGCATTGCATTACACAAGAAAGCACAGTCGACGAGATCCATCCCATAACCTCGTACTCTGTGGGATTATTTTGTTGGAAACAATAAAGGCATCCTAGAAAGTTAACAAAATTTAACTGCAACAAGAATGGTGAATAGGTTGAAATACAGATTTGTAGGTTTATACAGACATTGCCAAACCTGCTGCTGTCCACATATACTTACTGCAACTAATATTACTGGTATTAAATTAAAATGTTGTTGGTTATTTTTCTGAACACCTGCAGTAGCGAGAAGGATCACACGACAAAACAAGCCATGTGAAGCTGTTACGATCCACTCAGTAACAACATGCTCTTGACTGGAGGTAGAATAGGGGAAAAAAAAAATCACTTCAAAGCTCATCATCCACTGCAGAAATATTCTTGGATCAGTCGCTTCGTCGCCAGGTCTTCCAACACATTTTGTACCAAATTCCACTGAACAGGTGGATGCTGTACAAATGCAATTTCTTGTTCAATACACACAAGTTCTAATAGGCAATGCAGGTGATAAATTGGCATGATTAGGAAGATTTATAAAACAAATGAAAATGGATGCACACCTTATGATTTCAGGAGCTCATGTACCTGTCACTGGAAATACTGAGCACTCTTACGTTACACAGAATGATCAATCAACTTTAGAAATAGTCCTGATTATAATAAAGTGTTTACTGTACAAAAGAAATGCAATATTTATATGGAGATTGTAGGACTATCCATCAAATGCTGCATATACTGCAACAGCTATCCAGTCACCTGTTGAGTATTCATCCATATCAGTTTATGCCTGCACTTCTGTAACATTCTTTATCTTGAAAAGATCCACATTGCTTTGCAGGTTGATAGTCCATGCTGGAGTAAATGTTATCGCCAAATGGATCTTCAGCTGATGAACCACAGGCCTGATTAGATGTGCTGCAACTGAGGGAAAAGAGTGGAGACACAAGAAGGAGCAGCAGTTGATTCAGCAAAGGGACTTGGAGAACAACAGTTGACAAAAAGATCAGGGGAAAAAGGGATTGGTAGCACATCAGGGTGGTGGGGGAGTGCAGGATATATAAGAGTAATTTATTCAATCTTGCAGAAGACAAAGTCTAGTACTGTAGAAGACAGATCACATTTTCCTAGGAGTGCCTAACACAAGTACCAAAGGACAACATGGCCCAGGTTCTTCTAGGATGTTCCAAATGTGTTGCACAATGAAAAACATACCTGGCATAGATATATAGTGTGGAGGTGTCATGATGAAGACCGTGTTATGCAATTGAATTTCAAGGAAATACATCGATAAATACAAGCTTCAGAAGGCTTTTTGCATTATCTGAAGTAACATCATGTCTTATAGACCAAAGATTAATAATCATTATGAAAGCAGAAATAATGGAAAATTGGATATGTTAATATTTCATCATTAGTTTTCTGAAATTATAAAAGCTGGGTGTAAAAGTGGCAGAATCTAACATCCTAATCTCTCCATTTGCATAGTGGAAAATCCAGCCTTTTAGGTTTACACTCTAATGACTTGATAGCCACAAATCGATGTAATCCTATTCTCAAGACATATTTTGGCCCAGAAATCACTGTCAAAGTTGAATTAAAATTTAAAACATATTTCCCATTTACAGCACAATGTCAATTTTAATATTCTCATTGTATCTACTGAGTTAATCAGGTGGTGTTATTTCTAGTATGATAAACATTACTATACATTTTGTAAGAGTTGCAAGGTAGCGGATGTGGATACAATCGTGAGAAGTCCCTCACTCAGTTGTTATTCTGGCAAATTCACTTGTTGATATCTTGACTGCCAGTAAATGTGTCTGACAATCTTTGATTTTGAGGGGGAACAAACAGGTTAAAAATAGTAACCGGAGGAGGAGCTGCAACCGTCTGATGACTAAATACCTCCAGATCTACAACAAAGCAGTTCCGGTTTGATGCTTCCTTCAGCCCTAGAAACTTCTGCAAGACCACAATTGAAGATATTTCAGTAGCAGAACTCAAAAGGATGCTTACAACATAATTAAAAATTTGCAATGATCACTAAATTTAAATAACACATTATATTTTCCCAGATTAGAGTTAAAACAAAGCAGTAAAGCAAAAATCCATGAAATAATAAAAAAAAGCTAAAGATTACCATCTATTTCCTGTATGTCTGTATTCGAAAATTACAATGTTAAGTCTCTCCTGCTATTGCACATCCTAGCGAAGAGGTTAAGAATGCAGGTCGATGCTAATACACTAAGAATTATCACAAATGCTACAGGTTCCAAAACACTCAAGTTCCTTAAGCTTAAAGTTCTAGCTGAATTTTAAAAAATAAAATAGTAGTGTTCTATAGAATCATTTAAAAAAAAACTTTGCATGCTTTGTAGTGGTGCAGCTGCTTCAGTAACACTTTCAATAACAAGAAGCTTTAAAATATAATGAATGCCAACTTGAGAAATATATACATGGATCATTCCTTTCAGTTGGGTTTTTTCCAGATCAGGTTATAACCACGACTGAATTCAGAGCACCCTTTCTTCCTCAGAGGAGGTTGCGAGTTCAGGTTCCACTCCAGAGAAGCTCAAAAATCTCATACCAAGGGAGTACTCCATGATCAAGTGTGCCTTCTTTGAATGAAGTGTTAAGCTGAAATTTTGCCTGGTATTTCAGAAAGATGCAAAAGACCCCAATGTTCCTATCTGAAGAGTAGAAAGAGATCCTTGCTGCCCTGACCAACATTTATCCCTCAGCCAATGTTACTAAAGCAGATAATCTGGTCTTGAAACATTGCTATCAATGGGAGCTTGCTATTCATATTTTCAATGTTATTTTTCCTACATTACAGTAGTCACCACACAAATTACTGTAATGTGATATCTTGAGGTTATGAATGGTGGCCTGTAAAAATACAATTTTTAAAATAACACATAATGTTTTCCTGATTTATTTTTTATACTATGTATAATGCCTGCTCAATTTGTTTAAAAGGACAAATGGTGAGGTAATAGTTATGTTTCGACTGCAATTTTGTTTCAGAAGTCCACATACAAATTATTCCACATACAGAATAAAAATGCTTAATAGCAAGGACCAAAGTATGAATTCTAATGGACTAAGCTACTTATTCACTCCCAGCTCAAACACACATAAACTTAGTACTAAGACAAACTACTTCTCATTTGCATTCATTGATTTTAATGTTTCGAAATAGTCAACCCACTGTTAATACTACAAAAAGTCAAGTCATTTTGGCATTACATAAACACACAAGTTTTAGTGGTTGACATCTGTTCAAAGTTTGATCACATTCCTGATTAAAAAGGATGATTGTGGTGTGTAAATACACAACATAATGTGAACCTTGATGTGCAAATTTGAGAATCATAGCCACTTTGCTGTGGAGAAGGATCAAGCAGATGTTAGATACTCGCTCACAAGCGAAGACAGAAAGGAGAGAGAATGATTAAGAGCCCAATAGCCATCTGAAATCCTTGCTCATTTCCTTCCCAGCCATCCACAGGACAAAAGTCGGCAAAATAGAAAGCAAAGAGCAAAACAAAACTGCACATGTTGGATATCTGAATTGACAAGCATTGGAAATGGTTAATAGGTCAGACAGCATTTGGGGGGTGGGGAGAGAGGAGGGGGGAGAGAGAGAGAGACCAGAAAGGTCCTCTCCACAGATGTTGCCCGACTTGTTGAATATTTCATTCGAACACAAGAAACAGAAGCAGCAGTAAGCCATCCTGTTCCACTTCCTTGTTCCATCTTTCAAGATCACAGCTAATCTTTTACCTCAAAGTAACTTTCCTGCAGTAAACCCATATCCACTAATTCTTTAATATGCTAAATTCTATCAATGTCCGTCTTGAATATACTCGGTGTCTGACCCTCCATAGTCTGCCTGGATAGAGAATTCAAAAAGATTCACTTTCCACTGGTAAAGGAAAATTCTTCTGATCTGAGTCCTGAGTGACTGACCCCTTCTTTTGAGACTGACTTCCAAATCTAACACCAGCCAGGGAAAACATCAAGTCTACAGCTACCTTGTCAAACCACAAGAAGTTTCTGTTTCAAAAAATCACCTCTCATTCAGAAGTATAAAACCAGACTGCTTAATCTCTCCTTATGGGGAAAGACACATAAGTCCTTCCAAACACCAGACAGTATTTCTCAGCATTTAGAAAATACTTTGGTTTTCTATTTTTTCATCAAAGTGAATGAGCTCACATATTTCCACATCATGTTCTATCTGCCATGTCGTTGCCCATTCTCTGAGCCTCTCCATATCCTTGTCTCCACAACCCACACCACTGCCCAGCTTTGAATAATTAGTAAACCTGGATATATAACTCCCTTTACCCCTCATCCATTAATATAGATTACAGACATCACTGATCCCGGTAGAACCCCACTAGTCGTGGCTTTTCAACAAAAAAAGATCCTACTATTGCTGTATTCAGTCATTCACTCCACAGAAACCCAGTTTCAAGTGCTTCAATTTTTATGTAATAACCTTGTGTAGCACTTTGTCAAAGACCTGCTTCATTGATTCTTTAGTTATCTATTCTACTGGCTACAACAACAATGTTATGATTTTCCTTTCATAAATCTTTGTTGACCTTGTCTAATCCTATTGATTTCTAAATGTCCTTTCACTACTTCCTTAATAATAAATTCCAGCATTTTTCCTGCAAATGATATCAGGCTAAATTCCCCATTTTCTTTCTTTCCTCCCCCTTTCTTAATTAGCAGATATATTTGCAACTTCCCAATCTGTAGGAACTATCCTGGAACCCAATGAACTTTGAAAGATGATAACCAGCACCTCTAATATCTCCATAGCTACCACCTTAAAAACCTTGGGATGCAAGTCAACAGCTGATAGCATCATAGCGTCAATCAGCACGGAAACAGGCCCTTTGGCCCACCAAATCTGTGCTGACCAACAAGCACCCATTTACACTAATCCCATTTTTCTTCCCCCCACATTCCCATCAACTCCCCACACCAACCTGCACATCTTTGCAATGTAGGAGGAAACCGAAGCACCTGAACAAAACCCACACGATCACAAAGAGAATGTGCAAACTCTGCACAGCACCAGAGGTCAGGATTGAACCCATGTTACTGGAGCTGTGAGGTAGAAGCTGTACTAGCTGTGTCACTATGCTGCTCCAGAGGTCCTGGGGATATATCAGCTAATTTCTCCAATACTTTTTTTTAAAAAGATACAAATCCTAATAGCTTTCTCTTTCTCATTCGCCGAGACCAATTGTTTTCCACTGGGAGGGTTTCCTACTCCTCTTCCTTGAAAACAGCCACAATTATTTAATTTCCTTGAATTGTTTTTTTTCTCTCTAGCATTAATTTTACTTTAATTGCAAAATAAATCAGGTTGTAGATAAAATACCTCAAGCATTTGTCAAGGATCATCATCAGTTAGCTTTAAATTCAGAAAGTTTGGTTTGAGGAATGAAAAATAACAAGCATGTAACCAAAGTACATGAACACACTAACTTATAATTAAATCACCCACTCCGAACAGTAGGCTCAATTAAAGTATTTTTGCAGATTGGTGCACCTTGCACCTAGTGTTTCTTTTTATTCATCATTCACATTTACATGAAAATGGCTTGTTCAGTTACAAGCAACATTCTATTTTTGACCTCAATCTTAAAAGGGAAATTACAAGAGAGGGGATAACACCTATAAACTGGTAAACAGCAGCTATTTTTATAAGCAGGATGTCGCTATGTGCTAGTTCAAAGAATTATTCCTTTTTAATATTATAGAAATTCCTTCTAGTTTCTGATATCACCCCCTCTGTTTACAATACTTGGTTGCAAATGAAACTACAAATGAAACTTCTAACGTAAAACTTGACCACTAACACATCAGACAAATCTGAACTTTTCCAAAACTTGATCAGAATTCAAAGGGGTGAAATGGGTCAAACAAAAAGTACGCAAGTCTAAAATAGAAACTGGGAAAGTTACAAATGAAAACTTCAATAGTAAAGTGTGAAACTCAAAAATGTAAGAATCTCAGTCTGAAAACCATATGTGCACTCATGTTGAACCTCATTGTGATTTAAGGCAAGAATCCAACCAATATTTTTAAAGGATGAAATAAATTTAAGGTAGTTTTAAGGAGTTTTTAAAAACATAATTGTAGAACTGTTGTGATGTGATTTTTCTTTGTATTGTTCTTGTAATTGTAGACTTAAATCAGGCCCACACCCACTGCAGTGAACAGGATCCTCACTGTGTCTGCTTGGAGTTGGTTGTCTTTAGCAACTTCTAGAGACTTAAGACATACAGCAGAGAAACAGGCCCTTCAGCCCACTGAGTTCATGCCAAGCAGTTATACTAATCCCACATTAATCACAGTTATTATTGTCCCCACATTTTCATCAACCACCCCCAGATTCTACCACACACCTACATAGTATGGGCAATTTACCTACCAACCTGCGTGTCTTTGGAAATCCCCACGATGACAGAGAGAACATGCAAAAATCAACACAGACAACAGCCAAGGACAGGATTGAACCAGAGTCTCCAGCACAGTGAGGCAGCATCTGTAATAGCTGCACCACTGTGTTATTCTTTTACTGCACCATTGCTAGAACCATAGAACACTACAGTACAGAAAACAGGCCATTCGGCCCTTCTAGTCTGTGCCAAAACTTTATTCCGCCAGTCCCATTGACCTGCACCCAGTCCATAACCCTCCAGACCTCTCCCATCCATGTATCTATCCAATTTATTCTTAAAACTTAAGAGTGAGCCCACATTTACCACCGCAGAGGCAGCTCGTTCCACACTCCCACTACTCTCTGAGTGAAGAAGTTCCCCCTAATGTTCCCCCAAACCTTTCCCCTTTCACCCTCAAGCCATGTCCTCCCGTACTTCTCTCTCCTAATCTAGGTAGAAAGAGCCTACTCACATTTACTCTATCTATACCTCTCATAACTTTGTAAACCTCTATCAAATCTCCCCTCATTCTTCTACGATCCAAGGAGTAAAGTCATAACCTGTTCAATCTTTCCCTGTAACTCAACTCCTGAAGATCCGGCAACATTCTAGTAAATCTTCTCTGCACTCTTTCAATCTTACTGATATCCTTCCTATAGTTAGGTGACCAGAACTGCACACAATACTCCAAATTTGGCTTCATCAATGTCTTATGCAACCTCACCATAACATCCCAACTCCTATACTCAATACTTTGATTTATGAATGCCAGGATGCCAAAAGCTTTCTTTACAACCCTGTCTACCTGTGATGTCACTTTCAGGGAATTATGTATCTGAACTCCCAGTTCCCTTTGTTCCTCCGCTCTCCTCAGTGCCCTACCATTTACCGTGTATGTCCAACCTTGATTTGTCCTTCCAAAATGCAACACCTCACACTTGTCTGCATTAAATTCCATCTGCCATTTTCTGGCCCATTTTTCCAGTTGGTCCAGATCCCCCTGCAAGCTTTGAAAGTCTTCCTCACTGTCCACAACACCGCCAATCTTAGTGTCATCAGCAAACTTGCTGATCCAATCTACTGCAATATCATCTAGATCATTGATATAGACAACAAACAACAATGGACCCAGCACAGATCCCTGAGGCACACCACTAGTCACAGGCCTCCAGTCCGAGAAACAATCATCCACTACCACTCTCTGTGTTCTGCCTGATAACTCCTGTCACATTCGCAATTTATTTTTAATTGTCCTGGCTTCTCTTGTACTTTACTACATTTAGTCTTCCCACTTATTTCCAGATTTTCTGTTACACTACCATTGCCCTCTGCCTATCTCTCCCCCCACCACACACACACACAACCATTTACCTTTTATTTAGGGACCATGTTGCTCATGACCACCGCTTTTGAAGTCCAGGAATGGAAAAATAAATTTTCAACAAGAAAAACACTTTTAAAGAGTTTCTTTAGTTCCGTAAAATGCCCCAACCCACTTCAAAATGTGACTATTTTTGATGTGCCCAAGGAGAATTAAGGCAGATAACTCTGTGACCAAACTTTAGGATGTTTTAAGCAGCAACTTAAAAATGAGAAATAGTAGAGGGTCGGGGGCGGGGGGGGGGGGTGGTGGAGCAGAAAAAATTGAGAGTGGAAGTCACAAAGCATAGGGCAAGACAGCTAAAGACAATGAAAGAATGAGTAAAACTGGGAATGTTTGAAAGGTCCCAACTGCAGATATCTGGAGGACATTGCAGAAGTAAATTAGTGGCTAGGGGAATGAAATTTGTGGCAATGACCAAAAACTTCAGTCTTCCCAAAGTTTAGTTGAAGAAAATTGCCATCCATCCAGAGCTAAATGCCAGCAGTCTGACAACCCAGTAGTGCTGCCACAATGAAGTGGACTGGCATGTCATAAAAACCAATACATTTTCAGATTATGTGGCCAAGACACAGCATGCAGATAAAAAAAAGGGCAGCCAGGATAATCCTTTTAGAGAGTTAAAAAAGGTAATAGTGAGAGAGCAGAAGGAAGCCACTGTGAATAATTTTGTGGCCAGGACTGGGTAGTTAAGTATGGGAGTGTGTGACAGCAGTGCCCCCTCGTCAGATGGTAGTGGAGAATGGTGTGGTCAACCATGTCAGTTTGAAATATGTCGATGGAGGGTAGGTTGTAAGCACTGGTGTCCAGAACGTTGACTAAAAGCAAAGTTGGAATCTGGCTTCATTTGTGTAAGTTAACATATTTCAGAGAATTTTTTTTCAGGATTGGAAAAAGGCTCAGAGGATGAATTGAGATGAGGTTTGGAGTCATAACAAGAAATTATAGACAACAGCTAAAGAGAAAACATTAAAAATGATTGAGCAGTCGAGCGACCACACAACTGGAAACTCAAAACCTGTCAAAGCACAATCGTCATGGATTCAGGAAAGGGAGGTCATGATTGACTAACCTGGTGTAGATTTTGAGACATGACAAACATGATGGACATGGAAAGTGTGTTCACTATTATTCAGAAAGCCTTTTGAAAATATTCAGTGTTATTTATTCAGGAATTAATATGGGTAGCTACAGCAGAAAAATACTGAATCAAAGTGAAACAGTGTACAGTCTGACTTACTTTTATAATAAACCATACTCATGGGTCTTTTGTATCCTTCCTTCTGAACTCATATCCACATTAGTAATATTGACCTATTGGATATATTTTCTTTTACACTACATTAATATGTATTAACATTATTGTGTAATTAATACAGGAATGCACTACCTTTACTGGGAGATCTGAACATGATTTCTAACTTTTGTTGTTCTTTACACTTTGGCTTTCCCCAAGGCTAAGTTTTTAAAAGTCTTTTGTAGGCTCTAGAGGAGAGCATGAAGAGACATTGGGGGAAGATCCTTTCCTCCTTACTGAAACCAACCACTTTGAAGCAGCATGCGTACAGTTTCACAGGCACAGTTACCTTCCCTAAAGAGAACAACATGCAAATGGGAATCCCAAATTGAGCAAAACTACAAAGACAAATTATCCCCCATCAGTATTGCTTTCTGTTTCTCAAAATATTGTAAAAGATTTACAACTGTTAAGTTGCATTTGCAGACAGGAGGGTAGTCAGAGAACTCTGACTCTTCCATGGTTACATCATCTTCAGGTCTAGTGCCTTGGGGCTGCAAATGAATCAGGAGATGAAGTCTACTCACATAGATAGAGCAGGCCTCTATTAGAAGCTTAATTTTTTATATAGGACTGAATACTTTCCTCTGCAAGACAGAAACACACAGATTACTCTTAAGATACATGCTGGCACGGTAGTGTAGCGGTCAGCATAACGCTATTATAGCACCATCGACCCAGGTTCAATTCTGTCCGCTCTCTGTAAGGTGTTTGTACGTTCTCCCTGTGACTGCATAGGTTTCCTCCGGGTGCTCTGGTTTCCTCCCACATTCCAAAGACAGAAGGGTTAGGAAGTTGTGGGCATAAAATGTTGGCGCCAGAAGCATGGCGACAATTGCAGGCTGCCCCCAGAACACTCTATGCAAAAGATGCATTTCACTGTGTGTTTCGATGTACGTGTGACTAGTAAAGGTATCTTATTTAAATATAGTCTACTCAATAGAATTTTCCTTAAAAGCAAAAAAACTTATAGGATCCTGGTTTTATAAATAGATATATAAAGCACAAGTGAAAGGAAGTCACAATGAAACTTTATAAAGCTCTGGTTCATCCTCAACTGGAGTATCTGGACACTATATTTAGGAAGCATTCAAAAACCATAGAGATTTGATAAAATTACCGTCGGGATAAGGTACTTCAGATTAACTGGAGAAGCAGCGTTGTACTCCCTGAAACTGAAGGTCAAGAGGGTATGTAATCAGCTGGAATTAAAATCATGAAAAATCTACACAGAGCAAATAGAGAGAAAGTGTTCTCATTGCTAGAAGGATCAAGAACAAGATAACACGGAATGAGGGTGCCTGACGGAGAACCTAAAGCGACCTGGAATGCACTGCCAGGGGAGTAATGGTGGAGCAGGAGAGTGGAGGCAGATTCAATTGTGGCAGTCAAATGGGAATTTATTTGAAAGGAAAAGAATTTGCAGGCTGATGGGAGAAAAGAGGTGAGCTGGGTAGCTCCTATACAGAGCTAACATGAGACATCTAGTGTCAAATGGCCTCCTTCCATGTTAGAACCTTTCTGGTGATTCAGTCTATGGCATAATGTAGACAATTTCTCACAAGCTACTCACTAACCTTGACACTGCAATATTCAGTAATTAATTATATGCAGAAAGACAGATTTTTGAAGGTAGCTTCAACTTAGTTGGCAAAATATTTATCTCTGAACCACAGGCAGTGGGTTCTTTATCTTTTGTTTGAGGGACCATGTTATGTGCAAATTGACTACGTAACCATTTGATACATTTCAAAACCAAAATTCAGTCTGGGGTGCTTCAGAACTTTTCAGAACATGA
The DNA here is from genome assembly GCF_009764475.1 of Pristis pectinata. Taxonomy (NCBI): domain Eukaryota; kingdom Metazoa; phylum Chordata; class Chondrichthyes; order Rhinopristiformes; family Pristidae; genus Pristis; species Pristis pectinata. The sequence goes on from NC_067409.1 coordinate 90,705,244, forward strand.
AACATACTAAATGAATGCAAACCCAAAAGCTAAGTACTGCAGATGCTGGAAATCTGAAGTAAATATAATCTGTGGAGAGAGAATAACAGTTTCAGTACAGCAATTAAAAGACACTGGTTATCGACTGCAGAAGTTTATTTCCACCGATACTGTCTGACCTGCTGAATATTTATAACAATTTAAGTTTTGTGAATGAAGGCAAATATTTTCCTCCCTCCTTAAACATTGACACAAGTTTTAAGTATTAGTAGCCTAAGACCTTTCATTAAGCAAAGAGCTTAAAGGCATTGGGTCCCCAGGCACTAGCTTCCTCCCAGCTGATCAGCAGGCTCCAAAGCAATCTAAATCCTTTCCAAAGGTGAGATGCTTATCCCACTCACAGGAGTGCTCTGACAGCCAGTTAAGCCAGGTTTACTGTCAACCAAGACTGTTCAAGACATTCAAAAGCACAAAAACATTAGAAATTATTAATTATTAAAAATTGCTTTTCTCCATTCAAATCAATTAGATTGCTGGACCTGTGCCAGGTTTAACAGGTAGGTTCAGCAGACAGATGACCCAGAATAAATAAGGGGAATCTATGGAAATCCACACTCTTCAGCTAGATCCCACAAGCAGTCCAATTAGAAAACCAGTGTTTAGCTGTGTAAATTGAGACTTGGCATGGGAATCCTGATTTTTGGAGTTAGAGCTAAATGCCAGAACTTTCACTCTGTACAGAGGATTCAGTACATGATTAGCCACATCAAATTTGCTTGGAATCCTTTGGCTCGCTCTTCAAATGTATTCTTTATGCCTCTACTTCCTCAGGAGGCTAAAGAAATTTTGGCACTGTTCCCATGATCCCTCACCAATTTTTTTATTTTACAGATGCACCATAGAAAACATCCTATCTGGATGCATCACAGCTTGGTATGGCAACTTATTGGCCCAAGACTACAAGAAACTGTACAGAGTTGTGGAAATAGCTCAGTACATCACAAAAACCAGCCTCCCCTCCATGGACTCTGTCTATACTTCTCGCTGCCTCGGTAAAGCAGCCAACATAATTGAAGACCCCTCCCACCCCGGACACTCTCTCTTTTCTCCCCCCTCCCATCGGGCAGAAGATACAAAAGCCTTGAAATCATGTACCATCAGGCTCAAGGACAGCTTCTATCTCACTGTTACAAGACTACTGAATGGACCTCTTGTATGATAAGATGGACTCTTGACCTTACAATCTACCTCATCATGACCTTGCACCTATTGTCTGCCTACACTGCATTTTCTCTGTAAGGGTAACACTACATTCTGCATTCGGTTATTGCTTTTCTCTGGACTACCTTAATGTACTGATGTGATGAAATGCTCTGTATGAATGGCATGTAAAACAAAGTTTCTCACTGTACCTCAGTATATGTGAAAATAACAAACCAATTCACCTTCTGTTCAGGCACATTGCAGCCCACAGGACTCCATGTTGTATTTAACAATTTCAGATAACCAGCCTTTCTTGTTAGGGTCAGAACCAAATGCAAAATAATCCACTTGTAAAATTAACCTAGGTTTTCCTATATTTGCAAATGGTACCTGATTTGCTGTTTTCCAGTTCCAGCATGACATTCTTTTCCCCTTTCTTTTGTGCTCTTATTCAACTATCTCTTTCTGCTTCTCCAGACTGATCAACTATGATTAATATTCATTCCTTTCTCATACAGCAGCAAAAGAAGTAATTTTCAACAACTTTGGTCGCCATCCTGTCACAGATGTTCTCTCACCCTACCCCTCTCCGTAAATTAAAATATACTTCTTTTATACACTTTTCCAGTTCTGATGAAAGGTCTTTGACTAGAAACTTTAACACTTTTTCCTCTCTTCATGGACGCTGCCTGACCTTTTGTATGTTTTTTTCCTTCACTGCTCTGGATGCCAATTGTACATGTGTAACTATGAATTCATTTTAAATTAATAGCGCTGACCTCTGCCCCTTTGAAGTGTTACTCCAGGTTCAGCAGTACCACTAACCTCACTCAGAGGGTTGTAGGTCTAGCTCCCACTGCAGAGATTTGGGCACAAAATCTAGATCAGGGTCAGAAACCCAAACAAGAAGAGCCAAATTTTCCTCCAGTTTGGTCAGAAATGTAATTATCTTAAGAGTCTCAATACACATACACAAAAATTTAAAAACAGGACAGAGACACATACATTACTTTGTAATGCAATAAATGTTTAATTATATTCAGACAATAAAAATCAGGTTCTTTTTCCTCACCCTTCTGTGCCTCTGGAATCCTAGCACTACATCTCAGCCCTTAAGGTGACAGAGTGCCTCCGCTCTTTAAAACTGTTACAGAATTGCATACCCTTAAAAGAACCTAAAGCTATTGCACTACTTCAAGTTCAAACCAACTTACTTGCATTAATACCAGACATCAGACCCATTAGTGCACATCAAATAACTGCAGAACCATAATCAGGGGCAGTAGCTGCACACAAGTCCTTAAAGAAACACACACGGCTCAAGAGCCACAGGTTATCAACCCTAGATCAAGGTTAGCACTCCATTGCTGCACTGTTTAAGGGGTCTTCTTTCAGTTTAGACTTTAAACCAAAGCTTAATCTGCCTTTTCCAAGTATAGTAAATGATACCAAGACATTACTTTGAAGAAAAGTAGCAGTATTGTCCTTGGTAACCTGACAAATATTTGTCTTCAACCAACAGCAGTTAAACATTGCCATCACGGCTGTAAATTCCAGCCAATGAAACTACTGTTTCATGGTTGTTACTCCTCAAAACTAACCAAATTTGATTACTTTCACATCTATAAATCCAGTGAGGAAATCCAGAAGTTGCTGTCAGCAGTTCTAAGCAACCTTGGAAGCTGGGTTTCAATGTTAAACTCCAAATAGAGTTTAACAAGAAGAGAGAACTTGGGTTAATTGCCCACTACTTACCAAGAGACCTCAGACAGAGCTTCTGCACCTTGCCTGAGGAGGAACAAGGAGCGCTTTCCCATAGATTTTAAAATGGAGACCAGCTGCAAAATACCCAAGCAACAACTTGTTAAATTTTAAGACTTTCCAAGACATTTAAATGTCTTCAGTCTTCTTAAATTAAATGTGGTTTCTGTATGGTTTTAAACACTTAAAATTTTAAACTCTGATGCATATCGAGCCAAGTGTAGGGGTGTTTCTTAAAGTACTGGCAACACTTCTTCAGATTTTGTGGGTGGGGCTTGACTTAATAGCCCCATGTGATGTCACTTTCACACCCGCACAATACTACAGAGAAGGGCACACACACAAAATCAGCCTTTTGCCCAGGTTGACGTAGGAAATATTACAGAAGGTAACTGGACTTTTCATTAACATTTATGGCAAGGTTTCTTCTAAATCCCAGGCCATTACCTGATCACATTCCCTATTACTTATGCTTCTTTGCTATACTATTTCCAACATTATAACAGTGACTACTCCAAAAGCATTTCATTGGCTCTAGGTTTGGTTGCCTCAGGCTAAAGTTGTAAAAGGCATCATAAAAGTACAACTTTTCTTTCTTCATTCCAACTTACAGATTTAAAGCTATTTTCAGAACCAGCTTGATCTTAGCCAGGGCAATAGTAGAGACACAGCCACTCACTTCACTGTCACCAGGGTGCAGGCAGAGAAAAGAACCGGTCACGATACCCACTCACGAGTACCAGTTGATAGGACAGGATTATTATAAAATAAAGTCAATGGAAGTAAAAAAAACAGGAGAGATGTAAGACTGATGCCATATTTGCAATCACTCAATTCACATGGGCTCACAAAATCAGCTGCACCCATTTATTTTTAAGAGTTTAGAATCAGATCAGTGCTGAATGCCACAGAATCAAAAGATGGGCTTATAACTGATAGTTTCACTTGGAGAAACTTCAATGAAATGCAACAGGAAGCTAAGGTGCACAAGATAACTGAAATACAATAGCTACACTGATCTTTTTAGTTCAATGGAAAAATACTCCATTAGTAAGGAAGGCAGTTTGATTTTTGATGTTTCTCCTTCTACTGGAGTTGTTTTCATCTTTTGGTACAGACAGGTAATGTAGGAATGTGGTTAGGATTTTATTCTAGACCAAGAGAGAGGAATAAAAAGTGCTAAAATGTAATGAATATTTCATCTCAAAGGTTTCGGTTAATGCCAATAGTCAATTCTGAATTGTGGTTTCATATACTAGCTGTTTAAGTAATATATTAAACACATGCCTAAGGGAATAGATTTATATGCAATAAATCTATGATTGTTTAACATTCAATTAACTTCTGATTAATTCTGAATAACTTATTGAATTTGTAAATAAAAGGAACATAGAAATAGAAGCAGGAGTAAACCATTGCAGCCTTCAAGTCTGCCTCACCGTTCATTGAGATTACAATCGATCTAACTTGGCACTACTTTCCAGCATTACCACCATATACTTGAGTCTCTTAATATCCAGAAACCAATCAATCTCTGTTTTAAACAAACTCTTTACCCAAACCTCCACAGCCCTTGGGGGTAAAGAACTCCAAAGATTTACCACCCTCTACATGAAGAATTTCTCTGAATCCCAGCCCTAAAAGGTCTACCTTTAACTCTAAGGCAGAGAACCCTGATTCTAGACTCCCTATCCACAGGAAAATTCCAGCCCACATCTAGCCAGTCAGGCTTTGTAAGTATTTGCAAGTTTCAATGAGATCTTTTCTTCTTCTAAACTCTAGAGTACATGGCTCCAGTCTACTCAGTCTCTCCTAATGTGGTAAACCTGCCATCCCTGGAACCATTCTATTCACACCCTCAATGGCACATACATCATTTTTTTAGGAAAGGAAATCAAAACTGTACTCAATACTCCAAGTGTGGTCTCACCAAGGTCCTACATAATTACAATACGGCATCATTACTCCTGAACTTCAATCCTCTCATAATGAAGGCCAATATACCCTTTGTCTTTCTAATCCTTAACAGTTACTTCTGGAAAATGCTTGTGTGCGCAAGGACAGGACTCAGCTGTGATCTCTTCCATGGTTGAGCACTTAGTTAGTGTGTGGGCCACCATATTTGAGAGCACCCAGTTGGGGCAGACCATGGAAGTTATTGGAAGGTCAATCACTAATCCAACTAACTTCCTAAAGCACCCTGATATTAACCACCTTTTCAAGCAGATTAGCACATCAATTTATGGGAATGAAGTGAGATTGAAATTTAAATAAGTAGATCATTTTCCATAATGTCACCAGAACACAAAGTTCAAGTAGAGCTGGTAGAAGAGTAGCATCACCTTTCTTATCAAACAGTCTATGGAAACTATATCACAAGCCAGAGAACAAGCAGAGGTAAATTTCAATGTTCATGATTCAGGAGAAGGAGCAGCCAAAAATATCAAGATGTTTTCATGTTTTCTGAATCAACACTATGTTTTATCTCTCTCAAATGTCTTCAGGTACTTCCCCCTCTCTTCCTGAACTTAGATCTTTTCTTTACACACACCCTCCAACTTCACAATTACTACCACACGCTCTTCATATTTTACTCCTGGTTCCCTTTCTGCCTCCACCAATCAAGTGCCAAATATCACTAATACAAGACCCCGGATAGATACTCTACCAAGAGAGGCCCACTCTCATCCACTGTCCTCCCCTTTCCTTCTTATGGGGAGGATGGGGACACTGCTCCCCATCAGTAGCAGCTCCACATACTTGGCTTTACTGGGTACATCACCCACTAACAAGTTTTCCCTCACCCATCTAGAATGCTAGGAACATTGTTTTACTGTCCAAGCTTACGGATAGACTCTTGGATGAAGGGCTATGGAATTGTACTCTGATGTGAATCAGAATTGGGTGCAAATAGGGGAGAAGTCTTGGAATAAAAATAATTGGCAGCTTTAGGAAAAGCAATGATTTCCCCAACACCAACAAGATCTCATTTGGGTGCAACAAAATGATTCTCTAGAACTACCAGCAATTATTTGAAGTTTAATAAATTTCACATTACTACATTTTGAAGTGCAATACATTTCAAGAACATAAGAAAGAAGTGGAAGCTTTGAGTGAACCATTCAGCCAACTTCAAAAATAAAATTATGGCTGGAACTTTAGTTCAGTTACACCCGTTTGCTTTCATTCTCTTTGAAATCTATGATTGTGGTCTTGAGTGTACTGAATGACTGAGCAACCGCAACCATCTGAAGTAAGGAATTCCAAAATCCACACCCCCTTAAGTGAAATTCCTTCTCTTCTAAATTCATATATAGCTAACCCTTTATTCTAAGTCTGTGACCCCAGATGTAGACTCTCGCCATGGAAACAGCTTTTCAACATCTACCTTGTCAAGGAAGCTATTAAATATCCAGATTCAATTTATTTTTCAATTTTATAACTTCTAGCCTCTTTCTAGTAAATTTGACGATGTAATTATTGCTGTACAACTGCAGCATCTGGTATCTCTACCTTACAGTTGTACCTAAATGTCATTCATTACTGGTTATTTTGTCTTAACTGCCTGGTATTGTCATGCCTGCAATCTGTCCTATGGGCAGTGCCTTATGACTGCTCTATCCTCTGGCTAGTAACAGGTGGGGTAAGTCAACAAGTTTGACTCTTACTGTCATTTTAACTACAAACATCAAAAACACTTCGTTCTTGAAACAAACATTTACTTTCACCAAATCATTGGCACTTTTGTCCTTTTCTACTTAAATAAGACAAATGTGTTATGGCTGCTTTTCTAATAGAAAGGATCTAAATGTGAGTCACCTTAAAATGCATTTCAAATTGGAACTGTTAAAGGCTGTAGAGTGAGAATGTTATAGCCAGAGATTGAATAAATCTCTTTTCAAGCATATCTGGTGACCAAAAATAAAAACAGAAAAATGTTGGGAACACTCAGCAGGTCAGGCAGCATTTGTGGAAAGAGAGAGTCTACATTTCAGGTTGAAGACTCTTCATCAGAACTGGGGCCAATAAGTGACAGACTGATTTTACATGTACGATGTACCCTCCAATCACCACAGTTTTCTGGGAGAAATTAGCCTGCTTTTAAATGGCAGAAGTTGCTTTATTTCCTCCACTCTTTTAACATGTACTTCAGTAAAATGGCTTTATTGTTATTGAATGTAGACGCCACGGCCAAGATAGCTCACCAGTGCCTCTACTTCCTCAGGAGGCTAAAGAAATTTGGTTTGTCCCCTTTGACTCTCACCAACTTTTACCGATGCACCATAGAAAGCATCCTATTTGGATGTATCACAGCTTGGTACGGCAACTGCTCCACCCAGGACCGCAAGAAGCTGCAGAGAGTTGTGGACACAGCCCAGCGCATCACGGACACCAGCCTCCCCTCCTTGGACTCTGTCTTTACCTCTCGTTGTCTTGGTGAAGCAGCCAGCATAATCAAAGAACCCACCCACCCAGGACATTCTCTCTTCTCTCCTCTTCCATTGGGTAGAAGATACAGGAGCCTGAGGGCACGTACCACCAGACTTAAGGACAGCTTCTACCCCACTGTGATAAGACTATTGAATGGTTCCCTTATACAATGAGATGGACTATGACCTCACGATCTATCTTGTTGTGACCTTGCACCTTATTGCACTGCACTTTCTCTGTAGCTGTGACACTTTACTCTGTACTGTTATTGTTTTTACCTTTACTACATCAATTCACTCCGTACTACCTCAATGTAACTGCACTGTGTAATGAATTGACCTGTATGATCGGTTTGTAAGACAAGCTTTTCACTGTACCTCAGTACAAGTGACAATAATAAACCAATACCAATGTCCCCTTTGACATGCACTAATTTTTATTGATGCACACTATCTGGATGTATCATGGCTTGGTATGGCAACTGCTCTGCCCAGGACCGCAACAAACTACAGAGAGTTGTGGGCACAGCCCAGCACATCACGGAAACCAGCCTCCCCTCTATACTTCTTGCTGACTTGGTGAAGCAGCCTGCATAATCAAAGACCCCACCCACCCAGGTCATTCACTCTTCTCTCCTTTCCCATCAGGCAGAAGATACAGGAGCCTGAGGGCACATGCCACCAGGCTCAAGGACAGCTTCTATCCCACTGTGATAAGACTATTGAATTATTGACCCTTATATGATGAGATGGATTCTTGACCTCACAATCTACCTTGTTTGAACTTGCACCTTGTCTACCTGCAATGCATTTCCCTATATCTGTGACAGTTTACTCTGTATTCTGTTATTGTTACCTGTACTACCTCAATGAACTCTGTACTAACTCAATGTATCTGCACTGCGTAATGAATTGATCTGTTATGAACGGTGTGCAAGACAAGATTTTCACTGTACCTCGGTACAAGTGACAATAATAAACCAATACCAATAGGCTGTATATTGCATGTCATGTGCGCTTCTACACTTCCAGCTCACTGCTGACAATGTTCTCAACAAATATCCAATGCTAAAAGTGACTCGTTTCTCAATTTCCCCTGGTGATCATGAATCCAAATCAGGTGACAGGTGGTTAGTGTGCTAATCAGAATTCTGCTTGCTCCAAGATGAAATAACTTAGTATCTTTCCTCCAAGAGGAATAAGCACCTGTTACTGATGTGGCCTGATTTTGTGCTGTGTAGTTGGTCTAATACTTGTCCTTAGACTTTCTACAGACTGCTGTCACCCAACCATGCAAACAATATGGCACTTGCTACAAGGCATCTAGGACTTACCTGAACGGATGAAGCAACTCTGTATATACTTAAACAAATAGGGCAAAAATATCAGTGATGCACACAGATTGAAGCATAAAAATGCAAATTTGATTGATGAATTTAATGTTAACTTGCAAAAGGAAAGCAAAATAAATAAGGATATTTTATTAAAAGCACTGCTCTGCTTTTCCCTCCTATACATTGGGCTCCCCCTTTTCCTATCTTCCGTCCTGAAGGGTCCTGACGTGAAACATTGACCGCCTGCTTTTCTCTATGGATGCTGCCTGGCCTGCTGAGTTCCTCCAGCATCATAGTGTTTTTCATCTAGATTCCAGCATCTGCAGTCCTTTGTTTCTCTCATAAATAAGGAGAGTTTAGATTCAGAGTCAGAAAAAAAAGTAAATAATTAGGCATTTTCGTCCTTGCTTGATAGTACAAAATGCAGTACAATAGCAGCTGCACTTTTTTGGTCTGCTGGTGAAATTAACGGAACCAACTTTTGGAAGTAGAGTGGTGGGTGAAGTGGGTGGGAAGAGATGGATGGGTCAGCCAAGTGATCGCAGGAAATGACTGAGGAACAGTTTAGGCAAATTCATTGAAGGAGACACGAGACTGCAGGCGCTGAAATCTGGAGCAACAAACAATCCTCTGGAGAAACTCAGCGGATCGAGCAACATCTGGGGGGAGGGTGGGAAGGAATCGTCAATATTTCGGGTCGTCACCCTGCATCAATCAGAATAATAGAAGGAAATGGGCACAGAGATGAAGGGTGGCAGACCAGAAACATTGGCTGTTTCTCCTTCCGCAGATGCTGTTCGACCTGCGGAGTTATTTTCCAGCAATTTTCTCTTCTTGACACAAACAATGGGGGCAGATTATCAATAGTTTGCGTTGATAGTCGGCACCGGTGATGCTGGGGCAGGTGAGACGGTGGCGATTAAAGGGTTAAAATTTTAAAACCCTCCGCTGCGAAGGATACATAGACACCCGTCGGATCGGAAGCGGGCATACAGCAAAGGTGTGGACAATCTTTGCTTTGGACTGAATTGGTGGGGGGTGGGGGGAGAACCTCTGGCTTGGGAGTGTGCGCTCTTGTCCCACAGCCCGGTGGATGGCTCTGCCATTTCGCGGGTGGCGTCTGCTGTAGGGCTGGGAGATGCGGGGGCTCTCACAGTGAGTGGCGGCTGCCGGTAAAGGGAGGTGTGTTTTCTGGAGGTGACTGACTGAGTGAGGCGGCGTGGCGACAGGGGCGGGGGGGGGGGGGGGAGGGGTGGTGGAAGGAGAGCGGCGCGGCCCCGGCGCGTCAGCGCGGCCCCACGGCGCAGGCAAGCGAGCGGAAAAAAGCTGCTCACTGCAAATCCAAGAGCAAAACAAGAAGGGCTGTGAAGGCCAAGAAAGAGAAAAAAAAATCCCCTTTCGTCTCTCGACTGACGCACTTTTACCACTGAAAGAAATGGAGAGACACAAAGGTGAGGAATCCGTTTGTTATTTTGCACGTTTAAATGGATTGGGGGTAGCGACGTCAAAACACAGGAAAAATGTAAACGTCTTTTGGTGTTTGTGAGATGTGCCCGGGAATAAACCGCCGAGCCAGTTCCTGGTGCACCACTCTCCTCAATGTTTGTTACTGGTTTTGTAAAACTACTGCAGGTGTCATGGAAGTGGTTATTTTTACAAAGGGGATATTTTCTGGTTCCTTTCACCTACAAATATTCACTGCTTTCCAGCCCGTGCAAGTTATTTACTACCCCACAATATTAACGAAGGCAGATTAAGGATGAATGATAATAAATAATGGATGGTTCTTCTATCAACGTCCCAAGGAATGGGGAAACATTCCCCCATTCAGTCTCAGTTTTATTCATTTTGTGGGACTGATGATTGAATTTGACCCGTCCGCAGGCGTGTGGCTTTATGTGAAAGAGCTTATCGCAGCAATGGTCAGAAGGCATTTTTAAGGTGGATCTCCTTTCCCTCCTCACGTTGGGTGCCGGCTCAGCGCTGGCCTCGGTTTATTCATTCACACGCATTCGATCAAGCGTACTGAAGGATGACAATAAATACTTCCTCAGTGGCCACATCATTTAGAAAGCTTACACTAACCCACACGCGTGTGAAACAAGTTGATGATGCCCAAGGATTTGATACACGCACTTGCGATCTGTACAGCTTGTTTGAGGTCGCTAGGAGCTCTTTTAACAACTTTTTGTATTTTTCCCAATTGTCTTTTCCTGCCTGCCATCAACTACATGGCCCCCTTTTGGTTTGAGTAGCTTTTAAACAACGCCGTGATCTCTCTAGGGTTGTGGAGGGTGGGTTTAAAAAATACCGTCGCGGAAAGGGATAGATTAAAAGAGAACAGCAAAGTTGGGGGTGGGGTGGTGCTGTGACAGGAAGCCTGGCCCTGTGTTCAAAGCCCAAATCGTCCAGATTCAAAAGTGGCAACATGAGAACGTGATAGCCCAGCCTGGTGTCAGCTTCTTCACAACCTCTGCAGCAAGTTAAAATTATCTTCTTTTGGGTGATAAACAGGAAACCTTCAGCAACCCACTCTTTCCCAACTCTCTAGTAAACATCAATAACAAGTACGTCTCATGTGGAGCTAGTGGGTAGCAGACAGCAGCCCAGTTGGGGGCATTATAGACTTACTGCTGATTCACTTTTGCTCGATTTTCCTTACGACATAGAGACTATTTGGCCCATCAAGTGCAGGACAGATCTCTAAGCCACCTCATCAGTTTCATTCCCCCTACTTATTTTAGGGTTAGAGTCATGCAGCATACACTAACCCCATTTTATCCCCATATCTCCCCCCCCAAACTTCTACCACTTACCTACACACTAGGGGCAATTTACAGTCACCGACCAGCACATCTTTAGGATGCAAGGGGAAAGAGGAAGACCTGGAGGAAGCCCACACTGTACACAAGCACAATGTACAAACTCTGCACCAACAGTACCAGAGGCTGGGATCAAACCCAGATCCCCAGAACTATGGGGCAACAGGTCTCATAGCTGCACCACTGGGTGGTTAACCCATTTTTCATGTAATCCATTTTGTAATCAACACACCCCAATTCTCCTACCACCCACCTAAACTAGAAGTAATTTACATTGACCAATTAACCTACCAGCCAGCATGTCAATGGGGTGCAGGAAGTATGCCTGGAGGGAACTCACACAAATCACAGGGACAACATACAAACTCCATACAGGCCACAGCAGAGGTCAGGATTGAACCAAGATCACTACAGCTGTGAGGCCCCAACACTGTCTGTTATGCCACTGTGCACTGGAAATGTTAATCAGGTTCCTTTGAGTCTGTACTAACAAAAACACTCAAATCCTTGGTCCACTGGAGTTATTAGTTCCATATATGGCAATAGGTCAGACAGTCTGTCAAACCTACTCTTCCATTCAATACTATGGCTGCCCTTTCTCAACTTGACTTACCCACCCATTCTACCATGTACCCCAATTTCCCATGATTCCAAAAATCTATTGATCACTGCCTCAATGAGGGTGTCCACACCAAAAAGGAACTCAGTGGGTCAAGCAGCATTAAAGAGGGCAAAAGGTGGATGTTGATGTCTCAGGTTGATATCCTGCGTCGGGACTCAGGGGAAAAAGGAACACACTGCCTGCAGATAGCAGGGAGGGGTAGAACAGGCTGGGAGGTGATAGGTGGAACCAGAGATGGTGAGGGGGTGATGAGCAGATGGAACTTGGTAGGGAAGGGGGAGGAAATGAGAAAAGTGAACAAAGGGAGAAGAAAAATAGAACAGGGGAGTGAGTGTGTGCGTGTATGTAGGAGAGGAAAACCAGTGATGTGGGTTACCCGAGATTGGAAAATTAAATGTTCATGCCATTGGGTTGCAAGCTGCCACAATTCTCTGGGATAAAGGATTCCAAGGATTCACAACTCCATGAAGAAATCCCTCTAGGGCTCAATCCTGTGTCCAGACACCCAAGAGAAAGCTTCTCAACATCCACCCATCAAGCAGTTTCAGAATCTTGTACATCTCAAATAAATCACCTCTCATTATTCTAAACCAGGAAATATTGGCCACTTTAGTCCAAAGGTTTTCCCTCATTGGACATTTCTATCTTCCCTAGAGTCAACTAATAAACCTTCATTGCAATACATCCTTCAGTGAGATACTGGACCAAAACTATACACAATGCACCAGATATGCTTTGAAATGCCTGAAGGGAGAGTTGCAGCACATTATCATAATAGAAGCTAATATGCTGTTTGCCTCTCTGATTGCACTTGCAAACTTATCTTAAAAAAAGAGGTTAAGGGTGTTTATGGGACACCAGCAATGATTTTGAATTATTGGTTTATCTATCTTCTAACTTTCTTTTTATTCTGGAAGACAGTACAGACATTCAAAAGGTAAATCACCTTCTCAAAAAGCTAGTTGAAAATAAAACTGCAGGTGCTGAAAATTCAAAAAAACAAACATGCTGGAAACACAGTATATCAGGTAGCATCTGTGGAAAGAGAAATAGTTGATGTTTTAGGTCAGATTTTTCATCAGAACAAGCTATTTGATTACACACGCATCACAGATAAGCCTCAACCTTTTCTTGCTTGTGCATTATATAGGACAAATCATTGGTAAGCTATTAAGGCAGCTCAGTTGCTATTCCAGTTAAAATTGGCAAACTCAATGCAGACCAGAACTCGAATTAGATCTACTACACCTGGCTAAATTAGATACAATGAATTTACAGAATAAGTGTGGCTTTAGATAGAACTATTGAGGGGGCCATCAAGGTAACAACATAAAGACACAATGGCAAAAGATGATTGGAAATCAATGCTCATCTTGTGGAAGTATGGCCTATTGTACACCTGGATTCTGTGACTCAATTAAAATGTGGGATTATTGACCTCCAAATGAGAAGGTCAGTGTAAAGAGCCAATCATTCTGAAAGTGCAGTACCAAGGGAGTGCTACACTGTTGGGAGGCACTGCCATTGGGGTGGACATAAGAATCCGATGAAATAGCTTTGAACAACAGCAAAAAATTGTAAAGCAAAATAAAACTGCAGATGCTGGAATCTGGAGCAACCAACAATCCACTGGAGGAACTCAGTGGGTCAAGCATCATCTGTGGGTGGATGGGGGGTGGGGGGGGGGGGGAAGAATTGTCAATGTTTCAGGTTGAAACCCTGCATCAGAAAGGCATGAGGGTTGGGGACATCCAGCAGACCACCCCCCCCCCCCCCCCCCCCCAAAATCAACTATTTTCATACCCCCTGCCTTCTGGTTTCATCCACATACTATCCACACATTTTACCACTGGATCCCTCTCTCCCCCCCATCTGCCAACTTCTCCCCTTATCAACACCTTCTTTAGATTCCAGCACTTTTAGCCTTTGCATTCCCACTTATCACCATCCCAGCTGTCTTCACCCTCACCTCCCCCACTTGGCTCCATCTGCCTTTTTTATTGTCTGCTTCCACCCATCATCCACCTGCCTCTCCCCCAACTCCATCCCTCCCTCTCCCCTACCTTGCCTCCATCTGCCTGTCATCCTTCACCCTTCTCAGTTTCCCATCTCTCCTTTACACTGGCCATCTTCCCTCAGTACTGATGCAGGTTTCAACCCAAAACAATTATTCTTCCACCCACCTCCCCCCCCCCCCCCTCAAGATGCTGCTCAAGTTTCTCCAGCAGATCATTTGTTGCTACAGATGCTGGAAATTAAAAAGTGTTGCAAACATACAGCAGTACAGGCAGCACCTGTGGGAGGCAATGAACATGTCAGGTTGATGAATTTTCAGAGCTTGGAAAAGGTTAGAAAACAAACATGGTTGCATCATTTGGGTGTGGAATAGAGAGAACATTGGGAATGTCTGTGATAGGGTGGAGAATAGGAGAATGAATAATGTTGATGGTGTTAGAGCAGGCCGACAATGGTGAAGCCTTGCAAATTGCAGATGGTGTGTGTGTGTGTGTGTGTGTGTGTGTGTGTGTGTGTGTGTGTGTGTGTGTGTGTGTGTGTGTGTGTGTGTGTGTGTGTGTGTGTGTGTTGATGCAAACTGAAATTGGAGGAAGGGAGAGAGGGAACTCAAACACTCTTTCCCCCACCAATAGAGCATTAATCATCATCTGAATCAACATTGTAAAAATCATCACATTGCAGTTTGAGAGAACTTGGTGTCTACAACTCAGTTGTGTTTCCCCATTTTAAAACAGCAATTACCTTTTGGGGGAAAAAATACAAGGAATTACTTCCATTAATATAGCTCAGTGGCTGTAAAACACATTGTGACATTGAGTTGAGAAAGGCATTAAAGGATTTGCATTTACCCTGGAACAGAGGCTTGTCGTTTTGTGGTAACTAAAGCTGATTGCCAATTTTGCATGCAAAACTATCTTTGTCTTGTTACTACAATGTTATATTTGTGTAGCACTACTCATAGCAATAAATGTCCAGTGCTTCACAGGAGGATTATGAAAAAAATCAAACCAGATAGGGAGATGCCAAGGCAGATTAATAAAAGCTTGGGCAAAGGAGGTGAGCCAAGTAATAAAGGAGGAAGAGGTTAATTGGGAGAATTTCAAATCTCAAGCCTTTGACAATAGAATGCTTGCCTGCTGGTGGAGGAGGAAATGTCAAACAAAAATCATGGAGTCAGTGGAGTGAAGGTATCAGAGGGTCATGCCTCCCTATTTGTAATCCTCTATCTCTAGATTACAAATAGGGAGGCGTGAAAGCAGAGAGGGATTGGTAAAAATATCAAGATGAGGTCAAGGCTTTGGTTAATTGGGAACAATATCAATTAGCAAGCATAGGAATGATGTCAAAATAGTTCTTCAGGCTAGTAAGGCCATGGGTAGCAGAATTTTATATCAGTCAGAGCTACAACTGTAGAACAAGGGAGCTAGATGTGAATAAAGGAGTGCACAAGAATCAAATTGTTAGCATATGACCAGCTTGTTCCCAGATACTATCCCTTTGCTCAACCTCAAGATAGGTGTTGGATGATTTTGCAAGTTTCCTACCTAAATCTTTGTTCTCTCCATCTTGAAAGCCAGTGATTATTACAGACAAGTAGTCTCAGATGGTAACAGGATCTCAATGCTTTACTCATAACAAGTCTCTGAGCTCTGCCCAACATTGCCAAGCTCGATCACAGTCTCCTACCCAAAAGGCATATTGAATGGCATTTGGGGACCAGCAGTTCTCCAGGTTTAACCATCAGTGGTAGTGGGTTGTTGACATGTAGGGGATATGCATATAGCTGGCTGGCACACCTTTGCAATCATCAGCAATACCCAATTTTAGAAGTATATGCAGTCCCCAGGTTATAACAGGCTTCCGTTCCGGAGAACTGTTAGTAACCTGAATTTTTCGTAATTCAGAAAAGTGGAAGAGGATCGTAGGAACAGTAGTGGACAAGAGAGCAAGCAGGTGCAGAAAGAGTGGCTGCCATCCAGCCTCACTGACTCAGTGAGTGAGCAGGTGAATCTCTCAGTGCTCCCAGTTCTGCTCGACCCAGTCCACAATTGTTGCAGCTCAGGTGTGTTGGGGGGGGGGGGGGGGGGGGGGGGGGGGGGGGGGAGGGGGAGGGGAGGGGGAAGGGGGGGGCTTGGATGCAAAAGCCATGCAGGAATGCCCCATTCCCACATGGCAAATCTATCCCTGTTCATCCTGCTGGTCTCCCAAATGCTCATTCATTTATATGGGTGTCCACAAGTCAGGCATTTGTGACCCAGGCAGGGCATGTATTACTGCCCTCCTGAGACCTTTTCAAAAAAAAAAAACCAGGTTATTCAACACAGATTAAAGATAGAACAGTAATCCTTCAGCTCCTGAATTTCTGGCTCAGTAACACTTTACCCAGCATCATCAATATGAGACAGATGTTTTTACAAATCTGTATTCCTAGCAATGGAGCCAGAAAAGCTGGGAGTACACAAAATTAGTAAGTGGAAATTGGTGGGAGAGAAATCTGTGTATTCTCCTCCTGGCGCAAGAGTTGTCATGGCAGAAATGTACATACAGATACAAGCTCTTATGTATTTAATTCTAAAATAGAACACTATTTGGTTATACAAATTCACAAGCCTATTATGTGCACTATAGTTACCGATGTATACTGTGGTCCTCACCAAGTTCTATACAATTTGGTATAAAAGTCATTACCACATCGAAAAGATATTCTGTTAGAGCAACAGGTATATTTTGTACTCCAAGGTCATAAAAGACACCAAGTCTCTTCCTATAAATGCAAGTTCCCCAATGTGGCCATATTCATTTATCAATACAAGAATTTAGAATATGTAGGAGATGTTAAATTCACAATTTTTACTTTTGAGAATTTACATCTGTACAACAGCAAGCACTGAACAGCTTGCAGATAAATGAGGAAAGTCAAAAAACAGCTGCTGGTACAACAGCAGGAAGTGTCACAAGATTTTGTTTTAGATCAAAAATTCACACTATTTTAATTTTTTAAATAAAATATTGAAGGACAATTGAGTTATAGTAATTTTGGGGTCTAGATTTAAAGTGATAAGAGAGGCTTCACAATCTTTTTGCTCCTTTTTAAGAATAGTTCATAATAACTTCATTAAACTTATCACAAGTACTGTGAATGGTAGAGGCAGAAACCCTCATTATAGTTAAAATTATTTGGATACAAATAATGGGCTGTGACACCCTGGATGAAATGCTACATTATGGGTTTGGCTAGATAACTCTTCCTTGATATCACAGACACAGCAGCCCAAATGGCCTCCTGTATGGAAGATTATCTGTGATTCTGAGTACTTGGTCAGATCCTTCCATTTTTTAAAAAAAGTTTTAATCAACATGCATTCTCTTGTTTACAGATGTTTTTGATTTAGAACAAAATTTACAACTATCCGGGCCTTTTAATAACACATCAGCTGGTCAGTAGCATTCTTCTCTGAAGAAGAATATTAAGGCTTGTCCCATTACTGAGACTTAATTACAGAAACATCTAGGCTGACACTCCAGCAATGTACAAGGAACTACTCTGCTGTTGAAAGGTCAAACTTAAACTGATGTCCCATCTGCCCTTTTAGGAGGATGTTAAAAGAGTCCATGGCACTCTTTTGAAAAGCAGTCATCTCTCTTGTCCTGGTCAATGCTCAATATTTCTTTAAAAAAAGTTCATTATTACATTGCCAGTTTTGAGAGATTACTTTGTACAGATTATGTACACATTTCCTACTTTACAACATTGTCTACACTTCAGAAATATTTTGTTAACTTTATGATGTCCTGGGATATTCCAATAACTATTTAAAATACAAGTCTCTCTTTAGGAGATCCTAATATTCGAGTAAATTATTTTTAGGTATTAGATGCAGATCAGAAGCAGAGATTTGGGTCAATTTACTTTCTCTTCTGCCATCTGCCACATTCAGGAAAACACATCAATTTAACCCCACTAAATGATGGTTATTGGAATTCAGTAGTAATTATGCTAAAAATATAAAAGCAACAATGCAATTGTAAAATAGATTTACAAGGACGACACTTAAACTGGGAGGGTGCAATTAACAGGAAGACTTTATATATTGGACCATTTTCACCAGAAAAGATCAAGGAGGTGTTTTCATGGTGAAGCCATTTCCACTAGTGGGGGGCCATAAATAAAAAGAATACCCAATAAAAAAGCAAGGATTTTTTAAGAGAAATGCAATTACAAGTATTCAGAAAAATAAAATGGAATTCACCACCACATGGAGTGTTTGGGGCAAATAACATGGATTATGCACAAGGGAAAATTAGATAATTACTGAGGGAGGAAATTATTTCCAAGCAAAGTGTCTAAATATTACTTCATGACAATTAATAGCATTATTACTTCCAAATCTTACACCAATTTGAGTCATTATTGTCCAATAGTTAAGAGGTCTAGCCAAATACTATTCTGTAGTGAGTGGTTACATTTTCACTGACCAAAGTGTTCTTCTCCTGCAAAAAGAGAATGATAGAATATTTGCCTTTTATGGGTAGTGCTGCAGCAACAAAATACTCACCATCTCAGGCAAAACAGGACATTTGATTGACAGCCTATCCACCACCCAAAATGTGCCATGACTACATTGTGGATTATCTACAGGATCCACAAGACTTCATCAACAGCATCTTGCAAACTACATCTACACACATGGAAACAACTTCTAAGATCCCCAATAAGCCACACAGCGGTGAGATTGGCGATCAAGTAATTATTCCTTCATTGACACTGGGTCATTTCTCCAAAACTAATAGCATACGGGGTCTGTGCCTTCACTTGGATACTTTTGGTTCTAGTCAGCAGCTCCCCCTGCCTTCTTACAGTCAATAAATACCACTGTTGCTTATGATGGCCATATTCCAACAATGAATAAAAATGTATTCCTTGCTCCAATAACCTCAAATAAATGGATGTACCCTGACTTTACCACTCACATTCTTGAATGATAACTAATAACCAATATTAGTGTCTCCAAGCCAAATTATTTCTCAGCCAACTTTCCCTGTTGTCTGAAGCCATTAATACTTTGAAAGTTTAACTCCATTAATCCAGTTTATTCAAGACTTTTGGTGCTGGACCAGCAGATTTTCCATACTCTGGAATGTTATTCACATAAATACTCCAACTTTTAAAAAAAAACATACACAATGTTCAAGTGAGCCCAGTGAATTGGAAGGGAGCAAAGGAAATATTACCTGGTGAGCCAGATGCTGAGACACTGGGACTTTCAAATAGTTGAATAGCAGATTATTGGAGTCTTGCTCTATTTAAGTTCCATGTATTGTTTTGTTTCAATAGAAATATTTCCAGAATCAGAAGTTTCCACCATGACATCATCCTTGTGATTTTAAGTACATTCAGTTGTCTTAGTACCCTCTTCACAATCCAAAATGACACAAACCATTAATGCTAAAAAACCTTGCTGTCTACACTTCATTTGACTTGCTTCGGTTTATAAAATTTAAAATATCTTTGGCCTTTTTAATCTGCATTTGCACATTTAAGTAAATTGATACTCAATCTTCAGGTATCTATTTGCAAACACTTTGCATTGCATCCTTTACATAAACAGAACACATTAAAATCCATCTGCCATCTGTCTTCTCATCACTTGTGAATTCAAGATAGAATAATTTTGGCAGCTGCAGAGATGCACAAAATGGTTGCTGCATGGAATGCCAGCAACTGTTTCTCATGTGTCCTACAGTTTGGAAATTCATTGGGGCTGAGTATTACTGAAAGCAGTCTCTTTCACACTTGACCACAGTCAAGTCCAGGATTCACAGGAAAAGACCTGTGAAGGGGGTTGAAGATGGTCAAATATCTGGAGGATCAGGGCATTAGAGTAGGGCAATTGAGTGGCAATGCATGCAGTCACCAGGTGGGAGAGCACCTCAGGCAAATGATGCTAGGAATGGAAGGGGAAGCATGAGATTTTGTGTTGGATAATTACAGGGTGACAAGAACAGTTAAGATTCCAGTCAAGTAGGAAGGGGGAAGCAGGCTTCAAATCAGATTAGGTTTACAGAGATTGGTTTCATCCACCCTAGAAGAGGTAGTAAGTATAATAACAAGGGGACCACAAGAGTTTGGATTCCCAGCTCCAGCTTGGAGTCAGCTCAAGAGGGGCCCATTCAGGCCATGCAAAAAACACTTAAGAAGTGGCTCGTGAGAGTCTATTTGGGGCACTCCAAGGATGAAAAACTCTCAAAATGGAAAAGGTTTTATATTAGCTGTATTGCCAAAGATCAATAAGTTTAATGACTAGAGGTGCACACAGTTTTGGTTTTAGGGTAAACCATGTCTAATCTTTACCATAATTATTTAAGCTAACTATTACACTTTTTTTTAATTAAAAGATCAATTTTCCCTTGTAGATAAATTCATGAAACAATTGAGTCAGGTTGTGTGACTGGAAAAGTGGGTTGATTTATGAAAAGGGATAAAATTGTTTGCGATGAAGATTACTTTCCTTTTGAACTTGTGTCACCAGCATTACCCATTGATCACCAAGCATAGAAAGAGGAAGTTGCCATGGGAGGTGAACTACACAAATGCTTTGATAATTCTAGAACACAAGGGCTGCATTTCCTGTTTATTCTGCAGATGTAGCACGTACATGTATGACACCTGAAAATTCTGGAAATATAATTTCCAGTTAAAAAAACTGAAATTGAACTGTTTGCTTAACAAAATGCTAATCTTCCATGAACCAGTACAGTTTGGCAGCATAATGCATGTAATGTCTACCTGCTTAAAATGAAATATTCTGTGGTGTATTCCGGAGCAGTAACCCGCTGCAATTTTATTAACAGCTAAATATCAGTTCATCACCAGAAATAAGCATTTTCAATTGTGTCTTCTTCCTGTGATTTAGGAATCATTGAAAATGGACTTAGAAATAACCATGCTGAATCATTTAACAGTTTCAGTGGTGTATACCTGTCATTTGCTTATTACATTAAATAGCTCAGATTTTTGCTATCATTAACTTGGCAAACCTTAAACTATCATGAAACAAACAAGAGTACATACATATGGTTAAATGTTGAAATCTAATTTTTGCTCCACAGGATTCAATGTTTGCAGTCCTTTCCAACATAAATAGAGGAAAATCTGTGATCTAACATTATTAATATTTACAAACTATTCAGGTCTTAAAATAGCTGCTAAGAATATGTTGCACAGAATATGAATTGAGTTTTTAAATCACCGATCCCAAAACAGTATGGATAGGTCATTATTCCACTGCGAAATATTTAAAAATAATGGATGGATGTGTTTTACTTTTAAACTTATTAAATAACACTGGTTATGGTATTTCAACTTAACATGTTGCTGGATATCATGGATCTAATCTCCCCAAGTTGATGCCCATTAGAAACTGACCTTGGAAAAAAGGAGATGTCCTTGCCACAGAGTTCACTGGATTTTTGGTGGTTAGTTTTCCTTCTTACTGCCTACCATCCTGCAGTCAGCACAGAATGCTGTCTCTTCATTGATGACTGCAAATATCAAGGCAGATGTTATTTGATATGAAAAAAGATTTTGTTTTAAAACCCTGCTGATTAGTTCCTTTACATCTAATGGAAGGAGTGCATTTGAAGGCATCTAGGGAGAAATCTTACAATTAGATCTGGGAATGGTGCCAGGTTTGTGGCTGAGGTCTGATTTGGGCAAGTTGAATTTTGAACCAGTGTAAAAGATAGTAGTAAATTTGTTCATATTAACTACTGATATTTTCACTGGTTTGACTATTTGTGCGGGAATCTGAGTGATAATTCAGATTCAAAGCTCTCATCCCTGCTTTTGAATCTACATCTGTCTGCAAGTCTAAAATAGAAACCTGTTATAAATCTGTGTAACACTGGTTAGGAACAGATGCTTGTATTACATGAAATTCTGAAAACCACATTAAAAGATATTTGAACTATGGAATAATTCAAATTAGAAATTATGAATGAAGGTTTGAAATTCTGTAATGCTTTTCACAGAGGTGATAATGGCCATTAATAATGACTTCCAAGGCTAAGAAAGTATTTGAGCAGATAATTACCAAAAGATAGTTTCATTGATCCAATCTTCCAATCTATAAAGTGCATAAAAACCACCTGGGGAAATGCATCCAACTTACAAACATGTTCCACATGTGACTCCTGCTGAGAGCCTGATCTTGAAATTAAGCACATCTAACCAAAGAAACAAATGCATTTGCTTTGCTGGGGTCATGAGATTACCCCATAATTTGGTGCTTAATTTTCTTCTTTTGAACAAAATGCATTTCTGCTGTCACTCCCAGTTCATAAACAGAATGATTAAAGTGGCATGATGCATTAAAGTTTGTTTTCAAATAAGTTTTCAAATTACTGGATTATCTGATTGTTGCACCATTAACCAAAGATACATGTAATAATTAAGATTTAATGATTTAAAGGGTTTAGGTACTGTTACATTCAGATATAAACATTCTTAACTGATTACCAAAATGTGTTTTATTGCAGATTTTGCAGTACTTAAGCAGTAGAAGCTTCAAAACAAAAAAGGTACACAACACTAATATTGTACTATTGTGCATTAGCAAATCTTTGATAGTACATTTTTTGTTACTTTCTTAATGTAGTGCAATAAGTTCCTGCATTGTTTAGTAATAAAGATCAACACTGATAGGACTTTGGCAACATGCTGTTTTCCCAAAACCCATCCCACCACGTTTTGATTATCTTAGACTCAGTAACATTTACATTTAGAGCATAAATCAAATGCAATTTTAAGACCATGTTTTCTAGCCCCAATCCTGGAGCCCATTATCACCTCTTCCCCACTGCCCATTTTGACAGTTTTCTCTTATTTCTCCTTAAGCATTGTTTAATTTGTGTAGGCATGTAGTTTTGTGTACCAGTTAATGATTACAAGAAATCAACTCAAGCCCACTGTTTCCAAAACAATATTTAACAGAACTTCTGTCTTTGAGTAGAAGTGAACTGGAATACAAAATGGTGAAGTTAATCTTGAGCATTGAGGCATGTGTTTACATCTTTTAAACAAGATATGCCAACTGAAATTCTGCCCATTGTTCAGGATTTAAAAGGCAGGCAAAAAAAAACAAAATCAAAGTTACAGTATATGTGCATCTTCTGGCACAGGACTTCATTTTGGATCAGGTTTTAAGAAAATATTAGTATCACCACTGGCAGCCTGAAGGGTGACATTATAATATCATAAATACCTTTTAAGCAGCTCCTTAGAAGGGGATTGAAGAGAAGAGGCAGAGGGCTTTAGGGAGGGAATTAGAGCTTAGGCCCTTAACTGAAGGTACAGCCACCAATGCAACAGTTAAACTTGGACACGAGCAAGAGGCAAGAATTAAAATGCAAATACATTGGAAGTTTATTGGGCTGGAGGAGGTAGAGTCGAGACCACAGCAGCATTACTATTGAGACAGTGCTTAATCAGGGACTAGTATAGATCAGCAAGGATAATAATCTCCTGTCAGGAAGGATGATTTAGCATTCACTTCAGATCCTCCCACCAATTATGGAGAGTCATTATTTTGGTTTAATGGGTTGATAAAAGGGCATAATTTTTGGATTGCTTCAGTGGGTGCTATTTTATCATTGATTTTAAGAATTGGAGTCTTTCCCAAGACAGGCTACAGACTATCACGGAAGATGGATAAACTGCTCAGGTTGCCTCACTTCTACCAAATATGGAAGAGCAGCTTCAGCAAGGAAGGTAGTTCAGAGCTGGGAAGGCTTCTGAAAGAGTAGGAAGCCCTGGGAGAGAAACAGCTGCACTCTGCATTTGTGAGCAACCCATTGGAACAGAAGCCAACCAAGCCATGCGCCGAGATTCTCTGTACCAATCAGAAATGAATTTTTCTGCAAGGAAAGCTTCCAATCATTGACTGCAGATACAATCACACAATAATTAAGGTTTGAACTGGCTTCCTGGCAGCTCTCACGAGTTAACCTTGCACCTAGTTCCCAATAACCCATCTCTTCCACCTGCAGGCTGGATTCTGGTGGAAAATATCCGATAGGCTACTCGTCAAAACCTGCGCATGTACACACCAGCTTTAGTGTCAGAGTCGTACAGCACAGAAGCAAGCCCTTCAGCCCACCATGTCCATGCAGACCATCAAGTTCCTATCTATACTCATCCTATTTACCAGCACTTAGTTCATGGCATGCTATGCCTTGGTGATTCAAGTACTCATCTGAATTCTTAAATGTTGTGAGAGTACCTTCCTCCACCAGTCACTCAGGCAATAGGTTCCAGATTCCAACCACCAATTGGTAGAAAAAGTTCTTTCTCAGACCTCTCCCCAACTTCTTATCCTTAACCTATGCCCTCCAGTTGTAACAGTGGTGCAAGAATCAGCTTTCTGAGAGCAGACAACAGGAGGTTTCAGATCAAGGATTCTACTTTTAGTACAAGTCTGCATCTGTCAACGATGTGCAATCTTTAGCAGACTAACTTTGCTTTGGAGCCACAGGAAGATGCAAGGCCCATTGGCTTCTGTTCCAATGGGTTGCTCACAATGCAGAGTACAGCTGTTTCTCTCCTAGGGCCTCCTACTCTTTCACAAGGGCAGAGCTCCTGAGAAAGAGGAAGTCCCTTAGGGAATGCACCCACTGGAACTTTAATCAAAGGGAGTTCTTCCAAGAGATGATTTCCCTCCCAGTGTACAAAGAGCCTCTAACATATGGCTCAATCTTTTACTCAATCTTTGGAATTGTGTCCAAGTAATATTGGTTGTGAACAATATTTTCTAAGGCTGTTAAGGATTGTGCCATGTAACAAACAGCTTAAGGAACTGCAATAATATTTATTGGGAAGTCCCGAGTCTACGAGGAGCCTTTGAATTACAAAAAGGGACAAAACTTGCTGCTCTGAGCTCCTGATATCTTGTACATATTTGCCTGTTCTACAAATGGATTTTGTTGGATAGTAAGAATCCAGGGACATCTCATAAGAATGTTGTTAATCCAAAGTCAGAGTTTATTGTCATATGCACAAGTACATGTCTGCATTGATGCAATGAAAAACTTGCAGCAGCATCACAGGCAT
This sequence comes from Pristis pectinata, assembly GCF_009764475.1. Taxonomy (NCBI): domain Eukaryota; kingdom Metazoa; phylum Chordata; class Chondrichthyes; order Rhinopristiformes; family Pristidae; genus Pristis; species Pristis pectinata. The sequence goes on from NC_067409.1 coordinate 90,730,518, forward strand.
GTAGCATCATATAAGCAGCATTCACAAAAAAAATTGTACATACATTTTTCTTACAAGAAAAAAAAACAAGTAGAACAAAAAATAAAGTCCATTTGGTGCAAAGTGATCAGAGTGGTCATAGTGTTGCTAAACTGTCGTGGTGATTAGGGTTTTACTGGTTGGTTCAAGAAATGAATGCTTGAAGGGAAGTAGCTGTTCTTGAACCTGGTGATGTGAGACTTCAGGCTGCTGTACCTCCTGCCCGCTGGTAGCAGCAGAAAAGATAGCAAGGCCCGGATGGTGGATAATCCACACAACTTTCTAGGGAATGTTTTCATTACACTGAGAATAGACCAGATGTACCAGTTAACCATTCCACATCCTTAAGTCACTTGTCCTTTGAAAATCCCTTGCATCCAAAATCCTTGCCCAAAGCCTGCCATGTCCACTGTTTGCACATCAATTTCTTTACCTATTCTAACATTTCCACGGGTTTGTGTCCATCAGCTCCTGATGGGAAGGTGCCAAATTGATGAACTTCAAGGATTTTCTCAATGGACAAACCTGAGGAGTTGTGGCTGTGAAAGTTGGATTTGTATGATCATTTTTTTTAAGCTTTGAAGATGCTGTTTCAGTGTTAACATGCTTGCATAAATGGAAGAACATAATAGCTTCAAAAACTTCCTGATGCACATGTGCCTGATAAGCATTTAACGACCCTAAGGGGAAGTTTGTCAAAGTTGCTCAAGACATTTTCCTGCTCCAATTGGTGTACAATTCCTTTCTACTAAATGGTACCTGGCAATAAGCCAACAAACTCATCTGAAGCCATTTGTCATCCATACATTGAGCACATCCATACATTGAGCACATCCATACATTGAGTAGGAAGTGGAAGATATTTTCAACACTGGCTGTGAGAGAAATACAAGCAAATGAAGAGAAATGTCAGCAATCTAGGAGAATCACAACAGCCTTTGAGTAATTGTCCATACAAATCCTGATGTCATGAACAAAAATCAGGAGGAACATTAGATGGGTTGTTTGAGAATAAACTCATTTATTATTGGTTCTCCCACTCCTATTTCCAGATAGTTTACTATCAATCCAGAAATTTGACCAGCACTTCTCAATGAGGGTCACACTGGTGCTCTGACACAAGAATCAAACTTGCATAAAATCATGTTATTCCTCTTACAAAGCTCCTTTAGTAGCATTAGTGGGCAAATTGGGCCACATTGTCCCAAGATTAACTCATAATAAAATTGTTCTGACAGAGCTGCACTAGACAGGCATCCCTTTAAGGGAAACCCCACATATATGCCTTCTATCCTTGGGTCGGGGGGGGGGGGGGGGGGGGGGGGTTAATTGTACCGACCCAAATTGCTCAGCTTCCCCTCACAGCAATCCAGAGACCTTGAGTCCAAATCCTGAATCCACCTCTCACCAAATTGATGACCCCAACAATCAAACAGATTCCCTAACACAACACCAATGTCCTTTACCCAACCCCAGTTTCCAGATTTCCAACTGAACTTTTGATCCCTTACCTGATCAGCATCCCAGCCTTGAGGCCACAATCACTATTCACCTCCCCAATGACCATATACTGCATCTTTTACACTGTGCTACAGAAGCCTTTACACAAGTCAGGCATTTATCAATGAGCTTGACACATGGTAGATTCCAGTAACACAAGCCATGCAGTGGATACGAGACCACTATAGTAGATCTGTTCTCTACCTCCTTCCCTTTATTCCATGGTTTACTACCCTCTCCTACTGGATTCCTTCTTCTTCAGCCCTTTGCCTCTTCTACCCATCGTCTCTCAGCTTGTATCACTCACTTTCATCCCCCCTCCCCCACCCACCTACCTACTTTCCCTATTACCTGCCAGCTTGTGCTCCTCCCATCTTCTTATTCTGGCTTCTTCTTTTCCAGTCCTGATGAAGGGTCTTGACCCAAAATATTAACTGTTTATTTCCCCTCCATAGATGCTGCCTGACCTGCTGACTTCCTCCAGCATTTTGTGTGCATTAATCAGTACAAAATGACCAACCCTTTATTCAGAGGCTGACTTCTTGTTCTGGGCTTTCCAACCAGAGGAAATATTCTCCCTGCATTCAAATTATCCAGCTTTGTAAGAATTTTGCAAGCTTCAATGAGTTCTCCTCCAATTCTAAACTCTGGAGAAAACAGGCCTGGTATACTCAATTACTCCTCATGCTGCAAACTGCCTTTCCTGGAACAACTCAGTGAATCTTTGCTGCAGTCCATGGCAAGTACATCTTTTCTTAGGCAAAGAGACCAAAACTACCCAATTGATTGTTGCACCTCCAGGTTGGTGGTCAGTGATTTGTGCACAAGGACCTTTCACTATTTAAAAAATAATCTGCTTTTCTGTTTTGTGAAAAGTGGATAACTTTACATTTTTTTCCACATTGTATTGCCTCTGTTATATTCTTGGCCACTGACTCATCTGGTCTATATCCCCTTAAAGCCTCTTTCCTACTTGCAAACCCACCTAAGATATCTTTATTAGTCACATGTACATCAAAATACACAGTGAAATGCATTTTTTTTTTGCATAGTGTTCTGGGGGCAGCCCACAAGTGTGCCACTCTTCCAGCACCAACATAGCATGCCCACAGCTCCTAACCTGTACGTCTTTGGAATGTGAGTGGAAACCAGAGCACTCAGAGGAAACCCACGCAGACACAGAACGTATAAGCATCTTACGGACAGTGGCCGGAATTGAACTCTGGTTGCTGGCACTGTAATAGTGTTACACTGACCGCTAGTTTTGTATCATCTGCAAACTTGGAAATATAACATTTGGTTCTTCAGCCAAGTCGTTGATATTGATCCTGAATAGCTGGAGCCCCAAGCACCCATCTCTGCAATACCACACTAGTCACAATCTGCCAACCTGATGAAGAGCCCTTTACTCCCACTCAGCTTTGTTTGCTCATCAGTTCTCATAGAAACAGAAAAACCTACAGCACAATTCAGGCCCTTCAGCCCACAAAAATGTCCCTACCCTAGAAATTTCTAGACTTACCCATAGCCCTCTTTTTCTCATCTCCATGTACCTATCCAACAGTCTCCTGAAAGACCCTATCGTATCTGCCTCCACCACTGTTGCCAACAGCCCATTCCACACACTCACCACTCTGAGTAAAAAAACTTACCCCTGACGTCTCCTCTATACCTACTCCCCAGCACCTTAAACCTATGTCCTCTTGTGGCCACCAATTCAGCCCTGGGGAAAAGCCTCTGACTATCCACCTGATCAATGCCTCTCATCATCTTATACACCTCTATCAGGTCCCCCCTCATCCTCCGTTGCTCCAAGGAGAAAAGGCAGAGTTCCCTCAACCTGCTTTCATAAGGCATGCTCCGCATTCCAGGAAGCATCCTTGTAGATCTCCTCTGCACCCTCTCTATGGCTTCCACATCCTTCCTGTAGTGAGGCGACCAGAACTGAGCACAGTACTCCAAGTGGGGTCTGACAAGGGTCCTATATAGCTGCAACAATACCTCCCGGCTCCTAAATTCAATTCCACGATTGATGAAGGACAATACACCATATGCCTTCTTAACCACAGAGTCAACCTGCGCAGCCGCTTTGAGAGTCCTATGGAGCCAGACCTCAAGATCCCTCTGATCCTCCACAGTGCCAAGATTCCTACCATTAATACTACATTCTGCCATCATATTTGACCTACCAAAATGAACCACTTCACACTTATCTGGGTTGAACTCCATCTGCCACTTCTCAGCTCAACTTTGTAACCTATCTATGTCCCGCTGTAACGTCTGACAGCCCTCTATACTATCCACAACACATCCAACCTTTGTGTCATCCACAAACTTACTATCCATCCCTCCACTTCCTCATCCAGGTAGTTTATAAAAATCACAAAGAGTAAGGGTCCCAGAACAGATCCCTGTGGTACACCACTGGTCACTGATCTCCATGCAGAATACAACCCTTCAACAACCACTCTTTGCCTTCTGTGGGCCAGCCAGTTCTTGATCCACATTACAATATCCCCTTGGATCCCATGCCTCCTTACTTTCTCAATAAGCCTTGCATGGGTACCTTATCAAATGCCTTGCTGAAATCCATATACACTACATCTACTGCTCTCCCTTCATCGATGTGTTTAGTCACATCCTCAAAAAATTCAATCAGGCTCATAAGGCAGGACCTGCTCTTGACAAAGCTACGCTGACGATTCCTAATCATATTATACCTCTCCAAATGTTCATAAATCCTGCCTCTCAGGATCTTCTCCATCAGCTTACCAACCACTGAGGTAAGACTCACTGGTCTATAATTACCTGGGCTATCACGACTCCCTTTCTTGAATAAGGGAACAACATCAGCAACCCTCCAATCTTCTGGAACCTCTCCCGTCTCTGTCGACGATGCAAAGATCATCATCAGAGGCTCCGCAATATCCTCCCTTGCCTCCCACAGCAGCCTTAGGTACATCTCATCTGGTCCCGGCGACTTATCCAACTCGATGCTTTCCAAAAGTTCCAGCACCTCCTTTTTCCTAATATCTACATGCTCAAGCTTTTCAGCCTGCTGCAAGTCCTCATTACAATCCCCCAGATCTTTTTCTGTAGTGAATACTATTGTAAAGTATTAAGTACCTCTGCTATTTCTTCCGGATCCATACACACTTTCCCACTGCTGTACTTGATAGGCCCTATTCTTTCGCATCTTATCCTCTTGCTTTTCACATACTTGTAGAACACCTTGGGGGTTTTCCTTAATGCTGCCCACCAAGGCCTTCTCATGTCCCCTCCTGGCTCTCCTAATTTCCTTCTTAAGCTCCTTCCTGTTAGCCTTGTACTCTTCCAGATCTCTAACATTACCTAGCTCTGTCTTTTGTAAGCTTTTCTTTTCAACTAGATTTATTATAGCCTTTGTACACCACGGTTCCTTTATCCTTGTGACTCCTGTCTCATTGGAACATGCTTATGCAGAACTCCACACAAATATCCCCTGAATATCTGCCACATTTCTTCTGTACTTTTCCAAGAACATCTGTTCCCAATTTAATCTTCCAATTTCCTGCCTGAGAGCCTCATAATACCCTTAACTCCAATTAAATGCCTTTCTAGTCTTCTGTTCCTATCTCTCGCCAGTGCTATTCGTAAAGGAGATAGTGATCATAATTCTATCTCCAAAATGCTCCCCCACTGAGAGGTCTGACACCTGACCAGGTTCATTTCCCAATACCAAATCAAGCACAGCCTCTCCTCTTGTAGGCCTATCTACATATTGTGTCAAGAATCCTTCCTGAACACACTTAAACTCCACCCCAACCAAACCCCTCACTGTCTAGGGATGGCAATCGATGTTTGGGAAATTAAAATCTCCCATCACAACAACTCTGTTATTCTCACACCTTTCTAGGATCTGCTTCCTTATCTGCTCCTTGATACCCCTGTTACTATTGGGCAGCCTATAAAAAAAACACCAAGTTATTGACCCTTTCCTGTTCCTAACCTCCACCCACAGAGACTCTGTAGACAGTCCCTCCATGACGTCCACCTTTTCTGCAGCCGTGACTCTCTCTGATCAACAATGCCACTCCCCCACCTTTTGTCTCCCTCCCTGTCCTCTCTGAAACATCTAAAACCCGACACTTGAAGCAACCATTCCAGCCCGAGCCATCCAAGTCTCTGTAATGGCCACCACATCATAGCTCCAAGTATTTATCCAAGCTCTAAGCTCATCCGCCTTGTTCACATAAAAATTACATTAAAATAGACATCTCAAACCAGTCTGAGCACGTCCCTTCTCTGTGACCTGCCTATCCTCCCTCTCGTACCTACTATCAGCTTTCTCTATTAGGGAGCCAAACACCTCTTTCCCAGTCTCTCCAGTTTGGATCCCTCCCCCCAATAAATCTAGTTTAAACTCCCCCCCATTAGCCTTAGCAAACCTCCCCACCAGGATATTGGTCCCCCTGGGATTCAAGTGCAACCAGTCCTATTTGTACAGGTCATACCTGCCCTAAAAGAGGCAACAATGATCCAGAAATCTGATTCCCTGCCCCTTACTCCAATCCCTCAGCCACATATTTAACCTGCTCCTCATTCTATTCCTATACCCACTGTCACTCTTGGTGGTCTGATACACTGCGTGTCTTGCTAGGCACTTAAAGATTGATCATGTTAGTGTAGTATTAGAGTCACAAATAGTCCAGACAAGGTGAAGACAGCAAGTTCTCCTTCCCTGAAAGGACCTCATAGAACTGAAACCAGCCTAGCTCCTGCTCTCTTCTCTACCTGTTTATCCTGTTTTAGCTGGTGGGTGGTGGAATTGTTATTTGCATGTGTGAAATCACTGGAGGTGGTTGGAAAACTGGTGTGATTACACTGCCAGCAGAGACAATATTACAACATTCATTATAAGATATGCCTTTGCCTCACTCCCTGTCAATCAATTTCTCAATCCACATCAATATGTAAACCCCCAATCCATGTGCTTCAACATTATTAATCAATCTGTTATAGGTCCCTTACCGAAAGTCACCTGAAAATCCAGTTACTACATTCACCAATTCCCCTCTTCTCTATTCTACTAATCACACCTAGTACATTACTTAAACATGTTTTCTCTTTTATAAATCCATGCAGACTCTGCTCAGTCATATTATTCCTTAAAAGTTGCCCTCCAATTCTGAACTCTGGATCCTTCATTAGATTTCAGCACTTTCCCTACTACTGTTGTTAGACTAACAAGTTAATAGTTCCCAATTTTCTCGTTCTCTCTTTTCATAAATTGTGAGGTCACATTGGCTATTCTCTAATCCACAGGAACAATTCAAGAATCTGTAGAATTTTGAAAGGAGATAATTAAAGTGTTCACTGCCTCTATCACCACTGCTTGCAAAACTCCGACATTCAAGTCTGATCATTGGAATTTAATCAGTTTCTAGTCTCACCGACTGTGTTTGCTCATACTTTTTTTTTGCTCATATTTCTGTCAGGACCTCATTCTCATTAGATCCTTAGTTTTTTGGTTTGAGTTGTAGCGGTTGCTACCGCGGAATAAAACAAGACTCACTCGGAGGATTGCCGAACAGAACTGGTTTATTTTCCCGCCTTGCGCGGGCCCTTTAAGGGAGAAAACTCCCGCCCAAAAAACCGGCAATGACGTAAGTCCTACATCATCAGGACTTTCCCGCGCGCGGGTTCTCCCCGTCGCTCGGAACGACGAGGCCCGCCGCCATCTTGGGCCTCGTTGCTCCGACACCGCGCGACCCGACTGCCGAGCCGGTTCGCCCGACTAGACGGTGAGTCGCCACACAACCCCCCCCAGAACCGGCGAGACAGTCCCCAAGGTCCGTGGGCTGTGCCAGCTGCCGCTTAGGGGGGCGGCCTCTGCGTCGCGGCGTGGCAACCTCGACAGGCTGTTGCAGATCCAAATGGGCCAGTTTGAGGCGGTCCGCCGTGAAAACCTGTTCCCTGCCTCCAATGTCCAAAATAAAAGTGGATCCATTATTCCGTATGACTCGGAACGGTCCCTCATATGGTCGTTGCAATGGCGCCCGAGGTGTGCCCCTGCGAACGAAAACAAACTTACAGTCCCGTAGTTCCTTGGGCTGGCAGGATGGGGCTTGACCGTGCCATGAGGTGGGAATCGGGGCCAAGGCGCCAAGCTTCTCGCGCAGTCTTTGTAGGACTGCTGGGGGTTGTTCCCCTTGGTCCCGAAGGGCAGGTATGAAATCCCCGGGGACAACTAGTGGCGCCCCGTATACAAGCTCAGCTGACGAAGTGCGGAGGTTTTCTTTGGGGGCAGTGCGTATGCCGAGCAGGACCCAAGGCAGCTTGTCAACCCAGTTAGGACCCTTCAGGCGGGCCATCAAGGCCGATTTTAGATGGCGGTGAAAACGTTCCACCAACCCGTTTGATTGAGGATGGTAGGCCGTGGTGGTGTGCAGCTGCGTCCCTAGCAGGTTCGCTAATGCAGCCCAGAGACTGGAAGTGAATTGGGTGCCTCTGTCTGAAGTGATGTGGGCCGGAACGCCAAAACGTGAGACCCAAGTTGTGAGCAGCGCTTGGGCGCAGGAATCAGTTGTGATGTCAGTCAGGGGGGTTGCCTCAGGCCACCTCGTGAACCGGTCCACGATAGTAAGGAGGTACCGGGCTCCTCTTGAAACCGGCAGAGGGCCCACGAGGTCGACGTGTATGTGGTCGAACCTCCTACGGGTAGGCTCAAACTGCTGTGGTGGGACCTTGGTGTGTCGCTGGATTTTTGACGTCTGGCAGTGCGGACAAGTCCTGGCCCACTCACTGACCTGTTTGCGCAGGCCATGCCAGACAAACTTGCTGGCGACCAGTCGGACAGTAGATCTGATGGACGGGTGCGCCAACCCATGTACCGAGTCAAAAACACGTCTCCGCCAGGCTGCAGGGACTATAGGGCGGGGCTGACCAGTCGCAACGTCGCAAAGTAGGGTCCGCTGACCTGGACCAACCAAGAAATCTCGGAGCTGTAGACCCGAGACTGCAGTTCTCTAGCTGGGCAGTTCGTCGTCGGCTTGCTGTGCGTCAGCCAGGGCCGTGTAGTCGACACCCAAGGATAGGTTGTGGATGGTTGGTCTGGAAAGTGCATCAGCAACAACATTATCCTTTCCGGAGACATGTTGGATGTCAGTTGTGAACTCGGAAATGTAGGATAATTGTCTCTGCTGACGAGCTGACCAGGGATCGGAGACTTTGGAGAAGGCAAGGGACAGAGGCTTATGATCGGTGAAAGCGGTGAAAGGCCTGCCTTCTAGAAAGTATCGGAAATGCCGGACCGCCAGATACAGCGCTAGAAGTTCCCGATCAAAAGCGCTGTACTTCAGTTCGGGCGGTCTAAGGTGTTTGCTGAAAAATGCCAAGGGTTGCCAGCGGCCTTCGAGTAGCTGTTCCAGTACCCCACCCACCGCGGTGTTGGACGCGTCTACCGAGAGGGCAGTCGGGACGTCAGTCCTGGGGTGTACCAGCATCGTGGCGTCTGCCAGGGCGTCTTTGGCCTTAACGAAAGCAGCCGCAGCCTCGTCAGTCCAGATGATGTCCTTGCCCTTACCAGCCAGCAGCGAGAACAGAGGGCACATGATACGGGCTGCTGCAGGGATGAAACGATGGTAAAAGTTGACCATCCCAAGGAATTCCTGTAGGCCTTTGACTGTGTCGGGGCGGGCAAAATGGCGGATAGCATCCACCTTGGCGGGTAGGGGTGTTGCCTCGTCGCTGGTGATTTTGTGGCCGAGGAAATCGATAGAGTCAAGTCCGAATTGGCACTTGGACGGGTTAATCGTGAGGCCGAAATTGTGGAGGCGGGAATACAGCTGGCGGAGGTGGGAAAGGTGTTCCTGGCGGTTACGGCTGGCGATCAGTATGTCATCCAAGTAAATGAACACGAAGTCCAGGTCTCGGCCTACCGCGTCCATCAGCCGCTGGAAGGTCTGCGCGGCGTTAAGGCCGAACGGCATCCGAAGGAATTTGAACAGGCCGAATGGGGTGATAATCGCAGTTTTGGGGACATCATCCGGATGGACCGGGATTTGGTGGTATCCCCTAACGAGGTCCACTTTGGAAAAGATGCAGGCCCCGTGTAAGTTCGCTGCGAAGTCCTGGATGTGAGGGATGGGATAGCGGTCCGGGTTGGTGGCGTCATTCAGCCTGCGGTAGTCGCCGCAGGGCCTCCACCCTCCGGTGGCTTTGGGGACCATGTTCAGGGGGGAGGCCCAGGGGCTGTCTGACCTGCGAACAATCCCCAGCTCCTCCATGTGACGGAACTCTTCCTTTGCCAGGCGGAGCTTGTCTGGAGGTAATCGCCGTGCTCGGGCATGAAGGGGTGGCCCTGTGGTAATGATGTGGTGTCGTACCCCATGTGTGGGCCCAGAATTTGTAAACGAAGGTGCCAAAATCGATGGGAATTCGGCTAGGAGCTTGGCGAAATCGTTGCCAGAAAGGGAAATGGAGTCCAGGCGCGGGGCTGGTGGGCTGATTTCTCCCAGGGGATAGGTCCGGAGAGTGCTAGAGTGAACTAACCGCTTCCTTCGCAGGTCGACTAACAGGTTGTGGGCCTGAAGGAAATCGGCTCCTAGGAGTGGTCGGGCGACGGTGGCAAGGGTAAAGGTCCAGGTAAAACAGCTGCCGCCAAAGTGTAATTGAAGGGTACGGGTGCCGAAAGACCGTATCGTTGTACCGTTGGCGGCATTGAGTAGAGGACCTGGTGGCCTGTCACGAGTGTCGCGGCCTGTCGGGGGCAAAATACTGACCTCCGCTCCAGTATCAACGAGGAAACGCCATCCAGATTTCTTGTCCTGAACGAAGAGGAGGCTCTGTCGGCGGCCAGCCGCCGTAGCCATCAGCGGCAGCTGGCCCTGGCGTTTCCCTGAAACTTGCAGGGTGGGCGGCATCGACGGGCCTCCGCACCCCACCTCTGATGGTAGAAGCACAGCTGGTCACCCGTGTCGTCGTCTGCGTTCCTGGGGCGTGGCTGCTCGGTTGCTGGGGCCGGGCGAGGCGGGCGTTGGGCTCGCGGCCTGGTGATTTGACTGACGGACGAACCGCTCTCGCGCTTGGCCCTCCACAGGACATCTGCCCGGGCGGCCACCTCACGGGGGTTGCTGAAGTCGGTGTCAGCTAACAAGTGGATGTCATCGGGGAGCTGTTCGAGGAAGGCCTGTTCGAACATCAGGCATGGCTTGTGTCCCTCGGCCAATGCCAGCATCTCATTCATTAGGGCGGATGGGGATCTGTCCCCCAGGCCATCCAGATGAAGCAGGCGGGCGGCACGCTCACGACGGGAGAGGCCAAAGGTCCGGATCAAAAGGTCTTTGAAAGCCGGGTACTTATCTTCCTCCGGAGGCGACTGGATGAAGTCTCCAACCTGGGCGGCTGTCTCCTGGTCCAGAGAGCTAACCACATGGTAGTACTTCGTGGAGTCGGAGGTGATCTGCCGAAGGTGGAATTGCGCTTCAGCCTGGTCAAACCAGACGCTGGGCCGAAGTGTCCAAAAGGTGGGCAGCTTGAGGGCCACTGCGTTGGCTGCTGCGCTGTCGTCCATTTCGCGGGTCCAAAAGCCGTTTGGACCGTCGGGGTCACCAATGTAGCGGTTGCTACCGTGGAATAAAACAAGACTCACTCAGAGGATTGCCAAACAGAACTGGTTTATTTTCCCGCCTTGCGCGGGCCCTTTAAGGGAGAAAACTCCCGCCCAAAAAACCGGCAATGACGTAAGTCCTACGTCATCAGGACTTTCCCGCGCGCGGGTTCTCCCCGTCGCTCGGAAAGACAAGGCCTGCCGCCATCTTGGGCCTCGTCGCTCCGACACCGCGCGACCCGACTGCCGAGCCGGTTCGCCCGACTAGACGGTGAGTCGCCACAGAGTTTTTTTTTTGTATCTTTTTCCAAGATGACAAACGTACTGCAGTTGATTAACTCCTTCACTGTTTCATTATTCCCTGTTATATATTCTTCTGTCTCAGAACAGTGATCTGGCTCACTCAAAATTTAGAAAGCTTAGCATCAAGATCCAGAAGCGAGGCAAAGGCATATCTTATAATGAATGTTGTAATACTGTCTCTGCTAGCAGTGTAATCACACCAGTTTTCCAACCACCTCCAGTGATTTCACATATGCAAATAACAATTTCACCACCCACCAGCTAAAACAGGATAAAGAGGTAGAGAAGAGAGCAGGAGCTAGGCTGGTTCCAGTTCTGAGGTCCTTTCAGAGAAGGAGAACTTGCTGTGTTCACCTTGTCTGGACTATTTGCGACTAATACTACACTAACATGATCGATCTTTAAGTGCCTAGCAAGACACGCAGTGTATCAAACCACCAAGAGAAAATCCACTATTTTCTCACAACCACTAGCAATGGACAATTCCTGCCTTGCCAGTAATACCAACACTGAGAACAAATGTGTCTGAAATAGAGCCTTTTAGGGCCCAAGCTCACCTCACAGGCATACCTCAGGAGCAACATGAAGCAAATGCACTGGACAAGCACTGAACAGATAGGAAGGGGAAAGCATGATTTGAACAGTCAATAGATTTAAAGATACATAGCTTTTTTTTTTGACAAAATATTTGCAGTTTATATTACGTAGTAGAGAAAAGGCAAAGTGAGAAGGTGTGGTCAGTCTGGCATTACACTTTCTATAATGTAGTTATCTGCAAGTTATTAAAGAGGATTAAAAATACAGGGAAAGATTGGCAGGGTTACATAAAGGCAATCAGATGTAGAGTTATGCATTACGTTCTCTTGAATGGCTGTGGGAATCTTAACTCCATTGCTGCCTTCTGTAGTTTTTCCAAGCTTCTCAGCCATAGAAATTATGCAGTGATACCAGAGATCTTACTGGGCTGTAATAATATAGTAGCCCATTCCTACTCAGAAGATCACATTAGAGGTTGATGCACGCGTCACCTCAGAGGAACAAGCGTACAATCCAGTCTGGCATCCATGGCAGATCTGCACCTGAAGCATTAAATGCAGCACAGTGGCACAGCTAGTATAGCCACTGCCTCACAGTGACAGAGACCCAGTTTCAATCCAGACTTTGGGAGTTGTCTGCATGGAGCTTACATGCTCTCCCTGTGACCGCGTAGGTTTCCTCTGAATGCTGCAGTTTCATCCCAAAGACATGCAAGTTGGAAGGTTAATTGGCCAGTTTAAGTTGTCCTTAGTGTGTAGATGAGTGGCAGAATCTGGGAGTTTGGGGGGTGCGGGGGGTGCGGTGGGTGGGGGTTGATGAGAATGTCAGGAGAATAAAAAATGGGTTCAATGCAAGATTAATGTAAAATGGATAGCTGATTGTAGGCATTGACTCAGCAGGCTGAAGGGCCCATTTCTGCTACATTTTTCTGACTCTGTATTAGCCAGTACCTTACTGTCCAATTGAGCATCGATGCCACGAGAGACATACTCCTTATTTGACTTATTAATAAAATCTCTTTTGATCAGTCTTACATTTGGTTTAGCATCCACTGTTTTCTGTAGGAAGGCAATTCTCATTTAGTACTGCACTGTGTGCGAAAGTGCTTCCTGAATTTACTTTTCCATAGCCTGGTTTCAATTTGAAGATTAGGCATCCTTCTGAATTTGCCAAATAGGGGATGTAAGTTCTCTACATTTACCTGATCAAACACTAATTTTGAACAATTAACTCTGGTCACCCCTCAAAAGGGAAAAGGAGTACAAACCATGTTTTTGCTGTTTGTTCCTACAATTGAATCCTTTAAACCTTGATGAATCTGTTTAAAAGCCATCTTTGTGTACTTAATTGGTAAATTGCAATCTTATTTTTTTGGGTACTGCTCTGTTTCTGCCCAGTATTTTACTTAATGGCTTCAAAGTTCATACCCTGAAAGTTACTCCAAGCCACAGCAATTAGATCTGCTGCTTTTACACTGCTGTGGCTGAAGGCCTCACAAGTGGCCTGGCACAGATACTCTGATAGGGACAGTTTTGGGAATAGGAAGCAGCTGGAAAAGACTAGAGTAAGAGAAGTGGTGGAGTGGGGAGGCAATGAATACAAGAATGCATTACAGAAATGTCCTCAGGAGTATTCCTTCGACATCATCTAGCAATGCATCACTTCTCTGATGCACATTTGGACATCACAACTCTGGAGGTGGGCTTGTTGGACAAAGTTCAGAATGCAGCAGCCTAGGCAAGGATACTCCTTTTGTTTACGCTCAAGCAGACTTTCATCCTAACTTTCCTGAGCAACAACTTTGCTGTCAGACATTTGTTCTTTAGCAAATGACATGACTTGTGTCCAGTAGGTTAGGAATGGTAGTACAAATCCCCTGTTTGCTACGTGCATTTAGAAATGGGATAGATTTTGCACTTAAATCAATAAATAACCAACACCATGTGACTGAATTTCTAAGCCTACATGCCCTCTATTGACAAGTGAAAGCAAGAGAGAATTAGTATTGCATATGTGCCAGGCATTTTTCTAGAGTAAGGTGCAAGTGATTGCCTGCACATTGGCATGCCTGGGCCTGTTACCTAAGCAGTTCTATTAAAAAGGGATTGCAGTTACAAGATGTTCAACTGGCTTTTGACTACAGACAGTGATCCATGAAGGTGTTTCCCAGAAACAATCATGAACATTTCACTCAGCACCAGTCATTCCTGGTTTTTAAGAACCATGCAGCATAAATAAATACTTTCCTCCATTTGTCTGAACTTTAACACAAATGCAGAGTGATGCATTCTAGTATGAAGATAAATTAAACCATGTATCTACAAAGAACCAAGTAAAAACAGGATTACATTCACATCCTTTAGGTACTTTGCCCAGCTTTACTCAGGCAATTTGCAGGAACCTCCCTTCAATAATGCCAGTCAGGCCTTTGGTGAGTGCAGTATACGGTCAGTGCAAGCAACTTGGTAATGCAACAACATTTATATTGGGTTTGGGCATATTTTGAGGTTCAGAAAGCATAACATTACTTTAAGTGAAGTCAATGATGAAAAGGCCAAAAACTGGTATAAAAGATCATGGCAGAATTTTAGCCACCAGCTTATTTTATCCATACAGTAACTTTTAACATCAAGATAAACCATGGAAAACCTGTTAGTCCTTCACCTATTCTGATTATCTGTAATCACTGTTAATTTTAATGTAATATATAACCAGGAACAGTAATATTGCAGGGCCAGTAATGATTGAGACCATTCAGGTCAGTCATTGTCAAATAATATCATATTTTATTCATCAAATACTTCATTGTGAAGTCCATCCAGCTGTTTTGAGTTTATCTATTACAGCCCAGAGAGGCAATAGAAGTGGACAGTCTTATTTCCGATCAACAGTTTCCTATGGTGTAGTTAAACCTAAATCATCCATTTCTCATCCTCCTTCAAAAGCTCAACTCTATGTTTACAGTTTGTGTTAGACTTCAGATCCATTTATATTTATCCATTAGAATTTTGAAACAGACAAGCCATTCAGTTTTGCCAAAGTTAAGTTTGGCACTGAAGTCTACAAGGTGAATAAAGTATAACCAGTTAGAAATATAAACCCCATTTTGGAGTGTCAGACAGTTTGACACCTTGAATTGTGGTCATAATCATACATTGTACTGCAATCATGCAAATTTTCTTCCACCTTTGATTTTATGTATGGGAGCAACACAGGGTTTTCTATGTGGATTTCAACCAGCTACCAACAACTAGCCATCCAAAGCAGCCCAACCACAGCAACAGAAACAGTGGCTGTGAAGGGGAGGAAAGGAGTGCAGCAGAGGAAAGGGAATAAACACCAAGATTCACAACCTCAGCTTTGAAATACTGGTAAAAGTAGTCCTGGAAGGAGCTGCTGTGTTAGGGTGCCAGAAGGCCTTTGCAATAGTCAGTCAGCAGAGAAGTGAACAACAGAAGATCACAGAAGTGCTCCTCTCTAGCATTAACATTGCAAGGAACATGGAACAATGCCAGAGGGGGAGAAATGTGGATGGAGATTTATTCAGAAGTTACACATTGCTCTAAGAATTTACTATTTGATCAGCATAGGTTAATTGGACTATGGATCTAGACATCATTAAATTTTAGTAACCTCAAGGAAAATTTAACAAAAAATGTACTTAACAATGAACATTGATAATGTTTAAATACCTGAGCTGATGATGCAGGTTTCCACTTCAGTACACTCCCATCTGCCAGATAAATTACTTTGAAAACACTAACATTTCATAATCCACACATGTTATGTGCAGTGACAGTCTTGCCAAGTACAGATATTCTTCCTCCACTGCATTGACAGAAGAGCTCAGAGCTGTATTCTGTATTAAATTCAGTGATCAGAATGGGGATGAACTTGGCAAGGCTCATTACACATCATAGATATCTATGTGATAGCTGGAAAAAATTGATCAATGCTGAGAATGGCCTTTAAATGAGTTAAATTGATTCCAATTGTGCTGTCAACGGGTGTTAACTGGAGTAATTGAAGTGAATTTCTGAATTTGTCTTGTTATGAAAACACATGGGCCAATGAGCCCCCATGGATACAGATTATCATTGACCACAGCAGTTATGAGACTATCATGATGAGCCTTGGTGGAAACAGCCAAGCTATTTCCACAGTAAAGTTCATTAAGCACATCATCAGTGACAGCCTCCAATCAATGCACAGGTGTTAATAGGGATTCCAGACACAAGAAAGCTTAGTGCATGATGGAGATACTGCTGTTAATCGTGTGATGCATTTTGTGAGACCTGATTCTCTTAACTTTTTATTTCACATGAGGTTCAATGTTTCTGAAGGTAACACTAGCTAGTTCCTGGTATTATTTTACTTTTGTCACCTGACCACTTTGAATCATTTGTGTTATTTATGGTTCCTTGCCATGTGGTGTAACAATGCAGTGAGTTCCATAAAGTGCAGTGTGAGATTGTGATGGCCAGATCAGTAGAGTCTTCAGGGAATTAACTTGTCCTCAACCATACATCCAGATGCAGCCTTCCTCTAACAGCACACCATGTGATCTGCTTAGTCTGGCATGTGTCTGATTCACATCTTGCTCCTTTCCTTCTGGGTCATCCTCATTCCCCTCCTCTTGTATCCCTCTCTCAAGGGCTAAATTCTGTTGTTTGTGATGTTGTGCTGGATGTGGCAGACCACAACAACCCATGCAGTACTGCATTGTGTCCCCAGAATGGTGCAGATAGCACAATATTACCTTGAGAAGATGGAAGCCATTCTCCACTGGAAACCCACTAGGATAATGAAGGGTCTCTTATTTCCCTCCATAGATATTGCCTGACCTGCTGATTTCCTCCAGCATTTTGTGTATGTTGCTGAAGGACAATGAAGTAATGTGGCTGGTGCCATTGCTTGGACCAGGTGTCTTGCCAATTAGCTTTGTGCTCATCTCCCTGATCAAACGGTGTTAATTCTGATGCAGCCATGCACCAAACACTTTGTCGAGAGAAGGACCTGATGGAGTTGGTCTTCCCTACTCCAACCTTGCCAGAAGGCTATGTCCCTACCTACTCTGGCATTGCAGTTGCCAAGGAGAATCAGTTTGCCCCTCTTTGGGACATGGGCCCAGATGGTTTTCCAAGATCAGAGTAAAAGTCCTTTCTGGCCTTGTCTGTAATTTCAAGAGTTGGGTTGCATGCACTGTTGACTGTAGCATGTTACTTCCTGTTTTACAGTGGATCAAAGATGTTTCTGTAGGGGGAGCCACTGAGATTGTGGACCAACTCATTCTTGACAATTAATCTCACTCTGTGTTCTTCTTCTGGCTTGCCCCTCCAGATGAAGGTGTACCCATCATTATGTTCTTTAAAATGGCCCTCTCCTACCCAACATGTCAAGCATCTGACTGGCTGAGCTCTGAGAATGGCATACAGGTCTGCAATCATGGAACCCCTGTGGAGCTGACATTCTAGGCCCATAACTTCACATTGTGGAGTGGAAGTTGTCTGTGTGTGTGTTTTTTTTAAACGTGGGATAGATTTTGCACAGCAGTTTCACAGAGAAAAGTTCTGATCCAGTGACAACGGGCCCCTGAGTTGACTGTAGGCCACGATCTGCTGCAGGGGAATTAATATCAATACATTAGTAGGCAAACATATAGGTGCAGTCCAATATGTGCACACTCTCTCACACATGCACCCATGTGTAGGCTTAGACACAGGAACCCTTGTCCACTGCCTCTCTCCTGCCTTCTTGCCCTCATCTTGTCTGTACTCCTGGCTATGTTCTCATCACTAGCTCCTGAGCCCAGCCACATACCAGGCCCCATTTGTAATGACTAGATCCCACGTTTGTCTCAGACACCCAGCTCCAAGACTGCACACCAGTTCAAGAAGCAGTTACACGTGTGGTTGGAACCAGGTCTCGCAGACTGCTGCAGTTAGATGTGTGGGTGAAGTTGGGGGGGGGGGGGGGGGGGGTAGTTCGGGAGTACAGCTAGGTGTGTGGCCAGAAAGAACCAAGAGTCTCAGATCAGTATGCAGGAGGAGCTGGAGGTTCAGGGACCAGGAATGTGATTAGTTGCACAGTTGGGATTGGAAATCGGGGACCATCTTGGTTTGATGTGAAAGTGGAACTAGTAGTTTGGGACTGTTGGGTGTGTGGCTGGAACTGAGGATCAGGGACCACTATGGTTTGATGTGTTGGTGAAACCAAGGGTCAGAGGTGATTAGATATGTGTTCAGAGTCCAGTGCTGGCGTGTTTTGGTGAGCAGTGGAAGCTCAAGACCAGATGTGATAAAGCATTCTTGATGGTCAACAATGACTTGCATGCTGAGGGAACAGAAGCCCCTGTGATTCATGAAGAGCTACAAGTTTCAAAGGGGAAGCCTAAGCACCATGAGTGCAATCTGTCATGGCCTAAACTTTGGGGAAGTTGGCAATGCTGGCAAATCCAAGTGGTCATGAAACCACATCCTCCTCAACTAAAGAAAAAGCAGAGGAAGTCACTTTTCTCTGACTGCAGAGCATTGGTGACCTCCCTAACCCCATGGTGAACAGCAAACTTTGATATGTGCATAGATCAGCCGCAGCTGCTGGAAATGATCTTGGGGCTAGGAAATTAAGTGTCACTGTGATTTTGACCTCCATGGACAGGGTGTGGTTCGAGGCTTGACTGCCAAATGTTACATAGCATTGCAGTGACTGTCTTGATAAATCTGGGTTTGGAAAGTCATTGATCTCCAGAGAGGCTGAAATAGAAGTATTAGACTCTGTGGAATAGGGCCCTTGATAGATTCACCTGGAGCACCCTAACTTATTTTTGGAACCTATGACATCTACCCTAAAGCTTCCATTCAAATACCATTGCCCATGGGATCATCAAGAAAGCACCCTTTGTAAGTATTTTCCATGTGCCAATTAAGCAGCTGAAAATAATAGAAATGTCTTTGGTGAGTAGGAATATTTTTCAGCCTGTGAAAATAGCTTCTAAAAAGCTATATAGCTGCCTGCAAAAGTTTGAAATTTTAGTGTGAGTGGCATTCTAAATGCCACTGCAATGGAGCATACAGTGCTTTGGTGATCTTGTTCAGCTTGTGATTGCCAAACAACAGATTTTGCTTGGACCAGCAACATCAATTTTATACTGGAAGTATGAAGTGCTGACAAACAGGGTTGCACTAAGATTGGCATCATTAAGTGCATGTCTCACACTGAAAACACATTAGCTGTGCAAGTGCACATTCCAACTGGAAGTGCCTAGTCAAACTTCTGGAGTAGCAATGATGCAACCTGGAATTGGTTGCAATCATGTTTGACTCTGGATTAATTCCACTTTCAATCAAGTAGCACTGTGAAAAGCAATACAATGCAATCTAATTCTTAGATAATAGACCAAAAGTGACCATTATAGTCCACCTGAATAGTCCAAAACCTCAAATACTTTCACATTATACTTTTTCTCCCAACAAATGCTACTTTCTGCAGGAAGAATATCCACATCCATCTTGAATTTGCCTCTACCATCCATCTGCACTGCCTGTCTGGGCAGTCTATTATATCAACTCATTAGCTTTTCTATGGAACGGTTAGGTCTAAACTATTCACCCTGGAGCCTGTGCTTCTCATTACAAAGTGTTTTATAATGTCAATTTTAAGATTCAATCAATTCTAATGTTTAATTTCATCCATTAGAAATTTGAAATCGCTCAACCTCCCATTCATCAATGTAAATAATTAACCAGTTGATTAGAGGTCCACTAAAGTATACACACGAGTTAGGTGAATAGGATCTTGATTGTATGTCAAAATAATTAACACAATAAACAATAAAAACTCAAAATGCTAACAATAACCAGCAATCAGGCAGCATCCGTTGAGGGGGGAAAAATAAGAGTTAATCTATCTTGTCAATGAGTTTCATTAGCACCAGAGAAAGAGATAACAGGTTTTAAACCAGTGCAGAAATGTGGACAAGCACAGAAAATGCAAGAAATACTCAGCTGGTCAAGCAGCATCTGTGGAGACATAAACAAAATTAATGTTTCAGAAAACAGAAGATGAAAATCAAACATAGACAGAAGAGTGGAGTGAGCAAAGGGGATGTCAGTGATAGGGTAGAGTTCAGAGAGACTGATGCAAGTGAAGGAGGTGCTAGTTGAGAAAGGATAGTGAAGGCTTATTAATCACAACTGATCTGTGTGGAGGAGGTGTAAGAAGATGAACAAGTACAGAGAGTGAAAGTGAGAAACAAACTGCATTTGTTTCTGCAATGTTGTACATTAAATTGGAAGTGCAAGTGAATTGCTGCTTCCCCTAGGAGGAGTGTTCAGGTTCCTGGATGATGGTGAGGAAAGAAGTAGAAAGATTGGTGTTGTGTCTCCTGTGGTTGCATGAGAAAGTGCTATGAGAAGTAAAGCAGCTGTGGGTGGAGACAGAACACCACAATTGAAAGTCCCATTGTATTTTCAATTGTTTGTCAAACTTGGAGTACACAACCAGTGAATGCAGGGGCATGAGGGGAAGAGCTGTGGTATTGTACTCCTCTGAGCATATCCCCTTCTCTACCTTGTTTTCAAGGCACAGATATCTATGGAATCTGGTTTTCCATCTTAATTCTGATTTGTGGCACCTCTGCACCTTCCTTCTTCACTCTTCCATCCCAATAAAACTTTGAGACTGCACTTCCCCTACTTGTGAATTTAATTCACATCATGTTTTTATTACACAGATCAACATCTAACAAAAAACACACCAACAATCCTGAAAGTTTGAGCCCTTCACCTTGGGCATCCAATCCTCCAAAGAAACCTCTACTCAAGGGCCTCTATTTCTTTCTTGAGCAGATGCCTGACCAAT
This sequence comes from Pristis pectinata, assembly GCF_009764475.1. Taxonomy (NCBI): domain Eukaryota; kingdom Metazoa; phylum Chordata; class Chondrichthyes; order Rhinopristiformes; family Pristidae; genus Pristis; species Pristis pectinata. The sequence continues at coordinate 90,751,324 of NC_067409.1, forward strand.
ACCCATTTGCCGTGACCCTCCTCTGGCTGGCTCAAATTGCACTTTCTTTGAACAACAGCTTCTTTGTCTCCATTCACTTCCTCCAAATAAAAAAAACATTTCTATAGGAACCTAAATGGGTTCCTTGCTGTGCCTGCCACTTCAATATCTACAATGAGTTCACTGATTACAGCACATACCATGTTACCACTTCCTCCCATGTTGTTCCCTGTTAAGTACTTTATTCCAATCTCCCATATCTCTACTGCCTCTATTCTGACAAAGCAATCTTCCATACAATATTCATTCTACTTGCACTTCTTTCATGGTGCAATCTCCTCAAACCCAGGGAATCCAGTTATTGCTCTTTTGCAGAATAACCCTATTCAGTCCACGAGCATGACACCAAGCTCTCAGCCACTTACCACTTTAGTTCCTATTACAGCCTTTCACATGTCAGAATCCTCTACAAGCCGTCCCATTTTTACAGATGTCCTTAAGTCAATTTTGTTCATAAGTTGGAAAATACACAAAATATCACTTAATATGGTAACTATACCTCCACAGTATTGTAATGAATGGCATCAAAAACACACAAGACTGATAAGAAAGAAACATTACTAAAAGTGAAGAGAGAGAGGAATGTTCTGTGTTACTAGTGTACTAGTTCTGCCGTTCACAGGAATTAATTTAATAATATTGTGGGAGGTCATTTATATCTGCGGGTGTCCATAAGTGAGGTGTTCATTACTTGGGGATACATAGAACAGTACAGCACAATATAGGCCCTTCGGCCCACAATGTTGTGCCAACCTTTAAACCTCGCCTAAGACTATCTAACCCCTTACTCCCACATATCCCTCTATTTTAAATTCCTCCATATGCTTATCTAGTAATGTCTTGAATTTGACCAATGTACCTGCCTCCACCACCGCCCCAGGCAGCGCATTCCATGCCCCAACCACTCTCTGGCATGGCCTATACTGAGATAATGAACCTCAATGCGAGGTTGAAGAACACCATCTCATCTTTCTAAGTCATATAAGGGTGGTCTCTTAGTGTAAAGTATAACACTTATAGTAGTATAATAATATTATAATAGAATTGTTATTAGCACAGTTCATTTCTAGCATGTTCACTACTCCAGAAAAACTCTTGGATTAAGCAACAACTTAAATATAAAATCTCTCATCCTAGTTTTCAATCCCCCTTCCAGCCATAGCAACTGATGAGATATCTGTAACTTTCTAATCCTTTGCGTATCTCTGAGTTTAATTCTTTTTATGCAATACCTCTGGATAGAGGATGACTTGCTTCTAGTCCAACTTTGTGGGTTCTCAGGAACCTGAATATGTCCTCCTTGTATTATGTGACAAGATTATCTTGCATCAGTTTAAGGAAAGGGTCCAGAAAGATTCATAAGGATATCACTGGGATTGGAGGGCTTGAGTTACAAAGAGCGGCTCAATAGGCTGGGACTTGTTTCACTGGAATGTAGAAGACTGAGAGGTGACCATACAGAGGGGAATAGATAAGGTGGATGGTCACAGTCTTTTTCCCAGGATAGGGGATTCTGAAACTAGAAAGCAGATGTTTAAGATGAGAGGGGAAAGATTTAAAGCGGACCTGAGGGACAAATGTTTCTCACAGAGGGTGGTGAATACTGTATATGGAATGAGCTGCCAGAGGAGATGAGAGAGGCAGATACAATTATAATGTTTAAAAGACATTTGGACAGGTTCATGGATAGAAAAGGTTTAGAGGGATATTGGCCAAATACAGGCAAATGGGATAAGCTCAGGAAGGTAGCTTGGTCGGCATGGATGTGTTGGGCAGAAATGCTTGTTTCTGTGCTGTATAATCTTAGAACTTGATTCCATGACTGTCTATCCGTGAAGATTCTCTGTCAGGTCAGTCAACACTGTTGTATTAGAAGGGAAATTGTCTTTCCCTTTACCAATCATCATTCTGTACCTTATTTCTGAAGTATACTTTTGGCACTCACAGTCTTGGTGGCCCCTTTGTACAGAGAACATCTCTTCTGTGGGTGTTGTGGCCTCTTAAGGTCACTCACTGTCAGTAAGCCCTCAGGAAAACCTACTATGGTCAGAGTGAAGTAAACAGCAGGCTATCATAGCTGGAAGCAGGCTGGTGAGTTGTGTGCCTGTACCTTTAAGAACTGCCTGATATGCTCGAGCCACTTGCAGCAGCATGAAATTTGACTAGAGCTTTTCAGTAACACCTGATTTTCCTAAAGAAAATGTGCCACTGCACAAGGGAGTCGCGATGCTGATCTTTTAAGACAAACAGCATTCGAGAAACCATGTAACAAAGCTTTGATGTACAGTAAACAGCACTATCAAACTTTTAACTGCCAGTCTCTTCACGTTTTGCTGAATTGGACGAAAGCCCAATAAAGCAGCATGTAACATTACAGACTTTAGAAAAATTGAAGCAATGAAAATCCCATATTAATTTAAATTAATTATCAGACAATGCTGATACATGTTAACATATACGTAGCCACTCAACATATTAATTAGCTCAATTATTAACTTTTAGGTGTTCAATGATCTGAAAGTAAATGTGCTATTGCATGACTCAGTGTGAGACAAACATTTAATTACAAAAAATTCAGAACTGCTTTATAATATAGATAACACAAAAAATATTTATTTCCTATTTACAGTAAATGAAAATTTAAAAAAATGTAGATGTTAAGTGTTTCCAGCAGTTTCTTCTTTATTTCCAATTTACAGGACTATAAGTAAAGCGGTGCCCTGTTTACAAAGGCATAGTTTGTGCATCATGCTAAATAATATACCCCCAAGGGAGAACCTTAGATTAAATAGGGGACAGCCCTGGATATTCAGAAATGAGATGTCTGTGAATTTCGTTGACGTTGTGATAAAGAGAGTTGTGATAGCTTTTCCCATGCTACCAACAGTTCGTATAAAGAGAATGCAATATAAAACAAGACATTCAGCCTAGCAGATCCATATCAGTATTTATGCTCTTCACTTGACTTCTCCCATTCTTCATCTAATGTTTTTCAATATTTTCTTTTGTTCCTTTCTTCCTCCTGAATATAACTTCATTATTAACATTTCTCTCCTTTACCCTTAACCACTGCTTATTTATGATAGTGAGTTGCATTTTCTTAGGGTGAAAGTTTCTCCTGAATGCACTATTGGATTTATTAGTTATAATCTGGTATTAATGGGACTTCTTGCCATCATACTCTACACCCTACCTTTCTTCTGCCTACCCAGCCCAATAAAAACACAAAATCACAGCACACCCAACAAAAGACAACATAGTGAATCAGATATATATTTTATAATTCATCTGTGGAAAGAGAAACTGAATTAACGTTTCAGGCTGAACACTCTTCACCAGAATATATTTTATAAATTATGATCTTTCGGTAACGAAGTCTCCTCCCTCTTTCCAGGCACAATTCATGGGAAGTGCTGAGCCTGACATGACCTAAACTCATTCAGCTCACTTACAGCAGGTGCACTGGCTGTTGGCTTCAGCATCTTTGGGCTGCTAGAGAGCCTTTATCCTTAAGGTGTTAACGATGTACCTGGATAAAATCTTCTGATACCTCAGGGACCTTGTGACCTGCTTCTTCCTTAATCCTCCAACCAAGTAGCTTTGGGGAAAGAGGTGAGGCCTGCTTGTTGTGGCTACCACACTATTCAGACCTATACTAAGTGGAGGCCCAGGAAAATGCTGCATATATTGTGGCAGTGTCACTCTTGCTTCATTTACATGTTATTACCATGCTTGCTCTTATCTCTAAGCATAAACATTCCACCCCCGGAATTACGCATTCAGTTTAATGGAGGTGGAGACCTATCATCAAGAGTTGCTCCTTTTTGTCTCTGCTTTGTGGCTGGTTAACAAATCAATACCAGGCACAATGCAGCAGAAAATTGTCCACTAACATTTCCTAGAACTTAAATGACAAAGTTATGTTAACATTTCATGATTCCACTGGTCAATGCTTTGGCCTTTGAAAATAATTAAATCTAGTATGTTTAGTGACTGTCACTAATTTACATTGGTCAGTTTTTAAAACTTAAACACCCAAATAACTTGACATGGCTATAATCTGAGGGCACTTACTAACTCATTAGATCGCTCCGTGCTTAGTCCTGCAGGGCTTCTGTACTGAGATAGTCACGTGGTAGTTTGAAATCGTAGTGTGCAGTCTGCTTGCTGTAGACTGCATGAAGTGGCAGAAAATAGAGGGTCTAATTGTTGTCATAGCTTTTTAAAAACATATTTTCGAGGCAATAATGCAGTCAAAGTTTCAATTGGATTGTACAGCAAACATCTAAAGCAGCAATATTTAGCTACGAATGGATTCTGCTTCAGAAGAAAGATAATGCTCTTTTAATTCTATCCACTTTAACCTCCATCTGAGGAGTTACTGACCAGGTGGGCGATTTATGTTGTTTCGGCAGTATCTGTGTGGTCACATGTGTATCGATTGATTCATTTAAATTTTTTTACAATAGCTCCTGGTTCAGATTCAGGTTTGTGTTATACTTGCATTTTATTCCAGATGTAAAAGGATGGATTGTGTGTGGTTAGAGCAGAATGAATGATTTCACTGAATGAATCTGCTCTAGTTATTCCTGGTGTCTTTATGTCCTTATAGATTAATTGTGATATTCATTTTATTTCATTTTCTATCAGTTGTGTTTATGTGGTTGTTTTTGTGGTACATGCAATAGTAGCTTTATGATAGATATACAATTGCATTTATTTAAGTATGTGAGATTTTAAATCATACTTGACCTTAAATTGATTTTTTTCTGTGATCACTGGAACAGTTGTGTTTTATTGTTTTTCTCTGTATTATGTCATGACTAATGGTCACTATTCTCCCTGATTTTTCTTGCATCACTAGTGTCCCACTCTCTTATTTCAAATATTCATAAATGCATGCTATTTTTATAATGTCAATAACAATATATAATGTTTTTTTTATACATGTGCCATTTGAACTGACTAATAGCTGGAGTGAGAAAACTGGAGCTGGATTATAACTAGATTTTCTATGTTAATTTGGTCACATTAATGCTAATATGAAGATGTCTTTCTGCAAAGGCATGGTCTGTTGATGCTTCAATTTTAAAATTATCATGCTTGATATCAAGTCTTTCATGGCTTTCTCCTTCTCTATCATAGTAATTTTGTTTGGCTCTGCACTCAAGTTTTGTTCTTTTGAACATTCCATTTTTCTTCCCAGTATTCTTGACGATAATACCTTCAGCTAACCAGGCCCTAAACACAGCTATTCACTATGTAAATCCCTCTGGCCTCAAAAGGTCTTTCCACATAGATGATTCACTAACTGCCTCCTTGACCAATTGATTGATAAGCCTTCTATAATGTGCCCTGGTTCACTTTATAACATATGCCACTCTATAAATGCAAGTTGTTTTTAGTATTAGTTGGTTAAGTATCTCTTAACTGCTATTTGATAAAGTTTTTGCCCTTGAGATATGACATGTCTGTGTCATGCCAGCAGGTGCTGTTTGTATTTGACCTTATTGTTTTAGCATTTAATGAGTTTCTCCTGCCAGTGATCCCATTTACAGACAATTTACAATATGCACACCCATGTATCAAAACATAATAGATTCATGATGAGTAGAAGATAAATGTCTCCTGGTTGTATTCAAAGATGAGTAGGAAGCATGTTAATGCCTTGGACTGTATTCATCAACTAATGTCACTTTTTTAAAAAAAGCGAACAGATCATTAACTAGTTGACAAATAAGAGTTATTGCTGGTCCACAATGAGAATCATGTTAGCTGACATTGGAGAACTTCCTACTCATCTTCGTATACAACCAGGAGATCTTTATCTTTTATTAAAAGGGTCAAATAAGCAACATTTCTGACAAAAATTGGTATTAGTTTCTGTACAAATATTGTACACCATTCACCATTCTTTTGAGGTGTTTTGATCCAACAAGGTGCTATTTAAATATGTGTTCTTTATAAATCATCTTTCATGAGGGAAAGTATTTGCCACTCTTTGGTCAGTGCAGTAGTGTTTTCTGTTTTTGGGATACAAAATTATGTATTTAAACCGGTATCGAAACTGCTGCTTTGATTTGCTGATAAAAGTAGTTGTTTGGTCCTAGAAGGCAGCAGAATCCTACCCACATGGGTTGGTGGAAGATTAAAACTCATCTATTTGTGCATTTCATGTGATGGCACAGATGATTATGTCATGAAAGGAATGTTTCAAAGATGTTCACCACAAGGAGACCATCCTTAATTTATTTTTAAAGGGTGAAGATAATAGTTGTAGAGAAAAATAATGCACTCTTTACCTCTTGGAGTGGTTAATGATGAAGCCACTCCAAGACGTAAAGTATTAATCTTACACACATTGTGGAAGCTTCTTGCAAATTACCAATATTTGCTAACAGAATGATCAACAGCTGTGCTGCTTAAGGGGAGTGGGGTGGGGGGAGGCAACACTAAAAACATATATAAGAACCATTACTGTGGTCACAGACCCACTGAAACTTACCTTAAATGGATTGTAATACAATTACCCATCTTATACATGAATGTGCCCCTCCACTCTGGACTAATAATAAGTCTTAGTTTGTTCAATTTTGTTGCCTTTTTTAGGATGGCAAGAACATATGGGGTTTCATTGGTATTATTCTTTGTAAATATGTTCATGAATTTAGTTTTTTTGGAGTAAAGTCCATCCGGTTGTTTTTTCCGGTGAAGTTTTCAGTACAGGTTTCAGGTTATTTATGCAGGTGCCTGAATATAAGGCAACCAAACATTTATTTCTTTGATTGTATCTCCCATAAAAAAAGTGGATTTTTGCTATTTCTTACTGATTATGTCCACAGAAAAAAAATAACTTTTCCAATACATCAGTTTCCTTTGGCCCATTGGTTCTGCTAAAACCTACTTTGCAATTAAAGGTAAATATGATGGGATAAATTTAATATTATCACTTTTACTTGCAAGAAAATAATTCAAGTCAATTTTTTTTATTTTAGACAGCCCAGTTATCTCAGTGGCTAACAATAGGAAACCCTACCAAAAATTTTGGAATTTCCAATCAGTTTTACAAAGGAAAATATTCTTCATCTGATGTCTGGTGTCAATAGCAACACCTTTTACTGAAAATATTGTATTTTTCTGGTTACAGAAGTATATCCCACAAAGCAACAACTATCTTGATACTTTTTTTTCTTTATTACATATCACACAGTAAAGCCACTTTTGCATGAAGTGAGATCTATTCTGGTGTAGCTATTTTGCTGCTGAGTTGGACTTCTGTAACTGGCTACTAAAGAAACTGCTATTTGCTCAGATTGGCTGTTGGAAAGGCTTATTTTTGTGTTACCATGACTATATACAATGTAAATGCAGCTTGTATATCTTTCTCATTATATGCACAAGTACACCTGTGTGCAAGTGAGTAATATGTTGTCCCTTTCCTTAAACATCTGTATTTTCCTATCCAAGTCTTATGACAATCTGCATTTGAGCCTATTTACCTCATTTTTTTGTTCAGTATGCATTTTTCTTTCTATTCACTCAAACACTGAATATACTTTCCTTAGTTCAAACAGAAAATACTCTTCTATATCCTCTTCATCTGAATTCTTTTCAAACAGAAAATAGTCTTTTATATCTATTCTTCATCTGAATTCTTTTACATGATCATGTAAAACAAAACACTGAAACAAAGAAAACTGCTGATGTGATAGAATACTGGAGGAAAAGTTGTTTAATAATAGTAGAAAGTAATTGATGAAATTACATTGACATTACTAATATTTCCAAAAACTTACTGAGAAAGAAATAACTAAGCAGATTTTCAATGACTGTACCTTAAATACATAAAGACCTTTATAACCCTTTTAATTAGTTTACTTGCATACTTTGACTCAAAATTAGGCCATTTGGCACATCAGGTCCATGCCAGCTCCCATTCCACTCTCCTTATTTCCCTGCCACCCTGTAACTTAATCTTTCTCATATGCCCATCAACTCCCTCTGATCCTTTGCCACTGACAACATATCATCAAGAAAGTTTTGTGAAGTCATCCTCCCATGGAATATTTCCATTGTTCTTAAATTATCAAGCTGCTTGTCCAACTAGTACTGGATGAGCAGAATTTCCCTCAAACTCCATCTTGGTAAGATGAAAGCCACTATTTTCTATGCCCGTCACTAATTCCATCAAGGAGCAACCAATTCCATCCCTCTCCTGCTGTCAAAGATCTTGTATTTACCTTAAAAATTGAGAGTAACTAAAATATCTTACAATGCACAAGTTTTTGTTTACTTTGATAGAAACTTTAAAATTTGGAAGGGAGATATTAGAATCTTATGAGTGTGTTTGTTAAGCACCCAGATTTCTATTGGTACGACACCAGAAAGTACAAGATCCTTGTATTTGATGAATCATTGAACAATGAGATTCAATTAAAATGTAATTAGCTTGTAAGAGCTTTCTTTTGCAGAATTTTCAGAATATTCAATCTGAATTGAAAATATTCAATCAATACATTACTAACTGTAGATAGTTTCTAGATTGCAAGAGATCCATTAATTTCAAAATATTTAGATTTATAGGATTAAATAGCAATCAGAAGTAGTAATGTTGATATTTGATTGTACATTTCTTGTCACCCAAAGCATTTTAAAATACATAAAGTTGGAAACTTCATTTTTGAAAGTAATCGTAAAGACATCTTTAAATTCGGTAAATGTGGATTTGTTCATTTGTAATTCCTGAAGAGTTTGATGAATTGTTGTACATCTGTACCTGTCCAATTAACCTGTTCTTAGCAAAGTAATACAGAAACCAGGATAGACAAATTGTATGATGAAAGATAACAAAAGGTTAAGGGTTATTTGTTATAATTACAGTTTATTAAAATTAGGTATTTTAAGAAATGCTTAGTGCAGCTTAATCTTCAAAACTATAATTGTGGGAATGATATCCTGAATGTTTGTTGTTTAAACAGCTCAACTAAACTAATTGTTTCAATATGATGGTTGTACTTTTCGACCAATGTAGTTACTAGGCATTTTACAGATTAAAAATTTACTTTTCTTCAGATAAAACAGACTGTGAATCATTTGAATTGCAGTATTGAGCATGCTTAGTAGTGTAAAATAGGTATCAGCAGATGAAGGCTGAGTATAATCAATTCTGAAATGGAAGCTGTTCTCCATATTTGTGTTTAAAATAAATCAGAAGACACACATTAATGTGACAAGAAACAGTCTGGTAATATCTCCAATATTACAATATTGGACATCAATTTAGTTCATACTGAAGTCGTTGAAATTGAGATCTGCAGCATATTGCAATGTTTAAATCATCTGTGTGAAGTTACTTTTGATGTTCTATATCGTTACTTGTTCATTATCATTATGTGTTTGAAAGAATCCAGATGGAGGGTATTTTGTTCTCCCCACCCTCAAATTTTTTTATATACCCTTTTAACATTCTTCATACCTTTGTGTGGATTTAGTAACTTAGCCATTCCTACGCAGTACAAGGAGCTTCATGAGTCCAAGCTCCTTCTCCTTTTTAATTGTTCTCTCCTTAACTTTATTGTTAGAGTATCAATAGTTTGAGTAACTAGTGTAGCACATGTAGAAAATATATAAGTTCATCGCTTTAATTTAACTAACCTATCAGTAGTTGAAAAATAGCTCTTTAGTACACTGTATATAACTACCAGTCACAAGTATTCCCAGAGCTCATACTGTGGATTTATTTGCAAGTGTTTTATGCTGGGAATACTTAAAAGGAAAATGCATTTCTAATAGTATTTGAGAATATCTCAAATATATCAAGTTCTTTGCACAAGCTAACTCTAACTATGTAAACAATGTACTAATATATCCCTCTTTAAAGATTCCACATGCAATTTATATATCTTAAGGTAGTTGTGTAGATTAGCTGCTGAAATAGATTAAATACTGTGCATATAAGAAAAATAAGTTCTCCAGTGAATTTTCCTGACCCTGGGTAGCATTTGAAGGCAGTCAAGAGCAACCTGATGGATGATGTGAAAGGCACACAGTTCTACTACAAGAAACCATCCACGGTCAATATCTAAAACTGAATTTATCTAGGTCTTAAATTATATATTCACACATTTTACTTATTATTGATGCAAATTAGGTGTGAATTTTCAAAATTTATTTTGCACATGTTATTAATATAATTGAAAAATTGTATTTTCTTAGTTGCTGTTCTTAAAATTTCAATCTTCTGTTCTATTTTATTGCATTTTTAAGCTTTAGTTTGTTTCATGTGTGCCTGATTTTGTATGCAAAATATAGTTTAAAGATTAAGTAAACTGGAAGCATGAAATGAGTCAGTGCTGTATACTGTGGTACAATGCCAGCCAAGTAGCTGGTTCAGTTGATAGGTAAAGAGGAAGGATTTTCTTTGTATGCAGTTGTAGGTATTAGTTGCATGCAAGCTTGCCCTAAACTGGTCATCAGAATATCCTCACCCACCCAAGAAACGAAAAACTGTTCTAGCAACCGCTCCCATTTATAGATTTCTACTGAAAACTCCCTTGAACTAAAAAAGTACTTTGTAAACCATAAGGTTGAATAGGACAGTCAAATCAAATGTGGTTCGTTTAAACCCTGTTAAACTTTTGTGAGATTTTGCCAGATGTTCGATTATTTGTTATTTGCATTCTGTTCAGTAAATCTGACATGAGGGTTAACCCCAAGTTTAAAAATATTTCCATCCTCAAAGTCACTTGTAATAATTATTACATAAATTAGTAGGATTCAGTTAGGAAGATGACAGCTCACATGATGTTGAAAGTTCATACAGAAAAAGATCAATAAAATGGTGGTTTGCCACAGTACCTACAGGTGACAGAATATGTAGAATATTTATAGATTGCCACATAACAATAATACTCTCCATTTATTGAGAGCATTTTTAGCTGTAAGACCATCAATGTTCATTCCTCAAACAGATATCTGTCAAAGGGCTGTTCAGTATCATCTTGCCAATCATTTTGTTAATAGTTCTTTTTACTACATCTGAAGATTAACTCAGCATCAATTCACACACATCTTATTTGTTAAATGCTTACAAGCTGTCCAAAATTTGCAATGGTATTTGTTAACAGAAAAAGAAAACTTCTAACAAGAAAGGAAAGTCGAGTAGTCCACTAACTTGAACATTGCATTTGAAAGCCTGATTTTCTGGGAAGCTTTCATAGAAATAATGGTATAACTCTTACTTTTTCTCCATATACAAGATGCAGTTGGTCTAACTTTTTTTTCAGGCTTCTACAATCTGTTTCAGTTGAAATGATTCTAAGCAGAGTTTCATATCGAAGAGAAAATTCATTTCTATTGTGGTCACTCTTTCTGTTTCTGAACTCTTGTATCTACCGTATACATGCACCATAGTTATTGCCTCATATCTTTATTGTAGATGTAATAGTTACAAATGAATCCAGAGAGATTCACGAGAAACTTCCTTACCCAGAGAAAATGAACAAGTAAATCACTACCAAAAGAAGTTGCTGCATAGCTTCCTTTAAGGAAACCAGCATAGCTTCCTTTAAGGAAAATCTGGGTAAACATAGGAAGGACAAATGATTGGAAGAAAATGTTGATTGGGTATGATAAAGAAGGTTGAGTGGGAACTCATTGGAGCATAAACACCACACGGATCTGTTGGGTTAGTGGCAGATTCTGTGTTATAAAATTGATGTAATACTATATAATATTGCTGTTGTGAGACTTCATTTTCCTTCACACCATTGCACTTATTCTGATGCTTAATCAATTATACAAAGTAGCAATTGCTTCCTGTGCTCATTACAGACTGCGGTAACCACCAGATTAGAGTGCATTACAGTGCTTCTATTACTGGACTACTAATCTAGAGAGAATGAGTTCAAATCTGTTTGGGCAAATTGAGTACGTGAAGCATTTTTAGGAAAAATAAAACTATTGTAAGTAAAATGAACATTACCCAGTTTGGTCTGTAAGTGACTTCAACTTCACCCCCAACATGATTAACAACCTCATAAAGTGGCCCAGCATGAATTACGTATATTAATTAGATGTTCACATCCTAGAAATTAATTTAAAAAGTATCTCTAACACCAATGTCTATTCATTACAAACCAGAATAACTTGGTTGGCTGCTTGTTTTGATATTGGCATGTGGTTAATGTTTAAGTGTTGATAAATTCTAGTGGATTTGACCATTAGTGGCGTTCACAAGGTTGAGAATAACTAATCAGACTGAAATGTTATCTTTCATTGGCCTTGTGGACAATTCGCTCTGGATGTCTGTGTTTGAAAACACGAGCATCCTGTTTCCATTAACTGCTAAGTCTATATTCATACTGGGAAGCTAATATTCATATCGAAGAGAAAATACATTTTTTTGTGGTCACTCTTTCTGGTTCTGAAATATACAAGATACTTTCTTGTATCTACTGTATACATGCACCATGGTTATTGCCTCAAATCTTTATTGTAGATTTGATCATTACTAATGAATCCAGAAAGGATTCTGTTTTTCAGGGTGAACAGACTTTGCAGCCATGAGAATGAGTTCAGGATTGAACTGTGGTTAACAACACATTAATAATATGTTCTACCTTACACAGCATTTCTTGCAGCTTTCAAGGAAATGTTGTCATAGAAGAGTTCAAATATGTTTTGGAACATTTTGTAATTATAGTAATTAAATTGATTTAATGGAAATATAGATTAAGAGAAATGTAAAACAACGATTGACTCATTATCAATCATTTTCCACTAAGGCACAAGAAGAAAAATCTGCCCCAGTTTACTCTATACATAACTGATATAATTGTGCAGTTTTCTAATGCAATGATTACTTCTACCTTTCAAACAGCTTGTGTGGAGCAGCAATATTTCTCTGCATTACTCAATATGGATGTAATATTCTATTTGTGCATGATTTACGTGATAGTGATTTGGAGAGGCCTACTGTTGCTGAAGTTCAAAGCCGGTGACCCTCTATGTTGGGTATAGCATTGGAATCTTTAACTCTAACTCTAATTTGCTGCTATTCATCCTGTAGCTACATCAGGAAAGTGCTCCACTTTGATTCCATCTTTAACAGACTCTCTTCATGGACTCTATTTGTATACTGATTCACTGTGAAGGTGACAACTTTGAATTATAATTATAATAACCCTCAACTGAAAGGTTTTCCTTCTCCTTTCCCCTTGGTCATTCCAGTGAGAATCCTCAGTTCCCTTGTTCCCTTCAGGGGAATCAATCTTACATACGTTTCATCCTTAGAAAACTTTGTAAATTTAAGCCACGTCTTTCATGACTGCTCCTCTCTGAGCCATTCCCACTGGCCACAGTGCTGTTGCTGTTCCAGGCTCAGTGAGATATACTGCTCAGGGTCATCTCATTTGCCAGTTTCTCTATATTTGAGAGAAACTCACTTGTCCAACACATGATCCTCAGTTTTCACCTTTCCCACTATCTCTCATCCATAATTCCAAAGTCTCCCTCTTTCAGCTTCTCCTCCCATGACCCCACCTCCCCATTACTCACTCATCCTCTTTTCAACACCCCACCACTCCCAACCTCCTAGACGCAGTTCACCTTAATCAAATACATCTTCCAACCCTGGCAAAGGAATTCTAGTGGACCCAGTATATTTTTTTGGTCCTCCACTGCAAATTTCATGAGGATAATGAGGCGTAAGGACTTGGGGACAAAAGATATTCCAAGCAGGAGGCTGGGCCCAGGTCAGCTTCAGGGGTGGGAAGGTCATTGGCCGAAGGGCCAACTGTGGCCTTTGCTATGGTTGGAGGGAAGTAGGAAGGAGGAGGATCAGACCTTGTGCTTTGGGTTAATGAGGGAATAAATGCCGTCCCTATGCTAAGGTTTAGGTGAAGGGGTAGAGTGAATAAGTAAAGACTGGGGACAGGGGTCCAAGATTAGGCCCCAGATTTGCAGCTGTTCAGACAAGGATTGGTGGAAATGTGGGGTTGGGTGGCAGTGGGGAGTGTGTCAGGAATCTCAGGATAAGATTAGTGGGGAGCTAGGAAGAATCCATTAGCGTCAGCCCTTTCTTTTCTCTGAATTTTGTTGTTAAACCATTTGGACAATATATTTAATAGAATTTTGGGGAATATACCGAAGCTCAAGCTTTCAGCATGCTCTGAAATCACATGGTAAATGAGATGCAAAAAATGTCTTAAGAATAAATCTGCACTGTGGATGATTTCTGATATTGTATCTAAGATTGGTTTCAAATATCTTATCTTGAATTTTGAAAACATGACGGTATCAAAATAAATCAGTGTACTGAATCCCAAGAGTTAATAAACACTAATTGGTTCTCACTGTACGTAGAATAGCACAGCATAGGAACAGGCCCTTTGGCCCACAATGTCTGTGCTGACCATGATGCTAATCCAAACTCTCCCTGGACATGGTCTATCCCTACATTCCCTGCCTGTTCATGTGCCTGTCTAAATGCCCCTTAAACATTGCTATTTTATGTGTTTCCACCATTTCCCCTGGTAGTATGTTTTGTGTGTGTGTGTGTGTGTGTGTGTGTGTGTGTGTGTGTGTGTGTGTGTGTGTGTGTGTGTGTGTGTGTAAAAAAAATGCCTTATAAATCTCCTTTAAACTTACCCCTCTCATCTTAAACTACCCTATGCCTCTCATAATTTTATGTACTTCTATCAGGTCACCACTCAACCTCAGATGCTCCAGAGGAAACAATCCAAGGTTGTCCACCCTCTGCCTATAGCTAATATCTCTAATCCAGGCAACATCCTGGTAACCTTCTTCTGCACCCTCTCCAAAGCCTCCACATAACTTCCTGTACTGCGACCAAAACTGCACAATACTCCAAATGTGGCCTAATCAAAGTCTTATACAGCTGCAACATGGCTCCTTGACTTCAACCCAACACCTTGACTAATGAAGGCAAGTATGCCATAACCCTTTTTTTTATCACCCTATCTACTTGTGTTGCTGCTTTCAGGGAACTATGGATTTGTACGCTAAGATCCCCCTGTACATTACTGCTCCCAAGGGTCCTGCCATTTACTGTATACTTTCCTCTTACATTTGACCTCCCAAAGTGCACCTCACACTTGTCTGGATTAAACCCCATCTGCCATTTCTCTGCCCATATTTCCAACTGGTCTGTATCCTGGTGAAGCCTTTGACAACCTTCCTCACTATCCACAACTCCACCAATTTTTGTGTCATCTGCAAACTTACTAATCAACCCACCAACATTTTCGTCTACATCATTAAATACATCAAAACAACAGAAGTCCCAGCACTGATCCTTGCGGAACACCACTGAGCACAGATTTCCAGTCAGAATAACACCCCTCCACCACTACCTTCTGTCTTCTATGGCCAAACCAATTTTGAATCCAATCTACCAAATCTCTATGGATTCCATGTACCTTAATCTTCTGGAGCAGCCTACCACAAGGGGCCTTGTCGATAGTCCATGTATACAACATCCATTGCCCTTCCCTCATCAATTATCTTTGTCATCTCCTCAAAAGCCTCAATCTAATTTGTAAGACATCACCTGCCCCGCACAAGGACATGCTGACTATCCCTAACAAGTATATGCTTTTCCAGATGGGAGTAGATCCCTAAGAAACTTCTCCAATAATTTCCCTACCACAGATGTAAGGCTCACCAGCCTATCATTTTTTGATTTGTCTCCATTGCCCTTCTTCCACAGAGGAAAAATACTGGCTATTCTCCCTTCCTCTGGGACCTCACCTGTGGCCAAAGAGGATATAAAGATCTCTGTCAAGACCCCAGCAATCTCCTCTCTTGCCTCTCTCAATAAATTGGGATAGATTGCATCAGGCACTGGGGACTTATCCACCTTTATGTTCTTCAAGAGACCCAACACCTCCTCCTCCTTGATATCAACATGTTCTGGAATATAGGCATATCCCTCTCTGATCTTGCTGTCCTCCATGTCTTTCTCCTTGGCGAATACCAATGCAAAGTATTTCTTTAGTACCTCACCCACTTCCTCTGACTCCAGGCATAAATGTCCTCCTTTTTCCTTGAGTGGTCCTATCCTCTCCCTTGTTTCTAATATATGTATAAAATATCATGGGATTCTCTTTAATCCTACTCACCAAAGACATTTCATGGCCCTTCTTAGCCCTCCTGATTTCCTGTTTAAATGCTCTCCTTCTTCATTTCCTCAAAGGCCCTATTGGATTTCAGCTTCCTAAACCTTACATATGATTCCATTCATTTAATTTGTAACATCTCTCATTATCCAAGGTTCCCGAACCTTGTCATCCTTGTCTTTCTTCCTCACAAGAATATGTTGGTTCTGAATTCTGACCAGCTTGTCTTTAAACGATTCCCACATGTCAGATATGGACTTAACCAATAATAGCTGCTCCCAAGCTCATGCTTAATACTACTATAATTAGCCTTTCTCCAGTTTAGCACTTTCCCCTGAGGTCTAGTCTTATCCCTATCCATAATTATCGGAAAACTTACGGACTTGTGATTACTCTTCCCAAAATGCTCTCCCACTGAAACTTTGATCACGTGGCTAGGCTCATTTCCCAAAACAAGGTCTAGCATGGCCCCTTCCCTTCATACAGTGTCAAGAAACCCTTCTGGATGCACCGAACAAATTCTGCCCCATTTGAGCCTCTGGCACTAAGGGAGCCCCAGCCAATATTGGAGAAATTAAATTCACCCACAACAATCCTGTTGCTTTTACATCTTTCCATAATCTGCCTACGTACCTTTTCCTCTATCTTCCACTGGCCATTGGGAGGCCTATGGTATAGTCCCATCACAGTAACTGCACCTTTCTTGTTCCTGAGCCCTACCTATTTTGCCTCACTGGATGAACCCTCCAGGACATTCTCTCAAAATGCTGCTGTGATATTCTCCCTGATCAGTAGTGCAACTCCCCCACCTCTTTTACATCTCCTCTCTATCACATGTAGAACATCTGAATCCTGGAAAATTGAGCTGCCATCCCTGCCCTTCTCTCAACCATGACTCTGTCATGGCTACGACATCATAATTCTATGTACTAATCCAAGCCCTAAGTTCATCTGCCTTACCAGTAATACTCTTTGCAATGAAATAAATGTGTTTCAGCTCATCAGCCCCACCTTGCCTTGCCTGTCCTTCCTTTCAGCATTACTGGACCTAACATTTACCTTCCACTCAATCCCCCCATTTTGTTGACCCACTGCTCTGGTTCCCATTCCTCTGCCACATTAGTTTAAACCCTCCTGAGTAGCACTGGCAAACCCCCCCTGCGAGGATATTGTAGCTCATCTCTCAAGGTATGTGAGTAAAATCCTTAAGAGAAGAGGCATTGTCATTTCACTGCACCAAAAAGGTGACCTTCTAGAGCATCAATTCCAACATCTTTACTCTTAAGCAGCAGCCGCAGAATGCTAAGAATGCCAAATCCCATCAAATGGCTCAATTTTGCAGGGGCCAGAGGTAATGACGGGTAAATAGACTCCTGGACCTGTACAACAGAACATGGGCAAAACATACAAATGTTCCACAAACACACTAATTATTTCATAAAGGTCAATGCATGCTACCCAAGTAGCTGCCACAATGCATTTAATACTCTGCTAATAATATGTGCAAACCTAACTCAAAGGTGAAGGAAGAATAGAGGGAGAGCTCATGGGAGAACCAATTCTGCACTTGACAGTTGCACTTCAACTTTAATCGAGGTACAGCATGACTTTGTTTTGCTGGGTCTTCAGAACTTTTGTTATGTGTGGCATAACTGATCATTTTGCTTTGCAAGGAGGTCTAATTATAGAAGGCAAGGAGCTTGAGTACTGAAGCATTAATCTTAATGCTTGAACTTTGCTTTTGCTCGTTTGGCCTCCCAGTGCTTTTTTTTAAAGTACTCAATTGCCTCCTAAATGCATCTCACATCTGAATAAAGGAATTAGTGTGCTTCGCTTTTCATTAGCTGAAATGTAATTTGTCCCACATACTGAAAATAACAAACTGTAAGTGGCAGGAACAAATCTCCTCAAAACATTGAGTAATACGTGGTGATAGCTGCCCAGTAAAATATTAGCTTGTATCAATAATTAAAGAATTCCTCACACTTATTCTGTAGAATAATCCTTTAATCCCCGTCTGTCTAAAGGGATACAAATGGGTGTATTTTTAAATTGAGAAGTTTTAAAAAAGTGAGATTCGAAGCCATCTTGTTAATGGCAAATAACCCACTGATAGGAGGAAATGTGATATGCACTTTATTTTGTATTATTACAGATAAGTTTCACTGATTGAACTAAATAATCTGAACATGATGCATGTTGGCTCATGAGGAAATAAAACATGAATATATGGTTTGCTTGGATTGAACTATAATACAAAAAGAGAGAGGACAATGTGAATCAGCCCCCAAAAAGAATCAACCTTAAACTAAGAAGATATTTGCAGACAATCCAAATTTGTAATGGGATATTAGATGCATCCATGTATTTAAAAGTAATTTTCGAATTGCTGGTGATCCATTTGAAAAGCAGTATTTTTCTCTGCTGATTTCAGTCATATTGCATGGCAGAAACCAATCATTTAGCCCAACACTCTATGGCAGTGTTTATGCTCCCCATGAGCTACTTGTAACTGTGGCAGAAGTTTCCCTATGTAATATCAAGTTTTGTGATCAGCAATACCTTGTACATATCCAAAAGTTTCACGTAATCTGAATGATTGATGTGTTTTATGTAGTCATTAAGCTGAGCATAAAACCACTGGACACTGTTAAAAACCTATTTCCAAATGCTGACAAAATCATTAATGAGTACGTGACTCACCACATAATATTTATATAACGTTTACAAAACATGACACAGCTGCTAGAACAAGAAATATTGCTTGAGCAAACCCTGAATTTCCGTTTTAACAATTAGAGAGGCAGTTACATATAATTAGCATGATTTTGAAGAAATAGTTAATAATTTGCTGTCGTACTCTTTCCTAATGCTTACACACCCCCTCCTTCAGCCCACTAGAATTCTTAGTCAATTCAAATGTTGAGCAAAATAGGCCAATATACAAAAACGCAGCCTCCTCTGAAACATTCAGTCAAAAGAATTGCTGAATAATGCCAGGTGCTTCTTAAAGGTCAGAGGAATACATTAAAGAGCAAGAGCCACTTGGCTAACGGCGTGCACCTCAAAGTGATTAGGTCAAGTACGTGATTAGTAAAAGCTAGTGAGCCAATCAATTATAAACAAATACTGCAGATCATTTCAGTGACCAAATTCACCACCCACTCCAGAGTGTCAGCACAGCCTTTAACTGACTGATAAAGTTGTTTAATAGTTAAGATCTCAAACCAAGCATATAGTCTGCTCAGCAGCAAGTGATCCCTGCCAAGCTGTATGCTTCAAGATATGGACAACCCACAACAGAGACCTCAAAGCACTGGAGAATTTCCACCAGTGCTGTCTCCACAGAATCCTTGACATCTTTTGACAGGATATGTGAACCAATAACTGCATCCTCTACCAGACCAACATTCCCAACATTGAGGCTTTAGGTCTGCTCAATCAGCTTCGAGGGCCAGACTGCATCAGCCACATACCTGACATCAAGCAAACACACTACTCTAAGTGCTGTCACAGTGCAAGACTTCCTGGAGGACAGAGAATCTGCTTTGAGGTATTCTCAAGGTCTCCTTGAAAAATATTGCATTCTCACCAACTAATGGGAATCCCTGGCCTTGGATGCTCTTTCCCACTCAAAGTGGAAGAATGCAGAACATCTCAAAACAACCACCTACCCATTCCATCAAGCAGTGCCTGCCCTAAAAGCAGTAGAGGACGTGGTTACTACAGAGGAGTCTTCAGCTGCCTCAGAACCCAGAGAACTGTAGTGGAACAATTCATTCTCAACCCTAAGACACAACCACAGAAGGATAAATGGTTCAGTCTAAAATTGGAGAAATATTTAAATGGTTTATCAAAATGTTTGGAGGGCTGGAGAACCCTAACCAAGGATCATTTGGCCCATGATCACATTGAGGCCAGCAGTCCGCTGAGATTCTGTGATCTCTAATTCATTATGCATTCATAGTTTCCATTGGCAGTTTAGCCTTCAGGTATCTAGGCCGTGACCTACAGAATTCTGTGACTAAAATTCCCCAACTCTTATCAATTTTTCATCAAGGTAATACTTAAAGCCAATCTTGTTGGCCAAGCTTTTGGTCACCAATTCCAAGACAAAAAAAAATTAATCCATTCACACCTATTTTCATGTGTCATTCACACAAAAGCAAGTGATCATTTCTGAGTGAAGATATAAAATTAACCCAGGCACAATTCACCTTACACCTGTCCCACACATACCAATGCCATAAATTACATACCATACATTTCCTTCCTTATCATCATAAATTGGAGATCTTGAAAGGTCATCTTTGAATAATCAGAAAAAACTTAGGAACACTGCACTGATACCACCAATGAAAAGATATTTAAATCATCTCATTCCTGATGTTAATATCATGTACACAACATATGCCAGCCTTAATTTTCAATGCACAGGATATTTGAACTTCAGCGCTGGTTGTTCCGTCACTGACCATAGTTTTTATTAATACTATGTACATCAGTACTCAATATTTTAGTCTTTGTATCATTGATCAGCCACACCACATAGTGACCAGGGCTACTCACAGTATTGGGGTCATTCAAGGCAGCCGATCATGTGGGCCTCCTTCTCTCTATGCCCCCCCTCCCATCAACATAGAAGATTGCTATGTGACCCTACCTCATGACATCCCTTTATGCATCTGTTCTGTGGCTCTATGCGGTGAGGTCCATTAAAATCTGATGCCCTTTCAATGATCAGCATGACAAAGAAATCTCCGCTATCTGTGTGGCTAATTTTGCAATCTTTTGCCAGGGATCCAAATGAGTATTAGTGCCAAACCCAGTAGGTGTTTAGTGCACCAAATTTGGTAAAAATCCAGTTTCTCACGACTAATATTTATATGTAAGGCTCAGTGTTAAATTTTCCTGACGACACTCCTGTGAAGCACCCTAGGTTATTTTAATTCCATTGAAAATGCTACATACCTGCAAATTGTCATTACAAAAAGTATTTCTAAAAGCACTCACCACATTACATGATTAGAGCATCTGAAATAGTGTCTCAGTTGCTGATTGCTAGTTCCAAATGAGCACCAAAGAGAAGGCTCAATTTAAAAAAAAATTATTTTCATGGGTGGCCACCCAGCTTGCATTGTGATTTACTATCCAATCTCAAAAGGTCAATATATGTTGCAATTCCATGCCCTCCCACTAACTGTCACCAGAAAACATATTATTGACAGTCCTTCAGCAGTTGAACTAACCCATAATTTCAGTTCCTTTCCTGCCTGGAACTTCAAGTGCATCATAACATTGAATTAGCCAAACTGGTCCATGCTGGTGTTTATGCTCCACACAAATCATGGTGAAAACGTAAATAAGTTAATCTTGCATTATAGCTTCTGGTCAGCTCATTTGTAATCAAGTTCCAGGAACAATAATTATGATGAAATAGTGGAGTACATTATCAGTCCCATTATATTGCATTCTCAGCATCCATACATGTTAGAACTTGGATGTTTACTATTAAACAAACACATTTTGTTACTATACCAAAGGAACATTTACATAGGTACTTATGTATATGCACACGCATTGATTACTGGCATAATTGGAATATGGACCAGAAAGTAGCAACAGTGTGATTGATAGAACATGGTAATCTTTTAGCAATAGAGTTTCAGGTCACTTCTTATTCTTAATCACTGATGGTACATAAGTATTGCTGGGAGACCATCATTTGGTCATTGTCTTCGAAGATGCAAAGGAGGTGTGTTGAAGGAACGCCCACATTACTGATGGATAGCCGGTCTAATATTGCAAATAAGGAACCACGTAGGAATGATGATACATTTTCAGGCCAGGATGTTTTATTTTGCTCAGCAGCCACCATGCAGTTCCCATCCTCCTATTATCATTCAAGGTGGTAGAGACTAAGGTCGTTCTCTGTGCTGTGGAAGAAGACTTGGCAAGGCAGTAACATCTGTCTGAAAGGTGTTGCACACTGCAGCCAATGGATATTTTGTGAATGCTGGTAGTGCTGGATGCGGTTCGTATTCACAAATGCTCCTTTGCTTTGAATCAAACCTTTTCAGTGCCTTTTGTAGCTGTACTTATCAAGGCAAGTAGAGAACATCATTCAATAGCTTTAGAACTGTTCTGAAAGGCAAGTGGAGAGATGGTTATCTCCACAGTACTCCTTGTGGACCCAAGTTTCTACTTGTAATTTCATTCCCAAGCACTTCTACCTTCTTACACAGAAGTGAGGAGCCTCGGATACAGGAGATGGCCCTTGTCGCCTAAGAGTCATCTGTTAGTTCATCATGGTACAGCATACTGACTCTTTATGAATGAATCATGAAAGCTTTCTGAATGTGTGGCATGACCAGTAAGGGTGATCAAACATTGCTTGCATGGTCAGAATGTGATATCCTTCTCTGTTGATGAACAGTTGATGGTTCAGATGTAGCATCCTTGATGTCACATACGTGCATCCTACATCCCCAGAAACCCACTGAAAACCTACAAGCCAGCACTTCTCACTGCATGCTCTTCATGTAAAAGGAGTTAATGTATCATCTTCTAAGGAGAGAACCTCTATCCTAATTTTGACATCATGTACCTAGCATTTGTCAACAACATCTTTCAATAGTAAGATATTTGAAATCTCATCTCTGGTTCTGCCATCACTGATCACAACCTCTATGTGCACTGGTGTTTAGTGCTGTAGTCTCTGTATCACTGATCATCCCACACCTCACAGTGGCAAGGGTTACTTGTCAGACAAGACTCACTCTAGGCAGAAAATCGCATGGGGGGTGTCCATAGATGATTGTTATATTTTATCCCCCACCCATATTTTCCCTCTTCTCCACAGCAGACAGAAATTCGATCGTGGACCAGGTTTTTTTATGCATCAGAGGACCTCATTTGGGCACTATTTCAATTGTGAATCGCGATCACAGATTTTCAGTGCATGATTTGCTGTCTGTGGATTGAATCATGCAGTCATATGGATTCATTCAGATCATATGATGCGGTAGTGTACTGCAAAATGCAGTACTGATAGTGATATTGATTGCAATACTCAACTGGCAAAAGTGTATCTCTAACATTTCGTAGTATCCAATCCTACTGTTTGTAGAAATATCATCTTACTCTTTTCAGGTACAGCCACATTGAACTTTTCTGTGTCCTCCCTGGGACCACATTGATAGCATTTGCTCTGAAGAGCATCGACACCCATTCTAAGTGCAGTGTAAATGGCTGCGACCTCTCATTGCTTACCAGGTAACTGACATATTGGCCATCTCTACTGCATTCCAATTTCCCATGCAATTGATTATTACTTTACTACTTCCTCAGCAGTAATATACCAAACATGTCACCAATATCATTATAAGTTGAAGTTCTAAATTGGCTCGGCAAATTTTGACAGTATTAGACAGGAACTTGCAAAAGTTGATTGGAGTAGGTTGTTTGCAGGCACAGGAACAGCAGCAAGTGGGAGGCTTTAAATCATGAAATAACGAGAGTTCAAGAGCATGTTCCTGTTAGAGTGAAGGGCAAGCCTGGCGGGTGTAAGGAACCCTGGCTGATGAGGGATATTCAGGCTCTGGTCAGGAAAAAGGAAGTTTAGGTGCAGGTTGCTGGGGTCAAGTGAATCCCTGGAGGAGTAGAGGGGATGTAGGAGAATACTCAAGAAGGAAATCAGAAGTGAAAAAGGGGGAATGAGATAGCTTCAACAGAGAAGATGAGGGAGAATCCAAAGAGATTTTATTTACATTAAGGGAAAAAGAATAACTAGAGAGAATAGGGCCCCTCAAAGACCAAAGTGGACATCTTTGTGTGTAGCCGCAGGAGATGGGTGAGGTCCACAGTGAACATTTCTCCTCTGTTTTTAATGTGGAGAAAGACAATGAAGACTTCAGAACTTGAGATAGTTAATGGGAATGTATTGGAGATAGTCCGCATTACAGCAGAGGAGATGCTGGATGTCTTAAAACATATGAAGGTAGATAAATCTCCAGAGCCTGATCAGGTATATCCAAGAACACTGTGGGAAGCTAGAGAAGAAATTGTGGGAGCCCTGGCTGTGATATATGCATGATCATTAGCGATAGGTGAAGTGCCAGAAGACTGGAGGGTGGCTAATGTTATGCCTTTATTTCAGAAGGGCTGGAAACAAAACCTGGGAACTATGAAGCAGTCAAGTATCTGTGGAAGGTAAGTTACTAGAGGGGATTCTGAGGGATAAAATATACATATATTTGGAAAAACAGGAGCTAATTAGGGATAGTCAGCATGGCTTTGCGCATGGGAGATCACATCTCATGAGTCTGATTGAGTTTTATGAAGAAATAACCAAGAAGGTACATGAGGACAGGGTGGTAGGCATAGTCTATTATGGACTTGAGTAAGGCCTTTGATAAGATTCTGCATGGTAGGCTGCTCTGGAAAGTTAGATTGTGTGGGATCCAGGGAGAGCTAGCTAATTGGATACAGAAATGGCTTGATGGTAGGAAACACAGAGTGATGGTGGAAGGTTATTTTTAGGACTGGAGGCCTGTGACTAGTGGTGTTCCCCAGTGGTCAGTGCTAGGCCCATTGCTATTTGTCATCTATATAACTGATTGGAATGAGGATGTACAAGACATGGTTAGTAAGTTTGCAGATGACACCACAAAAGGTGGTGTCATTGACAGTGAAGATGGTTATCAGAATTTACAGAGGGATCTTGATCAGCTGGGTAAGTGGGCCAAGGAATGGCAAATGGAGTTTAATTTGGATAAGTGCAAGGTGTTGCATTTTGAGAAGACAAATGAGGGTAGGACTTTCACAGGGAATGGTATGGCCCTGGGTAGTGTTGTAGAAAAGGGACCTAGGAATACAAGTACATGGTGCCCTGAAAGTAGACAGTGTGTGATAAAGGCTTTTGGCATGCTGACCTTCATCAGTCAGGGCATTGAGTACAGAATTTGGGATGTTATGTTTCAGTCGTACGAGATATTAGGGAGGCTGCAGTTAGAATATTCTGTTCAGTTGTCGTCACCCTGCAATAGGAAAGATGCCATTAAGCTGGAAAGAATGCAGAGGAGACTTATGAGGATGCTGCCAGGACTCAAGAGACTGCATTATGGAGAGAGGTTGTGCAGGTTGGGACTTTATTTTATTGGAGCATAGGAAAATGAGGGGTGATATTATAGAATCATGAGGAGCATATATGGGATGAATGTGCCAGTCTTTTTCTCGGGGTTGGAGAATCAAGAACTAGAGGACCAAGGTTTATGGTGAGACGGGAGAGATTTAATAGGAACCAGAGGGGCAACTTTTTCACCCAGAGGGTCGTCCACATTACAAATGAGCTGCCAGAGGAAATGGGTGAGGTAGGTAAATTAACAACATTTAAAATTCACTTGAATAGGAAGGTGGATAGGAAGGGTTTAGAGGGATATGGGCCAAACGTGGACAAATGCGACTAGTTTAGATGGGAATCTTGGTCAGCATAGACCAGTTGGACCAAAGGACCTGTTTCTGTCTGTATGACTTATGACTCTATGCAACATCTGTGGCTTCTCTATTGCAATTTAGTTAGCTGCATAATAAGGCTAGAACTTCTAACCCAGCATCTGTATTTGATGGCAAGTAATATTCAAATAACAGCTATGGCTGATAATAACAATGCATCTTAAGTTATAACATATAGTACACAAAGTTCTTGTTATCATACACAAGCACAATACACTGTACATGACCTGAAAATCTTATCCTCTGGAAACACTGATCTTCAGACATACGGAGATTCGAACAATGTTCAAAGCCTTAGGGCTTAGGCCATCCTGACCAGATCCCTTCTCCCTCTGCTCCTCTGGCCTTGCCTCTAAGCTATCTCTTCCATTCTTAATCAATCTTAAGACCTAAGAGGCTACTATTAATGGAATGGTATTTTACCAAAATAGAATAGCCTTCATC
Organism: Pristis pectinata; assembly: GCF_009764475.1. NCBI lineage: Eukaryota > Metazoa > Chordata > Chondrichthyes > Rhinopristiformes > Pristidae > Pristis > Pristis pectinata. The sequence goes on from NC_067409.1 coordinate 90,777,459, forward strand.
TCAGTCACAACTGTCAAAATCTCCAATCCTGGTAGCTCTAATGTTCTGTTGAGCAAAATGAACTCTCATCCAATTCATTATCCAACAAACCCACAATTAATTGATGATCACTTTAAATAGCACAGTGCCTGGTCTTCTTCCTTCCTCACACCCATTATCCTGTGCCTAGTCTGTATTATATGTTAGGTGCATTGCAGAATATAATTAGTGTTGCATCCTAATTGATCACTGTTCCAGGAGCAAAATTCATAGAAAGAAAAAATAAGGATAACAAAAGAAAAAACTAAAGGTGCAGAAATGCAGGAAGTGAATTCCATCTGCCCAATAGTTAATTGGGGTCAAATTCATCCAGCTCATTGTGTGCTCTTTGGTCAAATGCCTCTTCTAAAGGACCTAGCTGCTCATTGTTTTTTTTGGAATTACATGTAAATTATAGAAATGTGTCTATGTATTTTCATTGTATTTACTGTACCACAAGCAAGGCTTGATCATGAAGTCAGGTAAACAGCATTTCTAGTGCTGCACAAGGCTAGACCTTTGCTGGCTGGACATTTGCTTGTGTCTCAGAATGATGAATTTCACTGTCTCAAGGACTGATGCAAATTTGTTTAAAAAAATTAATGCTATTTCTTGGGCTGAATGGAAGCTGCTCACATCCCAGTCTTCAACAGAAATCCAAGGCCTTAATTCATTTACTGCGATTCTGAACCCATTTATGCAGTTATGTCCTGATGACAGAAAAGCAGGAAATCTTCAACACAGAGTGGAAAGGAGTACAAAAATAAGAAAGATAACATAATCTATTGTTGTCAATGAGCAAAGGCACACAAAATCAGAAGCATTAGTTAATAAATTCACTGAGTATTAGTTGAAACAACAATCATGTTTAAAAGGTGTATACACTCCAACTCATCACACACATGCAAAATTATATTCTGAAACTGATAAGCATTTCAAAATTTAGAGGTAGATCACCAATACTTCTAGTCATAGTGATCTTCTGGAACTAGCTTGCATTCATTCCTTCATGCTTCTGAAAGGAATTTCCAAGATTATTTTTTTTAACTCTACAAGGTGATACATGTGCTCAAACCATGCAAGTTCAATGGGCCAGCTAATACTTTCCTGACTTTGTGTGATTGTAGCAAAGTTTTGAGGGAGTAAATGATTCAAATCTGTTTCATTGATCTTCCAAATGAATTTATTGATTCATCACCATTTTGCAAACTATAAAGAGGCTGTATTTTCATGAATGGTGTTTGGTAAAACTTACATTATTTTCAAACACATGATGACGTGGAACAAATGTCAAAAAGCAGTTGCTTGTCATTTTTACATGGTAATACAGCAATCAAGCCAACAAAGCTCTTCCTTTCCTCTGAAGAAAACTGCACCAAATGCATTTTCATGGAAACAGTGCCCCTTAACAGAGATGAACAAGTACAGCTGCCAAGGATGTGGTTATTACATTCATGCAGCATTCTACCTTTTTTTTAAACTCCCAAAGGGTTCTGTTCTTAGATGTTATCTGTGTTAAACAGATCAAAGGTTTGTCAATGTCCCTTGGGCAGGACATCATGCAAGAGGTTGCAACATTATTCACATTAGTCACTACACCATGAACAGGAAACAAGAGATTTAAAATGTATCTTCTTAACATTTAATTCCAACGTAGTTCTCACACCATACTTCTGTTCTCTTTATTAATATTTAGAAGTAAAGAAAACAAGAACATGTGCACCACAAACTCACGCACAAGATATGCCTCCTCTCTCTGTTTCCCCAGACCATCCCCCATGATCTCCCAAGGGACTGGGGGAATGTCGAAGCTGACTAGAGCACAGCAGCAGAATAGGGTGACCACTGTAAGCAAATTATTGTGGAAAACCCAAGTGTGAGGGTGGGGGATCGTCCACCAAATGCAAGTCCAGAATCTCTTGGAGGAAGTGGGTATCAGTTTCACTGAAGCAGAGAGATGGGGACTCCCACAGTTTTATTATTTTTAGAAAGGTTGGCCCACCTTGATCTTTCATGACATCATGAATTCAGTGCACTCATAAAGCTCTCAAGATTAGAAATTCAATCTTGCTTGGAAATAGAAACTCAGGTGATGAGGTGTGCCCTGCACATACCCATGCACGTGGCTGCAGGGAGATGGTGCACTCTGCAGTCAGGCCCAATAGTAAGCTTCTCAGAGTCTCCCACCAAAATCAACTGAAATGCCCTCAATGGAGACTCAACTACCTAATATTTTCTTAGCTGTAATTATCGGAAAAACACTTAGTAGGAAGACAATTCAACAAGCACAGAGGACAGCCACTTGGAGCTTGCATAGTTCATAATCCTGACTTGATTATTCTAAATAAGTTAATAGTTGCAGTAAACATTCAGATTCATTGTGCAATCTGAGGACAATGTTTGGAAAGGAAACTTCAGTGATGATTGTGGCAACCACAGTTATATCCATAGCAAAAGCGATGGTGTACTGGAAAGGAGAGGATGAGTTCAGCTCAAGCACTCGGATGAGTTCTCTCTGAGAACTTCAGCGTTAAGGCGAATGGTGGGCGATGCGCTCCTACTCTTCCTCTTCTTCCTCCCCCACCTCTTCCTGCCTAGGCCAGGTGGTGGTAAGTGGTGGTCCCTCAGGGTTATAAAATTTTGCATCATGCTGTAACAGGAGAGGTCACCAAAAGGTTACTTGAACAGAGAAAATGTTACATGGTTTTCCAAAGTCATGAGTATCCCATGGATTTCACCAATTCCACAATATATTGATTGCTACCCACCTAGCACATTGGTAGCCCACAGCTCCACCGGGCACTCCCCATAGAACCTCTGCCTCTACAAAAAAAATATCTATTTCAAATGGTAAGTTGTTTGAAGTGCAGCAGACACCAGATGGCCACTTTTACAAAATTAATGGATACTGCACTCCAGGTTCAGGTTGGCTTTAAGTCATCCAGTTTAAAGACACTGCCTGCCACAACTTCAGGTTTGAAAATTCATATGAAGCCATTTTATTCACCTCTGCCCATCCTCTCATCTTCATCTGCTCGATATCACCTTCCAGTCTAGGGAAAATGGGGTTCGTACCAGAGGAGCTTGCAGCAAAGGGACAGATGACAACATGGAGAAATTTAAAAGGATGAATGACCATCATGTATTTGACACCTAGGATCACCAAAAAACATAAGTCAACAATGACAAAGTTCATGGTCAACAGAGATTTGAATGAACTTAATGTTACAATCGGGAACGGGTAGAGAGGAGCTGGTCAGGAATGCACGGGAGTGATCAAATGAGGGCTACAGTGACAACATAAGCTGGTTTAGGAGTGGAGGTGGCTGAGAACTTGAGGGTTACAATGGACTGTTTCATCTTGAGGTAAGGGATATGGAACTGAGGCTCATGGCAAGAGAATGGAAATTGCTAATCACGTGCTTCAGAGCTGGACCTCTTGATCTTGCTTCACCATGCTGTGAGAGTGAAAACTCTTCCATGCTTTTCAGAAGATCGGAAGATAGTTATGTATTGGGAAGGTCTTTCAACCCATCTTGATTCATCCGTCCAGAAATAGCTGAATAGTTGCAGGCTACTGCATTGCTGGAAAGGCCCGAGTGATTTGGAAAGATGGGGGGAAGGGAATTAGCAAAACTAGTAAAAAGATACAATTATCACAGTGGAATGGATTTCAGTAAGGCTGATTGGGTAGTATAAACATATGGGGATAAAATATTTTTGATTCTTTCTAATAATAAGGCTTTGTATTTATTGACCATCCCTAACTACCCTAAGATGGTGGCAGTGAGCTAGCTTGTAATGAATATATTTCCACTGTGCAGTTGATGCTACATCAGTTGTTATTGTTTTAAATCTAAAACTGAAAGACTTTTGATCATCTGCATTAACAGAAGTAGAGAAAAAATGGGTTTTTAGAGTTGTATCACATATTAGCTTAACCTTAGTGAATGACATCTTTAATGCACCAGCATAGCTTTTGGTCAATTGAGGAAAAATGTATTTGAAGATCAAGATCTCAGGTCTGGCACAATGTCCTTGGACTACTCAGCAGCAGTGATCCCTGAGGTCTGGACTACCAAACTGAAGGTATCTCAAAGCTTTTGAAAAAGTACCACCAACAGTGCCACCATAAAATCCTGGAAAGTCATTGAAGGATTAGTGACCCAACATCAATGTCCGCTCACAGGCCAGCATCCCCAGTGTTAAGGCCCTCAGTCGGCTGCATTGGACAGGCCACATTATTCTCTTGCCTGATACTATAATCCTGAAAAATACATACCACTCTGAGCTGTCATGGGAAGAGATTACCAGGTGGAAAGAAGGAAAGATTGTAGGATGTGCTCAAAGCATCTCAAAGAAAGGAAAAATTCCACTGGCCCCGGGAACCTCTGGCTCAGAAGCTTTGGGCATGATACTGAAAACTTTGAGTCCATGCATTGGCAGCAGACAGAAGCCCCATACAAATGGCAGGAGGAGTGAAGCACTTCACAAACTACCCACCTGCTTATCTCATGAGGCACCACCTACTCCATCTGTGGAGGAGTATGTGGTTCCCACATTGGCCATAGTAGTCACCTCAGAACCCACAAATAAAGAGTGGAAGCAAATCATCCTTGATCCCAAGAGAGTGCCTGTGATGGTGAAGAGTGGCAGAACAAATGCTAGGGCTAAATAGGTTATGTGTAGGTGTGTGACCATATACATAAATCACTGAAAGCTAGTGCAGAGGTGTAAAAAGTAATCGGAAAGCCTAATGGAAAATAGGCTTCTTTCTCTACAGAGTTATGTACAAAAGGGAAGAAATACCTCAGGAACACTGCTTTTGGAAGAAATGCTGGGCAGATTCACCAAAATGGTACCAGGTCTTAATGGGTTAAATTATCAGGACAGGTTACAGAAATTTGGTTTCTGTTTCTTCTTTGACTTTAGAAGAGGTTTTTTTTAAAGGGACTGCTTTAATTGCAAAACTTAAAAATAATTTGGAATCCAATAAAATAAACAAAAAGGGAAATTATTTCCTCCAGTTGATGAAGTACATTGATTACAAAAATTAGGTCATTTAAATTAGGGCAGTCATGAACTAACCCAGTGGTGGAACAGGCCTGAAGAGGCGATTGATATTCTTTTGGTCCAATGTTCTAGAGATTTTCTAATCTTCATCCAGTTATTACACAGCACATTTGTTATCACTGTCCTACCTGGAAATTTATTCTGCATAGAGTCATAGGGTAATACAGAATGGAAACAGGCCCTTCAGCCCAACTCATCCGTGCTGACCATGATGCCCAACAAGCTAGTCCCATTTGTCCGCGTTTGGCTCATATCCCTCTAAACCCCTCTTACCCATGTACTTATCTAAATGTCTTTTGAATGTTGTTATTGTACCTGCCTCAATCACTTTCTCTGGCAGTTCATTCCATACACACCACTCTGTGTGTGAAGAAATTGCTCCTCAGGTCTCTTTTAAATCTTTCACCTCTCACCTTAAACCTATGCCCTCTAGTTTTTAGTTCCCTTTCCTTGGGGAAAAAAGACTATGTGTGTTCACCTTATCTATACCCGTCATGATTTTAATACACCTCTAAAAGGTCACCCCTCAATCTCCTATGTTCCAAAGAATAAAGTCCTAGCCTGCCCAACCTCTCCCTATAACTCAGGATATTGAATCCTGGCAGCATCCTCGTAAATCTTCTCTGCACTCTTTCCAGTTTAATCATGTCTTTCCTGTAACAGGGCAACCAAAACTGTACATGATGCTCCACGTGCAGTCACACTAATCTCTTGCACAAATGCAACATAATATCTCAACTCCTGTAAATGCCCTAACTGATGAAGGCCAGCATGGTAAATGCCTTCTTCACCACCATGTCTACCTGTGATGCTTTCAGCAAACTATGCAACGGTACTCTTAAGTCCTTCAGTTCCACAACACACCCCAGGGCCCAACCATTCACTCTATAAGTCCTACCCTGGTTTGACATGCCAAAATACAACATTTTGCACATCTGAATTGAAAGCCATTTGCCAATCCTTGCTCATTTACATAGCTTATCAAAATCCCCCTGTAATTTTTGATAACCTTCTTCACTATCTGTGATACCACCTATTTTAGTATCACCCACATACTGACTAGCCATGCCTTCTACATTTACATCCAAATCATTTAATATAAATAACGAACAACAAAGGTCCCAGCACTGACACCTGCAGCACACCACTAGTCATAGGTCTCCAGACTAAGAAACAATCTTCAACTGTCACTCTCTGCTTCCTACCATCAAGCCAATAATGAATCCAGTACGCTATCTCTCCCTGGATCCCATGCGATCTAACCTTCCAGATGAGCCGACCATGCGGGGCCTTGTCAAAGGCCTTGCTAAGGTCAATGCAGACCATGTCCACTGCCCCACCCCCATCTATCCTCTTGGTTATCTTTTTGAAAAAATCTAAGAGATTTGTCATACACAATTTCCCACACAGAAAGCTGTGCTGACTATCCCTAATTAGACCTTGTCTATCTAAATATTCATAGATCCTGTACCTCTGAATTCCCTCCAGTAACTTATCCACCACTGATGTCAGACTCACCAGCCTGTATTTCCCTGGCTTGTCTTTGCTGCTCTTCTTAAATAATGGTACAACATTAGCCACCCTCCAGTCCTCCAGAACTTTACTTGTGGCTAAAGATGAACCAAATATCTCTGCACAGGCCTCCTCAATTTCTTCCCAAGCTCCCTACAAGGTCCATTGATCATTCACTCACCACCTGAAAAATTATAGTTTCAATTTGTGCTCACTTGTTCCAATAATGCAGTTAAAACAAAGCAATGTTCTGGATTTACATTTCCAATATCTAGAACTCTCTTGTATACCTCTATTAGATTGTGTCTTAGATTCCTCTTTTCTAAACCAAATTGCCATTTTGTTTCTATACTCATAACTCAACCATGTGAGACAAGGGATCAGATTCTTGATACTAATTTATGGTGCCTCCAATTCTTGAAGGTCTCCATTCCTTAGAAGTATTCATGTGGTGGTCTAATCAGATTGATCACAAAATCATCTGACATAATGCTCTGACTATATGGTTCAACATTCTGTCAGTTATTGTAAGTCCTACTCTATATTGGTTTAGCACATTTAGCTTTGAGTTAAATAAAGGTGTATTGACTCTCATCCACAACTATTTCAAATAGCATTCATGATTGCTTTATCTATTTTTTTCTTCCTTTTCATATTTGCCTGCATTGTTACTTCCGCTATTGCCATCTTCCTGGTCCAGCTCAATCTACTTTTGGAGTTGCCACATTCAGTTCTATAGTCCTTTATAGTTTGGTATCATTTGAATACTTGACTATTGAATATCTTGATCTAAATCATTAATGTAAGCTGGAAATGTATTAGCTCCAGAACTGAGACTCAGAGAATCTGTCTCCCTCCCCTATTTAATCTCAGATAATTATTAAAATGAATATTCATTGTTCCATCCTTCAGCCAGTTCCTTATCTATTTCCAAAGTATTATTCTGATCCTTACATAGAACAGTACAGCACTGGACAGGCTATTCCACCCACGATATTGTGCTGATGCCAATTTATATTGTATGCCCTCCTCCCGTGTATCATCCAGATCCCTCCATTCCCTTCATATTCATGCATCTATCTAAAAGCCTCTTAAACTCCACCAAACTGCCTGCTTTCACCATTACCCCTGGTAATCTATTCCAGGCACCTACGACTCTCTGCATAAAAAAACTTGCCCCTCTCTAACCTTAAAAGCATGACCTCTGGTGTTTGACATTTCTATCCTGGGGAAAAGATTCTGACTGCCTATCCTATCTATCCCTCTCATAATTTTAAAAACCTCCATCAGGTCTCCCCTCAGCCTTCGACGCTCTCAATCTCAGGAGAACAACCCAAATTTGTCCAGCCTTTCCTTATAGTTCATAGTCTCTAATCTAGGCAGCATCCTGATAAACCTCTGCACCCTCTCCACAGTCCCCCCATCCTTCCTATAATGGGGCGACCAGAACTGCACGCAGTACTCCAAATGTGAATTTGAGTTTAATTCATATTTAATTAACATATTTGAGTTTAATTAATAACGAAGATCCACATGAATTGATAAAGAGGATAGATGTTGCCAGGACTCAGACTGAGTTATAGGGAGAGGTTGGACAGGTTTTACCTTGCAATGTAGGGAACTGAGAGGTGATCTTATAGAGGTGTATAAAATCATGAGGGCCATAGATGGAGTGAATGCACAGAGTCTTCTTCCCAGGGTTAGGGAATCAAGAACTAGAGGCATAGGTTTAAGTTGAGAGGGGAAAGATTTAATAGGAACTTGAGGGGCAACTCTTTTTTTACACAGAGGGTGGTATATATATGGAATGAGCTCCCAGAGCAAATGGTTGAGGCAGGTACAATAAGAACTTTTAAAAGACAATTGGTCAGGTACATGGATAGGAAAGGTTCAGAAGGATATGGGCCAAATGTGGGCAAATGGGACTAGTTTGAATGGGAACCTTGGTCGGCATGGACCAGCTGGGCTGAAGGGCCTGTTTCCATGCCGTATGACTCTGTTACATTTTGGAAGTCAAGGATCTATACCAAATGGCTTTCTAAAGTTGAAGGCAAAAGAGAATGTAAATGCTGGAAGAACTCAGCGAGTCAAGCAGCATCTGTGGAGGCAAAAGATGTATACTGATGTTTCAGGTCAAGACCCTGCATCAGAATTGAGAGGGAAGAGGAGAGATTGCCATTGGATGCAGTACATGGGAGGAGTGGGAGGCTGGTTGCTGATAGGTGGAACCAAGTGGTGAGGGGATGATGGGCAGATGAAACCACATGGGGGAGGGGGTGGGAAAGGTGAACAATGGTGAACAAAAACTAGGTGGACAGGTGAGTATGTGGGGGAGAAGAACACTGGGAGTGTGGGTTACCTGAAGTTGGACAAATCAATGTTCGTGCTACTGGGTTGTAAGTTATCCAAGTGTTGTCCTTCCAATATGCGTTTGGCCTCTCTGTAGCAATGGAGAAGGCCGAGAACAGACAGGTTGGTGTGGGAGTGGGAAGAAGAGTTAAAGTAACATGCAACCAGAAACTCGAGACGCCCGTTGCATACAGAGCACAGGTGCTCTGCTGAACAGTTGCCTGATGTATGCTTGGTTTCCCCAATGTAGAGGAGGCCACACTATGAGCACTGAATGCAGTAGGACAGGTTGGAAGAGGTGCAAGTGAACCTCCCCTCCCTAGCTGGTTCCACCTTGCACCTACTAACTTCTGGCCCACCCCTCCTTCATACTGCTATATACTGGCAATCCTTCTTCTTTCCTTTCAGCCCTGATGCAGGTTCTCAGCCCGAAATGTCAACTTACACCTTTTGCTTCCACAAATGCTGCTTGACCCGAGTTCTTCCAGCATTCGGCTTTCTAATGTTGCTCTTAGGTTACCACTACCCCAGAAAAGTTAAGAAAGTCATCTTATTCATGACCCATTAACTCAGCTACTGTCACTCTGCTTGTTTTTCATAATGCTAGTTCAAGCATTAGATTTCAGGATTCCTTTATTGTTAACTTCTCTTTGCCTTATTCCCTCCTATTACCTCAGGCATGTGTTTCTCTTGACTCAATGATCATTAGAAAGACGTTTCCCAACTTAAATTTTTTTAATATATTTTTGACAGACTGTAATGGTCAGTTCAACCTCTGTGGTGGGGAAGGATTAAGGAATGATAATCAGTCAAAAAATAATAGTCACTGCTTATCTTTGTTAATAAATAAAGGGGAACCAGAGTAATGGTTTGTTACTTCCGAGTTTTTGTCAGTCTTATAATGTGTAACACCAAGAGAAATAAACCTCAGAAGTGTTAAGAATGGCAAAGATTTCTGTACTGCATTTAAAGTGATTTATTTCTGTTTCCTGTTGCTGTACTTACTCTATGATGTGAGAGCATGATGTTATTGTATGATATGTTGGAAGTTTAGAAATAACTTCCTTTTCTTTCAAAACAAAATACAGGCATGCATCATAGGTTTATGCAATGATTTGCATGGGTGGAGCAAAGGATCTATCAGAAGACCTCAAGTTCAGCAAAAATAAAGATTTGATTTCAATATTTAATTAGGGGAATAAATATCAAGATTGTTTAATTTTAAAAGCAGCATTTTATATCTTTTATAAAAATTGCAAAATCTCTTCCTCCTCAAAAGAAAGTAACCTTTTGATTTGATTGTTGTGAATGGGTTTTCATGGAAGATACAAAGCTTAGAACTGTGGGCAAAGAATGACGAGGATAGAAATAGACTTCAAGGAGATATTAAACTGACCTGTCTGTATTTGCCTGGCTTGTCCATATTCTTCCTTTTGAACATCTAATCATCCAGCATCATCCCTGTATCTGGGGAAATTTGAAAGATTCTAACCAACCTTTCTGCAATTACCACTTCAAGTTCTCTCAGCAATATCCCATTCAGTCCAGATGACTTATTTACTTTAGGTGTAGTGCCTCTTCCACTACCTCCTATTCCATAAGATTTTGGCAGTATCCTCTTGGTAAAGGCAAATACAAAATATTCATTTTCCATTTTATTTATGTAGTTTTCTTCCAAGGTTAGATCATTATGTTAGACCCTTATTAACCTCACCACTCTACTTGTTAGCTATAAAGTCCATTTATATGTCTTCTGGAATTCCATTTAATTTAGCTGTCAGTTTATTCTCAGTATCTTTCTTAAACCTTTATTTTTCACTCGTCCTCTAAGCTTTCTATATTCAGTATGGTTCTCACATATATTGTCAATCTGACCCCTTTCTGCCATTATCCATGGGCAGTGGAATTTGTGAAGCTGGCCAGGAGCACATTGGAATAGTCAAGTTTAGAGGTAATGGAGGTGTAGATCAGGGCTTCAGCAGCAGGCAGACTCAGGCAAAGGTACATATTATTGGTGATGGTATGTGTTTGTGGCCCTTTGGTTATCTTAGAGTGAATCTAGTTATGAAGGCTATAACAGACTTGCTCCACTGTTGAAATATTGCATTTAAATATAATACTATTCCAAGTTGTCAGGTGTTATTAAAGGGTTAGGTGAATTTATGGATGTATATAATAGCTTTTAATCTGTCAATTTGTATTTGCTGTTGACAACTTCCTGGTTTTCTGTCATTATGTCATCTGCCAAGTGTTCACCTTTACACATTTGGCAGGATGCAATCATCTTTCTCTAATTGGGGTTGTGCATACAAGATCACATGGGTAGAGCACCAAGTGCAAAATCAGTATTAAGCAGAGAGACACTTTTCAGTAATTTAACTTCCTGGGTGGAAAAGCAGATTAATTGTATGCTTCTGAAAATCCTCCGTTGACTGTCCCAATGATCATTTATCTCCATTGCAACAATAGTTCCTTTCAGATGTGTCTTACATAACATCAACAAATTATCATGTCTTGGTGAACTCTGATCACTGATTTATTTGTCCTACATTATACTGTTCTCATTCCTTAATGGCCCCTCTCTCAATTTCCAATCAAATGCCCAACATGCATCCCATCAAAAAAATTGATGGGAATAATAGGCCTACATACGTCTGTATCTTACATTCCTAAGTCTCACATTGAGCTTTCAACAGTAATTAACTTTGCCTTAACATCACAAATGCATCAAATTTTTGAAATTCATTGGGATGTTAATGATGAGCTTTTGTTATTGTGAGGCAAATAACAGAGATTGGAGACTTGCCCAGTAATCTGAACAATTGGTAACTCACGAAGCATCTTTTATTTGCCACAAGTTGCTGAGTTATTTAAACACTAATAACAGGAGGTACCTCACTTATTTTTCCGCAGATTCTACGCCATGACAAAATGTTGACAGGAAATGTGTACAGATCTTTCATACAGATATCTATATCGTATCATCAATTTATACAAATACTTCCTGTCTTTGCCCCTTGAATTCCTGATGTCACATGTTGCCATAATATTTAAGCAAATTTAAATTCCCGCTCACTTGTTCTGTTCAAATGGAATGGATCCATTTCCTGCCAGTTCCCATCAATTCCTGATTTTAGATTCCATAATTTTTGGCAGTGACATTTTGAGCAAGGCCTCATTGGGCAAATCCATTCAGTCCTTTTCTGCTGAGCTGAAGCAGGTCACAAGCTGGTGATCAAGACAAAATGCTTCTCCTAGTAAATATTAAAAATATCCTCTGAGCAACTCAGGAGAAGCAATAAAATCACTTTCACTTGCATATTGGAAATGTATAGTGATTAACAAGTTAATATTCAAATGCTAGTTAAATGCTAATGGCTGGCATTGGTAATCTCATATTATGACAAAAAAATTTCTGGGGTTGTCTGAAGGTATAATAGTTATCATTCAAAGATTATTTTACTTGAGATTAAATGGAAAAATGCTTTTGAAAAACTGTTTTATGCTATTTTAATCTTAGAGAACCCTCCTGAAAATTCCTAATTTTCTTCCCATCAGTTTGCTCGTTGACCGCTTAAAATGCTGAATAACTACATAAACTGAGAGCATAAACATAAATAGATTCTGAAAATCAGATTTTGCCAGTAGAAGGAAGATATCTGATAGATATACTACTTGTGTGAACTAGCGAGAAACTAGAAATACAATAGAAAACATACAAGTCATGTTACTTTTTCTCCTCGGTTATACTGAAAACAACCAAATCAAAACTGAATCTACTGTTAACCACAGTAAATGCCTCCTACATAGTGACTACTGAGAGTTTGCTAATTTAGTAGTCACTATTGAAAACTAACAATAGATGAGATTTAATAATACTCATTTGGGCAATCAGCTGTTTTATTGTTTCATACATTATACTTGTCACTTTAATTGGTTGCATGGAACCAGATTATTGGAAATGGCACTTCTTTTGCAGGACATAGACCTGCAATTTACGTGCTACAAGCTGACCCACAAACTTCGATGAATTATCTGAATTCTGAAATTCACCAATGCAATAAAAATCCTAATAACCTCATAGTCATTTTGCCAAAAGATGTTCAAGAGCATCTTCTATGGAATCTTCTATGTTTGTGGCATACCTCGAGAGCATTCACCTGCACTATTTCAAGTTTCCATATCATTTTTGGAAACAAAAAACTAAAACATTGATATTAATATGGTTTTATGGAATGACCCAAAAATAACTACCATGGGATATTAAAGTAAAAACACCACAGGTACTGGAAACAAAAGCAGAAAATACTGAAAATACTCAGCAAATCAGCTGACATCAGTGGAGAGAGAAAAAGAGTTAACATTTCAGGTCATTGACATTTAATTGGCACTCTATCTGAACTTTCAGAATTCTGATGGAAGATCATTGACCTGGAATGTAAATTTTGTTTTTCTTTCCACAGATTTTCTTGACCTCCTGAATATTTCCAACATTTTCTGGTCTTATTGCTCAATGGGCCGAATGGCCTAATTCTGCTCCTATGTCTTATGGTCTTATGGAGGTCTTCCAGCACGTGCAAGTATGTATGTTTCTGGAACTGACAATACCAGCAACCCTATTATAGCACAACATCAATGGACTTAGTATTTGTGAAGAGAATTTCAATTTTCAGGCAATAAAGTAAAATTAATTTGCTTAAACTGGTTTCAATTGCACCCAATTGGTTAAACATAGAACATCACAAAGTGAACCAGAAGGGGCTCTTTATGATAACATTATACAATTAATTATTGTTTTCTCAGTTTAACAACTGACACCACTGTAATTTAAGTGCACCACTGCATCTGGCAGATGTAAAGATCTCAAGGATTTAGTGATTTAGGATTTAGTTGTGAAAGGATGCCACAAAACCATCCTGATTTCAAATGGGTTATACTTTCATTTGCCACGTTCCTTCTTATCTCTTTCCCGAGAATGGAATATGCATCCACCTGAAGACAGCCAAATCAAAAGATCGGTCTTTATTTTCTGGTGGATAACTAAATTGATCTTTAATCATTACAATGTCATTTTCAAAATACTATCGTGGCTCGCTGCTGGTATGGAACAGTACCCATTTGTTGTTTGCAGATTATTTTTGTTTTACATTGATAACAGAACATTAAATTTACTTTTTATTAAAGGAATGTTTGAAATTTGTAGTATTATCTTGCACTATAGCAGGCTGCTTTACGTCATTTAAAAATTATTGCTGTTGATGATCCAGCATGCATGTTTTCAATGGGTTAGTATAGGCATGCATCAAAGCTCTACCACTCACAATCTGCATTGATCTGATGAGGCGGTATAACCACAGCTCATCTTAGTGTTACTGAATGCAAACAGTAGTTGCATTGCAATGAGAAATATCTTTTGGAACTAGACCAGCTAGTTTAGGCATCTTTTTGGTATCTTTTTCAGCTTAATCTAGAGAAGTTTAATATTAGAGATGTTTTGCAGTTAATTGTAACAGTAATGGCATATATAGGTAAAGAATACTGTATCTAATAATATGTTACTGTTATTAAAATGTCAAATAGAAACAGGATGCAAGTTTTGCCAAAGAGATTTTTTATGCCTTTCCCAATTTTGTTTCTTTATGTTTCAGAGTGTTCACGTGACGAAGGAAACAGCCTTGCAGAATTGCATCAGGTTCTATTGTTTACTAAATCACATGATTGCATGGTGGCTTAATATTCAGAACAGGAACCAAAAACAGAATAGTTGAAAGCAGTGATATAGAACTACTGCAAATCTGTACGCTGTAGTAAAACATGCATGCAGGATGCAAACAAATCTACTTCTCCAATACAAAGCAATAACAGATTCTGAAGAAATAGAATGAAATGCATTTTCATTAATATTGACTAACAGTTTACAGTATTCAGTCTTTAGGTGTAATTGTTCATTTCAACATAAGCGCAGGTTTCTTTTTAAGAAAAAGAATATTAACTTCCACAAAATAGCTATAGAGCCAATGGCTGCGACTGGGCTGTACAAGAGTAAATTAATGAGTAAATGAAAACAAACCTAATTACAGTACTGAGAGAACATTCTTAAGAAGATAGCATATTAGTACACAATATATAGAGTTTGGTGATCATTGCCTAAAGCAACCTTCCTGTCAACTAACTAAAAAAAAACAGAAGTGGTTCTGAGACACTTACGGAAGGAAGTATACCACCAGTTTTCTTTCAGGCCATGCAGATATTCTGGCTGTTTTGAATAGCTATATTTGGAATGTTTGAGCTTTATTTTTCTTTTAAACATCAATACAATGCTCTTAATGTTACTAACTAAACATACAAATATTTTTACTACACTCCAAACCTTTTGGGAATCACTACTACCAAGCAATTCCATGATGATTTGATATGTTTAATAACTGTTTCAAAAATACATGGAGCATGCATCTCCAATTTATGTTACTGCATTTTTGCAGCATTGCTCAATAACCATAGTTGCACTGCAGCACCAAGCCTGATGAACAAACATAATGAGACCACTCAAATGTAGAAAGATAGTCAAGGAAGAAAATCTGGCAAGTCATGCAATAGAGGATTTCAATTGGAACGAACCAATCCCATTCCTACAGAATACTTGACTACACACCAATCAATTTGTATGAAAATTAATAAGCGACATGAATGCCAATGGCCAATTAGTTCGCTGGAAGACAGTAAGAGCAGGCCAAACAGAAGCACAAGAATGGATTTTGGCTCAGTAGACTTAATATTATGTCCATTGTTTATATGTACTTATAATCTTGTAATTTGAAGTTATATTGAATTTGAAGGCAATGAGGTACATCATTCACAAGAATGACAAGTCAAGGCAATTCTTTTCTAGATCAAAATAGGGTTCAGAAAGATTTACAAAATGTTCCCAAATACTTTCCCATATGTCATGAAGATATATGAAAATCAGAATTCTAAGTAATCTTTAAATATTTAAAACATCATTTCATGAGAAATATCAAAATCACAGTGGGTATATTTATGGTTATGGGATACCAATTAGGTCTGTTACATACATAAAAGTGGAACAGAGTTATTTGGCTGATGCTATTTAGCATAGCTTCTGATAAGTGCCAAACATGGGATTCTTTCTTCTTTTCATGGAGAGAGAGTTATGGGGTTTGACTAGGAGTCAGAGCTATTCTAATGAATGAAAGTTTTCCAACGATGCAATGCTATTCAGAAAGGAGTTCCAAGGCTTTGATCCAGCAAAAATGAAGGAATAGCAATATATGGCACAGTCAGAATAGTTTGCGACTCAGAGGCAAGTTTAGAGATGATGGAATTGCAATCCGCATGTCACCCTTGCCCTTCCAGGCAATGAAGGGTGTGGATTTAGGAAATCATGCCAAAGAAGCACTGGCAAATTGTCACAGTGCATCTTGTAAATTACATATTCTTCATATTGGTGCTGGAATTATCGAGGGTTAAGGAATTATCTAACTGAGGTGTTTAAGATGATTACAAGTATGACAAGAAGATTATGGAGTATGGTAGCCAAGAGGTTAAATTGAAGGTCTAGTAGTTCAAATCCAGATACAAGAAATCAAATCCCACAATAGCAGCCAGGGGAATTTAAGTTCATCTAATTAAATAAAATATGGGATTTAAATATTAAGTTAGTTTCTGTCATGGTGGCTTTGAAACTATCCGATTATTGTAAAGGCCCATTTAGTTCACTAATGCTCTTCAGAGAAAAAATTCTGCTGTCCTTACCTGATCAACTCTATGTGCATCTCCAAACCTGTCAATGTGGTTGATTCCTAATCGTTTCCTAAACTGGGGACAATGAGGGATGGACAACAAATGCCAACATTGCCAGTGGCATGCACATCCTATGCACAAATAAACTGAAGAGTATTTGTATGGTATTAGACAACTTTACCTCTGATCGGAATGTTCACAAGGTGTACCTAAATTAATTGGGCCATTACACATTATTTAATTACATATGAAATACAAATTATGTAGCACACCATTTTAATATTGAGGAAAAAAAAAATCATTTAGGTCCTCAAAGAAGTCCCATGAAACATTATCTTGTCATTTCTCATCATGTTTTTAAAACTGTTCTTTTTTTCTGTTTTAAACTTTCAAAACTCAGAAATGGTTGATAAACTTGAGCTTCTGTTTATATATGTAAAATTCAGACTGAACCAAGAGCAATTGTTTCCATTTCTGATATTGGAAAATAAAAGATTTGGTACATAAAACTTTCTTTAAAAATGCTCAGTAGCAGAATATGAAATAATGTTTTATTGTGAAATATAATCCAAGCACTGAGTTGATAAATTGGACATACACCTGTTTGTTTATTGCGAATTATTATTTTATTGCCTGACATAACAGCCCACTGGCTTCCTCCATTGCTTTAAATTGCTATGATTCTGTGAAATAAGGATGTATTTTGTACAAAGAATAACTTCCATCTTCAATAATGAATTAAAAATCTTGGAACGCTAATGCTGACACCAAAGGAGTTTGAGGAGATTTGGAATGTCACCAAAGGCTCTTACAAATTTCTACGGGTGGTTGCATCACTGCCTGATATGGAGGCTCCCATGCACAGGATCACAAGAGGATGCAGAGGGTTAGAGATTCAGCAGCTCCATCACGCACACAAACCTCCCCATCATCGAGGACATCTTCAAGAGGCGGTGCCTCAAGAAGGCAGCATCTATCATAAAGGACCTTCAGCATCTGGGACATGCCCTTTTCTCATTACTGCCATCAGGGAGGTGGTACAGGAGCCTGAAGATCCAAACTCAATGATTCAGGAACAGCTTCTTCCCCTCCACCATCAGATTTCTGAACGAGCCATGAAACTATGAACACTACCTCATTATTCTTTTTTTTTGCACTATTTATTTAGTTTTGTAATTTACAGATTTTATGCCTTTGCACTGTACTGCTGCCACAAAATGTTAAAGTTCATGTCATATGTCAGTGATAATAATTCTGATTCTTAAGAATAAGCCTTCTTCCAAAACTGACATTTTTGCGCTTAGCAGCACTGGAAAATTAGGTAACTTCAGCATCAGTATAAATATGCCAAGAATAGATTCAAACTTCTGGGATCATCATAGCAATGTAGTTCAACTGGAACTATTAGAAACTCCTAATAGGGAAGACTTAGGTCCAAAGGGAGATTACCATGTGGGGGCAAGCTACTGTTTTTGGTTGCAGGTAAAACCCCACACCTTACAGCTGGCTATTCTTAATTACTATTTGCTGTTACACAGGGAACTAAAACCTCAATTTCTTTCATATTTTATACTATTTATAATTATCAAAGTACTTGTTCCATCCTTGTATACATGAAGACAAAAAAAAATCACAAGGTCAGCTTTGAACTTGGTTATTAATGCCTTTGAGTTGAAGACATTGTTGAATACTGAAGTTTATATGTAGTTGTATCTTAATCTTCATTGACAGAAGATAATTCACCTTTATGTAATAGATATTGTTCCCTTAATGAAGGATGATCATCAAATTATTAAACTATTATATAGAGATATGGGGAATGAAACATGGTAATATATGAAGCAGAACTTGATAAAAGTGCCATCATGTGACTGACTATGGCTGTGAGTAAAATGGGAAAAGCCAGACTTGCCTCTCCTTTGTATTGTACTCATTCTTACTCAGAACTTACTTACCCATCAAGAATAATGAACGGCTTAAAATTGCAAACGTCACTCAGAAAAAAAAATTTCTGGCTCATTTTTTGAGCCTCTGTAGTTTGATGAATCATAAAACCATGCCATTTTTTAAAAACCTTTGGAACATTTGTAGAAATGGAGTTCATTCATACCAGGGAACAGTAGTAACAGTAAAAGAAAGGTAAATTCTACCAGTGTAAAAGTCCTCACAATTCTAGTGCTTTAAACTTTAATGCCAGAAACTATATACCTTTTTAATGTAATGAAGAATGAAGGACTGAATAAATTCAGGCCATAGTCATTGCTGTCAAAGGCATTGTAGTTGTTTATTTTTTTCAGTACAGCTCCAGTTACTCATTTATAAAGTCTAGATTGGCAATTAGAAGTTAATTGCATCAGTATATCAAGAGTTAAATGAAGCAGTGCCGCAATTCATTGTACAAAAAATAATAACAACAATGTAAATTAGATTTTTTTCTTGGGTCATAAAGCCTGCCAATAAACACATACTTACATGATTCTATTTCAACAGTGCGACGTGGTTCTCCCCCTAAACAGAGTACTGTACTCCTATTTTTATATGGTGCTATCTTGTTCTGAACTTACCCTCCAGGGAAAATAGTGTCACTGTACCCACCTTGATGAAATATTTTTAGAACTTTGAACACCTCAATTAAGTCACCCCACAACCTTCTGAACTCATACACCCCAAACTTATGTAATATGTCCTCATAATCAACCCTTTCTTTTCAAGTCTCATTGGCAGTGGGTCATCACAGAGCTGATGGCAGAGTTGGCTTATCTGCTGCAAGGATACCCTCAGCCAGCAGAAGAATGGTCCAACATTGCAAGTTAAAGGAACCAGACTCCTCATCTTCTTTGGCTAGCGAACCTGGCTGAAATACTACTATCTGCAGAGGCACATGCAGGATTTTAAAACTGTTCCTACAGCATTCCTGTACTTCCCCACTGTTATTGGGAAAATGTGTTTGCATACATATCAACAGGTTATTGGGGAAGGGGGTTTAGAAAAGGACATACCTCAGCTTCCCCCACCTTGCACACATCGTGTTCTTCTGAAGTATTAACGAGTGCACTGTTTCCACAGATGTTTAATAGCTGTCTGCTTTTCTGAACAACACAATGAGTAGTTTCATCTCCTTTCTCAACATCACCACACAGCCGTGTTACCTGAAATGCAAGGAATCATTCAGGGTAAAAGCCATTTATTCCTCTCTGCCATTGACATGTACCTCATGGACGTGCAGAGCCACACCAACTCCTCGAGATCACAAACGACACTCTTTTGGACAGGTTTGATTGTGACAGTGCCAGCAAATGCTGCCAACAGGAATAAAGAAAGCTCTAAGGTAATGTACATGGCCAGCACTGGGCCCTCTATCCAGGTCTGAGAGATGCTTGTAGAAAGACAATGCAGGCTGCAAGGCAAATCTGCAAATATTATGTTCCACAACTCACACCATCCCCAGTGTTATGGTCCAAATCCTTCTTCATCTAACATGCCCCCACCAATTGCTGGTCTGCTGACATTTTCCCCATAACGTTACGCCTAAATTTCAGCTCAACACCTTCTGAATGCCAATGTGCCCCACCTCATGATTTCCCCCACCTGACCACTGATCTGGTGTTCCACCAACACTCCCCCCTCACCCCTGGATGCATGACCAGCTATACAGGACTGCAGCTGCCAACTGCCCCAGCTTTCCTGGCCTCTCTTCCCCCCCACCCATCAGCAGGCCTCAGCCCAACAAAAACCCTATGCTAACCTGCATCAACCATCTTTCAGTGTGTCCCCTATAGCATGCAATGCTTTGGACCAGCACTGGGGCCTTAAACAAAATGTTCACTGGACCACTCCACCCCTCACCCAACCCCACAGCTAACCTGTCTTTGGCAATAATATTCAATTTTGGTCCTAGGATCCTGACTTTACCTTAACTCTCCCAACAAAATGTTAATGGAGTATAAGGACAGACTGAGCATAAATGGGCCATCCCTCATAACTGAAGCTGAATTTTGAAAAGAGGGTTATTTTGATATTGTGTTCTTTGTTCCAATGGACCAATGTTTGAATCACTATTGAAGAAAGGAGAAGAAAACAAATCAGCAAAGAAAAAATGTGAGCGGACAAGAGAAAAGCAAGAAAAGGATCAGAAAACAGAAGAGAAGCAGCTTGAGTTTAAGGGAAAGGGAATTGAGAAACAATTTAGAGAATGTCTTCAACAGAAGTGATGAATACAAGATCAGAAATAGAAACAGGAGTAGGCCTTTCACCCCACATGCCTGCTCCGCTATTCAATAAGACGATAACTGACCTTTTACCTCAGCACCACTTTCCTGTACTAACCCCCTATCCCTTAATATTCACAAATAAATCAACTTCCAAAGGGACTGAGCCTCCAGTCCTGCTAGGTATGGAATTCCAAAGGTTTATTGTTCTCTGGGTGAAGAAATGTCTTCTCATTTCAGTCCTGAATGATCAACCCCTAATTTTGAGATGGTGACCTCTGGTTCCAGACATCTTAATCATAGAAAACATCATCTCTCCATCGACCCTGTCAAACCCTGACAAATTTTGTTTCAGTTAGATCAGCTCTCATGCTTCTACACTTGACAGTATAGGCCCAGTCTACTTAATCTCTCCCCAAGGGACAAGTCCTGGGAATACACCTGGTAAACTTTTGTTGCACTCCTATCCTTCCCTAGGTAGTGAGACCAGATATGTACACAGTATTCCAGAACCAGTCTAACCAGGGCCCTGTATAATCAATGTAAGATGTCTTCACTCTTGTACTCAAGTCCTCTTGTAATTAAGGAGAACATATCATTTGCCTTCCTAATTGCTTAATGTACCTGTTTGCTAACTTTTAGTAATTCATGTACAAGGACATCCTTTCAATCTCTTATCATTTTAGATATCTTTCTTCGGTGTCTGATAAGATTCAGCTTGTCTGTGAGGATTCTCTCGAATTTCTTCAGATGCGCTGTAGAAAGCATCCTGATGGGTTGCATCTCAGCTTGGTATGGCAACTGCTCTGCTCATGACTGACTGAACTTGCAGGGAGGGGTAATCACTGCCCAGTCTATCACAAGCTCGTCACTTCCTTCCATCCAGTCCATCTTCATGGGGTGTTGCTTCAGGAAGACTAATAGTATCGTCAAGGATGCTTGCCATCCCAGCTGTTCACTTTTCTCTCTTCTACCTTCTTGAAGATGATACAGGAGCTTGAAAGCCCAGGTAGTCAGACTCAAGAACAGCTTCTTCTCCACTGCTATAAGACTTCTGAACCAATCACCTCTTTCAAATCCCCTTCCCAGTGGCGCTACTACATTCTTGGACTCTTAATTCTACCTCTCCTGATTAGTCCATTGATAACACTTTCGCATTTCTTTTTGCACTACTTCAGATATGCACTACCATCTTTGCACCATTCTGCTGTTTTGTGCTCATTGCTGTACTTATTATTACCACGTATACTGTTTACTCTGTAAGCTTCATGCAAGCAAGGAATTTTATTGCACCCTCATGTACAAGACAATAAACTAATGTGAGATGTTTGTGATATCTTGTGCTTTCCTATTTTTTCTAGAAAAGTGGATGATTGCACATTCTTTTATACCATCATACTGTACATCTGCCATGTCCTCACCCCTTCACTTTGTCTGGCTATATTCTCCTGAAGTCTCTTATATCCTCACTGCCACCCAGCATCATCAGCAAGCTTGGATACATTACAATTAGTCCAATCATTCAAATCATTGATACTGATTGTTGGAGCCCCATCACCAACCTCAGGGCACTCCACTAGTCACAGCCTCAAAACGACCCATTTATTTCTATTACATTTCATCTGCAAACCTATCCACAATTCACACCAGTATATTAACCCCTATTCTATGTCTTCTGTTTTTGTATAATAACCTCTTGTATGGCAACTTACCAAAGGCATACTGAACACACAAATACACCACATCCACTGCTTTCCATCTTTTGCTAGTTACAACCTCAAAATACTCTAACAGATTTATTAATCTTAATTTTCTTTTCATAAATCCATATTCTCCTTGACCAATTCTATTAGAATGTTCTAAGGACTCTGTTATCACTTCCCTAATAGTAAATTCTAACAACCCACATTAAATTAATTTTTGCTAATCTTTTTCTTTTTACTTAGCTATAAAAGCTTTTACAGTCTGTTTTTGTTTTTCTCATTGGATTACTCTCACGTTGTAATTTCCCTTTCTTTATCAATGTCTTGGTCTTATAAGGTTCCCAATCTGCCATTGCCAACTCATGACTCAAAATTGCACAGTTGGCTTTGTTTAGATTCAAGACCCTGATTGCAGTTTGAATTACAGCACTTTCAATCTTTATATAAATGTCTATCACATTATGCTCACCCTTCCATAAAAGGTCATTTAACTACCAGATATTTGTTCATGTTGTCATTAAAAAATACTAGTGCTTGGTTCTTCAACATACTTCTTTAGGAAACAATGTCTTGCACACTCTACAAATTCACTCCATATACCAGCCCTGCTAATTTAGTTTGCCCAGTCTATATGTAAAGTTCCCCATGATTATTGTAATACTCTTGGTGCATAAACCTCTATTTTCATTACTTATACAATGTACTACATGACCACTACTGTTGAGGGCCCATTAATGTTTTCTACCCCATTCTTTTTCTTAGCTTTATCCAAACTGATTCTTCTTCTGAGGTACTGCCCTTATCCCATTCTTTATTATCAGGGCTATCCTTTCTACTTTTGTTTTTCCAATCTCTTCTAAAATGTATGTATCCTTAAATAATGTTCCTGAATATCAACTTTTAACTGTAGCCTGTCCCACTAAAGTCATCATCTGAGTCCTCCACAGCAGCTCTCGTGTGTCATCTTGTCTCCAGGAAGATGACACCTGACCTACCCCTTACACCCATCCTGACAGCAAGCCACTCGTGCCCTGTTTCACCACATTTAGATTTCATTTCTAAGCTGCCCTCCAAAAAAAATTCCACTAATTGGGCTGAAGGCTGAGAGTGTCAACTTGAGCAACAAGACGTTTTCTTCATCAATGCTCTCTCGCTTAAGAGCCCTGACTAAGCCACTAAAGAGTGTTCGGGGTTGGGGTGAAAGGGGAAGCTTGTAGTCGGGGGTTTGGGCAACGGAGAGGGAAGAAGCGTAGAGTCGGGGTGCTTGGGGTGTGAAGGCTAGAGGGGGAAGTCGGAGAGTCATTCAGTTCTTAAATAAGAACAGAAAATCCTGGAAATACTCAGCAGGTCAGGCTGCACCTATGGGAAGAGAAACAGAGTCAACATTTCAGATCAAAGACCTTTTGGCATAACCATTAATCGACCTGAAACATTAACTCTGTTTGTTTTCCCACAGATGAGGCCTGACCTGCTAAGTATTTCCAGCATTTTTCTAATTTTAATTTAGATTTCTACTATCTACAGGTTTTTTCTTAATGTTCAGTTGGGAGTTCTGGAAGAAGAAAGATGCAAGGGTAGGGTATTGTGGAAGAGGAACATATAAGAGCATGCAGCTTAAAAACAGAAGGAATTGTGGGATGAGGGACAACTGAGATACACAAAGGAGTATCAGGTATGAGAATACTATCATGTTCAATGATCTCAGTACCACCACTGGTGTGGATTCAGTGGTGACCACACAAATAACTACCAGCACTCTTCTCTCCACACCAGTGAACTGATGGACTCGGACCTGCCCCACACCTGCCTGTTCCCAATAGCTCTAGATATGCAATGCATCTGGATGATGTGCATGTTATGGCTGGAAGATCTGATATGTCGAAGTGAAGGTTGGAGTAGCAGTAAGATTATCAGGGTCAGGTAGATGTACATGTTTGGTCAGAATACAGATGGATAGAGATTGCTTTTAGGTCAGGATGATAGTTGTAGTGAGGGAGGTAGGGTGGTGGTAGGGTGTGGTGGTTAATTAGTAGTCAGGGGATGGTTTGGGTCAGCATATCTCTGTAAAAGGGGGTATGGACAAAGGGAATCACAAGTGTAGAGGAGATAAAGGGAGTGGTTGGGTTCACTACCTGGGATTAGGAACCGTGTGTGGGGAACTCAAGGAAGAACCTGCTAACACTAAGCTGGGTTCTCAATACCAGACTGTGGTCTGTTCAGGTAAGACCCTCTGACTAATGCCAAAGTTGCCCTGACAGGCTGCAGAAGCTGCAGTACACAGATGCATTAAAGAAAATTACAGAAGCGCCATTTAGCTGTGTGTCACATTAATGGATGCCACTGTTTGGATTGTGCCATGTATTAGCAAATTGGTTCAGAAGGAAAATGGTGTACATGTCTACCCAAGCCCTAAGTCCCCGATTTTCATTTGTGTTTTGTTTTTTTTAAAATGGGAACTAAGACATGTAACACACAAAAATATAGCAATCCAATTCCTGAGCAGCATCAAGTGTAATTGAAAATAAATTACAGATCCTGAAACCATGAATAATATAACTGAAAGTGCTGCATATACTCAGCAGGTCAGGCAGCATATGTACAGAAAAAGAAAAGTTAACTTTTCAAGTTGATGATGCTTCATCAGTACTGAAGAAACATGAAAGCAAATGTCTTTTCAGGTGCAGAGAGGGGGAAAAGTCGAGAAAATAAAGCAAATACATGTGACAGGATGGAAACCACACTTGTTCAGGTTACACCATGCATTTGAAGCCATCTACTTAACAGGCCAATGAAGGGTCAAAGAAAGATCTGTGTTCAACTGATGAAAATACCATGATATTAGTGTACGATTAATTTTTGAAGCCCAACACTACGTTTTCATCTTCACCAATCAGAGTGTAAAAATAATGATGGTAAATTACAGTTAAAGTAACTTGAAGTATAAAAGATATACTAATTTTCTTTCTTTAATAAAGTTTCCAATGTGCCCAGGGCTTAATTTGTAAGAACTGATTTTTCAACTTGCATTTAATTCCTTTCTCACAGATTTTCCAATCCATAAGTTAATGAACAAATTTTTCAACATGTATGCTAATCATCACTGGTGCCCCACAATTCTACATCCTCAGCCTCCTACTTTACTCCCTATACACTCACACTGCATAGCCAGATTCTGCTCTAACTCCATCTACAAGTTTGCAGATGATGCCACCGTGTTGGGCCGAATCTCAAATAATGATGAGTCAGAATCAGAATCAGGTTTATTATCACTGACATGTCATGAAATTTGTTGTTTTGTGGCAGCAGTGCAGTGCAAGACATAAAATAACTATGTTACAAAAATAAATAGTGCAAAAGAGGTATAGCAAGGTAGTGTTCATGGACCGTTCAGAAATCTGATGGCGGGGAGGAAGAAGCTGTTCCTAAAACATTGAGTGTGGGTTTTCAGGCTCCTGTACCTCCTACCCGATGGTAGTAACGAGAAGAGGGCATGTTGCGGGTGGTGAGGGTCCTTAAAGATGGATGCCGCCTTATTGAGGCACCACCTCTTGAAGATGTCCTCGATGGCGGGGAGGGCTGTGCCCTTGATGGAGCTGACTGAGTCTACAACCCTCTGTAGCCTCTTTCGATCCTGCACATTGGAGCCTCCATACCAGGCGGTGACGCAACCAGTCAGAATGCCCTCCACCGTACATCTGTAGAAATTTGCAAGAGTCTTTGGTGACATACCGAATTTCCTCAAACTCCTAATGAAGTAGAGCAGCTGGCGTGTCTTCTTCGTGATTAATGTGTTGGGCCCAAGATAAGATCCTCTGAGATCCTAACACCCAGGAACTTAAAGCTGCTCACCCTTTCCACCGCTGACTCCTCAATGAAGACAAGTGTGTCTTCTCCCGATTTCCTCCTCCTGAAGTCCACAATCAATTCCTTGGACTTGCAGACGTTGAGTACGAGGTTGCAGCTGCAACACCACTCAACCAGCCGATCTATCTCACTCTTCTACGCCGCCTCATCACCATCTGAGATTCTGCCAACAACAGTGGTGTCATTGGCAAACTTATAGATGGCATTTGAGCTGTGCCTAGCCACACAGTCATGCATACAGAGAGAGTAGAGCAGTACGTTAAGCATACATCCTTGAGGTGCGCCTGTGTTGACTGTCAGTGAGGAGAAGATGTTACTACCAATCCATACTGACTACGGTCTGCCGAGAAGGAAGTCAAGGATTTGGATGCAGAGGCATGTACAGAGGCCCAGATTTTGAAGCTTGGTGATTAGTACTGAGGGTATGATGGTGTTGAACACCAAGCTGTAATCAATAAACAGCAGCCTGATTTATGTTTTACTGTTGTATAGGAGCTCCAAAGCTGAGTGAAGAGCCAGTGAGATTGCATCTGCTGTACATCTGTTGTAGCAGTTGGCAAGTTGCAGTGGGTCCAGGTCCTTGCTCAGGCAGGAGTTAATTCCAGCCATGACCAACCTCTCAAAGCACTTCATCACAGTAGATGTGAGTGCTACCCAGCAATAGTTGTTGAGGTAGCTCACTCTGCTCTTCTTGGGCACCACTATGATTGATGCCCTTTTGAACCAGGTGGGAACCTCCAACTGCAGCAGTGAGAGATTGAAGATGTCCTTGAACACTCCAGCCAGTTGGTCAACACAGATTTTCAGGACCCTGCCAGGTGCACCGTCTGGGCCTAATGCCTTGCAAGGGTTCACCCGCTTTAAGGATGTTCTGATGTCGGCCTCCGAGACAGAAATCACAGGGCCGCCAGATGCCGTAGGGATACGCACAAGTATAGTGTTATTCTCCTTTTCAAAGTGTGCATAAAAGGCATTGAACTCATCAGGGAGTGAAACATCACTATCATTTATGCTGTTAGTTTTCGCCTTATAGGAAGTAACAGTATGCAAACCCTGCCACAGCTGTCATGAGTCTGATTGTGTTTCTAACTTCACACGGAATTGCCTTTTCACTCTCACGATGGCCTTCCATAGGTTGTACCTGGATTTCTTGTAGGGTTCTGGATCGCTCGTCTTGAATGCCACGGGTCTAGTCCTCAGCAGACTGCAAATCTCCTAGTTCATCCAGGGCTTCTGGTTTGGGAAGACTCAGAATATTCTCAACGGCACACACTCTTCCACGCAGGTCTTGATGAAGTCTGTGACAGCCGTAGCATAGTCATTCAGATCCGAAGATCAATCCCTGAATATGTTCAGAGTACAGGAAGGAGATAGAGAGCCTAGTGGCATGGTGTCATGACAACAATCTTACCCTCAATGTCAGCAAAATGAAAGAGCCTGTCATTGACTTCAGGAAGGGGAGCAGTGCACACGCTCCTGTTTACATCAACGGTGCCAAGGTCCAGAGGGTTGAGAGCTTTCAGTTCCTAGGAGTGAACATCATCAATAGCCTGTCCTGGTCCAACCATGTAGATCATGGCCAAGAAAGTGCACCAGCGCCTCTAATTCCTCATGAGGCTTCCCTCAGAAATTTGGCATGTCCCCGTTGACCCTCACCAATTTTTATAGCTGCACCATAGAAATCATCCTATCTGGATGCATCACAGCTTGGTATAGCAACCGCTCTGCCCATGACTGCAAGAAACTGCAGAGAGTTCTGGACACAGCTCAGGACATCATGGAAACCAGCCTCCCTTCCACGGACTCTGTCTACACTTCTCACTGCCTTGGAAAAGCATCCAACATAATCAAGGACCCCACCCACCCTGGATATTCTCCCCCCTTCCATCAGGCAGAAGGTAAGGCCTGAAGGACAGCTTCTATCCCACTGTTATAAGGTTATTAAATGGTTCCATTGTACAATAAGATGGACTCTTGACCTCACAATCTTCCCTGTCATGGGCTTGCACCTTATTGTCTGCTTGCACTGCACTTTCTCTGTAATTATAACACTTTATGCTACATTCTGTTATTGCTTTTCCTTGTACTACCTCAACGTATTGATGTGATGAAATGATCTGTATGGGTAGCATACAAAACAAAGATTTTCACTGTACCTCAGTACACATGACAATAATAAACCAATTTAAATTCATATTTAGTTAAGTGGCTCACGAATCAATTCAGGAAAGTTAAAGGCACATTATTGTAGATGGTTTGCAATCAGTTGGGTTTTTTTAAAAAATACATCTACATTCTCAAGTGCAGTGTGAATAATCCTTATATTCCTGCAATCAATAGATAACATATTTGGAATAAAATGTTTCTTACATAAAGAGCAAATTGTAAACACTTACCATTGCCAGCTCAAAGTGCAGCATGCCACAGATACAGTACAGGTCTTCTCTCAGCTCATCGATGGAGTTGAAATCACATACAGGTCCTACCCAGCTTATGATCGACAAACTTATGTACAGCCAGTACATACAAATGAGCATTTGGGAGACCAGCGGGTTGGATTTACTGTCTGATGTGGAGCTGCAGGTATCTTCTGCAGCCTGGGAACGCAGTTCACAGCCACATTTCCGACTTGCAAACCATTTAAGTTGCGAAACCCTGCTGTAATCTGGGAACAACCTGTAATATGATATCAATATCCAAAGCTTTACCCTATTTGGATGCACTGCCTTATTTACAACTTCAATAACGTTACTAACCTCTGAAATAAATAATGTAATACTTATGTTGGAATAACATGAAATAATTTAATTTTCAAGAATGGGAACTAAATAGACACACTTACAAAGTCTCAGCAATTTGAATTACAGAATAAACAACACCTTTGTGTCTACCTTGTTGCTAAATAGCAAGTAGTAATATGGTTTGAATTCATTCCTTCCAGTAACTGAACTTTATCCAAAATCAATTCACTTAGAACCACTGATTACCAGTGTGAATTCTTTTCAATTCTATTGTGGCTTATTCTGAATAATATACACAGAGGAAAGGCTAGTGTTCAAAACCACTATATTATTTAGTTGCAAGGTTTTATTCCTTGTTGATAGAGACCAGCCACTGCTTTGAAGGATGTTATCAGTCAGATGTTGATAGTCTTGTTTGACAAACTTTCTCTTTTATGCAGATGCAGTAAAGACTGAAGGAAGATATGCTGTAGCATTATTTAACAGATGAAGAGATCATCTTCATAACCTGATAAGTGACAACAGAAGCAGGTGGCAAAACTCCATTAACATTCTTATGTGTTTTTTTTCCCACTCCATTTGTTTCTGCAAATGCCTGGATAATAAATCCAATAAATTATTGAAACCAGTTATCTACATGCTTGGCATAATAAGCTCTATTCATTGAATTAGATGCCTAAGGTTCAGATGACTTAATTCCTTTTTGTAAAAACAAAAGCGTGAAAATTTCAGAGGCATATCATAATTAAACTTTAAACTGCAAACTCACACAGAAAAAAAACGTGCTATACTATTAACCTGTAAAGATTAAATGTTAATAATCAGTACAATTCACTTATTTTTCATCTGAGGTCCACATCATTCAGGTAAATGTTGAGTAACATTTACTATAATTGTTTTCAATTACATTGTGAAATTGATCCAAAATCTCATTTACAATAATGAAAACATTAATTGAAATAACATACAGCTATCAAGGTCTGCTAGGAAAAGCTTGAAGGCAAATCAAGGAAATGATTTAATGTAAGGCATTCTTAATTAAAATGTGGTGGCCAATATTTCACTCTAAATTACAAGTATTTTTGATGTATAAAATAGGAAGAATCCATGAAACCTTGCTTTTTCAGCGATGGCAGCCCAGGAATCTCACAAACCATGGATTCCCAAGATTGATATCAGATTTAGTGCAGGGCAATGTGAAATTATAAATAAAGTTCTTATTTGTAAAGGGAGAAAGCAATTATTTTTTAATTCTTATACATTAGGACAAATTAATGTTTGGACTGTATCTATGGCTAGTATTTATAAGCAATGATGATACACAAGTCAAATAAAATTTCACAAAAAACATCAAAACATTACAATTTAGGGACTGAATGGACTGTACATCCAGTGCAAATAAAAATTGGCTCTCTGCATCCCAGGAAGGATGCTAAGTCAAACAATTTTAAGTAATCTCAATCATATGTTCAATGGCTATACGAGATTACAGCACAAAGCTAGCCTCAAATCAGCCTCCATAGACAATCTTCCTCAAAATAAAAGGATGCATAGTGCAAAACAAAAGAAGCCAAGAGTGACGCATGCTGGCATTTACATTTGGTTTATCTGTACTTGACCTTGGAGTGATTGATACTGGCACTGTAAGCAAAAGTGTGCCTATCCTCATCTTGATGAACATAAAAATGTATGAAGAAAATTTGCAGAGTAGTATCGGTCAGATGTTGACAGTGAAAACTATCTCCATGCTCTACATTCCACTTTCCAGCATGAGATATTGATTGGTGATGAGTAGAAGGCATTATTTTTTCCAGTGTCTCTTCCAGGAGTACCGAGATCAGTAATGATAGTGATTCGTTACCCTGACTGAGATAAGCTATTATAGAACATACAATAACTGAGTTAGTACCTTATTGTACCCAGATGATTAAATAATCCATTCTGCTGTTAGAAAAAATTGCATCTTTTAGATAAAGGTAATATCTCAGTGATATGACACTATGTTATTTTCATTAACAAACACTGTTTGATATGATACTTGGCTGGGGATCATGAATCGCTATAGCTGCATGCACATCTTTAACTCTATATCCAGTTCATGCATTTTTAGACAATAAAATTACACAAAGATGCAATTTTACTGTAAATTGCTACAAACTTGGGTATGCCAAGTATATTTTCTCAGGTTCAGTAGTACCAGTCACTCTTTGAACTGTATTTATTCCTGTTCAATGCATACTCTTATGATAATATAAACAAGTAACATAATATCCAAATCCCCTGATGACCCGAATCAGATATTGGAACATTCTTGGAAACATTTCCTCTAAGGAACATTTAGTATGACAAGAACTGATACAAATCACTCAGCTCCTTCATTCCATGTAAAGTGAACACATGGAGCAGCATTTATGATTGGTTTTACTAATTCAGCACATAACATAAATTAACTAACATATTCTGTTTCCTTGCATGAATTTATTATTCTGTTTATCTATTCTGCATTCTGGCTCATTACTCACCTGTGGAATAACCTTTTCTTCTAGTCTCCAATATTTTCCATTGAACTTGCCATTTCTGGGGCCTACGTGTCTATAATTTCTCTCAAACAAGGTTTCCACCCTCTCCTCACAGAGATAAAGAGTTTTCCAACACAGTACTTGCTAGATTTATTGAAGGGTCAGATTAGCTAAAAAAAAAAGTCAGTTATTGTTTAATTATAAGGGGAAACCACTTTGCAGAAAATTGAGAGGTCTCAATGACTTAAAAGCAATGAGTTGGTGGTTGATACCAATGGTCACATGTTCAATTGCCGATCAACAGCTGGAGATAACAGAATTGAGCATGTTGCTTTTGCATCAATTAATATAAATATTTATTATAACAGTCTATCTGTACTTTCACTCCAGAAATGTTTAAAAGTATTTTAAAGCAATTCCAAATATGATAATGTCAGACCAAAGTTATATAGGAAGACAACAACATATTATCCAAAGTTAGTAAAACAAAAAGTCAATAGAAGTATCATATAGGTTTTCTCACATAGTACCACATTTTCTAGTATTTTTAATGAACAGAAAAGCATATACCTAAAAGAGATCATCAAGGTCCAAAGTAACACTCAACCATTTGGCCAAAAAATTATTTAGTGTCTGCAAAGGAGAAAGAGATGAAGTTCCAATATTATAAGCCAGCTACTCTGCTTCTTCTATCACTGCAGGTTACAGGAGAATCAATGTCTTGGGGGGAAAGGTACAGTTAAAAATTGGATCAAAATGGTATCTTGGTGCCAGGATCCTCCACAGGATCACTTCTTCCAAAGAGTTCAAAGTGAGGGGACACCCAAGTGATATCATGGTAATCACTTATTGCAGGTGGTGGAAGATTGCATTTAAATGCAACATCACTTCTTTCACTTAGAATGAATTAGTTTGCAATTCACTGCCTTATTTTAAAAGGAACCGCAATTGTCATTTTGTGCTCAGATGCATCCAGAAGACAGACAAATATGAATGAGCATTTAATTTGTGCATGGCACGGTTGAAGGAGAAAAGTTGAGCAGAGATAATGGAAGAGCTCTGGAAGACTCAGATCAGATTTCCATTACTTTAGTAGCCAAGGTACTGATTTAAAATAAATTGATTAACATTGTTATTAAAATAATGGAACATTAAATGAAGAAAATAAACCTGGTCCTTCATTTATAATCAACAATAATATCTTAGAAAATAAAATGTGTATTATTAACCGTTTATTCTTTGAACTCATCCTTACTGAGACAGTTTATTCGGAAACGAGACATTCAGAAGGACTGTGGTAACAACGGACAACAGTTTGATACCTTTTCCCTCACTAAAACAGTTTAAACTGTTACAATTCACTACTGATCTGAATGTAAGGCACTCTATTCAGCACTGAAATGTTCCTTTAGTTACCTTAAAATAGAAAAAAACCATGTCTCTGCATGTCTGTAACATCTGGTGGTTCAGGGTTAACATTTAAATTTGTTCTGTTTATGCAAATTAAAGCTTTCAAAGGGTTAATGGCACAAGCTTACAAAATCACACACCAAAAACAGCTTGTGAGTCTGCAAATTTTTTTAATGCATGTTACCACAGAAATACACTGTGGTATGTTAATAGTAATCATTGAACAAAACTGAAAGCTTATTTATACCTTCCTAGAATGAACATTATTGTAAATGGCATCTTTGGTGAGTACCGATACCCCCCTTTATTTACATCTTCAGTGTAGATTAGCTGCAGAATCTTTCAATGCTTCCAGTAAATAACTGTATTGATTCTTATAATTTTTTTTTAACATTTTAATCAATTTATCCTCCCACCATAGCATCATCCTTCATCTGAGACAGAATGGTCTGTTAAGTTTTTTTTCCCACATCACAATCCATGAATAGGGCAGCAGAATAACATCCTCAGCAGAATCTAAATTGTTCTTTCCCCATTGAGGTGCAATACGAAACATGAACCAAATTGTCTCAGAATCGGTAAAGCACATTCACATAGGGTGGTCAGTCTCTTGCACTTGTTGACATTAAAACACAAATAGGTGCTTTCAACTACTGGGCCACTCCAAGTAACTTTAAGGAACTTATCACCTATTTGCTAAGGAAGTCTCATGGCATAACTCATCCCTTGTTACTTTTCACAGCTGAGAAATATAAATTAGAAATAATCTGCTGGCAAGTATTTTCTAAATATGATGGAGCTTGCCCATGATGGTACAAATAGAATGAGGTGTTGCTATAGACATCGTACATTTATAATGTTCTGGAACAAAGCTTCGAAGATGGGAAGAAGCAGTCAAACTGGCATTCACATTTCTGCAGTCCAGGATTCATTTAGTTCAAACTTAAAAATAAATCTACATAAGATGAAAGATTTGAAATGTAGGTGATCCAGCATTGTGGGACTGAAAATTTTGTCTTGATTAGTCAATAATTCAACATCAGACTGATTACAATCCAGTTTATTTTCATTATTTTAATTAACAAGTAACTGTAATGTTTGAGTATTATCCTGAGTTTTTTTAAATTACAAATGGGCAGCAGGACAAATTTGCGAGCCATTATACCAGCCACCAACTATCCAACTGTACTGAATATCAAGAAGGCTGATGCAACACTACCTGATCCTCACTATGCCCAAGGCGGATCTTTTCTTCTTCAGTCCTTCTCCCACATCAATTTATGCATTCAGATCATATTGTCATTTGATGCAGAAAGCTTGACCAGCAGCAGCGAACAAGCTCGTTGGACAGCATCACAGGTGAAAGTGTCAAAGACACATAAGGGTTGATAACATGATCAGAGTTGAGCAAGGACAATAATCGGCTCCACAAATGGGGTAACATTGATGAATGTGAAATAAAAACAAAATGTATTGGAAATATGTGGAGAGAGAGAGAAACAGAAAGGAGAAAGTGGAAGTGGAGAAGGGAAAAGGGCTGTAGCTTATAGGGATAATTAATGGCAGAAGGCAAGCAAGTGCAAGGCAAAAAAAGGCAGTAGTGAGACAAAGGATTGCCATGGGGGGGGGTGAAAATGGGAACAGCAGGGTTATTATCTGAAACAACAAAAGGAAAACACTGACAATATTGGAAATCTGGGAACAGAAAATGCTGGAAATACTTAATGTCTGAAATTGTTGAATGCACTGGGCTGGATCATCCACCCTGCTGACAACCTGTAACGACCTTTGTTTCTGGTCAGAAGGTGGCCAGGTCGATAGAGTGGCTTCACCTACTGGTGAAGCCAGTCCCTCGCTGTACCAGAAGGTGAGAGACGGGCTTTGAGTTGGCAGGTGCTCACTATCCTCCCCCACTCCCACAACCACCCACTACACATTTACTGGTTCAGCAAGGTATTTTCGGTGAGAGTGGATTGAAGAATGGTGGAAGGTTCCTGGATAAGTGAGACCCTGGAAAGGATTAGGGTCTCTGAGTAGTCCAGGAATCCAATGGGAAGGGAGTTGTGGGGAGCAGTGAATGTTTTTGTATAGCATGCCCATATAATTGTCTAAAATACCAGACATCATATTGATGGGATTGAATGTTATGAAACATCAAGCAGAAAGGATAACACATTCTCATACAGTGCAGGGTACTTGGGACTTATTTATATTCTCTTATCTATAATATTGTTTCCATTGAATATCAACATGGAGTAGGGGTTTTAAAGGAGACTTTGAAGTCAGACAAACAAGTAAACGGAGACAGAAGCAGGTCTTAAATTTAATTCTGACAGCTTCTCAGTTGTGTCTTTTATTTTGGAATGGGGCAGGGGAGGTACGAAGCCCCTCCCCACCCCAAAAAGGAATCAAGGGATTCCGCGCCAACCCCATTTGCCAACACAAACAGCACAAAGCAAAATTTGCCTTAGATTCAGCCTGACAGAATGTCAGGAGTCGCCAAGATCACTGATGTTTCCTGAGTGGCACACTACAAGGGGAGTTGGAGGCAGGAGGGAAAACACAGAAGTTAGGATGTGCCCTTTTGTTCTCCCCTTCCTCTTTTCTCAGAATCTTAAAGGTCCAATTGAAAGATGCAATGCTGTTTCTCAAGCTTATGTTGAACTTCTTTGGAACAGCATAGCATGTCTTGGACAGGTAAGTAAGAGTGGGAGAGGGATGAAAAATTAAATTGAAAGGTAATTGGACATTCAAAGTGATACTTGCAAACTTAATCGAGCTGTTGTGCAAAGGAGTCATCCAATCTGTGTTTGATCTCTCCCATGTTGAGGAGACAAAGAGGGATTTGAAGCCAGATCACCTGCAGTAATTTCACGGATGCATTTCTTATGATGTGGCTTGAACACCATGATTATATTAATGTAAACAAAATGGCAGCAGGCTCCACACTGTGAACCACCCACCCCTATGCACCCCCCACCACCACCACACACACACCTTATAGAGTAGGAACATTTCTCCTGAATTTCTTTTTTGATTTATTTGCGGCAACCATAATTAAACCCTCTAGTTTTGGTCTTCCTCACAAGTGAAAACATCTCCATATCTACCCATCAAATTCTTTCATGATTTCCAATCTTCTTTTCAGTTACTCCTCACACTTTTTCTGGAGAGTTCCTGCCTATTTCAACCTTTCTTGATAGGTATAGCTTCTCAATTTTGTATCATACTTACAATTGCTTTGTGCACATTCTCTGGTAAATCCTATTTATGACATGGGAACCAGAACATGGGAATCAAAGGTCGATTTGAAACTAACTTAACCACTCTTTTTTATAAATCTGTTTCTTCAAGATTGTACCCCAGTCCTCTACATTAATTACATTTACAAATTTGTTGATATCCCTCAATTTTGAAACTGTGCTTCTGAATTCTGACTTCTAAGTCTCCTTTAAGATCCCTACTCCATGTTGATAGTCAACAGAAACAATATTATAGATAAGAAAATCTAAATAAGTCCCGAGTACCCTGCACTGTATGAGAACGTGTTATCCTTTCTGCTTGATGTTTCATAACATTCAATCTGCAAGATCAAAAATAATTAGCCCATACAGTTGAAATGTATTTCATTTAGAAAAAGCTATGTTTTGATTTTACAAAGCCATCAGTCATTTTGAAATTTGAAATTTGAAATTAATTATTTTCTTCCTTTTGCATTGATTATTCTATTTTTATTGATAAATGTCTTTGCTGTGCTTTGGCACATACTGCAATGCTAAGGGACAATATAAATGTTGCTTTTTGTTTTAGTTAACTATCAGTCACGGCTCTGGTGGCATTGCTCATGGATGAGGAGGCAGAAAGTAATCATCTCTGAGGCATTAACCAGAGGAAATATGAAGGCAGTTCAGCGTTATTGCTGGAAACAGTCAGTGGAATCACTGGCATCCCATGGAGTTCCATAACTTTCAGGAAGACATTCATTGACCTCACAAAAATAGAGATGGTACATCAAGGCACCACTGCTGATCAATATCCTGTGCAACTGATCGTCTTCTGCCGCCATTTTACCTCTCACATTTTCTGAGTGACAAGGAAACTTAATTTTGCAAAGGGCAATCTATTCAAAATACTTGAGAACTATCTGACTTCGTGACCACCTTGTCAACACACATAGCTTGTCAAAAGGGATTCAACCAATCTTTAAAAACAATTCATCTTAAAGACATGTACCTTATCTTCATCAGTAGGACAGGATCCATTACATTCGTGTGAATGAAACAAGTTTTCACACCACTCACATGAAGGAAAAGATGACAGAAAACTCCAAATGGGCAAAATACACAAATCCTGCAAACCATGACTCCATGTAAGCAGATGTTCTACCTGATAATCAGCAGACTGACAAGAACAGCTGTAAAAAAAAAGTGAGGTTGGAGTCAAGGTAGAAACAGAAGGGCAAGGCCCATCATAAATAGTGGCAGCATCATGTATTTTCTGCAATGCCTTTAACATTCAAAATTGCCATTCCCTCAAGGACAAATGTCACAAGGGTTGAAATGCATTCACACGACTCAGTACTGTACTCTTGAAAATTGGGTCACCAAGAAGTCGAGCAATTTTAGACACACAGTTCTTGATGCCTTACAACCTGTTGGGAAATTTCGTTTCCTTGTTTCTTGGCAGGATTTTTCTCCCTTGCACTTTTCTTCAGCATAGAACTCACCCAGGTAATGTCAAAAAGATAGACTAAAATACAATATACGTCTTCAGTGAGATTTAATGACTGAAAAATGACAGTTATTATTTACTCATGGAACAACTAGATTTTACCAATGAAAAAGCAAAGAAAAAAACTGCAGATGCTGGAAATCTGAAGTAACAGCGAAGAACGCTGCATAGACTCAACAGATCAAGCAACATCTGTGGAGCGAGAAACAGAGTTAAAATTTCAGATCTTTTAGCTTTCATCAGAACTAGGAAAAGTTAGAAAACAAGTTAGAAAACTTAGAAAATAAAATGCGCATGTTTTCTAATCCTTCCTAATTCTGATGAAATATCATCAGTTTGAAATGTCCCTGTAAAATCTAGCTTCAGGGATTGTACCTGCTGTGTCACGTTTTGTTTCTCTTTCCACAATTATTGCCAGATGTGCTAAGTATCTCCAACATTTCCTGTTTTTATTTCAAGTTTTATTAATACCTGTTTCCCCCAAAACTGTGCATTTTAAATGGTCCATGCTCGAACTGTGATGTGTGACTTTCTATGACCTCAAATACAACTCAAGTGTACCTTGATTGCTTTGAGCACGGCAGTCAGTGTCACAGTCACTCTCATCTTCCTACACTCACATTCACTCCAGGTACTGCTGCCAGTCTCTCTCAGATAGCTCACAATAGGCGCTTCTACCCCACTGTGATAAGACTATTGAACGGTTCCTTTATACAATGAGATGGACTGTGATTTCACTATCTACCTTGTTGTGACCTTGCACCTTATTGCACTGCACTTTCTCTGTAGCTGTGACACTTTACTCTGTACTGTTATTATTTTTACCTGTACTACATCAATGCACTCTGTACTAACTCAATGTAACTGCACTGTGTAATGAATTGACCTGTACGATCGGTATGCAAGACAATTTTTTCACTGTACCTCGGTACAAGTGACAATAATAAACTGCTGCATTAGGGAGGCACACAATTGCCATAATGAAGGAGAGATTTCACCTCCTTTTCCTTAAGCACACAAGACCAAGCAGAGTGAGCAGACCAACTCTGCACTGCAGGCATCCCTGAAGTGTAGGTATTCAGAGATTGAATTCAAGTCTTTACAAAGTCCTCCCTGGTTACATCCTGCCAAAAGTGCCGAGTTGTAGCTTTGAGGATGTCCAAAGCCCTCTTGCACAAAGAACATGTCTCCTATGTGTACTCTCCTTCCCAGCCTGTCCAGGTTCATATGACCTTCTGGAAGCACTCTGCCACCCACCCTTGACATCAATACATTAGCCATTCATCAGGAGCATCGCTCCTCAGTAATTAGAAGAGTATTGTTTCTAATGCAGTGTGTACTTTTATAAACTGGCTTCAGGGATCACACCTGCTGCATTATAAGATGGGAACCACGAAAACTTGCAACTTCTCCACAGCAAACCTGACAGCACAGTTCTGTAAAACTCATGATAAAAGTTCATAATGTTTATTCAACTTTCACAGACAATATTAGAGATTTTAGGAATAATGTTTTAATGCCAAAAAATGCTATGCAACAACTCTGGGTCACCACATACATAGTTAAATAAGGTCTGAGTTTCAAGTCATGCAGAATGCCAAGGAGGAAGAGACCAGCTACTTGGCTGAAAGGGCAATTTCATACTTTCAGTTATTTCCCCTTTGAGATTTTCCATCCTTGTTATTCAGAGGCATTATGGTCATGACATCTTCCAGGCACAAGCATCCACAAAAAATACTAATGTAAATGTTAACAACCAGGCACAATGGTTGCCAACATCCTGTCTGCTCTCAAAGCAACAAAGTCACAGATGCTTTCAGGACTGGGCACTCAGTTGTGCAGAACAACTGAGCTACCCATTTCAAAAAGGCAATAAATATACCAATTGTCTAACGGTAGTTTTACAGTGGGCAGTTAGAAATG
The DNA here is from genome assembly GCF_009764475.1 of Pristis pectinata. Lineage (NCBI taxonomy): Eukaryota > Metazoa > Chordata > Chondrichthyes > Rhinopristiformes > Pristidae > Pristis > Pristis pectinata. Next base: position 90,817,271 of record NC_067409.1, read on the forward strand.
GGAAAGAATGATAGATGTTCATTTCAAGTGGGCTCCTTCTTATGGATAAGCATTGAATCTTCATATTCCATTGCCTAATTAACAGACTGACTTGGGGATCTTGCTGAGGAAACCACAACTTATCTTTCATACAATATATGAGAAAATTAAGGCACTGTGCTGATCATAGCACTTGAAAGGCACATTTGTAGTGAAACACCAAACAGTATACAGAAAGTAGAGTCCACTTTCCCTGACATGGTTTGGTGTTTCATTCCACTGTGAATGCACCCTGTTCTATTAAAAGTAGCATCTAAAGCTATAATTGTTGTTTAATTTTACAATTACATTTCATCACTACAATATCTCAGATTTTCTTTTAATTTGAACACATTAAAAAGTTGCCTGAAAACATTACATTCCTAATTATAGATGCATATAATCACTGCATGATTGAATAATACAATTATTAACAGCTAAAAAATATTAAAAGTATTTGCCTCAGTGTTTTATACTAGGTTCCAACAAAGCAGTGAGCAACAGAACATTTACGGGAAAGGAACTTGGCAGTGCATAAACTTTTAAAGATATTCTTTATGAGGAATTTTCTAGCTAAAGTTTATGCAAAATATTAGACTTTTATGTATAGAAATTGAGACTCATTGAGGAGGCGAGGGAAATTCTGGGTGTTTTCTGTCATGCTGTGATTTACCCCTACCAAGCATCAGTGAATTTACATCATGAGGACTCTGAACAGCTCTATTTTACTATAAACAAAAAGCATTTGCCTTTAGCCTTGATTCTGGCCCAACCTTCAGAATATCCTTCCTGTTAATATGTCAGACAAGAGTAACCATGCATACTAAACCAACTATATTTTACCAAGTGAATACACATGTGAAATATAAGATCACATCGTTCCTTTTATTATATCAGCTGCCAACAGATTCTACAGCTGCTCTGAGTGAACGCATTAAAATCTATAAAAACCATAGTGCGCTACAACTTTTTCAATGCGGAGACTGGATCACAGCTACATACACACTTTGTGTGAATATATTGCAAAAGTAAGTTTGTAGCTTCTCAGTATTTGTAGTTATTTGTTACGTATAACTATTGCTGTAGCAGAAAGAAAGCAACATTGGTGAAACCAAAATCACGGAGCTAGGTACACTGAAACACTAAAATGTTGTTTGTTTCACTTCACCTAGATCCATCTTTGTTTTAAAGTACAAAATGTTGTTTATGCTATTTATCTAGACTCTTGTAGGTTACTATCAGTTATAATGTATATTTTACAGGACCACAGGGAAAGAGCTTTAATTTTGTCACCAATTGTGTTTGTTTGTAGCACATAAGTATTTATCAATTAACGTTTGATAATTCTTTAGAATAATTGCTCAATTTTGAAAAATTCTACCAGTACTATTCATGAAAATTGTTACCCTATAACAGTTAAGTTACATTTTAGAACTTGACATCCAACTTTGAGTATAGACTGAAAAAAAACAATGTATTTGTTCCTCATTTATAGCAGATAAATATGATGTTTTTATGCACTTGATTCTGGGGAATGCAGAAGTTTAAATACACTTTCTGACTTTTGTTAAAACAAAACATTAAATTTAACAACAGAAAGGTTCAGTCAATAGTTGTTGACTTTAAATAATAAAATGTGAGTGGTGGTGAGGGGTTGGTTTGCTGAGATCTACACTGCTTGTGTGACAAACATTTGCAAGTGTATGTGCAGAGAGTATTATCTGTGAGCATACATCACCTTTCAATTCTGTCATGAAAATCTTAATCAAATTAACTCAATCATAAATGCAGGTTCCAACACTGAAAGTATCTTGGCTCAAATGTGTTTGAATTGCTGTAATCTGTTTGTTTTAATTGAGTATTGACAATTATTTTCCTAAATGCATAATCAATCAGAGCAAAGCTACAGGCATATGATTTAGGCTCATACACCACTGAAAGAGCTCTCCCATGGCCCTGCATTTTGATTGCCGTTTCTAGTCTTTCTTCAAACTACTGATGAATTTGCATGCATTGCCCTGTCTGGCAGTTTATGCCTACTTGCAACTTTCAAAAAAATTTATCTCCCTTCTAACATGTGATTGAAATTTTAAAATACAAAATTTAAAATGTCTCAGAACACTGCTGAAAGTGCTTCTGAGTAACTGTGAACTTCCATCACGTTCCACATCTCTCCTCCGTTTCTGCTGAATCACGGCACTATAGTGAGCTATTCTTTCCTTGGCCTCTCTCCCACGTGTAAAATTAGTGTGTACTGGGACATGGTTTGGGGACAACTGCAGCAGAGTTACATAAAATCCTCACCTATTACCATAATATTCATGTTTTAGCATGAGTACTAGCTGAATTTTCAGCACTTTGCCTGATTATGATGCTCCCTTGAATTTTTCCCCCATTATGTTTCACTAGTTTCAATGTTTCTTGAAGATACAAGTAGTAACATTAATTTACTAATTGCTGATTAGATTAAAAAGTGTTTACTACCTGTATGTGCAAATTTGATACAAATTGTTCTACTATTATGGCCATTGTTGTATCCTGGTGAAAATAAGGCAAGTCATTAGCCACTTGAATAATATGAAGCATGGATTTTTTTTTAAGTAAACATCTCCTTAAGGGGCTCTTGTATTTAATTTAACTTCAAAATAATGTAAAGAAATGTCTTATTGTTCTTAGTCTCAATACTGCTAATGGAAAGAAAACATCAATGCTAATATTTACTATTTATACTGGAGAAGTAAGTCTGCATGGATTTTTTTCTCACCCTCCCATTTTTTCTTTCATTTTACATGCCAACTTCTTGCCAACAGGATGATTTACCTATTTATTTACTGTGCCTTACAATGGTACCATCTGGAGATGGATGTGGGGTACATGAGAAATTCAGTCACTCTCTGTGAGGAAGCATGCCAGCCTTTGCAATTATAGCTTACAATTAAGGACACTTAAAACTAAATAGGATCCAAGTCCTCAGAAGCAATTAATTGAGCCAACACAGCAATGAACTGTATTTTTAAAACCATTGCGGCAGAAGCTTGAAGAAACCCAAGGAGACTGGCCACCTTACTATGTGGATATCATATTATATTATAATATCACCAATAACCACATCTTCCCAATGTACTGCATTCCATTAAAAAGCATTAACCAGAAATAGATATTGGACCCTGACAGATCATAAAAATTGCACTTCATTCAGGCCAAGACATCTGCACCAATGACAATTCAGTAACATGAGCTTGTTTTAGTTAAAACGCAGGAGTCAGTTTTTTGTAGCAATCAACCACTGTTTGTGTTGGACTCATGCACTTTTCTATGATTATAGCAGTCAGATAAGGTGTCACACACATAAATGTTGACTTATAAGCTAACAATAAAATCTCAGGGAAATTTAACGTTTAACCCACGTTCACGTTATTTGCTTTCAGTTTTTCAAAAGCAACTTCAGTTTTTAGAAATAACATGACTGGAAGTAAGAAATACACTTTGCAAATAATATATTGATTTTTAAATTCATATTCTTCAAACTGGCATCACGATTTGTTATGGTGAAGTTGTGAATGAATTCAAGAAGATACTATTGGCATATCGTTTAAAAACTGTTTAATCAAATTTGGCAAGGTCAATAATGAAAAACAACATTTCCAAAATCCAATCGTTATAGTTATAAGAAAGAATGCTGTGAGGCCTTCTGCTAGTAATTGGGCTGGGGGGGGGGGGGGGGGTTCATAGAGATAATGAAGTTTATTTTTACCTCTGTTTAGAAAGCAGGAACTGAATTGGAATGGATAGCTTTAAATACCATTAGTTGTTCATGAACGAGCCATTTGAACCACAGAATGACTTTGCCTGACTACAGTGAACATCTGACGCACTTTCTGCACACTCACCGTTTCCCGGGATGTCTAGGTACACAGTGCTCAGTGATACTAATCCCTCAGTTGACGTTAACGTGAGTTGCTATTGGATAATAAGGTCGTGTCTCCTGACCCTCTCCTCTGGCCGCTATTGGAAAGCGTGCCAGAGGCTCGACACCGCCGCTGTTATTGGTGCGGAGGGCGGCAGCTGCTACCTCCTGTGGTTTTCCCTCCAAAAGAAGCGGCCATCATTAAGGCGTGGTTGCCATTCCCCGGAGCTTCTGGGCTCAATTTGGCTTGACTTCATACCAGTGTGGTTTCTCTATATGCCGCCCAAATCTCCGAGGACCTCGAGATCAAGGCTGCTGGCTGCCGCTGTTGGCCGATTATCCTCCACTCACAAAGTGAACCCTTTCTTGTTGGGTTCATGCTTCTCTGTTGAGCGTTCACGTCCCTGTCTAATCAAGCTCGACTTGTGGTTATATCAAAAACACATGAATCATACTAAATACCTCCAAAGTTAAATAATTTGGAAAGAAAATCTTCGTCATTTCGTTGCAATGATGTTTCTGCATTACGTGGACATATGAGAGAAAGTAGATCATAGGGAAACCTTACCATGCGAAGCACATTTGTTTTTTAACGGTCCTCTGTGAGTGTTCCGATGGTTGATTACTTCCCTGTATCCTTTTTACCGAGCATCTGCCAGTTAGTGAACTAACTACTGGACACAGGTTTGATAACTCCCCAGTACGTACTTAGTGCCAGACATGACACAGATAGCACCAAGTTCTAAGCCAGGACGTTCTGGATGTAATATCCCGCTCTCGATATCAAAGCTCAGAACTCCAGACCGCGAGTTGCAAAAAAATATTTTAATAACAATCTGAACTGAGGTCCTCTCTTTCGGGTGGAATCAATAAGATATTCCTTCGAAGTAGTGCTGAAGAGTTGTCGCTGCTGTCCTGGCCAATATTTATCCTTCGCTCAGCATGACTAAACAAAAATAGTTGGACCTTATAATAGTTTACGGGAGCTTGCTGTGCACAGATTGGATACTTTTCCAACAGCATGACTACTCTTTAACAGTAGTTTGGTTATAATTTGCTCTAAGAAATCCTGAATGGGATGTGAAAGGTCCCATTTATGTGTTACTTCATCTATTCCTGAGTGCATATAGTTAGTAGATTAAATAGAATTTATAGAAAAACTGAGCAAGGCACCTGTGCTGGTATTTATATTCCTCAGGAGCTTCCTGCCACCCAACCTTATCAAATCCTATCAGCATATCCCAATAATTGTTTTCTCCCTCATGTGCTTAACTAAATTCCCATGTCCTCTTCAACTGCTTCATGTGACAGTAAGCTTCACATTATAACAACTCTCAGAGTGAAAGATGTTCTCATGAATTCTTTATTTGATTTATTGATCTCCAGTATTTGTATGGTCGCTAGCCTTTTCAATCCCACAACTGGAAATACTCTACTTACCAATTCCCTTCTAAATTTCAAAGAGGTTAAGTAGATCATCCCAAATATTTTTTCCTGGAGAAATGATAACCACCCTGTTCAATCTTTCCTGATAGTAATAAATGTTCTGTTCTTTTTTTTCTCTTCTGCAGTTCCTCTTATTTCTACCATAGGGATGAAAACTGTGCCTGTGGTCTTAAGGGTCATCTCACATTTAGTATAACTTTTCTGCTTTTCAGTTCTTTTTTCCCTGAAAAGATATGCCGGTTGTTTTTATTTGCATTACCGTCTTATTAACGTTTTGTTGTTTTACTGAGTTTTAATTATATGGCTCCACATTCCTTTCTTTGTCCTGTTTAGACTCTTAATTTCCAAGAAGTATGGGCTTTTTCCAATCTATTCCTCCTTCCAAAATGCACCATATCACACTTCCTTATATTAAAATTCATGTATCATTTAAATGCCCATTCTGTAAATTTATTGACACCTTCTTGCACTTTGTCAAAGTCTTCCTCAGCATTAGTTTACTCCCTAATCCTGTGCCATCTTCACACTTGGAAAATATACTTCAGATTCAGAGATGTAATGGTTTGGATATGCGGTGAACAGCAGTGGTCCCAGCACTGATCTCCATTGACATTCTCTGTGTTCTGCCTGTGTGAATTAAATCACTACATTTAATCTCTACTCTTTTTTTCTGTTTTTTTTCTCTCTCTGTCACCTTGCTGCCTATTCTGCTATGTATCCTTTGATGTCATATATCCTGATCAACAATCAAAATGGGTCTCTTACAAATAAAGTTTTAAAGTTTTTAATAAGTGGAAAAGAAAAAATCAAGACTATTTGTGGATTTTCAAAATACATTGAATATTTTGAAATCCCAGGTGACTACCCTTAATTATAAGTTTACTTTAAAAAATACTTTTCCCATCAAATCTTTGATTAACAATTCCATTGCCTTTTCTGTTATTGACAATGAGTGGACCAGTCCATGGTTCAGGGACTTCAGGACCATGTCTCATTTTAAATATAGGAATTACATTTGATATCCTTCACTCCAATGGCCCTATGCTATATTTGTAGATAAGCAACAGTGTCTCCATTATTTCTTCCTTAGTTTCCACGACACATGTAATGGAATTCCAATTTTACAAACATGTCAGATACAAGATTTTGAAGTACATACATGCCTCAGTTGATAAACCACTGAATGTATCTAGGTGTATTTTATGAATTCTGAAATGCACACATGTATCAGATAGTAGCCTCCTGAATATATCCAAATCTAATTTGATAGACCTCTGAGTTTATTCACGTGTCCGTTAGTAGATATTCAAATGCATGCCAAAGGGTAGCAGATTATAGATGTACAAGTCCCAGATGTTAAACCTGTAAATGCATATATGTGATACTTGGTGGAGTGCCTTCACTACAGTTTTAAGTTGTACTGGTAAGCTTTGAAAAGGACAAACGCGGTGGCGATTTATGAGAATGGTGACTAACAAGACCATAAGTTCAAAGAACAGCGATGAGCAATTTTTAAGAAATACCCTATTAAGCTGGGACATCTATAACCTTTAAAAAATGAATATTTTGCAGACAGATAGGAAATCCAGTCACAGCCACCCGCAAATGTAGATGTAAGGCACGATATCGATTTAGTTCTTGTGCATTCCTGACTTTAAAGTACTAGAAAAGCCAATCCTGCCATAGCAATTGTAGTGACAAGACGTTGTACAGTTGTCTGCGATGAGACATGAAGCAATACTGCTGCCAGTGGTAAGTAGAAAAAAAAATCTACCTCACCTGTTTTAATAGTAATGGAGTATTTGAGGAGTCAACGACCGCGAACGCTGTTACACGTTGCTTTAAAATATTTCTGTATGGATATATGCTTCTGGTTTGTGCAGCAAATAATGCCTGACAATTAATACAAGATGCAAGAAGAAAGAACCCAAGGGAAATAATCTCGCTTAATTGTCAGATCGTTTTGAAACTTTTGCCTTTCTTATAAATCATGATATATCCTGGGCAAACTGAACTGGAAGAAGTGTGTAAATGTTGGAAGTAAAACACTTACACATTTGAACACCCAGATACACGCACATACTTTTATCCCGCACTTTAGTGAAACTCCCGAGCACTCCATATTAACTGTACAAAATCGGTAAAAATCATCCCATTAAAATTAACCTACTTATCAATTTGAGAACTGAACCCTTGGAAGACTTTTCCTGACTTCCCTTGGTCCAAAGCTAGAAATAACCTTGGTAGTTTAGGGAGCAATGACAAACCCCAAAACACCAAAACATAACCGAGATTACGGGACTGGAAAAAAGAGCTTGTTGCTTAAAATAGGCCACCCGTGTTATTTTACAGAGCAATGCCAGGTGTGTTTATTTGCACAGTTATATCTTTTCCTGTTTTTGTCTGTACTTTTTTGTGATGTCACCTCAGGAATTATCGTTGCAAAGGTGGGCGCCCAAACCTTCGCTCTTCTTCTCAATAACAATGGAAAATAAAAAATATTTTAAAAAAACACCAGAAAATGCTGGAAACATTCAGCAAATCAGGCAGTACCTGTGGAAAGAAAAACAGAGTTAACGTTTAGGGTCGAAGACCCTTTGTCACAACCGTTCTGACGAAGGGTCTTCTTCTGAAATCTAACCTTTGTTTCTTTTTCCACATTCTGCCTGACCTGTTGAGCATATTCAATTCTCCAGCATCTGCACTTCCTTTGATTTTCATTTACTGAAAATTATGTGTGTGCGTGTGCGGGCTGTTCACTTGATTTACTTTTTAGGAAAATATCAGTAATGTGTAGAAAATCCTCCTTTGGCAATTTCTTACCATTCATTAGCGAACAGCTCTGTCACCCTTTGCAATCAGCCCATCACATTTTATCAGACGGTACAAAAATTGTTCTCATTTTTCATAATACAAGCAGATTTGGAAAGCAAAGAGAATGTATAAAAATACCAAATGCCTCTCATTTACAGTGATTTTTGTTATTGGAAAGACGTTTAGCAATAGAAGCCATTTTATTTCCGAACCAACATCACCCACGATATTTTGCAGTTTCTTGCCTCCTATCATTTTATCTGTCGATCTGTACTGAGAAGCAGATTAGCATTGAATGCTAATATGTTTCTGAGTACCATTTAGTTACACACAATGGAACTATGAGAAAGTGACGGCTTTTTCAGAACTCCCACTCTAACCACTTTTGATAACGAGTTTGTCTCCTTATGTAACTTGGACATCTCAGACGCTTTTAATATTTTCCCAGATTTTGACACTTTATAATGTAGCAATGCTATTGGGAGGATTTTGGAGATAGATATCGCGCTCACCAAACTAAACAAATACAAGTGTACTCGTATGAACCTAAAGAGGCAATATAATTAATTAAGGAAGATGGCTGGTTTCGAATCCTTTTCACATTCCCAGTGAAAGCCTGTCAGGATAAATTGCATGATGGGTATTTTCAGGCTGCATTCTGTTACGCGGGTCGAAGTTGTAATGTTCATTTCAATTTTAAAACATAAAATAATATCCTGTGTATTCAATGCATCATTAAGGAAATCATCTCCCTTTGTAATCTATATCTGCAACTATTAATTAGATTCGAAGAATGGATATCATCTATTGCTACAACTTTCCCATTTAATAAAATCAGACGTAGTCCCTAATTTGAAATAAACATGCTGTTTCTCAAGTGTGTACCATCTCACGACATATCCTCCAAACCTGGAATTCTTGCAAGAAACAGAACACAAAGGTGACATTCCATTGGAACTCAGACGACCCAATATATAGTTGAGCCTTTGATTGAGACATCCAGATAATTAGAGCGGAAGATAACACAATCAGGGACGAGGAAACGAAGTGGAAATTATGGAATTTTTATCTTCCCCATCGCCATTCCCCTCCCACCACCCACCACAACTTAAACAAGGAATTACTGTTCCTCTTTCAACGAAATGGTAAAAATGTGGCAGACAAAAAGCAACCTAAAATCTTAACAAAAACCAGCAGAGTTTGAGACACGTAAAATGATGATGGAAACCACATATTAACATCCATGCTTGGAATTTCTAATGTCAAAAATGTTCTTCCCTATAACCATTTGAGAAGCCAACGCGAGAACTTCATGTTTTTTTAATATTTCCCGCTTGTATTCCTCCAAGGACTGAGGTCGATTTGTGACTGAATAGGAATGGTACACTGCGGCCACTCCAGACGTTTTGTTTAGCTTTTGGAGTGCAAGTGTGTTTCAATGTTTTGCGGAAGGTGACATTAATAATTACACTAGTGAAGAGGTGCCCAGGAGATGGCGGTACTAAATTAGTAATAATGCAATTGAAAACCAATAAACAAGTGGTTACACCGTGTTTTTAATGTAAATGCACATGTCTAGAGCGATAAAGCAGAAGCAGTTTATATATTGGCCTGAAACAACTAAACTTCGCAGTCATATGCCAGAAGTACCCCATTAGGCAAATATAGGCTGATATAAATGTTTACGCTCGAACAGAATTATGATGTTCTTTAACCCGCTTCTTCGCCCCCTTTTCTCTCGCTGCTGAGACATGTTGCATGCCCAGTTATATTTCGGTCAAGTGACCATCATCACATTGACAACAATCATTGGAATATTGCTTGGCAATGCGAAGCAGTACAGCCGAGTCTGGTCCTCCATCCAGGTCCACGCTGAGGCAGAAATGCGACTTGGTCTGATTTCCCTCTCCAAATCCCTGAGTGCTGATGCTATAACAGTGTCAGTGCTATATCCTGACTGACATCAACTAACTTCAGACAGGGGAACTAACCTGGTCCCATCCCACGTCTCTGTTCAGTTAAACAATCGAAAAGTGGATCAGAAATAATTAGGGCTTAGCTGCAACAAATGATTTAACAACTATTGCGCTGAAATATGTCACGGCGGATATTGCCCTACAGTAGTAAAGTAAGAAATGTGCAGTGATAGAATAGATAAATAACTACTTTGAGAGAAAATCCGGAACATTTCAGGAATGTTTAAGACATTGTCAGGTCGCGTTCGGTCCCTTCTCTTCAATTTTAGAGGGTATGGCGAATTTTTCAATTTTAAACAAATCACGTTATGTATAAATGAGAGCCAAATAAAAAGATTCAAAGTGTGTGCGACTACGCTGCTGCTTGCTCTGAGTCCCAAGGAAGTGTTTTCGCCAGTTGATTTTCCATTCTATGTTCAGATTAATTTACCATTTATCACCTGCTCCGATCTAAGGGTCTGAATTTCTTTAAATGCCAATTTGTGAATTCTTCTGGTAAACAAACACGTTGGTAAATGTTTCGTACTTGTTGTGCGTCGCTGGGTTTTTTCCCCCCTTCCGACACTTCTGCAAAAACAGAGGTCAGGGTGTGATTGACATGCAACGAGAGCCCCGCCTTCCACCCAGGGTTTGAATATAAGGGAACGTTCCTTTCACGTTTAGTGCCCAGTAGATCTGCTACATCGTAACTAGTCAACAAACGTTAAACAAATAGAAGTTAGACATCACGCGTAAGGTAAGATAACTGGTACTTTATCCTGCCACTTTGTTGGCGACTTGTTTTGAATCATTATAGACTTTCATTATAAGACACTGATTAGATGACTCAATCTGTAAAAGCAGCTGGCCACAAATTTTAAACGCTGATTTTTAAAATTGTGCCCTTACCGGGATGACAGAGCCTGGCTTTGCGTGTAATGGCTGCATATTTTAATTGTGGTTCAACTTTTAGTGTATTATTTGTGCTTCTTGCTGGTGAATGCTGAGTGAAACTGCCCAGGAGCCCAAGTGATTTCCGAAGCTCTGCATGCCGGGGACAGTTTGTCCCAGAGCTCGCATCCCTTTCCCCGAGTAATTGCTAACAGCAAGCCGTAAATCTTTAGCCCACCGTTTCAGCTGCATGCACTTTTTCTTTATGCACTCTTTCACACACTCACATTGTATTCAATAGAAATGAATATGGATTCAGAGTGCAACATGGCTCCAGTGACTTCCGGAAACGGCAAACTTCGCCAATGGTTGATCGACCAGATTGACAGTGGTAAATATCCCGGTCTGGTCTGGGAGAACGAAGACAAGACGATTTTTCGGATTCCTTGGAAACATGCTGGCAAACAGGATTATAACCGAGACGAGGACGCGGCGCTTTTCAAGGTAGAAGCACTTTCTCTCACCTCACTTGGTTTGTCGCTTGTTTCTTCGATTGCTGTACTTCTGACAAGTGTTTCGCTCTCATGGGGGAAGGTGTTAATTTCCTCTTTTGTTTTATTTAGTTTCCGTACCGCCTTGTTTTATTTTACTTCTGAGCCTTTCCTCTTCTTTTCCAATGCGGCTCGCGTGTGACAGCCCGCTGCCAATTCCCAGTAACCGTGGGCTGAAGTGTTTTCACTGTCGCCCCCAAGCTCTGTTCAATTTGTCCCGCCCGTTCATTCGCAGCTCACTTGGGAGGGCATTGGCAGCATTCCCGCGCCTGCACGGTGGCTGCTATTCCCGAGTTTTTATTTTCACTCCCGTCATGTGACCTTGCCCATATCAAACTCCTCAAAAGGACTGGGGATGAGAGTTTCTCAGGCACTTGATGTGTGGAAATTCTCGTAAGTTAGCTATTTGCAGCGAGTCTGTTACTGTAGCCTGGTGCACCGCAGTTGGATATGATGGAGATATTGTGCTGTGGGACAATTTCCCGCATGCGAGCACCACCCGCACTGGTTGGAGTACATGGACCACAACTCAGCAAGAGTTGCTTTCTATTACACTCTGACTTGCACAGCACTGCCTGTATTTCAGGAAAACTGATTTATGTGTAGGTGTGCATGAATAATTGTGGTCTAATGTTAGTAAAATTGGACAGCGACACCAATAGAGTTTGTTCTTTTGCTTCAGGGAAATTGCATCACTTATTGCCAAGAAATTGTTCAATTTCTCAAGTCGCTAACCAGTCAATATAAAATATGTCGCTGATGTGACTCACTGCACATACCCATGCTGGATATGAGTTACTCGTATAGGTCATTATTAGTTTCTTGCAAACTGGGTGACAAGAAAAAAAGTTTAGCTTTCAGAAAAGTACACCACCTAAAAAGATAATTGTGCAGCATATGCATACACTCATGGTGTATATAAATGGAATTTTATTACCTTAAGTAGTTCAGATGTACTATTGGAAAAGGTTTCTTTTCAGTAAAATGGCTATGCTTCACTACGATTTTGCTCAAGTATACTACTAGTTTGACCAATGCTAAATGACAAGTCATAGTGAATTAGAATATGTACTTTCCCTTAATGTTCTGGTTGCAGTATTATACTATTAGGGTGGTGATCTCAGGTTTGTTTGCAAAGAACATTAATAGTTTTTTTTCCCTTTGGAATAAGCAAACCATTTTTAATCTCACATTTGTTGCAGACAAGAAATTATAAGTAATGATTTAACTGGACAGCAGAGATTAACTGGTAGAGCTTAAATTTAGCCCTTTTCTGTTAGGATACAGGAGGGAATAGGACAATGAAAGGAGTAATTTTTCATGAAAATTTACATTATACAGCTTTTTTTAACTACTTCATATATTCTTAGTCTTAATAGTTTTGGGTACTCTGAGGTAGTTTAAGTCTTCAAGGTTCTAATGTGAATAAAATGTATTATGTTTAGCTTGTTTGTTATTCCTCATATGTACATCCAGATTCCCAACATATTACACAGTAATTTTACAGTATGGAGTAAGTATTGGAGACTTGCTGAACTTATTGTGAAATACTTTTTTCTCCCTAGGCTTGGGCACTTTTCAAAGGCAAGTTCCGTGAAGGAATTGACAAACCAGATCCACCAACATGGAAAACTAGACTACGATGTGCCTTAAATAAGAGCAATGATTTTGATGAGTTGGTTGACCGGAGTCAACTTGATATTTCAGACCCATACAAAGTGTACAAAATTATACCAGAAGGGGCCAAAAAAGGTATTTGATCACTCTAAGTGATTGCTTCATTTGGTAAACTTTTATTTCTTGAGTAAACTAGAATGGGGAGGGTTAAAAACGGAACAGTTTGAATCATAATATCTCTCGATATGGTGGCTTCAAGATTAAAGTAATCTTTAAATCTGTACACATTCAAAATACCTCACTCACACTATCATCTTGTCTTTTTGTTGTAAGGAGGATCAAAACAAGTAAGCATGGAAGATCAACAGATACTAGTCAATCATCATTCTTACACTTCATATCCATCTATGCCACCTCAGGTAAGTGAGACCCTAGAGCTGATGCATTTCAACTGGCAGTGAATACCATAATTCTTAGTGCAATAAAGTTGGAAAAATAATTAGTATTTTGTTTTTGCTTTCAGCTACCAAACTACATTGTACCACATGAACGCAGCTGGAGAGAATTTGAACAGCCACATCCAGAACTCTCCTATCAATGCTCACCAGTGCCATTTGCTCCACGAAATCATCATTGGCAAGGACCTGGTTGTGAAAATGGTAGGACTTCTCAGATAATGGCCGGTGTAGTGGAAGACAACTGAGTGCATGAGGCATAGTTATATTATCTATTAAAAGGGGAAAGTGTCTCTTTCTTTCATCATAGAATAACTTGGATATTACCAGTCCTAAATGTAGAAGATATTTTAAACTTCATCCTGAGAGCAATGCACTCAAAGCTACAAAGGAAAGCTCATGCTGATGCAATTTGACTTGAAACTTTGCTTCTAAATTATTTTCTAAAGTATTACATCATTGCATCCATGCAATATTCCAGTCTTAATAATACCAGAAGGAGCAAAAGAGAGGGGAACTAAGGCACAGATTTGGGCATGACCATGAATAGCTTTAATAAATTATTCACTAATCTCAACATAGTCAAATTAGAATCAAATTATGTAAAAGTATCTTGCCACATAAAAATATACAAATCTCACTTACAGAAGGACTGTGTTAAAGTATTTCATTCATTGAAACAAAAAAGGATTTAATCTTCATGTCAATTGTATTGCTAACAAATCAATTCCATGTCAAAACAGATTGAAGTCTGTTAAATTACATGCAGGTGCTAATGTCAATTAGCTAATATGGGTGTTGCATCTTCCTAAGAGATTATTAAGGGTGATCATGTTATGGACTTAATTTGTAACATTAGTTTTAAACCAGCACGTCATTTCATTTTATTCTCTATTACAGGTTATCAGGTAACTGGGTCATTTTATGCTTGTGCACCTGCTGAGTCACAAGCACCTGGTATTCCCATTGAAGCTAGTATGAGATCTGGTGAAGCACTGGCCCTTTCGGGTAAGTCCACACATCTAGTATTTGCAAAGCAGCAGTACTTATCTATGAGCAACACAAAAGTATTTATCTATGCCTTGTAACTTCTTCAGCTCTTTTTCAATATTTTTCTGGTTACCTTCTATCTTCCACTCTCCATAAATAATCTTATCTAAAACTCTCTTCTGTCCATATTCTAAGTCATTCCAAGTACATTTAACTTGCATCCCAAGGCACATTGTTTCACACTGGTTTTCAGAGTGGCTCTTTCTTTCTCCTTTTCAAATCTGTTCACAGCCTCCCACTTATCTCTGTAATCTTCTCCACTCTGTCAGACCTCCAAGATCTGCTTTCCTACACTTCTAGCCACTTGCTTCATAGTTGGTGTCTATTCCTTCAAATGCTTTGTTCCTAATCTCTGAGATTTCCTCTTTATACCTCTCCACTTCTCTAACTCTTTCTTTCCTCTGTAGAACATCTCTTAAAATCTATTGTCATTACATTTGCTTGTATGGCCCTGTGTCAGATCTTGCTTGATAATAATTTTGTGAAGCACATTGCAATTTTTTAATGCCTCTTTAAAGAAGTTATTACCTGAATTCATATATTTTGGTGGACTCCTGTGGTTGCATTGTCATGGTAGGGAACAAATTTGTGGATTAACAGCAAATTTGATATTTAAGCAATTTAACATATTTCTTGCTTTTTCTTGATTGTTTATCACCTACCTTTTTATTAGCATGGGATTTGGGTTATTGGTTGTAAAATCTGGGGGATGGCTTTTTCATCAGCAGCAGATATTCCTTTGATATTCATCATATTCAATTTTAAGTTTGTTAACTAAATATAGTTTGCTTAATCCCATACAACAACTGAGCACTTCTCATAATTAATTTGACTGGCTTCCTAGTTTTCTTCTTGCTTCATTGGTACAATGATTCTCTCTATTGCTTCACCTGTAGTTAATTGCATTTCATTTTGGCCATTGTTAATTTTAAATATGGATCAGCATAGTCAGACAAATGACAATATAGCCACTGACCTTGTGTCCACTGTTAAATCTAGCCATGCGTCCAACCATACAGTGGATGGCAGACTCTTCAGTTGGGTGCAGAAAAAGGGATGAAGGATTTCTAAATTGGACAACTGTGACCCCTGATCCTGCCTGGTATTTCTAAGACTACATTTCAGCCAACTCCAGTCCCCTGACTATCCCTCCCTTCCCCAACCTTGGCCGTATGATTGGCCTGAAGAAAAAAAACATAGAAGATAAAAGAAGAAGGGAAGAATAATTTAATTCATGAATGAAGACAAGAAATTGAAAATTCAATGAAAACATCAAGATGTTATTAAAATCAAGTGTTGTGAGTAAACAGCCCACTTAAAAAATGAGGGAAAATAAGAAAAAGGGAAGAAAGAAAACTTAAGAGAAAGAGGAAAAAATACAAGATGACCATGAGGAAGACAAGTGATGTCAGAACCTGCCAAATGTAACTACGGAATTGGAAGTCCAAATTTGGACTCCTTGAATCACAACTGTAGTCCTAATCTGCTCATGTCCAAGAGTGGCTATGCTGATATTAGATGTTACCAAGATCTTCTCAATTTCAGAATGTGAGTTCTGCCTTATGAACTCAGAAAATCTACTTGCCATCACTTGGCCTTAAAGAAGCTGCATATTTATGTTAACTGATTGATTCAGTCAGTTTGTTTGGAAAGAATATTTGGACCTGACAATGGAATAGCCCAAACATCTTGCAATTCCATTTTTATTTTATTTACTGAGAATTATGTCAATGACTTTCAGCTTGCTGATATACTGAAAACGACAATTTGATTTGCTTTTACAGACTGTCGGCTACAAATTTGTTTGTATTATCGAGATACCCTGGTGAGAGATGTGACAACTACAAGCCCTGAAGGTTGTAGAATAGCCCATGTCCATGATGATAAGCCATTTGCAGCTAGCAACATAGATCAGGTGCTGTTTCCTTATCCAGACAGCAATGCACAGCGCAAGGGTATTGACAAGCTTCTCAATCACTTGGAGAAGGGAGTCCTGCTGTGGATGGCACCTGATGGTCTCTATGCCAAACGATTGTGTCAGAGCAGAATCTACTGGGAAGGACCTTTAGCACCATACAGTGACAGGCCCAACAAGCTGGAGAGAGACCAAGTCACAAAACTGTTTGACACACAACAGTTTCTAATAGGTATTTAATTTTGGTTTTATTAATCTGTAAATATATTTCTATTATATATCCTAAAAATATGGACATTTTCTGATAATATTTTCTTTTGTAAACTCATTCAATCATTAATGTGAATATGAATGTGAACAGAGAAAGTTTAGTTAATAGATGCCACAGTATATACAATCATCTAACCTTGTAGACTATTGAAGCCCAAATTTAAAAGTACTAGGAGTATTCAATTTGCAATTAGAATACAGCAACTGAAGATTACTTATGAGATAGATTACTGACTCATCATTCTTAATTGTACTAATTTGGAGAAAGTAGATATTTGAACAGCCAGGCATTTCCTTGTGTTTGAACTAAATTGTTTAAGGTAGATGAACTGTAACAGACTTTTTTTATGTTGCCTTCAGAGCTGCAAAGCTGTGCAAATCATGGGCGTACATTCATGCCAAGATACCAAATTGTATTTTGTTTTGGAGAAGAATTTCCTGATCCACAAAGATCGCGAAAACTTATCACAGCACATGTAAGTTCACAATAACTGTATGGTGTGAGGAAAAAGTATATACATTTAGACTTTTTCATCCTGACAATTTCTGGAATGAGAACCAGAGTACTTGTAATCAGTTTAAATACACACTCCATTCTCAGTGTGAGTTTATGATTGATACCCAGTCAATTTCAAACTCAAATTTGCAATCATTATTATTGCTTTTTCTTTCATTTTTTTATTTGAAACATTAGCTTGTTCTTATTACTGGGATGCAGAAAGAGGTTATTTAGCCCATTGGAGCTAATGCTGGCTTCTAGTAGAACAGTCCCTTCTGTCCCATTCTCCTTCTCCTTATTTCCATGTGGCATTGCAACTTATTCTTACATGCCCATTTACCCACACTAAAGGTCTTTGTCAATTCTGTTAACTTCACCCATCTCTCCCTCCTCCCCCACAGAACCTGGCCTCTGAAGTGAAAGCAGGTAGCACAATTTTCTATTCTAAAGATGTGCAAAACCTGGTCAACTGTTAGCTGCTGGAACCTCTGGGGAAAAATGTCTGATTTTAGATCAAATATTAAGTTGACAATTTTTCCCCAGGGGATTTTGTAGTGTGGAAAAAGCATCAATAATACACATCCCTACGATTTGTAAAATGTTGGAGAGAACACAAAATATTATCTTCAATATTTTCCTAGTCTTAACTACACTTCTGATTTTTCACATCTTGCACAAATATGTAAAGACAGCTAAAATTGAATCTATCTGGTGTCTTTTAATAAAGAGCAGGTCAAGACAGTTGGGTGTCTAATCTTTATTGGGGTGCATAGCTCTCATTGTGTCAATATTGTCGGTTAGTATGTACCCTCCTCGCCCCCATGATGAAACCTCCACCATTTTCTCCCCCTTCTCATCATGCATCTGATGCAGATCACCCAGCACCATTTTTAGCTGGCTAATCAAAAGTATGTGAGAGGTTCAGGTGAAGCCATTCCACTGTTTGCTAGCCACAGTAATTTAGGGAAATGCTTGTTCTTATTGGAAACACCTTTCCCAAACAATGACTGAGATTGGAAAATCAATCATGTGAGAGAATAATCCTGATCTGGATTGTGCCAGTTATTGGTGGTCCACTGTTCTATTCTTATGATGCCAAATCCTAATTTAGTTGTATTTAAGATCAATCAGGTACAACACAAATTGTGAGAAGCCCAGAGTTCTATCATACTTCACAATATCAACAAAGAAAGCATAACCATTCATAAATGGCATATGTGTTATCTTCCATTTTTTGAAATTCTTCCTGGATCACCTTTCACCAAGTATCCTCAAGCCATCCCACGTATGACATTCTGTCAATTTATCTGCCATGTGGTGAGAACATCCTCCCACTGTGACCCTATTTTGGTTTGTATTTCTTAGAGCAGCTCTAGAGCAAAGAGAAATACTTGGGGCAGTTCTGCAAAATGTTTTTATGGTTTAAGCTGTTTTAAATGATTGTGGGATTTCTGTTTCAACTTGTGATTACAATTTTAGTGAATGTTGTGCAGTTTAGATTGACAAGCAAATTAAAGCAAAATATAAGCTTTCTTTAAGTAAAATGTACTTTTCACTTGTCTTTAGATCGAGCCAGTGTTTGCCAAGCAGCTTTATTACTTCACTCAGCAGAACAGTGGACATCTGCTCAGAGGGTTTGAAATGCCTGATCATGTGAACAGTGCAGAGGATTATCATAGATCTATTCGACATTCAATCCAAGACTGAAAGTTTGAAGACCCATTGATTTAATTATGATACTCAAGATGACTAAGGAAAACCACAAATCCAACAACTTCTGCCATTTCAATAAAGAGAATTATCCCCTTTTGTATTCTGTCACCCTGCGAAAGCATGGATACCAGGAGAAACTCAGTCAGCTGCTGAAGAATGTCAAAGCACTGTCCTGTCAATATTACATTGAGTGATGAATCACTGTGACATAGACTCCCAAGAGATGATTGCTGTGGTCATTTTACTGTTTAGGAATGAAAACCGATGAATTTGGCTAGTTTTTATCAGAGCACTTTGTGCTATCCAGTGCTATTCTTGCAGGTAAATGTATTTATTTTGGAGTTGTGATTCTCAGGGAAGTTCATACCGTTTGCAATTTTACATCTGAGATGTGGAAGAGACTTCTGGGATATAATATCCCAAATTAGCATGCAATTCAAATTTCTCAGAAATGTTTCAATATATGTTTAATTTTCTAAGCTGTTAAACAGATTTTTTTCTAATAAAAATAAAGCTTTTGACAAGTATATTCTGAGGTGAGCATCTTAACAGTTGGTATATTTGTTATTCATTTTAACTTCAAATCTGTTAAACACAATTATGGGCAAGCTTCTTGAAAAGCCAAAGAAATATATGATTACTCACTGTTCTGAATTCTGTCACAATAGTTAATAACAAATTATAATTACTGCCAAGATAGTAGTTAAAATTAACATCAGGCCACTATTCCAAGGGTTCCTGTTTTCATGTTAGTCAAATGACCTTTCAGTCCCATGTTTACCAGCTGTTATTTAGTCACAGGGGCAATTCCAGGCATGATATACTCAATCTGTTTCTTCCTGGTACACACTGCTCATTTGCAAAAGATCTTAATTGCATTATGATCTGCTGAGCAAATAAGCATTAAGATGGCAAATATATAATTGCATTTAAATTGTAGTCTCCCAGGATTGTTTTATTTTCATCTTTATGGAAAGGTTAGAACAAGGGAATACAATTAAATTGACAGTAGGATCAGTTTTGTGTCAATATGTTTATTGTTGCTCTTGAATTTAATGTTTACCAAAGTTTATAATTAATTGCATTAGATAGGGTAACTTCACTGAACAATGATTAATAGTTCTTAAAGCATTGCTGCCTTCCCTAAATACTCTTAATTTAGTGCAACCATTATATCGCTTCTTTGGTTTGCATTGGTGTCAAACTTACTATTGCAGATTGACACACAGTCAGATTGAAGGATTATAAAGTTACTTGAGAAAGAAATATGTATAAAGAGAGAGAATGGAAAAATAGATTTAGAATAAGATAAAGCAAAATGATACTTCACACATTTAATGGTTAATCTTAAATTCCAGAGACTGTGTAGTAAGTGGATTCTAGGACTAGAATAGACAAGATTTGGCTTTCTGTTGTGAACTTAGTTTATATTTACAACACAAATAAACCAACATTACTCCATTCAATGTTAGGAAGATGCTGCTTTCACAAAGCAACACAATTGATTGTGCATCTTCCCCTCACTTGAAGTTGCTGTACCATTTGTGCCTAAATAACAGCATGTACTATTCAGCCTCATCATTATTTTGAAAGGAAAATTTTGGCCATGGAGCTAACTCTACACTTTCCACAATTTAACAGTGATTACCAAGGTGCAATTGAAAAGATAAAGCTGTTCTTTAAAAAAAATACAAAATCATCTCTGAGCTTGTTTATAGTATTTAGCTGAGCCAGGTAGCCATCCAATCAGTTTGATTGCGAAGGCCAATCTACCAAATGGTTGCACAAAACACCATTTTGGATTAGCCACCCTTTTATGTATTACCACTCATATTCAGTTCTATTTTGGTCAATCGAGTTACATCTGAAATGTCTGTTTAAATACAGCTCCATCAGTCAAGATACGTTTCTACTCCAAGGGCCCCATTGATTAAAGACAATTTTAATTGTCATATGTCATAAGTCTACAGTAATATGTAAAAGATTACACAGCAAGATATTTGGTAGGTGGACCTCCTTGCACTTATGTATTACCTATTATTTAAATTCAAAGTTAAAGGAAAGGACTTTGTTTTGCAATAAACTAGTCTGTCCTAGTACATATGTACTGAAGCATTTGAGATCTGTTGGCAGGGCCATAGGTTCCTTCAAAGGTAAGGGTAAGTAGCTGAAAGTGGATAGATCATAGATGCAGTGATGTTATCAATAAATTAGAATGATCTTTGGAAACATCCCTTCTTTATAATTGTTTTGGTCTAAGATTTTCTCCTTTCCATTAAGCCAATGTTCCTGAGAGCAAAAACAAAATAAAAACACTAAATGCCTTCCGTATATTGAAAAACCATAATTAAGTTAAAGTCAAATCCTCTACTCTTATTTAAAACTTGTGGCTTCTAAAATTTTTGATTTGTTTGAAATGTAGAAAATGTAATTTTGCAACTAATTGCAGGGATTATCACATTTAATGGAATTTCATCTCAAGATTTTCAGGAAAATTATAGAATACATATTCTCTTGAGAAGATGAATTTGTAAATCCTACCAATGTACATGTAAATGTGTATCCAACTGCAGAAACACAAAGGCATTTATTCCCCTCCCACTCCTCTGTCAGCATCAAGCACTCATTGTTCAGAAAATATGAGTAAAGCCTCTCTCCACTCCCCCAACCAGGTTCTATTTCTCAGTATATTGTTACCTTAATGTTAATATATAAAATAAACTGCTTCTTTTTGCAAGGAAGTATTCAAAAAGGTACGGACAAATCTCTGCTTCCACATGGAGCAAAGCTAGAAGGGAATAAAAATTAGCACATTTCCTAAGTGAAACTGTGCACAATGGATATAGTAGATAACTGAACTACATTGCTTTCATGTTATATTTTTGTGCTGGCATTTTTAGTACTGCTGCAAGTTATCTCAACTTCTATGTAAGAAGCTTTGATTTAACAAGCAGGGCACACTTCATTCCAGTGCACCTTTAAAACATCACCTTGTGCAGAGACTCCTAGAAACACTGATTCATGTTATCATCAAAGTAGCAAGCCAGGATCCTATGTTAGGTAAACCTCGGCATGCTTGACGGTAATTAATAGACGATTTAAACTACTTGTTCTACCCTGCAGTTAAACCATTTGACCAATTTACATTCCCGAATACCTAATAAGTTGCTTATCTGAGCCACTTCAATAATGTTCTGATTTTGTATTTTAGAATGGTGCACATTAAGAATGTAAAGAACTATAAATACTTATTCTCCACAGGATTATGTTACATAGAAAAGTACAACACAGGAACAGGCCCTTCTGCCTACAATGACATCGAGGATTTTAAACAATTACCTTTGCTTCTATTTATCAAATTAAATGTTCAAATTACATTTTGAATGACAGTTCTTTTAGCAATTCCTATAATGTTTAATTCTACAGATGGATGGTTTTGATATGATTGAAATGAAAAGGTGTATTAATTTTATAATACTATTTTTTTAGAATAGCATGATAATGATACGCCCCCTAAAAGGAAAATGAGGTTTAATTAACTGTGTATTTGTATGTGTTGTGTAATTTTACAAGTGGAATCATTGGGAATTAACAAACTTTGTTATTATACTCTGTTGTTCTCTCCAAATTTTTCCTTTTCAAAATGGAAATTTGATCAACTCCCTGATCACACTGAACTGGTGCAATTTACGATAAACCCTAACCACAAATGTTATTACACGATAGGGTATATTTTAACATATAGGAAAACAGGATAGAGGTTTTCATGCCCTTTGATAACTTAGTTCTCAGAGACGATGTTTACATCATTACATGTAGGAGCCAGTGGAGGTGGGGAAACACCATACACATCCTGTACGTACATTGCAGAGAACAGGAAGCTTCCACCATTCACAAAATTAACAGTAGTAACGTCTCTTTTATATTGGCCCCAATCTCCACATCCGACATCGACCGGTTTTTTTGTAACAGTGGTTTTCAATATTTTGTTGAAGTAGGGACTTACTTGGTTACTTTTAACTTTTTTTCTCTTTGCAGAGCTGTAACCACTATGCATCCTCTTAGCACCAAGACGGCAGGGTGTTTGCTTAGGCCTGAGTATGTCTCTGTGTAATGTTAAAATGTTCAAAGACTTATATATTTTGCAGTGAAAAATAATTGATTTGTACACAGGAAGGAAGGTAACAGAATCAGCTGTATATTCAAGGCCTCTTTCAAGTCATTACACAGCACTTACCCTACATCTTGAAAGGTTAAAGGCTTGAATTGCTTGCACCACCTAAAATACAAGGGAAAGGCCCAACCACAATCTGAAAGTAGTGCAAGGAGGCAGTTTAACAGACAAAATTGTTGGAGGGAAATGTCTAATATGTCTCAGCACCTTTCTTCTCCTGAGGTAAAGTCAGTTGAGATTCTGACTTTAGACCTTCCTTTGAAAGGCCATGTTTGTGGACAGGATAGGTACAGCTTTATGGAATGATTAGATGGTCATCACACATTGTTTAGGCTCACATGAACAATGGTCACTTGATCAAGATATTGTTGGTATGAGGCAACACTTGAGAGGCAGGGAAGCAGAGAGAAAATTGGAAAGAAAGCAGACTTCAAGTAAGTGAACCAACGTCCATTGTTTATGAGAGAGGGTTTGTGTTACATTCAGACAATTCTGCATCAAGGAGTCTGATCACTATTGGCTAACCCTGCTTTTGTTACTTAGAAAGAAATGCATTGAAATTGTTATTTAATTTTTGACTGGGCCAGTGAAGATATTTACTATTTTTTTTCATACTTGCAATAATGGAATTTCCTCATGATTTGGGTATAATACTTGTAGCCTAGAGAAATCTGTCTGTAACAGTCTAAAGGATGAAAGAGCCTCTACACCCAGAATCTTTCTTGTGATCATATAATTGCTGTAAATCGAAAATTACCTGCTTGGTACTTTAGAACATGGCATCAAATCATTTGTCATCCCAAATGATTTTATAAACTTTTCAGTCTGTAGCTGCAGTCATTCTCTTGGACAAATGGGAATTTCACACCAATATTTTTCATATTGGCACCAGGCAGTTTCATCTATGGCAGGCCTTAAACTTTGCATTAAACTGTTTCATATGTTGCTGGAAAGGTTGAGGGAAGGATACTTGTGAATCTTCACAAAATGAAACTGATGAGAATATGTAAGAGACTGCCAAGTTCATGAGTTTAGATGGGTTCCTGGAGAAAACTAGGGGCCAAATTTGGGGTTGGTAGCACATACGCTTGGGCATAACGGATGCCACTTTGAGGCTAAAATGCCTGTGATGTGCATGCAATATTCTGCTATGAATCTCGCTGGTTGCCATTCGAGTAAAGGCAGATAACTTCCTCCATAAGCATACAGAGTATGCAGATCATAACATGAATCACCATGCAAAACTGATTTGATGCCAATGCTGCCTTATCAGGGCTTAATATTCCAATCTACAACCTCTCTTATCCAAAGAGCCAAACACCTGTAAAAGCAAAGAAAGGACCCACTACCAGTGCTTTTTAAGGGATTAAAAACCTCAAAAAGCTTGATCCTTGATTCCTTCTGATTGTTGATATGACTCTACCAATGTATGGCAATTTTCATTGTAATAGGTGACAGATGCTTACAGGACATTTTACTGACTTCAAATCATCTGTGCAAACCAATTATTCCCAGACGTAGGTGCACTTTTGTTCTGGAATACAGCATGGTAAGAAGTAGGAACAGAAGCCACATAGGATAGAATAAGATTCTTCTAGGGTACTAAGGTGCCAATTCTCCATCATGAACTTCTACAAGGAACAATATGTGAATCATCTGCACTTTAAGTCCTCAATGAAAGCTGGTAATTGAAGCAGACAAACACTCCAACCTTAATGCCCTGCATACAGACTGATTCTACACTCCTCCATCCATGGTGACATTGAACACAGGCTTTCTGACTGCCTTACAATGCACCAAGTGTTTTGCTATGCCTACCCATCAATTTGCTTCCATCAGCTTAACATTTGAAGTCATCATCCGTCAGAGAAGCCTACATACATTGCTGCCTCACAATGAGCGGGCTCCTACATTACCCTTATCCACTCATCATGTTTCTATCCTCTAAATTGAGCTGGTGGGAATCAAGTAATGATGCAATTTTATTATCACGTTATTTCACCAAAGTCTGGCCAGATTACATTTGTTAAGTATGTAAAAGGAAAAAAAGTGAAAGAGGTTGAAGTGAAGGATGCACATTTATACTATCTGCAGCTTGTTGGCATAATGTCCACATTGCAATTAACAAGTGCAGATCACAATCCTATTACTTGCTCTCAGAGCTCTTACAATTTAGCCATATTAATATTTTCTTTGGCCTCACAGGCAAATAGATAAATAAATAAACCTTCTAATTTAGAAGATTTCCTGCATGTAAAACACACCCATTTTAGCTGGAAGGATAGCGAATAGGAGCAGAAGTAGGTCATTTGTCCCTTCCAACCTGTTCCGCCATTCAATATAATCATGGCTGATTATCCACTTTCAGTGTCCTGTTCCTGCTTTCTCCCTAAATCCATTGATCAGTGCAATCTCACTCTCAGAGCAGTATCTAACTCTATGGTAACTCCACATCTATCAACATAGAAAACATCAGACATTTTGAAGAGATGAGAAAGATCAAGCCAATTTTAAATTTTTTGAAAACCAAATTTCTATCCAAGAATTCATGGGATTGCAAAATATTCTATTTAAATATAATGCTTATGTATGGACATCACACTAACAATGTATGTCTGGTTATTCATCTGCAAAGAAAACCTGAAATTTGTGCGCTGATCATTTCAACTAAAGCATAGATTGGGAGTGGTGAGGGAGTACCTGGGAGGGAACAGAGCTCCACAGGAAAAGTTTAAACAGAACATTAAGCTTCAGCTGCTTGTAGAGAGCAGGAACAATGAGAGCTTGTTCCTAGGAAAGAACAGACCACGCAGGAAGAGTTTAAAAAAAGTGCCATACATACACAGTCATTTTACCTCACGAGAATACTTGCAGGTCTCGGAGTGATATCACTAGCCAAAAAGTGATATGTGGCAACTATTTGGTGATTTCCAATCAGGTGGTATTTTCCTCCTTCTTTATCTCCTTTTGGAACTTTAGATTATAGTTGAGACACAAACGATTGCAGATGCTGGAGTTTGGAGCAACACACAAAGCACTGGAGGCGGGTCAGGCAGCATCAACGGAAGGAAATGGACAGTCGACGCTTGAGGTCAAGACCCTTCATCTGGACTGGAAAGAAAGAGGGAAGAAGCTGGTATAAACAGGTGGAAAGAAAGGGTGAAGCAACAGCTGGCAGGTGATAGGTGGAACCAGGTCAGGTGGTGATAGGCAGATGAAGGCGGGGGGGAGAATGGGAATGATGTCAGAAGCTGGGAGGTGATAGGTGGAAGTGACAAAGAGCTGAAGATGATGGAATCTGATAGGAGGATGGTGGAGAAGGGAACAGGGGAGTGAGGTGGGGAGGGGATTATAGTTGTTAGTGTTATAGTTGTTTGTGTCAGCATAGATTATAGTTGTTAGTGTTTAAAATCGGAGAAAGGTCACTAGTGCAGTTGTTAGTCTTTAAGTCATTGGCATAGTACTCTGAATGATAAGAGGTAACTCAGTGGTGATCCAAAGGTATGGCAGTAGAAGTCAGGGCCACGGCATATTCCTCCTGCAAAATGTGGGAAGTCAGGGACATTTCCAGTCCACCCACTTCCAGTGTCCCTGGTGACCAGGTGTGCAAGAAGTGAGAGCGAGTACCTAGGAAAGAACAGAGCATGGAGGATAGGTTTAAAAAGAGTGCCAGGTGTACACATTCAGTTCACCTGCTGAGGCTCCTGATCCGGAGCATACCACACATGGACCTGTGGACAGAGTCACTGTAGAGCATCCACAATGCTGAGGACAGTGGATAGATATTTAGTGAGTGATATTTAGATTTACCACAACCAGGCAGAAAGTCGATGAGTGACCACCAAGAAGAACAGCAGGTAAAATCATAGAATCATAGCAATAGAAACAGGCCCTTA
Source organism: Pristis pectinata (assembly GCF_009764475.1). NCBI lineage: Eukaryota > Metazoa > Chordata > Chondrichthyes > Rhinopristiformes > Pristidae > Pristis > Pristis pectinata. The sequence continues at coordinate 90,844,442 of NC_067409.1, forward strand.
TGGCCCATCTTGTCCATGTCAACTATGATGCCTATCTACATTAATCCTATTTGCCTGCATTAGACCTGTATCCCTTTATGCCTTTCCTCTCTCACCAGAGAGAGAGGCCTTGACATTTGTGAAGATGGCGTACGACAGGCTGATATGCTAGGGCATGTCGACGTGAGGAAAGAGGATGCGCTGGACTTTTGAAAAACATTAGGATAGATAAGTCACTGGGGCCAGAAGGGATATATCCAAGGTTATTATGGGAAGCTAGGGAAGAGATTGCTGCACTTTTGGTGATGATCTTTGCATCCTCACTGGCCACAGGAGTAGTGCCAGATGATTGGAGGGTGGCAAACATTGTTCCTTTGTTTAAGAAAGGAAGTAGGGATAACCCTGGGAATTACAGACCAATGAGTCTTACTTCAGTGATGGGCAAATTACTGGAGAAGTTTCATAGAGTCAGGATTTATGGGCATTTGAAGAAGCATAGGTTGATTAGGGACAGTCAGCATGGTTTTGTGAGGGGCAAATTGAGCCTCACGAGCTTGATTGGATTCTTTGAGGATGTGACAAAGCACATTGATGAAGGTAGAGCAGTGGATGTGGTGTACATGGATTTTAGTAAGGTGTTTGATAAGGTTCCTCATAGAAGGCTTATTCAGAAAGTCAAGAGGCATGGGATCCAGGGAAACTTGGCTGTGTGGATTCAGAATTGGCTCGCCCATAGAAGATGATGGTAGATGGAGCGTGTTCTGCCTGGAGGTTGGTGACCAGTGGTGTTCTGCAGAGAACTGTTCTGGGACCTCTAAATGACTTGGATGAGGATGTGGAAGGGTGGGTTAGTAAGTTTGCTGATGATACAAAGGTTGATGGTGTTGTGGATAGTGTAGAATGTTGCTGTAGATTACGACAGGATATTGATAGAATGCAGACCTGGGCTGAGAAGTGGCAGATGGAGTCCAACCCAGATAAGTGTGAAGTGATACACTTCGGGAGATTGAATTTGAAGGCAGAATACAAGGTTAATGGCAAGACTCTTAGCAGTGTGGAGGAACAGAGGGATCTTGGGTCCACATCCATAGATCCATTGCGGCGCAGGTCAATAGGGTTGTTAAGAAGGCATATGGAGTGTTGGCCTTCATTAGTTGGGGTATTGAGTTCATGAGCCGCAAGGTGATGTTGCAGCTCTATAGAACTCTGGTTAGACCACACTTGGAGTATTGTGTTCAGTTCTGGTCGTCTCATTATAGGAAGGATGTGAAAGCTTTAGAGAGGGTGCAGAGGAGATTTGCCATGATGCTGCCTGGATTAGAGAGCATGCCTTAGGAGGAAAGGTTGAGCGAGCTAGGGCTTTTCTCTTTGGAGAGAAGGAGGATGAGAGGTGACTTGATAGATGTGTACAAGATGATAGGAGGCATAGACCAAGTGGACAGTCAGATACTTTTTCCCGTGGCAACAATGGCTAACATGAGGGGACATAATTTTAAGGTGATTGGAGGAAGATATAAGGCAGATATCAGGGGTATGTTTTTTACACAGAGAGTGGTGAATGCATGGAACGCACTGCCTGCAGAGGTTGTGGGGGCAGATACATTAGGGACATTTAAGAGACTCTTAGACAGACACATGAATGTTAGAGAAATGGGGAGCTATGTGGGAGGGAAGGGTTAGATAGATCTTAGAGCAGGATAAAATGTCGGCACAACATTGTGGGCTGAAGGGCCTGTACTGTGCTGTAATGTTCTATGTTCTATCCAAGGACCCATCCAAATGCCTATTAAACATTGTAATTTTATCTGCCTCTGCCACTTCCTCTGACAGCTCATTCCAGATAATCAGCACCCTCTGTGTGCCAAACTTACTGCTCAGATCTCCTTTAAATTTCTCCCCTCTCACCTTAAATCTGTGTCCTCTAGTTCCAGATTCCTATCCTCTAGGAAAAAAAGGACTCTGACTATCTATCTATGCCCCTCATAATTTAAAAACTTGTATAGGATCACCTCTCTGCCTCCTACAGTCAGTGAAAGTAAACCCAGCCTATCCAATCTCTTCTTATAACTACAGAGTTCCATTCCAGCACAATCCTGGTGAATCTTTTCTGTACTCTCTCTGTAGTTACCACATTGCTCCAGTAGTGTGGTGGCCAGGACTGTACACAATACTCCAAGTACAATCTAACTAATGTTTTGTACAGCAGCAACATGATGCCCCAATTATTATACTCAATGCATCAGCCTATGAAGGCAAGCATACCAAATGCCTTCTTCACTGCCCTATCCACCTGTTACAACTTTTAGGGAGCTATGGACTTGCACCCCAAGGTCCATCTGTACATCAATGCTCCTAAGGTCCCTGTCATTTACTCTATATGTCCTACCAGAACTTGACTTCCCAAAGTGCATTACGTCACACTAGTCTGGAATAAGATCTAGCTTCCACTGCTTCACTCAACTTTCCACTTGATCTATGTCCTACCGCATCCTTAGACAACTTTCTTTGCTATCTATCACTCCACCAATTATCATGTCAGGCAGGCATAGGCAGGTGGTGTAGGACCATTCCCCTCTCAAACAGGTATGCTGTTCTGCATACTGTTGGAGGTGTGACGTCTCAGGAGAAAGCAGCAATAGCCAAGTCTGTGGCATCACAGTTGGCTCTGCTGGACAGCAGGGGGAAAAAAATTACTAGGTGAGATACAGTAGCAGGTGACTCAGAGTGAGGGGAATAAACAGGATTTCTGTAGCTGTGATTGAAACTCTCAGATCACATGTTGCCTCCCCTGTGCCAAGGTCAGGGATATCTCAGAGATGGTGCAGGGAATTCTGAAAGGGAATGGTGATCAGCCAGAGGTTGTGGTACACATTGGTACTAATGACATATATAGAGGTATGAGGTCCTGCAACATGAATTTAGGGAGTTAGGTAGAAGGTTAAAGAGCAGGACCTCCAGGGTTGTAACCTCTGGATTACTTCTGGTGCTACTTGCCTGTGAGTTTAGAAATAAGAGAATAGGTCAAATAAATTTGTGGCTAAAGGGATGGTGAAGGAGGGAGGGCTTTAGATACTTGGATCATTAGGACCACTTCTGGGGCAGATGGCCTGTACAAGAAGGACAGGTTGCACCTGAACTGGAAGAGGACCAATATCCTTGCTTGTGCTGCTGGGGAGGGTTAAACTAATTTGGAGTGGGGAGGGATGCAGAGTAATAGTACAGAAGGTGAGGAGACAAATTCAAGTATAGAAGACAGACTAAGCAAGTCCAGTAGGCAGAGCAGATGGGGGCATGGTAAGGCACATGGGAGGACTGGTAGGCCCAAATGCAAGGAGCCTGACAAATAAAACTGATGAGCTTTGAGCACTGCTCAACACATGGGAATACAATGTTATTGCAATCAGAGAAATGTAGTTGAAAGAAGGCAGAACTGGCAGCTCAGTGTTCCAGGGTATAGAAGTTTCAGTCATGATAGAGGAGGAGAAAACAGGGGAAGGGGCATTGCACTATTGATTGGGGAGATGATCATTGCAGTACTCATTCTCGCAATGTCCTGGAAGGCTCTTCAAATGAGGCCATGTGACCAGAATTTAGAAATAAGAAATGAGTAATTACTTTGCTGGGGTTATACTACAGGCCCCCCAACAGTCAGTGGGAAGTAGAGGTGCAGATATATTGACAAATCATAGAAAGATGCAAGAACAATAGTGTTACAGTAGTTAGGGATTTTAACTTCACCAGTATTGACTGGGATTACCTCAGTGCCAGGGGCTCAGAAGGGGTATAATTTATGAAGTGCATCCAGGAGAGTGTTTATGCTAATACGTAGATGGTCCAACTAGAAACAGGGCTGCACTAAACCTGATCTTGGAAAATGAGTCTGGACAAGTTGTGGAATTATTAGTGGGGCAGTATTTTGGAATTAGTCATCATAATTTTATGCTTCAATGTAGTTATGAAAAAGGATAAGGATGGGTTGGAATTTAAGGTCCTAAGTTGGGGGAAAGCCACTTTCAATAACACAAGGCAGGAACTGGTGAACACAGACTGAGATCAGCAGCTTGCAGGTAGAACCACATCCGACAAGTGAAGTCTTTTAGAAGTGAGATAGTGAGAGTTCAGGACTGACATGTTCCCATAATGCTGGAAGGCAAGGATGGTAGATCAGGGAACACACGATGACAGCAGATGTCAAGGACTTTGATGAAAAGGGAAAGGCAACATATGGCAGGAGAGACCCTTGAGATGTGCAGAGGGTGTAGGAGAACTTAAAAAATTAGGTGGGAAAAGAGGACCCATGCAATATCACAGGCAGACAAGAATAAACAGAATCCCAAGGAATTTTATATTCAGAGCACTGGGATAACCAAGGAAAGGGTAGGTCCCCTGAGGGACCATGGGGGTAATCTGCGTCTGGAGCTAGAAGATGCAGGTGAGGTCTTAAATGAGAAAGATGTGGTAGATGGAGTGTTCAGAGAGAGGCTCAGTGATTTTCTAAGCACGTTAACATGAAGAAGGAGAAAGTATTAAATTTCTTGAAACATATAAAGGTGAATAAATTCCCAGGACCTGATAAGATGTATCCCAGGCTGTTACGAGACAAGGGAGGAGACTGCTGGAGCCCAGAGTGATGCAAAATTGGCTTGATAATAGGAGGCAGGGGGGTGGCGGTGGAGGGTTGCTCTCCTGATTGGAAGTCTGTGACCCATGTTGTACCACAAGGATTGGCGCTGGAACCTTTGATGCTTGTGATATATATTAATGACTTTGATGTCATTGTCGGCAGTATGAATAGTAAATTTGCAGATACAAAAATTTGTGGTGTTGTAGAGAGTGAGGAGGATTGAATTTGGTTACAGTCAGATGTTGATCAGCTGAAAAGTTGGGTGGAACAGTGGCAGATGGAATTTAAAAAGTGATGCATTTTGGAAGGTCAATAAAGGTTTGGACTTACACATTAAATGGCAGGGCCCTAGGGAATGTCAATGAACAGAGGGACCTTGGGGTACAAGTCCACAGATCTCCGAAAGTGGCAACACAGGTACATATGATGGTCAAGAAGCCAGATGGGATGTTTGCCTTTATTAACTATGGCATAAAGTTTAAGAGCAGGGACTTCATGTTACAACTTTATTAAACATTGTTTAGTCCACACTTGGAGTACTGTGTGTAGTTCTGATTACAAGAAGGATGTGATTGCGCTGGAGAAGGTGCAAGGGAGGTTCACCAGGACGTTGCCTGGAGTGGAACATCTAAAACAGATAGGTTGCCTGTTTCTGATTGCATTTGGAAGAGGCTAGTAGTGTGAATGCAACATTTGGCAATGCTGTGTTTTCTTCACATTGTCTATTGATAGTCTGCATCCATTAAGGACAGTAAGCATAAGTCATGCCGTACTAACTTGATTGAGTTTTGGGAGGAGGTGACAAAAGTGATTGATGAAGGTAGAGCTGTGTATGTTGTCTACATAGATTTCAGTAAGGCGTTTGACAAGGTCCCTCATGGCAGGCTCATCCAGAAGACTAAGATACATGGGATCCATGGTGACTTGGCTGTTTGGATTCAGAATTGGCTTGCCTATAGAATACAGAGGGTAGTAGTCAAAGGGACTTATTCTGGATGAAGGTCCATGACTAGTGGTGTTCTGCAGGGATCTGTACTGGGACCTCTGCTGTTTGTGAAAAAAATATATAAATGACTTAGCTGAAAGTGTGGATGGGTTAGTAAGTTTGTAGATGATACAAAGATTAGTGATGTTGTGGATAGTGTAGAAGATTGCCAAAGGATACAGCAGGATATAGATCAGTTGCCAATATGGGTGGAGAAATGGCAGATGGAGATTAATCCAGCCAAGTGTGAGGCGTTGCACATTGGAAGATCAAATGTAAAGGGACAGTACACTGTTAATGGCAAGACCCTTAACAATGTTGATGTTCAGGAGGATCTTGGGGTCCAAGTTCATAGCTCAGCTGCACAGGTTGATAGGGTGGTAAAGAAGGCATATGGTATGCTTGCCTTCATTAGTCCAGACATTAAGTTCAAGAGTCAGTAAGGTATGTTGCAGCTTTATAAAACTCTGGTTAGGCTGCGTTTGGAGTATTACGTTCAATTCTGGTCGCCTCATTATAGGAAGGATGTGGAGGTTTTGGAGAGGATACTGAAGAGGTTTACTAGGCTCCTGCTTGGTTAGAGGGTATGTCCTATAAGGAGTGGTTGGACAAACTAGGGTTGATTTCCCTGGAGTGGCGGAGGCCGATAGAAGTTTATAAGATTACGAGAGGCACAGATAGAGTTGATAACTGGTATCTTTTTCTAGGGTCGAAATGTCTAATACTAGAAGACATGCATTTAAGGTGAGAGGGGGTAGGTTCAAAGGAGATGTGCGGGGCAAGCTTTTTTTTTTACACAGAGAATGGTGGGTGCCTGGAATGCACTGCTAGGGATGATAGTGGAGGCAAATATGATAGAGGTGTTTAAGAGGCTGTTAGACAGGTGCACAAATGTGCAGAGAATGGAAGGATATGGACATTGTGTAGCAAAAGGGATTAGTTTAGCTAAGCATTTAATTACTAGTTTAATTAATTCGGCACAACATTGTGGGCTAAGTGGCCTATTCCTGTGCTGCACTGTTCTATGCTGCACTTTTGGTTTAGGCAACTGTCTATTGACACAGCAGGATGCTGCAGAATCCACAAGGGACCATCTCACCAACCTCCCACCTCTCTCTGAACCTCCAAGGTTGACTATCAAATGCTTGTGCCGATATCAAGTCAAGTCAAGTATATTGTCATGTGCACAAGTACGGGGAGGTACAGGTAGAATGAAAAACTTGCTTGCAGCAGTCTCACACAGGTACTTAGATACAGACAACACACAGAACATAAATTATACATAAAACATACAAGACGGTGAAGAGTGAGAGAAAAAAAGTGTGCAAAAACAAGAACTTTGTGCATAAAAAAAGACAATCAGAGACAAGTCCATAGTAGTGCAAGATATGGCATTTCATCCACATCTGCCATCTTCTGGTATGTAACACTGACTTCCTGCATTCAACCTTGTTGTGTCTACTTCAGGCTTTGAAAATATGCAAAATGTCTATAACCAGAACTGCAGATCTATAAGGGTGATGGCCACAATACCTTTATTCTTTGCCAAAATTAATCTGGAAAGTGCCAAAGAAAATAAATATTAAAAAAAGGGCAAACCCACTGCAAAGGGGGGATTTTGGACAAGCCATTTCCTGGAACAGTATTGTCTGAAAATTCCATTTTAAAGTTATTTCTATAATTGCCTAGGGAAGTTAATGTTGCAATGAGTATCACATAAATGGCATTTCAGTGCAGCTGTCTATTTTGAAACCAAGATTTTAATTATGATTGAAAGAAATTTCACTGACAAACAGGATATTGCTTCAGTTTTTTATGATATTCCTTACTTCTCTATATTATAAAAAGTCATCCTAAACTCCCTGACAGGTTATAGCAATGTCAAAAACATGGAGCAAGTGGAGGAGGTTAAAGTCAGTTGCCTCCCTGAATTGATGGTTTCCCTCTGTATCATCACCACCTGTGATCCCTTATTCTCACACAGACATGTACTCAGAAAACAACAGCATGACATACTTACTGTAAAAAACAGTTTTGCTAAAAGTACCTGAACTGGTGGTTTGCAAACTTGTCACAGGAACCATTGCAATTCTAGTGCCACAGAAATGAGCAGGAGCTTGCTGCATTGTGTGTGACTCACTGCACCACTCACAAACATCAGCACAAATTTGTACAAGCGGTACAAAGAGTGTGACGGTGCAGCAGGGAGAAGTATAGCTCCAGGGCTGTTCTGGCCACACTGTTAATCCAAGGTCACATAATTGATTTATAATATCTTTCCACGGGTCATATTTGTAGATATTAAACTCAGAGAAGCAGTGTGACAGAGGAAAGAGATCAAAAAGCTGGACAAAATATGTAATTAGCCAAATACTGCTGAAGTAAATGCAGAAAAATATTCACATGGGAAGGGAAAACAAGAAATTTACATAGTCCCTGAATTGCTTTGAAATAATCTGTGAGTCCTGATACCCAAAATGAACAATTTAGATTCAGGAAGTAACAGCAGTGCATTTTGTAGATAAAATACACCGTAGCAGGTGTGGAGGGAATGGATGTTTAGGGTCGTGGGTTGAGTGCCAATCAAATGGCCTGCTTTTTCTTGGATGGTGTCCTGCAATATTATAGTATCTGCACATTATATTCTGCTTGCAGAATTCAGATCCTATTAAGTCATTAGCATTAGCAGCGAAGAATGACAAATGTGTATTTATACAATTTTGCCTCAAACCCTCAGCATTCGGATAAATGAGGTGGAAATACTATTGCCGTTATGGTGCTTCAACAGTATTTGGTCTTGGATTGGTAGACCCAAGAGAAAAACATAAGGGATTTGTTTTCTTGCAAAATGACTGTGCTTACCTATTAAGCCACTGGGATTGCTTTACTTTGGTCTAGTGAAGGGTGGGACATCAGTGGTAATTGTTTAATAGGCACTGCACTGTGGAGGTGGGTGCCAAAATACTCAGGTACTGAGATAATGAAATGGAGTTGTGGTTGGTAGCTGACAGTCCAGTTATTTGCAGCTCCCTATTAAAACAGTACTGGAATATTACTGAGGGATAAGTACAGCAGTATAATCACTAAGGTACATCATAGCAAGATCAGATTCTGTGGAAATTAATTGAATAAATCTAGTCTTTTATAGCCTGGTTGATAAGGACATAGAAGATGTTGAACTATTACAAATAACAATTAATCCATCAAAATCATATCTATCAACAATAATCAATAATAATTGATGGAAGCACAGAATAGCAAAGCAAGGAAGTTATGTTGAAAGTTATGTGCAGCCCTTGTTGGAGTGCTGTGTTATAATCTAGGCACCATATTTTAGGCGGGGTACCAGAGCATTAGAGAGGATGCAAAAGAAAATTAATAGATTAGTACAGTAATAAGGTACTTCTATTATCTGATGAGAAGCTGAGGTTGTTTCCTGAGGCTGAGGTCCTTTACTTGTAGGAGCCCACGAAGTTACATCATCTCAACCTGAAAATCTATTTATCCCAACTCTCTCATTCATGATCAAATCTAAAATAGCCTATCCTTTGGTTGGTTTGACAATGTACTATTCTTAAGAAATTATCCTGATTCACTCCATGAACTCATTCTCAAAGTTACCTTTACCAATTTGATTTGTCCAAATTACATGAAGTTTAAAGTTGCCCACGTTTACTACAGTACCCTTCTTGATTTTGTCCTGTAATTGCACCTATTGACCACACCCACCTGTGACCAAAAAGCAAACGTTCTGATTGAAGGTCATGGACCTGAAACATTAACTCTGTTTCTCTTTCCACAGGTGCTCCTTGACCTGCTGAGTGCTTCTAATATTTTTTGTTTTTATTTCCCAGTAGTGATCTCTTTCTTTTATTATTTCTTATCTCCATCCAAACTGATGCAGGACCTTGATCTTCCGAGCCAAAGTTATTTCTCACAACAATACTAACAGAGCTGCCTCATCTCTTTTTCCTTTCTGTGACCTTTATCTAAATGCAAAGTTACGCAGAATATTTAGTTCCCATGCTAGGTCACCTTGTTACCGTGTCCCTGTGATGTCAATTATACTAGATCATACACATGTAAGTGGGACTGGAATCCTTCTCTGAAGGATGTTAGTGAACTGGTGAACTATACAGGCAGCCCATTGCTGAGAGTAAGTTCCACCATTCAAAGGTTTGAACTATTACTCTGAGTGAATTTTATGACAGGAAGGTAGTGCTAGGTAAGGGAGGTGAGTGGGGGTGGAGTTGGGAGACAGTGAATGAGGCAGACGAGAGAGGGAGGAAAAAGAAAAGAAAACAGATGGATCAAGGTGGGAGGAGGGAAGTGTGAAGATAGGAGACGACTGCTGGAGGGAGATAAGCAGAAACACAAAGTGCTACCAGAGCTGGATTCAGAGAAGTAAAGGAAATGAGAATGGGAACCATTAGGGGAGAGGTGAACGATAGTTGGAACCAGATGGGAGAGTGGGGTGGGGAAACCTGTGTGTGAAGTAGGTGCATGCAGCCAGGAGGGGGAAAGGGAGAAGGGGACAAAGATGGGTTAAGGGGGGCTAAGAGGTAGGTGGAAAAGGGGACAAAAATGGGAAGACTGGAGGATCAGAAGGAGGGAGGGGGGAGGGAGTGTGGGAGAGGGAAAAAAAAGGGAAAGGGGGGGGAGATATCTTCAGATTCCAGCATCTGCAGTCTTTTCTGTCTCCAATGGAATAACTCCCTCTTTTCTGAGTGCTGGTGCCCCATGAACTGAAGCCCACCTCCGCCACCAGTCTTGGAGCCTCACATTCAATTCTTTGATCTGGTTAACCTGCTGGCAATGTGCTGGCAGTAATCCATTACCTTTGCTGTTCTTCTCTAATTTAGAAGCTGGCTGCTCAACAGAAACTCTTCCTTAGTCCTACATACTTTGCTGCTACCTACGTAGATCAGGACAACTGGATCTTTCCCCTGCCCCTCCAAATTCCTCTCTGTTCCTGAGCAGATATTCTTAATCCAGGCGCTAGGCAGGCAACAAGGCTTTTGGGATTCAAAGCCACTGCTGAAGAGAACATATTTATCCCCCTATCCTTACACTCTTCTATCACAACGTCATTCCTTTTCAGCACCCACTCTGGAATTTGAATGCCTCTGGCACCACATTGCTCTGTCCATGCTGGCTGCAAGAACGTTGCAGTGGTGCAGTGCAAGGGTTAGCAGTCGTTTAATTCTACCTTCTGGGTTCCCATACCTGCCTCACTCAGTCACATTCTCCTGTTCCAATTCCACAATTGTTAACTTGAGGGTGTAACTGCCTCATGGAAGAAAGTGTGGGGAGAACTTCATCCCTCTCAGATGCGTCACTGTGTCTAAAGGTAGTCTCCAGCACATCAACTCTAAGCCAAAGTTTCCATTATAAATCAGCAGCTCCCACTTGTTACAACTACATAATATCACCCGTCCTGCCATGTCTAATTTATCTTATTTAATTAGTAATTAAGTTTTCCAATGGTCACTTACAATGTTTAATTATAATTTAGTGGCATTTACAATCTCGTTTTAAGGAATCTATGGTAGTGGTAATTCTTGCACAGGATTATAATTTAAAGTGGATCCTTTTAAGAACTGTAATGCCCACCAGCTAATTCCTTCCTGGTAAAGCCAAACTGTTGAATCGTGTTTCTCAAACTCTTAACTTAGGGTTGCTTCCACTAGAGCTTCTTGTTAATTCAACCACGTTTCTTCAAGTACTGTGCTTTTCTCTCCCATTTCACCAAACTCCCCACTTATCAGCATTTCAAGTTTTCTATTCTGTCTAATTTATATTCCAAGGAACTGGATTCTATGTTCCTTATTGTGTGTATTAGCAAGAGCCACCTGTATTTATATTAACTAAAGTTCCAAAGACACGTGTGATTGTAATTATTAAATAACCTTTTCTAGCTGAGCATATAACTAACTGTGCACTGTCATTGGCAGAGAGCTTCTTTTTAACCACTGACTGACACTGTGAAAGAAACCACATTAAAGTTAAGGTAAATGCAAAGTGCAAACTTAATTAAATCTTGGATCACTATAAAACCCTTTCTCCCATTCACTAAAGTTCTGAGTTTTGTACTCTGTACCACATGGACCTGGACTCCATGCTATTTTATAGTAGCTTTCAAAAGACAATTATATATAAGGGCAAAGAGGATAAGGTGTGAAGAAATTCCATGCAATGATTCCTTCAGTGTCATCTATTGATACATACAAACATACCATTTAGGAGTAGGAGTGGCCACTCAGCCCCTTAAACCTGCTGTGCCATTTAATGAGATCATGGCTGATCTGATTGTAACTTCAGCTCCACATTCCTGTCTACCCGTGGTAATCTTTTACCCACTTGCTTAACAAGAATCTATTTATCCCTGCCTTAAAATATTCAAAGACTTTACCTCCACTGTCCTTTGAGGAAGAGAGTTCCAAAGACTCACAACTCTCTCAGATACAAAACTTTCAGTATCAGAATTTTAAAGTGACCCCTAGTTCTAGATTTCCACGCAAGACAAAACCTTCTCTCCACATCCATCCTAGCAAGACCCCACAGGATCTTATATAATTTAATTAAGTCACCGTTCACTCTTCTAAAATCCAGCATATACAAGCCTTTCCAACCCTGTGGCATAAGACAACCTGCCCATTCAAGGTATTAGTCGAGTAAACCTTCTTTGAACTGCACGATTCAAGTAGTACGTGATTTTCAGCTTCAGGAAGTAAGGAAATATGTTAACGATAGCCTTAGTGCAGTTTTTACAAAATGTGATATGTGATGTTTAAGGAACTGAAGATTGTGATAGCCGCAAGTGGTGAAGCCTAAACCCATATTCAGCCACATCTGCATAACCACACTTCCAGGTTGTTAGGATGGCAGGGTCAGAGGGAAGAGATCAAGGTGTAAGAATTAGTTGCCCTTTCCCCTTCCCTAACCCAGGAACAGCCAGGCCAATTTCAATGGCAATAATTTGACATTTAACAAATTTTTACTTTTATTTTCCGCATTTGCTTATGAATTTGCAGCATCCTTTGTGCAGTGCCGGCATCATGATCTAAGCTTGGGTTTTATTGCTCACTGAACACATTTTAAATTACTTTAAAACTTATTTCTTTAACATGCACTATTTTTAAGTAAATCAATTTTTTAAATTCATTTTTCAGGATCTGGGTTTCACTGGCAAGGTCAGCATTTATTGCCTTTCTATGATTGGTCCTAAATCGAAGGACTTGTTAGGGCATTTCAGGAGACCTTATCAATCAATAACACATATGTTTAATTAATTTTTGAGTGAGGTTACATTTTGTGCAGCAACTTGTTACTATCTTCCTGAAGCCAATTTAATTTTAGTAGGCAAACTACTCAAAATATGTGGCTGCCTCTAGCACCAATGTTATAAATAAGCCACTTCTTTAAACAAGATGCTCTGCGTGCGACACTAGAAACACCATGTCCAATCACAGAAATAAAAAGACAAAATACAGTAAATACTCAACGGATCAGGCAGCATCTGTGGAGGGAGAAACAGAGTTAATATTTCAGATTGATGACCCTATACTCAGGAGTGGGGAAATTTTTGATTTCAGTTTACAATGCTGGTATAATACCAGTTTTAGAGTTGTGAGACCATCAATGTAAATGAAGAGCTTTATTAAAAGGATAATTTACAAGTCATTAGCAATCTGACATTTAGACTGCCTCGATTCTTCTGAATCATAAAGGGTTGAACTGACTCATTTACATGAACAGTTAACTGATTGGCATTTGTAAAGGTGAACATGGAACACAGTGTCCTTCCACAATGGGAATTTACTCTTATTACAATCCACAGAACTGAGTACAGAAGTAAACAGGAAGAAGACTTTTTTGTTGGAAAAATCTAGGTGTCAAAAAAGGTTAGGTGTTTATTCCTTAGAACGGCAAAGAATAAGGGGGGGGGGGCGACCTTATAGAAGTGTTTAAAATTATGAGAGGCATAGATAAAGTGATGGTAACAATCTTTTCCCCAGGGTCAGGAAGTCCAAAACTAGAGGACATAGATTTAGGGTGAGGGCAAAGATTTAAAACAGACTGACGGGAAACTTTTTCACAGAGAGGGTGGTGAGTATATGGAATGAGCTGCCAGAGGAAGTGGTTGAGGCAGGTACAATAGTGTCATTTAAGGGGCACTTGAATAGGTACATGGAGGGGAGGGGCTTGGAGGAATATGGGCCGAACACAGGAAATTGGGACCAGCTAGGTGGACAACATAGTTGGCATGGACTCATTGGGCCAAAGGGCCTGTATCCATGATGTATTGCTCTATGGAGCAGACCATGTGCAATTTTTATGGGGATATTTAAAAAATAGAACCTGTATAACAAAAATTAAATTTTATGTACTGTTTAACCCTACAGATATTAACTAAATACTCTATGGTGAGGATTAGACAGGGGAGGAGGGTGGGGTTAATTAGGATTTATCAATAGGCTTTATACTCAATCTCCTGGAGTAATTTAGGGGGAGGAATTAAGGAAACTCAGATAAACAGTTTAACTACAATTCACATTGTTTATGCCCAGTGTCTCTTTCTGGTCCTGAACCAAAGTTACAGCAGGTAATCAAAGTGATTTACTGAGACTCTGACCACACTTACCATTCTATAAATGGCTTAACACATGAAAGGATGAAAGTTGAGGGTCCAATGAATTCTTAATCTCCCAATCTACTTTGTTGTGCCCTTGCACTTTATCTGTTTACCTGCACTGCATTCTCTCTGTAGCTGCAACATCATATTCTGCATTCGTTTTTCTTTTTACTACCTCAATGTACCTGTGCATGGAATGATCTGTCTGGATGGCACACACAAACAAAGAGTTTTTCATCATGTCTTGGTACGTGTGACAATAATAATAATAGTAATAGAATTATAAATAATAAGAACAGGTCAGGCCATCATTTACATACAGCCCTTCCCTAACAGTGGAAGAATACATCAGGGCCAGATAAAAGTTTGAAGTCTTTTTATTTCTTTTCCTTTTATTTTAAACTTTTCATTTTAAATTTCTCACTTTTGTAAGGGGAGTGAGAGAACTTGAGCCAATCTTGTTGGCAGCTCCCTTATATGATGCTCCCTAGACTTTGATTCCAGTGATGCTGCAAAGTATTGTGGGGCTCAACCACAGGCAGTAAATAGGTGAAATTTGCTGAAAGAATGATGTCAGCTTTAGTGATTGAGTACACCCATCATTCTTGTGTGCCTCTCTAAATGAGTAACTAGCTAGTCAAAAACACGATGATTCTGGAGGAACTCAGCAGGCCAGGCAGCAGCCATGGAGAAAAGCAGGCGTTCAACATTTCGGAACAGGACGCTTCAGGACTGAAGATAGGAAAAGGGAAGCCCAATATATAGGAGGGAAAAGCAGAACAATGATAGGTGGACAAAAGAGGGGAGGTGGGGTGGGCACAGGGTGGTGATAGGGTAGATGCAGGTAAGAGATAGTGATAGGCAGGTGCGGGGGGAGGGGAGAGCAGATCCACCGGTGGATGGGTAAAAAGTAAGAAGAGGGAGAAAAAAAAGGAGGATAGGAAAGGGAAGAAGAGAAGAAGCATGGTGGGGGGTGGGGGGTGGGGGGTGGAATTACCTAACGTGGGACAATTCAATATTCATGTCATTAGGCTGCAAGGTTCCAAGATGGAAAATGAGGTGCTGTTCCTCCAGTTTGCACTTGGAGTTCTCCTGGCAGTGGAGGAGGCCGAGGACTGTCATATTAGTGATAATGTGGGAGGGGGAGTTGAAGTGACTGACGACGGGAAGATGCAGATCGCGGTTACGGACAGAGCTCAGGTGTTCTGCGAAACAGTCACCTAGTCTACGTTTGGTCTCACTAATGTAGAGGAGGCCACACTCGGAGCATCGAATGCAGTAGATGATATTAAGGGAGGTGCAGATGAATCTCTGTCTCATCTGAAAGGACTTTGGATACCTGGATGGAGGTGGTGTAGGGGCAGGTGTTGCACCTATGACGGGGCGGTGGAAAGCTCTCGGGGTGGGAGCGGGATGGGTGGGGGGGGGTTGGAGTGAATGAGGGAGTTGCGGAGAGTGTGGTCCCTGTGAAAGGCAGAAAGGGGTGGGGAGGGGAAGGTATGTTTGGTGGTGGGGTCCTGTTGGAGATGGTGGAAGTGGTGGAGAATGACATGTTGGATATGTAGGCTGGTAGGATGAAATGTGAGGACAAGGGGGATGCTATCCCTGTTGGGTCTGGGAGGGGTGGGGGTGAAAGCGGAGGTGTGGGAAATCGCAGAGATGTGGGTGCGAGCTCTCGACAACAGTCGGGGGGAAGCCCCAGTTGGAAAAGAAGTTGGACATCTCAGATGCCCTGGAGTGGAAAGCCTCATCAGGGGAGCATATGTGGCGGAAGCGGAGAAATTGAGGAAAAGGGATAGCATCCTTGCAAGAGACAGGGTGGGAGGAGCTGTAATCGAGGTAGTTGTGGGCATCCGTGCGTTTGTAGAAGACGTCAGTGGATAAGGGATCTCCTGAAATGGAGATGGAAAGATCAAGGAAGGAGAGTCAGAGATAGTCCAAGTGAATTGGAGAGCTGGGTGAAAATTTGTGGCGAAATTTATGAAACTGTCAAGTTCCACACGGTTACAAAAGGTGGCACCAATGCAGTTGTCGATATAGCAGAGAAAGAGTTGAGGAATGGGGCCAGAGTAGGCTTGGAGCAGAGACTGTTCAATGCAGTCAACGAAAAGGCAGGCATAGCTGGGGCCCATGCGAGTGCCCATTGCTATGCCCTAGCTAGTCAAAATGCTCTGCTCCTTTTGCAGAGCCCTGCAAATCTCTCCTCTTCCAAAAGAGCAGAGGTAATACTGTGCTGTACAAAATCCTTTTGATGAGAAGAAACTAACATCTTTTTACTGTACTATTTGCTGCTGAATAGCTGAATGTTGTTTAAATGCTAAAACTGCAGCAAAATGCTGCAGATGCTGGAAAGCTGAAATTAAAATAGAAAATGCTGGGAATACTCAGTAAATTAGAAAGGAACAGTTTCATCTAAACAGGAAGATTAGCAGTATAATAGGAGTGGAGGAATGAACAAAAGAGAAGGCCTGCCTTAAAACAGAAGAGAACATAAGAAAGAAATTAGTGGTACAAATAGGAGCCATGAAATTTCCTTAGCAAGTAAGGTTAAGGAGAATTCCAAGGCATTCTATAGAAGGAACAAGAGGGTTGCCAGGGAAAGATGGTCCATTAAGGGACCAAGGGGATAATCTATGTGTGGTGCCAGGCAAAGTGAATGGAGAGGTCCGAAATAAATACTTCTGATCTGTATTCAGCAAGGAGAAGGATCTTGAGTTCAGGGAGGGTTTAGTAGATAATCTGGAGCAGGTCAGTATTCAGAAGGAGGTGGTATTAGATGTCGTGGGACTCCTATGAGTCGATAAATCTTCAGGACTGGATGAGATTTATCCCAGGATGCTTTGGGATGAAAGGGAGAAGATACGTGGGGACCTGATAGAGATTTTTGCCTCTTCGTAAGCTACAAGTGAGGTGAGAGAAGACTAGGGGATAGCTAATGTTGTTCCTTTATTTAAGAAGGGCAACAGGGATAAGCCAGGTGACTGCAGGCCAGTGAGCCTTATGAAAATGGCAGGGAAATTATTGGAGAAAATTCTAAGGGATAGGATTCATGTACATTTCAAAAGGCAGGGCTGATCAGGAATGTCAGTGTGGCATTATGCTGGGGAAATCCTCCCTAATTTGATTGAGTCTTTTGAGGCAATAACTAAGAAGATTGATGAAGGCACGGTGGCAGACATCACTTATATGGACTTGAGTTAAGCATTTGACAATGTCCGGCAAAGAAGGCCGGTCCAGAATGTTCTAAGGGATCCAAGGTGAGCTGGCTAATTTGATCCAAAAGTGGCTTGGTGATAGGAGGCAGATGGTAGCAGTGCAAGGATGCTTTCTTGATTGGAAGCCTGTGACCAGTAGTGTAACGTGGGGATCAGTGCTGGGACCTTTGCTGCTGTAACATATATTAACGACATGGATGTGAATGTAGGAGGTAGGATTACTAAGTTTGCAGATGACACAAAAGTTGGTGGCATTGTGGATAGTAGGGAAGGTTGTCCAAGGCTATGGTAGGATATAGATCAGATGGAAAATTGGTTGGAGCATTGAAAGATGGAACTTAATCTCAATTAGTGCAATAAAGTATGTTGTGACTTTACCAAACACTAGTTAGACCACACTTGGAAAATTGTGTGCATTTGTGCTGGATAGAGTGAAGAGGAAATTCACGGACTGGAGGACCTAGTAATGGAGAAAGATTGGATAGGCTGGGTTTGTTTTCTCTGGAGTGAAGGAAGCTAATGGATCACCTAATTAAAGTATATAAAATTATAAGACCATATTTAGGGTGGATAGGCAGAATCCTTTTCCCATGGTAGGGGCATCAGAAACAAGAGGACATAGGTTTCAGGTGAGAGAAAGGAGGTTTAAAGGGGATTTGAGAGGAAATATTTTCTTACATAAAGGGTGGTTGATATTTAGAACACACTGCCAGAGGAAATGGAGGAGTCAGATACAATCACTAGGTTAAAGAGACATTTAGACGGACACTTAAATAGGCAAGACATAGAAGGATGCAGTCCTAATGTGAGCAAATGGGATTAATGTAGATGGGCAAAAAGGTTGGCATGGACATGGTGGGCTGAAGGGCCCATTTCTGTGCTGTATGACTCTATGACTATGGGGCAGGGTTAATGAAACAACAATGCTACCCTACCTTGATATCACCACCATGAGACGGCTCATCAGTACCATTATTCTAGTTCCAATTGTTTCTAGCTATTTCAAGTTAATAATTTTATTAATTGAACTTACATAGGTACTCCAGCCTCAAAACAGATGGACTGTGTCATTAAAATATTCAAGAGTAGTTATTTTTAAATCATCGTGCCTGCATGAGAAAAAGTTGCAAGAATAGGGTGGGAAGAGTAGTGGGTGGGGAAAGATGGTATTGCAGTATATGTGGTCCTATTTTTATTAACACAAAAAACTTATGTTTGAAATGTTCAACAGTTATTATGGCAATAATATCAAGTGAATTTCTCTGAGGAATAAAAATAAACAGAAAATACACTTCCTATTAATTCAAAGAATGCACACATTGTTTCTCCCCATGAAACAGAGAAAAGGGAAAGAAAAATGGTATAAATGACACTTTGTGAATTGTTGTCAATGGATCAATAGAGAATCAAAAGAAGTGCCATGGGTTATTAGTTAATTATAGTGAAGTAACTGAAGTAATCTGCCAAGTACTCATTTACAAACAAGGTACTATTTTATATCAAATGTAATGAAGTAGAAAGTAAGAGGGAGTTTTACTGCAGAAACGGAGAGTTAATACTAATTTATTTGCAATGATCTGTATAGTTTACCATATCACAGGAAGGATATTATTGCTCATGAGCGTAGGGACTGTGGTAAAGAGCAATGAGGGTGAGGAAATGTGATGTAAATTAGACATGGCCTGGTTGGAATAAGGGAGACTTTAACAAGATCTAAAGCAAGAGTTTAAAATTATCAAAAGGGTCACTATCAGTTGATTATGCAAATTCTTCAACTGCCTAAAGTAAAATGTGGAATTCTGGATGTGATGATAGAATTAGAGTTAGAACATAGAACAGTACAGCACAGGAACAGGCCCTTCAGCCCACAATGTTCTGCCAAGGACTTTCCATGGCCCCTCCAAATTCCAAATTCCCATCTTGAGTTCTTTTCTGGCTTCTTTATATTCCTCAAGGGCACTGTTCGATTTTAGCTTCCTTTTTCTTCTTGACTAAATTCACAACCTCTCTCGTCATCCAAGATCCCCCTACCTTGCTATCCTCATCCTTCCTTCTCACTGGAATGTACTGGCCCTGTACTCTGTGCAGATGGCCTTTGAACAACCTCCAAATGTCAGATATGGATTTGCTCAAAAACAGCTGTTCCCAATTAACTTTCCCTGGCTGCTGCCTAATACTCTCATAATCTGCCTTCCCTCAATTTAATACTTTCCTGCAAGGTCTATACTTATCCTTATTCATAGCTATCTTAAAACTTAAGAAGTTGTGATCACTGTTTCCTAAATGTTCCCCCACTGAAAGGTCAGTCACTGGACAGGCTCATTTCCCAATACAAGGTTCAGCATGGCCCCTCCTTTAGTTGGACTATCCACATAACTGTTTTAAGAAACTCTCTTGGATGCATGTAACAAATTCTACCCCATCTAACCCTCTTGCACTAAGGAGGTCCCAGTCTATATTGGGGAAGTTGAAGTCACTCACTACGATAACCCTGTTGTTTTTCCAACTTTCCCTAATCTGCCTGCATACTTGTTTCTTGATGTCCCAGTGGTTGTTGGGGGGGGGGGGGGGGTCTGTCTATAGTATAATCCCATCAGAGTGATTGCACCTTTCTCATTTTTGACTTCTGCCCAGACAGACTCAGGGGATGAGCCCTCCCCTTTGAGCGCAGTTGTGATATTGCCCCCACTGGTAATGCAACTCCCCCCCTCTTTCTTTTACCTCCCTCACTATCTCTTCTAAAACAGTCCTGTCCCTCTCTCAACCAAGTCTCTGTAATGACTTTTATACAGCTGAACAATAACTTCCAACCCAGAAAGAAAATGTGCAGCTACACCTACCCAATAATCAATGGTTGAACCACATTTGTCAGCAGGAATTTCCTATGCAAAATGGCTTATTTTGTTCCAAACTGCCCATGTGTGCCTTAATCTTCAGGAGCTTGTCCAAATTCAAAACAGGGATCCTGTGGGAAATTACAGAAGTAATATTTTGCCGATAATTCATCTGAAAAGGCAAAAGAGATAAGAAGATAATTTTATTGTAATAGATTTTATTGTCACAACACTGCCATTGACATCAATTAAGGCAATTAGTTCCTCTTAAGTCAAGGGTAATATTTGAAAAAGTACAAGAAAGAAAATACTATTTTTAGAACTACAAACACATTCCAGTACTTAAATGGTTAATTCCAGTTTGTGAGGTTATTGTCAAAGTCCATCCTGCGTGAAGGTCTCAAATGAACTGTTATCATCTTCCTTCTGTGTTTCTGTATTAGATGTTTAACTTTAGATTAAACTAGCATGACAAGGGACAGGAGGGTGGGGAGGGTGTGAGACGGGTGTTGATGAAGCGTTGCATTTTTGCACTATGTTTTTTCACGCAGTCTTTATCATCTCCAAAACTGCAATAATAACAGATCACAACAAATGAATAAAATTTTTGATGCCCTGGTGAAGCATTTAACTCCTTCACCTTTTCACTTGGTGCCTTATGAATTTAAAAATACGCGGGAGGTTTTAGTATGTTTCCATTGAGTAGTAGATTTGAGACTAACAGTTGTGTTTTTCATGAAAAAAAAAGCTGTTGTTCCATTCAATAACAAATGTACAAAGCAATCTCACAGAACTATGGCATTCCCCCACCTTTAGTAATACCATCCAAGCCTACAAAAGTGCTTTACCGTTCAATAGCATTACTGTCTCTGGGATGCCATCATCAACATCTTTGGTTCTCTATTGACCAAAGCATCACATGAACCAGCTATATAAATACCCTGGCCACGAGAGCACGTCAGGGACTAGGTCTCCTGCTGTGAGTCACTTATCTGATATCCCAAAGCCTTTCCATATTTTCTACAAGGCACAAGGCAGGAGCCTGATGAAATGCTCTCCATCTGCCTGGATCAAAGCAGTGCAAACAGCCATCAGCAAGCTTGACACCATCTGAACAAAGCAACCACTAAACCTATATCTTGTAACCTCCTTCATGAAAGAGAAATATGATGTCAATGTTGCACTTCTGAGGAATGAGAGTAGAATATTGAATGGAATAAACGTAATAAAATCAAAAGTATTAAGGGGTTTGGCATATTTTTTTACATAACATCTTTATTAGTCACATGTACATCAAAACACACAGTGAAATACATCTTTTGCGTAGTGATTTTTTGGGGGGCAGCCCACAAGTGTCGCCACGCTTCCGGCGCCAACATAGCATGCCCATAGCTTCCTAACCCATACATCCTTGGAATGTGGGAGGAAACTGGAGCACCCGGAGGAAACCCACACAGACATGGGAAGAACATACAAACTCCTTACAGACAGTGGCCGGATTTGAACCCGGGTCGCTGACGCTGTAAAGCATTACGCTAACCACTATGCTACCGTGCCTGCCTTTGAAGAGGAGTATGAGCATTGCCTTTTGTGTTGTGACTTTCATTCAATATTGCTAACATTATCAGATTGTTATTTATGGGATCTTGCTTTGTGTTAATTAGCTACCTTATTTCCTACATTATAACAGTGACTGGGTTTCAAATGCATTTCACTGACTTCAAACTGCTTTGAGTAATCCAGAAAGGGGTGTGAAAGGCACAATATAAATGCACAGCTTCCACTGATTTTGGCTGCTTCTCCTTCTTGTTCTCCCTCCCTAATGAGCAAGAGCCCAGATTCAACCCAAAAATCTCAGCAGAGTAGAAGAGCTCATAATAAGAATTCCTTCGGAAGCTGAGTGCAGGTGACACACTCCATGAAGGCAACATAAAAGATAAGAATGTTGACTTGCAGCCCAGTGTGATTCCCCAGTCTCAAAATTATATTGTGCTATCTCTTACATCCTGATGACCATGTGTCAAGTTCATTCCTGTTTACTGGGAATTTTGAGATGTAGATTTCTATTCATTGGTAATCTGATCCATTCCCTTGAGAATTCTAACAACCATCAAGAATTTTCGACTTGAGGTTGTTTTCACCTCCATTGCCTGGGCATATTGTTCACCAGTTGTAGCACCGTTTGACTAGGCAAACCATTCTGCTCTATCATCATCAACATATTTAAGGCAAAACAGCATCGTTTAATTCTAGATTTGAAGGGCATGATAAGAAGCAACACGTTCCCACAAACACATACTCTGCAATTCATTTTTAATTTCACCTTTTGATGCTAGTTTCACGAGTTCAGACACCAACAACCCAGAACTTCTCTGCACTTTCACTTATTTTTATAATTAGGTCCGTCAGTCAAAATATTTTAATTTTATATTTGGTGTGCACCAAAAACCCATTTGAACAGAAGGCTGTGGCTTTAAATCTTCTGTGAATTAATTGGTTATTCACCAATGGTGTTTGTTCACAGTGAGTCAGGACACTGGTGATGTTCATTCAATATCCCCTTACTGCTGAGAAACTGGCTGTGGGGAAATGAGGATAATCTCAGACTATTATCAACGTTGTTGAAGTTTCTTTCCAGTGGCAGCTGCTCTCCTTGGGAAATAACAAGGTTACAACAAGTTCATGAAAACCAACAGGAAATAGCACATGCCTTTTTTTTGGCATACAATTTAATTAGTGGGAAATCTCTGGTTACTGACTGCAGTCCTTTTCTTAGCAACATTCATCACTGAAATGTCAAATTCAAGAATTAATCCCAACATCTGCCCTTGGACTTCATCACATAAGTTCTTGAGCTCCAAAGAAAGATCTTCCAGTCAACAGCACCAGTATCCCTCAATGTTTGTGAGTGAATATCTGCATAGATTAAAAACTGGAATTTCTCCCTTGAACCTGTCTGAAATTGTATGGCATTGTGAGGGAAATGTTGGGGGAAATGGGGCCAGGGAGATCTGTTCCAGCTACTGTGGATCAATGTGGAGTTTTGATTCCTCTCCTGGGAACACAGATAACTGTCCCTTCCTTTTCTGGCTGAGGAACTCCATTTACCCATTCTTTATACATTATAATACTGCTGGTATTGGCCTTGAAATAGGCATTTGCCTAAATCAAGCCAGAGCCTCATGCTTAAATATTAATTGGAGAACCATGTTGCTGATAGGACACTGATGGTATTTTTCCCAGGACTTGAACACTTTTTTTTCTTGCAAGCTGAAGCCCTTCCAAGGTTGAGATGAAATTCTCTTTTGTGAGGCTAGAAGGTCATGCTGCTATGCCTTATCTACATTGACAAATCTTCCTCTGGTGCCAGGAAATGATGTGGACTCTGACCTTCTCTCCTGTCCTATGAGCAATCCATTGTATGCAGACGGGCAAATAATGGACATCATGTAGAACATGCCTGTGAATTGAAACACCCTGAGGTTTGCCCATCCAATTCTTGCTCATGGTTAAGATCCACCTTTGTGCCTCTGGACCTTAGGCAATTTTCAGTTGGTGGGATGAAATTGAAGTCGTGCATCAAATATTCTGCAAATAAAGACTGTCATTGTGTCAAAGAGAACTTGGTAGATTTATGTCCTTGGCCTTATCAGCAAGATTTCAATCTCAAATCTGAACTCTAGATCAAAAAGAAACTTTGATCTGTCTCTGCAGAAAGGAAAAGTGCAGAAATGTGAATTATCTGGCTTCTCTGAGAAAATTCCCAACCTTCATCCACTCTCCTTATTTGGGAAGCTACAGGAGGTGAAAAAACTCAAGAGATAAAGAATGTGTGTAATCAATGGAGATAATTTCAATTTGGAATTGGAACTGGTTTATATTATCACTTGTACTGAGGTACAGTGAAAAATGTGTCTTGCATACAGTTCATACAGATCAATTCATTACACAGTGCATTGAGGTAGTACAAGGTAAAATACAGAATGCAGAGTAAAGTGTCACCACTACAGAGAAAGTGTAGTGCAGGCAAACAATGCGGTGCAAGGTTATAACGTGGTAGATTGTGAGGTTAAGAGTCTATCTTATCATACAAAGGAATTGTTCAATAGTCTTACAACAACGTGATAGAGAAGACAGAATGCCCAGGTTGGGTGGGGTCTTTGATTATGCTGGCTGCTTTACTGAGGCAGTGAGAAGTATAAACAGAGTCCATGAAGGGGAGGCTGGTTTCCGTGATGCGCTTAGCTGTGTCCACAACGCACTGTAGTTTCTTGCGGTCCTGGGCAGAGCAGTTGCCATACCAGACAGGATGTTTTCTATGGTGCATTGATAAAAGTTGGTGAGTGTCAAAGGGGACATGCCAAATTTCTTTAGCCTCCTGAGGAAGTAGAGATGCTTGTATGCTTTCTTGGCCATGGCATCTATGTGGTTGGACCAGGACAGGCTATTGCTGATGTTCACTCCAAGGAACTTGAAGCTCTCAACGCTCTTGACCTCAGCACCATTGACGTAGACAGGTGTACGTGCACCATCCCCCTTACTGAAGTCAGTGACCAGTTCTTTTATTTTCCTGACATTGAGGGAAAGGTTGTTGTCATGACACCATCTCACTAAGCTCTCTATCCTCTATCTCCTTCCTGTACTCCGACTCATTGTTATTTGAGATCCGGCCCACTACGGTGGTATCATCTGCAAACTTGCACATGGAGTTAGAGCAGAATCTGACCACACAGTCATGAGTGTAGAGTAAGGGGCTGAGGATGCAGCCTTGTGGGGCACCAGTGTTGAGAATAATTGTGCTGAATAATTACTGCCTATCCTCACTGATTGCGGTCTGTTGGTCAGGAAGTCAAGGATCCAACTGCAAAGGGAGCTGTTGAGTCCCAGGTCTTGGAATTTGGTGATGCGTTTGCTTGGAATTATAGTACTGAAGGCAGAGGTGTAGTCAATAAACAATAGTCTAATGTAGGCATCTTTACTATCCAGATGCTCCAGAGATGAGCGTAGGGCCAGGGAGATGGCATTCACCATAAACCTGTTTTGGTGGTAGGCGAATTGCAGTGGGTTGAGGTTTTCTGGGAGGCTGGAGTTAATGCGTGCCATGACCAGCGTCTCAAAGCACTTCATGATAGCGGATGTCAGAGCCACTGGTCGGTAGTCATGAAGGCACGTTACCTTGTTTTTCTTAGGTATTGGGATGATAGTAGTCTTCTTAAAGCAGGTGGGAACCTCAGATTGAAGCAGGGAGAGATTAAAAATGTCTGCAAATACCCCCGCCAGCTGATCTGTACAGGATCTGAGACCACGGCCTGGGACACCATCCAGGCCAGATGCTTTCCATGGGTTCAGTCTCTGGAAGGCTAATCTTACATCCTCAAAAGTGACTATGGGTTCAGGAATGTGGAGGCTGTTGGGGTGGGTGGTGACATACCAACCTCCTTCTGTTCAAAACGTGCAGAGAATATGTAAGCTCATCAGGAAGGGATGAACTGTTGTCGGTGACACTGCCCAACTTTGTTTTGTAGCCCGTTAAAGCATGTAAGCCCTGCCACAACTGACAGCTGGTCTGGGACTTGATTTTGGACTGATATTGTCTCTTGGCATCTCTGATAGCTTTACAGAGATCGTGTCTCGATTTCCTGTGAAGATCAGGGTCACCTGATTTGAATGCTGCAGTCTTAGACTTCAGTAGGGAGTGGATCTCCAGGTTCACCCATGGTTTCCAGTTTGGGAACACCTGGATCATCCTCTTTGGTACACAGTCCTCAACACACTTGCTGATAAAGTCCGTGATGATGGTGACATACTCATCCAGGCTGACAGCTGAGTCTTTGAACATGGACCAGTCTACCGAATCAAATCAGTCAAGTAGAAGCTCATCTATCTCCTCAGACCAGTACTGTACGACTTTCTGTACTGGATCCTCCCATTTCAGCTTCTGTTCATATGCAGGGAGAAGGAGCTCAGCTTGGTGGTCTGACTTACCAAAATGGGGGTGGGGGGGGGGGGTGGGTCAGTAGGCATTTTTGATGGTTGTATAGCAATGGTCAAGGGTGTTTGTGTCCCTGGTAGGACAGGAGACATGCTAGTAGTATTTTGGTAACTCTTGAAGTTAGCCTGGTTGAAGTCACCTGCAATGATGAAGAGGGCCTCAAGATATCCTGTTTTAAGGCTGTTGACCACAGAGTATAGTTCATTGAGTGCAGGCTTCATGTCTGTCTAGGGTGGGATGTAGACTACACATCAATCAATCAGCAAATATAAATTTGGAAGCAGGGCTAAAACACAGAGCACAAGACGCCTGTCAAGAGTAAAACTGAGTAAGTTTAAAAATGGCACTTTTAATTATATTCCACACATTGTACAGTGTCCATTGTGGCTCATTGGGTAGTGCTCCTACCTCTGAATGAAAAGCTTCTGTGTTAAAGACCCTTTTCAGAGATTGGCACAAAGATCTAGGCTGGCATTCTTGTGTAATGTCAAGGAAGTTCTTCAGTGCCAGAGGTTCTGTTTTTCAGATGAGGTGTAAAACAAAGGTCCCATCTGTTCTCCCAGGTGAATGTAAATGATTGCATGGCACTATTCTGTAGTGGAGAAGGAAGCTGTCCCTGTTGTTCTCACCAATATTTATCCTGTTACTGTTCGTGGGAGCTTCCTATGTGGAAACTGGCTGCCAAATTTAGTGACCACATTTGAAAACAACTTCCCATAGGGAGTGAAAGCCATTATATGATTTATAGTCTTGAAATGCTCTGCCAATATAGGTTAGCCAAAGGACAGAAGAAAAGTGTAAAATGTATAAAAATATATGCTTCAGGGTTGTCATTGTATGAATACAAAAATGAAATATTGAAATCTGAAATAAGAGCTGAGAATGTTGGAAATACCCTGCACTTCAGGCAGCATTAGTGGACTGGGAAACAGAGTTAACACTTTAGATTGATGAACTAGACTAAATTATGTAACAATTTTAAAAATGTAGACAGGACAGTGGAGTGGGGAGGATGAGTG
Organism: Pristis pectinata; assembly: GCF_009764475.1. NCBI lineage: Eukaryota > Metazoa > Chordata > Chondrichthyes > Rhinopristiformes > Pristidae > Pristis > Pristis pectinata. The sequence continues at coordinate 90,871,725 of NC_067409.1, forward strand.
GAGATACAAGAAGGAAAGGAATAAATGAGCAAGTCAATGACAAGGGGAAGCAAGGGGAGATGAAGTGACAAAACAACTAATCATGCATCCACCTATGAATTCAAAATTCCTGGAAAAATCAGAAGTTATTAAATGGAATTGATGATAAAACCAGTGGATTAAACTAAACCGACTTTAGGAAATCCCCCTGCATACATCTGATCTCATGAAATTTACCTGACTCAAACATCTTTCTTTTGACAAATCAAAAGGAATTTGCTACATTTATTAAGTAAAATTCTCAGATATTTTACAATGAATCTTAACTTTTGAACTGTAGATTGTCTTTCCTTCAGGTAATGCATGCTGGAACTCTCATTTTCCCTGAGTTCGATGCCGGACTTCACTTTAAGTGGTCTGGTTAACCAAATTTCACTATTGCAGCAGTCTGGAGAAACTGAGTCAGTTACTTCTTCACAATGATTCACATTTTGGCTGAAAGCTTATTCAAACTATCTCAGCTGTTAACTTTCCCTCACATCTAATCAATACTTGGAAAAATGACAAGAAGATGTGTATGGAATGACTGAAATAAGACTTAAAAATACTGCGGACATTTTTTTATAATTAACAGTAATTTTGATTGATCAAAATCTAGAGGCACAAGTATAACGAGTGCACATCCAACACTCCACCTTCCACCATTCTCCAGTTTTTCATTTTAATTCCATTCTGTTTTATCTGTTATTTCCCTCATTGCAATGCATACATTCGTGGTGATTAAGCCAAGTGTCTAATGCAATGGTTATATGGCAGATGAATTTTTTTTTTAAAACTGCAGATGCTGGAAGTCTAAAAATAAAAACCAAAAATGTCAGAAATACTCAACAGGTCAGGCAGAATCCCTGGAAAGAGAAACTGAGTGAACATTTCAGATTAAAGACTCATCAAATTTGCCCTAGACATTTGTGCACACTGCACTGTCCGAAAAGTTGTGATTGGCAATGAAGAAGTAGGGAAACCTAGCTTGACTTGACAAGATATGTGGAACAAGACCTGCTCATAATCAACACCCTGTTCCATCAGAGAGTCAGGAACCAGACCTTATCCCTGATCCAGGCCTTGGCACCTGTTAGATTATGTCATAATTCACCAGGATGTTCACATCACCCATGCCATGACTGCTGAACTGAGAACCACCTAACCCACTCAGTTATGTCAATCAATCTGGCCCCATAACAATGATGGCAGCAGAAAATTTGTCATATTTAAATAAATGTCAAAAATATTAAGGATTCCATAAAGAGTGCCCATGGTAGCTGGACAGCTCTGATATTCTCCATAATTAGCATTGATGAAGAGACTCTTGGCTTCTCCACCATGACTCATTTCTTGAGAATGACCAGGAAATCCAGGAGCTAATTAACCACAAACACATGCAACCTCAAGAGAAAATAAAACTGCTTTACAGTCACTGGGCATGGATGATGCCACTGACTATGCAGTCTAGAGGTGGGGATCACAGCTTCAAAATAAGGGATTGACCATCTAGGACTGAACTAAGGAGTAATATACATTCTAACTGCACTAAATATAAATTATATATAAATATAAATTATAACTACATTACCCAACAAGCTATATCAATGATACTATACCAATGCAACAAAAAATGATTTGGATAAGGAAGCTGTGATCAGCAGAGGAAGATCGACAAATGCTGAAAGACTATAATGCACCATTCACAAATTTACTGTGTTCCATGTGATTTTTCCTTTCAAGCTGTTGTGGTCCAAGGTTTCCAAAATAATGCATTTGTCTATTCTTTGGAATTAGAGTAATGGTACAACTTCAACGTCATTTTTGTGAGGGCTTTGGGGGGAAGATTGCCATTCTTAGTAAGTTCTAACAGCAGTTGATATGAATGTGGAAGTCTCAAACCTCCCAAGAGATTCGCATTACAGTCATTCCCACTGTGATCCAATATTGAACTTTCATGGAATCCAATGGTGCAGCTCTACTGAACTTGCTGCAGGTTAGACATAGCTCTGGATCTGGAAATCTATTTATTTCAAAAGAGTGAAGCAGCTGAGAGGAGGATAGGTTAGCTTTCATGTAATTTACACATTTTTATTTCATTCAATTAAATTAAATGTGTTTAAATGGTAATTTAAATGCAATTAAATATTATTAATTATTTGTTTTTAGTACTTCGATGTTTTAAATTATTTTAACATTTCAAAATGTTCAAAGCTTTTATATGTTTTTTAAAGTTGGATTTTTAAAAATAGTTTCCAATACTTTTCAATGTTTATGAATATGAGGGGAATTCACGAATATTCTAAAGTCTTTGACAGTTTTGACAGCTGGTAAACCTAAAGCCATGAATTTGCCTGCTGTCAAAACATTTTTGGGCCACAATTATCATTAGCCAGGTTTGGGAACCAAGGTGCTACTGAAAGATCCACTCCAGGTTCTTGGGGATCTGATGGGTAAAGGAGCTGAGGTTGATCAGACAGTAACATAATCTGGAAAGCATGGCCCACAAGCCACATGTTTTCTAAATTATCTAGATAAGAAAGACATGTTGTACTGGCCTCATCACACAGTTATTGTAAGTTTAATGAATCTCCAATGCAATCCATTCTTTTCATGGAAAAAAAAATCTTGTAATGTAGCCGAACGTGACGCGTGGCAGAAAAGAAAATGCAGCAACGCGGAGGCTGGACTGGAGCACACTTTACTGACTCAAACAAAGCGCGCGTGCTTGCTAAAGTAACTGAGAGCCTCTCCGGCGGACATGACGTGCGGTCCCCACTGTAAGGCCCGCCCTGCGGTTAGTCTGCGTCACGCTCCCGTGCATGTGCCCGTGGCCGCCGATGGCGGTTCAAGTCCTGCAGGTCCGGGCCGCTACACCACCCCCACCACCCCCCCCCCGCCCCCCCCCCCAGATCACCCATTGGGGGCATGGGATCCCCAGTCTGTGTGTCCCTCTTGGGTGGCCTGCCCCGCCGGCGTGGTGAGGGCACCTTCACGGGCTGTCCAATGTCCAAATGTGCCGGTTTGAGGCAGTCCACTGTGAAGGTCTCCTCACGGCCCCCCACCTCCACAACACATGTAGATCCGTTGTGCCGGATCACTTTGAAGGGTCCTTCATACAGCCTCTGCAGAGGGGACTTGTGAATGCCCCGTGAATGAAAATGTACTCGCAGTCCCTGAGATCCCTAGGAACAAAAGACGGTGTAGTGCCATGTCTGGAAGTTGGAACTGGTGCCAGGCTGCCCATCTTGTCCCGCAGCTTCATCAGCACTTCCGCCGGCATCCCTGCTGGACCTTGGGCCTCTGGCACGAACTCGCCCGGAACCGTCAGGGGGGTGCCGTAAACCAACTCTGCCGAGGAGGTGCCCAGGTCCTCGTTGGGGGCCGTGAGGATGCCCAGTAGAACCCAGGGAAGTTCATCTGCCCAGTTGGGCCCTCTGAGGCGCGCCATCAGGGCTGACTTGAGGTGCCTGTGGAAACGCTGGACCAAACCATTGGCCTGTGGGTGGTACGCTGTGGTGTGGTGTAACCGGGTGCCCAGGAGCTGTGCCAGTGCTGTCCACGACCCTGACGTGAACTGTGCCCCTCTGTCGGAGGTGCTGTCTGCTGGAAGTCCCAACCTGGCGATCCAGTTTGCGATGAGCGTCCTGGCGCAGGACTCCGTGGATGTGTCCGCTAGCGGCATGGCCTCCAGCCATCTGGTGAACCTGTTGACCATGGTGAAGATATATTTGGTGCCCTGGGAGATGGGCAGGGGGCCAACGATGTCCATGTGGATGTGCTGAAACCTGCTGAGCGTCGGTTGGAATTGTTGGAGGGGAGTCTTCACGTGATGCGGAACTTTGGTGGTCTGGCAGTGTACGTAGGTCCTGGCCTAGTATCCAACCTGCTTGCAGAGACTGTGCCAGACGAATTTGTCTGAGGCCAGTTTGATGGACGCCCGGATGGACCATGCCGTGTAGCGTGTCGAACACCTGCTGCCTCCATGCTGTTGGTACCACGGGCCGAGGTCTGCCAGTCGATGTGTTGCACAGGAGCCGAACCGCTGTAGGGCCGACGGGGATGTCCTCCAGCCGGAGTCCAGAAACGGCGGTGCGATAGGCTGGGATCTCGGTGTCCGCTTGTTGTGCCTGCGCCAGCGCCGTGTAGTCAACCCCTGGGGCTGAGGTGGTCACTGAGTGGATGTGGGGATGAGACAGCGTGTCAGCGACCATGTTGTTCTTCCCTGTGATGTGGCGGATGTTGGTGGTAAACTCCGAGATAAATGAGAGGTGCCTCTGCTGCCGAGCCGACCATGGGTCTGATATCTTTGCGAGGGCAAAGGTGAGGGGTTTGTGGTCCGTCTACATGGTGAAATCCCTTCCTTCGAGGAAATACTGGAAGTGCCGGATGGCTAGGTAGAGCGCTAGCAACTTCCTGTCGAAGGCACTGTACTTAACCTCTGGCGGTCGCAGGTGTCAGCTGAAAAAGGTGAGCGGTTGCCACTGGCCCTCGGCAAGCTGCTCCAGGACTCCGCCGACCACCGTGTCTGAAGCGTCAACTGTGAGCGCCGTGGGTACATCGACTCTTGGGTGTACTAGGAGGGCCACCTTCGCCAACGCCTCTTTGGTCTGCTTGAAGGCTTCCGTGGACTCCACATCCCATTCCACCTCCTTGGCCTTGCCAGCCATCAGACAGAACAGGGGTCTCATGATGTGCGCTGCCGCTGGCACGAACCGGTGGTAGAAAGTCACCATCCCCACGAACTCTTGCAGGCCCTTGACTGTGCTGGGTTTGGGAAACTGGCAGATGGTCTGGACCTTGTCCGGCAGAGGGGTGGCTCCATGCTGGTTGACCCTGTGGCCCAAGAAGTCGATTTCCGGCAGCCCAAACTGGCACTTCGCCGGGTTGATTGCCAGTCCGTGGTCACTCAGGCGCTGGCAGAGCTGGTGCAAATGTGCCACGTGCTCCTTGCGTGACTTGCTGACCACCAGGATGTCATCTAGGTAGATGAAGATGAAATCCAGGCCTCGCCCAACCGAGTCCATTAGCCTCTGGAAAGTCTGAGCGGCGTTCTTGAGGCCAAAGGGCATCCTTAGGAATTCAAACAGCCCGAAGGGGGTGATGAGGGCTGTCTTGGGCACATCGTCGGGGTGCACGGGGATCTGATGATAACCTCAGACCAGGTCGATTTTTGAAAAGATGGTTACCCCGTGGAGGTTGGTCGTGAAGTCCTGGACGTGGGGCACTGGATATCTGTCGGTGGTTGTAGCATCGTTAAGTATCCTGTAGTCCCCACAGGGCCTCCTGCCTCCGGCAGACTTGGGCACCATGTGCAGCGGTGATGCCCAAGGACTGTCCGAGCGGCGGATGATCCCCATCTCCTCCATTTTCTGGAACTCCTCCTTGGTGAGGTGGAGCTTGTCGAGTGGCAGCTTACGGGCCTGGGTGACACACTGAATCATGACTCAGTGTGTTTCTTTTGTTGCTGGTTCGTAACAAAATTGCGTGGGAATGTGGTGCTGTACACCGTGCTGAGAGCCGGTAGTGGAGAACTGTGGGATGATGATGGAGGGGATATCTGCTAGCACCCTGGCGAACTCGTCACCCGAGAGCGTGACGGAGTCCAGATGAAGGGCTGGGAACTGGGCGTCCCCAAGCTGGAAGGTTTGGAAAGTCTCGGCGTGGACCAAACGCCGGCCTTTCAGGTCGACCAGAAGACGGTTGGCCCGTAGGAAATCCGCCCCTAGTAAATCCGCCCCTAGTAATGGCCGTGACACTGCTGCTACCGTGAAGAGCCAGGTAAAACAGCTGGGGCCGAAACGCAGCGGGATGGTACGTGAGCCATACGTCCGGATGGTGGTGCCATTCGTGGCGGTGAGGTCAGGGCCTGGGGCTGCTGTACGGGTGTCCATGTTTGAGGGGGGAAGGATGCTGATCTCGGCCCCGGTGTCCACCAGGAAACGTCGCCCGGATTGTCGGTCCCAGAGGAACAGGAGGCTGTCGCGATGGCCAGCTGTCGAAGCCACTAGCAACAGCCAGCCCCAGCGTTTCCTGGGAAGGCACCCCCACCTCTGATGGTAAAAACACCATTGGTCTGAAACCTCGTCTTTGTCCCCCGTGGGTCTCGGTGGTTTCGGTTGTGGGGTCTTGGCCTTAGGCTGCGCAGTCGTGGTTAGACAGATGGAAGCCGCTCCCCGCTGCTTACTCTGCCACAAAATGTCCGCCCTGGCCGCGAGGCTGCACAGGTCGCTGAAATCTTCACCTGCGAGGAGGAGGTGAATGTCCTCTGGCAGTTGCTCGAGGAACAACTGCTCAAAAAGGAGGCAGGGTTTATGGCCATCCATGAGCGCCAGCATGTCGTCCATCAGCTCGAATGGCTTGTGGTCACCCAGGCCGTCCATGCGCAGGAGCCACGCAGCTCGTTCACGGCAGGAGAGTCTGAAAGTGCGGAGGAGGAGTGCCTTGATTTTAATGTACCTGTCCTCCGTAGGTGGATGGTGCAGGAAGTCGATGATCTGCGCTGCCATGTCCTGGCCGAGCACGCTGACCATGCAGTAGTACCACATGGCATCAGCTGTAATGCCTCTGATGCTGAACTGGGCCTCAGCCTGCTCGAACCAAACATGGGGCTGAGCGGCCCAGAAAGTCGGGAGCTTGAGTGAGACTGCGTTGTGCGAGTCGTTGGGATTCATGTCGCGGGTTCCAGATGCCGTCTGGGAGCATTGGGGTCACCAAATGTAGCTGAATGCGATGCGAGGCAGAAAAGAAAATGCAGAAGTGCAGAGGCTGGACTGGAGCACACTTTACTGACTCAAACAAAGCGCGCGCGTTCGCTAAAGTAACCGAGAGCCTCTCTGGCAGATGTGATGTGCGGTCTCCACCAGAAGGCCCGCCCCGCAGTTAGTCTGCGTCGCGCTCCCGCGGATGCGCCCACGGCCGCCGATGGTTGTTCGAGTCCTGCGGGTCCGGGCCGCTACAGCAACTTAGTTAGATAACATCCCATTTCATAACCCAACATAATGAACAATCTGAAAAGCACTGGAGATCGATGAAGGTAGAACTGTAGATGTTGTCTACATAGATTTTAGTAAGGCGTTTGACGAGGTCCTTCATGGTAGGCTCATCCAGAAGATTGATATTCATGGGACCTACATTGATTTGGCCATTTGGATTCAGAATTGGCTTGCCCATAGAAGACAGAGGTAGTGGTCAATGGGACTTATTCTGGCTGGAGGTCCGTGGCCAGTGGTCTTCTGCAAGGATCCATATTGGGACCTCTGCTGTTTGTAAGATATATATTATATATATGACTTGGATGAAACGTGGATGGTTGATTAGTTAGTTCGCAGAAGATTGGCGGCGTTGTGGTTTAAATAGAATATTGCCAAGGAATGCAGTGGGATATAGATCAGGTTCAATTATAGGCAGAGAAATAGCAGATGGAGTTTAATCCAGGCAAATGTGATGTGTTGCACATTGGGAGATCGAATGTAAAGGGACAGTACGCAGCTAATGGCAGGACCCCTAACAGCATTGACGTATAGAGGGACTTTGGAGTCCAAGTTCATAGCTCCATGAAAGTGGCTGCACAGATTGACAGGGTGGTAAAGAAGGCAGAAGGCATGCTTGCCTTTATTAGTTGAGGCACCGAGTTCAAGAGTCAGGAAGTTATGTTGCAGTTTTGTAAAACTCTGGTTAGGCCGTATCTCAAGTATTGCATCCAATTCTGGTCGTCCCATTATAGGGAGGATGTAGAGGCTTTGGAGAAGGTGCAGAAGAGGTTTACCAGGATGCTGTCTGGATTAGAGGGCATGTGCTATAAGGAGAGGTTGGACAAACTTGGGTTGTTTTCTCTGGAGCATCGGAGGCTGAGGGGAGACCTGATAGAAGTTTATAAGATTATGAGAGGCATAGATAGAATAGGCAGCTGGTATCTTTTTTCAGGGTCAAAATGTCTAATACTAGAGGTCATATATTTAAGGTGAGAGGGGGCAAGTTCAAAGGAGTTGCACGGGGCAAGTTTTTTTACGCAGTGAGTGGTGGGTGCCTGGAATGCATTGCCAGGGATGGTAGTAGAGGCAATTACAACAGAGGTGTTTAAGAGGTGCTTAGCTAGGCAAATGAATGTGCAGAGAATGGAGGGATATGGACCTTGACTAGGCAGAGGGATTAGTTTAGTTAGGATTTAATTCCTAGTTTAATTAGTTTGACACAACATTGTGGGCAGAAGGGCCTGTTCCTATGCTGTTCTGTGTTTTCTGTGTAACGGAGTTCAGTTATGTGAAAAGATTGGAAAAATTGTGATTTCTTTCCTTGGGGCAGAGAAGGTAAAGGATAGAATTCATAGAGGTATTTAACATTATATGAGATCTTGTCAGGACAGATAGGAAGAATCTGTTCCCTTGTTCGTAATCAAGGTCAAAGGTTCAAAATAGTTGACAGAAGAACCAGAAAGGAATTGGGAAGGACTGTTTTCACACATAGGGTTTCTTTCCGATCTGCAATAAAACAACTTAACAGGTAATGAAATTAGACTTCACAAGAACTTTTCAAAGACAATTAAGAGTGTACTTGAAGAGAACTAATTAACAGTGCTACAGGGGAAAACTGGTGTGCGGCTTAAAATGGACAGTTTGTTCAGAGAACTGGCACAGATGATGACCTGAATGGCTCCCTTCTACACAGCAAGGTTCTATAAAGGTAGAAAACAGGAATAAGGAGAAGTAAAATATAAAACAAATGGTCCTTTTTTATTGAGACTGTAGTTGACAAGTTGTGCTGAGTTATATAAAAACGACAATATGAAAACTGGCTGTTCTGGTTAACCAGTCCATGCTGCTGTTTATCATTGGATGAAGTACGAAGCTGTAGCCTTGTCTACTCATTCATAAAAAAAACCCCATGGTAACAATGAAGAAGATGAGGGTGCTTATCCCCAGCAATATTTATCCCTCAATTAATGTCACTTTGTTATTATTACATTGCTGTTTGTGGGAGCTTGCTTTGTGCAAATTGACTGCTGTGTTTTCTACATAACAACAGCAATCACATTTCAGATGTTCTTCATTAACTGTGAAGCACTTTAAACAAATTATAGAAAACTTCATGCCACTAACTCAACAATCACCCTAATCCATTATTGTACCTTGCTTCCAAATTTCTTCATTTCTCTTTCTTTTAACTTATCTAATCTATTTTTAATATCAACGTAGTCTCAATCTCTGAAAACACATTCCACAAACTTCTTTACAAAATAATATTTTTTCTCTAACTTAAACCTCTTGCATTTATTTGTCCCCTCATTCTAGACACCACACTCCCATTACGAGTAACTTTTACTTACTCTTAAGTAAGTGCTTCTACTTACTCTTTCCTATCCCATAATCATTATAACACTTCTTTCAGATCAGTCCATAATGTTTTTTTTTGTTTTAATAGCTCCAGGTTTTCAAATACTGCTTCTTATTCGTACTTCCTCATACATGCTGAATATGCACTGTATCCTATGTAATGTTTCAAAATCCTTCCTGTGTGGAGTCTAAAATCATGCACAGCACTCCATTTTTGACTTCTCCATGGTTTCAGATAGATTCACCACGACATTTTGGGTAACTTCTTCTGCTTTTATAAGTTTTATCTCTTTTTGTTTTACTAACCTTCTCTGAGAAAGTGGTTGAGACGATAAAGCCCTTGTCTGATAATATACTCACACCAAGGCATGTTTATTCATCATATCTGTGAGGGCTGAACCACAATGGCTGTTAGTCTGGCAATGACCCAGTTTTAAATTTTCCATCTTTTTGAAATCCCTTCCATGACTTTACTCCTCACCATCACTGTATCTTACTCCTATTATGCTCTATTGTGTGTTCTATAATTTTAAATACTCCACCATCTCCTTCAACTGTTGACCCCATAAGCTATGAAAATCCCTCCTAAACACCTCGAACTCTGGGATGGTGAGTGTTTAATCATTTCTTCTGATGAATTTTAAGACTGTATTGTAATAACATACTTGTATTCCCAGTCTTCTCTTCCCCTCCTAACAACGTGTCACAGTTTTAGCATTTAGCAACTTCAATTCAGCACATGAATTGACTATTTCAGTTACTCACATACGAGTTACCAATACAGTCTCAAATGTTTTTGAGACTGAATTATGGTGATTCAAGGAAGAGATCTGAGATGATTTTCCACAGAAATGATTGCTGCTGTTGTTGGCAGCCAGTGACTGTTCTTCATGCATTTTTAAAATTAAATAAATGGGTTCATTTCATCAATCATTACAAGCAGCTGAATTATTTCAATGAATTTTTCCTCCTCTAAACATTGCCTCAAAAAAGAAAATGAACAAAGAAAAGTAATAGTACAGACAGCAAAGAAATGTTATACATTTTGAGCTGGATTGCTCTAGTTTATGTGTTTTAGACTACTTCCATGTGTGATGTCTCTAAAAAAGCATTCTCACATATCTTAGCTGGATACCTATACTAATTCTTAACATGCCCATGAAACTAATACTGTTAGATTTATATTAGCCACTGCTTTTATCATGTGATCTGGCACAATCCTTCTTGTCTTCAAAGACCCAAGGTAACAATTTGCAAACTTTGTCGTCTGCTCCAACTACAAAATAAATTGTATTAAGCAGTGGATCAATAAATGTATAGGAGTAATAACCCAATACATACAGTATATTCACTTAAGGTTAATTTTAACCTTAGTTAGTCTTTCATGAGATAGAACATTACAAATAGTTTATGGTACTAAACCTAAACCAAGGTGAGTAATATTCTTACACAGCTGTTCCTTTCTTTTTCTATATATTTTTGAAAGTTGCAGACAGTCTCAGTGATTTCACAAAGCTGATAAAACCTTCACACAAAAACGCCCAGACAGAATGAATTTAAATAACTGACTTAAAGTTAGAAAGAAAACAGGCAATTAAGCATGTATGTGAACCAACACTGAAAGGTGTTTGAATGTTAATCTATTTGAACAAATTTAAAGTAAATTGTTTCCTTTCTATTATTACTCCATGCTGTAGTGCTTTAATGAAGCTGAGTGGAGTTTTTTTATGAGTGACTTTGACTTTACCTGTTAAAGTGCTGTCCCAGAATTAAAATGCTCATGCCAAGGTACTACATTAGTAAAATATGAAATCCTAAAAGTCTCATGGTTTGGTGGAGGTAGAACAGGTGGAATACACTTGGGGTCAGAAAATCGGATTTAAGTTGACTCTTTTGCTTTATTTAAAATTCCCCAGGAAGTGAATGAAGCTGTATGATGCAATTATCCCAGCTAAAGACCACATATGCAAATAATGCAGTAAAAGAAAAGAACATCTATCTATCACCAAATTATGTCAAAAGATGTGGAGCTAGGCATATGCGTGGGCTCATTGGAAAGAGTTTACTATACAGCAAAAAAAGTCAATTTACTATGAAAGAGATTATTTGAAGAGCAGAGGAAACAAAATTTATAGCCAAAACTTCACCCAATGAAAGACAGGTTATTTTCCATAAAAAGATGTAGTGAATGGAGAAGAGATACACATAAGTTTTGTCCGCAAAATCAATTTCAGTCACTTACTACAAAGCAGTCACCAGACTTTATCAACAAGGGAATTACCCATTCATCTCTATCTTGTCCAGGAATAGGGTTAGTACTATACATAACGTGCAGAAAGGAAAGAAAGAAAATTTGAACTTCTGTAGCTATTTTCAGAGTTTCAGAACATCCAGCAGTGATATCATTGCCTTTTAACCATGGCCACTCTTGTAATGTAGGAAATATGCCAGCTAATTTTTGCACAGCAAGCTCCCAAGGGCAGTAATGCAATGACGGCCAGAAGTCTGTTTTGTTGCTTAACTATTAGAAAGGACACCAGGGGAACTCCACTGCTTTTCTTTGAATAATGCCATGGGATTTTTCCATCCATGTGAGAGAGCAGACAAAATGTTGGTTAACATCTCTTATGACTCACTAATGCCTTAGAATGTCAGCCTCTAGAGTAGTGCTTGAACTTATAATATTCTGACATGGAGAGTGCTACTAACACTGATCCATGATAAACATATGGAGGGTTAAAATATCAAATTAGATTGTTGTTTTCTCAAATTCTTTTTCTCTGTTTTGGAGAGGACTGCTTTCATTTACAAATATCCCTGCATATTGTTTTCCTACGTAATACATTTCTCTAAAATATATTCATTTGGAAATTTCTTGGGAATTCTCCAGGTTAAATAAAGTAACTATTAAAACCATTCTTTCTGTGGTTTCTGACAATCTCCACCCAGAGCTGTGGCAGGAGATGAGAAGACCACTATAGAATTTTAAAGCCATTGTTAGAATTCAGCACTGATTCCTTGTTTGGAAGTTCCCTCCTTATAAGTAATTTGTTGTAAGAGAAAGATTAGAAAACAAAAGAGGGCAGCTCAACGTCACGTCATGTGAAATCTACATTCTCTTGTAACACATTATCATCACAATAATTAATGTCTAAATAAAGTTGTATCTATGGTAACAATATTTCAAAATATATGGAAAAGCTTTTCCCTGCATTGCAGAGATATCTTCAAAATGCCCCCAAAATAGGGTTATGATGATTTGACTCAGTCATCATTGATTTTACTCAATTTATTGGTCTTGCCTGAATTAGGTAAGAAAATAATGCCCTTCTTCATAAAGCAGCCTGGTCATTATGTTTGGAACAAGAGAAGAACAAAAATAGAAAAAAGGCATAAATTAAGATCACTGACAGCAGAAGAGTGCATAATAAGAGAAAATAAAGGGATGAGAAGAGAAGCTAAGAAAAAACAAGAATTAGTAATGCATAGAGGAAATATAAAATTATGTTTTCAGGTGACATAAAATATCTTATAGATACATTAATTAAAAAAAAGTTCTGATGAAGGGATTCAACTGAAATGTTAACTCTCTTCTTCCACATATGCTCTCTAACCTATTTGCGTTGGGTAGTGATGTTTGCAGCATTTTTTCTGTTTTTATTTGAAATTTCCGACATTTGCAGTTCATTTGAATCAGTTTGGGATAGAGGTAGGGCCATTATGAGATGGACAAGACAATACAGGGAGATGACAGAATTATGAAACCATTGTTTCCTTTGGAACTAACCAGAAAAAATAGACGGGACATGATAATGTGAGCAAGAAATGCACGCATTTAAAATAGAAAAATGTGATATATTAAATAAACTAAACCAATCAAAGATGCATAAGTAATCCCCAGTCCAGATTGATTGTATACAGGCATTTAAAAGAATTGAGGGAAAGGAAGGCAGAGGCATGCCATGCATATTTAATAGAGAAAGATATAGTGCCAGACAACAGGTGAAAATCTAACATTTTACTTTCAGTTAACAGAGGGATAGAAAATATGTCCAATGTCAGTCACCTTCACAGCAGTTTTGGGAACATAATGGAATCTCCACCAAAAGGGGGAATAAAAGAACAACCAGAAGCAAAATCTGTTATAATAAATACCATGAGTTTCAAAATGGAAGATCTTGCTATGGAGATAACATAGAGAATAGACAATGCTGATGTCGTAGATGTAACAGATATACTTTATTGAGATATTCAAAAGGCTTTCAATAATTTAACCCATAACAGACTAATGAATGTTAGAGAATGCAGAGTTAGAGACAAGTAGCAGAATAGATTGTGAGCTGGTTTAAAGACAGAAAGCAAGAAATAGGAGTAAAGGGTAGCTATTCAGAATGGAAGAAGCTGGATAGTGGACTTCCAGAAGGATCAGTGCTGGGACCATGCTGTTCATAACTCACATTAGAAGATTATATTCTGGAATTAAAATACATTTCCTAAGTTTATAGTTGTTATCATGTTGGGGGGTGATAGTCAGTACTGAGGTGAATGGCAACAAATTGCAGGAGGATACTAATAAATGTAAACTGAATAAATAATTAGGAAGAAGTTCTTCAGGGGTAAATATGAGGTAATACATTTTGGTAGGAAGAATGGGGATGCAATTGAATACAAGGAAGGTGAATGTTTAGGTGGGTTGAATTTATAGGTCCTTATGTCCGATGCTGAGTCATTATTCCATTTGTTTCTTACCACCTTTGCAAATTTTAACAATTTCAACATGGGGAGACTTGTAACTTGAATGGCAATTTTCTTGGCCCTGCAAATGTTCTAGGTGACAGGAAACTCCATCACTGACAATGTTTAACTGTCCCTACCCAGTGACTGTAAAAATGTCACAAGATGTCTCAATCATCTACAGTCACCTTATATTTCTCATATTAAACCTATGTGCCAAAAAGAAACTAATAAAATAAAGAAATAAAATATTTATTTTTAATTTCTTTAACCTTGTGCATCATTGTTCTGTTTTTCTTTCCAGGAATATTATCCGACCTGTATTTCCAACAACTATTTGTGTTGTTCCTATTTTTATTTCATATTTCTAACACTCTCAATAATCAATAATTTGGTTTTGTGCACTGAAATGCAATAAAGGTAGATTATGCTGGAAGATGTTCCACTGGGAGAGTATGAATGGCTAAACATTAAAAGGCAGAACCTCAAAGGAAATAATCTCTGGATTATTACCTGGGCCACATGTACATTAGAATAGGATCAAAAGTTTGAATGGGTAGCTCAAGACTGGAAAGGAGAGTATCAAACTGAAAGAAAATGTATACAATGCTGTGAAGTTTAGTGGTAAGCCAGAATATTGGGAAAACATTATAAACCTGGAAAAATAATGAAGAGAGAGAAAATGGATTGTTAGAATAAACTGGCAAGAAATATATAAACAGGCAGTAAGAGCATCTGCAAATATATAAAAAGAGAGTATCTAAAGTGAACTTTGGTCCCTTAGAAAACTGTAACTGCAGAATTAATAATGGGAGTTGAGAAATTGGCAGAGAAATTGAACAACTCATTTATATCTGTCTTCAATGGTTGAAAATCCAGGGGAAAAAGGGAGGGAGGAATGTAAAATAATTACTGCCACTACAGCTAGGATACCAGGCAAACTAATGGGAATAAAGGTTGATAAATCCCTTGGCCTGCACCGGAGGATATTAACGGAAATGGCTGCATTGGTTGTGATTTTCTAAAATTTCCTAGATTCTAGTAAGGTTCCAGCAGACTGGAAAATCACAACACAACAATCCCATTCAAGAACGAAGGAAACTAAAAGTGGGAAGATATCAGCCAGGTAGCCTGCCATCTATCCAGTGGAAAAATGCTGGAATCTGTTGTAAATGAAGTAGCAACAAGACTTTTTGAAAATCATAATACAATCAAGCAGAGTCAACGTGGTTTTTTCAAAGGAGAAATCATAGCTGACACATTTGTTAGAGTTCTTGAGGACGTAACAGAGGGAAATCTGTAGATGTAGTGTGTTGTGTGATAGGATGACCAAGAGAACCCAGATGATGCAGGTGGTGACGGTACCATCCAAGAGAGGGAGCCACCACTGCCATGGATGGCAGTTACACTATTTATAACCTCACCAGACAGATCAGCTATGATTAATAGGCCTTCACCATCCTCCATGACATCATCTCCATCTGTGTCTCCTGGATTCACACAGTATCCACCCTATCACAGACATTTCCTTTATTTTCTCGATCTACCCACCTCTCTGCAACCAAAAACATTAACTCTGTTTCTGTCTCCTCAGATGTTGCCTGACCTTCTGAGTGTTTCCAGCAAATTCAGTTTTTCTATTAAAAGTATGTCCTTTATTGCTGTAAATACTGGTGTAGTGTAGAAATGAGCATTATCAGAAAATCAGTAAAAACAGTATAGCTTTATTTTGGCCAGGCAATTTGGTCTGTGTTCATAGTTTTATGCCTTGTGACTATTTCTGTGAATAGTTTATGCTTATGTTGGTAAATGTGGATCCTATAATGTAGCTGTGTAAATTGATGTTTACCTCTTGAGCATCAGTCACCATGATCCCATCCAGAAAATGTTCCTCACAAAAAAAAACTCCCTTACATATCATCTGGGATGATAAAAGCAAGGAACATTTAACTAATGCATTTTATGCAAAAGAAAACCCCAGATGATTATGTGGTAATGGGGGGATGGGAACTTATTGGAGAGTCAGAGAGAGGGAGGGAAACAAACCTGGAAGTGAAGTTATAAATATATTAAGCCAAATAGACAATGGAGATAAACATAAGCAGCAAATAGGGCTACTGTATGGAAGCATGTTAGAAGGTCAAATTTAAATGCACTGTATCTAAGTACACACTTTGTCCACAACAAGGTGGATGAATTAATGGCACTAATGGGTATAATATCATTGACATGGAAGTATGGTGAACAAAACTGTGAACTAAATTTTCTAGTCTATTCAACATTGAGGGTGGACAAGCATAAAGTAAAAGAAGGGAGAGCAGCAGTGTTAGTAAGGATGACATGAGTGCATTAGCAGGAAGGATCTTGGCTCAGCAGATCATGGTGTTGAAGTAGAATCAGTCTGTGTGGCGCTAACAAGTAGCAGGGGGCTGAAAACATTGGTGGGAGTAGTTTATAGGCCTCCAACTAGTAGTAGTGATATTAGTGATCTAGGACATGACACAAACAAAGACATTAGAGGTGAATGTGACAAGAGTAATAAAATAATCGTTTGGGACATTGATCAACATATAGACTGGACAATTCAAATTAGTATTAACAATACTGAGGATGATCCCCTGAAATGTATACATGATGAATTTCTAGATCAATGCATTGAGAAACTGACTAAAGGACAGGATATTGTGGGGCTTGTACCATGCAACAACAAAACATTCATTTACAATCTCATTGTAACAGGGCCTGTAGGAAAGAGTGATCATAATATGATAGAATTTTGCATTAATTTTGAAAGTCCATAGTTCAATCTGAAACCAGGGTTTTCGATCTAAACAAATGAAATTGTGAAACTATGAGGTGCAGGCTGGCTGTGGTAGACTAGGAGATGGCATGGAAGTGTATGACAGTGGACAGTATTAAAGAAATAATACGTGATTGGCAGCAAATGTACAATCCTCTTAGACACAAGGAAAGTCATTGAAATGTGGATTACAGGACAAATTGACAATAGCAAAAATCTAAAGAGAAGATTTACAAAGCTGCCAGAAAAAGCAGGAAGTCTAAAGATTAGGACCTGTTTTAGAATTCAGCAAAAATAATTAAGAAATTGATAAAGAAAAGGAAAACAAAATATGAGAGTAAGCTAGCAGAGAACATTAAAACAGACAGCAAGAACATTTATAGATATGTAAAGAGAACAAGACTAGCAATGTCAAATATGAGTCCATTACAGACAGAGAAACGAGAACATATAGCGGTGAATTAAGAAATAGCAGAGCAATTAAAAACAGACATTTTGTGCCTGTTTTCATGGAAGAAGTCACTGCAATCAGTGAGGATAGGTAGCAATACTTCCAGCACGATTATTCTCAACACTGGTGCCCCACAAGGCTGCATCCTCAGCCCTCTACTCTACTCCTTATACACTCATGACTTTGTGGCCAGATTCTGTTCTAACTCCATCTATAAGTTTGCAGATGATACCACCGTAGTAGGCCGTATCTCAAACAACGACGTGTCAGGGTACAGGAAGAAGAATGAGAGCTTAGTGGAATGGGGTCATGACAACAACCTTTCCCTCAATGTCAACAAGCCAAAAGAGCTGGTCATTGACTTCAGGAAAGGGGGTGGTGTACGTGCACCTGTCTACATCAACAGTGCTGAGGTCGAGGGGCTTGAGAGCTTCAAGTTCCTGGGAGTGAACATCACCAACAGCCTATCCTGGTCAAATCATGTAGATGCATGGCCAAGAAAGCTCACCAGCGCCTCTACTTCCTCAGGAGGCTAGAGAAATTCAGTATGTCCCCTTTGACACTCACCAACTTTTATCAATGCACCATAGAAAGCATCCTATCTGGATGCATTACGGCTTGTTACGGCAACTGCTCTGCCCAGGACCACAAGAAACTGCAGAGAGTTGTGGATACAGTCCAGCGCGTTATGGAAACCAGCCTCCCCTCCTTGGACTCTGTCTTTACCTCTCGCTGCCTTGGTGAAGCAGCCAGCATAATCAAAGACCCCACCCACCCGGGTCATTCTCTCTTCTCTCCTCTTCCATTAGGTAGAAGATACAGGAGCCTGAGGGCGCGTACCACCAGGCTTAAGGACAGCTTCTACCCCACTGTGATAAGACTATTGAATGGTTCCCTTATACAATGAGATAGACTCTGACCTCACAATCTACCTTGTTGTGACCTTGCACCTTATTGTCTACCTGCACTGTACTTTCTCCGTAGCTGTGACACTTTACTCTGTACTGTTATTGTTTTTACCTGTACTACACTCTGTACTAACTCAATGTAACTGCACTGTGTAATGAATTGACCTTCTACGATTAGTATCCAAGACAAGTTTTACACAGTACCTCGGTACAGGTGACAATAATAAACCAATACCAATACAAAAATCATGCCAGAAATAATGGAGAACTAAGGGTCCAGTACAAACAGGAAGTTGATATAGCACACTGGCACAGCAAGTACATTACTACATCTAGTGACCCAGTTCAATCTCGACCTCAGGTGTGGTCTGTGTGAAGTTTGGCTATTGTCCATGTGACTATGTACACTTCTGGGTGCTCTGGTTTCCTTCCACATCTCAAAGGTATGCAGGTTGGTAGGTTAAATTGGCTCTCTAATTTGCCCCAAAGTGTGTAGGTAACTGGTAGAATCTGGGGGGAGTTGATGGAATGTGGGAAGAATAAAATGGGATTAGTGTTGTGCTGGTGTAAATGGTGCTTGATGGTCAGTGCAGACTCAGTGTACCAAAGGAAAGGGAATACAAAATATGAGAGTAAGCTAACTGAGAATATTAAAAGACTGCAAGAACATCTATAGGTATTTAAAGAGAACAAGACTAGAGAGGGCTACTGTTTCCATGCTATATGACTCTAGCTAAAGAAAATAGTATTATACTAATAAAACAAGGTTACATTCTAAGTTAATAAGCCTGTAAAATGATGAATCCCAAGGAGATGATGGGATATCAAATGATGATATCCCAGGGGTGACCTGAGGAGCATAATATACATCAGCTGGAAAGTTGGGCAGAGCAATGGCTCATGAAATTTAATCCTGACAAGAGTGAAGTGATGCATTTTGGGAGGTCCAGCAAAAGTAGGGCATACACAGTAAATGATGTGCACTAGTGACTATTGATGAACAAGGGGACCTTGGGGTACAAATCCATCGAATCCTTAAAGTGAAAGTACAGGTGAATAAGGTGGTGAAGGTATGGGACGCTTGCATCCATTGGCCTTGGCATAGAATATAAGAGCTGGGATGTCATGTTACATCTTTATAAAATACTGGTTAGGTCACACTTGGACTATTATGTGCAGTTCTGGTCACCACACTATAGGAAGAATGTGATTGTGCTGGAGAGGGTGCAGAGGAGATTCACCTGGACCTTGCCTGGATTGCAGTGTTTACATTATAAGGAGAGACTGGATATGCTGGGTTTGGTTTTCCTGGAGGGGAAGAGGCTGAGAGAGATCTCATAGAGGTCTATAAAATTCTGAGGAGGATAGATAGGGTAGATAGTAAAAAATCAAAAACAAGAGGTCATAGGTTTAAGATGAGAGGTAGGAGGTTTAGAGGGGACCTGAGGGGAAATATTTATTGGTTGGAGCCTGAGATGGTGGTGGAGGCAGATACTCTCACAACATTTAAGACACATCTAGATATGTACTTGAATCACCAAGGCATAGAAGCTGTGGACCTAATGCAGGTAAATGGGATTAGTGCATTTGGGTACAATGGGTGGTGCAGACATGGTGGGCTGAAGGGTCTGTTTCCAAGTTGAATGACTTCGTGACTCTCTAACTCTATGGATGCTCTAGTTATGACCTTACAAAATTCGGGAATCGTTTCTGTAGACTGGAGGACAGCAATTGAGAAAAAAATTTTCTATTTGAGAAAAAATGAGTGAAAAAACAGGCAACTACTGACCTGTTAGGTTATCACTGATAGCAGGGGAAATGCTGGAATCTGCAATAAAGGATACAATAATAAGACATTTAAGAAATAACGATACGATTGAACAGAGTCAACATGCATTTATGAAAGGGAAATAATGCTTGTCAAACATATTGGTGTTCTTTAAGAATGTCATTTGTGAAGTAAATGAAAAGGGATCAGTGAATGTCATGAATTGCAATGAGATCCCACATAAGCGGTTAGTGAACATGGATAGAGCACACTTGATTGCGAGTAATATACATGTGCGAGTTGAAAGTTATTTGACAGATAGAAAACAAAGAGTAGGAATAAATGGGCAATTTTCAAATTGGAAGCCTGTGACTAATCTGCAGGGAATGTTGCTTAGACCCCACTGTTAACAATCTACATTCATGAGGGGACAAAATGCAACATTTCCAAGGTTGCTAATGACACAAATTAAGTGGGAATGGGAGTAGTGACAAAGATGCAAAGGGGCTTCAAGGGGATATAGACAAGCTGTGTGAGTGAGCAACAACAATGCAGGCTGAGAACATTGTGGAAAAATGCTAACAGAAAAGCAAAGTATTTGTTGAACAGGAAGTATTCATGTTCAAAGGGAATCAAGTGTCATTTTACACTGTTCACTGAAAATGAACTTGGAGAAACAGCAGGCAGTGAGGAAGGCAAATGGTATGTTGACCTTTATGCTGGAAGATTTGTGCACAACAGAAAAGATGCTGAAATACAATTATATAGGCGTTTGATTAGATCACACTTGGAAGATTGTGTATGAATTTAGTCTCCTTATCTAAACAAAAGAATGCACTCGCCATAGTGGGAGTTCAGGGGAGGTTCACCATCCTGGCTCTGGAGGTGGCTGGTCTGTCATATGAAAGGAATTGAATTTGTGAGGCCTGTGGTCTTTAGAATTTGTGAGGCCTGTAGTCTTTAGAGTTTAGAAGAATAAGTAGTAATCATATTACTACTTCCACTGGTTAATATCTCTAGAACTAGCGGTCAGAGTGAGGGGTAGGTCACTTGGGACTGATTAGAAAGTAATCTTCAGTCTAAGGGTGGAGAATTCTTTGGGTTCTCTACCCTGGAGGGCTGTGGAGGTTCAGAGTTTGATTTGAGTGAAAGCTGAGATAAATAGGAATCAGAGGATTGGGGATAGAGCAGGAAAATGGCAATAAGGTAGAAAAATCAGCCATGAGCTAATTGAATGGCCAAGAAAGCTCAAAGGGCTGAATAGTCTACTCCTGTTCTTATTTCTTATGTCTTCTTTTGATCTTATTTAGCCTTAACTAGACCAGGCACATCAATAGTGTGGTTGCACAAGCAGGTTGTCAGTGTTTTAAAAGTTTTTTCTAACTAGTCGAGTGGGGGCTGGACTGCGCAGGCATGGCGCGGGCAGCTTAAAAAAGGAGAGAGGAAAAAAACTTCGGAGGACTTGAGGGCTTCGGTTCAGAGGACTTCGGAGCAGCTAAGTTTTTTCTGCTTATCACTTTTATTAGGGTTTTAAGTGTAAGGGTTAGTTTTTGTTAGGGTTTTAAGTGTAAGGGTTAGATTTTTATAGCTTGCTTTTGTAAGTGTTTTAAAAGATTTTTCTAACTAGTCGAGTGGGGGCTGGACTGTGCAGGCACGGCACGGGCAGCTTAAAAAAGCAAACAGCCTATAGAGCGGGCAGCATCGGAGCGGGCAGCAGAGTGAGAGGGAGCAGAGTGGTCGGGCTTTGGCTCAAGGGGCTTCGGCGTGAAGAGGCAAGGAGGGTAAGTTGCTGGTAAGTAGGCAAAGGTAAGGTTTACCTGTTGTCTATTATAGATTTGTAGGTGGGATTAACTAGGGGGAAATAAAAGGTAATCAGATGGAGGACATGGTCATATGCTGCAGCTGTTTGATGTGGGAACTTGTGGACCTTGCTGTGCTCCACGATGGCCACATCTGCAGTAAGTGCTTGAGGCTGGATGAACTTCGGCTCAGAGTTGATGAGCTGGAGTTGCAGCTACAAGCATTGCGCAGCATAAGGGAGGGAGAGAGTTATGGAGACACAGTCCATCAGGTGACAGTCACCCCCCTTAGAGCAGGTACATCTGAGGTTCAGGATGCAGATAGAATGGTGACTGTCAGGGGAGGGAAGAGGGAGAAGAAGTCAGGCAGGCAGACAGAGCAGGGAACCCTGGAGGCTGTTCTCCTCAGTAACAGGTTTTCTGCCTTGGAGGCTGTTGAGGGGGATGACCTGCAGGGGCCTAGCTGCAGTAACCACGTCTCTGGCACTGGGACTGGTACTGCTGCTCAGAAGGGAAGGGTGGGAAAGAGACGTGGTAGTGATAGGGGACTCGATAGTCAGGGAAACAGATAGGAGGTTCTGTGGCAGTGAGCATGAATCCCGGATGGTATGTTGCCTCCCAGGTGCCAGGGTCCGGGATGTCACTGATCAGGTCCACAGGATTCTTGAGCGGGAGGGAGAGCAGCCAGAAGTTGTGGTCCATGTTGGCACCAACGACATAGGTAGGAAGGGGGATGACGTCCTGAAGAGTGAGTTCAGGGAGCTAGGCAGAAGACTGAGGAACAGGACCTCAAGGGTAGCAATCTTGGGATTGCTGCCGGTGCCACACGATAGTGAAGGCAGGAACAGGAAGAGGTGGCAGATAAATGCGTGGCTGAGAAGTTGGTGCAGGAGGGAGGGTTTTAGATTTCTGGATCATTGGGATCTCTTCTCGGGAAGGTGGAACCTGTACAGAGAGGACGGGTTACACCCGAACCAGAAGGGGGCCAATATCCTTGCAGCTAGGTTTGCTAGGGTGGTTCGGGAGGGTTTAAACTAGTTTGTGAGGGGGAAGGGAACCGGAGGAGTAGGTCAGAGGAAGAAGGGGATGGGGAAAAGTTAGATCAAACAGGTAGAGAGGCTTTGGGGAAGGAGAAGCAGAATACAGGCTATAAAAGTAGTAAGGTAGATGGACTGAAGTGTGTTTACTTAAATGCAAGAAGTGTCAGGAATAAGGGAGATGAACTGAGGGCTTGGATAAGTATGGGGGACTATGATATTGTGGCTATTACTGAGACATGGCTGACGTCAGGGTAGGAGTGGATATTGAATATTCCTGGTTTTCGGTGTTTTAAGAGGGATAGGGAAGGGGGGAGGAGAGGAGGAGGGGTGGCGATATTGGTCAGGGACATTGTAACTGCTGTGGAAAGGATGGATGTTGTAGGAGGATCATCTCTAGAGTCTGTATGGGTGGAAGTAAGGAACAAGAAAGGAGCAGTTACTCTACTAGGAGTATTCTCTAGGCGCCCTGGTAGCAGTAGAGATATAGAGGAGCAGATTGGCAGGCAGTGTTTCGAGGGAAGCAAAAATAACAGGGTTGTTATAATGGGAGACTTCAACTTCCCAAATATAGACTGGAACCTGCTTAGTGCCAAAGGTTTAGATGGGACGGAATTTGTTAAATGTGTCCAGGAGGGATTCCTGATGCAGTATGTCGACAGGCCGACTAGAGGGAATGTCATGCTAGATCTAGTTTTAGGAAATGAACCGGGACAGGTGAAGGATCTATTGGTGGGTGAGCATTTGGGGGACAGTGACCATTGCTCCATAACCTTTAAAATTGTCATGGACAGGGACAGGTGCAGAGAGGACAAGAAGATATTTAATTGGGGAAGGGCGAACTATGAGGCTATAAGGAGAGAACTTGGGAGTGTAAATTGGGATGTCCTTTTTGAAGGGAAACGTACCATGGAGATGTGGTCGATGTTCACGGATCTTATGCAGGATGTTAGGGATAAATATGTCCCGGTGAGGCAGAGAAGGAATGGCAGGGTGAAGGAACCGTGGGTGACGAGAGAGGTGGAACAACTAGTTAGGGAGAAGAAGGTAGCATACATAAGGTATAAGCAGCAAGGTTCAGACAGGGCCCATGAGGAATATAGAGTAGTGAGGAAGGAACTTAAGAAAGGGCTGAGGAGAGCTAGAAGGGGACATGAAATGGCGTTGGCTAGTAGGGTTAAGGAAAATCCCAAGGCCTTTTTCACGTACGTGAAGGGTAGGAGGACGGCTAGGGTAAAGGTAGGTCCGATTAAAGACAAAGGTGGGAGAATGTGCCTGGAGGCGGCGGAAGTGGGAGAAGTTCTCAATGAATACTTCTCTTCGGTATTCACCAAGGAGAGGGGTCTTGATGACGCGGAAGGGAGTGCTGGTAAGGGTAATGTTCTCGAGGTTGTAGATATCAAGAGAGAGGATGTGTTGAAGTTGTTAAATAATATCAAGGCAGATAAATCTCCGGGATTTTCCCCAGGCTGCTTCGAGAGGTGAGGGACGAGATTGTTGAACCACTGGTAAGGATCTTTGAGTCCTCGTTGTCCACGGGGATGGTGCCGGAGCATTGGAGGGTGGCGAATGTTGTCCACTTGTTCAAAAAAGGTAGTAGGGATAGTCCAGGGAATTACAGACTGGTGAGTCTCACGTCTGTGGCGGGTAAGCTGTTAGAAAGGATTCTAAGAGATAGGATCTATGAACACCTAGAGAATCATGGACTGATTAGGGACAGCCAGCATGGCTTTGTGAAGGGAAGATCTTGCCTCACAAGCCTGATAGAGTTCTTTGAGGAGGTGACGAGGAAGATTGATGAGGGTAGTGCGGTGGATGTGGTCTATATGGATTTTAGTAAGGCGTTTGATAAGGTTCCTCATGGTAGGCTTCTTCAGAAGGTCAGAGGCCAAGGGATCCAGGGAAGCTTGGTTATGTGGATTAGGAATTGGCTTGCTTGTAGAAGGCAGAGGGTTGTAGTGGAAGGAGTGCCCTCGGACTGGAGGGCAGTGACTAGTGGTGTCCCGCAGGGATCGGTTCTGGGACCTCTACTTTTTGTGATATTTAAAAATGGCTTAGATGAGGGGGCGGAAGGCTGGGTTAGTAAGTTTGCGGACGACACTAAGATCGGTGGTGTTGTGGATAGTGTGGAGGGCTGTCGGAGCTTACAGAGGGATATTGATAGGATGCACAGCTGGGCTGACAAGTGGCAGATGGAGTTCAATCCGGAGAAGTGTGAGGTGGTACACTTTGGAAGGACAAACTCCAGGGCAGCGTACAGGGTAAATGGCAAGGTACTTGGCAGTGTAGAGGAGCAGAGGGATCTGGGTTCATATTCACAGTTCACTGAAAGTTGCCTCACAGGTGCATAGAGTAGTTAAGAAGGCCTATGGGATGTTAGCTTTCATAAGTCGTGGGATTGAGTTTAAGAGCCGTGAAGTGATGATGCAGCTTTACAAAACTCTAGTTAGACCACACTTAGAGTACTGTGTTCAGTTCTGGTCACCGCATTATAGGAAGGATGTGGAGGCGTTGGAGAGGGTGCAGAGGAGATTTAACAGGATGCTGCCTGGATTAGAGCGTATGGAATATGAGCACAGGTTTAAGGTGCTAGGGCTTTATTCACTGGAAAGGAGGAGGATGAGAGGAGACATGTATATAAAATATTGAGAGGAATAGATAGAGTAGACAGTCAGCGCCTCCTTCCCAGGGCACCAATGCTCAAGACAAGAGGGCATGGCTTTAAGGTTATGGGTGGGAGGTTCAGGGGAGATGTCAGGTGGAGGTTTTTCGCCCAGAGAGTGGTTGGTGCATGGAATGCACTGCCTGGGGTGGTGGTGGAGGCAGATACATTGGACGGGTTCAAGAGTTTGTTGGATAGGCGTATGGAGGAATGTGAGATAGAGGGATATGCGGGAGGAAAGGGTTAGATAGTGTGAGGGTGGTTTGATGGACGGCACAACATGGTGGGCCGAAGGGCCTGTTTTGTGCTGTATGGTTCTATGGTTCAGCCTGGTATCCTGCAATCAGTACCTCATTCCCTGAAATCCCAAAGCCTTTCCATCATTTACAAGGCATAAGTAAGGAATGCGATGGAGTTTTCTCCACTCATTTGGATGAGTGCAGCTCCATTAAGAGCTTGACACTATCTAGGACAAAGCAAGCTGCTTGATTAGCTCCCCAACCACCAGCTGGAAAATCATAACTTCAGTATCTACCATCTATAATACGCAAAGATGCACTGCAGTAACTCTTCAGAGCTTCACTGGCAACTCCCCCAAGATCCATCACTTCTGCCACCTTGAAAAACAAGCTGTGAGCACCATTGCCTGCCAGTTCCCTTGTAAGTCACACATGATCCTGACCTGGAAACATATCTTCATGCCCTCACCGCTGCTGGGTGTAAATTGTGGAGCTCTACCCAAAAAACACTATGGGAGCCCTTTCACCATAAGTACTGCAGCAGTTCAAGAAGATAACTCACCACCACCTTCTCAAAAACATTTAGGAATGAACAGTAAATGCCCATCTCAGCAACAGCCATTTCTGTAAATGTATAGAAAAAAAAATCGTATTTACATTTTGGATTTCAATTTCTTGTGGGTACTCTCAACATTATGCAGAGTTCTGTAACTGTAATTTATTTTGGTGAAAACTCAACTTTTTCTTGCTCATGTTCTATATACAATATTTTGTCTGGAATTCTCTTGAACCTGTGATAAACGATTTTTACCCCAATCTTGCAGTGAGATTCCACTTCCCTTATGTGAAGACAGAGCACAGAGATTTTTGAGCTCCATTCTGCATTTTCATAGTGGAATAGGGCCATTCTTTAGTAGACAATTTTTTTTTAAAAAAAGAGAATTTTAGAGATGTAAAATAATGCAAAGAAAAAGTCAATTGATGAAGTTTAAACGCTCTTTAAATGACATTAGATGAAACCTTAATGACATTAAGAAAGTGAAAGCCTTTCAAGAAATAAATATTTGCCACTTTATGTAAAGATGTTGTAATGTTACTTCCATGTGAGGTATAGTGGTTGGGGTGGGTCTGTTGGTAACACCTCAAATATGCTATGCTCAGAAACATGGTGATCTGATGAAAAGGGGAACCTTGTTTCAGAGAGGTATTAAATAAAAGCTTAAGATCTTTCCAGAAGAAAGAATGCAAACCACCTTAACGAAAGCAGATCATATATGGTCTGGATCAATTTATTTCAGGAACTGCAAACTTGGGACGGCAAAGAAGATGGTGGAGAACAGGGTGGAGAAAGACAGTATAAAGGCAATGCACAGACAATTTATATAGCTCAGGGTGTAGTTATATTGAAATGCTCATAAAACAAAATGAAACATTCTTGTGCAATGACATTTTGTATCAAATACAGAATGCAAAATGAATATACATTTATGATAGATTACACTACTTGTGTTATTTGATCTTCACATCTCTAGTTCATTGGTGGAATACTGTGGATTAAGATATTGCTATTTATTTTCTGCTTGAAATTATATCATCATAAATCATGTTTTGGAATGAAAAGCAATTACCTGACTTATCCAGCTTTCTCCATATCGCTGACAACCTAGCTGTTTCCAAAATTATATAAATTTACAATAATGCTGCTTTCTGTTTACTGTGGTTAGACATTAGAGAGAAGGCACTTTAAAACTGAGGAAAAAAATAGTGACCTGGTATGAGTTTAAAATTTCCCCACCGTAAGAAACCTTCTTATTTACAGTAAATAGCTGAGTGATTGATTAGTCAAGTGTTGCCAGGCAATGCTAAAGCCCACCCTCCCTCACCCTCAATATCAAACCATAGACATTGATAACACTAGGGAAAATAAGAAAACCAGCAAATGTCAGAAGAAATGCTATTTGATGCTTTTGAACTAACAAGTGAAATGGAAATCTATCAGTATGTATATCATTATTACTTAGAAATTTTATTTTTTGAATGATTCCCTAAGTCGCCCACTGAGTTTCACTTTGCCTTGTTTGATGATACAGAAGGTATAAAACATAATTATTCACCTAAAATAAAAACAGCAAATGCTGGAAATGCTCAACAGGTCAGAGTGGAGAGAGGGAAACAGTTAATGACTCAGGTCAATGACCTTTCGTCAGATGATATATTATTGACTTGAAATGTTAACTCTGCTTTTCCCTCCACAGCTGCTGCCTGACCTGCTAACTGTTTCCAGCACTTGCTGATTTTAATTCAGGTCCCCAGCATGTGCAATATTTTATTTTTATGATTATACACCTTTTCAAAAAAAGCACAGAGTTTATTTGAAATCAAATGCAGATCCACCCCACCCCTACCTCTTTCATATTTTTTACACACCAAATGAAACTGGTACAAGAATAATGCATGAATATTCAGCACCTTTTTACATGCTCACAGCAAGATTTGTATTGCAGAATCAAAGGTGGTGAGTTCTTATACTCACATCACTTAATTCATCCATAGTAGGTGGATGTACAGGAGAAGGACCTCTCTGGAATTTTGCAACATAGTTGGAAGACATTTTTCCCATGGCATCTGTGTTAGTCCCTAAAGTGATCTCTTTTTTCAGCCCTTTTCTGCTGACATTTCCCCAAATCTATTTAATTCTTGGTTTCTCAACAATCCTTTTTTCTGGTTCTCCTGGTTTTATTTTTTTAACTGTCATGCTGCTAAGGTTTTCCTTGTCCTATTTTTTTTTTCCTCCTCACTCCTCTAGTAATTGCCCTACATTTATGCCATGTATTTCATGTCTTATTGGTCAATGAAAATGCTTTGTCATCTACCTTATCAAAAACCCAATCTTCATTATCTTGAAAGATGATCTTCTGTTAAGTTCTCTGTTTTAGTTCAAGTTTCTTTACGTCAAAACCAAACCTTCTCATCCCTGGCTTTATCATAATCAATTTATTCTGCACTGTCTCCAAGGGCCTGGCATTCTATTTTGAGCAAGGTTCACCTTGCAATTTTGGCAGTAAGCTCTCCAACAGCCAAACCATCTGCTCATCAAGTGCACTGCCCAGGTGCTGGATGTGTTTTTGACTGACACTTACACTGTTATTTAGAGGTGACCTGGACTTAGTTTCAGTGTGGGTATTTCTTCCCAACTTGTTAGATCAATGAGGTGCATCAATGTGCCATGAAGTAACAACTGGGCTGCATTTGATCATAGTCAAAGCACAGAATAGTGCAACTGCCGGAACTCCAAAATATGATCAGGAATTTCTTTGAATCATCAACAACACATTTCACTTACCCATGGTGGAGAAATATCCCTTCAATCTCTAATTTTTTTCCTGTGTCTTGGAAACTTCTGTTCCTTCAGCTCTTACATTTAAAGTGCCATCTGTTTCATGATGTTCCATATTTATAGTTTTAATTTAAAACTAAATATCTGCTGAAGTGCTGGAATTGCAGGTACTGGATGTGAGACTATGGGCCCTGAGACATCTCCAGAACAGACTCATGCATTTTTGGCAAACCTACTGCAACAAAGCTGGCCTGGGTAGGTTGACTGCAAAGATGAGTTGAAACTTGGGTGGGCTGCTTTCAATACTATGCAAAGCTATTTTCAAGCATCCATGGGTGGAATGATTTGATACATAAGGCTTTAAAACATTTGGAAAGCATCACCCTCCTTATACTGATAATGGAATGGTTCAAGTTTTTATAGTTCTTCTGAAAATTCTCCCAATAGGTAGTCCATGAATGAAAGTTGGATCTTGAACAGATAGGGTTTGATCTTAAAAGGACACATTGCTGAACGGTTTTGTAACCACCTGTACAGCCTCCTGTTGAGAATACTCAGATGTTCTGTGCCATCCACTAGAATTGCAAAGTCTTCCAATCCTGTTATGGCAGAAATGTTCCTTTTCATTTAACTATGTTTTTTTTAATTTTAGTTTCAAGAAGAGCTGTATACTGTGATGCTGCCTTAAGAAGTTTTCAGCACGCAACAACTGAAACTACATTTGCAATCATATTAGAATAGAGTGCCATATTGTGGGCTGAATATCTGTGTTTATGTTTTTGCAAGTATTTATTCCTCATCATTTGGTGCTCTGAGAGCATGAGTAGGTCATGTGTGGACCAGGCCAGATAAAATTGATGCTCTCCCTTCCATGAAGGACATCAGTGAACCAGTTGCGCTTTTCACAATGCAGCAGATCACCAGATTTATTTAGTTCAGTTTTACAGCTGCTATGGAACACAGAACATTACAGCACAGTACAGGGCCTTCAGTCCACAATGTTGTGCTGACATATTATGTTGTGCCATAGTTAGATTTGAATCGATGAGCCCAGAAATTCAGTGATATCACACTGTTAGTCAAGTAGTCATTGAGTGCTTAAGTCTGTGGAATGGTAGGTAAGAACAGCATGCTCAGTACGAAGCCTCCTCTATAATACTGGTTTGCCCTAAATGCAGCTTTCACCAGTTCATAATGTTCAGGAAAGCCAGGTTGGCATGTGTCCTAATGGATGGTAATTAAAGGAAGCACTGGAGTCTATCATAAGTAAGGCAGGAAAGCTCCCTGACCACACCATCCACCCCAAGCCCAGTCCTTATTGTATTCAATAGCTATCTAAGTGTTACTTTATACTAGTTATTCATAGAATCATACTATGTTAACCAATTTGCTGTGGGAGGTTCTCCTAATGCTGCAAAAGCTTCTCATTTACTACAATTTCAGGTTAATTGGCTTGGTGCGATGGCTTTAGTAATATAGTAGAATGTTTCTTCAATTCTTTCCTTAACTGGACTTGAAACCTCTTCTTACACCTGTCTCAATCTGATGTAAAAGGAGTGGCCTTGAAATCAGTAGTGATAAAAACCTGGAGCAAGTTTCAGGGAAGTCCCTCCAAATCGAAATGTAAATGAGGCTTAACAGACAAAATGAGTTGGTTGTTGGATCCCAAGTGATTGTTTCCCACTGAAATTAAAGCAACTCTGATATTTTCTTGGGAGTTCATATGACAACAATAACCCTTTTTTTCCGTAGGCAAATATTTTTTCCCTTCATCTGAACTGCAGTTCAAACTTACCTTCCTTATTCCTTGGCAGGACCTCAGGGAGGGAAACCAGCTCCATCCATCGTGGCAAAGGCTTGCATATTGACAGCTTATTTTGCAATGTAAATCTCATCACACTGGGGGAGCAAGACAAACCTCACGCACGGAACAATTGGAAAATCGTTGCTAGCTGGTAAGTCATATCCCAGGTGTAGCTGATGTCAAACCTTTCAAAAGGCATTCAAACATGTTGAAAAAATTAAAAATAAACTCCAAAAAATTTTAAAAATTGGGAATCAGCTAAAACTTACAGTCAATCAGCTGTTCTCCTTCTTTGAAAGGAATACCCGAGAACTCTTTGGGTTAGGTCCAACCTGGTGCTGGTTTTCAGGTGGATTTCCCTCTGTAAGTGGTGGGGAACTGCCTCAACCTCACATTTTCTTGCCATACTCCATGAGGAGCCCAATGCTGAAAGGTTGCTGACAAAACTCTTGCAAGTGATTGACCACAACTTTTGGATTCCCAAATGTGTAGACAGTTACATGGGGGAATGTTTCAGATTTGCAGAGAACTGCTGACACATTCCTGTAAAACCTGAATCATTGTCTTTGGTTCGTGTCACAAAATATGTTTCCTGGTTACCACCTCCATCCCTCACACCATCAACTTTGGCATCACAGTAATCAGAATCAAAATCTGAAATAAAAATAGGCAGTACTATTAACACTCAGCAGGTCAGGCAGTAGAAGAGAAAGGGAGGTAATGTTTTAGGTCCCAGACCCTCCATCTGATCATTCTGACTAAGGGTCTTGGACCTGAGACATTAACTCTGCTTCTCTTTCCAGCATTTGGTACCTGACTTGCTGCGCTTTTCCAGCATTTTCTGTTTTTGTTACCTTGGCACTTTGTTTGACGGTGAGGTGAGTAACTGACCCCAAATCCATTCTTTAATCCAGGCAGTCTACCTTCAACTCTGTGATGTGGACCTGCTCTGCTGCTGGATTAGTTGATCTGCTGCTGAAACACACAACCATGCATTGGTTAACACTAAAATTGTCTATTACAACAATTTCATGGCTGTCCTCTCATCTACCACACTTGGTAAAGGAGCCAATCTATTGGTACTGGTATTGGTTTATAAAAACTGTAGAGAGTTGTGGACACAGCCCAGCGCATCACGGACACCAGTCTCCCCTCCTTGGACTCTGTCTTTACCTCTCGTTGTCTTGGTGAAGCAGCCAGCATAATCAAAGACCCCACCCACCCGGAACGTTCTCTCTTCTCTCCTCTTCCATCGGGTAGAAGATACAGGAGCCTGAGGGCAGGTACCACCAGACTTAAGGACAGCTCCTACCCCACTGTGTTAAGACTATTCAATGGTTCCCTTATACAATGAGATGGACTATGACCTCATGATCTACCTTGTTGTGACCTTGCATCTTATTGCACTGCACTTTCTCTGTAGCTGTGACACTTTACTCTGTACTGTTATTGTTTTTACCTGTACTACATCAATGGACTCTGTACTAACTCAATGTAACTGCACTGTTTAATGAATTGACCTGTACGATTGGTATGCAAGACAAACTTTTCACTGTACCTCGTTACAAGTGACAATAATAATACCAATACCAATCTAAGGTTCTGCTATTTGTATCCTTACTCATGCAAAGTCCTGTTAACTTGTCCCTCAGTTGCTGCCTATTGGCTTACATTGGAAACACCTGGTTTTAACATTTTCAACTTTCTTCATGGCCCAGCCCATGCAGGTAACTCCTACATTCCCAGAAACCCAAGGTCCTTGCACCTTACCTGTACTGTTCACTTACACATCCCTGATACACTGGCAGCCTTTCTCTCAGATGTTTTAAACTCTAGAATTCCTTCCCTGAACCTGTCTGCCTTTTTATCATTCTCATCTCCTTTACAACTCTGCAGAAAGTCGATATCATCACCTTTTCAAATATCTCAAACCAGATCTTGCTAGCCCAGGGCTATTGCCTGCAATTATCGTAATTAAAGATGCTGTATACTTGCAAGTTGATGCCGAAAATTGTACAAGTACATGCAGGTTTAAATTGCACTTGTTTAATTTTCATGTGAATACAAATGAAGATCAATAGTTTAGATTAGTGAAGTGACTCAACTATATAAAATGTAACAAATTACATTGATTTTACTTAAGAGTGCAGCAAACATTTATAGAAATAGATTAGTAGAACTTTTAGATAAAAATGTTGCTTCCACTGTAATAGAAATATCTCTTTGTAGTTAAGTCAGACTGGGACTAGAAAAATTCACAGGATAGTTTTCAGTTCCTCTTCCTTACCACAGTTCTTGTTTGATGCATATTATTGTGGAATCTACTTTATTCCTTTTCCATGTATTCCACAAGAATAACACATCAAACAAAATTGTTTTGGGCTGTAGGTGACATGGCAAAACTCAGAATACATCCTAAAGAATAGAATAATCAAAATTTGATTTGAAAGAAAAGTAAACCAGAAAAATAAGGTACTTGGGAATTTCTGCAGCATGAGTTAGAAATGGTTAATGATAATTATACAAGTAGTAAAAAGGACAAATCAGATAGATTGATTTTTACAATGAAGTTGATTTTTTTGATAAATTATTACCAAGATCATAGTTTTATTATATGTAATTGTAGTGTTAAGAATCCAATTAAAATTTGCATT
The DNA here is from genome assembly GCF_009764475.1 of Pristis pectinata. Classification (NCBI taxonomy): domain Eukaryota; kingdom Metazoa; phylum Chordata; class Chondrichthyes; order Rhinopristiformes; family Pristidae; genus Pristis; species Pristis pectinata. Next base: position 90,905,268 of record NC_067409.1, read on the forward strand.
CAGTATTTCGTGCTGATTATGCTTTATAATCTTTGGAATTCTATTTGGGCACCAAGTTCTTCAATCTCTTAGTTCCTCATAATAGAACTCTGAGATTCCTCAGTGGTTCTCCTGCTGTAGCCCCATGAGTTTCCTCTGGCTGGCCTTTGCAAGACAGAGCTAGAGTCAGGAGTAGCACTCCTTAAAGTTGAGGTTCCCAGTCCCAACTCTTAAATGGAAAATATTCCTTCACACTGAATAATCATTATTGCTGAATCCTGGTGATCATTGAAAACCAACAGTAAAAGATAAGATTTCTTTAGTAGTCAAATGTACATCAAAACACACAGTGAAATGCATCTTTTGCGTAGAGTGTTCTGGGGGGCAGCCCGCAAGTGTCGCCACGCTTCCGGTGCCAACATAGCATGCCCACAACTTCCTAACCCGTACGGCTTTGGAATGTCGGAGGAAACCAGAGCACCTGGAGGAAACCCACGCAGACACAGGAAGGACGTACATACTCCTTACAGACAGCAGCAGGAATCGAACCCGGTCGCTGGCGCTGTAATAGCATTACGCTAACCACTACACTACCGTGCAAAAAATAGTCAATAGTTTTATTAAATATGGTTCCAAAATGGATAAACTTGAATAAGAATATTATTAATATTATCTTAAGTTGATGTATAGTAGTTCAAAGGTACAGAGGCATAAGGTTGATTCTCAACATGGCCACTGGGAAATTTAAATTCAAGAAAGTAAACGAATCTCGAATTTAGTAAAAATGCTAATCTCAGTAACAGTAATTGTAATATTACAGGATTTTTTTTTATAAAAGCTCATCTGGTTCACTAATGCTCCTCAGGTCAGGCTTATATGTGACTCCAGCCTCACTCACATGGTTGACTTCTAGCTGCCTCCTCAGTTTAAGGGCTGATTAGAGATGAACTGTAAGTGTAGGCATTGCCAGCAAAGTCCATCCTTCACTCCAGCAACTATGGCAACATATTTGACCCTAACATAAGTTTCTGACCTCAAATGTGCTCTTTAATCACGGCATTTTAGTAAAGTATCTCAGAAACTTTCAACAAAAGAAAATGTCCATTCTGAAAATTTAATTTTAAATTCATGGATAAACACTTAAGATCCAACATTTGAAACTGAGAACTTTCTTTCACTGATGTTCAGGTACTTCAAATTCACCTGAAATAAAATTTTTAAGATTTGCAAATAATCTTAAACCTAGCATGGGCAATGTTGAGAGAGCCAGCACAACACAAAGCAGCTTAAATCTCCGATAACAATCATGTCACTTAATATATATCTGGTTGTGTGGATCACTCATAGCACTATTATATTACACTCTTCAGATGAGTAGGACAGAAATGACTTGCATGTTTCTGCATGAGGAGAGTTAGTCCAGACCTGCAATTGGTTGTGCCCTTAGAACTGTCCACTAGTGTGGGTTTCAATTAGTTGAAAAGGTTTAATCACCACAAGACTATTGCAATCAGTACACGACCACTATTCTCATTATCAACAAACACAATGACCAAGGTTGTTTGACTCAAATGGTTATCTGACAACTGCTGCAGTAAAAAATAAAACTAGAACTTGTAAAACATGCCACCTAATTTATTGCATTAGCAGGCTTTGTCTTTTTTAAAAATAAATTATCTGCAAATGAGGAATTACATTGTTATGCATGCAGGCATGCATCATTTTAAATCCAGATTTTTGAAGAAACCAGTGTCAAGTTTAAGTATCAGGAGTTCAGTTTTCACTGCTACCTTTTGACAGCTAGAATCATTCCCACTGATGCAGTTCAGATACTTTGGGCTGGGAAATAGTGCGAATTTCACTTTCAATTATTTCCTGTTGCACTCATGCAGTGAGCTATGTAACAACATGAAATGCTATTGCACAGAGTAGATCTACTTTATGAGTAATGGAAGAGTAGAACATATGTAGTAAGATGACTGACTCGGGATAGATCAATAAGTTTGTGTGGTCTTGGCGGACAACAGGGTTTATCCCCAGCTGGATATAGTAAAGCCATTTCTGCTTTAACTAATTATTTCTGTGGAGGATTTATGAATGTGTTTAAGTGCTTAACGTACTTACTGTTGAGAGCTATTTCTAGTATTGAAGAGTTTTTGTTAAAGTGAAGTGAGTTTTGCCTTCAGATTTTTTCATTGGATTCTTGCCCAATTTATCTAAATAGTGTGTCTCATTCATTCTAATAACCAGAGCACGGGATGCATGCTCACTTACCCACACCCACAATGAGCTATAGATGAATCAGTTGTGTGCTCCTGATGCAAACATCACATCCACCATCTCAACAAGGTGTTTGTAAACCAAGAAGATAGACAATTATAGTGACCAGGTTCATAGAGAAAGCACTCCACAGTTAGAAGCCTTTTCTTTAAAGCACTGCATCTGCATGAAATCTTTAGTCAGGCAACATCCCTGAAGGGAAATGGGCAGTCGACATTTTGGGTTGAGACTCTTCTGAAATCGACTGTCCATTTCCCACCACAGATGCTGCCTGACCCGCTGAGTTCCTCCACCATTTTGCTTTTTGCTCCAGATTCCAACATCTGCAGTCACTTGTGCCTCTCGGAAGTTTTTGGTCACCAGGTCCCCATGGTGATAACTAGAAAAGAAATCACAGAGGGAACAAAGAGGGACAATAGCAGCAGGCGGTTCCAAACCAATGATTGATATTTTTATATTTCTTTCATCTCGCTGTGTATATGTGCTCACCGTTACTCCACAGGTCTGATGGCACCCAAAGGATTACCAAGTTCTAATATGTATTCCCCTTCTGTTTCTATAGTTGCTCATGGATAAATTAGCACCCTGTTCACAGGAACCTACTCAGAGAAAACAAACCTTGTGGATTGAAGTAACTAGTTTCAAGACTGTCACTAAACACAGTCAGTAAGGAGTAACAAAGAAACAGACTCTCAGTTACAAAGTTTCAAGATATGAATCTTGTGAGGCTTACTTAGAAGAGAAAATGGACACATGAGCAAATTAGTGGAAACACCTTATGACGCTAAGCATGGAGAGGTGACTGACCTGATCCTAGAAATCTCTGATCACCTATCCTTGATATTCAATGTCAATTCCATCACAAAGACCTCCACCATCAACATCCAAAGGGGCACCATTGATCCGTAACTGAACTGGACTAGCCACAGTAATACATGGCTACAAAAGTAGGCCAGAGGCTGGGCATACTGTGGTGAGTGACTTATCTGCTCATACCCCCGGAGCCTTTCCACAATCTACAAGGGACATGAAAGGAGTGCAATACAATACTCTTCACTTGCCTGAGTGAGTGCAATTCCAACAATTTCCAAGAATCTCAGCACCATCCATAACAAAGGACCTTGATTGACACCCATACCAGCACTCTAAACATGCATTCCCTCCACCACAAACACACAGTGCCTGCAGTATGTACTTTCTACAAAAAGCACTGCAGTTACTCAACCTGGCTACTTCAACATCTCCTCACAAACCTGCAATCTCTAACACCAAGGAGGACAAGGTAGCAGGTGCATTGGAACACCACCAGGTTGCCCTCCAAGTCACACACCATCCTAACCTGGAAATATGTCATCATTCACTGAGTCTAAGTACTAGAACTCCATACTCGACAGCACTGTGGGAGTACCTTCACCAGGAGGCCGGCAGCAAATTAAGGAGAAATCTTACCTCCATCTCCTTGAGAGGAGTTAGGGATCAGTAATACATTCTAGTCTTTTACGACGCTCAGATCCCCAACAACGAATAAGATAAGTGATAAGATATTTATTTATCAGTCACATGTACACCGAAACACACAGTGAAATGCGTCTTTTTGCGTTACTGAGGATGTCTGGGGGCAGCCCGCAAGTGTCACCGCTCTTCCGGCGCCAGCATAGCATGCCCACAGCTCCTAACCTGTACATCTTTTGGAATGTGGGAGGAAACCGGAGCACCTGGAGGAAACACATGCAGACACAGGGAGAACGTACAGATTGCTTACAGACAGCAGCGGGAATTGAACTGGGGTCGCTGGCGCTGTAATAGCGTTACGCTAACTGTTACACTACCATGCCGCCCTACTACCGTGCCACCCTAATAATTAAAAGAAAATTAAAAGAAAAAATAAAAACAATCAAATCTGCATCTGAATCTAAATCTTTCACAACCTTCCTCACTATCCACTACTTTATCAATTTTCGAGTCATTTGCAAACTTACAAATCAGAACACCTATATCTTCGTTCATATCATTAACATATATTACAAACAACAGAAACATGGAAAAAAGGATTTTCATGGAGAAAAAGTCCAGAGCTTTCCCTATCCAATGAGAATGAATCCTACGTGTGGTACACCATCTTAAAGATGGCACTCACCAGAGCTGGCAGTGTGTGCCCTGCACCACTTCCACCAGCACATCATCAAGCAGCATATGAATCAGGGCTGAGTTAATGGGCATGTGAGAGAGAAAAGTTACTGGGAAGTAAGTGGGGATATAGGATTGATGGGATTGTCTAGAGAGCCAGCGTAGACTCGATAGGCCAAATGGCTCCCTTCTGTGTCAGCAGATGAATAAAGTTTGGACCACGCTAGAAGGCCCGGATGTACCTCCTGCCTTTCAGCAGCCAAGGTGTGCTGACTGAGGTCAGTGCTGTGGTCATCTGCTGACACAAGGCCAGAAGAGTTCACTATGATGCTGAGCTCTTTGGAGAGCTCCAAGGAGGGGTCAGAAGGGCAGCTAAATGGAAGGTATATAAACAGGCAACTGAATTCATTTGCCTGTCCTCTAACAAGAAAGGTCTGTCAGTACCAGGTGGACTATGGCAAAATATGTCTGAATACCTTCCACAATGTCAGTGCCTGCCAACTTACTTCACAGTCAATGAATGTTTTAATCCATCATCACCAGGGTAGCGAAGTGTGACAATTAATGTTCATACTGCAGGATTCCAGAAAGAGCAGAGATAAATGACCAGATGATTTGTTTTGGTGGTGTTGTCTGAGAAATTACAAGGAGGCCATTCGGCCATGTCAGCTCCCAACTGAGCAATCCTGACAGTTTCATTCTGCCTCTCCTTATTTCCTCGTAGCCCTACAATCTATTCTTTCTCAGATGCACAATAACCTCCTTTGATTTTTGTCACTTACCTACACTAGGGGCAATTTACGGAAGCCAATTAACTTATGAGCACAATGTGGGAGGAAACTAGAGCACTTGTCCATGGGGAGAGAGCACAAACATCACACAAACAGGATCCGTTAGGATCAAACTGGGTTCCCTGCAACTGTGAGGCAACAGTGAAAAGTGCTGCGCTAATGTACTGCCTGAGATTAACATTAGCCGGGGTACTTTGGACGGTGGATAATTTCAGGTCTAGGGTATCTTATTTATTCCTCGAACCATGTGCATTAATTTATAACTGCAGAAGTGTGGATTTTCCTTTTTAGTAGCTGGGTAGGTGGATTTGCTTTCAAGTGCACTGGGTATTTCTTTCGGCTGAAGATGTGAAGTGGGATTGCACATCCTTGATTGGCTGTAGATTGCAGAGAGTAAAGCAAAACTGCTTCTAACAGATGTACTATCACATTGGGTTTGCTCCAGTAAATATCCCAGTTTAGTCAAAGCTGAATCATGTGTATCATTAGGATTGTCCAGAACATTAGTATTAAAATTCTGGAAATAAATTAAAATGGAAGCCAGAGAAAGGGGGTAGGTGGACATGGGGTAGTAGGTCACTGTGATCTCTGACGCTTGGCTGGTTGTGAAGGTTTACAGATAAAATGAACTGACCCTAGTGACAATGGATATCAAATAGCAGGGTGAAAAGGTATGTAAGTTGGTTGTCTTACATGCAAGAAGTCAGTCAAAATACTAGTGTAAAGCAGTTGGATATAGCATGCCCTTATATGGTCATCAGTCGGTAGCAGAATAAAATTTGTACCCTGACAATTTACAAAGATACCAAATAGGAGTTAGATGCTTGTATCAATGAAACACATCCTTGACAAAAATCATGGCAGGACCACCTTCCAATAAAACATCTCTCTGATGAACTAATGAAATGCCCCATTCACACTACTGTGCTGATTTGCATGTTAGTAAAATAGAATTTTCAAATCTTCCAGTTAAATCTTCCAGAAACAGTATAAATAATAATTCTTTGAAGCAAAAATTATTTACTGCAGTACTTTCCATGAAAAAAATTAATTCCTCTGGAACCAACTGCTGAGAATTGGGCTTAGAATACCATACGATAATTGTGCATGTGGTGTGCATGAAAGTAAGAACTTCTGAGTCAATAAAATCAGAATCAGGTTTATTATCACTGTCTTATATGACATGAAATTTGTTGTTTTGCGGCAGCAGTCCAGTGCAAAGACATAAAAAAACTCTAAACCATGAAATAAATAGTGCAAAAAAAAGGAACAACGAGGTAGTGTTCATGGCCTGTTCAGAAATCTGATGACGGAGGGGAGAAAGCTGCTCCTGCATCATTGGGTGTGGGTCTTCAGGCTCCTTCTGTACCTCCTCCCAGATGATAGTAACAAGAAGAGGGCGTGACCCCGATGGTGAGGGTCCTTAATGATGGATGCTGCCTTCTTGAGGCACCGCCTCTTGAAGATATCCTTGATGGCGGGGAGGGCTGTTGCCGTGATGGAGCTGGCTGAGTCTACAACCCTCTGCAGCCTCTTGCGATCCTGTGCATTGGATCCTCCATACCTGGCGGTGATGCAACCAGTCAGAATGCCCTCCACCGTACATCTATAGAAATTTGCAAGAGTCTTTGGTGACATACCAAATCTCCTCAAACTCCTAACAAAGCAGAACCGCTGGCATGCCTTCTTTGTGACTGCATCAATGTGTTGGGCCCAGGGCAAATCCTCGGCCCAGAGAATAAAGCAAAACTGCTTCTAACAATGAACTTAAAGCTGCTCACCCTTTCCACGACTGACCCCTCAATGAGGACTGGTGTATGTTCTCCCAACTTCCCTTTCCTGAAGTCCACAATCAATTTCTTGGTCTTGCTGATGTTGAGTGCGAGGTTGTTGTTGTGACAGCACTCAGCCAGATGATCTATTTCATTCCTGTACACCTCCTTGTTGCAATCTGTGACTGTGATCACATATCCATTCCCACAACAGGCACTGTGTCATTGCAATATCTTATCAAACTAAGGGAGAATACTGTAGTTCACTGCATCATAGATTTTAAAGATGACAGATTGCTTGAAATTTGACAAATGATTTAATTTCTTTCCAGTGCCAACCTCCACTGACCCCCATCTTTCATCTTCCTGAATGAATTCCATCTTGCACTGTGGTTACGTGGTATATAAATCAAGTGTTCTTCTGCATGCTTGAGTCAAGACTGAGTGCCATTTGGTTTGTATATCATTGAACTGAATGTAATCCCATCCTCACCTGATCTTCACACATTCACATTTTTCAGCAGATTTGGTTGAGAAGGGTTTAATAAATAAAACCCTGGCTATCTTCTCCCCTCCAATAACTCTTCAAACATTAGGTTTTGATAAATTAGGAAAGATGATTGAAATCCTGTGCTTATTGCCTTCTGGATATCAAGGTTCAAGACTCTCATATAAAACAGTGCAAAGTAGCACAGTCAATACCAAAGTTAACCAGAGAGCCCCAGAGAGAACTGAAGGAAAAACAATTTCATTGTATTTCAATGGCTTTATCACAAAGGATTTGCAGAATTATCTAAGATCTTGTTTTAATGACCACAAATGACAGTCAGCAGTTCCTCTATCCTGGTTGCATAATGATTGGAGTAAAGAATTACCAGGTAATCACCTTATATAAAGTTCCAGAGTCAGCAGAAGTGCACATTTAGTTGCAGCAAAGGGTTAAACATGAAACTAGATGTACAATAAATATTCATATATTGCAGTTACAGTGGAATCTGATTTTAGTTTTCATTCAGACTAATTACAATGAGACTTGCTTTTAACAAAGCTGTCCGTCAACGCAGAGTTTGTAAAGAGTGGAACTAGAATTTAATGAAAATCTATGATTAGGACTGCCAATTTGATTAATAATAAAATAAAAGGTATAGTGTACATCCTGAAGTATATCTAAATTCATTCTATCCCCCAAAAATTACTTGCATCTTATGCATAGAATTAATTTACAAGAAAGTAAACCATGAATCAATTTGAGTAGGCAGAACTTGCTGGCTGACTGAAAACATAAATGACCTAAATTAACAAGTACATCATTGAAACAGAAATGTCACAACCTTGGCATTCTTTTTCATCCATTTATCTGCCAAATAACATCTTCATAATGAACTGCTTGGTAGAAAATTAAGGATCAATTGTTGGGGGTGTTACAGCATAGTTTGGTATTGCAATCAGAGCTTGTTCACACAATCAGGAAATCAATTCATTTGGTCAAAAGAAAACTTCAGCCATAAAGGTGTGATTGTGTCAGTATTTTTTATAGTAATTTGTAATGAAGTTCCTATATTAACAATAAACTTTGTAAATGCCGTTGCTTTTTTGAGCAAACTTTGGAAGAAAGATCAAAGCTTGAAATACAAATTCTCTTCCTCACCATCTGGCCCACAATCTTTGATAAGTGCCGTCTCTATAGTTTCAGCACCTGCAAGTTCTCTCCATTCTGCAGTCTGACAGTATTCTCCTGTGTTGCACCAGATAGAATGGCAAAGGCACAGTACTCACAACTCTATGTGAAGACAGACACTGAAGATGAAATTTACTACCACCTTCAATACTCCAGCACAGCCTTTCATGCATTGAGAAAAAGGGTATTTGAAAATTAGGACCTCAAACCTGGCACAAAACTTACCTTCTACAGGGCAGCAGTGATCGCTGCCTTCCCTTGTGCTTCTGCGATCTGGACTACCTATAGCAGATATCTCAAGGCACTGGAAAGATGTCACCAATGTTGTCTCTGCAAAATCTACCAAGTTCACTGGAAGAATAAGTCTCAGACCAACAGTTGCAGCACTGACACCCTTATTAAACCTAGTTGTCTCTGTTGGGCAGGCCACATCATTTGTATTCTCAACATCAGACTCCCAAAACAAATACTCTGTTCTGAACTCTGTCATGGGAAGGGACTACCAGGCAACAGAGAAAAATATTCAAGGATGTGCTTAAAGCCTCCTTGAAGAAACACAACATCCTCAATGACTCTTGGAAATCCCTGGCCCTTGACTGTCCAAAGTGGAGAAGGGGAATTCAAGGTGGTATCGAGAACCTCAAATCCATGCACTGGGAGCACACAAAAGTCCAGTGAAAATGGCAAAGTTACAAATTGCCCACCCACTCACCTGGCTGGGCAACTCCTGCTCCAACTGTGGAAGAGCCTGCTGCTCCCACATTAGATACCTCAGACCCAAAAGTACAGACTGGAAGCAAATCAGCCTCAATCCCAAGAGGAAGAGGAAGAAGACTGCTTGTTAACAGAAGTCATATTTTTTGCACGATCTAAATGGCTTTAATGCATGAATTGTTAAATGTTACTTCTTTATGGATAAGTCTAACATGAAAGATGAGATTTACAGTGCGCAAACATTCTCTTCACGTCATTATTAATCACAGTGCTACACTTTGAAATGGAATAATGGGTTAGTTTCCTGGATGGTCAGATGTCATAGTTCAATCTGCAATGATTAAAAGTTGGTAGCTGAATTTGATGAGAGTGCTCCATACTCCCTATCCAGTTAATGGGGCCAAAGGCTCCAGTGAATTTGAACACTTGGAAAAGTCATAATGGTTGGTGCCACTCCCTGCACTTCTTTTGGAGTTGTTGTACAGTGAAGATCATGTCCCTTGTGCCTTCAGACAGAATTCACACTGCAATTCAGGGAGCAGTTTCTCTGGGAAGAAAGAGTTTCAAAATTGAGGCCATTTCAAAATAGCAAGGAGTGTCAGTTAAGCCCATGTAGCAAAAGGCACCACATTTTAAAAAGAAGCCTCAATCAGTGACAATAATAGAAAAAAATTAAGTATTATAAGAGCTGCTTTGTGGAGATGTTTCTGTTGGGGAGACGGCCAACATCAAATCTCCCTAGTTTCCATTTTACTAATAACTGTACAAATTGTTATCAAAGTAGCGTGTTTTCAGCTATTCGTGTGCAACCTGTAGTAAAATCTCACGTTAGTTACAGTGTATGACTTATCTGACTTTAAGGACTTGAAACCAATTTGAGACACACCAGGTGTCCTCAGCCAACATTCCTTATACATTATGACTCAGATAGATTACAAAACAAATTAGGAGGCATTTTTTTGCACATATGAGAATGAGAAGAACTAAATAACTGCTGCAACTAGTTACCACATAATACGCCACACAAAGAAACTGACAAAATTGTAAATTGGCAAATAAGGTGTGATTTTTTTTAATGTGTGAGTTCTGGGTCAGTGATAGTGCTCTCACTTTTGTGTCACAAGGTCAAGTACATAAGCTTAACTCAACAGACTTCAGAATTTAATCCAACTTGACATGCTTTGATGCTAAATTGTTGGGAGTTCTACCTTTCTGCTGAAATATTTCACTTGCGAATCCTGGCCTCTGCGAAAATAAGAATACTATTACAATTGGGCACACACACTCCGAAAGATTTCAACGGCCAGCTTACCTCCCAAAAGGAAATGAAAATCACAATATTGCAGAAACTGTAAATTTGAAATAAAAGATAGAAAATGCTGGATATATTCAGCAGGTTAGGGAGCATCTGTGGAAGGAGAAATGGAGTTAAAGTATCATAACCATTATAACCGGAAAAGAGAGAAAACAAGTTAGGTTTAAGTTGCAGAGATAGTTGGGATATGACATAGGGTATATCGCTAGTAGGGTGAGAACAGAGTTATTGTAGTGAAAAGTGAGGATAAAGTCATCTGGCTGACAAATTAATGAGGACAGTGCAAGAGAAAGGGGCAGGTAAAACCTGTGAAACACAGGTCAGAGCTATTAGCAGATTAGGCAGCAACAGTGGAGAGGGAAACATTTCGCTGATATCACAGGTGGATAGTCTAGAGTGGAATTGGCCAGTTCTGAAACAAACAGAGAAAGCAAATTACTTGAACTTGTAGAACTTGACAAGTTCCAAGGGCTGCAATATACCTGGACAGAAGATGAGGTGTTTTTTCTTCAAGAAAACTGCAAGAGGCCACAGATAGAGGTCAAAGTGGGAGTTGGATGGAAAATTAAAACAACAGGCAACTGGAAGTTCAGAATTGCTCCTGCAGACTGAATATGTTCACTCAACCTGCGTTTGGTTTCTCCAGTGTAGAGAAGACCTCTCTGTGAACACTGAATGAAGTACACTAGATTAGAAGTGCAAGTGAATCATTACTTCATCTGGAAGGACTGCTTGGGTTCCTGGATGTGGAAAGATGAGAGGTGAAAATAAATATGTTGCATCTCTTGTGAAAATCAAAAGAACTGCAAATACTATAAATCTAAAATAAAAGCAGAAAATGCTGTAAACACCCAGCAGGTCAGGACAATGTTTCTCCTCCTGCAGATGTGGCCTGCTCTTTGTTCTGTAGCTGGGAAAATGTGCTGAGAAGTAGAGTGTTTTATGGACGTGGAAAAGTGGACCAGCGTGTCGCGAAGGGAGCAGACTCTTCAGGATGCTGAAAAGGGAGGGGATGTGGTCGAATCTCACTGAAGGTGGCAGGCACTGAGAAGGATGCTGAATGTGGAGTGGAAAGTGAGGACGAGAGGAACTCTGGGGTTGATGGCAGAGGTGCAGGAAATAGATGAGGTGTGATCAAGGGCTTCATCAGCTATGATAGCCATGGTTAAGGAAGGAAAATATCGCAGAGACTCCTTACCTGCTGCCTGTTATTATTTTCTGTTTTTATTTGACTATCAACCACCCATTTACACTAATCCTGATTAATCCCATTTTCTCCCCACATTCTCATCAACACCTCTCCCCCACCCACCCACCACCACCCCCTCCCCCCAACCTTCTAGATTCCATCACTCACCTACTCACTAGGGGCAACTTACCACCAATTAACCTACCAACCCACGTCTTTGGAACGTGGGAGGGAACCAAAACACCAAGAAGAAACCCACGCGGTCACAGGGAAAATGTGCAAACTCCACACAGACAGCACCCAAGGTCAGAATTGAACTCTGGTGCTGCGAGACCGTGGCTCTATTAGCTGCACCACTGTGCTGTCTGCCCAGCTCTTCACCCTGTTCTGTGAAATCCATTTGGGCTTAGAACATGGAACAGTACAGCACAGGAACAGGCCCTTCAGCCCATCACATCTGTGCTGACCACGATACCAAATTAAACCAATCTCATCAGCCTGCACATGGTCCTTCTATTTCCTGCCTATTCATCTCTCTGTCTGAAAGCTTCTTCAATGTTGGTTACATAACTGCTTCCATCACCCCTTTGGCAGCCTGTTCCATTTCCTACCACTCTCTGTGTAAAACAACTTGCCTTGCACACCTCCTTTAAACTTTCACCTCTCACCTTCAACCCATGCTCTCGAGTATTTGATGTTTCCACCCTGGGAAAAAGACTCTGATTATCTGCCCAATCTTTGGGTCTCATAATTTTATGTCCTTCTGTTGGGTTGCTCTTCAGCCTCCAGCGCTCCAGAGAAAACAATCCAAGTTTGTCCAACACTTCTTTATAGTTAATACACTCCAATCCTGGTGAACTTCTTCTGCACCCTCTCTAAAGCCTCCACATCCTTCCAATATTGTAGAGACCAGAACTGCACACAATACTCCAAATGTGGCTGAACAAAGTTTTATATGGTGGCAACGTGACTTCCCTATTTTTATTCTCAATGCCCCAACCAGTGAAGGCAAGAATGCTGTAGGTATGCTTGAGATCTGGTTTTAGAATTTAGTTTTTATTAAGACCACCTATGTTTGGAAGATAAAATTGCCCCTTTTGTTTTTTTTCCAACATGTTGAATGCATCTTAATCCACTGGAATTCTACCTGCCCTTGAAGTATTTCTCTTAACTCTTCTCCATGATGGACCCTCCAACAGGCAAAGAGTAAAGATCCAACATTTTCATTTTTTTTAGTGCGTGTATATGAATTTAATGTTCTGTTCTAATTTATCAGTCTTTTAGTGTTTTGCCATAAACTCACAGTTCCAATTCTCAAGATCTCACTGCATTTGAATATGTTTCATCAGTCTAAACACAAAACAGTGCAGGCACTGACAATCTGAATTAAAGCAGAGAATGCTAGAACCACTCAGCAGGTTGATGGAAAGTTCAATATAAGGTCATCAGTCTAAAAATGTAGCTTTGCTCCTTTCCCTACATTTGTACCCGGACCTGCTCGATATTTCCAGCATTTTATCTTATATTTGCTGTCTCTGTGCTATTGTACTAACAGCGGCAGATTTTCTTTTCTCTAACAAAGTAGGTGGCACAGAATAACAGAGGATAATGTCCAGCTATTACTGAGTGATGGCATTAAGATCGCTGAAGGATTTATATTTGGAGTGCAATGGGCAAGTCCCAGAACAACTAAATACATGTTTTCATAGTCCAGACTCATGTGGTTAATGCTGCTCCTTATATGGTCAGAATTCTGGGTGTAGAATTCCTACTTATTTTGGCAGTAGATTTGCTGTATGCTGCTTGATCTAGAAACCATGGAATTGAAAGGCTTCCACACAGATAGCTGAAATGGTGTGGGAGATGCTGGAGTACTTTGTTGGTGTTAATGACATTCTATAGGCATAGAAGCATGTAAAAGCAATGGAATATAATGCAGATTCACCAGAGGGAGGAGAACTGAATCAATAATTTTTTTTAATATAAATTAGAATTGAGAACATTATAATGCTTGTGAAGGGTAAATATTTACAATAATGATGATTCATTAGATAAATAGACTGTTTTCATGTCAATAAGTAGAAATAACTATTTTTGCATACTGATTAGAATGTACTTAAACTAGTGTTTTCTAGTGTATATGTGAAATGAAGAAGGGACACTGATGAGCACAGTAAATTCTCAAGGAGAGAGTAGACATTATAAGAGATGTGGACTGATTCTATGGAGCTATTGCCCCAAGTATATTGGTCATTTTAAGATCTCGTGAGGCTCTGAAACATAACACTTATTTTCAACAGGACATCTGCCAGAAGTGATGACTCCCAGTTTCCTTCAGTATGTTTTCTGAGGTTTATTTTAAATGCGTTTAGTAACTGACAAATGATTGGAAACTGAAAAGTGAAATTAATTTTACTTACATAAAATGCATGGATTCCTGTTAATTCAATGCTTTAAGAGTCAAATTCTTGTTAAGTGAATTTCTTTCAATACCAATATCAAGTCAACACCTTCAGCTGTAAGTTCCATTTAATTCTTTTTTTTTTGACTGACATGATTTCTTCACATTCTATTTCATATTTTCCATCATACATCTAAATTAGGACTGATAAATTAGAACATAAATTCTGCATTTTGCAAAATGAGGAGAAATTCTCTTCAAAACAACATGGCTGGATTAAGGATAAAATTCTATCACTTTCAGTTGCTTGTGACATTATTAGCTGTCTCATGAGTCATTCCTTGAGATGGGGTTTACACTACTCAGGGCTGGAGGAATAGACCCAGGTGATTTTCCAGATGCAATTACTGACTGTCAAGTCCATTGTTGATCTGCCATTCTTAGCTCTATGAAAAGAATCCTGGATATCCGCAATTTTTTTTTACAATGTTCCTGATAATGTATCTTTCATTTGCCCTAATTTCTTTCTTTCTCAGCTTCTGTATTTAGCTTATTTCAAAAATAACTAAAAACCAATTTTCCTTGCAATAAATTTATTGCGTGTATTCGTAGTATCCTTCCGTCTTCACCTGCCCAGGTTCTGTGCTCTCAAATTCTTCCCTCAATCTGCATCAGTTATTTACCTCTATTATAGAAGAGCAAAGTCACAGGGAAATTACCATGAGGTGCAGAAACCGTAACAAAGCAATTATGGGGATTAGGGTGAAGAGATGGGGCTTTAAGTATCCTAATACACATCAGGATAGTACTAAGAACAACATGGCTGGATTAAGGATAATATTCTATCACTTTCAGTTGCTTGTGACATTATTAGCTGTCTCATGAGTCATTCCTTGAGATGGGGTTTACATTACTCAGGGCTGGGAGGAAT
This sequence comes from Pristis pectinata, assembly GCF_009764475.1. Taxonomy (NCBI): domain Eukaryota; kingdom Metazoa; phylum Chordata; class Chondrichthyes; order Rhinopristiformes; family Pristidae; genus Pristis; species Pristis pectinata. The sequence continues at coordinate 90,920,445 of NC_067409.1, forward strand.
AGACCCAGGTGATTTTCCAGATGCAATTACCGACTATGAAGTCTGTTGTTGATCTGCCATTCTTAGCTCTATGAAAAGAATCCTGGATATCCAAAATTAATTATTGATAATACTAAGAGCCAACAGAGGGTAGAATTTTTTAAAAAAGTGTCCAGAAGAATTTTCTCCGTTAGTAAATTTCAGCTTAATGAGGAGAGCTGCATTGTAGAATTGTGTCCGGAGAAACAGGAAGGTTAAATGGGACAACTTCAATGGGGTAACATTTAGGGAACAGTGATCACTATAGCCATTAAGATTAACTGTGGACAAGAAAGAACAAAGTAAAAAGTACTTAATTGAAGAGGATTGATTTTTGTGGGTTGTAAACAGGTTTGGCCAGGATAAATTGGAGCCAAAGAATGGCTAGCAAAATTGATGAAACATATAATAATCTGAAGGGACATGACAGGGTAAATGTCAACATGTTCACCACTGAGATAATCTTGAATGAGGGGACGTAGTTTCAAGATAAGGGACTGGTCATTTAAAAACAAAGTACGTTGAAATTTCTTCCCACTGAGGGTTGTAAATTTCTAGAGCTCTTTACTCCAGAGTGTTAAGGAAATTAGCTCATTATAAGTATTTAAAGTGGAGGTGGATACATTTTTGAAAAAAAAAGTCAGAGGATTGGTGTTATGAGGATTTGGCACAGAGAAGGGGGTGAGACCAGCATATATCAGTTACGAACATATTGAATGGTGGGACATGCTTGAGTAGCCTAGTCCTGCCCAATTGTCCTATGTTCTTGTGTGAGTTGAAGTAAATCCCAGACATACATGCATGCATTGGGCCCAGGGCAGGCTCAGGAGCTGAGCTCCTGTCACCTGTATCCTATTAAATTTTTAATTCTAGCAGAAATGTTTCATAACATTCCAGAGGAGTTGACTTCACTCTAACTAAAGCAGTGTCAATCATACTTCTTGGTGATTTTACACCACTTGGCAGAATTCAGGGCAACATCATATTGATGACTTCATTCCCTAGCTAATCCTTAATTTTCATGTTGATGCAAAACACCACATTGTATTAACATAAAACTGGATTGTTACAGACCATCAAGACTGGTATTTATGCTGTCATTTTGAAACAGGATTATACACAAAATAGGAAGCACTCGTGTTTCCAAATGACCATATAAACCAAGCACAACATGACCCCAATTATGAAAGAGAATGTATGGTTCACACAGTCAGATGAACATATTATAAATACTTTTAGATTAAAAACCAAAGACTATACAAGAGAAAATCAGGCTTTATATTGCACAATCAGGCAATGAAACTTCATGCTATTTGTCAAAATAAATTGTTCTCCTGCAGTCCTGAAGGCGAAGTATTATTTTATATCTACTAATAAAAAAATCCCATTGATTTTCCCTTACTTAAACAAACAAGTTTCATTAAGCAAAATATTAAATGGTGGTGACAAGACTCCTGATTTTGAAGCGCATGTCACTGATCACTGAAGTCACAAGACGATGTTTGGTGCAATATTTAGTTTAAGATTTTGGCCACATCTCCCCATCACCAGCACCACTCATACTGTCATGTGGCCAATGTTTAAACTTCGTATAGAGAGAAAATTTTACAAAGGTCATCAGTACTAAGCACGTACAGAAGGATTAGCTCCGAGATGAACTCACTGCTATGCATTCGTTAATATTCACTTCTCCCCCTGTGACTTTGATAGGATTGCTGGGCCCAATGATCCAATTTTTTAAAACTGTTTAAAAATGTAACACATGACCATAGATTCTTACAGCACATAAGGATCCATTTGTGCCATTTTGTCTGTGATTTACGAGATTTATAATTAATTCAACTTCCCCACAGAATTACAATTTTCTCCCCCCAGCCAAGTACTTACCTACTTCCCTTTTGAATGTCATGATTGAATTTGCTTCCACCATCCTTTCAGACAGTGCATTCCAAATTAGAACCCACTGTGTAAAATAAATTCTTTTCCTCTGATCTCTATTTTAACCTTTTATTTGTGCCCTCTGTTTACCACTTTGCCACAGGCAACAGTTCCCATCTACTTACTCTACCTAAACCTATCAGGATTCTGAAACCCTCTATTAAATCTTCCCATAACATCTGCAGAACACACAAAGATGTTTCAGGTTATTCATGATTAAACTAAGAAAAAAAATGGATTTGGATGAGGACCCACTGGATCATAATCTCTTGATCTGAGATTGCTGAAATAGATTTAATTTCTGCCTGTTTCCATTAACTTGTAACTTCATATAGTGTTTGCCTTTTAAACCTCTAGGAAACACTATCACAAAACCCACCCATCAAAAACATGTATACGAATAATTTTGAAAGAGCATCACTTCCCACTGAGATTAATAGGAAGTGGAATTGATCCACTTTCAATGTGAGCATGAAAATGTTCTCACTCATAAAAATCACAACTTACAATACAGCTGTTCTGTGATATTTCTTGTTTGTTTTTAGTGAGGGTCATTATTGCTTGGGCAAAGGGACTTGTGACTACCTGAATCTGGAAGGCACAGGATCTCCTTTAGAACAAATTATAATTTAATACTCTTCACATACAATTGGATACAATATATAGATGTCACTAGCTTTGTCAATATCCCTGAAAATCAACAGTTATCTCACTGAAACCTTCTTTCATTCTCTTCACCTAACTAAATCATTTAATTGCTATTATTCAACAAAACATATTATAAAACAATAGATTCACTTTGTGGATGGTTATAGGATATCTGCTAGTAGAAATATTAAAAACAGTGGATGTAGTCTTTTAATGACACCTCCTCAAGTATTATCCATCACATGTCTTTGTCACACTCAAATCATTGGATCAAATCCCATGGCGTTCCTATGCACCTGCAGCCCTTGTCCTTCTTGTTGGGAGAGGGCAGGGGTTTGGGAGGTGCTGTGGGAGAAGCCTGGGTAAATATCTGCAGTGCATTTTGCAGACAGTGCATATTGTAGCCACTGTGCATTGGTGGTGAAGGGAATGAATGTTCAGTGCAACAGATGGCATGACAATCAGGAGGCTGCTTTGTCCTGGATGGTGTCAAGAAATGTTGGTGTTGCACTCATCCACTCCAATGGAGAGTATTCCATCACACCTTGTAGATGTGGAAAGACTTTGGCATGTCAGGAGTTAAGTCACTCGCCACAGGAGACTTAGCCCCTGACCTGTTCTTACAGTCATGCTATGTTTATAACTGGTCTAATTGAGGTTCTGGTCAACGGTGACCTTCAGGATATTTATGGTGGGAGATTCAGCAATGACAAAGCTATTGAATGTCAAGGATAGGTAGTTGGAATCTCTCTTGTTGGGGTTGGTTATTGCCTGACACTTCTGCGGCTGACATTCGTCACTTCTCAGCCTGTGCTTGAATGTTATCTAGATCTTGCTGCATGCAGGCATGGGTTGCTTCATTTGTTAAGGAGCTGCAAATGGAATTGATTGATCAGTGAACATACACATGCATCTTATGATGGAAGCAAGTTTATTGAAGAAGCAGCTGAAGATAGTTGGTCCTTATACACAACCCTGAGGAACTCCTGCAGTGATGTCCTGAGGTTGAAGTGATTGACCTCTGCCACCACAACCATCTTCCTTTGTGCATGGTATGACTCAAACCACTGGGATGTTTTTTCTTTCGAGTCACAAAGTCATAGAGTTATACACCATGGAAATAAGCCCTTTTGCCCAACTCATCGAAGCCGACCATGGTGCCTTCCTGAGCTCATCCCATTTGTTTGCATTTGGCTCATATCCATCTAAACCTTTCCTATTCATGAATCTGTCCAAATGTCTTTTAAGTGTAATTGTATCCGCCTCTACTACTTCCTCTTGCAGCTTGTTCCATATACGCACCACCTTCTGTGTGAAAAACTAGCCTCTCTGGCCCCCTTTAAATCTTTCCCCTCTCACCTTAAACCTGTGTGCTCCAGTTATAGACTCCCTTACCCTGGGAAAAAGACTGTGACCATCCACCTTATCTATGCCCTTCATGATTTTATAAACCTCTGTAATGTCACCCCCTCAGCTTCCTTTATTCCAGAGAAAACAGTCTCAGACGTACAGTCTCTCTTCACAACTCAAGCCTGCCAGTCCCAGCAACATCCTCGTGAATCTTTCTTGCACCCTCTCTCACTTAATCAGATGCTTCCTATATAGGATGGCGGCCAGAACTGGACATGGTCTTCCAGGTGCGATCTTACCAATGTCCTATGCAGCTGAAACATGAAGTCCCAACTCTTGTACTCATTGCCCTGTCCAATGAAGGCAAGCATGCCGTATGCCTTCTTCACCATTTTGTCTACCTGTGTTGCCATTTTCAGGGAACTATGTACGTATACCCCAAGGTCTATCTGTTCAACAACAGTCCCCAGGGCCCTGTGATTTACTGTGTAAGTCCTATCCAAATTTAACTTCCCAAAATGCATCATTTTGCACTTTTTTGAGTTAAATTCCATCTGCCATTCCTTTGACCACTTTTCCACTTGATCCAGATCCCGTTGTAACCTTAGACAACCTTCTGTACTGTCCACCACATCACCAATTTTTGTGACATCCATATGTTAATCATGCCATCTACGTTCTCATCCAATTCGTTAATATATATGACATACAGCAGGGGACCCAGCACCAATCACTGCCACATACCATGGTCACAGGCCTCCAGTTTGAAAAACAACCCAACTCTATCTCCTTCCACCAACCCAACTTTGTATCCAACTGGACAGCTCACCCTGAATCCCATGTGAACTCACCTTACAGACCAGTCTACCATGCGGGACCTTGCCAAAAGCCTTGCTAAAGTTCTTGTAGACAATGTCTACTGCCCTGCCCTTGTCAATCCTCTTGGTCACCTCTTCAAAAAAACTCAATTAAATTCATTAGACATGATTTCCCATGCACAAAGCCATGCTGATTATGCCTAATCAGTCCTTGCCTTTCCAAATACAGATAGATCCTGTCTCCTCCCGTAACTTACCCACCACTCATGTTAGGCACTCACCAGCCATTCTTAAATAAAGGCACGAAGATTAGCCACCTTCCAGTCTTTGAATTCCAGAGTGCCCTGATGCCGCACTTGGTCAAATGCTGCCTTGATGTCTAGGGCAGCCACTCCTCACCTCAGCTCTGGCATCAGCTCTTTGGTCATGTTTGGATTAAAGCTATTTTGAGATCTGCAGTCAAGTGGTCCTGGTGAAGTCAAAGTGGGCATCAGTGAATAGACTTACGGATGAGAACATGCCACTTGATTGCACTGTTGGCAGTAGCTTGCATCACTTTGCTGATGATTGAGAGTAGACTGATTGGCTGGTAACTAGCTGGATTGGATTTGTGAAGAGAATGTACCTGAGCAAGTTTCCACATTTTGAGTTAACACCTGTATTATAACAACTGGAAGAGACTAGCCAGAGACTCAGCTAGTTCTGGAGCACAGGTACAGCTGGGATGTTGCCTGTTCCCAGAGCCTTTGCTATATCCAATGCTCTTAGCCATTTCTTAAATTGACTGGATACTGGTGCCTGTGATGGTAGGGGCCTCAGGAGAAAGCATATATATTTGTTTAATTTACTTGTGACTTCCGTCTGGTCATGGCTGTGAAAGCTTCAGCCTCTTCCTTAGCACTCACATGCTGGGCTTTGTCATTGTTAAGAATGGGGACGTTCTTGGAAACTCCTCGTCCCTCTATTTATTTATTTGTCCATCACCATTCACTACCAGATGTTACTGCAGAGCTTTGATATAATCTGTTGTCTGTGAGATGCCTTAGCTCTGCCCAATGCATTGTGTTTGCAGTTTAACATGCATGTTGATTTGAGTTGCAGCTTCACTAAGCTGGCACCTTATCATCTCTGGATATGATTGGTGCAGCTCCCAGCTTGTCCTTTTGCATTCCTCACTGAACCAGACTCCAGACCTACTATACCTATGGGTAGTCAAGTATTCTTTCAAGATTTTTAAAACTGACACACTGTATATGTCTAATTTTTTCACACTCTCTTAATCCAGCCTCGCTTTCCTTTATTTCTTTTGAGTCCAATCATTACCAGTACTTCTCTCAAATTTCTTAGAACTCATTCATTCATTGTTGGAGTCATAATTTACTAATAAACATGCACCTGTTTTGTAAATCACAATAACGCATCACATTTTCTTGCTATTCTAAAATGCTGGGCACATAAAGCTGACAAACACGTTTCTTGATTAAAGGCAAAAAAAAACCTAATCACAATCCTGAGAGATGGTGTGTCACATCGCAGGTCTCATGCCTGCTCACATGAAAAGAAATCTCCAGCACTACCTGAGCAATCTCCATAGCCACCTTGGGTGGAGAACTCCAAAGATTTCCCTATGCCCTGGGTCAAGAAATTTCACCCCTCTTATTCCTGAGTAGCTGACCTCATACGCTAAGACTGTGACCACTGGTTCTAGACACCCTTGGCAAGGAGAAATACTATCCATCCACTAATCCTGTTTCAATTAGACCACTTCTTATTCTTCTAAGTTCTAGGGTGGATAGGCTCAGCCCTGCCAATTTCTCCTCACAGGACAATACACCCTCCCAGGAATCAATCTGGTGCACTGTTGTTGCATTACCTCTATCATGTATACACTTCCTTAGGCAACGGGACCTGATCTGTGCAGAATATTCTAGGTTTATTCTTACCAGAACTTCATCTTATGCCAGTAAGGCTTTTTTTTTATCCTTTCATCCAAATCCTGTAGCGATAAAGGACAACACACTATTTACCTTTCTAATTGCTGGATGTACCTGCATGCTAAATTTCAGTTGTTCGGGCAGAACGACACCCAAGTCCCTCTGAACATCAATACTTTTTAATCTCTCACATTTAATAAAATATTCTGTTTTATAATTTTTTTCCACCAAAGTAGATGATTCCACATTTTATTTAATCTGCGATGTCCTTAGTAATTTCACAAAGCCTGTTTATATCCCTTTGAAGTTTCTCTGGATCTTCCTCACAATTTGTACTGTCACTGCACTTGTAGCATCAGTATATTTGGATCCATAACTCATTTCCTCATCAAAGCTGTTGGTATAGATTGTGAACAGTTGGAGCTCCAGCATCAATACCTGTGGCACCCTGCTCATTTCATCTTCCAACCTGAAAATGATCTGTTTATTCCTAATCTCTGTCATCTATCTATTAATCAATCCAGAGCGATATGTCACCCCCAATAACCTACACACTGTGTTTGTTTAATAAGCTCATCCGTGGTATGTTATTGAAAGCATTTTGGAAGTCCAAATATATCACATCAACTGGCTCTCCCTCATCCATTCTAACAGTTGCAACCTCAAAAAGTTCCAACAGACATGTCAATCATGATTGCCTTTTCTGTGCTGATTCTAACCAACCCTGACATCATGCTCCAAGTATCCAGTTACCACTTTCTTAATAATAGATTTTAGCACTTTTCTTACTATTCATCTCAGGCTAAATGTCCCATAATTCCATTTCTCTTTCCCTTCCTTCTTAAATACTGGAGTTACATTTTCTACCTTCCGTCCTCAAATCTGTAGAACTTTGGAAGCTGATCGCTGATGAATCCACTGTCACCATCACCATTTCATTTAAAACTTTGGTTGCAGGTCATTAGATCCTGAGAACTTATTGGTTTTTGATCCCATATTTTCTCCAATACTGCCTTTTTACGAGTGCTAATTTCTTTCAGCTTCTTCTCTCTAGACTTGTTGTTTTCCATTATTTCTGAAAGTCTTTGCTTTTGTCTTCCATGAAGACAGTGACAAAATAAGCATTTAATTTCTCTGGCACTGCCTGATTTTCCAATACAATTTCTTCTGTCTTCATCTGTATGTTAACTTGTAGCTAACCTTTTCCGCTTTACATTGAAGTTTTCATCGACTGCTTTTACATTTCTTAGGTTACTGTCATATTCTAATTTCCCTTTCCTTCTGATACTTTTGTTGATTTCTGAAATTTTCCTAATCCTCAGATTTACTGCTGCTCTTGGTAACAGTATAAACATCTTTTCTTTGATCTAATACCATCATTACTTCTCACATTGGCCACAGTTGGGTCACATTTTCTGTTGGGTTTTGTGTGTTAAAGAGATATATGTTGTTTCATAGACACAAAAAATTCTGCAGATGCTGGAATCTGGACAATACACAAAAAGTGCTGGATGAACTCAGCAGGTCAGGCAGCATCCATGGAGGGAAATAAACAGTTGATGTTTCATACAATGTATTGGTTCTTTAAACGTTGGCCATTGCTGGTCTCCTCTATACCTTTTCATGTTGTTTACCCGTCTACAGTAGCTGCCTCATGTCCCTTTCATTTGCTTTGTCTTAATTTAAGAACAAATGAGAAGTAAACAGCCAACAGTTGCTCTCAATAATAATGGCAACTGGAATGTAAAAGATGAATCCTTCAGTATTTTGGGAAGCAAGCTTGAAAGCAGGAGACACAGGAGACCGCAGATGCTGGAATGTAAAGCAAAAACAAACTGCTGAAGGACCTCAGCCGAGACACAAGAGAGACTGCAGATGCTGGAAATCTGGAGCAACACACAAAAAATGCTGGAGGAACTCAGCGGGTCAAGCAGCATCAATGGAGGCAAAAGGATGTTTTTTTTAGATGACATTTTGGGTCAAGACTCCAGCAGTTTGTCTTTTTGCATGCTCTAAGCATGTTGCTGGCACTCAACCACACAGTATTGGAGATGAACACAGCCACAGCTGAAAAGAAACTCACCAAATAAAAAAAGATAAAAAATTGACATATTTTCTAATTTATTCAAAATAACTGCATACTTTTTATTTATGTTTTTATGACAGCAGATATTTTTGAGTTGTGATTACAATTTGCCAGGATCAGGAAACACAATGGAATTGTTCACAGAAACCTTAAAGTTTAAAAAGGTTTAGATTTTCCGGGGTATTTGCTTTACTCAATCTCTCTCTAAATTGACGGATTAAAGGTTATAGATTACAGCTGGTTTAACAGAAATAATGTTGACGTTATCATGGCCTGTCCTAAAATCTGATGCGGAGTAAGAGGTGAAATCTTTCTTGTCTTGTGCGACATAATAGCACGGTAGTGTAGCGGTTAGCGTTACACTATTACAGCGCCAGCGACCCAGGTTCAAATCGGACGCTGTCTGTAAGGAATTTGTACGTTCTCTCCATGTCTGCGTTGGAGGTTTCCTCTGAGTGCTCCGGTTTCCTCCCACATTCCAAAGACCTACAGGTTAGGAGCTGTGGGCATGCTATGTTGACGCCGGAAGAGTGGCGACACTTGCGGGCTGCCCCCAGCACATTCTCAGTAATGCAAAAAGACTCATTTCATTGTGTTTCAATGTACATGTGACTGATAAATATCTAAAAAATGACGTTCCACTCCAGTAACTATATTGAAAGCAATTTAATCTGCCAGCTAGTGGTATGAAAAGAAGAACCTAAATGTTTAATTATTTCCTCAATTTCAGTTGCAGCCCAATGATTGTTCAAATAACAAAGGATAATACAATGAATAAGAGAGACAGTTACTAAAAAGCAGTAAATGAAAATCAATAAACTGCAGGTGCTGGAAATCTGAAATAAGAAAAACAGAAAATACTGTAAAGACTCAGCAGATCAGGCAGCACTTGCAGAAAGAGAAACAGATTTAGCATTTCAGGTCAAAGACCCTTCTTCAGAACCACGTTACTAAAAAACAGTTTTGTTGCAAGCTCTGGAAGATTGCTACATCATGCTACTGTGCAGTGTTTACATTTCAAATAACTTAGGTAGGTAAGTGAGATGTTGATTTGAATGCATACAATTGAAATTGTTCTGGAATTGACCAATGGTGATAGTTGTATTTCTTTATTTTGCAGGCCTGAATGATAAACAATATTCACTATATATATTATATATATATATATTTATATATATTGGTGATGAGGGAATTAAATGCATTATCTCCAGGTCTAAAGACAGCACCAAACTGAGTGTGAACTGTGAGAAGAATGCAGATAGGCATCGGGGTGATGTAGATAGTTTGAATGAATAAGAAAATTCATAGCAGATGAAAGCAGGAGGTACTGTGAGATCTGGGTGTCTGTGTTAGGAAAGGGGCAGGTGCAGTGAGACCAGTGTGTCCTTGTTAGGAAAGGATGAGATTCAGTGAGAAATGGGTGTCCACGTGCACCATACTCTGAAATTAAGCATGCAGGTGCAGCAGGTGATTAAGGAAACAAATGGCATGTTGGCCTTCATAGAGAGCGGAATTAAGCATAGAAGCATGGACATCTTACTGCAATTCTTCAGGGCCCTGGTGAGACCACCTCGAGTATTGTGTGTAGTTTTGGTCTCCTTATCCATGAAAAGATGTTCTTGCTGTGGAGAGAGTGCAGCAAAGGTTAACCTGATTCCTGGGATGGCAGGACTGATGAATAGAGAGAGAGATTGGGATGATTGAGTTTATTTTTGCCAGAGTTTAGAAAAAATGAGAGGGGACCTCACTGAAAGTTATAAAATTCTGATGGGACTGGACAGATCAGATTGAGGAAAGATGTTCCCAATGGTGGGGAAGTCCAGAACCAGCAGTCACGGCCTAAAAATATGGGGTAGGCCATTAAGGATAAATTTCTTGACCCAAAGAACGGTGAACATATGGAATTCTCTGTCACAGAAGACTTAAGGTCAAAACGGTAATTTTATTTGAGAAATATTGTGTTGAAGAGATCTAGGGCTATGGGGAAAAAGCTGGACAGGTAACTGAATCTGGATGATCAGCTATTATCATATTGAATGACAAATTAAACTCAAGGAGCTGAATGTCCTGCTACTGCTCCTAATTTCCATGTTTCTACACCATTCCCCTTGTACTACCACAGCAACGTCAAGGTACTTTTACATAATAAATTCTGATGCTCCAATCATTAAAGGCAACAACAACAACCTGCCATGGAATTACTCTGAACTAGAATCACTGACCTAATAACCATGGAGAGCATTTGCAGAGCCTTCTATTCCAGGATCTACTAATGGGTGGGTTGAGCTCCCTTTATCTCAGCACTGTTTGCATATAGTAATTCAGCACTCATAATGCACTCCCCATCATTGACAGCATCTAGAGGAGGCGCTGCCTCAGGAAGCTGGCATCTATCATCAAGGATCCCTACCATCCAGGTCATGCCCTCTCCTTGCTGCTACCGTCAGGCAGGAGGTACGGAAGCCTTAAGTCCCACTCTACCAGATTCAGGAACAGCTACTTTCCTACAAGCATCAGGTTCTTGAACTGACCTGCACAACCTTAACCTTACCTCAGCAAGGGAACACCATGGACTACCTCTGCACTACCATGGATTAGTCTCTGATTGTGTCTTTCTTTTTGCTAATGTAAGCTATTTCTTTGTATTTGCTCTGTTAAAATCCTTTATAATTTTAAATACCTACTAAATCTTCCTCAAACTTTCTCTACTCTAAGGTGAATACTTCCAATTTCTCTAGTCTTGTCAAATAACTGGTTTAATTTTCTTTGATTTTCTCCATATCCTCTCTGGGGCTCTGAAATCCTTACTAAAGTATGGCCTCCAGAACTGAACACAACTCATGCAAGTCAATTACACAATGGGACGTTCATATTGCCAAATCACATTGTTTGTAAGTAATTCAACTGTATCTAAAGAATAAAGATTATTTTTTCCACTTGCTTACATAAAAAATGGCATTGAAAGGTTATAAAATTAGAATGGAGATAGAAATATCATTTTAAAGAGTGTGAGGAAACTAATGCTAGTTTAGGATAATTCTGATTTTGAATTTTCTACTATTAGGGTGAGAAGCATTGGTACTTAGGTCCCAGTATTAACAACTTCTTGTTCAGGCAGTTTGATCAGGACCATTCAAAAGATGTGCGTCAACACCAATCTCACTGATTCTCTTGTATGACAGCTCTGTTAGTAGCAATCTCACCAGTGAGTCAGAGGGTGGTGTGTTCATGTTCTGTACCAGATACTAGTGTACAAAAACTTAGGGTAGCACTGCAATGTAGTATTCAGGATTTGTACTGTACTGCAATGTATTAACTTAGGATTTTTCACATCCACCTTAGAGAGCAGATGGAACGGTAACCAACAATGTCTTATCCAAAAGATAAAACCTCTGGCAGTGCAACACTCCCTAAGTTAATATTTTGTAGAAACACATGGAGTCTTCCCCATTTCCCGCAACTATGTATTCCTCAGTCAACATAATTAAAAACAAATTATCTAGCCATTATCAGGTCGTTGTTTGTGGGATCTCACTGTGTACAAATATTGCAACAGTGAAGAATTTAATTGGCTGAAAAGCCCACTGAAATGTTCCAAAAAGGACAAGAAAGGTGGTGAATAAACAGAAATATTTCTCTTTCTTCATTATACAAGTTAATATTACCTTTCTGTCATCCCTATCGTTAACAGCAGCATGGTCTTGGGATTTCTGGAGTACCTTAGGTTGTGTGACTCCAGTTCACTGCTACGTGGTTTCTAATGGGTCTTCTTTTGTTTTCCTCATTTCTTCCTTTGGTAATTCTCCATAGAATTGACCCAGAAGTTCCTGGAAGTGGTTAGCTGCTACACTTACCTGGACTGCGTCTTCTGATGCCAGCTTAATTGTTGAAGGACACTGTGATCTGATTAGTGAGTTACCACAGGCCATCTAGCTGTGACTTCCAAATTAAATACATTTAAGTGCACTCAAAGGATTTAATTTAACTCAATTAATTAAAAAAAATCCTGTAATATACTTCTCTCTCACTGCCATCTCTCTCCATCAAAATGAAGAGAGTTATTAAATTTGTGGCAGGTTTGGTACAGGAGCAGCAAGCACACTTCAAATATAGCTGCTGCGAAAAGTGGGAGAAGTTGGCACTGCACTACACATTAAAACAGAGTCGAAATGACAATGGTGAAAACCACTAGGAAGTCTGAGACTTCACTGTTCATATATATTGCATAGGAGTCCTGAACTTCCTGCCAAATTATTTGGGCAAATGCCAGAAGCCCCAGGCAGAATTGTCAACCTTTCCCAGGATAATCTAGGCCAATGCTCTTGAGAAGCTTGTGTTACCATTCATAATGTGGCCAGAGCATTGTAATTTTTTTAAGCAAGTATTTGTTTCTCAGTTATGGATTTCATTTTCTGTTCTACATGTTCACCTCTTACCTAGGTTTGAAATCCTCAAGTGCTCACAATACATTAATTTCCAGTGCTTGCAAACATTTCATAGTTTTGGTTTCGAGTGTTTACTTTTCATAGCTATTCATGAGAACAGACACAAGAGTTTTGTACAATCTGATATGGATGTCAATATCAACATTGCATGTCCATATAATGCCAGTTTGGGCATGATTGCAGTTCCCATTGCTACCCATGTCCTTTTTCTCAATAGTTCTTGTTGCATAGATAAAGATGGAGCCATTTCCAGCTTCTGGCCATTCACTATTACACATACATTTACAGATTTGAGTTGTTAATTAAAATTTTGTCCAGTCCTCAAATCTCTAAAATCTGTGTAGTTATGGGAAACAAGCATCAAGCATACACTGGAGGGTCTATTAAGACTTTTCAAAGTCATTTCATTAAAAAGTTACCTTGTAATTGGTAAAAAGATGACTTGGATCACATCAACCTGAGCAGTGCGTCTCAGACATGGATCCCAAATCTTTACAGCTTTTGCAAACAGAAGAGAAGTGAGATTCTTCACTGCTGTTAGTTATTGATTTTAATCAAACCTTTTTACAAGATTTCTTGGCCCCCAGCCATTTCCCCATTGGGTGTTCAATTAACATTAAACTTCTGCATTTTATGAGCAAGTACAAGATGATTCAAAAGCTACCCCAAACTGACTGATAAATGTCGTAGGTTTCTGAACAAGGTTTGCACAGGGTTTGTCTGGAAAATCTAAATAGAAAAAAATTGAACTTGAAATATAATCCACAGACTTGTGGAACAATGCATGGATATACCAGAGAAGGACATAGACACATGGCTTCTATTGCTTGCCACAATGGCATCCAATTATTTGAATTGAAATTCAAACAGATGCAATGTTATTAATATGGCATCTAGCCATTGGTATTAATAAGTTTTACAGCAAAACTAACATGAGAAGCTACCAAAGAAATATCATGGTGCAGGATTTCTTTTTATCTTATCAATTGGGCATAGAGATTTCTTGATGTTTTTGAAGGGCTTGGATATTTTGTCTGAAATTACTTATTACATATGAAAAGAATGCAATTATATTTTAAATATGACTCAAGGCCAATGCACTTCTCTTTTCATGGTCAGTGCTTGGAAATGATTCATTGCTTATCACTACTTTATGCAATGTGCAGATCACTTCTCTATTCTTTAAACAAGTTACACAGTGACATTTAGGGAGTTAAAACACAGTTCTGAAGTATTCACAAGTCTTCACTGAAAGTTGATTCTCTGATTGGGTTGCTCAGAACGTTCTCAATATTCACAGGCTATGGAGTGGCAAAGAAAAACTGGCATTTTTTTAATCATAATTCAGTGACTCATGGTAGAAAGCGCAAATCACACAGTGTTAGATTTGGCTACTATGTGCCCCCTAGACATAGCTTCTCTGGGTAAGTTCAGATGTGGAGGATGACCATGTATTTTTTGAAAACTGATTCAGGGGTTGTGGATGTCACTGGCAATTGATTGTCTCCAAATTGCATAGTCTGCTGGGCTTTATCAGAGGGTCAACTACATTGTCGTGTGCCTGGAGTCACATATAGGAAAGACTGAGTAAGGTTGGGTGATTTCTTTCTCTAAAGTACATTGTCGACTCTGCTGGGACCTTAATACAATCTGGTTATCTTCCTAGGATCTATCACCATTACTATTTTTTAAACTCCAGATTTATTTAATTAATTGAAGTTAAACTGATGCCACCAAATCATTAGCGTATGCTTCTGATTTCCTAACCCTAGCAGTTTATCTGCTATTTTACCATATCTGTATAGGTGATGTTGCAAAGGACTGCAGACACTTGGTGAACAAAAACTGAATGCAAGTTATTGTCTTCACGTGATGTGGAGGAAAGACAGGCCATACCAAAAATTCCACAAAGGGGGTAATACTTCAACTATGTTGCACTTATGTTTCCACCCCAATTCATGCTAGCTCAAATAAAGCAGTGCAAATACTTTCTGAATTTCATATGCAAATCACAAACAATGAAAACTGAGCTATTGTAATCACTTGTATTGCTTATAAATCAATCAAGTTGGAAGCTAGCCTTGTCTGTCATCCTGCTTTCAGGCTGAATTAATCTAGGGAGTCATTTGTAGCCCTTTAAGGAGGGTCATAAACAAAAGCATTTTATTTCAAGGATAGGACACAAATATGCTAAAAAATATTTAGTTCATTAAGAAACTACTGTACATCAGTGAAATTAGTAAGCAGCTTTGTATAGTTTCTTTAGAAGTCATTTTTGGTTAATTAAAATAAGGTTACTTGGAGGTAGTATTTTCAGACATTCATATTAAAAATGATAAAGGCATGTTTCAGTTAATAAAACTCCAGCAGATTACTACTCTCACATTTATCAAGGTGTACATTCTGATGCGAAACACTCAAAGACATTACCTTGTTGTGCAGGCTTTCAGGAAATTTTATGTCAGCAATTTTATAAATGGTAATTCTGGTGTAAAACATCAGGAGTTTCTGTATCTTTGGAGCTTTAAAATGATTGAATTGATCTGATCTCTGTTTGAAATATCAAACTGAAAATAATAAGATTGAAAAAAATCCCATTGATTTAATGCAATGCTATTATTACACAACCAGGAAATGACAGTAATTTATCTTTCTTAAAATAGCAGTCAAATTGATAATTTCCCCCTTATTTTGAGGCAATGTTTTCCTTCTTACATTGTTATTTACTTTCTTACATATTCTAAACAGCCTAAAAACAAAAATTCCCATGATGTGCATTGTAATAAAACACAACAAAGATCAAAGCAATGAATACAGAAAATCTGTCTTGTTTACAGCATACCAAGGGAAATGGAAAATTCACAACTTATTCTTAGAAGCAAAACACAGAAAATGATAATGCATTGAAGGGTTAAACCAACATTTATTTGAATTGAAATTATTTTTATAACTCATATAAACCAGGAATAAAATTCTTTGCTAAGTGACATAGAGATAGTCATTTTTAGCTGTGACCTTAAGGGTTCTAATTTGAATATGAGAAATTAAAAAAATTAAAATAAACTACACAAAAAAACCGAATGAAAGAGTAAAAGCGATACAACTTAACATGACTTTGTAAATCACCAAACATCACCACAGTTGGTTTACTGAAAGAGACCTCTGTGCTAAATTAAGATTGGATTCACAATGTACTATCAAGACTGAGCGTACTGAATATAGTAACGGGTGATGATAAAATCTTGCTGAAGGCTAATGCTCCAGAACCAGCTGCAGCTTTACCAAGCTGTTCCAGCACAATTACAACTTTGATATCTACCTGACAAAGTGGAAAATTTCCCAGCTAGATTATACACAAAAATAAAGGACTAATCAGCCTATAATCAATAGGCAACAAAATGATGGAAGATGTTGACAGTGATATCAAGTAGCACTTACCAATTCTTATTCTTCTCGCATTATCCCTTGGGATCAGGGAAGATTATGCTTCTGCTCCAGTTTGTGGATTCAAAGGTGACCGATAATGCCAATGGAGGACCCGCAGACTCTTTCACAGATGGGGCAGGAAGTGCCTTATGGAGCAAGCAGTTTGTGAAGTGGTGCACTCCTTCCATCATTTGTGCAGGGCTTCTACGTGCTCCTGATGCATGGATTCAAGATTCTATCATCCCAAATGTTCCTTCTCCATTTTGAGTTGTCTTGGGCCAGGAATTTCCACGAGTCAGTGGGGATATTAGCTTTTTTCAAGGAGGCACTGGTGGTGTCTTTCCAGTGCCTTGAGGTGCCTGCTGTAGGTAGCCCAGGTCTCAGAAATATATAGGAGGGCAGGGATCACTGCTGCCCCGTTTTGAGTTTTGTGCTAGATTTAAAGTTTTGATCTTCAATTACCCTTTTCCTCAATTAATCAGAGGCTTTATCAGTAGTCTAACGATAGCTGCTCAATTTGTATATTGCCAGGACCATTTGGCTCCAGACCTCATGACGATTTTGGTCCTAACATGGGTGAAGGAATTGACTTCCAAGAATAAGGCAAGTGATTGCTTATGACATTAAGTCAGCACATTGCCAAAAGCATCATCAAGGAGCTTGAATAAAATTAAATTTCACTCTGGCTGATTTTCAGATGAGGACCTCACTGGAGCAGTGCTGTATGCTCAATAATTTTCAACCACTTCATCCATGATCTTCCCTCCATTCCTAAAGCCTCGGAAAATAAAGAAACCCATCTATACATGGAGTAATATCTCATCAACATTCACACTTAAATAGGTATGTGGGAGGTATTATTCATACAAAACAAGTGTCAGGCAAAGGCCAATCATAAGCTCTCCCTAACCATCATAAGCTCTCCCTAACCATCAATAGTATGAGTATCATCAGCACTAAGGGAGTCAGTAATGAGCAGAAATTTAACTGGACCAGCCATGTGAATATTGTGGGCAATAGGAGCAGGCTAAAGGCCCTTAAAGCCTTTCTATCATTTTTCAAGGTGACTACATTTGCATAGCTTTAACAGCATGCAGAAAGCTCACATTACTCGGGAAGACAGCCACTTGATTGAACTCTAAATATATATTCAGTTCACCGCCAGCACATCTTGTCAACTGTATGCACTACAAAATACACTGCAACAACTCACTAAGGATTCTTTGACAGTACTTGAAAACCCTTGACATCTATCACATTGAAGGTTAAATAAAGTAGGCACATGGGGATTCCTTAAACTTTGAAACCCCCACCAATATGACTTGTAATATATTGTTATCCCTTCATTTTCACTGCTTCAAAACCCTGGAACTTTCTGCTGAATAGTAATGAGAGCGATTTCATCACATGGCTCACCATTAGCTTTTCAAGGTCAATTAGCATGGACAATAAACTACTGGCACTAAAACACTGCAGGTGTTGCACAGGGAATTTAGGTAAGTCAGATTTATATAGAGTTTTTAATGTAGAAAAAAAGGGCACTCTTTGGTATAAAAACTATAAATTGGCATTGGGCTAAAAGAGGAGAAACCAGGTTAACATATGGTTTACAGCTTGGTCACGTAGGCAGACTTTCATGAACATGTTAAAGGAGCAGAGAGGTGGAGAGGAAGGACTTTCAGAACTCAGGACCTACCAGCAGAGAGCAAGGCTGTCAATGATGGAGCATAGGGATAGGAAGTTGCACAAGAATCCAGTGTTGGACGAGTGCAAATTTCTTCAAGGGTTCCTGCGTTATGATGATCATAGAGTTAAGGCAAGGGCAAAAACTTGGAGAAATCTGAATAAGCAGAAAAATAAAATTAAATCTTCAATACTGGCAAACTTGGTCCACCATTGGCAGATTTCATAAAGATTTATAGAGTTGTACAGAACAGAAATAGGCCCTTTGGCCCAACTCATCCATGCCGACCAAGATGTCTGTCGTAGATAGTCCCATTTGTCTGCGTATGGCTCATAACCCTCCAAACTCTTCCTATCCACATACTTATACACTATTTTTTTAATAGTGTAATTGTACCTGCCTTAGCACCTCCTTTGGCCGCTCATTCCATATACCCACCACCCTCTGTGCGAAAAACTTGTCCTTCAGGTCCCCTTTAAATCTTTCCTCTCTCACCTTAAACCTATGTCCACTAGTTTCAGACTCTGCTACTCTGTGAAAAAGACTGTGACCATCTACCCTATCTAAGCCCCTTATAATTTTGTAAATATCTAAAAGGTCACCCCTCAGTCTCCTTTGCTCCAGGGAAAAGTCCTACCCCATCCAATTTCTCCTGATAACATGCCCTTCCTGTGAATCTTTTCTGCACCCTCTCGAGCTTAATCACATCCTTCCTACCACATGGCAACCAGAACTGCATACAATATTCCAAGTGTAGTCTAACTAATGTTTTGTACAACTGTAATGGATGACCCAACTCAAGTACTCAATGCCCTTCTTCACCACCCTGTTTACCTGTGTCGCCACATAGGGAACTATGTGCTTGTACCCGGAGGTCCCTCGATTCAACAATCCCCAGTACCCAGCCATTTACTGTGTATGTCCTTGCCTGGTTTAACTTCCCAAAATGCATTACATTGTACTTGTTTAAGTTAAATTCCATCTGCCATTCCCTTGCCCACTTTCCCAATTGATCAATACCTTGTAACCTGAGACAACCTTTCTCGCTATCCACTACATCACAAAAGGTGATCAAAAGCAAAGCGATGGACAAAAGCATTATGGTATCTGCTGGAATACAAGAAGAAAAGTTTTGGATGTAAACATGACGGAACTTGGAACAGGTGTAGGGAGGTGGTGGGGCAGCATTAAAATAGTCTGAATACAAAAGCATTAATGAGGGTTAAATAACAGATGGGCTTGGGCTCCAGTGAAGACAGGCAATGGATGTAGGCAGTCAAATTGGATGCTGAGGTTTTGCCTGAGATAGTGGCCAGGGAGGGCAACAAAATCACTCGTGAGGGGATTGAGTTTGTGGCAAATGATGGCTATATTGGCCTTGGACTTCCCAATATTTAAATAGAGGAAATTGCAGGTTATTCTGGTTTTGATACTTTTTCTTCAAAGATTTTATGGTTATTTCCGCTACACATTCTTTTACACACTCAGACAAATCGAGAACATTTGAACTTTAAAAAAAACCTCTCCTGAATTTATGGAAACCAGGAAGTAACTCTGTAAATACTGTGCTCCGAGGCAAGTAGTATTATCTCTTTGGATGAAAACAATCACCGTGAGGGGTTTCATTTAAATAGAAAGACAATCAGTACTTTGATGACTTGCTAAAAGCTTTTCACTAACAAGATAGAGACACACAGAATGGAGATAGAAAGAGCAATATAAAAAGGAACTGACATTGCTTTCAATTCTTAAAGACTGTCAACTTCAACAGAGATATTTTGATTTCTGAATGCCAAGGGCTAGGGAGAAATGAACTTAGCTTTGTGCTTTTCTATATTTAAAAAGCTGATGTTTGCTGACGGAGGGCAGTAAAACAACATAATTACCTTTTCCCAATGTTGAGTAATTATATTGTAAAGCAACTATTAATATGGCACAGTGTTGATTAAGTTTGGATTCAAGTATGAACACTCAACAAACGTTATATCGAATCCTGAAGCAGCAAAATTGTCACATTTACATTATGGTCAGGCTGAGGTTCCTCCAGTCTTAGGCAAATGGTTGATGCAGAATTGAAAACCCCTCTCTGCCTTGTTATGAGATGCAGTTAACAATATTAGTTCTTCAGTTTTTAAAGTACAGGGTTTGTGCTCGCATCTTTGAAGAAAGTACATTAGAAGTATTTGTAGTAAAAACTGATGAATGCAGAAAACAGCAGTAATTCTGTAAAAGTTACCCATTAACCAACCAGAATCATAATGTGAGTGGTTACTTGCTTGAACTATACTGTCACAAACTACAATAAATATATTTATGTACACATATATGCAATTATTAAATACTCTCACTCTCTCTTCCTCTTCATTTGCTCCCTTCCAGTGCTGGATCCACACTCAGTCAACTCCTTTCATTTAGTGTGCCAAGTATCTTGGCCTGGAAACAAATGGTTTCACATCACTGACTGTGTCATTCTTTGGCACTACTCAACAGCCATGACCTGCTGCAATAAGCATCTCAACAGATTGATTCCTTGGCACACGTTTAATTAAACAGTGTGTCAGCAGATCTGCTGTATTGTTATGAAAAAAATGTTTCATCTGAGTAATTAATTAAAGGAAATCATTCATTATTACAGATTGAATTGATGGTGGCAAGATAACTATTAAGAGTTGTATTCTGTATTTTCCCCTCTGTATGTTTTTAAGAATTAGCTGTGTTAGTTTTCTAAATGTGAATAAAGATTACCCAAAGGCTGTAGGAGGTTTTCTCATGATGAGTGATTGAACAAAAAAAATCCTTCTTTTGTCACTTGTTTTATCTTAAAATTTAGTTAAGATGAGAATCTTGGAGGAGTGTTACATATTTATACATCTGGAGGAGATATATAAAGCCCTCGAATGTTGGACTAAGCCAAAAACTGCTAAACTGGGAACGTAAATGACTCTATTCTATAAAGACAACAATACTGAAGGATGTGGAAAAAAACATAATGACAGAAAACTAGAAATTCTGGTAAGGTTCTGGATTAAAATGAAAATGGACAGCTTTAAGAAACATCTGCATGTAATGTGGATATACAGTATTAGTCCACTATTGGTTGATTTAAAGCTTAAGTTTTAGTCGCAGCATTTCATTTTCAAATTACAATCTGAACAATATTGTTTCTACTGATCATGGAACACTGTGGATAGTTTTCTCAAAGTATTGATTGGTATAGTTTATCAAAGTAGATTTCCAAGGCAATAAGTCATATACCATATGAATTATTTTATTTTATATTTTCTGTACTGGTTTCAATTTCTAAATGAAGGTACAATAACTTATAGCTCCACTATGTTTGAGGTAAGAGATTAATGCTTAACTCTCAATTTCTTAAATTCTGTCTCATTGCAATGTTGACTCAAAGAATAAAATATGTTAAAACAAGAAAGATAGTAAACTTCAAAGTAAGTTACAACCAAACAAATTGAAAGTAGCATAACATTTTCCAAATAAAAAAAATAAAGTGTTTGAAATGCTCAGCATGTAAGGCAGCATGTTGTGGAGAGAAAAAGAATTCCAGGTCAATTCAATGAGTTTTCTTAACATTTTCAACTTTTTTCAAAAACTGAGCAAGTATTTCCTCTTTAAGATTCTCTTTTCAAAATTTGAGACACTGTACAACACTTAATGAGCCTGTTGTAATAATTTTCTACCTTAAGAACACAACAATAGATCAGATGGCATCTGTAATATGAGGTGAATCATAGTGATTAGGAAGATCCAAGTTTAATGACCTCAGCTGCAGATGCATGTAAGAGATTAGTGAGGGCTTGGTAACTGTAACTGCACATTGGGTGAAGTGTAGACGGGATTCATTTGTGGGCAGTAAGAGTCCCAAAATATGGCACCTCAGGCCAACTCCACCATTTAATTAGATCATGACTGACCTTCCTTCTCAACCCCATACTCCCATCCTGTTCCATATCCTTTGTTTTCCTAAGTGTCCATAAATCTGGGCTTGTATATACTTTTTCAAAATTTTTAAAAATATTTTTAATTTACAGCACTGTAACAGGCCCTTCTGGCCCAACGAGTCCGCGCCACCCATTTTAGACCCATATTAACCTACCCGTATGTCTTTGGAATGTGGGAGGAAACCGGAGCTCCCGGAGGAAACCCATGTAGACACAGGAGAACGTACAAACTCCTTACAGACAGTGACGGGAATTGAACCCCGATCGCTGGCGCTGTAATAGCGTCGCGCTAACCGCTACGCTACCGTGCCACACCTTAAGTATATGAGGTGAATTCCGGAAAAAGGGACTTGTATATCCCACAGTTTTGAATAGAAAAATGAGTAAATGACAGCAACAGTTTAAAATGGGGGATGGCAGTCAAGAAACACCTTTTCCACACAAAAGTTCATGGAAATCTTGAGCCTGCAGTTATCAAATGAATAGAAGGGTCCAAGATTTTTCAATGTGTACATTGCTGGTAATGTCAGCATTAATTATCTATTCCTGGTCAATTGTGAACTGAAGAGCAGTTAACTATTAACCACATTAATGGATCTGTATCACACATAGGTTGGGCAGATTTCTTGAAGACATTAGTGAACCAGATAGTTTTTTTTTACAGCAATCTGGTATTATAACAATATGGATACTATTAGTGGCTTATTTTTAAATTCTAAATTTATTTAATTACCTGAATTTAAACTTCCCAGCTAGCAAGGGGGGGATTCAAACTCATGTCTCTGGATCAATGGTCCAGAATTCTGGGTGCAAGTCCAGAGACTTAACCATTACACTGCCATACCCCTAATTGAAAATGAAATATTTTAAAATGAGAATAGGGATTCAAATACTATGTTACATGGGTTTAATGGAGTTATGATATGGAACAACTATGATTTAAGTTAATGGAAGAACATATTTGAATGGCTGAATGACCTACTCCTATTCATGTCATTCTTTGGTTATCATCAGTGGTATCAGCAGTACTCTAATGTACTTCATCATTGAAGAGATTCAATAATAGTTGTCTTTAAATAATACCAGTTTAAGTAATTCTGTTCTTAATCTACTGGATTGAGCATGTGATTGAGATTTTTTTCTAATCACTTACTGTATGTGGTTGCTTTTGTTAAGGTCAGTCTTTATTACCTATCCTCAATTGTCCTTAAAAGGCTGATGGCAAGCCTTGTTGAATCACTGCAGTCTGTAAAGTGAAGATACTTGTGGTGAGCAACTTGGAGCAAACTTGCAGGGTGTAGTATTTCTGCTTGCATGCTGCTCTTGTTCCTGTCAGGTGATAGACATTGTAGATTTGGGAGTGCTGTCAAAGAAGCTTTGGCTAGTTGTAGCAATGTAGTTTGTAGATGTCACAGGCTGCAGCCACGGTTCATCAGGAGTGGATGGAGTGAACAGACAGGCAGGTGGATGGGGTGTTTATCAAGTGAACTGTTCTGTCCTGATTGTTGTTGAAGCTACACACATTCAGGCAAATGGAAAGCTTTCCATCATATTCTTATCTTGTGTCAAATACATGGTCATAAGATTTTGGTAAACCAGGTAGTGATTAATTCCCTGCAGAATATGTAGCCTCTAACAATACATGCATGCCTGTGACAGTTAAGTTTCTGGTCAATGGCTACTCACCTCTCAACCCCCCACCCCTAGAATGCTCACGGTAGTAAGATTTTAATGTGATTGTAATACCATTGACTGTAAAAAGATGGCTGGAAGAGATCTTATTGGATATGATAATTGCTTGGCACTTGTACAATTATGAAGGTAATTTTCTCTTATTAGCCCTCGCCTGAATGTTGTCCAGGTCTTGCTGGACGTGGGTAGAAATTCATGTGTTGCTCTAGTAGAGCATATACTTCTGTAAACCACATCCAATACTAAATGTTGATTTTTTTCCGTCTGGTAACTCAACAGCACTTAAAGAGTATTTTTTTTTCCCCAATCGGTCTTCTTCAAAGTTTAGGATTTCTGATGTTTCTCTTTGTAACTAAGCCTACTGACATAATCTCAGCCTGGTATGCTTCCTTTGCACTTCCAGGAGGGCTCAACATTTTCCCTGTGCCTTACTGACTCGATACAAATTAAATATTTAAGATGCTGCTTGGTCAATGTTAGGGAACTTCAGATTTATAGATCTACATGGATTAGCTACTAGATCTTTCACCCTTCTCCAAGAGTGTTAACTATCAAGATTGTCCACAATGTTTTTGCATCCTAATTGCAAAGCATATCTATGCCAATGCGGGCATTTCATCTCAATTCTTCTCTGCTCTCCTGGCATCATCATATAAATGTGATTAATTTTCTGAGATGTGGGCAATGCTGATAAGGCCAACAGTTATTACTCATTTCTAATTGTCCTCAGGAAGGAGGTAGTGAGCTGCTTCCTTGAAAAACTGTCGTCTTTCTAGTGAAGGCACTCCCACAATGTTGTCAATTGAGTTCAGAAACTTAGACCCATAAACAATGAAGGAACTGTGATATATCTCCAGGTCAAACAGGCCTTGGTGGGGAACATGCAGGTGCCAGTGTTCCTTTGCACCTGTTGTCCTTGTCTTTCTTGTCAGAAGAGGTCATGGGTTTGGAAGATGCTCTCAGCAGTAGCTTATGTGAGAGAATGCAGCACAATATAACCTGCATCAATGCTGTGCTAATGGAGGGAATGAATGTTTAGGGTAGTGGATGGGATGTCAACCACGTGGGCTGCACTGTCCCGGGTAGCTGAGTTATTTGAGACTGCACTCCTCCAGGTAAGCAGAGAGAAATCCATCATACTCCTGAAAAAACATTAATTATCAGGAGGCGAGGAACTCACTGCAGGATAGTCAGTCTCTTATGTATTAGAAACATAGAAAATTAAAGCAGGCCTTTTGGACCTTCTGCTCTGCTCCATCATTCAACATGGTCACAGTACATCATCCATCATCCAAATTCAGTACCTTGTTCCTGTTTTCTTCCCATGCCCCTTGACCTCTTTAGGCTTTAGCATGATTTCTAAATCCTCCTTGAATTAACTTAATGATTTAGCCTCAGTTGCCTTCTGTGGTTGGAGAAATCCACAGGTTCATCACTCTTCAGGTGAAGAAATTTCATCTCATGCCAGTCCTAATTGCCTACCCCCCCCCATCCCTAGGCTATGACTCCTGGTTCTGAACTTCCCTACCATTGGGAGCACCCTTCCTGCATTCAGTCTGTCTAGTCCTATAAGGATTTTAGATGTTTCAACAGGAATCTTCTCATTTTTCTGATCTCCAGTTAATACAAGCCCAATTGTCCCAAACTTTCTTCATGTGTGTGTCCTGCTATCCCAGAAATCAGTTTGCTGAACCTCCATTGCAATCATTGTATTTTTGTTGCTGATGCAATTGAAATTTTGGTCAATGGTGACTCCCAGAAACTTGATGGCGTGGGACTTATTGCAGGTAATACCATTGAATGTCAAAAGTAGGTGGTTAGCCTCTCTGTCCTTGGAGGTGGTTATTGCCTGGCACCTGTGCGAGGTTCTGATACTTGCCATGTCAGTCCATGCCAAAATGTTTTGCAAATCTTGCTGCCTGCAGGCACGGACTGCTTCTGAGGAGTTGCGAATGGAATTGAACATTATGGAATCATCAGCTAATATTGCCACTTCTGACTTTTTGGTGGGAGAAAGGTCACCATGCAGTAGCTGAACACGATTGGGCCTCGGATATTGCCTTGAGGAACTTGGTCAATGATGTCCTGGGACTAGGACCATTAACCTCCAAGAACCACCACCATCTTCCATATGCAAGGCAATGACAAGGCATTGGAGTTCTCTCCTCTTGATGTCACTTGACATTGGTTTTACCAGGGCTTCTTGATACCACACTTAGTCAAATGCTGTGCTGTTGTCAGATGTATTCTACTCTCACCTCAGCTCTGGTCTTCAGCTCTTCGGCCCATGCTTGGACCATATTGAAATGAGGTCTAGAACAAAGTGCTCCTGGCAAAAACCAAACTGAGCTTTAGCGAGCAGGTAATTGATGAGTAAATGCTGTTTGAAATCAATCTCCATAACACCTTCCATCATTTTGATGATTGAGAGTAGACTGATTGGATGGTAATTGTCTGGATTGGATTTGTTTTGTATTTTGTGAACGGAACATACTTGAGTTATTTTTCACATTATTGGATGGATGCAATGTTTTAACTGGACTCAGAACAACTTGACTAGATGTGCTGTGTTCCAGTTCATATTATATTCTGTGGGTATTGTTTCTTGCATGAGCTTAATTACTGGTCCTTCAGTATCCACCCCCGTAATTTTTATACATCTGGCAGATTTTACCCAGCTGCAAAGAATTACAAGTAAAGACACGTCTATCACTCCAAGATTAAAAGCTGCTATCAAGATAAGCCGTGGGTGTGCAGAGCAGTTGTGTTCTCTACACTTTATCAATGTGAAACCTGGATTCTATACCGTTGGGTCATGAAGCAGTTTTAAAGATTACACCAAAGGCATAAACCACCGTTCATGAACGTTAAGTGGTGAGGCAGAGCAATGAAGAAAAAAGTGCTTCCACGTGCCAACATGAAGTGAAAGACAAACAGGTGCAACCTGGACATCTCTCAGGGTCAGACAAATGGTTTTCTGAGCCGCGTTCTACAAACAGCTGATGACAGGGCCATGTCCGGGGTATCCTGAAGTGATGACTTAAGAGGTTAAAATTAACTTTGTGGAAACTTATCGATTAAAGACTACGGAGTCTGGAAAAGTGTTATGAAGGATGATACCACACATTTTAAAGCTAATATCAGCAGCACAAGCAAACTAATCCCATAAAAGTTAAGCAGTTTTTGTTACCAAAATTGACGGCTTTCAGTATGTGCTGCACGATGCTTGATGAAACACTTAATGGCTGGAATTTCTTTGCCTGACTACTGTTATTCCATACATTAACGGTTATTTACGCAATGATTCTATTTCCAAGAATTATAATGTTTTACAGCACAGAAGGCAATTCAGTCCCCTGTACTCACACTAGCTCTCTGAATGAGAATTATCCATTTAGTTTTGTTCCTATGAACCTTCTCTTCTGTCTTTTAATTATTTTAATTTTTTTCTTTACAAAATCTTTATCCAACATTTAAAAAAACTATTATTGGATCTGATTTGATTGGATCTGATTCTACCTTTGCCTGTGGTGGAGCAGGGCATGCTCTGGCACAAATGTTTTTGGTATTTATATTCTCTAGCAACCGACTCAATGCCAAGTAAAAATGGCTATCAGGCTCCTGAATATCCTGGAGACAGTTTCAGACAAGTACCGCATCAAAAGCCCTGGTTTGCACAACGGCGTATAAGAACTTTGGCTGCTGCCGAACATGCTTATACAATTAGTGCAACACACTGAGTTCTGTATTTTCTTCATCCAACTGGGTTTTGCACTAACTCTGCATTAAATTTGTATTCTGTATATACTGTTTTTTGCACTATTTGTACTTGTGTAGCGGCTGCTACCGCGATGCAAAGGACACTAGTCGATGAGCTACAGAACAAAACTGACTTATTTCCCCGCCTTGCGCGGGCCTTTAAAGAGGAATGGTTCCCGCCCACCGAAAATGGAAATGACGTATGCGTTACATCATCAAACTTTTCCCGCGTGAGGGTTCTCCCCGTCGCTCAGGCAAGACGAAGGCCCAGCGCCATCCTGGGCCTCACCGCTCCGACGACACGTGACCCAACCGCCGAGCCGGTTCGCTTGCTCCGATGGTGAGTTGCTACACACCCCCACCCCCAAGAACAGGCGACATGGTCCCCAAGGTTCGCGGGCTGTGCTAGCTGTTGCTTAGGAGGTCAGCCTCTGCGTTGCAGTGTTGGGACTTCGACCGGTTGTTGTAGATCTAAATGGGCCAGTTTGAGGCGGTCCATGGTGAAAACCTCTTCCTTGCCCCCAATGTCCAAAATAAAGGTGGACCCATTATTCCTGATGACCTGGAACAGCCCCTCGTATGGTTGTTGCAATGGTGCCCGGGGTGTGCCCCTGCGAACGAAAACAAACTTACAGTCTCGTAGTTCCTTGGGCTCACAGGATGGGGCTTGACCATGCCGCGAAGTGGGAATCGGTGCCAAGCTGCCGAGCCTCTTGCGCAGTCTTTCCAGGACTGCTGTGGGTTGTTCCTCTTGGCCCCGAAGGGGGGGTACGAAATCCCCTGGGACAACCAGGGGCGCATCATACACAAGTTCCGCTGATGAAGCGTGCAGATCTTCCTTGGAGGCAGTGCGTATGCCGAGCAGGACCCAAGGCAGTTTGTCAACCCAGTTAGGACCTCTCAGGCGGGCCATCAGGGCTGATTTCAGATGGTGGTGGAAACGTTCCACCGACCCCTTTGATTGAGGGTGGTAGGCTGTGGTGCTGTGCAGCTGCATCCCTAGCATGTTCGCTAATGCAGACCAGAGGCTGGAGGTAAACTGGGTGCCCCTGTGGGCTGGAATACCAAAACGTGAGATCCAAGTTGTGAGCAGCGCCCGGGCGCAGGAATCAGTCATGATATTGGATAGAGGGGTTGCCTCTGGCCACCTCGTGAACCGGTCCACGATGGTAAGGAGGTACCGGGCTCTTCTTGAAACTGGCAGAGGACCAATGAGGTCGACGTGGATGTGATCGAACCTTCTAGGGGTAGGCTTGAACTGCTGTGGTGGGACCTTGGTGTGTCGTTGGATTTTTGATGTCTGGCAGTGCGGACAAGTCCTGGCCCACTCACTGACCTGTTTGCGCAGGTAATGCCAGACGAACTTGCTGGTGACCAGTTGGACAGTTGATCTGATGGACGGGTGCGCCAACCCGTGTACCGAGTCAAAAACACGTTTCCGCCAGGCTGCAGGAACTATAAGGCTGGGGTGACATGTTGTGATGTCGCAAAGGAGGGTCTGCTGACCTGGACCGACTAAGAAATCTTGGAGCTGCAGGCCCGAGACTGCAGTTCTGTAGCTGGGCAGCTCGTCGTCGGCTTGCTGTGCGTCAGCCAGGGCCGTGTAGTCGACACCCAGGGACAGGCTGTAGATGGTCGGTCTGGAAAATGCGTCAGCAATGACATTGTCCTTTCCGGAGGCATGTTGGATATCTGCTGTGAATTCGGAAATGTAGGACAAATGTCGCTGCTGACGAGCTGACCAGGGATTGGAGACCTTGGAGAAGGCAAAGGACAAAGGCTTATGGTCAGTGAAAGCGGTGAAAGGCCTGCCTTCTAAAAAGTACCGGAAATGCCAGACTGCCAGGTACAGCGCTAGAAGTTCCCGATCAAAAGCGCTGTATTTCAGTTGGGGTGGTCTAAGGTGCCTGCTCAAAAACGCCAAGGGTTGCCAACGGCCTTCGATTAGTTGTTCCAGTACCTCACCAACGGCAGTGTTGGATGCGTCCACCGTGAGGGCGGTTGGGACGTCTGTCCTAGGGTGTACCAGCATCGTGGTGTCTGCCAGGGCGTCCTTGGCCTTAACGAAGGCAGCTGCAGTCTCATTGTTCCAGGCGATGTCCTTGCCCTTGCCAGACATCAATGAGAACAAAGGGTGCATGATACGGGCTGCCGCAGGGATGAAATAATGGTAAAAGTTGACCATCCCAATGAATTCCTGCAGGCCTTTGGCCGTGTTGGGATGGGCAAAATGGCGGATAGCGTCTACCTTGGCGGGTAGGGGTGTTGCTCCTTCACTGGTGATTCTGTGGCCGAGGAAATTGATAGAGTTGAGTCTGAATTGGCACTTGGCCGAGTTGATAGTGAGGCCGAAATCACGGAGACAGGAGTACAGTTGGCGGAGGTGGGAAAAGTGTTCTTGGCGGTTACGGCTGGCGATTGGTATGTCATCTAAGTAAATGAACACTAAGTCCAGGTCGCGGCCTACCGCGTCCATCAGCCACTGGAAAGTCTGCGCGGCATTTTTAAGGCCGAACGGCATTCGAAGGAATCCGAAGAGGCCGAATGGAGTGATAAGCGGAGTTTTGGGGACGTTGTCAGGGTGGACCGGGATTTGGTGGTATCCCTGGACGAGGTCCACCTTGGAGAAGATGTGGGCCCCGTGTAGGTTTGCCATGAAGTCCTGGATGTGAGGGACGGGGTAGCAGTCCGGGGTGGTGGCGTCATTCAGCTTTGGGGACCATGAGCAGGGGGGAGGCCCAGGGGCTGTCTGACCTGCGAACGATCCCCAGCTCCTCCATGTGGCAGAACTCTTCCTTTGCCAGGCGGAGCTTGTCTGGAGGTAGCTGTCGTGCTCGGGCACGAAGGGGTGGCCCTGCGGTAATGATGTGATGCCGCACCCCGTGTTTGGGCATTGAATTTGTAAACCGATGGGAACTCGGCTAGGAGCTTGGTGAACTCGTTGCCAGACAGGGAAATGGAGTCTAGGTGCTGGGCTGGTTGGCTGGCTTCTCCCAGGGAGTAGGTTTGGAAAGTTCTGGAGTGCACTAGCCGCTTCCCTTGCAGGTTGACTAACAGGCTGTGGGCCCGAAGGAAATCGGCTCCCAGGAGTGGCTGGGTGACGGCGGCAAGGGTAAAGTTCCAGGTAAAACGGCTGTCGCCGAATCGTAATTGAACTGTCGGGTACCGAAAGTCCGTATCGTTGTGCCGTTTGCGGCTTTGAGCGCGGGACCCTGTTGCCTGCTACGAGTGTCGCGGCCGATCGGGGGCAAAACACTGACCTCTGCTCCAGTATCGATGAGGAAACAATGCCCGGACTGCTTGTCCCAAACGAATAGGAGGCTGTGTTGGCGGCCAGCCGCCGTAGCCATCAGTGACGGCTGGCCCTGGCGTTTCCCTGAAACTTGCAGGGTGGGCGGCATCGACGGGCCTCCGCGCCCCACCTCTGATGGTAGGAACACAGCTGGTCGCCAGTGTCGTCGTCTGTGTTTCTGGGGTGTGGTCGCTTGGTTGCTGGGACTGGTTTAGGTAGGCATCTGGCCCGTGGTCTGGCAATTTGGCCGACGGATGACCCGCTCTCGCATTTGGCCTTCCGCAGGACATCTGCCCAGGTGGCTACCTCACATGGGTTGCTGAAATCGGTGTCGGCCAACAGCAGGTGAATGTGGTCAGGTAGTTGTTCGAGGAAGGCCTGTTCGAACATCAGGCAGGGCTTGTGTCCCTCAGGCAAGGCCAGCATCTTGTTCATCAGGGCCGATGGGGATCTGTCCCCCAGGCCATCGAGATGAAGCAGGCGGGCGGCGCGCTCACGACGGGAGAGGCCGAAGGTCCGAATAAGAAGGTCTTTGAAAGCCGGGTACTCGCCTTCCTCCAGAAGAGACTGGATGAAGTCTCTGACGTGGGTGGCTGTCTCCTGCTCCAGAGAGCTGACCACGTGGTAGTACTTTGTGGAGTCGGAGGTGATCTGCTGAAGTTGGAATTGTGCTTCGGCCTGGTCGAACCAGACGCGGGGCCAAAGCGTCCAAAAGGTGGGCAGCTTGAGTGCCACTGTGTTGGCTGCTGCGTTGTCATCCATTGTGAGAGTCCAAAATCTGTTTGGACCGTCGGGGTCACCAATGTAGTGGCTGCTACCGCGATGCGAAAGTAAGACACTAGTCGATGAGCTGCAGAACAAAACTGATTTATTTCCCCGCCTTGCGCGCGCCTTTTAAGAGGAACAGTTCCCGCCCACCGAAAACAGAAATGACGTATGCGCTACGTCATCAAACTTTTCCCACGCGCGGGTTCTCACCGTCGCTCAGGGAAGACGAAGGCCCAGCGCCATCTCGGGCCTCACCGCTCCGATGATGTGCGACCCGACCGCCGAGCCGGTTCGCTTGCTCAGACGGTGAGTTGCTACACTTGCACAATTTTTGTCTGTGTTTATTGTATGTCTTCTGTTTTATGTATGCCCTCTGTTGTGAGAATCTGGGGGAAACAACGTTTCGTTCCACCATGTGTTTTTATAGCATATGGGTGAATGACAATAAAGTAACTTGAACTTTTCCTTACTTTGCTTGTAAAATCCCATTATAATTTTGATGACCGGACAAAACAAAATTGGAAGTATTAAATTTGTTCCTATCCCTGATTATATTGGTTAGGCATTAAGTGGGCATGCATTTTAGTGATGAGGTTTTCAGCATATCACCTGTTATCGGGCTCTGACTGTAATAAATTACAGTCCTAAAATTATAATACTGCGGTATGATGTCTAGTTTTGTTTCACTGTTGTAGCAATCTCATGAGTATAAAAAATTATGGCCCAAATTTTGAAGCAAAGCTAAGTTACTGAACTATTTATTTACTTAAAGTGTTGCAATACATAAATAACAATTCATAACTTCAGATTTGGAACATAACTTTCTTGTACACATCCTCAAATTTGCGTGCGTTAATGGTAAATACACTCAAATTAAGTATTTTGCATGAAATTTAATGGTGTTCACAATTCTTACTGCTTAATTAAATGATGGAAAGGAATTGTACAATAACTGTACTTAGGTGCATTATTTAATATCTAAAAATAGATTTTACAGGAAACACTTCAAAATGAGCTTAAAGTGTTTTATCTTTTTAAGTTATTTCCCTGTGAAATATAACATGCAATTTGAAACGTATTTAAAGTTTTTAAGAATAGGGTTGGAGCACTAAATATTACAAAGTTAAATTACTAACAATTATAAGCTTCTACATTGCTAAATGTGCTTGACAAACATCAATAAAACACAATATGCTGCAGGAATTGCTTTGAATTTCAGCCTTTTTAGGAGAGAATTTAATCTCTTGGCAGGAGGATATTGGAAGTACAACTTTTTTTTTTAACAATTCTTTCTCAAGTTATGCTACTTAGTTTGGCATCAGAAATTTATGTCCCTGGACTTTGTCATCATTAAGTCTTTACCATGCTTCGTGAGGAAGGTTGAAAGCAAGTGAGCTGTAGGTGCATGCTGCTCTTGAATTTGTTCAGGAGCTCTTCGAGTAATCTAAAATGAAAAGGCAATCAATATACATTCCACACCTGATCATGGGCTGCCACATTTTATTTTAATACATTTTCTGACAGACAATTATCGTTAACTTATAAAAAAAAATAATTAATCTTGCCCATAAATATTTCAATCAATCAGTCTCTCAGTTTAATTGACAATTACTGCACCCATCTCACGTAAGCTTGCTCCATTATTAATGCTACCCATCACTCATGGATAGAAACCCTGTTTTCTTAATTCTGAAAAGGAAACTTAAAAATAACTAAAACCTAATTGGAGAGATGAGCTTGAGTGACATGGATTTGTGATACTGATTCATGGGAGTTGGGTGAATGTGGGGACGGGGAAGGCCAGTGAGATTGCATCTTCACATCAGGCTTCGGTATGTGTGGCTGTGGGCCATCAATGGGCAGCAAGTCAGGCTGGGGAACTGGGCCAGCATGATTGTGCCCGAGGTTTTAGTAACCTCATTTGCCACAATTTCGCGATCTTTGAAATTATATTTATTGGCATACATCCCTGCTTCAATTCAGAGAACTCACAGCATTTGCAACAAAGTAATCAAAATCCAAGTGAACTTTGTTTTCCTGACTCAATATTTGTGATAAGTTCCTTTTTAATTGTGTGGTAATCACATTGAATTGGAAGTGTTGTTGCATTACTTTAAGGCTACAGAATTACTTTTGAATTACATTATATACTTTGGAACAGAAATCATTACCTCTCAGCACATCTTTTAAGAGGCTTTTAAGAGTGTGATATCAAGAGTCCAGGGGCAGCATGTTCCTGTTAGGGCAAAGGGTAAACCTATCAAGTTTAGGGAACCCTGGCTGACAAAAGATATTGAGGTTCAGGTCAAGAAAAAGGAAGCAGACATTGGGTTTGGGAGGTCGGGTACGAGTGAATCCCTTGATGACTATAAAAAGATTATGAATACACTTGAGGGAAATCAGGAGAGCAAAGAGAGGTTATGAGACGGATTTGGCAGGTAAGGTTAAGGAAAATCCCAAGAGGTTCTATAGCTATATTAAGAGTAAAAGGATGGCCGGGAGAGCGCGGGTCCCCTTAGAGATCAGCAGGGTCACTTATGTCTCAAGCCGCAGGAGATGGATGGGATTTTTAATGAAGATTTCTCCACTGTTTACACGGAGGAGAAAATCGTGGTTTCTTAAGAGATAAGCCCTTGCAGAGATGCTTGCTGGAAGGTGGCTAATGTTGTTCCATTGTTTAAGAAGGATTGCAAGGACAAGTCAGGGAACTACAGGCCGGTCAGCCTGACGTCAATAATGGGGAAGTTATTGGAGGGAATTTTGAGGGACAGGATCTATCAGTCTGATTAGGAGGAGTCAGCATGGCTTTGTGCGTGGAAAGTTGTGCTTGACGAATCTTTTAGTTTTTTTTTGAAGAGGTAACCAAAAGAGTAGATGAGGAAACGTTGTCTATTTGGACTTTAGCAAGACCTTCAACAAGGTCCGGCATGGTAGGCTGGTCTGGGAGGTTAGGTCCCATGGAATCCAGGGAGAGCTCATTAGGTGGATTCAGAATTGGCTTGGAGGTAGGAAGCAGAGTGTGGTGACTGAAGGTTATTTCTCAGAATCGAGGCTGGTGACGAGTGGTGTGCCGCAAGGTTCTGTGTTGGGACCCTTGTTATTTGTTATTTATACAAACGATTTGGACGCAAATGCACAAGGCTTGATCAATAGGTTTGTGGATGACACGAAATTAGGAGGTGTGGTTGATAGTGAATAAGGTTATCATAGATTACAGGGGGATCTTGGTCAATTAGGGAAGTGGGCCAAGGAGTGGCAAGTGGATTTCAATCCAGATAAGTGTGAGGTGATGCATTTTGGAAAGTCAAACCAGCGTAGGACTTGTACTATGAATAGTAGGGCACTAGGGAGGGTAATGGAACAGAGGGACCTGGGAGTACAAATGCATAGCTCGTTGAAAGCGGTGTCACAGGTAGACAGGGTGTTGAAAAAGGCATTTAGTCATCAGTCAGAGCATTGCATATAGGAGTTGGGACATTATGTTGCAGTTGTACAAGTTGATGGGGAGGCTACACTTGGAGTACTGCGTACACTTGTGGTCACCCTATTACAGGAAGGACGTGATTAAACTGGAAAGAGTGCAGAAAAGATTTATGAGGATGTTGCCAGGACTAGGGGGCCTGAGTTATAGGGAGAGGTTGGCCAGGCTTGGTCTTTCTTTCTTGGAACATAGGAGAATGAGGGGCGATCTTATAGAAATGTTCAAAATTATGAGAGGCATAGATAAGGTGGATAGAAACAGTCTTTTCTCCAGGGTAGGGGAGTCCAAAACTGGGGGGCATAGGTTTAGGGTGAAAGATTTAAAAGAGACCCAAGTAGCAACTTTTTCATGCAGAGGGTGGTGAGTATATGGAATGAACTGCCAGAGGAACTGGTTGAGGCAGATGCAATAGTATCATTTAAGAAGCACTTAGATAGGTACATGGAGGGCCGAGGCTTAGAGGGATATGGGCCAAACGCAGGAAGTTAGGATTAGCTGGATGGGCACCATGGTTGGCATGGACTCGTTGGGCCAAAGTTACTGAAGCCACGTTGTATTGCTCTATGATAAATATTTTGAAAAGCACCCATCAACTCCAAAGTGGAACTATCGCAATACATTATTAATCTTTAGGTGTGTTGTTTCTCATTCATTGATGCTAGTGTCCAACACTAAGTGGTTGGCTTATCCAAAAGACACTTCTGCCACTTTTCAATATTTTTTTTTAAAAGGCTACCTTCTGATAACTCAGTTAAAATTCAGCCATTGTGATCATGCTAACTCGTAATATGTCTGGTGAGAAGATCTGTAAACGAGTTTTCATTTAATTTTTCTTTCAAAATCAACTGGTAGGAAATCTTCTGGATGGGGTAAGGTAAAGGAGTTTTGTAAGAAGTAGCCTGGCATTTGTAATGTTGAAGATAATTGCTTCAATGAGCTTAAAAAGTTCTGAGGTCTGCTTTCCCCAATATCCTGTAATCTGGCCAGTCATTGACAGTGTTTTGGATGTCCAAAACAAAATTCTCTTGGGTGGGAAATGTGTCTTGGTATCTTGTTTTAATAGGAACATTCCATTGTGGTCATTATAAAGTTATCAATTAGCTACCTCAAGTTGCTGGACGGCAAGGAAGTGCTAACATCAAACACAGGGCCAAAGTAATTACAGTCTTCTCTCTTTATTTTTGTGTGAGTTTTGGAATGCATATTCTATTCCCAGACTACTTGGGAAGAATTTAGGAATGTCATTGTTTAATCACAGATACTACTTTGGCCTAAAGTACACTGAAAGACTGTTGAATCAGTGATTCAAAAGCAACTTTTGATCACCAACTTAGTCCCAAAATAATACTCCTTTTATAGATCTGATTTGGTTTTTGAAAACTCAGAACTCTGGCCCATGTGATCCAAAGGACAGGGTGCTGTGACTGTTATTTTTAAAAGGTCACCTGGGAAAACTGTTTGGACTTGCACCCTTCCCAGCTGCTGTGACTGACCTAGCTGCTTGACATGCCAATACTCCACAGTAATCTTACTTTTCTCATAGAATAATACAGCAAAGAAACAGGCCCTCCAGTTCACTGAGTCCACATGCAACCACTAACATTAACCCTGTATTAATCCCATTCATTTAATTCTCCCCATATTCCCACCTGTTGGAATATTTATAGTTTGTTTGATTGTGATAGAAAAATCTATTTACAATGAATTTTAAACCAGGAGTATCAGGAATGGGCAACAGAACAATGACTACTATGACCGTTGTCAAACACCAATCAATTAGCATCTATTTGAAAAACTCTTAAGCTCTTCAATGACAGTAACCATAGAATCTTCTCAAAACTTACTTTTTATCTGCTCCATTGGGAAGTTGAGGCAGTGCTTCAAGGGCCTGTTTGAAGCTAGAACTAAGGAAACAAAGAAAGACAAATGGATTTACAAATAACAGGTAAATATTAAAATATATGGAACTGTTAATGGAGATTCAAAAATTCATTTATTTGGGAAAATCAGCACTTACATAAGATCAGGCAACGTATAAGAAGATTAAATACTGATTTATTAAATTCTGCCTTTTATATAAAAAAAAACACATGGATTTTTACATCAGAGTCTTCCTTACTGAATATCCAGTATAAAATGAGTTAAACCGATCTCTTATTTGTAATTGCAGTTTTGTTTCTTCAGAATTTACTGTATTTTGCACAATATGCAAGATGGGCAACTCTAGATATGGCTACCTGTATTATTTGAATGCATTTCAGCTCCCCTGAACAACTGATACTTTAACATAGTTATACACAAAACCCTTAAGCAGCCCATAAATACAATGCCTACAGTATTTCATTACACCCCTACAAAAGGCAGCATCAGAAGTATTTTCTTTACTTGTTTTGGACTAGAATGTCAAGTTGATGCAGACATTGAATGATCTTGTTGGAAAATGCCAGTGTGTTTTGACTATTAAAAATGCTTTTATAATTAATTGAACTATTTTTCCCAAAAATCTCTGTTGAAAGTCAAGTAATCAAATAGCGAAAAATACAACACTGAAGTTCCTTCTTACGTGCTCTCAGGAGTCAGGAATGAGGCAACAGCATCTCTAAGGGCACATATTTCCAGTTTGGCCTAAACAAAGAAACACATCTTACAACTGTGATCAATATGCCTTAAGAACATAAGAAACAGAAGCGGGAGTAGGCCAAATGGCTCCTCCAGTCTGCTTCACAATTGAATAAGATGATTAATTCTGTGACTCAGCTAATTTGCTTTGATCCCTTCATGTTCAAAAATCTATCAGTCTTGACCTTAGATGTAACAGCAGAGCATCCACAGCCTTTTGCAGCAAGAGAATTCCGAAGGTTTAAAAGCAGGTCTTTGGCTAAGAAAAATTACTTCCATCCTCAGTCCTAATGGCTATCCCTTTGCCTGACACAATGCCTCCTGGTTCGAGACTGCTTATTCAGAGGAAACTGCTTATCAGTATCTATCCCTCGAATGTAGTGCATCTCAATGAGATCACATCTCCTGTCGAATGTTGGTGATCATTTGTTTTCTCTTATTTCAACACCTCTTATTTCTGGTATCATTCTGAGCTGCTCTTACTCCAATGCAAGTATATGCTTTAGTTAGGGAGCAATGTGAGAAAGACTTCCTTACTCTTGCATTTCAACCCCCTTGCAATAAAAAGCAACATAACATTTGCCTTGACATCCAATTAAAATAACTGCTGGAATATTTTATGAAAAAAGTCACTGTTTTAAATAGAGTATATGCCTATCTAGATAAAAGGGCATTTAACAGTTGGAATTTTTAGCATTTTTGGGTTTTATCCAATGATACACCAGTCATTACAAAACTTCCCTGTATGTATGTCACACAATGCTTGAAATGCAACTTTAAGTTCCCCTACTTCATCCTTAGATTACCCAGCTTGAAAATAAACTTAAATCCTACCTTTCAGCCTAAATTATTTCATAGCACTGTGGAATAAGTGGTGAGCATAAAGTTGCATCAAAGATATCTCAGCAGTTTGCATATCATTGATAAGAATTAGCATCTCAATAAATGAGTAAGTATTGGCAGTTATTGGCAGAGTGCAGATTTTAGCTAGATTTTCCCACAAGGAGAGATTTTGATTTTAACTGCAAAATCAAAGACAACATAAAATGGAAGACAAGTACTTTTCACTGGATGGAACAACATGAAGAAAGAAAGAAAACCAGAGGGCACTGGCCAGAACTGGTTGTGCACACTTCTAATCATCAATTCCATGTCTCACAAACAATGCAAGAGGAATACTGGTGGAACCAACTGGGGAAAATTCAGCAATTTTGGAATTAGCAAACTGAATCATATGGAGAGCGTTCCAGCCAATTGAAGTTCAAACAATCTATGTTACAGATTAACTGTACAATGCTGCACTCTCAAACACTTGGTTCACATTTCACTTATTGGGAAGGCCTTAAGAGTGGAAATCAACAACCCTACTACTTGATACAGAACAGTAGAACAAATGAAACGTAAAAATA
The DNA here is from genome assembly GCF_009764475.1 of Pristis pectinata. Taxonomy (NCBI): domain Eukaryota; kingdom Metazoa; phylum Chordata; class Chondrichthyes; order Rhinopristiformes; family Pristidae; genus Pristis; species Pristis pectinata. The sequence continues at coordinate 90,959,768 of NC_067409.1, forward strand.
TTCCGTTACAAAAATAACATTAAATCATCGTTATTCAGTGTCTAATGTCCACCTATCCTTTAATCACTGCCAAATTTATTCTTCAACTGAGATTAATTAGAAAAATTAAGGCTATTGTAGCCTTTCAAGTTCCTGGATATGCTATACAGTTACAAGTAGTTTAATAAAAGTTTGAGTTTGAGACTCTTATCCATATCAGATCTCAGATGTTCTGCTAATTCAAACTGCAATTGATAACTGCAAATATTATCAGATAGTGACTTGCATTCTGTAATCACCAAGGGTTAGACATCAAAGGCAAAGGCAACTTGTCATATCTCACAGGTGTATTCATTTCTAACTTCTTGCCACACATACAGCTCTGATACTGTTCAGTCTGCAAGTCTCCAGACTATAACTGCACCTGACTTACAAAGGCTTTGAGAGAACAGACCATTGGGCATTGATTTAGCACTTCTCTTCTTAGTGACATAGGAACAGGTGAGTATTGGCTCAAATTCATTGCACCACCAATTGGATGTCCGGTTGTTATGACATCATTTCACATCCATGACTGACTGAGCTATTTTTTCGGATGCTGTGGCACTGTTTCTGAATACATGCATAAGACATTAGCCTGTAAGGGCTGTTGCAGCATACAGCACATATTCAAAGGTGTCAGAAACCATGAACTACTGATTCCAGATTTCTGATGAGTAAAGCTTTTTTTTGGGGGGGGGGGGGTATCTGATATTTTGCATACAAGTTCTTATGTGAAGGCTCTGTTCATACCTATGTTTTAATAAATTTATTTCAAAAGCCATTTCCAAGCCTTGCAGAAACAAAAGATTTCAACTTTGCTGCTGCTTGTGCTGGATTTGGTTCTTTTGCTACAGTTCTTTTTGCAGAACGACTGTCACTTTCAGTATGCCAGCCAAAACACGACCAGATGTGATCAGATAAGTTTTATTCATAGTAATTTCTGTCATGAACTGCTTTATGTTAAAACCACTGTATGATGACTTGGATGCTTTCTGCTGACTTTTACAGGGTATTGAAGGTAGTTTTCATTATATTGCTGATAAACATCTGGGCAAATATTAACAAGGACACTGGTGAAAATTTTGTGTATATACTACAGAACATTTTCATCCATATGAGTTATGAGAAAAGGGCATGATTTAACATCTTGGTTTAGCAAATCATTCAAAAGACAACACTTTCATCAGAGCATCACTTGTTGAGAATACCACCAAAGTGATGAAGTGTTGAAGGATGCAACTACTAAACCAATGTTGATACCAAGAAAAAGAGACAGTTAAAGGGAAAAACAAATCTGAGCATTGCATTATTATTTACATTGAATGCCTTGAACTGGAGCAGAAATTTCCTTAGTTATGTGAACATAATGGAAGGATAGAAAGTCATTACCAGGCTCCTTAATCAACAAATCAAGAGAATTTGTCACTGGCCTTCCCTTGGGTTGGAGATACCATCATCTGAGAGCAGGGGAAACAAACAGTTTGATCAGCAACTCCCTACATCCATTGACATGGCAGAGAAGGGGCTGGCCAATGGAATCCAGGCTTTGTTACCCAATCTCCCTACTTTTTCTGACTTCTGGTATAATAACAGGAGAAACCCCAGGGCGCAACAAACAATTTCAGTGATTATACAATAATTACATTTGTCAGAGAAATGGGTGGAGGATTTTATTTGGAAATAGGGGTGGGATATAGAAAAATATTGCATAAACAGATCAATAAATATTCAATTGTTGAATAGAATATTTACACAAAGAACTAGAATGGTACAAGTGCATTATACTATAGGTCTTAGAAAGTTTTTGTTTATGGTATCTATGTGCAAGTGCACTGAATGATAGCTGCACCAGTGCATTTCGGCAAACATCTCCTTCCCCGCATTTAGCACAGACAGGAACTCTGATTTCATTTTGGATCAATCACACAGATCTGAAGGATAGGGGTGGGGATGCACTGAACATTTGACAATATTAAATGTTTGACTTTAGGGCAGTGGAAAGAAAAGAAAATCATGCCTAGGCTTTAAAATAGCTCTGTAATTTGTAAATTGGTTTCTTAATGAATTATTATCATTCTAGTGATGTACTCAGGTCACATTAATTTTATTCACATACTAAGTTTAACGTTTTAAGGATTGGAGGAACAGATTACATAGCAACTTTGCTGTAACGAAACAGCCCCTCACATTAAAAAAGTTAATATCATTAATTGCCACAATTAATTAACTATTCTGAGTCAGTGATTATATTTTCCTTATTATGGAAATACAATTAAGGGTAAAATAAATTTAAAGAGTCAATACCTGTAATGCTCCATTTTTACTAAAGGATGATACGCACTGCATCAATCGGCTCATTTCTTCAGCAACAGCTTCTATGATCTGTGAAAGAACCCTTGGGACAAGTTCCTTAGAAATTGTAAACACCTGAAGTTTACAAAATAGATTGTGTTAAAAAAGATGTGGGGTTATCGACATAGAACAGTACAGCACAGTACAGGCCCTTCAGCTCACGATGTTGTGCTGACCTATATAAACACCTACTCCATTATCAATCTAATCCTTCCCTCCTACACAGCCCACAACCCTCCATTTTTCTTACATCCATGTGCCTGTCTGAGAGTCTTTTAAATGTCCCATTGTATCAGCCTCTACCACCACCCGCGGCAGTGCATTCCAGGCACCCACCACTCTCTGTGTAAAAAAACTTACCTCTGACATCTCCCCTAAACTTTCCTCCTCTGACCTTAAACTGATTGCCACCCTGAGGAAAAGGTGCTGGCTATCCACTCTATCTATGCCCCTCATAATCTTATTCACCTCTATCAAATTGCCTCTTATTCTGCATCGCTCCAAAGAGGAAAGCCCTAGCTCGCTCAACCTTTCCTCATATGACATGTTCTCTAATCCTGGCAGCATCCTGGTAAATCTCCTCTGAATCCTGGTACTAAGAACAAGAGGCAACAATACAAGTTAAATGACATAGTTCTATAGGGTATGCAGAAACAAAGGGACCTGGGTGTATGTGTACATAAGTTGCAGGACATATCAAGACAGCAATTAGTAAAATATAGCAGATTCTGGCTTCATAGAGGCATAGAATACAAAAGCGGGAAAGTTCAGTTGAATTTTTATAAAATGTTGGTTAGCTACAACTGGAGTGCTGTGTCAGGTTCTGTTACTACACTTTTGGAAGAGTGTGAAAATCTTAAGAGAGGATGCACATTTGATTCAATGATTCCAAGGAAGAGAGATGTTAGCATATAAGGAACCCATTGATATTGTTCCGCCTTCGACCTTAGTCTTTCGAGAATCTTGTTATGCCTTTTTATGCGAATGTTCTTGACCGCCAAACATCGCCCGGAGATGTGAGCCAGAGTTTCATTGGCTATCCCACATCTCCGACAGGTCTTCAATGCCTCGGGGTTACCCCTACCGCGTGTACATCTTGTGGGGTATTGGCCACATCTTAACAGTAATGCGTTCACAACCTGGTACCCCTTCCAGGCGGTATGCCTCCTCAACCATCCGTTTGATATCTTATCATTTTTAAACTCTTTTATGCCCGAACCTTGATATATTTGCGCTGCCCAGCGCACAAATTCTGCAGACCTCCAGTCAATGTTAAAATTGGCGACTCGCCCCTCACCAACATCCAGTTGTATTCCCCTCTCTGCCATATATCCAATGAAACTCTCAGAGAGAGGTTGTAAAATTACATTATCTGATATATCGCACTCCTTAAACACGGCCAGTCCTTTTAATTTTTCAATGACAGCACTGTTGTCTTCGTCTGCCCACTCGAAAGAGTGTCTAATAATCACATCTCCAGATTGTTCCAAGGACTGGCGCTGAGAATGAAAGTTGAGAGGAGAACTGGCTAGAGGTGTACAAAGTCCAGATGCATTTAGACAGGTAAGCAGAGAAAAACTAATCCCATTAATATTTAGTTCAAGAATCAGGGAGCACAGATCTAAAGCTATAGGCAAAAGATGCAAGGGGGAAGGGAAAAACTTATTTTATTGCAGAGTAGAAGTGATCTGGAGTTAACCAGCCTGCAAGGATAATAGAAACTGAGTCAAGGAGAGCTTTCAAAACTTAAATGGATATGCACTTAAGGAAAATAAATTTACAGGGTGAGGAAAAATCAAGAGAAGGGGATTGAATAGAGAGGTGCCAGAGACTTGATGGGCTAAATTACCTCCTCCTATGCCATAATGATTCTATTATTCTATAATTCTGGAGAATAAATACACAATCTATTCAGTTTCTTCACATATTCCAGGAATATTCAAGTAAATTTTCACTATACCACTTCAAGGACAACATATATACTTAGATCTGGACACCCAGGTGTGGTTTCAACAAACTTCCAAGTAATTGCAGCAATACTTTCTTATTCTTGCCCTTTAACCTGCCTCACTTCCTGAAGGGCATTAATCGAATAATTTTGTTCAGTAGTGACATCTAGCCAAAAGGTAAAGATATATGTCCTTTAAACCTTGTGGATCAATAACAGTTTGTGACATCCACAATCAATTTTCCACATTCAATGTTTCCTACAGGAATCAACAAGGGGCCAAATGGTCTGTTTTCTGAAAGGTAGATTATAACTTCAGGGTTCATAGCTTTCCTTATTTTGATTTAGTATGCTTGACAGTGTGAAAGAGATGATGCATGTAAACTCTGAGCACAGAAGACTGTCTGATGCTCCCTTGTTCCTCAGGTAAGGTTAGCTCATGTTACTGCGGTGATATTACTCCAATATGGTCAGTGTGCAAGCAAATTAATTACACAGTACTCTCCAAATATTGTAAGTTTCTAAATGATTTAAATTTCTGAAGTAGAAATGCAATGGCATTGACTTACAAGCCAGCTCGGAACTTGCTTCCATATAGCTATGAAATACTTAGATCCAAGATGAAAATGCAAATTGTAACTGTGGAAATTAATTTTAAAAGCTTACCTCTGCATGCACAGCTATGATATTAACTAAAGCCTCTTTTAAGTAAGTTCTGACACCTAAGAAAAAGAATTGAAATAATGCTTAGTGTAATTCTATGACCTATAATAGTTGATTAAACTGTTCATTAATACTAATTATTTGACAAAATGAAAAAAAAAGTTAAATCAACAGATGGAATTGCTTGTAACAGAGTTATGAGGACAAAACATCAGTTTCTGTTCATCTTCTGTGCTCAAGTACGAGGCAAATAATTTCCATCCAGACCACTAGCAATACCATTTTTTACTTCCTCAGCAAACCATTACAATACACAGAAGTTAGTCTTAATGAAACTGCTCCATACAGATTGACATCTTGACCCAGAAAAGAAGGAATCAGTGGCACTATTCATTTTGATCAAGAACAGAAGTAGTGTCATGGAAGTATAAAAATTGGAGGATGGCAAAAGATCAAGTGCCATTTGGTTCACGTACTTTCCTGGTAACTGCATGATATAATCAATGATAATGGAATTATTGTCTAATCATAGCACTCAATACAATGATAATTGTCCAATCATACTAATCTGTATCAATTAGTCCACAAGTGAAAGACATTACATGAGGAAAAACCCCAGTGATGGAATTCATTGTTACAACTTGCTGTATTTTCTTTCAAAACAGCAATCACCGTTAATGGGAATATTTTTCTAGCTGTTTCTAGCCTCAATATATACATGTTCAAAGAAACAGAATTCAGGAAGCCCATTTATAATGTTATCCTACATATAGCCAAACCATTGTCACCACAAGTGATAAATCCTGATGCAATCTTTTCTAGTATAATGCTTGAAAATACACCAAGGATTTCCCTGGTTGCATCTATGATACAAAGTGGCAAGCATACCATTTGTGGCAGCTGATTAACAAAATTACTGGTATTTAAAGTTTATGAACAATTTTATCAATCGTGTATCCTACAACAAAATGGGAGCACTAAAAGAAAGATAATGGCACATTTTCATTTGTAGATATGGAAGTGCTATAAATAATGTTAAGATAATAATAACGAAAATAAGGACTAGAAATGGGGACATGTAAAGAAAATACAGTAAAAAAACTGCATTCATGTGGCATGCTCAGGACTTTGGTAGTGCGAAACTAGCAGATTTTTTGATCTATTAGATGATATTGTATAAATATTCCACACATGTATAATTCCTTTTTGTTTGAGACGCTATGCAGTAAAATAACAGCTTTTCCAGGGAACCTGATAAGTTTAAAGGGAATGCAGGAAACAAGGCCGCCCTGGAAAGTTGCAAGGGAGCACAGCCAAAAGAACCAGGTGAACTTAGAGGGAGCATGGGAACCAGGCACCGGCAAGTGGATGAGAAATATGGGAATCAGGGTCCCAGTGAATAGGTGGGGAGTGCAGTAAACATCACCTGTTGGACTAGGTGCAGAACCATTGGGGTTTCTGAATGGTCAGAAAACAGATTATCAGTTTTACTGTTTAATGAAAAGTCATTTAAATACTCTATGCAACATTTACACATGGGCTTAATGTTAAAGCTATCAACACTGAATAGTAAAATTATTCTACAAACTATTACAATCATATCATCATTGTTCTGAAAGTACAGTTTCCAAGAAAGTACACTCAGACTGATGCAATCTGCAAGACATCTGACCCTTTGGTCATTGCCAAGTGAAGATCCAATGACAAGTCTTAAAGTTTGAACAAGAAGCAAGTTATTGACAGATTTTCTGTAGTTCTTATCATCAAGTAGTCTTTGACATTCTCTTCTGAAGGAGGGAAGAAATCAAGAAGAGTTGCAAGGTCAGTAATTGTACAAAGTAAAGAGTCATAGAATAATACAGCGTGGAAACAGGCCCTTCAGCCCAACTCACCCATACTAACGATGGTGGCCACCAAACTAGTCCCATTTGCCTGCATTTGGCTCATATCCTTCTAAATCCCTGCTATTCATGTACTCATCCAAATGTCTTTTGAATATTGTTACTGTACCTGCCTCAACCATTTTCTCTGGCAGCTCATTGGAATCTATCACAAAAATGAACATTATATGATATGATTTTAAGTGGCAATTTAACTTTGGCCTGTTTTTAGATACATGTAATGAATAAATGAATAAATGCAGCTGTTCAATCTTCATACAGTAAAATGGCTTAAAGGTGTCAAGATTTAATATCTTCATTTATTTTGGTTTCATATGCCATCAATTATTTCTACAGATAGCTCAAGAGACAGTTCATCTGTCCCATGAGCTAAACCAGGTTTGCTCTGCACAACTTTTAAGTTCCCGGCAAAGCCTATCTAAGAGAGTTAACACAAATGGGCACTGCTATCAAATCCACTGTCTCAGTTTTCCATCTTGACAACTTCAATGAAACATCCTTCATGTTAACTTTTGTGAAGGGAAGGTGCATAATGACCTCCATCACCACCCCCACAACCCCCAGAGTGTCTTTGACCACTCCCCAGCTGTTCATTAACGAGTGCCCAAATACAAACACAGGAGTAACTATTGTCAACAAGATCAGTGGCACAGGTTAGGGTGTAAAAGCTGCCATCCTCCACACTTCTGCCATGGCCCTGGTCTTCCCAACAGCTGAATATTGTTCTCCATTCTGGGCCTCCAGTTTTTACACCAACTTTTCAAGTTCTTTGACATACAGCTCCACTCAGTAACAAGAGTAACCTCTTGAACTTTACAATCAACTGCAGTTCTGTGGTTACCAATCCTTTCAAACATCATTTCTTCTTCAATTTTCTGGAAGGCAACAACATACTCAGAAGCAGCTCACAAGAAACAGCAACCTGGACCTTCCGATCTACAGAGATCCTTAAGACCTCCCAACCTGATACCCTTTCGGACCTGAACTCAGCACTTCCTAATCTACAACAATGAAGAATTCTCAGAAAAATTTGGAAAGAAAATACCTTTACAAACAGCTTTATAAATTCTTCTTCTTAGGCAGTTCCCTGGGATCAGGAATGACTTGCTTCTCCTCCAGTTTTATGTTGACTGAAGCACTTCCCCAGGCAGGGCATGAGTTAATGCATAAGGTGAGTGGATGGTAGCTTGTTTGGCAGTTTGACACTACTATCACCACTTACACAGGGCTCCTGTGCCCTTCTGATGCATGGCTTTGAAGTTTTCAACCATTTCCCAGAGCTGGGAACTGTTTCTCAGTGAAAGCAAAGATCAGAGATGAAATTCTTCATTGCCTTCAATGTGCTAGCACTACCTTTGGTCAATTGAGGAAAGAGGTATTTGAAGACCTTGCCCAAAACTCAGTCTACTGTTCTGCAGTTTTCCCTGCCCTCCTCTATGCTTCTGGATCTGGGCTACCTACAGCAGGTAACTCAAGGCATCTTTTACAAGCAAGCACCTTGCACTGTCTCTGATTGTGTCTTTGATTTTTTTTTTTGCACTAAGGTTTTTGCACACTTTTTTTCTCTCTCTTCACTGTCTTGTATAATTTATGCATAATTTATATTCTGTGTGTTGTCTATACTATGTGCCTGTGATGCTGCTGCCAGCAAGTTTTCATTATACCTGTACCTCACCATACTTGTGCACATGACAATAAATTCGACTTGACTTCAACCTCCAGCAGAACATGTGATTAAAACTTTGCCTGATTGTGACTTTGGAAGCCCTGATGAAAAGATTAGTACATAATTACATCCTTTACCAAAACAATTTTAAGGTGACATCTTGGGGATAAGTTTTCTCTTTGGCAGGGCACTGGACAGTTAATGGTCTTGAAAGTAAGAACATGATGAATTGATGAGTTCTTATGAAACAAGATGACATCCATGAATTAATTATTAATGAACAGACATTCAATGATGCACAGGCTCAAGTCTGGAGTTCTGATTATCAAGCTACCTGGGTTTCCAACAGCTACCAAGAATAAACACATTTCAACAAAAATAATATGAAGGATCCATTTTTGTTTCATTTAGTAGGAAATATAGAGAATAAAAATATTGCAAATTGCAGTAACGAGCAGTTTCTGTTCCTGTAAAATAAGAGAGTCGTTTCCATTTGCTTACTCCAATAGTTAAATCGCAGTTCCTATTTCTACTGTTATTGAATGTTTAGCAATATTTCATTAATTACAAAATGTATTAATAGAAAGAGGACTGGTCATGAAGTTTTGTCTTTTATAGTTACTGGAGCAAAAGGGATAGTTTTCTATAGAATAATGTATGTTGGTAAGTCATTGGAGGCAGTTCTGAGGGATAAGATGTACACACATTTGGACAGATTGCTTAGGGATAGTCAGCACAGCTTTGTGCGTGGGAGATCATGTCTCATGAATTTGAGTTTTTTGAAGAAGTAATCAAAAAGGTTGATGAGGGCAGGGGGTGGGGGGGGGGGCTTCAACATCATCTCCATGGACTTCAGCAAGGCCTGTGATAAAGTTCTGCATTAGAGGCTGCTCTGGAAGGTTAGATTGCGTAGGATCCAGGGAGAGCTAGCTAACTGGATACACAATTGGCTTGATGGGAGGATGCAAAGGGTGATGGTGGAAAGTCATTTTTTGGACTGGAGGCCCATGACTGGTGGTGTGCCTCAGGGTTTGGTGCTGGGCCCGTTGTTATTTGTCATCTATAGCAATGATTTGGATGAGAATGTACAAGGCATGGCTAGTAAGTTTGCAGATGGCACTAAGATAGATCGTATAACAGAAAGTGAAGAAGTTATCAAGAATTGCAGCAGGATCTTGATCAGCTGGGTAAGTGGGCCGAGGAATGGCAGATGCAATTTAATTCAGATAAGTGCGAAGTGTTGCATTTTAGGAAGTCAAACCAGGGATGGACTTTCACATTGGACGGTAGGGCCCTGGGGAGTGTTGTAGAACAGAGGGACCTGGGAATACAAGTACATAGTTCCTTGAAAGTGGTGCCATGGGTAGACAGGGTGCTGAAGACTGTTTCTGGCATGCTGGCCTTCATCAGTCAGGGCATTGAGGATAGAAATTGGGATGTTTTATTGCAGTTCTACAAGATGTTGGTGAGGCTGCACTTGGAATATTGTGTTCAGTTTTGGTCAGCCTGCTATAGGTAAGATGCCATTAGCCTGGAAAGAGTGCAGAAAAGATTTACGAGGATGTTGCCAGGACACAAGGGACTGGGTTATAGGGAGAGGTTAGGCAGGCTAGGACTTTATTCCTTGAGGAGACTGAGGGAAACTGGCTCTGGCCTGATCATTAAGGACCTACACAGTGCTGGACCTGGGGTGATCCCAATCTCAAAATAAGGAGTCAGCCATTCAGGACAAAAATGAGATTTTACTTCACCCAGAATGGAGCAAATCTTTGGCATTATCTGCTCAAGAAGGCAGTTAAGCATCAGTTGCTAAGTACATCCAAGACAGAGAAAGATAGATTTTTGGATATTGAGACAAGGAATATGGGACTGATGCAGAAAAATGACATGAGGAAAAAGATCAGTGATGAGCTTATTGAATAACAGAGCAGGAATGAGGGGTTGAATGGTCTAATCCTCCTTTATTTCTTATATATTCCTATACTGTAAGTAACAAATACATTTCTTGAATGGGATTTGTTAATTATAAACATTCAAAATAACAATAAAACATCAGTGGAGAAATGTTATATTCATTGAATAATATGATCTCATACAGGTTTCATACTCTCAAATGTTACTTTACAACCATAATGACTAAAGAATTGCAAGCACTTTCCATTAATTAAAAAAAATCACTAAATAAAACGGTTATAGATTCTTCTGTTCCCAGATGCTATATTTTGTCCTTTATCAATAATAGAGTATAAGTAACCACCATATGATTTATGAGACATTTGTTTTGACCTTGCCTGAGTCTCCCTTTATTCTGTTTGACGGAATAATCCACAGAAATCAGACCTTTCCATAGGGCCTTTAATATTATTACCAATCAAAATGTTCTCTTTTTTTCCCTAGTACTGAAATTATATTAGGGGCTTTTCTTTAAAAATAAGGGAACTATGAAGAGACAATGTGCACATTCACAGAGCAAAAAGATAGATTATCTATCGCTTGAAATCCTGCCTACTTCCCTTCTACCACCACCGACACTGTTAAGACTAATTTTTGTACAGTCACATACCACTGTAGTTATGTTTCCTGCACATTTTCTAAGAAGGAATATTAATAGGAGCTCAAAGAATGAACTGCAAAAAGTGGGATTGGACACTGGAGAGAGTTAGGCAATTTTTTAAATGATATGGTGAATTGATGTACAGAGTTTTGAAGTGGCAAGTACATGCTGTCTCAAGGGCTGCTTCCCCAACAGATGCTACTTACTTCTCCAGAGACAAAAGGTAAATCCTGCAATTTGTGATATCTAAAGATGACAGAAACCCACAAAGCAAATAGACTCCTGTCTCTCATCAGTTTACTAATGGTTTAAAGGTATTTGAGAAAGAGAGCAGAAAACATTGTGAAAATTACCTAAATACATGGTGGACAACTTTACATAAAAATACACCATTTTCTTAGCTCCTGTGAAAGACCTTGGTATATGCTGCTGCATGACATTTTACTTTGTATGCTCCAGAGAAAGTGCCCCCACCCACACAACAAAAGCGCTTAGTAACCCATTATCTTTGGTATCACATGTGTTCAGCAAACCAATCAAGCCACTGACTGGAAATTCCCTTTGGACATTAGTGATCATAGTAAAGATCAGTAACCCAATGAAGAAATAGAGTCAGTCTGATGGCTGTCCCCAAGTACTACATTTACAGGAACAAGGGGTTATAACCGTTCCACAACATCCAGTAACCAACAGTCTCACAAAATATGAAATAGAAAGAGTCATATTAGTATGATTAATACACAAAATTCATACAAAGTTAAAGTATTTTCAAGAGAGAGGTATGAATGTAATGTAGACAGGTAAAAAGTTCATTAGAGTAGGTTGTGGTAATATCACATCTAAGAAGATGCAAGATCTAGCAAGATACATAAGTGAAATTTTCAAGGATAAACCATGTGATTCAGAGATTAAAAGCCATTGTTTCCCATTTATGGCTCATGTGAACACTGCGGGAACTTTGAGAGCTTTCAGGGAGTCTGCACGCTTACTTGAGTTTTTAAAAATAAGCCTTCAATTAACTTTGCTAGTTTTCAAGCAACTCGATTCTACTTGCACTCTGGCACTGAAGTCCATTTCATGCCACTATTCACATTGAGCACACAACTGCAAAAATATATTGGGAAACGGCTGGCATGTATAATCTGAAGAAATGGACAATATTAATAATTTGATTCTGATGAGAATCCTCTTAAGATGTACTCTGAAAGAAAAGGTAAACTTAGGGTTATTGAGGTGTGTGTTGAGGACTGAATTGCATAAGAAATTTAAAACATAAATCCTGTTTTACAGCAAGTAAATGGATGATTTGGTGAAAAAAAACTTAGCCAGCTTAATTTACTTGATAAATTTCTCACCTTTAAGTTCGAATGCTGTTGGCTTAAGTCCTGCACTCTATTTTGAACACATAGCCTGGGCTAGCAATGTTAGCCCAGTGGTGAATGAGTATTCCATTGTTGGAGATAGGGTTAAAGAAAAGTTAATCCATGTCTACTCATTAAACTGATCAATGAGATGTCCCTTTGACTTTTTAAAGTAGTGTAGGTAGCTCTGTAAATATTTTTGCCAACGTTTCTCCCTCAACTACTATTATCAAAAACAGATCATTACCAATGTAGATGCAAAGGCTTAATGTTTGCCAGGTGTAGGTGCCAATCAACCCCAAGGAGTCTAGAACAATGAAGATGGTTTTGGCATATTAGAATTTTGTTCTCTTATACAAGCATCACATTACAGTCAATCACTGCACTCTAGATGAAGGCTGTAAGAGCATACCTGACACCTTAAGCCTCATATAATTCAAATTATTATAACTTGCTATTTAATACATTTTTCTGTTGATTCATTTGTAAGTAATCAGCTTTAAATGCATTTACAGATTTGTAGGGAGATTGGAATATACAAATCTGTCAAGGCAATGAAACAACGCACTTGGTCTGCAAAATCTAGACTAAGACCTGAAACACGTATGTTATTGATACAGTAACCTCATTGACAGAGATTACTGTACAAATCTGATTGCAAAATGGATGTCTGCTTATTGAATAGCACTGTCAACTTGTTCCTCACTCTCCACCAGGTACCATACCATAGAACAATACAGCACAATACAGGCCCTTCAGCCCACCATGTTGTGCCGACCTTTAAACCACACCTAAGACTATCTAACACTTTCCTCCCACATATCCCCCTATTTTAAATTGCTTATATGCTTATCTAACAATCTCTTGAACTTGACCAATGTATCTGCCTCTACCACCACCCCAGGCAGCGCATTCCATGCACCAACCACTCTCTGGGTGAAAAACCTCCCTCTGATATCTCCCTTGAACTTCCCACCCATTACTTTAAAGCTATGCCCTCTTGTATTGAGCATTGGTGCCCTGGGAAAGAGGCGCTCGCTGTCTACTCTATCTATTCCTCTTAATATTTTGTACACCTCTATCATGTCTCCCCTCATCCTCCTTCTCTCCAAAGAGTAAAGACCTAGTTCCCCCAGTCTCTCCTCATAATCCATACTCTCCAATCCAGGCAGCATCCTGGTAAATCTCCTCTGTACCCTTTCCAAAGCTTCCACATCCTTCTTATAATGAGGTGACCAGAACTGGACACAGTACTCCAAGTGTGGTCTAACTAGAGTTTTGTAGAGCTCATCATTACCTCGCGGCTCTTAAACTCGATCCCACGACTTATGAAAGCTAACATCCCATAAGCTTTCTTAACCACCCTATCCACCTGTGAGGCAACTTTCAGTGATCTGTGGATATGAAACCCCAGATCCCTCTGCTCCTCCACACTACCCAGAATCCTGCCATTAACCTTGTACTCTACCTTGGAGTTTGTCCTTCCAAAGTGTACCACCTCACGCTTCTCCGGATTGAACTCCATCTGCCACTTCTCAGCATCCTATCAATATCCCTCTGCAAGCTTCGACAGTCCTCCAACACTATCCACAACACCATCGACCTTTGTGTCGTCTGCAAACTTGCTAACCCACTCTTCTATCCCCTCATCCAAGTCATTAATAAATATCACGAAAAGTAGAGGTCCCAGGACAGATCCTTGTGGGACACCGCTAGTAACAGCCCTCCAATCTGAATGCACTCCCTCCACCACAACCTCTGCTTGCTACAGGCAAGCCAATTCTGAATCCACAAAGCCAAGCCTCCCTGGATCCCACGCCCTCTGACCTTCTGAAGAAGCCTACCATGTGGAACCTTGTCAAACGCCTTACTAAAATCCATATAGACCACATCTACTGCACTAACCTCATGAATCTTCCTGGTCACCTCCTCAAAGAACTCCTCAAAGAGGGAGGTACTCTCCCTCCTACCAAAAGATCAAAAAATTCTGCTGAATTTTATACATTGTTTCAGTATACATGTACTATTTGATGTCAGCCTATGTCAAAGAGTTCATTTCATTAGCTTGCATTGTGTGGAATTCTTTCTTGAATATATACTCCCCTTAATATGTGTCCCTCAGCTCCCCTTTTAAGCTTGAATGGATGATCTTCTATTATAAGCCTTTATTACAAAAACTCTGTGATCATACAATAGCATCTTTGGCACTTTTTGTGTCAGCAGCAGTCTCTTCCATTGCACTTAGATGTTCTAATTGTTTAGCAAAGTTGCAGTGTGCTAATTGTTCATTCAAGCAGCATTGACAGATACATGCTGAACAATGAATACCAGCAATGTGTTGACCACTACAGTCCAGAAAGGTTTTGATTCCTGAAATCCCACCAGGATATATGATTTTAAAGATACTAAAAAATAAAAAAAATGTGGTGGGTAAAATAGTACTGGCTCCAGAGAAGATAACTTTTGCAATGGTAGAAGGGCTCTGGATAGAAAAATACCTTTCTGTTGCTCAGAGAAAATTCAAAAGAACTCCTAGAAATATAGTTGAACAACAATCTTTGGTGTTATCAAGTTATAATGAAGGGAAACAGGCCCTTCGGCCCAATGAGTTTGCACTGACCATCAAGTACCCATTTACATTAATCCATCACTAACCTTATTTTATTCTCCCCACATTCCCATCAACTACTCCCATGTTCAACAAATCACCTACACACTAAAGGCAATTTACTTAGGCCAATTAACCTACCAATCTGCACATCTTTTGGATGTGGGAAAAAATTGGAATACCCAGAGGAAACCAACGCAATAACAGCGAGAACATGCAAACTCCACACAGCACTCACCCCTGGCACCAGAGATCAGGATTGCTGCTTGAACTCAAGTACCCATAAGTTTAGTTGTTGCTAAAACTGCTAACAAACACCTGCTACAACTTATGTTTTAGCAAATAAAGATTCTTAAATGAAAGGGAGCCAAATCACGTGGATTGCAGGATATTTAAATCCCCATCCATGATAAAGAACTGGTGAGTGTGTGGGCAATATTAGGTTCAAACTTTGTTGATAAGAGTTACTGGAATAGCAATTCATCTTCTGTTGTCGTCAATGGGACCAAATTTCTATGGCAGGATTCAACTTGCATATATGGTTAATATTTGATATATTACGTACCTACGCCAGAGGTCAAATTTCTATCCCATGGAGTACAATTTCATAAGCCTGAAGCACAAGAGTTTTGCCTGTTATATGTTTAGTACCTCTTACAGCCTCACAATATCCCAATGAACTACTATGAACATGCAGTCACTGGGCCAGATTACCAATATCCTTGCCCATTGGCCCACAAGAGAACTGCTGCAATGTCCTTCCTGCATGTCAGCTTATTTTGTGGCTGCACATTTGCAGCACTGAAGTACTGAATGTCTGCATTTGACTTCCTGCACCATTACTGAACTCCTCACCTGTGGTTCTGAATCATCCTGAGCTAAGGGGACACATTCACTTTGCATCTGGCTTTTCAGTGTTGTGTCAACTGCAGCTAGCATATCTAGTGTAGTCCCATTCATCTGAATGGGATTGTTGACTTCCATTAAAAAATGGTAAATGAAAGTCAAGTTTAAAACCTAACATTATATTTATGCTTTTAATTATAGAGCCCATTGTGTCCATACTGGTCATCACATACTTATCTATATCACAACGTTTCAAGTGCTCTTCCAAATACCATATTTACCACATGTAAAAAGTAAGTTACAGTGGTCTAATGTATCTTAACCAAGTGGATTTTTAACATTAGAATTTTACATTAATTATTAAATCATTAATTTATTGCTTAATGCATTTCATTTGAATCAGAAGAGACACTCTGAGACAGTTGAAAAGACTTTTGACAGTACAAGCTCTGATAAGACTGTTCAGGATCTGGGGAGCAGAGCCTTAGTTTCACAAATGTAATGAGTAAGACCAAGGGAGGGGTGTGTGTGTGTGTGTCTGCACACATGTGTGTGCATGCACACGTGTGCGTGTCTGAATGTACATGTTTGTGGAGTGTGCGTGTGTCTGTAGGAACAGAGTTGATCTCTGCCAATAGCAACACAAACCTTTTTAAAACTTTAAAGACTTTAGCCTTGCTGAACCACCTCACTTTACTTATTCAATTCCTCATCACTACAGTACTGCATTAAAAACCAAAGAATCATCACTTAATTTAATACATACTTTGTCAGTGACTTTGTTTTTGTTTAAATTGAATAACAAAATGAAAACAAGTGTGTGTGTGTGTGTGTGTGTGTGTGTGTGTGTGTGTGTGTGTGTGTGTGTGTGTGTGTGTGTGGAGGTGTACTTGAGCCATGGGCTATCTTCAGTACAATTCATGCCATTATTAGTAAACAAACAGGGAAATTAAATTGTTCACTATATGGTCTCAGTAGCTTAAAGCAAGTGACTGAACAAATAATCTGATGTATCAGCAGTATTATTGGAGCAGTAATGGACAAAATACCAGGAGAAATTTTTGCTCTTTTACAATACTTTGGGATCAGTTACCACTACTTGGTTGAGCACATGGAACTTAGACCACTAATGTTTCAACTGAAAATCTGGCACTTGCATATATATAATAGAATCTCAGTAAAGCAGTAAAATATCTATCAGGGCAAAGTGCTTAAATTCTGGAAAGGGGTGGGAAAGTGAGCTTGAATCAGTGATCTTACTCAGCAGCAAGATACTGACTCTACTGGGTAATCACTTTCTGGAGGATAATGCCAATGGAAGAATTGTTTTTCATATCGTCCACCAATTATCACTGAAGATGAAGAACAAAGCCAGCCATGTACAATTGCCATAAATCTCTCCATATGTAAGAAAAACAGACTTGCATTTATAAAGCACCTTCAATTTCCTTTTCAGGTTTGCACAAAGCACATTGCTTTAAAGTACAGACATTATCACAATGTAAAAAAAGTAGCAGGTAACTTGAATACAGTAAGCAGTGATGAGCAGATAATTTTGTTTAGTAATGATGTTGGAAGGATAAGTATCATCTAGGACAAGAGGGTAACTGTTCTTCAAAACACTACCTTGGAATCTTTCCACATTTATCCCAGATGGTGCCTTGATTTAAAGTTTCATCCGAAAGACAGCTCAACCAAGTACTACCCAAGTGCCATGCTGAATGATCAGTGCAGATTTTTACACAGATATTGATCATTATTTGAAATTGCAACATTCTGAGTTCAAAGTGAGAATACCACCAAATTATTTCAGCATTAGGAATTTTTTGTATTATATGCAATTCAACAGGTCACAAGATCCATCATAATAACTGATCTGAAATGCCTAATCATGAAAAAAATTACAGAATACAATAATAAGAGCATCCATGTGGCCAGGTACATATTTAAGTCATCTGATGGACCCAAATAACAGGTTTGTGGATGCAAAGGAAATGTTATTCCGAAGAAGTGATCTTTTTCTTTCATATAAACATTATAAAAGATAATATGTTGTGGGATCAAGTGCTTGCAATCAGAGCACTTTTGGGAAAGAGGGCCACCTAAAGCGCAGATGACAAACTGCAACATGAAAAGTTCTTACAGGGGAGAAGTACTTCACTTCCACAAAACCCCAGTTGAAATTCTTAATTTAGCAGAGACATTGAAATGGTAACAATTGAAGAACTGCAGGAAAATTGAAATAACTGTGAAGCAAGAAGAAAGTAAATGTTGCTCTTAATCCATAAAATTAAAACCCAAATAAACTGGTAATATTTTAAATATTGTAAGTAGAAGTGGAGCTTCTAGACAACCTTCTAGAACACAATTTCTGAAGCTAGTTTCAAGATGATGCAAAGAAAGGTTGGGAAAGAAATACAAGTTAAAAATAACACGTTTTACAATATTACTTCCCTCAGTGAGAAAATACAAAAACATAACAAGTTTAAATGTTTCACCATATTTTAATTTTAGGTTAATTACTAGGTTCAGTTTCAATTCAAAATCCTCTGATCCACAAGCTACCCCAAAGGTAATCTTTGAAAAAAAAACTTACCTCGTTCACCACCTTCTGCTTTCTGACCCACAATCTGGACTCAAAACATGTTTGTCCCTACGTGCATTCAAAATTTCAGCTAAAGTTGGGTTCCGATGCAGGTGTCTAAGATTACACCTGTTACCAAAAGTAGAACTACATGTGAAGTTGCATCAGGCAACTAAACCATCTAGGTTAGACTAAATGCCCATTTTGGAGCAACCCTAGGATCTTCTGAGTCTAGTGTACACTGCCTGAGCAGCACCAATACTGAGCCTGAAAATGGGCTCAGATAGCTTTCTACTCCATTGTGTTCCTAAGTTCATTTCCCACAGCACTATTTGAGAGCATTCTTTTGCAGTTCTCTCTAAAATATAGTTGAACAACTAAGTCTAATCTTTCTATAGTATTGGAGAAACTGTGGTGGGGAATCTCCACTTAATCAACAGTTACTCATCCCATTAGAGAAAGTTCTGAATGACAATATGCCTCCACCCCATTTTCCCAGCAGCAAGGGAATTTTCAGGAAAATGCATCATGTTGCATCAAAATAATCAGCAGTGATAAAAAGGCAGTTAGACTGCAAACCAATAATTTCACTAGTGGGAAGATTCATATAACAATGATGCATTATAAGATCATTCTTTACTTGTAGTTCTGTAAAATGTTATTAAATTACAATTAGATCAGGCAGACACAACCAGACTACACAATGACTTCCTCATGGGTTTTCCTATAATGGCAGTATGTCCATGAAGATTCACATGTAATTTGTGGAAATTATCTGCTGAAGGTCAGATTGGTATAGTGAAATCAACACACTTCCCCTTAAACAGATTTCTGTGAAAATTTTGAATAAAACGGATTGGAAGCATTACAAGAATGCACAGCCAGGCCATAACAATCATCAGTGTCAAACAGATATGGTAAGTAAATATTGTTTTTAGCTTGAATTTTATGCATTTGCCTGGTTGTTTCTTATACATGAAAATTTCAGTGTTGATTGAAGCAGCTATTGTATATTTTTCCATTAGTATGCATTAAATACGTAACTGAATTAAACATTTTTCAAAATGTGAAGAAAATGGAAAAGAGATTGAATTTTTTTATATATTTGAGTATACAGCCTAATTTTATATTTTGACAACCTGCCAAGATGATGCCATGAACAGTGATGTTTTCCCCCCACATTGGTGGGGATCAGTAAAGGTGGTGCACAGAACTGTAATACTAGAAAGACACAAGGAATAAAACTCATGTGATGTTGGTAAAATGATGCAGTAACTATTCAGAACCATTGTGCAAATTTAGATGGTCTAGATATTGTGGGAAATACATCCCATTCTACCTTTGACATTATTGTGGTATTTCATTAGACCTTGTTCCTTAATTAAAATTGGGCTTTTTATTTTACAAGCACTGTATCATTTCCTTTAACAAAAACACAACATATTTAAGCATTGTAGTCTTGGTGAGGACCAGAGTGAACTAAAGGACTTGCCTTGTAACCAGGATGCCATGGGTTCAAACTCCAAGCAAGGAATATTTTAGAGTCTGGCACTGGATCCAAATTAAGAGAAGAACATAAGGAATTTTTTTTTCCTGCTCTTTAATGCAGAAGGATGCAGATTTCTAAAAGGTTCAACAGACTGATTACTGGGATGCCAGAATTGCTCAAAGAGAAAGACTGGGTTATCTAGGCCTGTATTCACCAGAGTTTCAATGAATGAGAGGAGATCTCACTGCATTGTACAATAGGGCTTGACAGGCTGGATGCAGAGAGGTTGTTTCCTCTGGTAGTCAATTGTGTTTTGTGGGTGGGGGGGGCGGGGGGGGGGTTGATATCTAGAACAAAGGGTCACAATCTCAGAATACTGGGCATGATATGTAGGACTGAGGTAAGGAGAAATTTCTTGGAATTCTCTATCCCAAGAATGCAAAGGCCAGGTCACTGAATAGATTTAAGAAGGAGATACATTTCTAGGCACAAAAGGCATTATGGATATGGGGATAGAGTGTGAATAGTGTACTGAGATAGAAGATCAGGCATGATTGTGTTGTCTGGCAGAACAGGCTCAAAGGGCTGAACGGCCTAATCCTGTTCTTATTTTTTCTACGTTTTGAGAATTGATGGGACATTTATTGTTTTTTGTGATTAGTTCAGTGTCTTCCAGCATTCTACTTTTCCTATTAAATCTCGTGGCCTATTATCATTATCTCACTTTTATCTACCTGTATCAAGATTGCTTAAGCAATTAATTTTAAACTTATATATTAATTAAAACCCTCCATTACAAGCAGTAAAAAAAAAATCAGAAAATGTCTTTTAATGACTCACCTTAAGATTACCAGCCTTCCTAATCACTTTCTTTTTAAAGGTAGAAAGTGATAATTTTCAGGCCAGTTATAAATGAGTTGTTTTTAATCTGTTTACAAAACAGATTGTTTAAAAAAAAGATGTAGGCAAAAGGCAGGTAACCATAGGCCAGTTAGCTTAACATCTGTAGTCAGGGAAATGCTTGAAGCTATCATTAAGAAAAATAGCGAGACATCTGGATGGAAGGGGTTCCATTGGACAGACACAGCACGGATTCAGGAAGGGCAGGTTCTGTTTGACAAACTTACTGGAGTTCTTTGAGGATGTAATGAGTGCAGTGGATAGAAAGAAACATGTGGATGTTGTATACTTGGATTTCCAGAAGGCATTCGATAAGGTGCCGCATAAAAGACTTATCCATAAGATAAGGATGCATGGAGTTGGGGGTAATGTATTAGCATGGATAGAGGATTGGTTAACCAATAGAAGGCAGAGAGTTGGGATAAAATGGATGTTTCTCTGGTTGGCAGTCAGTGGTGAGCGGGGTGCCACAGGGGATCGTGCTGGGCCCGCAACTGTTCATGATATACATTAACGATTTGGAAGAGGGGACCGAGTGTAGCATACCCAAGTCTGCTGATGACACTAAATTGAGTGGAAAAGCAAATTGTGCAGAGGATGCGGAGAGTCTGCAGAGAGATATAGATAGGTTAAGTGAAAGGGCAAGGATCTGGCAGATGGAGTACAATGTTGGTAAATGCGAGGTCATCCACATCAGAAGGAAAAATAGAAGATCAGATTATTACTTAAATGGTGAAAGGTTGCAGCATGCTGTTGTGCAGAGGGACTTGGGAATGCTTATGCATGAATTGCAAAAGGTTGGTTTGCAGGTGCAACAGGTTATCGAGAAGGCAAATGGAATGTTGGCCTTCATTGCTAGAGGGATTGAATTTAAGAGCAGGGAGGTTATGCTGCAACTGTACAGGATATTGGTGAGGCAGGACCTGGAGTACGACGTGCAGTTTTGGTCTCCTTACTTGAGGAAAGTTAAACTGGCTTTGCAGGCGGTGCAGAAGAGGTTCACCAGGTTGATTCCGGAGATGAGGGGGTTAGCCTATGAGGACAGATTGAGTCAGCTGGGTCTACACTTGCTGGAATTCAGAAGAATGAGAGGGGATCTTATAGAAAGATATAAAATTATGCAAGGGATAGATAAGATAGAGGCAGGAAGGTTGCTTCCACTGGTAGGTGAGACTAGAACCAGGGGACATAGCCTCAAGATTCAGGGGAATAGATCTAGGAAGAAGATGAGGAGAAACTGCTTTTTCCAGAGAGTAGTGAATCTGTGGAATTCTCTGCCCAGCGAAGCAGTAGCGGCTACCTCATTAAATACACTTAAGACACAGATCGATTTTTGCATAGTAGGGGAGTTAAGGGTTACGGGGAAAAGGCAGGTAAGTGGATCTGAGTCCATGGCCAGATCAGCCATGATCTTATTGAATAGTGGAGCAGGCTCGACAGGTCAGATGGCCTACTCCTGCTCCTACTTCTATGTTCTTATGCTTCCTTAAAAACTTTACAAACATGATGCTATAACTATGACAAGCCAAATTCCAAACTGCTTTAGAGAGAAAACAAGCAATTTTGCTCTGCTAAATATCAGAGGAACAAGTTAAATATCTGGTTCAGAATCCTGTGCAATGTCAATCAGAAAGTATAATGTTTACACAAAATATTATCTCTATTTTTCCTTTCCAAATTTGACGATGCTGGACCTTAATGAAGAAATGTCTACTGAAAAAGAGAAGTAGCACTAAAATTGAATTAACATCCATCTCCAATAAACTTAGAATAAATAATTGAGTAAATCCCAAGCTAAAGATTTTGTTAACCTCTAGAAGACATTTTGTAGTCAATTTATTGCTTGCATTGGAGAGGTTTTGTTAACAATTTTGTGACAAACTTATAAACATCACATGCCTCAAAAATATCAATGAAACATGGATCAATTACATTATTTGAAGGAAGATAACAAATATATTTTACTGATTTGTCTGTTACATTACCAGTATATTCATAAGGGATGAAAAAATCTAAAGCAAAATGAGACACAAAACTTCTCCACTGAATTAGTACAATGCTGAAAAAAAACATGCATAAGTGCAATAGAAATATACAATATAAAATGTTTTTGCAATTATATTCTAAATTTTATCTTTTATCTAGGGTAAGAGTATAACTTATAAAACCTTATTAAGGGAAAAAACTGATCATGAACAATAGTGACAATGTTTAATATTCAAACTTAACACTCTGCTCACTGAGAATCAATCTTGATATCAAACTTGCTGATAATGGTCAGCTATGTGGAGAGTTAGAAGCTAGGATTGTAAACTTTAAAATAGTTTAGCAATGTTAAAAATGTTAACATTGCTAAACTATCTTAAAAATGTCTTGCAATCTTCAAAATTAGGATGGGTTTTCATAAACCAAGAGGGAGAAACTGTTTCTGCTGGCAAATGCACAAGAGGGAAAAAATCAGGATAAATGTATTTACATACTGCATAGTTAAGATCCCGAACACACCAACATAAAGGGTGGGAGAACCATAAAAAACAAAGATATAGAAGCAAAAATAGACCAATCTGTATCACGGGCCAGCCCCACTGGTCATAAGGTCCTGGCTGATCTAATCTTGGCCTCAAAACCACTTTCTCACCCTCTCCCCATACCTATTAACTCCTTTGTAGTTGAAATGTCTGACTTTCTCTGCCTTGAATATATTCAATGACTTTGTCTCCACAGCTCTCTGGGGTAGAGAAATACAAAGATTCATGACTCAGAGAAGAAATTCAGCTTCACTGCTGCTTTAAATGATGAACTCTTATTCTGAAGCTTCGCCTCCTGCTTCTAGATAACTGACCAGAAGAAATATCCTCTCAGCATCCACTCTGTCAACCTCTGTGAATCTTAAATGTTTCTGTAAGATCACTTCTTATTCTTCTGTATTCCAATAAAATTGCGTTAAAACTTCCCTACCTTTATACTCCATGCCATTTATAATACAGGCCAACATTCCATTTGCCTGTCTAATTACTTGCTGTACGACTATGCCAACCTTTCGTGTTTCATGCACCAGGAACTCCAGAACCAATAGTACTGTGACATTTTGCATTTTCATTCATCGTTCCAAGATGCATAATCTCACATTTTCCTGCAATATACTCCATCTGCAAACTTCATGCACACTCACTTATGCTAACTATATCCGTTTGCAGGTTCTGTGTATCCTTCTCACAACATACACATCTACCATTCCAGTGATAAAGATTGCGAACTAATAGAAAGAGGCAAGTATAGAACATATTCTAGGGGAATGGAGCATACATGATAGAATTGGACATACAATCCTTTTTATTCTCCATGGATCCATTAGGGCCCTTCACTTCTTTTTGAACACAGCCCTGCCAGTTGTCCTCCACTATCACCCTCTATCGCCTAGATAAACTTACTCTCATACTGAGCACTCCACTCATTTCCTCCAAATTAAAGATGTAGCCATGGGAACCCGCATGGATCCAAGGAATATGTAAAACAGTTCTTGTTCCATTAAAGTCCTCACCTCACTTTTTCCTGCGACCTTGAAATTTTCATTGGTGTTCTTTCCTGAGTTAGTAAAAAAAAACTCTCAGATTTCATCACCTTTGCTACCAATTTCTACCCTTCTTGCACTTTCAGATGCTACATCTCTAACTCGTCCCTTCAACTTTTCAACTTCTGAGGATAGGTAAGCAAACAATATCTATTACAAGCCCACAGACTCCCACAGCTATCTTGATTACACATTTTCCCAGGCTGCTTTATGCAAGGAGTCCATTTCATTCTCCTAGTTCCTCCAGCGATGGCGTGTCTATTCTCTGATGGTGAGATCTCCTACATCAAGTGCTTCCCAGATATCTTACTGTTTCCAAATTGTGGTTTCCTCATGACCATTGCTGATTGGGTTCTCAAGTATATCTGTTTCATTTCTTGCACTTCTATCTCACTCATCCTTCTCCCACCTAGAACAAGGATAGGGTTCCTCTTCTCTTTGCCTTCAACCTCTGGAGGATGATGATTCATTAGATCTTCCTCCACAATTTCCACCAACTGGATCATGATGACATCACCAAATGCATCTTTCACTCCCTTCCTTTTCAGCATTCTGAACGGACCATTTCCTCAGGGGCTCACCAATTCACTCTTTCATCTCCACTACTCCCCTTTTCACAGCACCTTCCCTTTTGCCTTGTCCCTTCTCACTATCCAAGTACCAAAGCACTCTTTTCTGATGAAGCGATGATTTACCAAGTTGAAAGTAGCACAAGTTTTAACGAGTGTTGACAATTATGCTAAATCACGCCATCAGCATTGACATGAATGACCACATTGCACAGCAATGTGGTATCTGACATGCACAAATTAGACTTAAAATCTGACTGGAAAGTTGCAGAGTTACACATTTTGTTCTGTTATTCTGGTGATTATTATTGAATTGGGTTATCCAGAAAATTTATACAAGGTAGTTCTACTTAGAATATTCTGGCTAAAATTGAAAGAATACAAATGGCCAACTTGGCTCATTTTGTAGCACTTTATAACTTTAAAAAACTTATGGATATACCTCTGCTCCAAATCAGTCTTGAAGTACATCTGCAGTGTTGGAAATGCTATGGTTAGAAAATATTAAACCAGGATCTGCCTGTTGTAGAAAGCACAATGAGACATGAAACGCTCTGTGGCACTGTTAGGAAGTCACAAGAAATGTACCTCATCATTCAATGCATTAAAGATTGACAGATGATATGTTCATGCTACATTGAAAACAAAATTGGAGCATTTGCTTATATAATCATTTCACTTTGAAATTATTCATTAAGTACTTTCTTGATGTGCCAAGGTGCTAAACAAATGCATTGTTTTTTTGTCATTCCAACAAGCAATTGTAGGAAATAATGAGGAAGATAGCAAAATAACCATAACAGTAATCAATAAATATAACTCATACATGCACAATATCTGTCCAAATCCCCCATGATTATAATTAGCTTTGTTTCTGCATGATCATTAATATAAGAAAGCTGTTTTCTGAGATGTGATTTCATTTTAAACCACTAGAGGGCGCACATTCTCCAACTGTACTGAACTCTGGCTACCAGATTACTGTAAATAGACTCCCACACACTGCTAATTGGTTTACATTTCCAGTAATTTCCTCTTTCACAATGAGTGGACCAGAGTTATGTGGAATCCTATTCAAAGCAACATTTCAAACAGATAGGAGCAGAAAAAAAATCTGCTATCAAATGGAGATGACCTGCACAAGTTCTAAGAAGTAGAATGAGGCATTGAGTTATTTGTCAGCAAAATAAAATAATTTTGAAAGCTATTATTCAGCATTCAGTACACCGTGGATATGAATAAATATTCTCTCCTCTCAATTGCCGAGAAGAGATGAATATTCAATTAATTATAGAAAGCAAAGTTTGGGCTTTGACTTCTCCTCCCACACAATTATGATTTTCTACATTCATTTCCAAATGCAATATTATGTTTTTAAAAAAATACACAAAATAGAAGAGATTCAAAAATGCAGATTGATATTCCATGAAAGAATCTCCTGCACTGAACACTGGCAATTGAACAAACTTAAATCATTTTAGATTTGTTCAGGAATCAGATGCATTGAAATTGTAAAAGATAACTTTACATATTCATAATCTGGGCATGGAACTTTGTCTACTGGGACACAGGGTTCTGCTCCCTTTTAAAAGTGGACCATTTAGCTTGTACTGCCTCTCATCATCCTTCCTACCAAAATGAATCTGTGCAATAAACTTTACCTGCCATGCATACGGTCATTTCACCATTCTATCCTATCAAACCTATTATATGGTACACACAAGATGCTGGAATTTGCAGCAACAAACAATCTGTCAGAGGAACTCAGCAGGTGGAGCACCATTTGTGCGGGGTAAGGAATTGTCAACGTTTTGGGTCAAAACCCTGATTCAGGACTTGCATGCGGAACTTCCTTGAAAGGCTTTTTAAAGCTGATACACACATCAACCACAATATTCTTATCAACTCTCTCTCTGCTACTTCATCAAAGAACTCCAGCATTATCAGATGTAATTTGCCATTAATGCTTCCGTCTGGACTTTACTTACATACTTTTCCATGTGACAATTAAATTTGTCCTAAATATTATTTTTAAAATGTTTCCTCACAACCAGCTCTTACCCAGATTGGCTTGTAATTTATCATTCATTTTTAACTAGAATGCAACATTTGCAACCCTGCAGTTTAACTCCAATGTCTAAAGATGATTGGAAAATTGTAGCAGAATTGGAATTTCTATCCGTACTTCTATCAGTAACCTAGGATGTGTCCCATCAGGACTCAGAACACATTTCCATCTCTGAATATGGTCAAGTTCCACCTTTTAATAGTTTACACTTACTTTTATCTTATTTAATTTCATTCCCATGTCTACTTTACCTTGACACAGAAAGCATTCTCTCTTCCAGAGGAAAGGGAAAGAACTCATTTAGCATTCATTGATCCATGTCCTTCCCTTCACAAGAAAATCTTACCTTTGGATGCTAAATGCCTCCACAATTCATTTGAATACTCATTGATAAAATATTTTTGGATCGTCTTATTTTAGCTTCTAATCTGTTCTCATACACACTGCGGGCCTGCCATTCCCTTAAGAGTTCCTGCAAAGATTTGCAGTCCCTTTGGTTCCTTACTGTACTATGACTTTCAAATAGTCATGTACCCGTTTTCTGGTTCATTTTAATGACTATAGGAATTGCTTTTAGTAAGTAGCTTTTTTTTGGCACAAGTAAGTGTAAATTACATTTGGTGCATATTTTCCATTATCCTTTGCTTCAGTCTAAAAAATACTAAGCAGAAAGTTAGCCCCATCCACAAATTTGTCAGTGAATTTCTGTTGGGAGTTTTTGCTAATTGTGCTTGCTACCAGGTCTTAAAATTAAGCTGTATCTTTTGAGCAGAAATATGTTAATAGGTACATTTTAAAGGGATTTTAAATGCATAATTTTATATTTTTATTTTGAAGCTTACCTCTTTACCCCAACATATTTTTTGAAAAGGTTGTTCCAATAATTTAAAATCTGGTCACCCATTGATGAAAAGCCCTTTTCTGTTTTATTGACCAAATTTCAGTATGTTGAAACCCCTAAATATGTCAACGATTTTTTAAAACTCATCTTTTAAAATGTTTCAAAAACTAGTGGATTAAACACAGAAGAGTTTGCATTCAATTATGTGCAAATTACCTTGTGCAGAATCATGCAGAGAAAGAAATACTTCTCCAAATGAGCATAATTTTAGTCACAAGTTGTGCAAGGATTGTGGATTGCTCAAAGTGGAAATTTTATGCATATATAATTCGTCACCCTGGCAGTTCTAGCCTTGGATGCCCCTCCTTTCCCCATCATGGAAATGTGTTTACTGTGAACCTGCACCCACCTTCTCTTTGAAAGCCTCTCAGTGAATGTTTTACCCATCAATTTTTCATCCTTGTCCATACGAGCCAAAACCCTATTAAACATGATATTTAGGAAATAATGCACTCAACTCCCTAGACATCGAAAAGGGAAAGAAGAGCCAACCAAGAAACATTCCACAATTACTATAACCAAGATTTCAGTGGATACTGTACCATCTGTACTGTACTGTATATGATACTGTAGTATTAGCGGGAGATTTTAACTTCCCTAATATCGACTGGGCCAACCATAATGCAAGGGCTTGGATGGAGTGGAATTTGTGAAATGTGTCCAAGAAAGCTTCCTTTATCAAGTTATTCAGCAAGCTCAAAGACAGCAAGAAGAAATTTTCTGGAAAAACGTTGACAGTTTGTTTGCTCACCAAGAAACTGCAGATGTTTGGCCACGTTGTGGTACCTCAGACCTCCCATCTCCTCAAAACCAAACGTGATAATAGTTTTCGACAAAAGTTTAGAAATTGGAAGCAAATTTATAAACAAAGATTTGAAGAACTCTTAAAGAGTTTAAAACTTATTCAACATTTTCTCTTTAATCTTGCACATCAATAGAGAAGATGACTAAACATTCTGAAAACAAGCTTTTGTTATTTTTATAAGTCACATGCTTGTCCATTAAGTCAGATAAATACTTTGTTGCCAAACCACTCTCTTAAGATCATTCCCAAATGTTTACTTGGAATATATGCAGCACCAGAAATCAAAAAACAACGAAGTGATGGACAAGATGCATCAGCGTTTCAAATGTTTTAAGAATGTGCACCACAATTGTCAACAAAAATTCAGAAATCATCTGTAGGATGAATAAATTCTAAATTTTGGAGAAAGGGGAAGAGGGGGGAAAAAGGCCCTTAATCTGTATAATGAAATACTGATTCAGAGACAAAAGTTCTGCAAGATGGAAAGACAATTTTTTTCTGAAATCTCACACTTATAACTTGAGCACTTTTTAAATTAGATTCCACAAAAGAAAGCATGATTTATGCAATAAATGTTCAGCATGGAAATAACTCCTGCTGTTACCACTGAGTAACTGCTTGACATATTCTTATATCTATTATTTTAATGGTACTAATCTAGTTAAATGGAGTTAATGCCTGTATTAAACTAACAGAGAAATTCTACACAAACTGTGAACATTTATCTGGTGATGTAGCGCACAGCATAGTAGTTTGCAAGCTATTTTTAAATAAAACTAAGCCTAACAGATGCAGAAGCTCATTAAGCACTATATATTCTGGAATTCTTACTGGAGGGCTATATTAATACACTGTAGTAAAATTAAGAGCAGCCATTATACTGAGATTTTAAAAATATTTTGCAGATGTAGCACAACGATAGAACGTTACATACCTGTAGGTGCAAGACAGTCCTTCCAGTCAAAATATCCAGCATAAATTCCAGGCTCTAGAGAGCCAACAATTGGATCCGATTTTAGTTCAATATAAGTTTCAAAGAGCCTCTGGTCCAGATACTTTACAGCACCAATGCTAACCTGCAAACATCACATTCCATGACTTCAGAGATCTTCCAAAAAAAAGAGTAAAACAAAACTTAGAAACACATTCAGCAAGGCATTGGTTCCGCCATATGATTGGAAAGGAACACGGCTCAGTGAGAAATACAGCAGGTTGGTCAATATCTGTGAAGATCATTGGCAGCTGATGACTTGGGATATAGCATCCATCCATAAATTTAAAACATGATAGGCAAAAACATTATTGTAACTGAAAAAGGAGAGAAAAGAAAATTGTCCTATGTGTATTTTGCCACCAACCATGTTATTGCATCATATCAGAATACCTAATCAACTCTTATTTTTCAATTTTGGATATATATCTGAATTGTTAATTGTCACTCCACAAATGCAGACTTAAAAAACTGTGCATGTATATCTTTTTCTGCTTTTATTTCTGATTTCTAGCAAGTGCATTATTTTGCTTTTTAGTTGGAAAGGAACACCTCTCATTGGACTCGTTTGAAATTTCCAATCACAATGAATATTTCAGAGACATTATAATTGCAGGTAGGAATGTTTTATGGAGAGCAGTTTGTGCAGCCTCCCTATTTTAAGTTGAACAAATAAATATTTAGAACAAGGAACTTAAAAGTGCACAAGAAAAATCTTTTCTTCCATGAGACTGGTTAGTGCAAAACAGATGTTACTACCAATGATGCCGAAAAGGAACAAAAGATAGGATAGAATTTGCTAAGTGACAAATTCTAATGCAATTTTTATTCATGCCTCTTTAATCAATATGAATCTGTGCACCCTTGCCACCATCTTAATGATGTAATTATTAAATATTTACTACTTAATTAATTGCACCACTGATAAACAATTTTATTGATAATATTTATTAGTTCAGTGAACTAAACAAAATATACTTCAATGAAAGTGAGCATCTAGTAATACCTAGCTTTCCCTTGTCAGAAATAAATGAAAATTCTCAATTCTTAATTTTAGTCAAACACAAACAATGAACTTTATTTCCAAACAAATGTAAAAGGTCATTCCCAATACTTACCACTTCCAAAAGTTGCCAATTGAGGGTACCAGTCTGGATCAGAAGCCTTTCTAATTTATCTCAGAAAACATAACACTGTTTGTTTAGCCAGGCTTCCTCTAATGCTAAGCCAATGAAATCAATCCTATTTATAGGAACCTCATTAACGTGAGCTAACAACCAACCTAACCTCACACATTGCCTGCACCTGCCCATTTTTTCAATCCTCACTGTCTCAGTTTACATAGAAGTCTTGAACCATTATGCTAAGCATCCTAGATAAAGAACAGGATCAATATCCAGAATAATTTAAAAGCAATTTTGGTTTCTAATGAACATTTATCAAAACCTGAAATATTACCTTGGTTTCTCTCTCCACTGATGCTGTCTGACCTACTGAGAATTTTCAGCATATGTTTTTAATCTAGATCAAATCCAAAAATCCCTTCTTGGACAAATCAGTAGAGATGACTATACATAGAATATATCATAGATCATTAAAGGAAAACAAACCTATTATGGTGTATAAATTAATACTGGGATAATGTTGATAGACATGGCCCACAGAGATTTACTTTGCAGCACATTCTATTTTCACATGTGGTCTGTAGCACATATTTAAGAGGAAGTGTAGTATGACTTCACAAGTGACCCATGCTTTAGAAAAACTGAATTTTTCATTGCATTAAGTTGAATGTAACATTGCAAGTAGCAGCTTCAGACCATTTGGAATGACCTTGTCTATGAGCCAGAAACTGTTGCTTCAAATCAAGCTCCAGAACATGAGTACACAATCTTGATTAACATTTTGATATAATAATGGATCAATGTTATTTTGTCAGAGATACCATACTTCAAATGAGGTGTTGAATTAACACCTCCATTTCCATTAAAGTGGAAGTTAATTTAATGGCATGGGATTTCTCATTATCCTTCAAATCACATCCACCAGAACAGATTAATTGATCCTTTCTCTTATGCTGTTGATACCTTTCATAGTTTTTGCTTTTGGGTGCATGACAGCAGTGGCTGCACTTCATAAGTGTGTAAAATAGTTTGAAAACATACTGAGAAACATCATGATACAAATTATAAATACATGCAGTTGTTTTCTCGACTCCCACTGAGATGTCACATTGTGGGCAAGAACATTTCCTCATTGGTTGAGAACTTTTTAAGTTTTTGAGTGAGACAAGTTTTTGAGTGGCGACAGGCGCTTCTGCTTGTAGGAGGAGAACTGATAGCTTTCAGGAGTTTTCACACTATTACCACAACATAGATTATCTGGAAAAGATTTTTATAGCTACTTAAGATAAACATATCTACACTAAGGAAGGTGGGCGAAGAGGAAAAAATCTAATTGCAGACAAAAACATTCAAACCTGATCAGATGCAGTACTAATGCAGAAGGAACAAAGTTATATGAACTAATATAACAGAGTAAGATCTTTAAAAACAAATGCCCAGTGACATCAGAGTTATGGAATGATTGTGCCATTGCCCTCAATCTGTTTTCAGCTCAATGATTTGAGGAACAAGTTTTTAAAGAATTCATGCATTTATCTGAATATTTTATATGTCCTAATATATTTCTAGCTGACAAACTTTGCTTCTGGTCATACTTATGATATCGTCTTTCATTATCATTCTTTTGTTAACATTGTTCACCAAAACCTTTTTTTGTCAAGGTTAACACCCAGGTACAATGCCCAATTAGGAAGTCATAGTCATGTGGGTTTCTATTTGAAGGGAGTTGGAGAACATGGGAATTAATTCTTTCAGAAATTAAATAGAGCTTTTGTGAAATTTAGATTATGCACAATATTGAACCTGTTAACCATGGAAAGATACATTTCCCAGGAAGGGGCACCAGGAATATTCACTAGATTGGTTCCTGGGATGAGAAGAGTGTTGTGCGAGGAGATACTGAGTAGAATGCGCATACTTTCTTTGGGTGTAAGAGAAGGATAGGTGAGTATTTTTATTTTAAATTTTTAGTTTTTCAGCATCTAGGCAAGGCTGGGAAGCCAGCATTTTTTGCCCATCAGGTGAGTCATTACCTTGAATCACTGCAGTCCTGGGTGTGGCATTTACTGTCCATTTCTTGGTCCCTGGATGACCTACAAGCTCACTCATAGTGTGGATCACATCAAATGGGAGTAGCAAGTTGCCTTCCTCAGAGGAAAATTTGGTAGATTTCAATCTACAAATTTATAGAGTTCAATTTCAGAGCTTGCCATGATACAATCTCAACTGCAACCTATGGTACTTCTGATGGGCTAGTTCAGTACCATAGCTTCTGGATTGAGGTTCTAATCTTCTCGCAGTTGACCTTTTACTATTCGGTGTCAAATTTGGAATATTTAAAGTTTAAAATATTATTTTTAATATTACATATAAATAGATTTTGATCTCATTACTGCACCAGATTATGTTTTTGTTTTACACTTACAGAGATGTCACAGAGGACACAAATGAAGAAGATATCTCTGTGGGTCATTCAGACATGTAAAATATACCCTTCAAAACATGGAGGAAGCATTTTAATGTATTTTATACAAAAACAGTAGAATTTGTAATGCCAGAATTAAAAAAAGACATTTGGCAAAAAAGAACAGACTACAAAAGAGCATATCTTGGTAGCGCTCTAATGCCACATATTTTAATCATTCCCTTATATATCAAAGGACTGGAGGATGTTTTTACATGTTACTGCTACTAACAAAACTATTTGACAACTACAAGCAAACTCTGTTTACTATGTATAGCACAGAACTTTGTGAAAATGCATTTCATAAAAAAACATTCTAAGATCTCTAGTTTTACTAGTGATTAAGTTAAACAAACCCAAGAAGAATTTCACAGCACATGACTGATCATTCTACTCATTGTAATACATCCTCCATCATAAGAAATAACTAGTTATTTAAAAAAGATTCATATAATCAAATCAGGTCAATATGAATTTATGAAAGGTAAATCATGTTTGACACATTTGCTGGAGCAAGGTTATAACAAGCAGAGTCAATTGGGGGGAATCTGTAGATGTACTGTATTGGATTCTGTACAAGGTGCCACATAGAAGACTGGTGCACAAGAGTTCATGGTATTGGGGAAATTTGTTTGCACAGATTGAAGACTGGTTATCGTATTGAAGAGAGATGGAATAAGTGGCTCTGGAAGGATGGCACAGGTGGAGGAGCTCACAGATTATTTTTTGCCCTCAGTTATTTATATTAAGGACCTGGAGGAGGTAGTAGAATATTGGGAGGGCACATTGTAATAAGGATATTTGGACTCTGAAACTGGGTATAGACAAGTTTAGTGAATGAACGAAAATTTGGCCATTGGAGTTAAATATGGGAAAGTTTGAGGTCATGTATTTCAGTAGAAGGAATCTAAAGACAGACTATTACCTAAATGGGGAGGGATTGCAAATGTATGACGTGCAGTAAGTAGTTCTGAGAGCAACAGGCTATTGACTTTATTGCAAGGGAATGGGATTTTAGAAACAGGGAAGTATTGTTACAATTGTACAGGTTGTTGGTGAGGCCGAACCTAGAGTACTCTTCAGGTCCTCTTATTTAAGAAAGGATATGGAGGCAGTGCAAGACAGATTCCACAAGAATACAAGAAAATAACAGTAGGAGTAGGTCAACAGGCCCCACCATTCTGTACAATCATGGTTATCTATGCTGGCCTCAGCTCCTCTTCTGTGTCAGTTCCCTATAACCCCCAATTCTTGATCTTTCAAATATTTATATTCAAATATCTAATGATTTGGCCTCCACTACCCTCTGGGGCAGAGAATTCCAGAGATTCACTACCCTCTGAGGAGAAGAGATGTACCTTAGTCTTTAAATGACTGGCCCCTTATCTTGTAGCTATAAGATTCCCCAAGCTAATTCCTGGGACGAGAGGATTGCCCTATCATGAGTGGCTGAGGTTGGATCTGTATTCTTGACTGTTTAGAAGTATGAGGGATGAACTTATTGACACATATAAAATCCTAAGAGGGCACAACAGGGTAGATGTTGAGTCATTTCCACTAGTGGGGGAGTCTTGAATGAGGGAACATAGTTAGAGATAAGGGGGTAGTCATTTAAGGGCAAGATGCATTGGAGTTTCCTTTTGTGCAGATTTGTGAATCACTAGCATTCTCTAACCTGCAGGGTTGTGGAGGCTAGAACACTAGAGGTATTCAAAGAGGAGGTAGATACATTTTTGAAAGATTGGGGAATTAAAGGCCATGGGGTACTGGCACAGAAGCAGCCTGGGTTAGATTAGTCATGCTCATACTGAATGGCAGGGAAGGCTTGTTCTCCCGTAAAATTACAGAAGAATGTGCAGTGAATAATGGAAATCTGAAATAAAAACGCTGGAAATTCTGATCATCTCAAATTAGTGAACCCATACAACTACTAGGTGCTTAATTAGAAGATCAGATGTTGTTCCAAATACGAAGGTTTATTGGGACAGTGTTAGAGGTAAACATAAAAATCAAAGTGAGAATGGGACCCTCTGGTTTTGTTTCCTTACTCATCTCCCTTTTGCTTTTTCCCATCATCCCTTCTGTCAATTAATGTCTCCTGCCTTTCAGCTTTCTATTTGTTTGTGACCCACTCACTTTGTCTTAAAATCTTTTATCTCTTAACTTTTTCTGGCTCTGATGAAAAGTCATTATCAGTAACTTTTTCCCTATCTACAAATATGCAAGATACAGAAATTGGGTCAGAGGGTGTAAAGAGACACTTGTGAGCATTTCCAGCATATTCTTGCTTTTCTTTCATTTATAATAAAGAAGCATCATACTGAAGTAGTCTTTCAATATTAAGGAATATTTTACAATGCAGCCCATTTTTACCGGCATGGATCAACTAGCTGCAATTGACATTCTGAAACTAGGAACTTTAAGAACTATTAAAAATGAAACAAACAATAAACCAATTTTTAAATTTAAAAAAAAATGAAAACAGATAAAAAGTTCTTTACATATGCTTTATATAAACAAAATCTAATTTGGAAAGAAAATTGCCATTTTACCATCATCCCTGTACCCCTACAATTCCCATTGAAATCAATGCAGTTATGCATGCAATGCCCGGTTTAACCTGGCACAGAATGAAAAAGATGATTCCACAGAGTAAATACTGGAGTACTTGAGAGACTCTGCAAGATGAAGCTCCACCACTGAACTGCAGCAGAGCTTGTTGAAATATACTCAACTATAAAGGAGTAAGTTCAGGATTTCCGTATTTAACCACAAATGCAAGGAAATCCTGGACTTGCTACCATGTGAATGGGTAACTGCTGCTGACTCTGAACCATTTAACAGCAAACTCCTTCCCTTTTGCATTTGCAGTGCATTGTAATGGGAATAAAAATTGCTAAGGTGCAGTGTGCTGACCACAATCTGACAACTGAAGTAATATGAACCAATGTTACCGCGAGGCAGAATGGGATTTTACACATTTTATCTAACCTGTTTAATATGCATCTAATATTTAAAACATGTTTGCAACTGGCATCTCTATTTGAACAAGAAAAACACTTGTTTTCTTGAAAAAATAATTACTAGTCTGGATAATAAAAAGGGAACCAATTGACCAATTACAGGACGACATTCAAAACCACAAAAAGGTCCAACTTAATTTCATTAAAGTAATTTTTCCTTGCCCTTAACAGCTAAATAAAAGTGGAGTAAAGTGCCATTAAAGACACACAGAAAGGGATTATTTATAACACCACATAAAAAATTGCATGTATAACATATATACCAAATTTTTGTTTACAGTAATAAAAAATGTAATTGCTAACCAAGAATCATGTTTACACCACATATATCAGAATATAAATTCTGAAATTGTTGCTACACATTTTAGGATAAAAAGTGATGAGTTATTTGTTTTGCAAATAAACATACAATGAGTTTAGCAGGCTGAGAAAATTGTCTATTTCTAAGCGTCTCCGTCATTCAGAAACATTAATAAGCTACTGAGAAACTAACAAAAATATTTACAATGTATTAAAGGTAATGGAAGCACTAAAAAAAAGTTAGGTAAACAAATTACCAAATAATGAAAATTAGCTTAATTGATTCAACTGATGGATTAAAAAAAACTAATAATTATAACACCACCATGACTTAATTTCACAGTTTCAACATTCTGGAGATTATCAATGACCAGAAACTTATTGAAACAAGCCACATAAATACCTTGGCTAGAAGAGCAGGTGAGAGCTGGGTATTGAGGCAAATGACTCAACTAATTCCCCAAAGCCTTTCCAAAGTATACAACAAACAAAGCAGGAGTGTGGTGCAAAACCATTTCCATTTGCCTGGGTGACTCTGGTGGCAACAACACTGATGAAACTTGACATCATCTGGGACAAAACATTGCCTCCCTCCATCACTGGGTGCACCACAGCCTCGTGCATTTTATGAAATGCATTGCAATAGCTCATTAAGGTTTCTCAAACTTCTACTAAACTTGATCTTCTACCACTTAGAAGAACAAAAGTAACAAGTTTCCATTAACACTATCACTTCCATTCCTCTCTCCCCCCCACCAAGTCGCACATAATCCTTAATTGAAGATGTATCATTATTTCATCAGCCATATGGTCTCAAAATCCTGGATCTCCTTACAGAACGGTAGAGATGGATGTATCTTCACCATATGGATGAAAGTAATTCAACAAGGAAGCTTATTTTTTTTCCCCAAAAGTAATTAGGGAAGGAAGTAAATACTGGCCTTGTCAGCAATATCCTCACCCCACCACCCCGCATATAAATGAATAGGTAGTACATTTTTTGAAGGAAAATTATCCTGAACAATGTCAGAAATTCATTTTTTTAATTTTTATTCTGTAAAAATGATTATCAGTGGGATTCCCCTTTTCCATAATACCATTCATTCTATACTTACATTTAAATATTGGATAGGAGATAATTTGCAAGAGTGCTATTGATTTGAAACTCACTCCAATAAGGGTGGTATAAACAGAGTTCATCAGGGCTTTCAAAAGAGATTCCACGGGGAGAAAGTGGGGAAATGCAAAATTGGGCTTCTTCAACAAAGACAGGCATGGACTTGATAGGCCAAATACCTTCCTGTGATTCTATTATTAGCGAGACAAAGTTACACTAGTTATAACGTATTCCCCTTCAATGCAGGCTATACATTCAGTCTAGTTACAAATTTATTACTTGAACCTTTGGGCAACATATAAAAGGAATCCTCCACATTAACTTATAGTAACTCATGCTCATCAGAAACAAATATGTCATATTGCTTATTGGTTTATTATGCAGAATATAATTAGGCTTCAGAGTAAGGCAGAGAAACTGAGGGACTCCCCCCTCCACTTAGAAAAAAATAGTCTATCTATACCTCCTGCTCTGTCATCAGACCATATTTTCCCTGAAAGAAGTGGTTGTTGCATTTCATGATTAAGAGGGTAATTACAGTTTAACATGTGTTACCTTTTCATCAAAGTAATGGACGATAACAAGTCACAATAACAGGATCTGGTTTAGGTTAATCAGATCGTTAGTAGTCTTTTTATATGAGAACTGTTTTTCCCAGAAGTAGAACTTCCAGTATTTAGCCCACGTTAACACAAATATTCACCACCAATTCTTTCCATTTGAGTTTTAACAGTTGATCAAATAACAGTTGCATGCCTTGTCATTCTCACTTTTTGCTACATCTGTTTGACTGGAATCACTTTAAGGATGATTAGCTGTATTTTAGTAACCATTTTAAATAAAATTTGCTTTATAACTTTCAGAAGCAAACTGTGGCAGATGTATGCAACAGTAGTCTTGTAGTTCAGTGGTTCAGCAAGGCTGAAATTGGCTTTATTTTGCTCAGAGAATCTTTTTAAACAGTTTTTAACATAATGAACTAAAATTGATAAAAAACTAAAGATGATGCTGAGCAGGTGCAATATTTTTCATAGATTGCTTAAAAAGGATTTACAAGTACAAATACAATACAATAAATGGTAGGGCACTAGGAATGTTGATGAACATAGAGACCTGGAAGTCCAAGTCCATAGTTCCCTGAAAATGGCAACATAGGTCAATCAGGTGTGAAGATGGCATATACCATGCTTGCCTTCGTGGGTTGCAGCACAGAATATGAGTGCTGGGATATGATGTTGCAACGCTACAAAACACTAGTTAAGCCTCACCTGGAGTATTGTGTGTAGTTCTGGTCGCCACACTATAGAAGGATGTGATTGCACTGCACAGAGTACAGAGGAGATTCACCAGGATGTTGACTGATTTGGAGGACTTTAGCTATGAGGAGACATTGGATAGGTTGGGGTTGTTTTCCCTGGAGTGAAGGAAGCTGAGGGGTGACCTGATAGAAATATATAAGATTATGAGAGGTATAGATAATCAAAATCTTTTTCCCGTGGTAAGGAATATCAAAAACAAGAGGGAATAGGTTTATAGGTTTAAGGTGAGGGATAAGAATTTTAAAGCAAATCTGATAAAAGTCTTTTTTTGCACAGAGAATGATTGATTTCTGGATTGTGCTGCTTGAGGAGGTGGTGGTATTAGATACAATTACTATGTTTAAGAGGCATTTTCACAGACCCTTAAATAGACAAGGCATGGAAGGGTATGAACCTAATGCAGGCAAATGAGATTAGTATGAATGGTAAAAAGGTCAGCATAGATGGGGTGGGCCAAAGGCCCTGTTTCTGTGCTACATAACTTTTACTATTATTACTCATAAAACATCCACTTCCATGGTAGATCTATGACAAAATAACCCTACATTTAAAAATATTGAGCAAATCATGACATGTCCTTTCCCTCAAGATCTTATTCAGGTACATTGACATTTTAACTGTTGTTGGTTAGCAGGTTCTTTTAAGATTTTAATATAGTTTCAAGGGGATTTTTGAAACCTTGTTTTAAGATAATTTGGGTTAAGGGTAAGGCAACAATAACATAGATTTATCCATTCGTTTGTTGTAGCTCCCTCATGGGAACAGTGGACAGTAAATCATGCACAAGAATAGGATTTGAAGATGTACAAAGGAAATGCAATGATTAGCAAATTTGATTCAATAATAAAGAATAAAACAATATACAATGAACTGGAAAGAAAGCTTGATAATGAGCCAAATTTTGAGAGAATCATTATAAATGTGACAGTAATTATTAGGACAAATTAAAAAATGAAGTGAATAGGTAGATCTGTTGACATTATACTACCTCATAGCAAGTACTGAAAGGAATACTCAATGATCATTACACATTTAGACTATGAAATTATGAAAAATAGGGCCAAGGTAGGAAGGAATCAGAACTGTACATCAACTATTCTTGATATTATATTTATAATATTTACACGTCAGGGTAAGTCACTTGCTTTGTGTGGAAAGGAAATTACAAAGAACAAAATATACAATCCAAGTTATTTTTTTCTTAATCAGAGGTATTGTGGGACAAAGGATGATACATGTGATGATGTCACAAAAAAGCCAGTATGTTGGATGGACACAAGAGTCTAAATGGTATCCTCTTATTCCAAGTTTTCAATTAATTAATAGTGATTAAAATATGCTTCTAAGTGTTTAGTTGTGATCAAAGGCAATGGCTACATGCACATTCAATGGAAATTGGCAATTATTTTTCATTCCCCAATTCAAAGTATAAAACATTGTACCTTTGCTGCTATTTTCTGATTACACCCAGAAAACGAAAATAAATCCATCTTCCTCATGCCTGTACAATGTAACCGTTCAGCAGTGCAAGTGTTATGAGATCATTAGTATATGAACTCAATAATAATTTGATGGGCTGCAAACTTACGAGGATGGGGGTTTGTGATTAGCACTGATCGAGTGATATACATAAAGCTAGCTGACTGTGGGTGGCACAGTGGTGGCAGGCACACAGCTGCACAGCTTGTAGAGCTGCTGCCTCACACTTCCAGAGACGCGGGTTTAGTAATGACCCCCAGTCCTGTCGGTGTTCTCCATAGACAGGTGAGCGGGGATGGCACTACCTGCCTGTCATCTTACACTCCTCCTCAGTCCACCAATCGCCTCAGACCCCTTTCTTGCCACTCCCCTTCTCCTCCCTATGCTGGCTATCTCACCTCTCCACTCTCAGTCCTGATGCAGGGTTTCGACCCAAAATGTCAACAATTTCTTTCCTCCCACAGATGCTGCTCAACCTGCTGAGTGCCTCCAGCACATTGTTGCTCCAGAATCTAGCATCTGCAGTCCCTTCTGTCTATTCTGTCTGTGTTCTCCCTGTGACTTTATGGGTATCCCTCCTAGTGCTCCAGTTTCTTCCCATATCTCAAAGACGCACGGGTTGGCAGGTTAATTGGTTTCTGTAAATCACCCCTACTGTGTAGGTGAGTGGTAGAAACTGGGGGAAAGGGAGAGGAGGTTTTGATGGAATATGTCTGTTGATAGAATCTTGTTGGAGCTGGTGCAAATTGCAAAGAATGATCCATTCCTTAAGTGTGGCTTCCCCTCTACCAGAAGGGACAGAGCCCTTCACCAGATGTCATCTATATTCCACACTTCTGCTCTCGTTCCTTCTCCTCCCGGACAGAGCAAGATCAGAGTTCCTCTGGTCATCATCTTCCATCCCACCAGCCTCTGCATTCAACAGATCATCCCTTCCCTTCCTACCATCCAGTGAATCTGAGCTTCCAGTTGTCTACCACTTTAACTCATTATCCCACTCCTACTCTGACCTCCCTGTCTGTGGCCTCCTGCACTGTTAAACAGAGGGCAAATGTAACCTTGAAGAACAAAACCTCATCTTTTGCCTGGGCACAATATAGCCTATAGGACTCAATATCAAATTCTCCAACTTTAGCAAACTAGCTCTCTGTATCAAAACTGTTATTTTTTTGTCTGATATCCTTTTCTTCCTTTTTCTTTCATTTATATATTCTGTCTTTTGGGCACGTCCCCAGTGGCAATACTATACAACATTAGCCATGTTTTACATTAGCTGCACATTGCACAAAGGAGCTTAACTACATTATTTCACCGCATCAGAGAAATTCCCTTTGTTCCACCCATTGCCCTCCCCAACCTTCTCTGCTACCTAGACTAACTTGTTTTCTCTCTTTCTCAGTTCTGATGAAGGGTCTCAGACCTGAAACATTAACCATTTCTTTCCAGAGATGTTGACTGACCTGCTGAGTTTTTCCAGTAATTTTGTTAGCAAGCTTTTTCCCTGTGCTCCACAATGAAATATTTCTCATAAATTCTTTCAAAACAATAAAAACTTGAATATTTAATTATGAAATTTCACTTTCCGTTATGTGTGTGTGTTTGTTCCAATCTGTGCTTTGGCTTCTGTAAATTGATTAAACAGTTCTTTACAACCAGTATTTTTACAGTCCTATCTGCTCTATACCCATGGAGACAACCCACTATTCCCTCCCACCACTGCTCCTGATGAAAATTTTTTCTAATTTTCCAGACAACATACCCTAATCCCAATGTTCAACCTGATCCCCTCTATGACCCCTATACATGTGTTCTATAGGCTATCTTTTCGCCACACAAGGAACTTTCTATGAAGCACTTGAGGAATTTGGGAGGTTAATTGGACTTTGTACGTCACCCCTACTGTGAAGGTGAGTGGTGGAAACTGGTGGTTTTGAGGGGAGGTTTTGATGGAATATGGGGAGAAGAATTTACAAGGAAAATTCATGGGGAATTGGGATAGCTCTGAGAGCCAGTATAAAAAGAGGCCACTTCAGTGCATTGAGCCTACATCATAACAAAACATGAATACATTATAGCATTCAGCTGTAACTGGGCGCCTCCAGTATGTTAGTATTTCCATGGCAGCAATCTCACACAAAATTGGTACAATGCTGCACACTGCACCAGTTCAACATAGTTTTTCAGGTGTTGTGAGTTTCCTATCCAGTGCCCATGTGTGCGGACTATTTGATTTAATTAAGTTAGATGAAATTGTGCACATGTACTTAAGCTAAGTACATGGCTAATTTAGATATCAGGTGGTTCCCTATTTGCAGCCATCATCAAGCTCTGGGAATGAATTATTGGTAGTAAATTTACCCTTGCCACATAAGCCAATGTGCAAAAGAAAACCCAAAGAACTCCTGGCTTAAGCTGATGTCACTGTACAAAGGGTAGATGGGAGGCTGAATGTTCTGCATAAGCATCACTCTGTTCTCCTGGGAAGTAAATACCAGAAATATTTTCTCATCAAACTGGCATTTTTACTTCTTTTTTCAGTCTTTTCCAGGAGGTTACTT
Organism: Pristis pectinata; assembly: GCF_009764475.1. NCBI lineage: Eukaryota > Metazoa > Chordata > Chondrichthyes > Rhinopristiformes > Pristidae > Pristis > Pristis pectinata. Next base: position 91,002,950 of record NC_067409.1, read on the forward strand.
GAGTGCAGTGGGTGGAAACAAAGTGTGTAAATGGTAAATGACTGCAGGGGACAGACTCAATAGACATGCCAATTATTTTCATATATTTACCACAATAATTCCACTTATTTTATACCATAATGAAATTCCACCTCTGCTTCCTCTATTATTTAGTCTCAAGTTACTTTTATTATTCTTTCATTGTTTCATAATTAAACTCCTTTGTATTTAGGAACAATTTTGGTTGTTCTTTTGTGCTCAATCCAACCTATGCTTCACACTAACCCTCATGCTATCCTAATGGGAACATTAACCGTGTGCGGCCCCATGGATTTAATAGGAGCCCCGGCTTCTCTGCTGCAGTTGTCATGTGAAGTGGAACAAGTGGGGTCTCAGACTCAGGATCCTGAGATCCCGCTTCCAGACTTTTGACAGCTTGCCCTTGCAAAGGCCTTCAAACTGTTCCAAAATGTCTCTGACGATTAGACACACTTAAAAGCAATTCAAGGAGTTTAAAATAAAAACAAAAATTATTTAAAACATTAATTTACTTAATAATGTTTCTTATTTATATCAATTAAATGTGTTCTTTAGTAAATTCTTAAATAAAATAAAAGGGAAAAATAAACTAACTATTTACCTGCACTTACCTCAGCAATCCCAATCAAATGAATAAGGACAAGCTATGTACAAGCTGAAGGGCCAGATTCAAAGTGTATCCAGCCCCTCAGCTTAGCATGATTGAGTTCTGTGCCTGTTCTCAGTGCTCTCTAGTGGCAGAGCTGGGGTCAGGTTGCTGGGATCTAAGCTCCAGCAAGTTCCTCACTCTGCATCACAGTGTGCAGGCATGAAAATTGGGAAGGCATTGACCTATGCAATGCTTTTAGCAGAAAGTTCAGCATGATCCGCAGGTGCTGCAGCTGATACTCACCCGCACTCTTGTGTGGCTTAGTATCAATGCAGAGCTGCAGCACCAAACAGCACAACAGATGTTTGACTGTAGTGTTCACAGACCACGCTAAACTAAAATACAGGCATACTTAGGCATATGAGTCTGTATGTTTTTTGATATTGTGATGAACGTAATTTAAAGTATCACTGATCTGTGAAGCATGAAATTCAAGGATTGTAATTCTATTAATCTGCAAAGTGATTTCAACGAAGTAAATTGGCTATAATGCCTACTTATCAAATTAATGGTCCTGGCATAATGCAAAATTACTGCTTTGGGCTAAATTGATATCATTAACATGTTGAATAAGTGTAAGAGAAATATCAGAAAATAAATTACAAAATTTAAAGAATAATTACAGCACTATAGTGAAATGTCCATCTTATTTCTAAATATAAATTGAGTTTCTGGAAACCATCACAATGAAAGTCACAATATAAAGACGGGAACAAGTCTCACTTAACAGAAAATGATTCATTTTTATGAAGAAAGAAGTAAACACCACCATTTACCACAACAAGCTTTTCTTTGAAAAACTACTTGGACAATGATATTGCTATTGCTGTTGTACTAAATGATTATCAATGCCAAAGTTTCACAGAAGGTTGCTTCCTTTTGTATTAATGTTGTCAACAAGATACTAACAGCATTCTGGAACTTGTGAGAAGGGGAATTTTAGGTACATTCTAGGAGGACACAAGATACTTTCTCATATTCAATGAGAAGGGGTTAACGAGTAATGAAAAAAAGGTTGATTAAAGGTCTTTTAGCTACAGGGCCTTTAGGAAACAGTGATCACAAAATGATGAAAGTTCACATCAAGTTTGAAAGTGACTTAGCCCAATCTGAAACCAGGATTGAAAATCTGAATCTAGCAACCTAGAAAGAAGTGGAGGATGAGCTGGCTACAGTAGATTGGGGAACTACAATAAAAGGTATGGCAGTACACAAAATACACGGGCCCTCAAGCCTGTTCTGCCATTCAGTATGATCATGACTGATGTACCCTAGTCCTCAACTCCTCTGTCCAAATTCCCACAGCCCTCAATCCCCTGATCTTTCAAAAATTTATCTTATTCCACTTTAAATACTTCTAAGGAGCTAGCCTCAACACCTTGCTAGGGCAGAGAACTCCAGAGATTCACCATTGTCTGTAAGAAGAAATTTCTATGCACCTCAGCTTTAAATGACTGGCCGCTCATTTTGAAACTATGTCCCCTTCGTTCGAGACTCTCCCACTAGTGAAAACATCTTGACACTTATTCTATCATGCCCCATTGGGATTTTACATGTTTTAATGAGATCAGTTCTCAATCTTCTAAACTCCAAATGAGCAAAGGTTAACTTTTAAATAATTACTACAGAGTTTACTAGGAATATCAATTCCTTCAAGACAAAAATAGTGGTCCAGCCATGATTATCAAGAGAAGTTAAATATATTAGATCAAAGGAATGTCAAAAAAAAAGTAAGCCTGCCAATTGGAAAAAAAAAATCAGAATTAAGCTAGAGATGACCAAATCATTAATATGGAAAGGGAAAGTAGAATACAAAGTAGTCTACTGAGAAATAAAAAAAATGACTAAAACTTTTTATAGATATACAAAAGGTAAAAAAAAAACCAGACTGAACAGGAGAAAATGTATTGGGAAATAAGGAAATTGCAGAGAAATTAATTGAATATTTTTTGCCTGTCTTTATGGAAAGAGGTACAGAAAACCTCCTGAAAATAGTGGGAAGCAACTCATCTGCACTGAATGCAGAGCTTAAAGACAAAGCATTAGTAAAACATTAGCATTACAGAAATTACTGGGACTGAAATATGATAAATCCCCAGAATCTGATGACCTGGATTGCACTGCTCGTACTGGAGATAGAGTCTGTGGAACTGGTACATGCACTGTGACGATTCCCACAGATTGAATGGTAGCAGATGTAACCCCACTATTTGAGAAAGAATGGAGAGGGAAAAAGAGAAAACTATATCCTGTCATCAGTACCCTATTAGAGTGTTCTTATTAACTGAGTCTATTATTAGGGAAGTGGTAAAAAGGCACTTGGAAAGTAATCAAAAAGCTAAAAGCTGGAAATCTAAAATAAAAATGGAAAATACGGGAGGTACTCAGAACATCAGGCAACATTTTCAGATAGAGAAATGGAGATAATGTTTCAGGATGATGACCTCTCACCTCTGTTTATTGGTTCATGGCGAGATTAAGCATTGCTGATGCATTCAAAAGTTTATTGAATACTTGTCTTCTAACATCAGTTTAGAAAATGAGGTAGTAAGGAAAAGCATCAGCAAGCAAGCTGAATGGTTGAAAAATTCTTTATGTTTTAAATTTTTTAATAGATTAATAGCTATATTAGTTTCAATTTTTTTTAATGATTGGGAGTGGTGGGGAAGACTGTGATTAAAGCATCAAAGATAAATTAACAGTTCTGATGAAAGTTGACCTGAAACATTAAATCTATTCTTCTTTCTACAGATTCTACCTGATCCGTTGAATGACCCAGTATTTTGAATTTCCATTTAGAAAATAATAATGTGGTTGGACAGAGACAACATAAATTAAGGGAAGAGGAATCATGTTTGACAAGTCAGTTGAAAGCTTTTGAGGTCATAGCCAGCTGAATAAGTTGGGGAAACCAGTTAACATGGTGTATTTGGACTATCATAACACTTTGATAAGGTGTCACACAGGAGTTTATTAAACAAAATTAGTACTGAGAGTAATACACTGGCAATGACAGAGATCTGGTTGAAGTATAGAAAACAGAGAGTAGGAAACAAATGGGTCATTTTCCAGCTGAAAGTCTATGACTATTGGGATACTGTTGAATCAGTGCTGGGGCCTGAGCTGGTCACAATTGTGAGACTACGGTTGAGAGTACTCTGTAACTAAATGTTCCTGGTCTGGGACATGACTGACAGTTGGGATGCCTCCAGTATCAAGCCTAGCCAGTATGGAACAAGTGGGTACTACTTAACTTTTAGCACAGTGGTTAGACTACTTTAACTGATTTGTTTGAGATACATAAAGAAATGGGATGTGGAGTGTATGAACTGTTTTATTTTCTCTGGCTGATCAAAAGACAAAATTTTATGATCAACACAATCAAGTTCATGCCACTGGAATACCACTGCAACTGATGGGTAACAAACCTTTTAAAAGGTTTTGGCATCTGGGTAGACCTATCTGAAATGACTAATTGACAATTATAAAGTAAACCCAACATTGGAGCCACCATAAAAATTCAGGAGAGCACTTTGTTCTCCTGTTTCTAGTATGTCCTGGAAAGGTCAGAAAACTGTTTGGATGAAGGTTCTAGACCTGAATTGTTAATCTGCCATTTCTCTTTGGGTGAGGACTGATATATTATATATTCTTTAGCATTCTCTATTAAATTTCAGATTTCCAACAATCATTGGATATTTCATTAATATCATTGGGATTTGAAGCTTTCTTTGTGGAGCTTTGCACTGTGTGTAAATGCACACAAACATATGGATTTGATCATAGTAAAAAACGAAAGGAAATAATAGGGAAAGTATGATACCTCTGTTTGTGACTTTGATAAGGGATGTTTTAAGGCTGTGGCTCATCTGGGAGCTGGATGGAAAAGCTGAAAACATGGAATAGCAGGAATTATGAGGATGGACTTAGAAAGTGACAACACATTTTGAGGGAAATGAAATGTTGGAGATGGGGCTGGAGGGTTCAATTACTTTCAGAGAATTTTACTTTGAGCAAGGACATAATGTAGATTACTTGAAAGGGAAAGTCAACAGCGCCAGAGGAGAGAAAAAAATTTATAATATTATCTACCATGTGGTCCAGCATTTTAGACCATGTGACAAAGCAACTGAGTGGCAGAGTACATTGGAAATTATTGTGATACCTGCTAATCTGGGTCATGAACACGCCACAGACATTTTAAAAATGCAGCCATAACTGACAAATAAAGCAGTGTATGATTCATATATTATCTATGTATTACTAAGAATTTATTGTTACATATTGTTTTGATGAAATGTCAAGTTGAAATATAAAATATTTCTCTCTCTGCAGGTGCAGCCTGGCCTGACTGCTTCCTGTATTTCAGGTATTTCTTTTTTTTGAAATTCTCTCATAGGATGAGAGTGATGTTGGCAAAGCCAGAACTTAATATCCATTTCTAAAGTGCCCTCAGAAAAGTTCTTGAACTGCTACGTTCCCAGTGGTGCTGCTGCAATCCTGATGAAGGTAAAGAATTCCCGGATCAATACACTTCCAAGTCAAGACAGTTGCGTAATTGGAAAGGAATTTGCAGGCAATGCTACTGCCATCCCTCTGCTTCTCTTGCCCTCTTACATGGTTGAGATTTTAATTACCCATTGCTGTGATGAGGGTCATGTTGGTAATGACTGATTTTTTTGAGCCACCGGTGGCCCTTGTGGTGAAGGTACACTCGTAGGGCTGTTGTTAGAGAGTACCAATGCACTTGAACCTAATGATGAAGAAACAGGAATATATTTCCAGATCAGGGAAGCATACAACCCTGCAGATGCTAGCATTCACTTTTGCCTGCTGCCCTTCTTCTAGGTGGTAGGTGGAATTGGGGAAGCTATGACACACTGTACCTTGTAGTGCTGGAAATGATGCCAGTCACTTTATGCGGGACATCCAGCCTCTGATCTGTTCTTCCAGTTACAACATTTATGGGGCTAGTCTAGCTGAGTTTCTGGTCAATAATGACTCACTAAATAGTAATACTGTTCAATCTCAACTGTAGGTGATTAGATTCTTGTTGGAAATTTACCAGAACTATGGTGCTACAGATCATAGATTTGTTATAACACAGGAGGTCATTTGGTGCATCAAATCCATACTGGCTCCTTTTAAAGCCATTAGTTCAGCCCTATACATCTGCTCTTTCCTCTTAGTTGTATAAGTTATTATATATATCTCTCTTAGGATATTATATGTTAGGATCTCATCAACTTTCCTTTTGAAAGGCCTGATTTAACTAGCCACTGTTCAGCCTATGTCAAATGTTCTCCAGCTCACCTTTCAAGCATAGGCTGAAAAGTGGCAGAACAGTTACAAAATAAAATAACTACATGCAAAAATATGTTCCTTCATCAATACCCTTAACACATTGCCATCCTTCACGAGTGAAGCTTTATTCCATGTGTGGAACTATTCCTGCCATCCCTATTTTACTCACTCTCTCTTTCTTTGCATTCATTGCCTGAATAAACTTTATCTTTCTTAGCTAATCATTTTTTTCCTAACATTTCTCCACTGATAACAAGAAATTTTTTTTCCACTTGGGTTCTTCATATTTTACCCTAAATTTCCACTTTCTACTTTGGAGGCAAGACCAAGTTTTGCATAACTTAGAGAAACTCAAGTACGTTTCGTCTGGTTTCAATTTTCGAGATTGTAAACTCTCACCTGACTCCTTCCTGTCTGACAATGTGGGAGGTTTAAAATCACCATAATTTTGAGATTCAATCTTCCCCATAATATCTACTGATGAAATGTTTGTATGTAAATTAATACAGCTCAAGACTGGGACTAAAGTAAAAAAACTCTACATGAAGATGGGAACATTAAACATCAGTAAAATGTACAAAATAATGCTTAAAACTGCAACAACAAAACTTCCTAACAAGCACAAACATTTTCTGCTTTTAACATTACAGCACTAAATATTCTCACCAATTCATAAAAAGCTTTTGAAGTTTTTTTAAAAATAATTTAGTAGGGGACAAAATGTCCAAAGATTACAAAAAAAACAAAACATTTATATCACACCTCTTAAGACCTCATTTCTTCACAAATGATGAATTGTTTTACTTCTAAAGTGTTAGCAAAGATCGAAGTCAATAGGTATTCTACAAAGTAGCCAAAGTAGCAACTAAATGAATGACGAATTGTTTTGGAGTGTGGACTGTACACCAAGAAAATCCTGTGCTCTTCAAAGCAGTGCCATGGAACTTTTTACTCCAATCTGAATATATATGCTATTGATTTTATACTTCTTTTAAAAGTTGACAAGAAAGAATAAAGTATTCTCTCAATTTTGCTTTGAAGTGTCAGTCTCTAACAACTGCTTAAATCTGGAGTTGGACTACTGTTTCACTGTTCCTTCATCATCCAGTTGGAAACATTAGTAGAGAATCTATTTTCTTCCAGAACTGGACAAAATAAGCTGCAAGAGTAGGTCCAAGATTGTAGGTCTACAGATACAGGTCACTGAAATATTTTTGGTTGGCGAGAAACTTACAATAACTACACAATGTGAAAAAGAAAAGCATTTGTTGTAGTTCTTGACGTAGGCAATTATAAAATTGAGCAGTATGTCTAACACATAGAATGAAGTTACTCTGCCTGGAATTGTATCTTTATACTTGTACTTGGAATGTTCCACATTATTAAGAATCACATTGTGGCTTCCAACAATATTTTACAAATATCGCACCTGAGCAATTTTCTCTGTGCCTTGGAAACCATGCTTCTCGAAGTGTTCGGCCAAATTGTTGAAGGTGTGACGTGCCAGGTACTCACAGTTGCTGAGAACAATCAACAGCCTTTGTTCCTAATGAAGTTAAACATAATATTTAAAGCACTCACCATGAATATGAATGACCATGTGGTGACTTATGTCTATAAATCTCCAGCTTTCCTCACTCAAAAATTCTCTAGTTTACTCTAGTACCAATTTACTTTCCGTGTTCAAAAGGCATAAGACTGAACTCAAAAATGTTTACTCCTATATGGAAGTTCAAGCGTCACCATTTTACTATCTACTGCTAAGAGGCAGGTACAAACAGTTATTTTCATCAAGGGAACAACAGCAGTATGTTTAAGTTCCTGAATTGGTATCCTGAAGCATGTATTATTGATCTTTAAAGGGATATTTAAATCCCACTGTGGCAGCTGAGGAACTTAAATTCAGGTATTAAATAAGAAGCTAGTATCAGTAGTGACAAACATGAAAACACAAGATTATCGTAAAAATCCATTTGGCTACCTAGGTCCAGCAACCATATAGGACAAAAAGGAATAATTAGGAATGAAAAATAAGAACTGGGCTACATCTTGTGGATGAATAAAAAAGGAAATTTTATCTGAAGCCTGCAAGTGTTGAAGATATGTTCAAGGCTCGCAACTAGTTCAGCAAATATTAGCTGCATTTATAAAATTATTAGAAATAAAGTAACCACCTATAATGTCCCCAGTTGCTATCATTTCATGTCTGCCATTCTACTCCACTGAGAACACAGCATCAATGCTTTCCCAAAGAACATAAAAAAAGCATATTTCTAGTATCCAATTGTAGGACAGTTCTTTTGATCTCTTTCACTACACTAGTTTTCTAAAGCCAAAGTTAAAGTAGTGTATCTTGTCAACAATTAATGCATTTTATCCAGTTCACAATTAACTTCAATTGTTGTTTGAGACCCCAGTGGGAAAACAGATGAAGTTAGGTACCCAATAGTCTTCTCTTCAGAAACTTATTAATATCCTACAATATTTATGTCTAAGCACTACACGAGGCACGTCAATCACAAACAACTACCAAATTCCTGCCCACAGCAGCTTTCATGAGGGTGAGTGTAGACCACATATCAATTGACAATCTATACTTCTTAGGAAAAACTCAGTTTCTTTACTGAGTGGATGGAAAAGAAAGTATTTCAAGTTCATTCTAATTTGTGACTCAAGGATGCAACAAAGCTGAAGTTATGAGAAGAGGTACGTAACTACATTGAGTCTTCTGAAAATGTCATAATTTTTGAATGTATTATAAATCTAAAACAAAAACAAAACATTGACTGCTGGTTGATTGCTTTTTTAAACAGTGTTGATTTTTCAATTTCCTCTCGGTTTTCTCTGCTTCACATTTTTAAAATAACATTGTTCTCCTTCATTTTCTAATTGCACTTAGCATTGTAGTTACTTCTGTTTCTTTGAAGTTTTCTAATGTTTCTTTTTCTTTCAATCTCTATGTTGTTTTGTCCATTAAATCTCTATCTTAATTTCTTTACCACATCAAGAATGATGCACCTTTGGTCGCTACCATCAAGAAGCAACCAGCCATACAAAAAGTTATTTTCTTCTCAAAGTTAGTTTCTTTTCAACTGTCAGATATATAATAAAATTTTGCTTTGCCTTCTGTCCATATTTTCCTCTTAGGCGGGCCTTTGGAATTGAGGAGGACTTGCTTCCACTCCAATGTGGCACTCTTCCACAGATGGAGCAGGAGGTGCCTGAAGGGAGAGGGGGCGCAGCCAGCTAGTTTGTGAGGTGGGCGTGTGTCAAGGAGATTTTGAGCACATCTTTGAAACTTTTCCTCTGTCCACCTGGCAATCTCTTCCTGTAACAGAGCCTGAAAGAGTATCCATTGTGAAAATTTATTCTCAGGCATGCAAATGACTTGGCCTGCCCAATATAGCCAACTGAGTATAATTAAGCCCTCAGGGTTGGTGATGTTGGTCTGAGAAAGGACACCGAGTTTGATTCACATATCCTTCCAGTGAATTGGGAGGTTTTAGCAGAAATGTTGCAGGTTTCAGAAGCAAAAAGTTGGACAGGAATAACTGCTGCCTGGTAGACCACAAGTTCTGTGCCAGGCTGAGATTGTGATCATCAAATACCCTTTTCCTTAAATGACCAATCTGTGCTGGTGCATTGAAGGTGACGGTGAGTTTCATAATCAATGTTTGTCTCTTTGAGAGGTGATTGCAGAGATAGGGAAAGTGGTCCATATTCCCCAGGGTCTAGCTGTGAACCTTTACTGTTGGAAGGCAGTGTGGTGCAGCAGGGGCACTGGTAGAAGAACTCTGACTTGTGGATATTAAGTACAAGGCCCATTCTCTCATACGCTGCCATGAATGAATCGATGATGACTTAGTGATACCGTTCAACAATGAAGTTCGAGTGGCTTTGGTTTAGAGTGTAGCCACAAGAGGATGAATCAGAATCAGGTTTATTATTACTGAGATATGTCGTGAAATTTGATGCTTTGTGGCAGCAGTACAGTGCAAGACATAAAAATGATAGATAGATAGATAGATAGATAGATAGATAGATAGATAGATAGATAGATAGATAGATAGATAGATAGATAGATAGATAGATAGATAGATAGATAGATAGATAGATAGATAGATAGATAGATAGATAGATAGATAGATAGATAGATAGATAGATAGATAGATAGATAGTGCAAAAGAGGAATAACGAGGTAGTGCTCATGGGTTCATGAAGTGTTCAGAAATCTGATGGTGGAGGGGAAGAAGCTGTTCCTGAAACGTTGAGTGTGGGTCTTCAGGCTCCTGTGCCTCCTCCCCGATGGCAGTAACGCAAAGAGGGCATGTTCTGGATAGTGAGGCTCCATAATGATGGATGCCGCCTCCTTGGGTCACTACCTCTTGAAGATGTCCTCGATGGCAGGGAGGGTTGTGCTTGTGATGGAACTGGCTCAATCTACAACCATCTGCACTCTTTCAATTCTGCTCATTGGAGCCTCCATACCAGGTGGTGAAGCCTGTCAGAATGCTCTCCACCATACATCTATATAAATTTGCAAGAATCTTTGGTGACATACCAAATCTCTTCAAACTCCTAATGAAGTATAGAGCTGCTGATGTGCCTTCTTCACGATTGCATCAATGTGCTGGGCCCAAGATAGATCCTCCAATCCAGGAATGCCTCAGGTTTGTGATTAATTTAATTTTTGATCTCCTAGGTAGCTTCATCAAAGCAGTCCTGCCTTTTCTTTTTGGAAAAACTCAGACTATTGCCCGGTAGCACTCACATCTACTCTAATGAAGTGCTTTGAGTTTGGTTATGGCTAGAATTAACTCCTGCCTGAGCAATGACCTGGACCCGTTGCAATTCGCCTACTGCCACAAAAGGTTTACAGCAGATGCAATCTCACTGGCTCTCCACTCTGCTTTGGAGCACTTAGACAACCGCAAGACATAGGTCAGGTTACTGTTTATCAATTACAGCTCGGCGTTCAACACCATAATTCCCTAAGTACTATTAACAAAGCTTCTAAACCTGGGCCTCTGCACCTCCCTCTGCAACTGGATCCTTGACTTCCTAATAGGGAGATCACAGTCAGTGCAGATCAGCAATAACATCTCCTCGTCGCTGACTATCAACACAGGCACACCTCAAAGATGCGTGCTTAGCCCACTGCTCTGTTCTCTCTACACTTATGACTGTGTGGCTAAGCACAACTCAAACATCATCTATAAATTTGCCAATGACACCACTGTTGTTGGTAGAATCTCAGATGGTGACGAGGAGGCATACTGCAGTGAGACAGATCAGCTGGTTGAGTGGTGTCGCAACAACAACCTTGTACTCAATGTCAGCAAGACCAAGGAATTGATTGTGGACTTCAGGAAGGGGAAGTCGGGAGAACACACACCACTCCTCATTGAGGGGTCAGTGGTGGAAAGGGTGAGCAGCTTCAAGTTTCTGGGTGTTAATATCTCAGATGATCTATCCTGAGCCCAACACATTGATGCAATCACAAAGAAGGCATGCTGGTGGCTCTTCTTCATTAAGAGTTTGAGGAGATTTGGTACGTCACCAAAGACTCTTGCAAATTTCTATAGATGTACGGTGGAGAGCATTTTGACAGGTTGCATCACCGCCTGGTATGGAGCCTCCAATGCACAAAATCGCAAGAGGGTGCAGAGGGTTGTAGACTTAGCCAACTCTATCATAGGCAAAACCCTCCCCACCATCAAGAACACCTTCAAGAGGTGGTGCGTCAAGAAGGCACCATCCATCGTTAAGGACCCTCACCATTCGGGACATAACCTTTTCTCGTTACTACCATCAGGGAGGAGGTACAGGAGCCTGAAGAACCAAACTCAACGATTCAGGAACAGCTTCTTCTCCTCCGCCATCAGGTTTCTGAATGGTCCATGAATGCTACCTCATTATTCCTTTTTCTTCTTTGCACTATTTATTTTTGTAATTAATAGATTTTTATGCCTTTGCACTGCACTGCTGCCACAAACAACACATTTCATGTCATATGTCAGTGATAATAAATCTGATTCTGATTCTAGAATCTTTTTAAAGGTGCCAAATGTGGTGGACTTTAGAATAGCCCTGTGGCTCCTGCAGAATGGAGTCAACAGGTTGTCTGAGATGTGCTGCCTTTGCAAGGTCCTTGAGAGCTTCAAAATTGATCTTCTTGCAGCAATGTTTTGGAGCCAAACTGATGAAAATAATAGCGCAGATTAAGCTACAGTCAGTCCAGCAGTCATGGCATTGTTGATGCAAACATCAAGTCGAATTTATTGTCATTTGCACAGGTACGGTGAGGTACGGTACAATGAAAAACTTGCTTGCAGCAGCATCACAGGCACCTCCCTTGCATGAAGAATGATACAATCAAACAGGAGCCAGTTCTTGGACTGGGTGTGTTGTCATGAAGTCTTGTGCTTGTGCCTCTGATGAAGCAAAGTACTGATTATGACAAGATAGTGCTCCAAGCACTTTGTCAGGAGAAGGACCCTGCTGGGGTTAGCCTTCCCAACTCCTTCCTTGCCAATCATGCCTTGCAGAGTGTAATGTCTTTTCCCAGCCTGGCAGTGAAATTATCCAGTAGGATCAAGTTGACTCTCTCTGGGCTACAGAGTTGGAGTTGAAGTCCTATTATATTCGCCTCAAAGCCATTGCATTTAACTTTATAATCCTAACAGTTTCATCACCTAATAATGCCTAATACATACAAAAAGGAGCAGCAATACTGTTCAAAACATGAACAAGATGAAGAATGGGAATAAAGATCATTGAATTAAAATGACTTTGGAGGTGAACAAATTGCAGGTAATTTTTTTTTTAGTGTTAATCCAACTTGTTTATAGATAGGCAACGATTCTTAAAATAGGACCTTTTAGATTTGCCTTTGAAAATACTTGTTTTTAAATATTTACTTTGTTAGTTTACAGAAATACATCATTATCAACCTGAGAAATTAATAACAATCCTGCACAAATTCACAAATAAACTTATTGAATTGCAATGGTACTTACTGGGCTAGGACTGAAGTTTTCATGCAAGCTTCCAAGTAAATCTGGGGATGAAATATCTAATGGTAGGCTAGTGAGAATAGAAAAAGAAGAAAGCATTAATGTTCTTATAATAAGCTGGTTAACTTTGCCCAGCTATAGGAATAAATATGGAAGGAAAATAAAATAACCTTCCAATTAAAATAAAATGTACTCCACTCTTTTTAACCAAATTTCTTTGCTGTTTCAGAAGTAGAACAATGGCTGATATGACACACAACAAAATAAAATGCACAGCATAGAAACATTGCATTTGACTCAAACTGGACTTCGCTATTGGTTAGAAGCCTCATCCCACTTCTACCCATTTCTCTGTTTATTTATCTTCTTCTTTATTGCCTTATGTTATTTGCTACAACCATTCCCTGTGGAAGCAAGGACTGCCTTCCAAACACAGGACTACCAGTAACAGTAATATCCCTGGCAGTCCAGATGAAGGGTCTCGATCTGAAATGTCAAATATTCATTTCACTCTACAGATGCTGCCTGACTGCTGAGTTCTTCCAGAATTTGTTTTTTTTTGTTCTAGATTACAACATCCACAGTCTCTTGTGTCTCAGTAATATCCCTGGTTTTGATCAGCTGTAATGCACTGATCAGGAGCATACATGTAACTTAAGGCAAAAAGGGACATGCAAATTCAACACAGATTTAATGTGTACATTGCTGCAACATTAGTGAACATTGGTGGATTCCTAATCAGTATGAAGTAAATTAGTCTTATCTATATGCTTGTTTTTACTAAATTTCCTTTCCCTTCTCCTATGTGCAAATATAATATCTGCCAATTGCTTGCAAGGAGAAATGCGCAGTGATAACAAACACAACATTATCAATATTGTCTTCTTTAATTCCTCATCCTGTCCCCTGCACCTCCTTCAGCATGATGTTAGTCACGCCAGGATTTACAGGCATGGCCTTTTGCTTTCATTCAGAGATGATGCCATTGAAGGTCTGAATGATTGTGGTGGAATCAAAGAAACATAGCAATTCTTTACTAGGTAATTCAGTGCCAGCATAAAGGATGAGACAGAAACAGATGAACAGGAAAACCCTGTAGATTCTAAGACTTGTACGGGAATAGTGAGCTTGTGAGTAAAGAAAAGTAAACTCTGATATAAAAATACTGATCACTGAAATCACATATTATCCTCGAGGAAAAGGGCATGGTGCAACTGACAGATTACGTCTGTTTTAAACACGGAATGGACTGACCAGGATAAAATTAAAATCTGGCTCAAATCAAGCCTGACTGCTGAAAATTTTCCATGTCTGACCCAACTAAGCAGCACATGCAAAAAAGGGGAAGAAAAAGTCTTGCTGTGCTATGCATACATTGCTAATGGGGACACATTCAGTAATATGAAGCAAGTCATCTTTACTGATTTACAACACTGAGCCAGGTCAGCAGAGTACAGTCCAAACTGACCCAAACCCATTTGTTTTCATCAAAATATACACTGACCCAACTTGAACCCCATAGTGCTGGGTCTGGGTATAGTTTGAAAATTCCAAGTTCCTACACCCCTCAGCTTTAAATGACCTCCCCCCCAATCTTGTAACTTATGTCTGCTAATTCAGATTCTCCTACAAGTGTAAACATCTTGACATCTACTCTCTCAATCCCTCTCCAGATTATATATGGTTCAATAACGTCAACCCCCATTCTTCTAAACTCCAAAGAATATAGAACTATTTTCTTTTGCTGCATGTGATAGGGGTCTAATTTCTTTAGCCACTCCTGTGGTGAAGGCCAAATAATGGGAAGAACTGATTTTCTTCAAAATATCAGGGGAGAGGGCAATTCGACTTTGTTTTAACACCTCACTAAGAGGCTCTTGGAGAACAGCAAGTTCCCAATACTGTACTGGATTGACAAATTAGATTCAGTGCTCAAATTTCAGATTAAAAATAAAATCTGGTGCTAAAGAGGTCACCATTATGAATCATTTTTCACAGAGAATAATATGCCATAGTTGTAGTAAATAGGTAAAAAGTAAACATGGTTGATTTCAGTGCAAACTGCAACTGAAGAAATATTTCCAAGCATTAAATGAATTGATATCTTCATCAACAAAATGCCAAAACACTCACTGCATACTTTCTGGATCACCATCAGGTTTTGTACTCAAGTACTCCAAGGAATCAACAAAAACCTTAAGGATAAAAAGAAATAATGTCGGACACATAGAAAAATATTACAAATTGTTTGCAAGCAGCACTGAGTCTAACCGGGCATTCTCATCTAAATTTATATTTTTCTGCTTATAACAGGCGATCCAATACCATCTGAAAAATTAACCATAAATGTTTGAGTCTTCTATACGGAGGATGTTTTCTAAGGCAAATACTTAACACTTACTACTTTCTACTTAGAAAGAGTTCCACTTTACACATTTGTTATTACGTATGTATCTGTCTATCACCTTAGTTATGCTTAACTCAATTTGGAGAGTTATACAGACATATAGCACAGAAACAAACCCTTCAGCCTGCCAAATCCATGCCAACTGTTTAACATCCATCTATGCTATTCCCATTTACTTCATTCTTCCCGAATTCGAAACAACTCCTCCCTCCCCCAAGATTCTGCTACTTTTTAGGTGTGATCTTTCATGTATGATTCTGTTGGAAGTGTCTAGCTGTAAAATTGGGTATTGAGTCTGCCAAGTGCACAGAGCTAAAGGTGCTCGAAAATGTGAACTGGGAATACCATCTGCTAAGAACCCTTTAGCTAACTTTTGGATAAATGAAATAATATGAGCAACTGTCACCTGCGCAGGTTTGCCTGGTCTAACTCACTAGTTTCATGTGGACTCTACAGATTGAAGCAAGTCTTGGGCTATCTACTCTTGGGTGATTTCTGCTGCACAACAAATTTCTTGCCTTCTGTCTTCCTCACCAAAAGACACATTTGTTTATAATTCTTCACTTATCATTTTCTTTCATAAGTCAGAATTCTATCCTATTCCCATAAATCTATTTCTATCTACAAATCAAGAAATACATTTTGCCACTATATTATTTTGTCACTGAGTCTATATCTTCAATAAACTTTGATCAGTTCACTTAACCTAAGAGGCCCATAATGAAAACAGCAAATGTAGGTTGTCTCTAAAGCAATGCTAAAAATATACATCTTATTGGTGTGGGGAGAGGCTGGGGTGGAGATAAACCTTATTTCCCAATTTTAAAATTCTTGTTTTCTAAGTACTCTACAGTTTTCTGTATTTCTTGATCCTGTATTATCTTAACAGTGGTAGGCTATGGAAATATTTTAAAGCTAGAATAATTGATTTGCTTATTGTTGCATACAGATTATACAATACGATATGAATATGCAGAGGAAAAAGAAAGCAAAGGTATGAAATATATATAGTATGTTTGTGTGTAAATCTTAAAGCGTGGTTCAATGCTTTGGAAAGGCTGGCAGCGTGGACTGGGAAATAGACAATTATAAAAGAACAATACAAACTGCACAAGAAGATAGAAATACCTTTTTACTACCCACCTTCATAATGTTAATGGAAAGCTCATGTACATGCTGCTGGTTCTTCTCATGCTGAAAAATCTGAAACAAACAAATATTTACCTCTGTGAAATGAGACAATCAGAGAATTTTTTGGTGATGCAAATCCAAAGCATAGGATTTGCAACAAATGGCAAAGGAATGCCATTCATCTTGTGTCGTTTCGCCCCAGATTGTTAGTGGGCTTGTCAACGCAGATTATCAGCTCCTGGTGTCTATTTGAAAGCAAAACCCTCTAAAGGCAATCTACTCAAACCTTTGTTGCAGTGAACATTTTCAACCCATCAGTTTAAGCATCTTCCCTCAGCCAAACAGACTACAAAGCAGAATGCTCAAAAGGTTGATGGAAATTAAATTTGTCACTGTTCAGTAAGTAAAATTAAGATTGGGTCATTCACATGTGATTAAGTGAAAGACGAAAAAAAACATTTTTTTATAAACTTCGTACATTAGTTTAAGGAAATATGAAAATGACTTCTTTATGAGGAATCCAACAATGAGAAATCCAATTAAGAGAGGTGTGCAAGTTAAGAACTTTCATATTTACATAGCAATCCAGAAACACCACCATTCCTGCTTCCCTGCACAGAATATCATCCATTCCTCTCCTAAACTTGGCTAGCATTCAACTCCAAACTGACCTCTCTTCCAATATTAGATCAATAATCACAATAATCACTCCCTAGCTCCTTTCTTCTTGTCCCTCTTATACATACATCACCCCACTCTCACAATATGCTTGCTTGTGGCCCTGGGAGCCAAAAAGATCTGCACTCACAGCAGCCCCTGATAACTTTAAAATAATCATAAAGCAACTGAGTGGGCAAGGATATGGCAGAGGCAATATAATCTGCAAACATGTAATGTTATCCACTTTGCTGAAAAAAACATCCAGGTCAAGTATATATTAATAGTTGGGAGATTGAAAAGTATTGGTGCTTGGAGGATCTTGATGTCTTTGTGAAAGTTAATATCTGGATCCAACACGCAATTTGGAAGGCACTCCATATGTTGGCTTTTATTACAAGAAGAATTGAAGACAAACGTAGAGACACCTTGCTTTAATTATATGGAACCATAAAGAGACTAAATGTGGCATATTGGGTATAGGTCTCCTCTCCCTGCCCAAGGAAGGATATTTTTGTGATAAAGGGGAATCCCATGAAGATTCATGAGATTGACTGCTGGGATGGCAGGTTTTTTGCGCAAGAAGAAATTAAACAGGCTAGGCCTGTAGACTTTTGACTTTAAAGGAATGAGAGATGATCTCTTTGAAAGATACAAAATTCCTAAAAGTCTTGAGAGGGTAGATGCAGAAATGACATTTCCTCTGGGCTAGGGTATTTCAAACCATGGGTCAGTTTCAAACTATGGAGTCAGTCATTCCAGTCAGAAATAGGAAGACATTTCTTTGCCCCAAGGGTGCTGAATCTTTGGAATTCTACACCCAGAGAACTGTGGAGGCTCAATTGTTGAGTATATTCAAGACAATGATCTAAAAATTTTTAGACATTAACAAAATCAAGGGATATGGGGTTAATGCAGGAAAGTGATAATGTTTTAAAAGATCAGCTGTGATCTTATTGAATGGCGGAGCAGGTACAAGGGTCCAAAAGGCCTATTCCTGCTTCTTTTTATGTTCTTAACCATAATATTGTTCCAGTAGCTCTTTCTTTAATCACTTCAAAATTTACACTACAGTATACTTAATTCACTAAGAAATAACCACAGAAAACCTTCAGCATATGTATCATTATCACTTCGTCAATAAGTTAAAAAGAGGACAGGCCATGGGGCTTCCTGAGACAACTAATATCAAACTTACTTCATTTGCCAATCCCCAGAATCCTCGAATTCCTCAGAGGCACAAAATCTATCTTATTTGATGACTAAGTGATCCATGGCCATCTGACTTTGAGATTTATAACTTTTTTTTCCACTCTTTATCACTGGTTCATTAATTATTGAAAATGATTCATCCTGATTTATTTTATTGAGACTCATGTTATTCCATGAGGCTTTGATAGAGTAACTCTAAATTAAAACATTTTAACTTCAAGCCCATTCACAGTTTATTTACTTTCTTTAAACATAAGTCTGGTTCATCAAGACCATCAGACATAGGAGCAGAATTAGGCCATTCGGCCCATTGAGTCTGCTCTGCCATTCAATCATAGTTGATTTATTTTTCCCTCTCAACCCCATTCTCCTGCCTTCTCTCTGTAACCTTTGATGCCCTTACTAATCAAGAACCTATCAACCTCCGCTTTAAATATACCCAATGACTTGGCCTCCACAGCCATCTGTGGCAATGAATTCCACATATTCACCACCCTCTGGCTGAAGAAGTTACTCCTCATCTCTGTTCTAGAGGGACATCCTTCTATTCTGAAGCTGTGCCCTCTGGTCCTAGACTCTCCCATTACTGGAAACACCCTCTCCCCGTCCACTCTATTCGGAAGGTTTCAATGAGATTCCCCCTCATTCTTCTAAACTCCAGCAGTACAAGCCCATAGCCATCAAATGCTCATTGTACATTAATGGTTTCATACCCGGGATCATTCTCGTAAACCTCCTCTGGACCCTCTCCAATGCCAGCACATCCTTCCTTACATACGAGGCCCAAAACTGCTCACAATACCCCAAATGTGGTCTGACCAATGCCTTATAAAGCCTCGGCATTACATCCTTGCTTTTATATTCTAGTCCTCTTGAAATGAATGCTAACATTGCATTTGCCTTCCTTACTACTGACTCAACCTGCAAGTTAACCTTTAGGGGATCCTGCACTATGACTCACAAGTCCCTTTGCACCTCTGATTTCTGAATTCGCTCCCAGTTTAGAAAATAGTCTATATCTTTATTTCTTCTACAAAAGTGCATGTCCATACACTTCCCTACACTGTATTCCATTTGCCACTTCTTTGCCCATTCTCCCAACCTGTCCAAGTCCTTCTGCAGACTCCCTACTTCCTCAACACTGCCTGCCCCTCCACCTATCTTTGTATCATCCGCAAACTTGGCCATAAAGCCAAATAATTCCATCATCAAAAGTATCGTCATCATCCATCATCATCACCCAACACTGACCCCTGCAGAACACCACTAGTCACCGCAGCCAACCAGTAAAGCCCCTTTTATTCCTACCCTTTGCCTTCTGTCTGTCAGCCAATCTTCTATCCGTCAGCCAATCTTCTATCCATGCTAGTACCTTTCCTGTAATACCTTGGGCTCCCATCTTGTTTAGCGCCTCATGTGTGGGACCTTGTCAAAGGCCTTCTGAAAATCCAAGTAAACAACATCCACTGACTCTCTTTTATCTATCCTGCCTGTTTCTTCCTCAGAGAATTCCAACAGATTTGTCCGGCAAGATTTCCCCTTAAGGAAACCATGCTGACTTTGGCCTATTTTATAATGTGCTTCCAAGTACCCCAAAACCTCATCCTTAATAATGGACTCTAACATCTTACCAACCACTGAGGTCAGGCTAACTGGCCTATAATTTCCTTTCTTTTCCCTCCCTCCCTTCTTAAAGTGTGGAGTGACATCTGTGATTTTCCGGTCCTCCGGAACCATTCCTGAATTGAGTGATTCTTGAAAGATCACTACTAATGTCTCCACAATCTCCTCAGCTACCTCTTTCAGAACCCTGAGGTGTAATCCATCCGGTCCAGGTGACTTATCCACCTTCAGACCTTTCAGCTTCCCAAGCACCTTCTCCTTAGTAATAGCGACTACACTCACTTCTGCCCCCTGACTCGCTTGAATTTCTGGCATGTTGCTGGTGTCTTCCACAGTGAAGACTGACACAAAATACCTTTTTTAGTTCATCCGCCATTTCTTTGTTCCCCATTACTCCTTTTCCAGTGTCATTTTCCAGCAGTCTGATGTCCACTCTTGCCTCTCTTTTACTCTTTATATATCTAAAAAAACTTTTGGTATCCTCTTTTATATTATTGGCTAGCTTGCCTTCATATTTCATCTCTTCTCCCCTTATCGCTTTTTTAGTTGCCTTCTGTTGGTTTTTAAAAGCTACCCAATTCTTTAGCTTCACACTAATTTTTGCAATACTGTATGCCCTCTCTTTTGCTTTTATGCTATCTTTGACTTCCCTTGTCAGCCACGGTTGCCTCATCCTCCCTTTAGAATGCTTCTTCTTCTTTGGGATGAACTGATCCTGCATCACCCGAATTACTCCAAGAAACTCCTGCCATTGCTGCTCTATCATCATCCCTGCTAGGGTCGCCTTCCAATCAACTTTGGCCAGCTCCTCTCTCATGCCTCTGCAGTTACCTTTACTCAACTGTAATACTAATACATTTGATTTTAGCTTCTCCCTCTCAAACTGCAGCATGAATTCTACCATATTATGATCATTGCCTCCTAAGGGTTCCTTTACCTTAAGCTCACTCATCAAATCTCGTTCACTGCATAACACCAAATCCAGAATACTTTACATCATTGTGTGAACAATAAATGGCACACCACAGAGAAAGTGTGTATGAACTTGGTTCCCTTAAAATTGTGTTGTTCTTAAATTACTTGGTTTAAATTATGTGAACAAGTTCAGGACCAGATTAAGCCATTCTTTCAGATGGAGAACAATACATGGCCAGATATGACATTCAAAGATAGAATGAAAATAAAAAAAGAGCAGTAAGATATATTTCCAGATATGCTTCCACACTAATACTCAACAATGATTGAGGGGAAATTGCTTGTCAAAATTATAAAGTAATGTAAGAAATGTGAGACTTACACTGGTTTCTCCAGCCTTGCAATCTACAGTTTCCTTGAGAGTTTGTAGGGTTTGCACAACATGATGTTCAAACTGAGAAGGCTAGAAAAAAAGAAGTGCATCACATTTTTTTTATTACTTCAACATTCTCAGGACTTTAAATCAAAGAGGCAATTATTAATAATTCAGATATCACATTCCCTTATGTTAAATAGTAACAACATAATAAACCTTTAGGAAATGCTGTGTAATTTCATTACATCTCCAGACCAAGATCAAAGTACTTCCCATGTCCAATTTGCAATGCAAGACCAACATATGTTTTTTTTAAACAAATAATTTGAAATTTGGTATTAAAATTTTCCCACAAACCGACAGGCTTCTGAAGTAAAAACCTGAAGTTGGTTTAACATTCACTCCTATTACCCACATAAAAATAAACAGCATGAAACATATCAAAAAATGTCAAATTAACAACAAATCCCTAATGAAAATTTAAAACAACTGTTTTCCATTCTGGCATTTGTTGTTACTGAAAATGGAATTCTATAATTCACCACAGTGGTTAAAATCCAGATTACATTATGTTACAGGGCTACTTACAACCAAGATTAAAACTCAAACAGAATCATGCTTCGATAGCCTTTTAACAATACCCACACTATTTGCAAGCAAGATTGCATTTCCATCTAATGGTTACAGGAAATAGTATGCTTTTTTGTCAACCACTTTGGTAAAATCTAACATTATTTATGAAAACAAAGCCATTTCTCAAACAACTTACTTTGTTATGAAGGTCAAAAAACAATATCAGCCATCAGGGAGGTAAGCCTCAGTACTGATGGTGAGGTAAATAGTAATATGCAGGGTCTTTAAAATTATATAACACATCTCTAGATATTGGGTAGCATTTAAGGTGATGGAAATAGTTATAGACAACAAATAGTAGAAGCCTCATGATAGAGGTTGCACTCCCAAAATATTGACACATAATTTGTATTGAAGTCAAGGCAATCTAAAATACACAACCATTGCATGAATGGATTTCAATAAATATTGTACCACATTAAACAAAACAATGATTCAACATCATTGGTCCAGGTACTTTCAGGTAGTAAGAGTCATTGAAATTGTTGACAGGAGAAAGCTAGAAATGCAATAATATCAAACATAAAAGGTGAGCAAAGAATGCAAATTAATGGAGTAAATAAGTTTTCATAAAGACAATGGACAATATGACAAATAATGGTAAAAAAAAAAGCATTTAACCTAATAAGCACACTCTTCCTACACAGGTATGTACAATCTTCTTCAAAACACATTTTATTATGCCAGCTTGACCTACCAAAGGCCCTAAAATGATCAAACCAATGTTACTACTAACCAAAGAAGTGGTGCCTTCATTATCAACAATCCAGTCTTCTTTTTCTGCAAGCCTCTTAACATCTAAATAAGAAACAGTTTAGATGTAAATAAGAACCAAGTGGAACTTAAGACCAGATATTTTCCTTGCAACAAGTGAAGAAAAAAGCATTTATATTACATTTTATTTGAGAAATAAGAATCCATATTAATGTTAGAGCTATTTCACATGTAAAAGGGAAGTTTACACTTCTAGGTCTTTACAATCATTCTTTATGTGACTCTTATTTCACTATATTTTGAAATAATTGGCTGTCTTGCCTTTGAGTTTTAGACAAGCTTTCAGTAACTCTAGTAAATTAACGATTTACTCTATGGAAAGAACAGGGGAACTAACAATGAGTTAAGATCTTTAGTGAAAATTGTTTGGCATTAAAAGGCTATTTTGCAGACACCACTTGATTTCCTTTATTTTCTGTTTTACTTTAGATCAATGAGATCTACAACTTTTGCTTTTTGAAGTACAACTTCGATGATCATAATACTGTCATGTACTTAAAATCTTTTGTAGTTCTACACAGGATCATTAGCCAAAAAGAAAATGACATCCAGCTGCATAACAAGAATTCAGGATGAGTGATCAAAACTTGGATCAACAAGATAATATTTTTAAAAGGTGTATAAAAAGGAAACAAGCTTTTATTTCTCCAGTAGTTTTGTGATTTGGGCATCAGAGATTGGGGACAACAATATTATAGAAATGAAATCTGAGGAATGCCAAGAAGTCAGAATTGCCAGAGTGCAATAAACCTTAAGTCTGCAGGACTGGAAGAGGTTGAGATGGGCAGAGCTACAGAGGATTTGAAAACATTAATGATAAATTTTAAATTTGTGGCAATGCTAGAATGGGAAACAATGGGGGGCTACTAAGCATTGCGGTGAATGAGTCATGCTGACATTAGAATATGGGCAACTGAGTTTTGGATAGGGTCAAAGGTGCAAGATGGGAAGCCAGCCAGGAAAGTGCTAGAAGACTCCAATCTGGAAAGGACAAGTCTATTGGGAATAAGACAATGATTGAGAGTTTCAACACCAGATGAGGTGAAACAGGGATTGATCAGGGTAATATTATGCAGGTAGATCTTGAAGTCTTTGTGATGTAAAGTATATGAGCAAACACTGAGTGAGTTCCAATAGGATACCAAGGTTACAAACTGTCTGGTTCAGCCTCAGAAGAGTAGTCAGGCTAAGGAATGAAGCTAGTGGCTTGGAGATGAAGCTTGAAATCAGAAGCAAGGACAACAGCTTTATTCTTCCAAGTGTTTATCCATTGCTTAATGTCTAATATGCAGTATGACAAAGCAAGGCCAGTAGCTCTTTTGAACACAGCAGAGGCAACTGTGTTCCAAATAAAATTCAGTCAATAATGTGTGCAGCACAAAACAACAATTCAAATCAGTTTCATACCTTGGGCTTTAAGTCATGACAAATGAATTATTTGTACTCTTTAAGTTATGTAGGAAAATATGTTAAGCAGTTGAATTATTAGCTAGTTCAAGCTTTTGACTGAAATCAATAAATGTGTTCTATTAACTTTTAGTGTTGGTTAATCTTTTGCTCCAGTATACTTATTAAAAAAAAATGTTAATTCTATAAAGCTGCCCCTTCCTCTCTGTGGAATTTCTTATAGCTACTGTCAAGCCAGCTCATAACTTTGCCAAAGTATAGTGGAATATGCTTCAGATGAAGATAGGAGGGAAAAGTAGAGCAGTGATAGGTGAACAAAAGACGGAAGGCGGGGTGGGCACAAGGTGGTGATAGGTAGATGCAGGTGCGAGGGAGGAGGGCAGAGCAGACCCACCTGGGGATGAGGAATATGCTTCAACGTGGCTGGTTAGGATTTATTCAAGGTAAGTGGTGGGTAAAAGACTAGGTGGGAATTAAAAATAAGCATTCTTTGTACTTACCATCGGCAGTCTGCTGCAATGTAACCACAAGACAATGCACTCTCAAATCCAAGATTAGTTCTTGAATTGTTTGTAGGAGATCATTTGGTATTTCTAGTGCTGTCAAAGATTCGTAATTAAGCCTGTCATTCAATCAAAACAAAAAAAAATTAGACAACAACTTTCAACTTTACAACATATCTACATACTTATTAAGGTAGGTTAAGCAAATGTTGGAGTTAACTAGTCCTCTTTTTTTCCTCTCAATCTAAGCAGATCGATAAGGTTGTAATCAGGATAAATGGAACTCAATAGAAAAACAGAGTGTGCAGCTGATGATAAAAGCATCCTGCTTGTATGAGGAAGGAAAGACCTCAGGATGAGAGTTGGAAAGACATTAGATCCTCAGTTTAACAAGGAAGGAGGCCCAGAGTGGAAACCATGGTACTTAGCGCCATGAAGGAACAAGATAAAAATGGAGAATGTTCAGCAAACCAATAATCACAGTAGCATCATAAAATCAGACAGCAAATGAAGAAGTCAAACAGCTATTTAATGCATGCTAGCTCTAGAAAATGACCGATTACCAATCAACTCTACTCCTTGCTTCTTCTCTCTCTGCCTTTATTTTTTCTTTCTCAGATAGCATTCACTTCCCTTTAGCAAGTTACTATTAGATCTACTTCAACTCTTAAATCAAAATATCTCAATGATTTAAAAAATCTTATTTAGTCGATTTTATTTCACAATCATCTTAAACAAATGCAAGTTCTCAAACCAACAGCTTTCCTGGAATTTTATTCCAGACAAACAGATCATTAATTCAAATACATAACCAGTATTTTACTATACCAATCAATGGGAAACAAATTTCATCTTGAGCTTAAGAGAAAGTTAAAGAATTCCTAAAAGGAAAAAAAAAGTGGTTGGCATAAAAATTTTTTGTTCCTTTGTTTTTCACAATGTGAGGAGTGCAGGCAAGGCTGGCATTTATTATCCACCCTTTATTGTCATCAAAAAGGTTACGATGAGCCATTTTCTTAGACTGTTGGCATCCTTCTGTTGAAAATACTTCCATACGTGTTTAGCAGGGAGCTCCAGGATTTAGACTTGTGACTATGAAGGGACAGTAATATATTTGTAATTCACATATCACATGACTTGGAGGGGAACTTACAGGTGGAATAATGTTCCCATCCATCCGTTGCCTTGGTCCTTAACGTTGGTAGAGGTCACAGGTTTGGAAGGTGTCGACAGTGTTCAAAATGAGAATGGAGTGCATTGGGTAGATGGTGCACACTGCAGCTTCAGTGTGTGTATGGGAGAGGAAGTGAATGTTCAGGGTGTTGGATAGGGTACAAGTGAAAATGTCTGGTTTGTCCTGTCTAGCTTCTTGAATGTTGTTGGAGTTTTATTTGTCCAGGCAATTGAAGGAATTCTATCATGCCCTGATGTGACTTTGTTCATGGCGGAAAGTATTTAGGGTATCAGGTGGAATGACCTGCACTACTCTTGTAACCACAGTATATTGGTGACTGGTATCAATCTTTGTATCAAAGAAGAAAAAATGGATTCTTTGAAGGTGGGGATCACAGAAGGAAGCTGAGATGAATCATCCACCTAACACTTTTAGCTGAAAGTAGGTGCAAATGAGTCATCCCTGTCTTGACTTCAAAATCTGGCCCCACTACCACTGTTCCCTCCCATTAGCTGTTTAATTGTAATTCATGATTAGATGCAACTGGACTGCAGAGGTTTGATCTCATTTGTTTGCTGTAGGCTCATTTAGCTCTGTGAACTGCAACAGAAGTTCTGTACTACAGCTGCACCATATTGGGGACTTCATTTTGAATATACCTGGTGCTGTTTCCAGAATCAAAAGTTTGGGCCATAGATTCAGCAATGGAAATGTAACAATTCAATTTATGAACATATTTCTGTGGTAAATTTTTCAGTATCACATATGCCAGTGTGGGGGGGGGGGGGGGGGGGGAGAAAATGCACCATCTGTGATAGTAGTGGAGTTTATAAAGAATAACTTGATTGGCACGAGGAGGTGAGTGTATTTCACTCATGCCAACCAAGGTACACTCAATGGTCTATTTAAGGTGACATCCATAAGGCAATTTTGGCTGATAGCTTAAAAAAAAGCAGTATTGCTGTACTAATAAACCCATGCTTATTTATTGCTTTGAGAAATCAAAACACTCATAGGTTGGAACAGGATCAACATCGGGAATAATATATCAGCAAACTGACAGAAAGTCACCAACAGTGCTATCACTTACTCGCCAATAACCTGATCATTGATTCTCATTCTAGGATTTGCCAGGACCACTCCACTCTAGACATCATAAACTTGGTCCAAACATAGATCAAAAAGCTTAATTCTGGAAGTCAACTGAGAGTAACTGCCCTTGATATCAAGACTGTCGCTTCAAAGAATCCTTGCAAAACTGGATGGTCAATGTTGTTAGAATAGCCTCATTGTAGTAACTACATCAGAGAAACACAAAAAGCTTGGGTGGAGAGTGGGTGGAGAACCAAAATCAAGAATGCACTTGAGTTTCTAAAACTGAATCTGTCAATGGTAGTCTGAAGTAACTTGCTCAGTATCATAAAGGACATACTATTGATCTTGAAAGAAAAACTAAGAATGTCCTGTGGTTTGTTCTCTTATACAAGAGAACAGAAAGCTGTGATGGTTGCACATGAAAAATCCTACAAGCATTCTTACCATTTCTTGGCTGCATTTGTTTAACAAATGCAATGTAAAGGATTACAGCGACTGCATAGCACTTGACTACTGTTTCAGCAAACAAACTATTAATTCCCATCTACTGAGGGATCCTGAACTTGGGTTCTGTACCTTAACCAAAGCATAGCCAACTAGAAAAGCTGGTAATAACTGGAGCAGCAACCTTGGGATACAATAATATATTATCACATTCTTATCTAAAATCCATAGTCATTATCATAAGAAACATTAGCTTTTTAGAGACTGCAGATTTTAGACAAGAACACGATACAGTCTTTTAAAATTGGAATACTGTTCCAGTTGCAGTATTTTATACATTAAATCTGATGTTTATTGCAAATGTTAAATAATAAGCCAAAGAGGGAAACTTCACCGGTTTGACTAAGACAGACTACAGGGTACAAGCCCCTTTAGTCATAAGGTCCAAATACATTTTCAAATGCTTTAAGTAAACCTGCAAAAATCTTGGACCTTGCTTTATATGTTCATTTAATGGATCAATATATAAAGGGAAAATGATAAACTGAAATCAACTTAATTGTTATCTTTTTGCTAATTCTGTTTCAGTTACAATGAAACATTGGTCATATCATTGACTTTTCTTTTATTATGTAGTCATAGACTCATAAATTCAGTTATAAAGCAGGAAAAGGCCATTCAGCCCAACTCATTCATGCCAACCAAAATCCCCATCTAAACTAATCCCATTTGTCTCTAAATCTCCCACATCCCTCAGAACTTTCCCTATCCATGTACCTGTCCAAATGTTACTTAAACATTGTAATTGCACCTGTCTCTGCCACTTCTTCCAGCAGCTCATTCCACCACCCTCTGTGTGAAAAACTTGCTCCTCAGAACCCCCTTTAAATCTTTCTCCTCTCACCTTACACCTATGCCCTCTAATTTTAGATTCCCCTACACTGGGAAAAAGACTGATTATCTACCCTATGCTCCTCATAACTTTACAAACTGCTATAAGGCAACTCCTCAGCCTCCTTCACTTCAGGGAAAACAATACCAGAGCCTATCCAATCTCTGCTTATAACTGAAGTCCAGGCAACATCCTTGTGAATCTTTTCTGCACTTCCTTGCGAGAGTATGGTGACCAAAAATGCACACAATACTTCATGTCTGGTCTAACCAACGTCTTAGACAACTGTAATGTGACATCCCAATTTAATGCCACTTAACGCAAGCATGCTGTATGCCTTCTTCATCACCCTGTCTACCCATGTGGCTACTATCAGTGAACTCTGTACTTGTACCCCAAGGTCTCTCTGCTCAACAATGCTCTCCAGAGCCCTGCCATTTTCTATTGATGTTCTGGCCTGACTTAGCTTCCCAAAATGTATTCCTTCACACGTGTTTGAATTAAATTCCATCTGCCATTCCTTTGCCCACTTCCCCAGTTGATCAATATCCCGTTGTAACCTTGGACCATTTTCCTCACTGTTCACTCTTCCACCAATTTTGGGGTCATCTGCAAACTGACTATCACTGCACCTACATTCTCATCCAAATCATTAATACATATGACAAACCACAGGGGACACACAGCGCCAATCTCTGTGGCACACCACTGGTCAAAGGCCTCAATCTGAAAAACAACCCTCCAAAACCACCCTCTGCTTCCTATCACCAAGCCAATTTTGCATCCGAAACAATTTCCTGCCTTGTCTTTGCAGCCCTTAAATAAAAGCCCAACATTAGCCATCCTCCAGTCTTCAGGTAATTCACCATAGCTAATGAAGAGACAAAGATCTCTGCCTGGACCCTAGTAATTTCTTCACTTGTTTCCCGCAATGTCCCACGATACACCTTATCCACCTTTATGCACTTTAAGACCACCAACACCTCCTCTTTTGTCATGTTGATATTTTTCAGGATATCACTCTTCTGTTCCCAGAACTCACTGGCTTCTATGTCCTTTTCCACATCAAATACAGATGAGAAGTATTCATTTAAGACCTTGCCCAGCTCCTGTGGCTCCACACATAGATTCCCACACTGATCCTTATGGGGACCTACTCTCACGTAGTTACCCTTCTGCTTTGAATTTACTTCAAGAATCTTTTAGGAGTCTCCTTTAACTTATCTGCCAGGGTTATCTCATGTCCCCTTTTTGCCTTTCTAATTTCCTTTTTAAATGTACTTCTTATATTCCTCAAGGAACTCATGGTCATAGAGTCATACAGCATGGAAGCAGGCCCTTTGGCCCAACTGGTCCATACTGACAAAGATTCCCATCTAAACTAGTTCCATTTGCCCACATTTGGCTCATACCCCTCTAAACCTTTTTGATCCATGTACCTGTCCAAGTGCCCTATAAATGTTGTTAATATACCTGCTTCAACCACTTCCTCTGGTAGCTTAATCCACATACATACCACCCTCACTGGGTGAAGAAGTTGTCTTTCAGGTTCCTATTAAACCTCTCCACTCTCACACCTGAACATATGTTCTCTAGTTCTCGATTCCCTAACGCTGGGAAAAATACTGTGTGCATTCACCCTATCTATGCTCCTCATGGTTTTAAGCACCTCTATAATATCACCCCTCATTCTCCATTGTTCCATTGAATGAAGTCCCAACCTGCTCAACCTCTCTCTCCATAACTCAGTCCCCAGAGTCCTGGCAACATCCTCATAAATCTCCTTTCCACTCTTTCCAGCTTAATGGCATCTTTCCTACAGCAGGGTGACCAAAACTGCACAAAATATTCCAATTGCGGCCTCACTGTCTTGTACAACTGCAATGCAACATCCCAACTTCTATATTCAATGCCCTGACTGATGGTCAGCATGCCAAACGCCTTCTTCACCATCCTGTCCACTTGCGACGCCACTTTCAGGGAACCACGTACTTGTACTCACTGGTCCCTCCGTTCTACATTAGTACCCAGGACATAACCATTCACTGTGAAAGTCCTACCCTGATTTGTCTTCCCAAAATGCAACAGCTTGTACTTATCTGAATTAAACTCCATTTGCCATTCCTAAATTCTTGCTTGACCCCAGCTGCCTAAACCTAACATATGCCTCCTTCTTTGTCCTGATCAGAGCCACAATATCCTTCATCAGCCAGGGTTCCCTAATCCTGCCAGCCTGGCCCTTCACTCTATTGTTAGTTTAACAACAATATGCATGTGGTGCTCTCAGCGATACATGCTCAATCTGCCATGTCACTGTGCTTTCACTCAGTTGTCAGTTGTGAATATTGAGGTAGAATATTTATTTCTCATCAGCAAAGGGAAGCAGCCCTACTGGAGGTCCAGAGGCAGTCTGCAACGCACATTTTCAGGTAAGGTCAATGAATGGTTTGGAGAGAAAATAGAGGAACCTGCACTCTCACAGAAACCAGACAGCTGTGATTCTGTGAGGTGGAACCTTTGACACATCACCTCTATGATTCAGAAAAGTCTGACAACTGTGCAGTGCTCTCTGTCATAATTGTAAAATGCAACAGAGAGTGGAAACGAACAATACTTTTACTTCCCCTAAACTACTGAGGTTACCAAAATGTTTAACTAAATAATTAATTTCACAAGACAGCAACACAATCCACTTTCAGATCTTACTTACCTCATAGTATGAATAATGTGGGTTAGCCACTGGCCTGAAAGTTCCAGTTTGGCTTCCCATCCCCCATATTGTTTCAGCTCCACCTCGGTTAGGCTAGATGGAAGAAGAGCTCCTCGGATGAGTTTCACAAGTGAATTTATTACCTCTTGAATCATTTTCTATTTAAAACAAAATCAATGCATCACTTCTGCAGGCACGACCAC